>NW_023416315.1:29803246-31113246 GCF_014108235.1 Myotis myotis
ACCTCATTGTCATTGTTGTTTTGATTTGCATCTGTCGGATGATTAGTGACTTTGAGCATGTTTTCATATGTCTCTTGGCTTTCTGTATGTCCTCTTTCGAAACTATCTATTTAGGTCCGTTGCCCATTTTTTGAGTAGGTTGTTTATCTTCCTTTTGTTAAGTTGTATAAGTTCTTCCATGCTCTTTGATTTAAAAACAACAACAATGTGAATATTTTCCATAAAAATTAATGCACTTAATTTAAAGAAAAATAAAGACCTGGTGAAGAGGTTTTTTCAAACAAAATACTAAGAACACCTTCTTTCTTTCATTACTGAGATATTAACTTTTAAAATTTGTTTATTTTTGAAATGTTTCAGATATGTAGACCTCACCTCATTAATAGCATTATACCCTTATTCTCTAAGGTTTTTGTGAGTAGATGGATTTCTTAATTGGCAAAAGTAATCTATAGCCAACAAAACTGGTTTTACATCATTGTTTTTCTCCTCTAATTTTAAGAACGTTAGATTTAAATTATATGTTGGTGTGTATGATATGTTTTTATAAATACCTTAACAATATAGCTAACTGGCCAGGCAAATATGAGATATCCAGTTGCAAAAAATTAAGTGACTTGTCTTGGTCATGTTGTTAATGAGTGACAAATGATAAGAACATATCCTTTTGACTCTTAGTGAAAAGGTCAAATAAAAATGCCTACATTTTTATGAATGCATAGCATCCTGCAGGTTTTATCAGAGCCTATAATTTCAGTAACATTAAAGCTGCTCTCGTATTCTGTTTTCTCTTATTACAGAAGAATGTGAATAGCAACACGTGTTGTCTACACTCCCTTAGTCTGAAAAGTATCTTTTTCTGATCACTAATAAGAAATGTTTCACATATTCAGTGCTAGTCCTGAAAAATTGGAATGGCTACTTGCTGCTGGGCAAAATTGAGTCTGGTGCTGATCAGAAACTTGCATGTGGTTTGTCTCTTAGTCCATCTGCTTTTTAGTCATCATCATGCACAGAAAGGAAGAAGCACAAAGCCCGAAGAAACAAAACAATGGACTTCTTTTTGATGCTTCAACATAAAAAGAAAATGTATATAAGAATGTATGAGCCCTGACCAGATTGCTCAGTGGTTGGAATGTCCTCCCATACACAAAAAGCTTTCAGGTTCCATTCCCAGTCAGGGCACATACCTAGGTTGCGGCTTCAATCCCCAGTTGGGCTGTGTGTGAGAGACAAACAATTGATGTTTCTCTCTCTAAAAATAAATAAAAACATATCCTTAGCTGAGGATTAAGAAAATGTATAACTTTTATTTTTTCATTTCTCTCTTGACAAATTAAGTAGGTATGAATACTGAAGTATAAAAGTAAATGATGGTCAATTTAGATTAATGTGGTGTAATGAAAGAAAATGGCAGGCATAACATGATGTTGTGAGCCATTCCTCCCAATGTCATCAGTTTGTATATGATGACATTATTGCTTCCTTGTGATCTTAGTTCGGAAGATCCATAAAGCACTAATGGATCTGCTCTGTGACCTCCATACTTTTATGCTAAAATCTGCTGGGACTCAATTCATGCTGACAACATACGAAAATACAAATTTCAGAGTAGATATCCTTCCCATTTGTTACTAAATATTCAATTATCTCCAGTCTTGAATTCTGTAAGTTGTTATGAATTAATTTAAAAACTCTGGTTAATAACACTTATTCTAAATATAAGTAGAGGCCTGGTGCACAAAAATTTGTGCACTTGAGGGGGTCACTCAGCCTGGCCTGTGCCCTCTTGCAGTCTGGGACACCTTGGGGGATGACCACCTGCTGGTTTAGGCCGGCTCCCTGGGGGATTGGGCCTAAGCAGGCAGCAGACATCCCTCTGGCAGCCCAGGAGCCCTTGGGGGATGTGGACTTGCCAGCGGGGAACAGGCCTAAAACTGCAGTCGGACATTTTTAGTGCTGCTGAGGAGGCGGGAGAGGCTCCTACCACCACCACTGTACTGGCAGCCATCAGCTTTGCTTGTGGCTGAGCAGAGCTCCACTTGTGGGAGCACACTGACCACCAGGGGGCAGCTCCTGCATTGAGCATCTACCCCCTGGTGGTCAGTGTGTGTCATAGTGACCAGTCATTCCAGTCTTTCTGCTGTTAGGGTCAGTTTGTATATTACCCTTTTATTATATAGGATAGAGGCCTGGTGAATGGGTGGGGGCTGGCTGGTTCGCTCTGAAGGGTGTCCCAGATCAGGGTGGGGGTCCTGCCTGGGTGCTGGCTAGCCTGGGTGAGGGGCTGATGGCCATTTTCAGGCTGGCCAAGCCCCCAGGCAACAGAAGCTCCCAGCCTCTCCTTTTTTTCTTTCTTTTTTTTTTATTCTGGGATTTATTTACCTTCTATAATTGAAACTTTGTTGCCTTGAGAGGAGCTCAGAGAAGGCCAGGGCAGGCAGGAGGGAAGCCCCCTGCTTGCTCCAGCTCTGTGGCCACAGCCGGCTGAAAGCAGATATCTGGGGTTTATTTACCTTCTATAATTGAAACTTTGTTGCTTTGAGTGGTGCTCAGAGCCAGCCAGGAAGCTTGGCTTCCTCCATCACTGGAGCAACCAAGCCTCCTGCTCGCTTCAGCTCTGTGGCTGACGGCCACCATCTTGGTTGGGTTAATCTGCATATATTCGCTCTGATTGGCTGGTGGCTGTGGCTTAAGGCATAGCGAAGGTATGATAAATTTGCATGTTTGTCTTTTATTAGTGTAGATGTTTCATTTAAGGTAAATTAAAGTTCTTTGATAGTGAAAATGGAATGGTTGATAAGGACTAATCATGTTATTATTTTTAAATTATCTTTCAATGATTAAAATGTTATGTGAAAATATATAAACTCTTTTAAATATAAAATCATTTGTGAATTAACATTGGGAAATGACAACCAAAGAGAAGAGATTAGATCTTATATAGAGAAGACACAGAGAATAAAGAGCCTCAAAGAGATAGAAGAAGCAGGGATTATCTAAAAAACAATAGTTTCTTTATTTTTCGACTCCAAGCACAATAATCCCTATGTATACTAGTAACATGAATTATCGGCCAGAAAATAATAACCATTATGTTTTTTAAAATGACTGTCCCTTGTTGGATTGACTGCTTAGACCAGCCTTAGCAATTCTGAGTACATGAAGCCAGAAATAAGGGAAAGAATATTTTCCGTGTGTTTGAGAGTTACATTAAACTACTAGCTCTTTTCTTTTTTAATACTGACATCTATTGGAAAACAGAAGAATACGTTTGCTTTTTTAAGTAAAATGAAAACTAATTAATTTAAAACACTAATTAAAATTAAAAGTGAAGAGAGTATAATAGATTAATCATCCTAATGATATCATCCTCTGTTGGCCTGAAAACACACTTATGTGGGTTTTCAATATCACAGACCTTTTAAAACAAGTAGTTATAATTGAAAATATGACTATAAGCCCTTTAAAACTCATGCACTCTAATGTGCTTGTGATTCAAATTAATAATTGAACATTAAATAGCGAAATAGAAGAGTGAAGTTTGATTTAGTTCAAATGTCCTTTTACAGGCTCTCTGAAAATTTTTCTATAATTATGAATCCATCACATAAAGAAAAGAATGTTTTCTGAAATACTTTAATTCTATCTGTAAATATTCTTTTAACAATATTTTGGGCAAGATCTGTATGCCCAGTAAATCATGTATTCTTCTGATGTAACTGCTATCTCAATCTTTCCTCAAAGTCGGCAGATGTGGAGGCACTAAGCCTGCACGGGTGTCTTGTGAATACAGAACTCTCGGACATTTCCATGGAGGCACAGAGCACAGAGCTCCGAGGTGAGGTCCTTGTTTCATGAAATAGGCTGTAAAGTACACATTTTCTCTGCATTGGGCTGGCTTACAGCCCTTTCCAAATGTCCCATTTACTTTGAGTTCTTACCAATGTAAGAAATAAGTATACAATGGAGAAGAGTATTTTTTTTAAATTTAACTTCTCTTTTTCCTTGATTAAAAATTAGACATTTAAAACTACAGAAGCATTACATGATTATAGTGCAAATATAAATAGTATATATAGAGAAAAAAATGACAATTCCTCTTTACCCTCCCTAACACCACTCCTCCCAGGTAAAAACTATTTTGCTAGACTTTAAAGGACACAAAAGGTGTGGCATATGTACCTACCTACCTATGCATCTATGTATTTGGGAGGAAATATTAATTTTAGAAATTCAAGAAATATATAAAAGTACAAAAATTTAAAAAGTAATAATCCCCCAAATGTTACTATTGAGGAACACTTATCTTCAATATTTTAAATCATTTCAGACTTCTCTTATCTAATAAACACCATATAAGTAAGAAAAATAAAATGAGATCATACTCTTCATGTTATTTTAAAATTCTAAATGTGTTTAAATTAACATGAAATTTACAAAATTAAGGGAAGTTGAAATAAAGCCAAAGGAATCACTGAGCTTTAAATAAATGTTTTTTTACTCAAAAGATATTAATTGCTAAAGATAGACACGACTAAATATAAGAAAAAAGAATATGAAGATAATATAAAAGAAATATCAATAAAGTATAATTTTTCTTAAACTGCATTTTCAAATTTTCACTGCATCTATTGGCTCTTTGCTAGACAAAACAATTTTGAAAACTTAAACTCCCAACTCCCTTTGCATTCCTTATCCCATGTTTTTAAATAGCCATACTAGTTTTTCATGGTCATGGATCTGTAATCATAAGTACTACAATATGTTACTTTTTACATTTATCTTTTTTGTATTTCAGTTATACATTTTTATTGTTATAATCACATTTCTTTGCCTTCTCTATTCATTGTTTTATTTTGAATCTCGAGGTGATAATCTGCTGGTCAGAGATGTAGCTTACCAGTAATTTCAACTGTGTTATAGCGGACAGATCATACTCATATTGGTGTAGGAAATCCATATGGCTTTATAATTTTTTAGAGTCAAAACAACACAAAAGGCAAAAGATGAAACATTTATTACATAAAATAGATGACATTTTTCTTCCTATAAAATGAGATATGTCATGCTTTTTTATTATTGTTTTTAAAAATCTATACAGAGTTATTCTTTGAATGCGCTACTTTGCATGCATTTAGCCTTTCTGGAGCAATAACAAGAATCTTTATTCAATAGAACTAAAGAGAAAAATGAATTCAGTTTAAAAATACATATGAAAAGAGAAGCTATAAAGAGTTTACCTCTTAAGCCGATATAATTTATAACAATAAAAGCGTAATATGCTCATTAGACAGGAGACAGGACTGAAGCCGGGGCTGCAGCAGTGTGATCGAGGCAGCCGCCAAGGCTGAGAGGGAGGGATCCAGGCAGCCACCGTGGCTGCAAAGGCCTACTCTTGCACAAATTTCGTGCATCGGGCCTCTAGTACAATATAATTATTTCAAAAGCCCTTCTCTTTAAGATTGGCCTCTTAGCAAAGTTATTTGTGTCTATCAATTGTGGTGATAAGATGTTTCAGGTATAAAAGTTTTACTTGGTATTATTTGGGTCTGAATGCAAAGGAGGGGAAGGCAACAAAGCACCATCCTCTTCCCCAGTACCTCACCTGCCTGTGCCTTTCTACCCATTCTGGATTCTGGGTAAGCATCATGCTTCTCTCTAGTCTTTGGAGGCACAGAAATGCTGAGCTTGCAGAGCCCTCACAGGCCATCCCTACTCACCGGGACTGAGGATTGTGGAACTCGCCTGAATCTCCCTCACTGTAACTTTCAAAAGAAAATGTGTTCAACCACCAATGAAAGTCTTAGGGGTGCAACCTGTCAAAAATGTTGCTCTCAATTCCAACTAAGTCAAATGTCAGGTTTTCTTTAGGTCCAGATGTTTTAGTCAAGCCAGGTACAATCAATGAATTTACCTCACTTTTCTGAGGCCTAAGAATTACTCTTGCATCCCCACTTCTGGCACTCTGTGTGGGACTAGAATTAACTACATAAGTACTGTCTTCCACCTAAGCCAACAGATGCCTCTGCAAGAAATGGATGGAAATGCTTAACCCACACACCCCTACCCAGTGATCCTCACTTACTGAGGTTCACTTGTTGGTATCTGGGGTATATCCACTGTGGACAACTCCCCACCTCTGCTGGGCCCAAAGTGTAGCCATGAACACATTTTTATTCCTCATTCCCAAGGCTGAGATATCCTAAGGGTTACAGTGAAGACTATAATTTATAATTTCTTGGTGACTAACAATTAACTATCAAATTTAATCTGGAGCTTCCATGCCTCCAAGTCTTGCTGTGAGGAATAGAGCTTTCTGGTGCTGGTCTCTGTGTGGGAACCCAAAAGAAGTGCACTTGCCACTGCCCGTTGAGATGTAGTTATGATTTTGAAATTATCCCACCCCTTCAATACTTGTCCCAAATGTAGCCTCTACTCCTTTTCCATAGTGATAGTTATTTACATATCGGGGTATGTCTGCACCTCTGAAATAGTCTATCTTGTCACAGTTTTGGACCTTCTTTAAAGTCAGCTCAGGACTGTGCGATGATACTTTCCATGAATGTCTCAATTTTCTCAATGTATTTTCCATATTTATAATAGTTAAAAGGAATAAAATGTAAATGTTAATTAATAGGAAATTGGCTAAAATAAATTATTATATGCATATAGAGGCAGCTAATTAAATGATGTAAAACTTCATTATTTACATGAAAAAACATAATTGTTTCATGAAAGAAAGTGGAGGTTAAATACATTACACATCACTAAATAGGGAAAATAGACAAATCCCTTGTGCAGAAGAATTATAAATAATTTTTCTAGATATTCTGCCCTCAAGGAGGTGGAACTTAACTCCCTCTAACTTACGTGTAGGCTGTGCATAGTGACTTATTTCCAAAGAGTACAGTAAGGAAAGGGGTAAAATTTTTATACTTTGCCCTGGCAAACATTATTTCAGCAGGTGAACAAGGTCAACATCATTAGTTATAAGTCATGTTGATGGTATATAGCCTTGATATCATGTGAGGAAAATGGCACTTTGCCTGGGTGATCTTCCTACCAAAATTCATAACCCCAGTCTATTCATGAGAAACAAGATCAGTCCAACAAACTATAGTGACATTCTACAAAATACCTGACCAGCACTCTTCAAAACCATCAATATCTTCAAAAACAAGGGAAGTCCCAGAAATTATCACTGCCAAGAGGGGCCTAAGGGTATTTGACAGCTGCAAAGAATATAGTACTCTGGATGAGATCCTAGAACAGAGAAAGGATGTTAGGTAAAATAACTAAGGAAAGCATGGCTGGTATGGCTCAATGGTTGATCATGGACTCATGCACCAAGAAGTTTAAAGTTCAATTCCTGGTCAGGACACATGCCTGGGTTGTGGGCTTGATCCCCAGCAGGGGGTGTTCAAGAGGAGCCAATGGACATTGATGTTTCTCTCTCACTGATGTTTCTATCTCTTTCTCCCTCTTCCTTCGTCTCTCTCTAAAAAAACCAAAACCAAATAAAAATACTTTTTATTTTTACAAATACAAATTCAGTGTGGACTTCATTGAATTCAAACGTATCAACATTGGTTTATTAATTGTGAAAAACATGCCATACTAATGTAATAAACTTGGTATGGGGTATTTGGTAAAAGTCTGTATAGCTTTTCTATAAATCTGAAACTGTTTGAAGCATTTAAAATGTTTAAAAAAATAAAAATGAACATTGTAGTGTATCTTTGTTAATGGAAATTATTTATGTGTGTGTATACCTAGTGAGACACTTGGAATGACATTATAATATGCTAAGTTGGTAATCCTTTGATAGTGAGGGTTTTTTTTTCTTTTTATTTATCTGTATTTTTCTATGTTAATCATGTATTACTGGTACAATGAAAAAAAATAAACAAATGTAAATTCATCCCTATGTCCTCTTTTAAGTAGCTCTGTTTAGCTAGAAGCTTTAGAAATCTTACACAATACAGAAATGTATTTTCTCACAAGAGGAGGACAGGTGAATTCTCCACCTGTAGGAATCTGAACTCTGGAAGCACCTCACTTTCTCTATGGGCTCTGTGCCCTCAGCATGACAGATCTGTCCTCAGGCTGGCTTCCCTCGTGGTCACAACCTAGATGCCAGCGTTAATCACATGGCAGCGTGCTTTCTCATTCATATCCGGTGGAAGCCAGGGAAAACACCTCCTGCGACCTTGGAAAAGGATTTGAATCAAATCACGTCACTGTGCCCTTCGCTAACTAGTAATGTTAGCCATTGAACATTACAAATGCTCACTGGCCTCAAGCCAGGTTTCTTGAACCAGTCACTGTTGGAGGAGTTGGAAATGATGGGTTAGTCTAATCAGGATCCACTTGGAACTGGAAATGGAGTAAATTACCTGGACACTGGGCTTCCCAGAGAAGACTAAAACAGTCTGTTATAAACCTCCTGGGGGAAAGTAAGTATGCAAATGGACACGCCTCCCTAAGTTATTGATTCCCACTGGCTAAGGGCAGTAGTAACAATACACACCAATTACCCACAATCTACCTTCAATTTAAGAGTTTAAATAGCTTAGGTCTGTCCAGTTGAGAAATACAAATGATAGTGTGATCCACCAGTCTGATAAATCTACATCCCCAACAAGGAATAAGGGGTGGAACAAGAGGCCAAAAATATAACTTTGACAGATGCCCCTCTTCAAAAAAGAAAACATCACAGGTCAAAAAGAGCCCCCACCTTAACACATTGGCCTACCTTTGAACCTAATACCTCACAGGGGTCAGCAAAAAATGGCAGCCTAGAAGCCATTCCAGACTGCTGCTGTTTTGCTGCATCTGAGGAGATAAGAATGGGCTTTCTAAATGGTTGGGGGGAAAGTCAAAACAAAAATAATATTTTGTAGCACAAGAAAATTACATGAGATTCAAATTTCAGTGTCCATAAATAATGCCCATTTGCCACAGAGGCACTCATCTACATCGTCAAATCCACTGGGGTGGGGGGGGCGGGGAGGGGGATGGCCAGGGAGGAGGAGGGACAAAGTGGGGGGAATGGGAAATATCTGTGATACTATCAACAATAAAAAAATGTGTTTGTTTTTTTTAAAAAAAAGAGAGTCCAGAATTCAGGCTTCTTTAATGTCCAGAAAAGGGAGAAGGGGCGAGGCAAGAGGTGATGACCTCAGACATCTAGGCACCAACAGGAACCAAGGAAGAATGCAAAATCTCTAAATCTCTTTGTTCCCGCTCTTTTGAGTGCTGCAGACTAATCATGCAAAGAAGCAGGAGTTCCAGAATTCTCTCTGAATGAGTGGCAGGCGTAGGTGCATGGGAACTGTGGTTCCTGAGCTGCAGTGCTGACTGTATTGACAGCATGTTAGACAGAAGCCTGTTTGGGCTGTGGGAGCTACAGCTTGTAGTGCCTGGAGGTGAAGGCAGTGTTCCTACTAGATCAGTTCTCCAATTTTGAGCATTATTCATTGCTCTATTATCTCTAATCTTAGTTTTTCAGTGCTTCTCATGAGGCTATATATTATTTAATACCCTCTGATAAATTCTGCTTAATTCAGTCAACTCTGGTTTATGTTACTTATAACTAAAATTACTTACTGACATACCACGCAGTTATCTGGCCTTATATAAGGAGGAATAATTGTAAAAAGTCTATTCAAACCATTTGGAATTGTTTCCAAGTCCAAAAACTACATAATGAATTCTCAGAAGGATGAGTATTGTACGATGTGACTCTTCCAAAAAAATTAGAGTAATTTGTATGCTTAGTCTCATCTTTCTTTGAACCTTTTAAAAAATGTACTGAATAGATCACTACTTTTCACATATCGGAGATAGTTTGTTATTGAGAAATGATGTTTTGTGTAAATTGCATTATTTTCTCTTTGCATCTCCCACAGCACCAAATTCAGTGTTTTAAAAAAACATTTTGTACTCTGTAGCTGGATAGTATGAAGCTAGGGAAAGTCCTGGGCAGGTAGAATAGGGAAACTGAGACAAGAAAATTCAATAAGGCCAAACAGTTTGGGCAGCTTGTAGCCTACTTGCAGCAAAACCTTATCTTCCCCAACCAAGGACCCTTGAGAGGAAATGGTTAATACCTCTCATCCCTAACCAGAGAATACCAGAAAGGGAAAAGAAGGAGTGAGGAGGGGGGCGGGGGTAAGAAGAGAGAGTTTTATCTCACCGACTGAACGAAGAAGTCAACTGTCTTAGGATTTGCCTAACAAGATGACTAGGTATATGTACAAACATCCCACGATAAGCCACAACTATGAAAAGTGGACTTTGAAATATAATCTGCTACCCAAGATATTTAACAAAGGAACTTTGAAATCTATAGGAAGGAGGGTATAAAACTCCTTGGACTCCCACAGGGCAGGCACTCAGACCAATTGAGTTTCCTGCTTGTGCTTTATGCCAAGTGTATTTTTAATACATGTGTTTGCCTTGCTACAATGTTGCTGTTTGTCTGTCACTGGTTTGAAATATTTCTTATTAGACTGACAAGAACTGAAGAGGGAACAGCCCTCTCCCTCTGACTCAGGGGGCTGTTCAATAACATATTTTCTGATGTCTGATAACATACTCCTTTAATTTTTCTTATTAATTTTTTTATTTGATTGATTGTTATAGAAATGTGTGCAGGCAGCATGAACACAAATCATATCTGTGGACATATGGTTTGTTATTCATACCTGTGAATACAGCTCAATTTGGTATCATGGATAAATTAAACAGAAAAAAATATTTGCTACTCAATGGGTATTAAAATGTTTAAGGAAATTAAAATACTTTTGTGGCCAGTATTTGCAATTGGTAATTTTGGAATGATTATCTTAAAGATATTTTGGCTTTATAACTATAGAAACATGTTTAGAATAGGTTTATGCAAAAAGGAGGAGATTTATTTTGAGGATACAGAACTATCTTATGTAGTAAAAAGTAAAAAATAGACTGAGAATTCAGGGTGGAAGTGAGGGAACTAGAGAATCTAGGGAATCATTATTTGATTTTTTTTTCTTCCCTCCCCCCCCCCCAGGCTAAATAGCTCATTACAACTGCTCTTTTATATCCCCTACATTGTTTTTCTTCTAGGTCAACTTTTGTTTTCCTACACATAGCTACTAAATTTTATCACCTCAGTACCAACAACCTACACAAAACTGGTGTAAAATTTCCGTGGATCTCAATTTCCATTTTATTAGAGGGAATTGAGCTAAAATTGAATCAAATATCCACCCTCTGGCATAACCAATTGTCACAGAGAGTGCAGAACATGTATAAAAACACCTTCCTAGAACCCTTCCTCATGGGGTTCTTGGTGTAAAAAATGGAAATCTCAGGAAGATTGTTGTTGTGATGTTGGGAACTATGTCCAAAATTGTTTTCTGTATACAATAAAAGCAACCTTTTTAAGAAAAGTAAAAAGGCATTCCATTTTTTGTCACTTTGAAGTGATTAAGAACTTTGAAGGCAATAACTAGTAATTCATAATCCTTATAAAATACATGTTGAAATCGCACGTACATACAATTGTCAACTTGTGCTCTACATTTTAATTCACTGACTTCATTTATTTTCTTATCTTCCTTATTAGGAACATCTTGGGAAATAATGATGAGGAAGACATGAGGGATAAAAGCAGGTTGAATTCAAATACTAGGAAAGCTTTATTGTCATTTCCCCCCAGGAATCAGGAAAGAATCCAAGTGGCCTCTGTCTCTAACACTTAAGCATCCTATGAAAAATGTTCTCAACTCTGTACCGTGGCCACTGTGGCTCAGTGGGTTGAACATGGCCCCCTCAACCTGCACTGAAAGGTTAAGTTTCTTACATCTACAAAGTTCACACCAGGATAACCAACTAAATGGTAGTTGGACATACACTCTTTTGCCTCTATTGCTTTCTTTTGTATGTATTCTGAACATCATGTAGAACGTTTAATTTATAGTACACTTTGCAACCTTTTTTTCTGAGAATTTACAAGTTAAAAAAGTAATATAATTTGTACCATGAAAAACCTAAAGTTGGGGGAAACTGGAAAACCTCCGAAAAGAAAACCGGCCCCATTGTGCAGTAATACAACATTCTCTGCCTCTTAGGGCAGAGAGATAGAGACACCTCTCAGGTTGATGTCAGGTTCCAGTTTTATTTGTGTTGTGTTCACTCCTTTAAAGCATTTTTGCTTCCTATCTGGTTCCTATTTTCTGTAGGAAAAGCAAAAAGAAGATTTTTTTTCCTCTTTAACATGTATTCTAGCTGATAATGAGCATAGGAAAATGTACTAACCCTCTGTTCTGTTCAGGTCCTGGAAATGTGCCATGGGAGTGCATGTGAGAAGAAACAGAAGAAGGGGAATCTCAACAGAAGAATTGAAAACAAAGCAATCAATCCCTACTGTGTCTCCTAGGCCTTCTTTAAAGCGTAAAGATTTTTTTTCAAAGTTAAGCCTTAAGATGTTTTGAAAAGTTTGTTTCAACCAAGTTTGCAAATTTTAACTCATCATAAAGTTTTATCCCATTTCCCAGCCTCCACAACAAATAACAAGAAATATATTTTTATAATCTATCTCAAATTTTTCTCTCTCATTAAGTACAAAATATTAGCTATTTTTGAGGGACTTCTATTTTAGGGTAATACATAAGTGTTATTGGGAATCAAATACAAAGGAAATATAATCTAGAAGCCATGTAATAATAGAGATGACATATATACATATAAATTGCTTAATATAGCTTTACACAAAAAAAATGGCAACAATAGCCTTGAATAGTTGCCTTTACTCAGAATTTGTTTAAGTTTTCAGGGACAAATAATAGGTATTTACTTCTACTCTTGATTTTCATCTTTATTGTTTCTAAGGAGTCCCATTGATAAAGTCCCAAGTCCTGGAATACGTTATACAATTTATTCTCTCCATAGAGGAAATTAAAATTTAATTAAGAGGCAGGAAACAAATAAAGGCAAATCAATTTTATGCTAGAGCTCTATGAGCCCGGCAGCCTGGGACATTCTGCCTATGAGTGGACGCAGTTTATCGTAAGTTTTCTTTGTTTTTATAAGACATTCATTGATATAGAACTACTTCCTACAGCATTATTGCTATTGTAAGAATAATATTTCAAAACTTGAACTATCAGATGTGTTATAAGCATAAAGGCATAGGGTGAAATATCTGTTGTATTTTTTAGGGGTAGGTTTTGTTGATGTTATATGTTTTAAAAGTGTCTTGCCCATAAATGTATTGTCTTCCATCTGAAGGTTATTTTCTGTTGTTTATCCTCTAATGATGTGATCACAAAGCTTCCTTGAAGTCCTGACATGTGCATATGCTCTAGCAGTGCTTTTCAAACTTCTCTAATGAGAATGATTACTAAGGAGGGTTTATTAAACCAGAATCTCTAAGACAGGGGCCAGAATCTGTGTATTCCAATGAGCACACACAAGAAAGTTTTTGAGTGCTCGCTTTGGCAGCACATATACTAAAATTGGAACGATACAGAGAAGATTAGCATGGCCCCTGTGCAAGGATGACACGCAAATTCGTGAAGCGTTCCATATTTTTTAAGAAAAAGGAACTCTTACCATTTGCCACAGCATGGATGGAACTGGAGAGCGGATAAATACCACAGGATCTCACTCATTTGTGGAATATAATGAACAACAACATAAACTGATGAACAAGGACTGATCCAGAGATGGAGAGGCATTGATTGGACTGTCAGGCCTTGGAGGGAAGGTAGGGGAGGGGAGGGGTAAGGGGGAAAGATCAACCAAAGGACTTATGTGCAAGCATATAGACCTAACCAATGGACACGGACAACGGGGGGGTGAGGGCATGAGCGGGGGGGGGGGGGGGGTTGAGGGTAACGTGGGGACAAGGACACATATGTAATATCTTAATAAAAAATATATTAAAAAAAAAGTTTTTGAAATATTGCTCTTGAGCAATTTTTAAATGCTATACCCTCTCTGGATTCAGTCAGGAATTGATTAGAGATATGGGATTGTGATGAGCATTATGAAATGAATATACAGGAGTGGGCAAATGTAGGTTTACAGTTGTGAGTTTATTCTTGTACTAGAGGCCTGGTGCATGAAATTCATGCCCTGGGGGCGGGGAGTCCCTCAGCCCAACCTGCACCCTGTCTAATCTGGACCCCTCGAGGGATATCCGACTGGCCATTCGGGCCTAAACAGGCAGTTGGACATCCCTTTCACAATCCAGGACTGCTGGCTCCTAACCACTCGCCTGCCTGCCTGCCTGATTGCCCCTAACTGCTTCTGCCTGCCAGCCTGATCAACCCCTAACCACTCCCCTGCCAGCCTGATTTGCCCCCAACTGCCCTCCCCTGCAGGCCTGGTCACCCCCAACTGCCCTCCCCTGCTGGCCCAGTCATCTCTAACTGCCCTCCCCTGCTGGCCTGGTCACCCCCAACTGCCCTTCCCTGCAGGCCTGATCGCCCACAACTGTCCTCCCCTGCAGGCCATCTTGTGGCCACATGGGGGCGGCCATCTCATGTGTTGGAGTGATGGTCAAATTGCATGCTGGTCATGACTAATTAGTATGTCTAGTTGTGACTGTGAGGGTGTTGTGACCAGTTTGCATATTACCCTTTTATTAGTATAGATTATTATATTCTATACGAACTACTGTAAACCTAGTTTTGCCCACCCCTGTGCAACTGATCCTTGAATAACATCCTTCAGTTCAATGTATTTGCCTTGTATCAAGGATGATAAAGAAAATCAATTCATTGCACATTCTCCTCATGTCTGTGTGGTTTTTCTCCAGGGACTCCCAATTTCCTCCCACAACACAAACGTGCCCATGACAGGAATTAATGCATCTAAATGGTCCCAGTTTGAGTGAGTGAGTTCTACAAGGGAAGGTTGTCCAGTCTGGGGTGAGTTCTCACCCTGTACCCTGAGCTACCTCCACCCCCAACCTGAAGTGGAATCAGCTTGTTGAAAAATCATTCTTAGTTTTTTTATATATCTTTCTTAAATGTATGCATAGATCACATTTATTTCAGTGTTTAGTATTAGAAGTGTTTTGGGTTTCTTTTTTTAAAACATAATTATTTCAGAGATGAAGGCAGAGGGAGAGAGAGATAGAAACATCAATGATGAGAGAATCATTGATTGGCTGCCTCCTGCTTGACCCCTGGGGATCGAGCCCTTGACCAGTGGACCCCTCAGTCCACAGGCAGATGCTCTATCCACTGAGCCAAACCAGCTAGGACTCAGGTCTTTATTTAGAAGTTTGGTGATTTGTGTGTGTGTGTGTGACCAGAAATATGCTGAAGGAACCTATCTCTTGTTTATACCAATTAGCCTAGAGTAAAATTGGTTTTGTTATATGTCGTTTTGCTTAAAGTAGAAATTTCCTAGGACCTGTGGAAGATGTCAAGTGAGGACTTGCTGTATTAGAGGGTTAGATGTACACAATTGTGAATGGCCCTGAGAAATAAGGCCTGGAAGGGGTCTGGGTGTGGATGGAAAGATGTCAGCTGGCAGAGCAGTTGGGGAAGGCAGGCTTGTCCAGCTGATAGAGTAGGACAGGGGAGACAGGCGAGCCAGGAGAAGTCTCAGCGGGGCCTTTACCTCTACATCTTTTGGGGCAAGCTTGAATGAACCCACAGCCTTTTAAAGTATCCTCTGCGTCAGATTCTCTCCAGAACTAACTGGATGACCTTTGAAAAGTAAACACTGTTTCCTCACTCCCACCACCCACACCTCCTGCTAGTCTTGCCTTCCCTAACACTAACCTGGGAGCAAAAGGATTCTGGGAAATGTAGTTCCAGGTGAGCTGAGGAGGCGACAAGTGGCCTCACCTTCTACCTTTAATGCTCCATCATTTTCACCTGAACCAGCTTTAGGCTGCTTTCCGTAACTCCCATCTTTTCTCTCCTATCCTCCACTCACTAGCTCTACAATGCAGAGGAGGTTAGCTAACCTTCAGGAGCCTTGGAAAACAGAGATAAAAAGAATATCTACCTCCTAAGATTATTGTGAAACCCTAATGAGGTCATCTAGGTGTGGTGTTTTTACCACAGCATCAAGCTCATGGTAAGTATTAAGTCAATGTTCATTACTATTATTCTTGATACTGCAGACCACAATTCAAAACAGTGGCATAATATAACTATGAAAATAGTTCTAATTTTGCATTACATAATATTGTTATTTGCAGTCTTAAGAATTTAATACGAAAAGAAAAAGAATTTAATACCGGAGAGAAGATTCAGACCTCCTGAAAGTATCAATCATTAGATGGCTGTTACATTAGATGATTGTTACTTTCAGGAGGTCTGAATCTTCTCTCTGGTATTTGAAAGCCAGTGGAAATCATGGGGAATAATCTTTGCAATGTGCTGTGAGAAAGTAACTGTCAGCCGAGAACTCTATAACTATAAAACTTTCTTATCAAAAACAAAGGCAAGATACATTTCACATGTGATATTTACCACTAAGAAACATTTCTTAGTGGAAATTCTAAAAGCATGCAATTTAGGTGAAAGAAAAATCATTCTAGAAAAGGGACTGAAATTTAAGAATGAATAATGAGCAAAGTTGTAAAATGTAATTAAATCTAAAATATGAATGCTAATAAAAGTAATATTAATACTAACACTTTTAGTAACTGAGTCCTCACACACTTTACCACTGAACAAGACGCATGAGGGTTTTGTGACTTTTTTGAGACTTTGCTGTAGCAAACAAACAAAAGTTAGCTGTCTTGCTTTAACTAGGGCCTCCCTTTTACATGGTAGGAAAAGATTCCCAAATTGACACCTGAATTTGATGCTATGACAAGCAAATTACGTATTGCTTAAAATTCAAAATAATAATGCTCAGTCTAGTACAAGTCTAAATGAAGAAAATATTTTATGTTTGTATTCTTTTAACCATTATAATTTTCAGGGGCCAGACTTTTAAAGCTTATGCAAATCTGACTGTAGCAGAAGCTAGTAGGTTTCTCCCAGTAGATATTTTTCCATTCTGTGGTGAAGACAGAGTTCCTTATTTTTAACTGGTCGCATAGCCAACCAGAATCAAGTCTCCATTTCCCAGTCTCCCTGGTAGCTAGCTGTAGCTCTGAGATTAAATTATGGCCAAAGAGATACATGATATTTAAACACTAAATAACCTATTACATCTTTCTTTCTTTTAGTAATTCATTTGGGATTGCAATATTTGAGCCTTAGGTTAAGTTTCCTGTTTTATGTATAAATTATTTACATTCTTTCTTCTGTTTGGAAACAAGTGAGTGTTAGAATTACAATAAGAAAATGCTAACCTTACAGATTTAAAGAATCAGTTGCTAAAAAATCTGAAAGTATATATATATTTTTTTGTGGCTCTAACTTGACAAGGCTGTGCATATACTTCAAAAATTATAAAATGTATCAGAATTAACTGGGATAAAGTACTATTTTCTAATGTCATTTAAGTAATTAAAAATAATTTTTCCTTATAAATCAAAGATATAGTGTAGAATACTATTTAGAAAGTCAAACAGATTCTAGTTCCTTTGGATTATCTTAACAAAATGTTTGACTTTATATTTGTAAAAAACTCATCTGCCTAGTAACACAAATTTTAGCTAAAGTTTCCCAACTTTAAAAAATGCAGTATATACAGTTACCTTTTTCTGAGTCTGACAACAGATTAAGCATGTGAAAGAGAAATATTTGTAAATAAGATATTAAAATTGAACACTGATACTTATCTTTTTATACAGGCTAAGTAATAAAAATGTAAGATTATTCAATAGGTTAGTGATTTCAATGTATATTTTATTATAATTTGTTTATATTATAAAATTTATTACTATAATGGTTAATTTATAATTCATACTTACCAGTTTTAAAAATGTGGAATGTTCTTGCTTTTTAACTCCTGTATATTCTACCCTGTTTGATCATTTGCAAAATGAATTGTCCTGGGATAGTGTTCTCCATCAAAATTGTCCCATAATTCCTTCCATTCTAAGAAAGCATAAAGTTTTAATGAGCAAGCTATTGTACACTGTCAAGAACTCTTTCTGTATATGATTCACAAAACTTTTAGGTAAAAATTTCCATGCCAACTTCTTCTGTATGCCTTACTTGAGTACTAGTAAGTGGAAGGATACTTTTCAATTACTTCTGATTGTACATTTGGCACCACAGACCAAGTACTTATCTATAATAATAAAAGGCTAATAGGCAAATGGTCACCATGCCCTCATGCTGTAACAACCAATCAGCAGGAGGCTGCATCCCCGCCCGGTGCCAGCCAGGGACGTGACTGATGCTGCGTCCCCACCCAGCACTGGTCAGGGATGTGATGCACCAGTGGGGCTTGATGGGGTGGGGCCGGCCAGGTCTGGGTCTCGCCCAATGGGGGTGAGGCTGGCCAGGTCTGGGTCTCGCGCGATTTCGAGGTGCATGTGGGTGGGTGGGGACTTGACTCTGGGTCACACGCCGCACCCCAGACTCTGACAGGAGGGAGGAGGGAGCCAGATACCCACACCCAGGACCCACACAGCAGGGCAGTGGCGGTTAGGGATGATCAGGCCGGGAGGAGAGGGCAGTTAGGGGCATCAGGCCAGCAGGCAGAGGTGGTTAGGGGTGATCAGGCAGGCAGACAGGCAAGCGGTTAGGAGCCAGTGGTCCCGGATTGCTAGAGGGATGTCTGACTGCCAGTTTAGGCCCCTGAGGGATCCTGGATTGGAGAGGGTGCAGGCCGGACTGAGGGATCACCCCCCCCCCGTGCATGAATTTCGTGCACTGGGCCTATGGTATAGTATAAATATTGACTGATTGACCAAAATGCCTTTTACTCTTTAAGTACCACTCAGTTTACTATAGTTTACATGCTAAGTTAGTCATACCTTGACATCCAGTGGGTCACGCCCTATGTACCATAAAGGGAAGGAATGGAGACAAGACAGAAATAAAACATAGGCAAATCAATGGGGCAGACAAACCGAGTAGCATATGCTACCCCTCAGCATGTCACATTCAAGTTTAGTGCAATAGCAACAAGTCATTGAAGCCGAATTACAGAGCATGACTTTAAGGCATTCTATGGAATGGCTGACTGTGATTAGAAATTGGCTTTAGAGAAGTCTCTCAAGAGATAGTGAGATTTTCATTCAACAATTTGAGGTTCAATAATAGGAGAATTCTAAAACCTTGAAGAAGACTGTCAAAAGAAATAAAGATATCTAATGCTAATTGGTATATCTAGCTTGGCAACTTAGAGGAACTAGGAAAAAAGATTTTGGGAGCCTAATCAATGACTAGAGGCAACACAATTTACAGTGGGATTGAGGTTTCAATCCTACCTATTTAAACTCCTTAGCTGTTTGTAAAATGGAGATAAGAATAGTACCCATTTTATGAGGTATTGTGAGGATTAAATGAGAATTTTGGAATCAATTTGGCACAATCTTGTGAGATTAAATATCCATATACCAAATGATCCTAAAAGTCCATATATAATCTGCACCCATCCCCTCACCCCAAAAGATTCTTATTCATGAGCACCAGTGGACGAGAATATTCATAACAGTGCTATCAAGAATAAAAAGTTGGAAGCAATTTTCAGAAGAATAAATATTATAAGCAGTGAGAATAAATGAACAACAGATACCATTTTGTATGAAATTTAGAAACAATTGTGAGTTGAAAAAGTAAGTTGTGATGACAACATACACTATCATACCATTTTAGAGAACTCAGAAACAAAGTAAAAAAGTACATGCTACCTAGAGTTGCATATTATATATGATAAAGATAAAAATATGGCAAGGGAATGATAAATATAACATTGCAGATAGTGGCTCTTCAGTTGTAGCAGATAGAAAGACACAGATATAAGTAAGGGGGCTTAGAAGTGCGCTAGATTTTAATTTGGGTGGTGAATTTTGGAGGTGTGTCTATTTTATTATTAACCTTTACTAGAGGCCCAGTGCACGAATTCATGCATGGGTGGGGTTCAGCCGACCTGACCCCAATCGGGGTGGATCGTCGCTGGGCCTATTGGGAGGAGGAGATGGCGGGAGGTTGGCCAGTTGGCCCACCCCCATTGAGGCCCGATGAGGCCTGGGCTGGCTGGGGGGAGGGGACATGGGCGATTGGCCAGCGGGCCCCGCCCCTCATTGGGGTGGGTGGGGTGACTGGGGGCAAGGCCGGCTATGGTTAGGGGCTTTGTGTGGTGGGCCAGCCAGCTCCACCCCCGAATGGGGTTGGGGGGATGATCAGGGGCCAGTGGCCTGGGGGAGGGGCCATGGGTGGTTGGCCAGCCAGCCCTACCCCTGATCGGAGTGTGGGGGGCTATTGGGGGTAGGGCCGGCCAGGGGAGGGGCTGCAGGGGGTTGGTCAGCCAGCCCCACACCCCTATTGGGGTGGGGGGAGATCAGGGGCAGGACCCACTGGCGGGAAGGGCTACAGGATGGTTGGCTGGACGCTCCGCCCTCGATTGGGGTGGGAGAGCCGATCAGGGGCGGGGGCGACTGGGGGGGGGAGGCCTTACTGGCTGCAGTGGGTGTCATAGTGACCGGTCATTCTGATCATTATGGCATTCCGGTTGCTGGCTTTATATATATATATAGATAATTGTCATATGTGATTTTATTTATATACTAGAGGCCCGGTGCATGGGATTCTTGCACTGGTGGGGGTGTGGCCTGCGGGGATTGGCCCGCTGTGGGAGCACCGCTCATCCCAGTCAGCTGAGCAGCTGTGAACCTGCCCTCTGATCAGCTGCTCCCTGGTCTGACATGATCTGTGGAGCCAGAGCACTTGCCTCTCCAGGGGACCCGGTCGGGGCTGGGCCCAGGGACAATAGCACTGAGAGGCAGTGGAGTAGGCCTCAGTCCCGCAGCAGCCATGAACCTGCCTCCCAGCCTCCAGGGTCAGCTCTGCGAGCCTGGCAGTAGGGAGCGAGGAGGAGGAGCCTGGGGCAAGGAGGTGACAATCGCAGCCGGGGTTCCTGCCCATCTGCCCAGGGTTCACAGCGGGAGCAGCCACTCATTCCTGTCAGCCAAACAGCACTCCCACTGGGGTAGCGCACTGACCACCAGGGGGCAGCTCCTGCATTGAGCGTCTGCCCCCTGGTGGTCAGTGCACATCATAGGGACTGGTTGATCGCTTGTTCTGCTTTGGTCGTTGGGCTTTTATTATATAGGATATATAGGGTGTTCCCAAAAATATATACACACTTTAACAGTTGATAACTCACTTAATTTTGAAAATGAACTGTATGTTAATAAACATTAGCTTTATAATCATTCAAAGTGTGTATACATTTTGGGGACACTCTGTATATAATATTTGTGTTTCAAATATAACCTAATAACATTGTAAATACTTAATTTAAAAGGGGATTTATGATTTTTAAGAATCTTGTTTATAGAATAAGCTCTTTTACTACATTTAATTTATTAATTATGACTTCATGGACATTTATCTTTATGAAAAAGTTTTCATTTTCTGTTGATCACCTTCTTTGGAATTAGTTGATATGTTACCATCTCAGGCTTGTACATTATTTGTGAAAAGACAGGTATTGTAACACTGGTATTTGGACAAACTTTTTCTTCCCCTCTCTGCTTAACTAAGTCTTGGTTGTATGTTCTGAATTGTGTCACCCAGACACCCAGATGTTTTCAATGCTTTCAGGTTAACTTATGTCTCTGAATTTTTGCCTAGACGATATTTCTCACATATGTAATTAGAATTTTATTTTGTACAGTTAAGCTTGATGAATACTGAACCAACAGCTCATTGCCACAGAATGTATACAATATTTAGGATGTCATAATTATGATTTATCTTGTCCAGATGGTGCAGTAGAATCTAATTTCTTGCTGTGTCTTTTACTCGTTGCTTAAATCATCCAAGAGTAAGTAAAGTCATCAAATAGGTTACATGTACCTTGCCATTACTATCTAACTCGAATATCACAGGCTTTTTCTGAGCATACCCATGAATAAAACAGACTGCCCTATCCCTATGGGCTATCTAGAGTACTAACAGGATCTGAAATAAGTAACAATTATGCAAGATGAAGGTACCAAGAACAGATATACTAAAAAATAGAAATATGATTAGAAGAGAGAGGGTCATTCTGAGAGTGTCATAATGAGAGGTAGCAAATGGAGAACTTTATATTTGAGCTAGATTTGAAGTGGGGGTAAGATAACATTGCTGGGTAGAATAAGAGCCTTAGAGGACCAGGGCACTCCTTGAGCAAAGGACAGGAGAGAGTTCAGAAATCAGAAGTGATAAGGAGACTGGTTTTCAGAAAGCATTTTTTCAAGTTAGCCTTATGTATTGTTTCACTGCCTCTTAATTCCTCTCTCTGCTATCTCTCTTTCTCAGTACAATCAGATTGTTCTTTTAAAAATACTTTCAATCATGTCATTTCCCAGTAAAAATATTCACTGGCCTGCCCTTCCAAATCTTAAAACGTTTTCTGGGTATTAAACTCAAAGAGCTCCTCAGTATTATCATAATGGTTCTTTTGAACGATTTTTCTTATTAATTGCCTCCTATAGAACCATTCCATCAAAAATGTATGTTGCCTGGCCAGTGTGACTCAGTGGTTGAGAACTGACCTATGAACCAGAAGGTCACGGTTCCATTCCCAGTCAGGGCACATGCCCAGGGTTGCAGGCTGGATCTCCAGTAGGGGGCATGCAGGAGGCAGCTGATCAATGATTCTCTCCCATCCTTGCTCTTTCTATAGCTCTCTCCCTCTCCCTTCTTCTCTGAAATCAATAAAAAAAATACATATTTTTTTAAATTAATCTGTCCACTATCTTTAATCTTCTCTGATTTGCATGCTGGTCTGCATTTCACTTTACATGTGTACCCTCACCGCTACATTTTATATAATCTGTTCCCTTGTTCTCAAGTGTTCCTTTTTTTAATTATTATTGTTTAAAGTATTACAAATAGTAGTACATATGTCTCCTTCCCAGCCTCCCCTACCCACGGCACATGTCCTCACCCCCCTCCCAGTGTCTTGCATCCATTGGTTATGCTTATATACATGCATACAAGTCCTTCAGTTGATCTCTTACTTCCCCACCCGCCCCCGCAACCCTCCCCGGCCTTCCCGCTATCGTTTGACAGTCTGTTCAATGCTTCTCTGCCTCTTATCTATTTTTGTTCATCAGTTTATAATGTTCATGTATGGATAATAAAGTGTTCCTTTTCTTGTTCACTCCTTATACTACCTGTTTCAAGACACATATCAAGTCTGCTTCCTTCAAAACACTCCCAAAATCCCACATAAATTATTTTCTTGTCAAAATTCTCTTTAGTGCAAAAAGTACAATACCAAATATTAACCATTTATATAACAGAAAACAGAGGATAGGGAAAGGGAAAGATCACAAATCAAAATATAAGAGTAATCTTTAGGGCTAAAGAATATAAGTTTTCATATAAAAAGTATCTACTGTTTTGCCCTAGCCAGTTTGGCTCAGTGGATAGAGCATTGGCCTGGGGACTGAAGGGTCCAAGGTTTGATTCTGGTCAAGGGCACATACAGTTTTATTCATCAATAATAGATTCAGCCTACAGAAAAATGAGTCTCCATTTATTGATGGAATTAATGTTTAAGCCAAGACTCTCAATAGACTGTGGGAATCTTTTCCTTCAATATGACTTTCAGAAGTTGCCTCCTTTTTGACAAAGTGGTTTCATCCATTTACATAAAATTATAAGAAAAAAAATTGAAACAATGTTATAACTATTGGCATTAAGAAGTTTAAGAGCTTTTAAAAGCTTAATAAATTATTTGAATGTTTTTAAAATTATTTTCCATAAGCCATCTATGTTCAAGGAGGTTAATTATTTTAAACAATACAACAGATGTGATACTCAAGATAAGAATTAAAAAGCATAGCTCACTCATTGCTCACACCTGGAAATATATGTATGAGGTTATAACACACACATATCCCATATATCATTTCATTGATATTAAAGTGATTTCATCATTTTAACACTGTATTTTTTATATCTCTATTCTTTAAGCAATATTTCAGACACCAAATTTCCTTTGCCATAAAACCAATGGCCAAATATATTTATTCTAATAATTACATAGATTACATAAGTGGAATATTAGTATTCTAATCTGTTCCCTTGTTCTCAGGTATTCCTTTTTGTGTTCAGTCCTTGTGAAATAGTCTCCTTGATCACACTTCACAGCAATTAAAGTACTCATTTTTTTCATATTAGAACATTTTTTAATGATTTCCAGACCTAGGCATTTTTTTGGAGGGTGGGGAGAAAGGAGTAGAGAAAGGACATGGAAAATATATCAGCATTCATGAAAATGTTTCATTATTCTAGAATATTATTTTTAGTTGTAGGAGAGGAAAACAAAACAACAATTTAAAAAAAAAAGATTTGACCATACAAAGAAAAAAAATAAAAGCAGTGTATTCATGAGTATAAAAGCAATCTGATTTTAAACATGAGAAAAAAAAGAAAAGAAATATTAATAGTTTCTGAAGTATAATTATCATAAATATGGGAACCAGTGCCCTAAACAAACTCCAATGATCAGAGACCAAATTAAACATATTGTTATGCTATTTAAAATAAAACTATATTTCTAGTTTAATTCATATACCAAATAAAATAACATATTAAAATTAAAAAGGGGGGAATTGTATGTAGCATTTTATGACTTCCTACTTCTAGAACATGTGTCTCATACCCCCAACATTATACAATGCAGGTTTTTCAATTCTCTCTTTAAATTAAACCTTTGGGATTACTCAAGCATGACTGATACACTTAGATACTATCAGGCGTTCAATACACACTATGTGCCTTTGATTTATCTGACAAGCGACAACAAGGCTGTATTGAGTTAAGCTCAGACACTATCACTAAATGAATATTTGCAGGACCTGCCTGTGGTTATTGTCAGACCAGTACAGAATTCTTGTTCAATATCCTGTCTGGGAAGCAGCTTCTACCAGATGCTTCCAAAGAAGGGCAAAACCACCCATAATGCAATTGGGTAGACATGCAATTCTATACCCCTGAGGGAAAACACTTCATCCTGCCCCAGGTGGTGAGCCACTCATAGTCTGTTCATATTCCTCTGAGGAGTGGTCTCCTCAAATAATACACTTTTAAAAGGACTTTTCTTTTTATAGTATAGACTTTTCCTTTAAAACACTAATAGCACATCAGTGATTATAAGTCACCTCAGTAGGAAATCTTCAATTGGTCAGAAAGGATTGTTTTTCCCCATTCTTCACAACAAGGGATTACTTTATTTAAGTGATGGCAAACACATATCTTCTGATATTTTGCTCATTTCTTCATATCATGTATAAAATTATATGATAAAGTATAAGTATGTAGTAGAAATAAAATGGATTTACGTGTAAACTGAGAGGCCAGTTATACAACTGAACAATGGCCAGACAATATTTTAAAAAATAGAACAGAACTCAAACCCATACCTCTGTAACGGCCATCTTGGGAAACCAAACATCCAGTCCAGGAAGTCAAACAATACCCCAGCAGCAATCATGGTAAAATGGTTAACTTGGCCAAAGTCTGCCAGCTTCCCTGTTCGTGTCCCCCTCCCTTGAAAGCCTCCAAGCTGAGAAAGCCAAATATAGCCTTCACTGCATTTTTAAGCATAACAAAATAAGATAATGAGTAGACAAATTTATAACCACAGAACATCAGATTTTTTAAAAAAAGAATTCTATAGGAAAAATAAGTTGTATTTCATTAAAAATTGACTTTAATATTAATATTGACTAAAATAGAAGAAAAGAAATACAAATACCAAATCAAATTATGGGTATTAAAACAAACCATTCTCATGAATAATTCTAGATTGAGCCTTCAGTTTTACTTTAGTGGTTTTATTTTGGACTGACTGGATGTCTGTCTCCAGACCAGCACAAGTGGATTACCAGTCAGTCTTGAGAGATTTAGTTTCCATTCAGTAACTTATGTACAACATAGTTCTTTCAGTTTCTTCCAATAAACTTTGTCTCAGTGTGAAAAGATCCTGGAGACCCTGTTGCATATGCTGGAGGTAGAGTGTTGAGGGTATTTATTTACATTTTAGTCATAATAAAGTTGAGAAAATGTTTGTTATTTCAGCACAAAGGGCCATAACAGTGCCACATTATGAAAAAAAATGTCTTGGGAAAATATGAGACTTAGAATCATAATTATGTTTTGTCTTATTTTAGATTTGATCACTTGAATTTTATTTTTATATGGTACCAAGCAGGCCTACATTCTTTCATTTCTTATGATTACAAGCAGCAATAGATCACAATAAGAGGCTATTACAAGAATTGAATAGACTTTATATTTATACTTAGCCAATAGGCTTGCTCTATGATTCATATAAATTTCTTCTTCACAGGTATGTGGTTTACAGACATCTCTTATATTTACAGTGTTACTAAGGCATATTACTATTGGCTTCATATGGGAAACCGACTCAAAGAATTTAAACATTTTTTATGGAAATATGCTGTAAGTGATAATGCCTAAATCAGAACCCAAGTCTTCTCATTTCAAACTAAGTGTAATTCCCATTACTCTGTTTGTGTCTCAGCAGAAGGAGACTATGCGTGCCGGTTCCCAGGTTTTCATTAGTACAGAATATATACCTTCACTGAATGCCTAAACCTAGTTACAAGCATAGGTTCATTACTAATATACTATTACTAGAGGCCCGGTGCATGAATTTGTGCATGGGTGGGGTCCCTTGGCCTGGCTGGTGATCGGGGCCAATTGGGGGTTGGGGGACAGCCAGCTGGGGGGAGGGACTGTGGGAGGTTGGCCAGCAGGCCCCTCCCATCAGGGCCAATGGGGGGGGGGGGTGTTAGCCAGCTGGGGAGAGGGACTGCAGGAGGTTGGCTGTGGAAGCACACTGACAACCAGGGGGCAGCTCCTGCATTGAGCATCTGCCCCTTGGTGTTCAGTGTGTGTCATAGCAACTGGTGGACCAGTTGTTTGGTTGCTTAGGCTTTTATATATATAGATAATGCCTATTAAATACCAGGCAGTATATTTGGTGATTTATAGATATTTTCTTAAATGTTTAAAATAATTTTAAAAGGTAGTTATTATATTATCTCCACTTTTCGATAGGAAAAATGAGATTCTAAGGTTAAAGACCATGTCTGAAGTCACACATATACTTAGAGGCAATAATAGGCAAACCAAAACAAACCAACCAACAAACCAAAAAACAGCTACCAGAATTTTCCTTTGCTTGCTGGTGGCTAACCAGCTCTACTAACTGTCTTCATCACAAATATAGTGAAAACTCTGAGCTTTATAAAACATCCAGATTATAGTATAAATCACTGATTTGAGGCAAGGATATTTGAGATGAACTCAGGTGCACATTTAATAGAAAAGCTATTGAAAAATTTAAATTGCTATTCTTAGTAAGAAAAGTGTCCTAGCAAAGGGTACATTCTCTTTACTGTGACAAATTACTTGATTTTGCTGCTATGCATGTCACAGGTTTTATGTGACCTAAATGAACTCATCAAAGATCTATTTAAAAGATGGGTCAATTAACTTATTTCTCCAGTTCAGCAGGACTGAAATAGTGTCTGGGATGTTCTTTTAAGCATTATGTCAACATTCAGCCTTGTCTCATTATTATTCATCTATGGTAACAGGCACTAAGGCAGAGAATGTGGGAGCAGATGCTGGTGTATTCGTAGATGTGGTGATGGGAACGTGTGATTGTTTCCATTTTCTCTGTAGGACACAAAATAGTTATCTGAGATTAAGACTGGGAGAAAATAGTGTTGGAAACTAAGGAAAGAAATGATGGACTATTTGTCTTTGGAAGTAAAGTATGATTGCAGGGAAGCATGAAGAGCCTATTTGAGGTTCACGGTCTTATGTTAGAAGTGGCGCTAGTCAATATGTTGTGTCTTCCTCCAACCACACTCAGCTGCAAGGGTTCAGGGGTAAAGAAATTGTTTATAATCAGCCAAGCAAGTTTGATAAAGAGAGGTTCAAGAAAGCAAGGGTGTATGCAAGAAAGTGTTTCTGGGTAAGGAAAGGAAATTGACATCAGAGAGTGAAGGGTAGTAAAAAGATGGTAAGGTTAATTGTAGAAATTAGAAGTATTAAATTTGAGAAAGTTATTTTGCCTATATGAATCAGAGTATCCATTTCTAATGTAATCTTTTATATTAGCTCACTGGGTTGAATTCTACTGTATATGGTAGAGGGAACTTAACTACCAATGCATCTCAATCCCAGGAATAACTTATTATAAAAAAATTTAAATTTTATTTATAGCCACATATTTAAATGGGCAGATGGCACATTTAAATGGGCAGATGGCCTAATATATCTTAATTTAATAACCAATCACAAACCAATTTACAGGTTATATTCTTATATTTTAATCATTTGCAATTAAAATATATGGATGTGAACATCTTTATACTTATTGATGTCCATACAAGTCAGGGATACATATTCCCCAAAGGGGAAACATTCAATTCACAAAGTGCAATATATCTAAGTGTAAATAGATCGATATCTATATCTATGTCTATATATCTATATCTCCATCTATATCTATATGATAGCTATAGCAATCTTATTTATATATTTCATCCCTGTATCTTGGATGGCTTTTTCACTATTCTTTTCTCTAAGAGTAAGTGAGAAGAATCATTCTTAGAGACATTCATATCATTCATTTTTCTGCTCATATCCAGTTCTTTAACTCAGTGTTTTCCAACGTTGGATCTGTAACAGAATCACTTGCAAGTTTTTTAAAAATATTGACACCTAGGCTCTTTCTTAGACCACTAAACAAAAACATGAGGGGTGGTGGTGGTGGTGGTGTAGGCTTCTGTATATGGTTTTTAAAGCTTTCATGGGCAGCCGTAGTTGAAAGCCAATAGCTTAAGAAAATGTTTATGTGTCTAGTAATGTTGAGCTGTGCTTCCTTTAGCAGAGATAATCAATGGCTAACAAAAGAAAAGTCCACTTATTATTTCTCTGGTCTCATGAGTACAAAAAAAAATGTCATTAGTGAAGTACCTACACCAAAGACATCAAAATATATTATTCAAATGATCTTTTAAACAAGCCAAAAGCAATGATTTATAACATATTTTTTGTTAGGAATGAATACTATAGCAGACCAGGTTATGTTATGGTAGCAAACATGATTAGTTTTATGTAATCAGTAGTGGAAACTCTCAATCAAATCAGAAATTGCTCTCTGGAGAATATAGCTTCTCTATTAGAGTGAGAATTGAATAGTAAGTAATTTACATAACTAAGATTGTAATTCCTCCTAAAGAATTTCTTCTTTACATAAAAATGTGGATAGCCCCGCCAATGGGGCTCAGTGATTGAGCATCAACTCATGAACCAGGCGGTCACAGTTAGATTCTTGGTCAGGGCACATGCCTAGGTTGCGGGCTAGAACCCCAGTAAGGGGTATGCAGAAGGCAGCTACCAGTTATGCTCTCTCATCATTGATGTTTCTATCCGTCTCTCCCTCTCCTTTCCTCTTTCTGAAATCAATAAAAACATTTTTTAAAAACAGCTTAAATAATCATCATCCCAAAGAGGCATATTTTGGGGTGGAAAACTCTGCTCCCCTTCAATTGGATGAGAGCATTGCAAACTGCCGAAGTAATAAAAAATGGCATATATTTAAGAGAGGAAGAGAGAGGTTCAAAAAAGAGAAGAGGGAGTTTGGAAGAATGTGTATGCAAGCACACTGTAAAATTAAATAGAAATGTGTATTAAGAAAGCAAGGAAAACACACTGATAGGTGAATCTGAATTTGAGAGGATAAATGAGTTCCCCCTCTACCTTTGGAAAATCAATTCCAAAGTATGTAGAGGTACACTAGGAGATGGAGAAAATAGAAATAAATAAATGGAAGCTGTTGCAGTTTAGTTAGTAGCAGTGAGAAGGAATTGGGTGTGTAAATCACTGAGAAAGTTGTATCTGTAGATTTTTGTAACAAGTTGGCCTAGTTTGTTGGAGATGATAAGATTCAGTACAGCAAGGATAGTCTACAAAAGGAAGGCTGAAAAACAAGTGGCATTTATTTTCCATCTATGTATGTTTCAGCTGTGCAGGGACTGGTATACAAGCACATGTATAAGGTATAGTTTCTGCATCTATGAAGGTGCACTTAGGAAGATGGACAAATAGCTACAGGACAGACAATAGGGTGAATGAGAGGGGTATGAAAAAAGTGCTTTGGAAGCATGGACACACACATCTAGACGTGGGATCCTGGTAGACATGGGATCCTGGAGAGTCCCCCTCCCCTCCCCCCCATCCCCACACACACACTGCAGAGGAAAGGACAGCAGATAATCTCCGGGTGAAGACAGGGTTGTGGCTGGATGGAATGTTGTGTCAGGCAATGCTTGTACTTCTGAAACACCTGGAAGATGGTTTCTTAATAGATGGATCCTGTGAGATGAACCAGGTGAGGTAAATGATCAAATCATCAAAATTTTTATATTCAGGTATATATGGGATTTGCAATAGATATATTTTAAGTAGGAGAGAGACATAATCAGTTTTTTTATTTTAAAACACTTCTTTGAAAGACTGATAATTTTGAAAACAGGATGACAGTTATGAATATATCATATCAGCCAAGGGTCATGAGCTGAAAATACAAATTAAGACTTGGAAACTTTGCATAGAGAAGTAGGAATAGATTCAAAATGATGATTATGATGATGATGATGATGGTCTTGATGATAGTGATGCTGACGAGGATGGTGATGATGATTATAGGTAACATTTTTGAGCACTGTACTATTTGACATGTACTGTGGAAAGTTTATTACATAAATTATATCACATTACTCTTATGATAGCCCTATAAGGTTAGACCTATTTTTATCTTTATTTGAAAAAGAGAGGAAATTAATCCTTAAAATGTTTGAGTAACTTGTTCAAAATTATAGAGATACAGCTGTCGCCCCCAGCCTTTACCCATGATTTTACTTTCTGAGATTTCAGTTACCCATGGTCACTTGAGGTCCAAAAATATTAAATGGAAAATTACAGAAATGAATAATTCAGAAGTTCTAAATTGCACCGCATTCTGAGATGATTGGACCTCACACTATCCTGCTCTGTGTCACCCAGGGTATGAATCATCCCACGCTCTATATGCTGCCTGCTCATTAGTTACTTAGATCAACTGTCTCCGTACTGCAATGCTTGTGCTCAAGGACCGAACATTCTATCTTAGGTAAATAGGACAATGACAGTCCCATTTATTAAAGATACCAGATTTTCTAAAACAATATTGGTTTGGGGAAGGGCAGTCTAATAAGATTTAAGCTAAAATATATTTGGAGTTATCTGCCTAGAGCAGGGGTGGGGAATGTCTGGCCTGAGGACCCTATAAGGCCCGAGAAATCATTTGGTCTGGCCCTGCCGAGGCAATAGGGATGAGTTAATTAAATGTTTGACCAAATATAGCAGGCTAATTTTTAAGTTGGTATGGCCCACAAATTATTTTACATAGATCCAAATGGCCGTTAGCGGAAAAAAGGTTCCCCATACCTGGCCTAGAGAGAGAACCACACTACACATTTTCTCAAGAGAGACTGTATAGCAAAGAAAAGTATTTTGCAGAAATGCTTAATGAGACAACATAGTTTGGGGGTTTTCTATTCTTCCTTTTCTTCAATGCCTCATGATTTTGTCTTATTCTATTGGTGACTTGAATTATTTTAAAAATAAACTGACGAAACTTAACATTGCTTTTTGAGTACCTGCTAAGAAAATAAATTTAATCCAAATCATAAAGACATGTCTTTGAAGAATACATATTCTGAAGAAAACTTTTTTCAGTATAATGACAATAATGTCTATTTGTTCCACAATTCAAACTGCAATAAAATCCCTGTCTCTTCTCCATTAATTTGGATGTTCATCTCTGCTCTTGTACTGAAGCATTGTAATAATTCCGCCATCTGTAATTTTTACATCTTCACTAACTTTTATCTGAGAGCATCTATCTGGTCTGGTAATTACTGTTCTATTGCTTTTTTCATGGCATAACTTTTCATGTTAAAGAAGAAAAACACTGAGAACAACCTTTGAAAAACATACAACGTTCCTTGTAATACATGTTACTTTATCATAAATTAACAGATTATTTATAAATTATTAAAAATTATCTTATTAAAATTTATGATGATTAAGCTATAAAAGAAAAAAGTCAATACTTTATCTGTCATTCTTTCCTGCATGTTAAAAATTTAGGGAGACTCCCCTGGCCAGTGTGACTAAGTTAGTTGGGTGTCATCCCTGCACCAAAAGATTGCTGATTCAATTCCAGGTCAGGGCACATACCCAGGTTGCAGTCTTGATCCCTTGGTAGGGGGCATGCAGGATACAGTCAATGAATGTTTCACTCTCACATTGATGTTTCTCTTTCCCTCTCCCTTCCTCTCTCTCAAAAAATCACTTTATATATATATATATATATATATATATATATATATATATATATATATATATATATTAAAATTTAGGGCAATTGATAATCCTATATAATAAAAGGGTAATATGCAAATTGACCCTAATGACAGAATGACCAGGAACAACTGGTTGCTATGACACACAATGACCACCAGGGGGCAGATGCTCAATGAAGGAGCTGCCCCCTGGTGGTCAGTGTGCTCCCACAGGGGGACCTCTGCTCAGCCACAAGCCAGGCTGCAAGTGCAGTGGTGGTGGCGAGAGCTTCTCCCGCCTCCTCGGCAGTGCTAAGGATGTCCAACGGCAGCTTAGGTCCACTCTGCGGAGGGAGTGGGCCTAAGCCATCAGTCAGACATCCCCCAAGGACTCCCTAACCAGCTTCTCCCCCATGGAGCGGGCCTAAGCTGACTGGTGGACATCTCCCAAGGAGTCCTAGACTGTGAGAGGGCGCAGGCTGGGCTGAGGGACCTCTAGTTTAAGATTAAAAGCTTCCACAGGAAAACCACTAATTCTGAAGTTTTACTTGGATGGCTTCTTGTTCTCTCAGGAATTGTGTCTTTTTGGCAGTGTGGATAAAGATCTGTGCATCCCTGCAAACTTGATAATGACATTCTGTCACCAGAGAGCACACAAGGTCAACCCCCTGGAGGCAGAAAAGAGGAAGTCTTATTTAAATGGACAGCTAATGAAGTACTTAAAAGCACAGCCAGGAAAATGTGTTGCTAGAACAAGATCTATACAAATTTGTTTGAGGCCTCCAGCTCATTGATTTGTTTATGGAGATGTCTCAGATTCATATATCTTTCACTGCTGTTGTTGTGCATAGATTAAAGGCATACTGAGCACATCTTATTTGGTGAGAGTTCCCAGAGGGAGTATCAGAAATAGCAGCCTCCATCATTAATATTTGAGGATCTCCTTCCTGCTTGACTGAAAAAATAATAATTAAATAGTAATAGCTTCTCTAATTTTGTTTATGTTACAACCAATTCTGAATGTCAGTAATTTCTTTGAAAAAGCAAACAAAACCACATGTTCTAAATATTTCCATGACTGTCCATCTCATTTATATGTAATTTAGCTGTGTCTAAACAAAGCAAGTAAAGGAAGAATCAGGTAATTGAGGGAATTAGTTTTTAAAAGTTGACAAAAGTTAGATCACAATATTGTTTTCAACTTTTAAAAATAATAGCATTTATTTTCCACTCCCATTTTCTATGAATATAAGTAAAAATGCAAATTAAAGTGAAAGTTTATACAATGTGTAATCTTGTGTTTTAGCAGAGAACTGATTAAGATAGAGTAGACAATGACATCAACATTCCTAGGGATCAGTACTTAACTAGTACATGTCTTTTAAATGGGGACCTGTGAAAAAAACCGACTGGTATAACGGCGAGAAAAATAACACTCCCTGGTCCTGGAAGAGTTTATAATCAATTGAGAAAAACTGACACTTAAACATACATTCAACACAATATTTCACATAAGTACTCCAATGAATATTTACCAGAATCATACAAAAGCATTGAAAATAAACCTGTGTTAATTATAGAGGCTGTAAAAGCAACTCTAAAATGAAAAAATATAAAAATCAGTAGGAAAGCTATTACAATTACAAACACATTTAAGTACACTACAGTTCTTACTAATTAGTAAAAAAGAACATCTGTATTCAATACCTTATACATATTCCAATGCAGTAGGATTTTATTAATGACATAATAGATAAAAATGTCAATGATTTCAAATTTTCTTTGAAATACCACCTTCTTATCTAACTGTCACAGTGCTATACCTTAGGTCAGCAGCCTAAAAATTTTAATGCCATTCAATGTAAAGCTGAAAATTATAGAGAATACTATAGAAATTAAGATATACCTATAGATTATAATCTCTACTGCAGATTCAATCACTGTATATTTATGAAGAAATTAGGCCACTTAAAATTAATTATTGAAAGAATGACAGTATGTCCATACTAATTATGCTATTCTCATTTCATTTTTAGGGTCTTTGAATTCTTCTTACTATTGGACCAGTTAAACAAAGTAATTGAAAAAAATGTGATTTTAAAAATAGTTTACCCTTTATCTTAGCTATTTTCAATAGTAGAATTGTATGTCTGTGAGGGTATTTCTAGAAGGGAATAATACTTATTATTCTCCTTATCAACAATATTCTTTTTAGTTGTCTTAATAGTTCTTCTCATAGAAATTTTTCATTATATTGGATATTGATGTGAAGAAATCTGAGGCCAGTGTGATTTTGTTCTCCTTCTCCCAAGCCTCTTTCCCTCTTACTGTTGAACATGGTACCCTGAACAATTATTTCCGTATCTTGAAAATATAACATCTTAACTGGGGTATATCTCAGAGTGGATTTTTTTCTAGAATAAGTCAATCAAGTTTTTTAGTAATAGGTATGCCTTATCAGTATACTAATTTAATTCTTCCTTCATTGGAATAAAATGGTATATTATTACATCCTTTAATATTTTTTTCTATTCCAGGTGCTGTGTGGTCTACTTAGGAGCCAAAAATTATCCTGATGTTTGATATATTTAGTTGTCTCAATCAGTTCTTTTCCCAGTATTTGGTATTATCAGTAGTTTTTTAAATCCTTTTTCTACCCAATGTATTTATTTCATTATTGTATTCTCTTTCTTGTTTAAGACTCATTGTTTTTATAACATTGTTGATTGGTTCATGATTTTATTCTTCTAAGTGTACAATATCCCTATTTATGTAATTTTGCACTTCTGTCATCTGAGTAATTCATTTCATTAGAAGTATGCTCCTCCTAAATTCTTCTATGAAAATAACCAAAGCTTTGGTAGGGTTATTTTTATTTTTTGTCTTGGGTTTTATTTCCTCTCAGAATTGTGATTTTTACATCGTTATTTTACCTTCTTATAATATTGTAGATATATGCCATTCTGACTCTTTATTTTACTCATTTCTAACACAAATAATTTTATTAATATTTTTGTTTCTCTGATACAGTGTGGTTAATTTCTCCTTAACTCTTTTACTATGTTATCTAAGACGTGTCTCCACATCTAAGATATTACTTGAGAGGTATGAATTATGTATTCTTTCTAATTTTCTCAGATACTGGGCATATGCTTGTATTTATATTTATGTTGTTGGGGAGGTGGGAGCATTTTAGCATCAAAAGTGCTAAGTCAGAACTATGTTTTAGTTTAGGAACTGGTAATTGGCCAGTAGTTCTGTCACCAAACCTGGTTGGGATATAATCTATCTTTGTTTGAAATATTCTTAAGCTTTGAACTTTTCCCTAACGAATAAGGGTCAGTTAGTTTCTAGAAAATACACAACCCAAATATCCTCATTAATTCAATTTGTTCATTTTTAAGATAGGAAATTCATTGTCAGCCACTTAATGCAGGATGTTAGAGATTGTTATGAATGCCTGGCCAGTGTGGCTCATTGGTTGAGCATCAATTTACATCTTTGGGGTGTTGTGACTTCCACTGTAGGTGAAGTACCTGACATAGTCTGTCATAGAGTGTCCTCAAAATAATATTTATTATTTCTAGTTAATATTCTAGTTTTATTCAATTATAATAAAAGTGTAAAGTAAAAACTACACTGTGATTTTGTCATAAATGTAAAAATGCACACAGACATTTATGTTGCAATTATATCTTCACAGCATGATATGAAAAATAAATTTTGAAAATTCCAAAGATCTGAAAACAAAATGAATGTGTAAAAGTTTTTTCCATATACTTTCTTAGAACAATAAATCTGAAATAGTTCAAGTATTTCTCATTTCACATTAGAGTCAACAATTCTTAAATTTTCATTATTTTGAACATTTATACCAATTGATTCTCATTTATTGTGTTTTCTTTTCCATTTGTAATAGTTATTTCAACTAAAAATCTCATGACAAATTTATATACATTTTAATTTAGAAACCAAAATATTAACAAGATGTGTATTTTGAAGGTATATGTGTCTCAGCTTTTGTTTGGTAATCTATTCTCTCATGTATCTTTTGGTGAGAGAAAACTCAGATTGCAATTTAATAGATCTGGAAGTGAGGTACATAAATTGATTAATGCAAATTTAATCAACTGAGTATATTAATTATTGAACTCTTCAAAATCCTACATCTACTAAAGAAAATATTGAGAGAGAAAAAGACAGATCAGTAATGTGCCTAAAGAAAAATAGTAATGTTTAAAAAGGTTACATTATGCCATATTACACTTATTTTTTATATTTCATTCATAGGGGTTATGTTACATTATTTATTTTCCCATTTTGAATTGTTACTTTTCGTTTAGATTTTCTCCCCACTTTTATACATCAATAAACCCATGTGATATTCTGACAGTATCCACCCAGTAATTTTCTAAATCAAATTCAGAAGAACAACTGCTATGAAATTTTGATAGATTTTGTTGAACTTAAGTTGCCTTTTAGTATGGCTTTGAATCTGTGGACTGGCGGCATTTAATTCATCGTGGAAACCTACCTATTCACTTAAATCCATATTAAAATTTTTCTGTAAATATTTTCTAGAAAATAATTTATTTCTGCTTACTTATATAATCATAATACTTTGTTCATTGTAAAGTGCTTTATTCATTGTTTTAGTGAGGAATTTATTTTTCAGAATTTTAATAAATCATTGTTTACATACAGAAAGTTTTATGGGCAGTTCTTTTATAAGTACAGAGTTCATAAAGCAAGACAAATTGTCCTTGAGCCTCAGAAATGGTTGCAAGTGAGAATAATCCACCAGGCATATCATTCCACCACTGCATATCACAGTTTCCCAGCACTAAGTTCTACTAAGGATGCTGCTGTCTGTGGCAAGTTTACCTCTTATGAGGCAGTTGAGCGTCTCAAAAATTCAATCACTATAATGCATTAAGCAGCATAATGAAAAGAAAATGCAGACCTACTGATCTAGAGGGTCTTCAGAAACTTTTCATTACTCTTGTCTATCTTCTGCCACATTTTCTGTAACTATAACTAACATATTAAATGCATTATGTGAAGATATTTTGAGCAGCATTTTCATAGCAATTATTCATTACTTTAGTCTTTGACACCAAGGATGAAACTCAACTCAATGCTTGTGGGACTAAATACCACCTTTTGTATCATTTATGTTGAACTAAATAAACCCAAAATGTATGGTCAGAAAATTAATATTGGAGTAAACCATTTTCAGTTCCAAGAGGCATTGTCTTTTGAAGAATCTGTTACTAACCACTTTTCCCATTCCTCATCTCCCTCACAGGACAATTATGATGTTGCCATGGAAAAATCAGAGCCCTCTCTAAAATGTCATGTGGCATTTAAAAACATAAATTTCCATTTTCAGTGCTTGCACAAATCCTATGATTTTTTTTCTCTGGAGCAAAGAGACTTTAATGCCTTCCTGGTGTGTTTTTCAGAGCACGGGATCAACTTCACACATGGAATATATTTGTAAAGAGACAGACAGAATTATGTCATCCCCAGAGGGGATAATAATCAGGTAACCAGCCTACATTTGTTTCATTAATCATATTTTTGTGACTAAGAGAATTAAGAATAGAGTTGCTTATTAGACTCATAATGACCTTGTTCCCAGTCTCCAGGTTTGGTGTGGCAAACCGGTTGACCTGTCTGCATAATGTGTCATTGGTAAAGTAAGGATAATAATGCATAATATCTTCTCATTGACTTAGGGCTTGGGAAAGTGATTTCACATTTTGTGTGTTACTTGAAAATTTTTAAATGACCCAGGTGCTAATGGTTTACCTGGCAAAGAAAACCAAGGCATACTATCATAGGATGATTTGAAGAAGATTTTAAGTGAATAATTATATTAATATTATAAGTAAATTGCATATCATTCTTATATCATAGGATTTAGGGTTATTAGATTTAAATAAAAATTAAAATGTAGATATCAGGGGTATTAGGATTGGAGGGAAATAATAATATGGAATTTTAAAGAGAGAATCTCATTTTAGGTAAGGAAATTTTACATCCCATCTGGTAAAAGATAATTTAGTGAATATATTTGGATACAATTTAGCATATAATTGGAAATGATAATGACTGGAAATGTTAGGCTTTATTATAAGCTTATGGGGTAAATTTGATGGGATGAATGTATAAAACAGGGGGATCGGATTCTTGCTGTCAACAAACTATCATTTGAAGTAAAGTTATAATAAGATGCATTCATAAGATGATAATATTTATCAATTTAAAGTCATATAATAGTGATGATCATAACTGATAAAACTCCAAAGAGTTTTAAAAGCCAGCTATGAAGAATCTTCCTATTAAGAGGTGGTAATTTTCCCAAGTGACAGATACACATGTCTGTCATTGTCAACTTGCATAGAGAGAAGAATGCAGAATGGGGTAGAAACGATGTTTCTTTTTAAGACAGATAAGGTAGACCTGACAACTATTCCTCTCTCTCTTCCTCTCTCTCTCTCCTTCTCCCGCTTTGGTGTTAACAGAACCCAAGTTCTGCTCAGCCATTGGATATACTAAAGAGAAGTTCAATCAGCTAAGCCATTTATGATTGTAATTCAAATTTCACAATAATAGATGGTACAAGTATAAACATGTAATTGAATTCTGGCCCAACAAACATAAAAGAAAATCTGTCAGGGGGATTCTGGAAAAGGCCACTTTCTCACTGATAACATGGAAAAGTAGAGGCAAAATCAAGGTCTTCTCTTTGTTGGATTATTTTCTAACACCTGAAAATTTGGCATAAGAGAATTATTCAACATACATGTAAGCAGAGAAAAATTATAATAAGAATGAATCAGCGTGATATAATTTATTCACTAAATTAATCATTCTGCCTCTGAGTTTCTTCTTATATACAATCTTAAATTTCTATTTCCTAGTTATTTTTGTTGAGTTTTTCTCTTACTTGCATCATACTTGGTACTTGGGATTAAAAAAATTGAAACATTTATGTCAGACATTATATCTGAGAGGTTTTTGAGAGTATTGAAACCATATCAATAGCACAGGTATGTGAATTAGGATTGCATTCATCTAAGTACATAGGACAACTTTTAGGTAATATTATTCATAATTTTGAGCAAGAAAGGACCTTAGATAACTTTCCCCCAGTTTCTTTCCAACTCACCATTTTACAAAGACTACAATGTTAATTGGTTTACTGAAGGTGGCCTTTAACACTTCCCTTTATTCCTAGCCCAATTTTCTTTCCATTGTACTATGCTTTTTATAGAAGCATAGAAACTGAATCAAACATATAATTTTAATCAATGTCTCAAATCCTTGTTATGTAGTTGACCCTTCTTGATAAAACCTGTAGTATTTAAGCATTTTCCAGATTAACCTGCAGACTGCGTTTATCTATTGGTGTTGGTGAGTCACTGTCCATGGTGCTATAGTAGTAGAAAGAAGAAAATAAATGTGTAATTATTGTTTTACCCTTACTTTTTTAAAGAAGGAATCTTTTTTTTAGTATATTTTATTGATGTTTTACAGAGAGGAAGGGAGAGAGATAGTTAGAAACATCGATGAGAGAGAAACATCGATCAGCTGCCTCCTGCACATCTCCTACTGGGGATGTGCCTGCAACCCAGGTACATGCCCTTGACCGAAATCGAACCTGGGACCTTTCAGTCCGCAAGCCGACGCTCTATCCACTGAGCCAAACCGGTTTCGGCATACCCTTACTTTTTGATAGCAGGTAGTTATATTACATAGTGTCATTTAAATAAGATGTATCTACTAAATACTGCCCATTAAAAATAATATTAACTACATTTGTTTTAAAATTAAGATTCTGAAATTTTTATTTTGTTATTATTCTGGTAATAATTTAGATAAGTATCTTTTTAATCTACTAGATTCTATATGGTATATAGAAGAATGGTTTGAAAGTATAACATGATAATATAATAACTGTACATGATTGATTTTTCTTGGAACTGGTGATTTAGTATATATATATATGCATCTCATAGTGCTGGAAGTCACCATTAATCAAATTAAATTATAATGAAGAGATATTTGCCTCAAACTATAGTGATATCTTTACCAAGACCTTGAGGCACTACATGATCTGGTCCTTCGTAACTGCCTTCATTTGTCCAGCAACAATTGCCTTCTTGCTGTTCCTAGAATATACCCAGCATGCTCCACTATACAATCTTAGCTTTACTTTTGCTTCTCCCTAAGTAGCTCTTTTCCAAGATCTGCATAGACTCACTCACTATCTTCCAGTATTGGTTAAAATGTCACTTTCTCTGAATGGATGATCAAAGAAATGTAAAAAGACAAAATTGGTAAAATGTTGACAACATAAGTCATATAATAAGACCACCAATCAATAATGTTCATAAACCTCCCAAATTGTGTTCATATCGTTGATAATAGATCCACCATAAGTTTGGGGTTTTTTGTTTGTGTGTGTGTGTGTGTGTGTGTGTGTGTGTGTGTGTGTGTGTTACCCTAATAGCACCTAGGTCAGTGGTTCTCAACCTTGGCTGCACATTAGAATCACCTGGGAATCTTTTTAAAATCCTGATTTCTGGGCTTCATCCTGATTTTAAATAATCCTGGTTTTAAATAATACATTTTGCAAATATATTAAAAAAGTAATAATTATTTAAAGAACTCATAAAAGTAATAACTGAACTTTCCTTCTCTTCAACAAACTAAGTTTGTTTGTTTGTTTTGGTAAGAATTTTCTGTAGCTTTTCAAAAAATAGGTTACCTTTTTTGCTAAAAATCTTTTTTCCCCCTCAAACTATTTTCAAGATGGAAGAATCTTTATTCAGTCATATTCAAATTCAATAAATAATAACTTTCCATTAAAATGTAGAATTTTATTATCATCCAGATCTATAAAAATCTGTAGAATTTAAGGCAGCATTCTTGAGTCCCACAAACATTACAGTTCTCACCATAATCCTAGACTCCAACTCAGTTTTAGATATAGCTCTATTTTTGTAAAAGATTTGAGCAAAACAGTTATTTAAAAGAGATTAGGCTGCAATGATGTCTTGCAATCCAGAAAAAGAAATTAAGTAAGCCCTGAAGATCCTGTCTGGATATGACCTCAGAGAATCTAAGAAAAAATTCATGGCAACATGGCAACTTTTGTGTAATTCTGTATATCGTATGCAAAGTGGTATCTAATGTAGTGAAACTCAGAAAAGTAGAGATGGCGGTTGCTAGGTGCAGAAAGGAAGAGGAAATTGGGAGCTGCTTATCAAGGTATAGCATTTTAAAATACAAGATGAACAAATTCTAGAGATCTACTGTACACTATTGCCTAGAGTTAGCAATACTGTTTTATACACTTAAAAATATGTCGAGGATAGATCTCATATTAAATGGTACCACAATAAAATAAAATGAAAAGCATATTATTGGGTAAATTAGAATTAAGTACCATATTTTAAGAAGCTACTTAACTGTATGATCAGCCTATTCAAGAGGTCTGGTTTCAGAAAGTTTGGCCAGAGAAACTGTCTGAATTGCTTGAGCGTGTTTCCTGGCATCGTCTTGCATCACCTTTTCTGACTCTGAAGCCAAGACTCATAGCTTAAAGAGTGGATGTTGATTGTCAATGTGTTACTAATAAAAGTTAAACCCTCCGATTTCTAAGCCAGACATATTTGCAAAAACCATTGCAATTTCTTATTTTTCTTCCTGTATCAGCTATTCATCTCACACTCCTGAAAAGCAATACATGACTTCATTCATTATGATCTATGCTTCAGGTTGAGCAATTCAGGAATATTCATCAAGATTTGCCATTAATCAGTTAAAGATGTTCATAAACAAAGCTGATGAATAATTTATATAAAATCGAGTACATGTGCTCAAGTGATGAATAATCATGAACTGATCTGGAATTTGTTAATGACTTATGAATATTTATCTCTAGATGGTACTCCTGTGCAATTCATAATTCCACAGAAACTGTTTCCTTTTAGATTTCATGGTGTACTTTGCTAAGGATGCCTTTGGGACCATTAAGTATCTTTCCTAGAGAATTACTATGCAATAAAAATTGTGAATGTAATGTCATCTGCAGACCTTACACAACACACAAAATATCTGTTTTATGTCCCTAGCTTCAATCTAGCAGATTTTCTCAGATAATATTGTCTTTCAGCATATGATCTTCTTATATATGACAGGAAGATTGCTATGTGAAGCTCCCTTAACTACTCAGATTTGAAAATGTGGAAAAATAAACCAAACTGAAAACCGCTTGCCGGAAATAACATTTCCTTGAGCAGCCACTGATCCTATGCCAGGTGCAGAACGTGCAGCTCTTCAATGAATGTCTCCTTAGTGTGTCCTCTGGCCACTTACAAATTGGAAATTTCACAACAACTTTGGAATTGAGTATTTATATGACAGGAGACACTTCAGCCGAGAATTGTCATCAGCTGGCCCTTCTCAGGATAAGGAGAATTAGCAAGCAATGGTTTTGGACCTCTTCATGTGTTCCAAGCGCTTGGCAATCATTTAACAGCTAATCCTCCTTTGAGGGAGGTCAGCCCTCTGCTTGAATTTTCACATGAAGTATTTCCTGCAGATGTGAAATCATCTCTAAAAGGCCATAGTGCCGCAAATCTGGGATAAAGAAAATAATCAGACAGACGTGGGCCAAACTGAGGGGCAAGAAATTTATATCTTTGGTTGCCCACCTGAAAGCTCTCTCTCAGTGCTTTGCCTAATAAAAGCACCACTATTGCTCATTATATTATCAGAAACTATCCTAAACACAAAACTGGAGACCAGTTAATCTTCACTATAATCCTACAGAGGAGTACTGTCATTGTCTCTTACACAGATGATGAAACCAAGGTACACATGGGCAAATCAATTGTCCAGTACACAGCTAGTCAGTGACAGAGTTGGATTCAAATCTGTTCACACTGGGCTTGAAACCACTATGATATGCACCTCTCCACCCTTGTGGTGCCTCTGTTGCCCCATCTTTGCCCCACCAATCATGACCATCCACCTTACCTTGTCCACCCTAGCAATTTCCGGTAATGTACACCTCTGCCACGTGTCCCCAACAAAGCTGGTTTTATGTTCAGTTATTCACTGTCTTTTTTTTTTTTCTAGTAGGGAACTACTAAATTATTCCTACAATGTGCCTTTCTTTACTGAAGTATTTTAAAAGAGAAACCTTTGGAAATTCTTTTAAGATATCATGTAAGTAGATGCATACTGTGTCCCTCTTAATGGGTCACCTGTATAGAAAATGTGGTAAATTTTATATCACTCTTGTTGCTTTTTCTAGAAAATCTTAAAATAATCCGATCTTTCAGAAAAGTGGGAAGCTTTTGCAGTTGAGCTAGGGTGGAGTTATTAACTAACCAAGTGTGCATATAGTAGTGATGAGGGCGAGGTTGAAACAGCAAAGCAGATTGCATGTTGTTCCAGACATTTTATCCATTATGTCAGGGTGTTTTCATAAGTATAACTGGCTTTCTTGTGGCTGTATTTAGGCAAATTACTTTGAGACTATAAATTCCACTGATGTCACGCATTGGGTAGTTAAGTTCTTCAGTTTACAATGGAAGTTAATGGTTACCATGAGGTCAGTCTCCATTCATAGTAATTATTTCATTTGGCAGGAGAAGGGGGAGGTCTATGAACTATTTCTCTTTCCTTAGAGTTCAGGACTATTTCATACATTTTTAGTGTGTACCTCTGGACCAATTTTGGGAAAATATACACATTTTTAAAGCAATTATCAGAGAGCCTCACTCCCCATTTCATAAAAAAATATTAGTGTTTGAATAACCAATAAGTATTCATAAATGCTAATGGTGCAATGGAAATTGCAATTTGATAGCTTCAAAAGGCTATAGACAATGGCAAATATAATGATACAATGAAGAAATAAATTTTAATGTCTATTTAAGAGGCTAAATTGGAAAAACTATGTGCTCAGAAAGATTTCTAAAGGTTATCCAAAATACTGATGTTTACAGCACCTCAACCTTTTACAGGTTTAATATTTTCTCCCTAAAGGAGAATATCTAAGAGCCAGTGGTCTTCTAAATGTCTATTAAATTTAATGAAAATTATTTTATCTTCATAAATAGCTGTATGCATTTATCTGCAATAAAATAGTCTGATTCAGCAGCATGAAAACATGTATTTTATTATTATAATTAATGACAATTTTGTATGGACTGATTTCATCTACAGGATTTTTCAAAACTTCTCTCAGTTTACTGACACTTTGTATACATATATCACTAATACAGATTATTCTTTTGTAAATGTATTGCTGCAGAAAGGTCATTTTCTCATTTATAGTCCATATTACTTTTTAAAATGGCAATTGCTATTTTATCAAAGTAATATGCTTTTAAAATAAATGCCTTAAATGTATTTGTTTGCTGACCTTCTATTATGCCTCTCTTATGCAGTTACTTCCATTATCTCTATATCAAGAAGGCAAAAAACAAAACAAAACACACAACTGAGAAACATAGAGGAATATTTATTTACTCACCTATAGTTACAATTTGTAAGCTGCCAAGAATGGTTAATACATAGGCCTTTTAAATATAAAACCTGCATTTCAAGCAATACTTTGTTTTTATTTTGTTTTATTTTATTTTAATTTTCCTTTAGTTTTATTGAGATATAAGAGACAAATGGTATTTTGTTTTTAAATATCTACTAGTACTACATAGCTGGTAATTAAAATGCCCTTTATTTGACACACCAATTACTACTTTCCTTATACCCTCCATTTTTCTCTTATTCTAAATGTCTCCACATTTCTAACTAAGGTATTTCATAGAGGTATTTTTTACTTTTCACTGTTAGACATTAACTTTTTAAGTTATCAACTTTCATTACAGAAGAGGAAGATTTAGGCCATAAAGTTCTTCTTTCCTTTGGGACTCCACTTCATAGCCATTTTCCTAAAATGCTAATATCCAACTTCCTGGCTAAGTCAAATTTTGATGTTGACATTAATATGGCTTTTCAAATATTGCTCTCAGTTGAGCCATTGTCAGAACTCTAACACTTCATTTCTAAACCAAAGACACTAACACTTCATTTCTCATATGAGTTTTTCTTTATTCTGGAGTTACCTCATTCTCTTCAATTCTTTTTTTCTATATACTTATTGCTAACTCAGCACCCAAACACTCCAATAGAAATGTAAAATTATTTTCAATATGGTCCATTACTTTATATACACCTATAATTTTCATTATTTTTCTCTTGGTAAGTTCCTCCTAGACCTTTCTGCCCCCTGCTCCTTCTGACCCATTTATTTACAAAGCCTACTGCATGTTATGGCATTGGAAAATTACCTTTTTTTTCTCATTATCCTGGGAATTTTCTTCCTCTCTTTTCTCTGTTGGATCCTCTTTATCTTGACATCATGTGTTTCTTTTTGGTGTTTATTCCCTATTTTTTGTGGAGTGTATTCCCTAAGAGATCAGGAGTAAAACACTTAAAGACCATCTATGCCTAAGCATGACTTAACTTCACAGTGAGTAGATAGAATTGTAAGCTGGAATTATTTTATAGCTTTTAGTTTCCTAGGTTGCTCTGGAGAAATATGAAGCAAATGTTGCATATAATCTTCTTTGGCAGTTTTTAGGGTCTTATTGTAGGTGTAATCATGCCTGGCTTGCTTTGGTGTTTTGGGTTCTTTTTTATGTGTTTTTGTTGTTGTTGTTTGTTTTCTCATGTTATATAAATAATCAGTGAGTGAGCCCTTACATTCTGAAAATCCATACCCTTAAGGTCTGATAAATTTGTCTCTTCATATATATCTTTGTTATCTCTTTCTGGGACTTTTAACTGCTGGATAAAAAACATTGATTATTAAATATCTTGATCAAGAGTTATCAAACATTTCTGCAAATGGCTAAATATTAAATATTTTAGGCTTTAGCACTTCAGAGAGTCTCTGGCACAACTACTCAGCTCTGCCCACCTAGCAGTCAGATAATACCTGAGGGAATGGGTACGGCGGGCTTCCAATAAAACTTCATTTACAAATATAGGCTGATTTGTTCTACAGGCAGTAGTTTGTCAACCCTGATCTTGATCCACTCTACTCTACTGAAATTAATCATTAATTTTTATAATTTTTTTTTTTCAAAAGTCTTTTATTTGGGTTACAAACGATAAGTCCTACTTAAGAAAAAATTTCACAGCCAGAAAAATCAAGAATCACTACTTGTGGTATAGAAATTTTATCATGTAGCAACAATTGGGGATTGCCATATTTTTATGTATAATTTACTGATTAGAACCACTCCCTAAATAGAACTTAAGAACAGTCATTTTTGAGATCACATGAAGAAATTGGGTTCAATTAAAGCCTGGATGCTATTTAGCTTAGGGCAGTGGTTCTCAACCTTGGCTGCACATTAGAATCACCTGGGAATCCTTTCAAAATCCTGATTTCTGGGCCTCATCCTCCGGAAACCCTGCCCCCCTGTTACTAATGTTGTGGCCTCACCCCTTAACAAAGAAACAGAATTTCCGGAGGATGAGGCCCGGAAATCAGGACTCTACAAAGATTCCCAGGTGATTCCAATGCGCAGCCAAGGCCGAGAACCACTGGCCTAGACTAGAAGGATGACTTAATTGGTGGTTTTCTCCACAAAGAATGGAAAACAGGGCTCCCATACCTCTTCTAATTTCCTTCTATTTTTATAATTTTTCAAATCATTTTTTAATTTTCTAAGCAAAATAACTCAGATATATTATTTGTGTTTAAAAATGGGATTAATTATTTTACTGAGTCTTATGTCAACTGTCTACATTTATGAAGTTTTCTGCTTCTAGATTAAACAACAAGCAAAAACCTAAATGTCCTGATTGAGTCTTCCTGTATAGTCTGACAGTTGTCTAAATGATGTCAGCTTTAAGCCCCAAAGCTTATGATTGAGAGTCTATTTCTTGACATAAAAATAGTTAAAAGTACCTGGTGTGTTAATTTCCATCAGGCTGTGGGCACACCTTTCTTTGTTGAGGACAGAAATTTACTCTGTAGCTTGTTACAGATCCTTGAGGCAAGCCTGTGGTAAAAGCAGAAAACATCTGTAGATGAGACTGGATGGCTCTGTAATTTATTACAGAACCAATGATATTAGTTTGGAGAGGAGCAAAATTCTTCATTGGGGTATAATGAATAACTCTCTCACAATAATTTTATCAGTGTTGCCTCTGAGGACATCTTAAGAACAGCCAGGGCACTGACAAATCATCAGAGCCAAAAAATCCATTTTGTAGATTGTAGAATCTCAAAATATTGATATTATCCACAATTTACTTGTATACAATCATTCTCTGGTTTGAAATATCTCTCCATGAATCTTTTATAATATTGTTAGCAGTCAAGAAATATGGAGCAGATCAAGTGAATCTGATTTTTTTCTCATATTCCCCATTTGATAAGGTGAAAGAACAAGCCTTTGTGATTTTTCACAAACCCTCTAAGATCTCAAAGTTTTCATTTTAGAGGTCAAAGACATGCAAATTTCTCCCCCACGCACAAAATTTAGCATCAGATTTGGGGGAGAGCAAAATAAAAATGATTAGCTGGGAAGGTTTGTTCATTTGATTAAAATAGGATCCTGAGTGCCTAAGAACAATTAATCAAGGTGTCAATATAATATTTTAAATATATATGAAAGATGCAACCTCAGATCCTTCAGATATGTAATATCTTTTTGATGTTTAAAACTCAAGGACATGATGAAGTCAATACAAAGCACAGAATATTGTTCAGTTATTCTGATGTGTGATAAAAACTTGGCTTTTTGGGCATACCATCTTAGTACCCCTTTTTAATTCTATTATCCCTTTAATGGATAACCAAATTCAGTTTTATATTAATGTAATATGTGTCAATAAATATTATAAGTTCACTTTAAAATGTAGTATTGAGAAATGCATCAACACTAAAATTATGCCAACTTTTTAACATATTTCTTTGCTTCTTTTCAGATTCATTATTTATAGTCAGATTCTTTCCAAGGTCAATAAAATTTACTTCTGTCAAACCTTCTAAAATTTTTTATACACACTCAAGTTTTTTCCTTTGCTTAACTTTTGTATATTCTGAAACTACCTTCAACTATCTTAATCTTCACAATTGTATTGGACCAGTTTAGTTTACTCAATTCCATGAACTCCTTAGGCTTCTTGTTTGCTAAGTCCTTTCAATCTTTTGAGGTCATTAGCCCAGGGAATATATTATTTATTTATTGTTTTTGGTATTTTGGTAAGTTTTTCAAAAGGAGGGGAGAAAAACCTGAGTAGTCAACTACCATTTTGACCTACATATTTCAATACTATGCAGTGTTTTCTACCAGTGTGTTTACACTGCTCAAATTAATGTTAGAATAATGAGCAAAAAATACTTGACACCCAACTGTTGACTAAAAATCAATGGAAGAAAAAAAGAAAGAAAAATAGCCCATGTTCTTCAAAACTTTACCAATGTTCTGACTATGAGAGCTTTTATAAGCTTTACACTGAATTTCTTTTTCATGGTTAATAGACTTAAATCTCATACTTTACAAAAAGCTTATATAAAACAAAGTATTCAATAAAGTACTTCAAATTTGTGTACCTAGAGATTTAATCTATGTACTTTATTATTAAAACAGCCAAATATGAGTGAGTATATCCTGAACATTATGAAATGCATTTATGCATTTTTATGAATTGGTTTCTTTCTTAGCTGGTTGCAAAGCCTCCATGAAGTTGAATTCCTGAAGGATTTTAATAGCAAATCATTGACTTCCAAGTCATTTATTACCACTATTCCTCATTTCTATTTTTTTGGCTCTAAATAATCTTAACCATAACAGCATATATTAAGAGTTTTGACATACATGAAACATTTATATATTGTTTGCAAAAAGGGAACATTAGCCAGTTATAATAAAAATACTGGACTGTATTACTATAGATAAGTTTAAACTATGGTACATGTCCTCCTTCAAACACCTTTTAATATTGTTGTTTCTCCTTCTCCATTTCACTACTTGAGTTCATCTCCACTCATCTCCTTGCTAGATTCTCATAAGGCCTCCATTTGTTCTATATGTCCACATTGCTCTCGAACAATCATTTTACATAGAGGAGCCAGAGAAATTCTCTTAATGTGCAAAACAATCACATGTTTTCCTGTTTGCAATTCTTTGATATTTGCTCACTTCTTGTAGGAAAAAAAAAAAAACAGACAAAATTTAATATTTGTTTATTTATCTTAGGAAAAAAGAACAAAAACAGATCCAGAGACAGAGAAGCATTGATCAGATGCTCAAACCTCAGAGGGAAGGAAAGGGAGGGTGGGGGTAAGGGAGAGAGATCAACCAAAGGACTTGTATGCAGCATATAAGCCTAACCAATGGACACAGACACCTGGGGGGTGAGGGCATGAGCGGGGGGCGGGGCACTGAGGGGATAAGGACACATATGTAATACCTTAATCAATAAAGAAAGGGAAAAAAAGCTAAAATTCCTTAACATCAAGCATAAGCATCTACAGAATCAGATCTTTTCCAAGCTTCTCACCCTTCTCACACTCCCTCTTCCGCTCATCACTTTTCTTTTAAGTTGCCCCTTTATTGAGAGAGGATTCTAGCATAGTCAGAGTCTTTGTTTATGCTGTTACCTCTGTTTGAAAAATACTTGGTCTTTTTTAATAATCAGATTACTCTCATATTTATATTTATCCTTTTATTCATTCAAGAAATTTCTATATACTACCTACGAGGCACCTGGCACTATGATAATACTACAGATATCATTGGCCCCAAGGATATTAGAGTCAAAATAGGAACACAGACATGGAGCAAATACTTGTACAAATAACCCAACAATTATGAAAGTTCTCTGAAGGAAAAGCACATGACACTGTGAAGTATATAAGAGTTTTCACCTTATCCTAAAGGCCGGGGAAAGTTCCCATGAAATGATGATTAGCTGAGCTGGGAATGAGTAAGAGTCAATTAAGTAGAGTGGAGTAGCATAATGGCACTAATGTGGAAGAGAGGAAGCCAGAGTGAAGAAATGATTTCACTTCCTGATTGCTACTAGTACAGACTGACCTGTGTCCCCTGAAATACATGTGTCAAAACCCTAACCCCCAATGCGATAGTATTTGAGATGGGGCTGCTTGGAGGTAATTAAAGTTAAAAGATCTCATATACATGGCGTCTTAATTTATAGGATCGGTGGCCTTATACAAAGAGGATTAGGAAGGTCAGAGGAGAGCATAGCCAGACATAGCTGTCTGCAGGCCTGGCAGAGGGCTTTCATCAGACACTGAACCTGCCAGCACCCTGAGCTCGGATTTCCCAGCTTCCAGAACTGTGAGATAAAAACTTCTGTTGTGTAAGCCACCTTGATGGTATTTTGTTATGGCAGCCGAAGCCCACTAACCAACTGAGGAGAGACCTCCTCGACACTGCAGACTATATTAATGTGTCCCTTTAACCAGTTCCACTGAAACCTGCCCTGTTCTTGATTTTCTGTATTTCTCAGCTCAGTTTTTCTTCTTGTGTTGCTTCCTGCCATTGATAAACTTCTACCTTATGGCTTGGGATAATGGCTGCTGCAAGTTCCAAGTTTATTTTATGTAGATTAACATCCAAAGCAGGAATAAATTCCCCTCTACTCCTCCAGTACCCACGTAAATATTCCAGAGAAGGGGACTGGTTGGCCAGGTGGCGTCACGGCCTGGGCGTTATTGTGGACTATGCCTCTGTGCCCTGCTCCCTCTGTGTTCAAGGCCAAGATCTGTTACCAGAAGAAGTATGGCGGGGGGGGCGGGGGCAGGGGGAAAGCATGCTGGCCTATCAGAAGCCATCACTGTGTCAACCTACCCCTATCCTTTAACAATCTCCACCACTTTTTAAAAAAGTGTGTTTTTATTGATTTCAGAGAAGAAGAGAGAAGAGAGAGAGATAGAAACATCAATGATGAGAGAGAATATTGATTGGCAGCCTCCTCATGCTTCCTACTGGGGATTAAGCATGGAACCCAGGCATGTGCCCTGACCAGAAATTGAACCCTGGCCTCTTGGATCATAGGTCGATGTTCAGCGACTGAGGCACACTGGCCAGGCACCTCCACCACTTTTGACTCTATCCCTTACTCACTTATTTTTGGAGCATTTCACATTGAAAGTGGCTCAGTCTTCTTTAAATTAAAAAAAAAATCACACTTAAAGACACTCTAAGAATCCATTTAGAATGTGACTAATATAAACATTTTTTTACTTTATCTCAAGTACGTTAGAGTGGAATACCTGAAATCATATTATTACATGGTAGAATTAAAAAAAAAACATTAGATAACTGTAAGAAAAACAGAAAACTGTAAGCCAGCTTTTCCAACTTTATAAGAGCTAAGCCTTTTTCTGCATGCACACATAAGTATAGAATTGGTTGTACTCACTTTTCCATTTATATTGAAAATTATAATTTCACCCATGAAATCTCTCAACACTTGCCAAATTCCTCCCTAGAGAAAATTGTATATTAAACATGTGAATATTTCAGTTTCTTTAACAAAATCTATTATGGATAAAATTACCAATGAAAAACCTAAAGAGTTCATAGTAAACTAGATAATTTTAGGCAAATTGAAATGTTTACTGTGTTATTTTAACAGCAGTCAATCTATGTTACTTATCATAAGTGCTAGAGTAGAGGAACTGGTGTTTTGCTTTACCCTTCAGAATCCTTAGGACTTATTCAAGGTACAAAGAAAATAAATCCATAATCCCAAATGACCTACAGTAATATAAATTTACCTAAAAATGTATGCTAAGCTACATATAGCAACGATTTCATTTAAAGAGAGTACATTTTTACATCACACTTATTGAGTGCTTACTCTGTGTTTGGCACTGTTCTAGGTACTTGATATATATTACTGAATAAAGCAATGTTGCCTGCATTCATAGAACTTATGTTCTAAAAGATTCTAATAATTATTTACATTCATAGTTATGTGAACATTTCAAAGATGTCTCACAATGGGCGACTTGGCATGGCATGACAGGCTCCTACAAATTGGCCTTCACCTTGGAGAAATCAGCTCATTTCATAGTCTAGCCTTCAACCACATAGCTGCAGAAACTGACATTGAGTGCCAAGTTGTGCTACGTCTCTCACAGATGGAATTCACTTAACTAAGTTCACAGACTCCGATGTTTATAAGAAAAATACTGATTTAGTTGTTTACATTAAACATTTGAAAGGCTGCTATTCAGGGACTATGCACCTACATGCATTCTTTCACTGAAAAAATCTAGAAAAGCCAAACTATAATCAAATTATTGTTTACAAAGCATAAAATTATAGCATGGGACTTTAAGACAGGTTTCAAATGTTTGCAATATCAGGTAAAAAATTCTGCTAATAACTGTGAGGTGTTTAGCTCCAAATATTTTGTGCAATTATTTTGCCTTCTCTGATATCACTGTGAAATATACACACAGATAAACAAACATGCTTACTTCTCTGTGGCTGATTCTAAAAAGAGTATTCTGATTGTCTAATTACGAACATTATATCTCAGTATTCAAATTTCTCTTCCCCAAAATTTATCATTCTTGGAAAAGGAAAGAAAAAGGGTACAGAAATCATGCTTGTCTCTGCTTTAGTTAATTGCATGATCTTCATTACTTTCCAGTTGACCTGCCTGAACAAATGTAATTCAGGGTTTCAATCTGGAACTTGCTTTTGTTTCTCTAAATATCCTATTAATAACCTCTAATATGTAATTGATTTTCTTCTAAATGGTAAGCTTCCAATCTGTGACACTTTCTGTACTTCTGGGTTTACTCTCTGAAAGTGAATTTTGTTTAGTTTTAATGATTTCCCTTACTTTTCCTCCACCTACCACAAGTTTTTTTTTGTTTTATAAAACTCAACAGTGTGCTCAATGTCAACTTTAAAACTGTTCTTCTTACATGTTCCCAGTGAATTCTTTATATATGAGTTCATTATCTTCTTTACTAATCTCCCCAATTACTGTGTCCTATGGCTCTAGTCTAGGAGGAGTTGAAGTGAGTCTGGTTTTTCTACATAACATAAATACTCCCCACAAAAGACAACATTTTTGCAAAAGGTGGTGCTTTCAATAACCTTCAATGTTGGAAAATCATTTGTAATATGGAATTACATAAGAATAATTCTTATACAACACAATCAATGGTATGCTTGATACTAATGGATGGATCTCTCTGAAATGGCTGTGGCTCATAGCACAAGCCAGGCTTCTCAAATTAACATTAAGAGATCCATTACTCATCATTGACCAAAGTCTTCATGGCATGGCCTAGAAGATAAACCTGAAGTGATCTTTGGTAATTGGTATGTCATGGATTTATCCACAACATCCTCCCTTAATAGTGAAATCATTGTTGCTACACACACACACACACACACACACACACACACACACACACACGAGTTCTTTTCACATACAAAGATCTTTAGAGTTTTGATTCATTGGTACTATTTTCTGTACCTACTCTTGTAGATACCTTAAAAATCTCCAGAATATTGCTGACAATAATAGGAATATATGTACACATTTTCCAAGAAGACATATATTAGTAGGTGAGTTATGATAAACTAAAAATAATTCCATGCTCATTTTGGTAGATGATGATGTTCTAGAATCTGACTAAAAGGTACACAGGACTCCTTCCTTCGCTCTGTCCCTCCCTCTACTTCTATCCTATTCACCATAGGACTAACTCGTAATTTTCCTAACTGTATACTTCGTTCTCTATTCCTCCCTATGAGCCGTCCTTTAATAGGTTTGTTTTTCCAGTCAGGTTTATGACACCTAGTGCTCTATTTCTAAAACTACTTATAGTATCACCAGAAGTAAGTGCTGTCCTTTGAAAAATGACTGCTCAGTAAAGGCTGATATAGTTTAAAAATAATTTTTAGTAGATTGGAAAATATATATATTTTATTCTTCTGTCTTCACTGTTATATATATTTAAAGTCAGAATAACTTTCCTGAGTTGGTAACTAGATAAAATTTTGAATTGAGTTTTTTAAAGTTTCTCTATTTTCATCTGTCTTAAAATGTACTTATATTTTTATCAATTTTTCTTAGTTTATTGAATTTTCTCTAATGAGCTTGTATACAGTTTAAAATTCAATAGTTAAGCTCTGACTGGTGTGGCCCAATTGGTTGAGCATCTTCCCTTGCATCAAGAAGAGGTTGTCAGTTCAATTCCTAATCAGGATACATGCCTGGATTCCCAGTTTGATTCCCAGTAGGGGGGATGCAGGTGGCAGCTGATCAGTGTTTTGCTTTATCACAGATTTTTTTTTTCTTTCTCCCTCTTCCTTCCTCTCTCTCCAAACATATTAAAAAATTTAAATTCACTTGTTGATAGATGTGTATTTGTTGTTCATAATTTATATCTTTACCTTTTTCTTCTTCTTCCTCTTCTTAAAGAATACCTTTCAGCATTTCATATAATACTGGTTTGGTGGTGATGAACTCCTTTAGCTTTTTCTTATCTGTGAAGCTCTTTATCTGACCTTCAATTATGAATGATAGCCTTGCTGGGTAAAGTAATCTTGGTTGTAGGTTCTTGCTATTCATCTATCAAGAAGTAAATCTAAAAATTAAGTGAATAAATAATCTGATGAACAGAATAAACTGGTGAATATAATAGAATCAGGGGCATAGAAAGGGAGTGGACTGACTATTCTCAGGGGGGAAAGGGTGTCGGTGGTGCGGGAAGAGACTGACAAAAATCGTACACCTATGGATGAGGACAGTGAGGGGTGGGGGTAAGGGCAGAGGGTGGGGTGGGAACTGGGTGGAGGGGAACTATGGGTGGAAAAAAGAGGAACAACTGTAATAATCTGAACAATAAAGATTTAATTTAAAAAAAGAAATAATTTTTTTATTAAAAACATTTCAATTAAAAAATTTAATAGTTACATTTGAAATTCAATCATACTTAGGAAGAAAAATGACTGAGCAGTCTTAGAGTGGCTAGCAGGAAAAATGAGTGTGTTATTTTATATTGGGTATATGGTTTTCTTTTCTTTTCTTTTTTTATTTTGCCTAGAAAATTTTTGGGAAACCTCAGTGCTTTATCTGGTAGAGTTTCAGAAACTGATGAGAAAAATTTGAAGATATAAAAAATGTGTAGAATATTCAGACTGAAAAGAGATGACATAAGGGAAAGAGGAGATGTAGGTTAGATTTTTACATCATTTAGATTTTATCCTCTTAAAGTAAAAATTGAGAAGGTAAATTAAGATGTATTGAGATTTCTGCATATAATTATATATTAGTTCTAAAATATAGTTCTAAAATACTTCAATGAAATATTAGTTGATATATTCAAACTATCCCTGGAATCTTCATATCAAACTTAATCTTCTTAATATTTTCTCTACTCTTGCTAATATTTCCCCTCATATTTTGTATTTTGGACACATATTTGACACTCCTATCTCCATTTATTTTAAACACTATAGCTTTCCTTCTAAGGTTTAATTGAGTTACCTCACCAACACATGCAAAGCAATCTACTAAATTAACAAAGAATTACTGAAATATGTGGACATGTCAACCTTTCTTAACAGTCTACTGTAATATCCTACTTTTCTCTAAGCATGTTTTGTTGAACACCGCATCATATTCTGTAAGATCTTAATTCATTTGCCATTTTGCATTTTCTTATTGTTATGTTTCCCTGGCTATGTCAGTCATAGGTGAAAATATTCAAGGGATAGGTACTTTCCCTGTCTATCAAATGGTTGAATAACAGAAAAAGTTAATAAAGTTGAATCTTTTCTTAGCTGAACATATCAATTTTAAGATTACAGTAATAATCAAGCAAATGATCCTTGAATCTTCATCTTTAATAAAGAGTTACCTCCTGGCCCTGGTCCATGTGGCTCGGCTGGTTGAGTATTGTTCCATGCACTGAGAGGTGCAGGCTCAATACCCAGTAGGAAGCATGCAGGAGGCAGCTGGTAGATATTTCTTTCTCTTTCTCCCTCTCCCTTCCTCTCTCTCTAAAAGATCAAAATATATATATATACACATTTAAAACGTTATCTCCTGAGGAGACCATTCAGAAATCTCACAGGCATGTTAAATTTAACTCATCTGGATTCACTGTCTGTCTGTCATTTCTTCCCTTTCCCATCTCTATATTCAAACTTGAATCTTTGTATAGCCCATGTATTGCCATGCTGTTCACATTCATCTTGTTTCACAAACAAGATCATGTAGTCATTCTTTATTCCTCTGTCTTCACAAAAATACAAAACACAAAAGATTCCATCTGCTGCCGGGTTGGCATGGCTCAGTGGTTGAGCACCAACCTATGAACCAGGAGGTCACAGTTTGATTCCCAGTCAGGGCACATACCTGGGTTGGGGCTCCATCCCCAGTGTGGGACATACAGGAGGAAGCCCATCAATGATTCCCTATCGTCACTGATGTTTCTATCTCTCTCGCTCTCCCTTCCTCTCTGATATCAATAAAATATGTTGGGGGGAAAAAGATTCCATCTGCTCATTTTTGTGCCAGGACTTTTTTGAGACTTAAGCCTCAATTTCATTTTATCTTCACAACAATCCTACACAAGCACAAAAGAGCTTCAAGCCCTTAGTTAGCTGGAAAACACTGGAATATAGAAACTGTGTATTATTTAATAACAAAATTAAGACTTCTGTCCAGGTTTCTCTGATTCAAAGATCACGCTCAATCACATGAGAGGTCAATAGAGTCCATTGTTGATTTTTCCCTTTCTACTAGAAACTCAAAGAAGCAGGAGCCATGCTTCTCTCATTCATTCATTCATTCATTCATTCATTCATTCATTTCTTTTTTCATTCTTCAAATGTTTATTGTCCTACTACTATGCTTTAAAGTACCACACCCAGTTCTTTATTAAGAGAGAACATAAAGTTGAAAGTGACATGATACCTATTCTCAGGTACCTTATAGTTTGATCTTTGTGTAACTTAAACATCTTCAGGCAGAGTGATTTGCAAAAACTAGAAAAAAACATAGCTTTAACAATTGGATACTGTAATGATAATAATGCCAGTAATCATTAGTACCAACTGAAATAATGAAAAAAAAAAACTTTAGCTTTTAAAAAGCAGTTACTGAATTCGTTCTATCTTGAATTTGTTCCCCAACCACGTTCTTCTTTGTGAATGTTCCATTCAAAATTTCTAACACTGTCACAGAAAGTAATTTGCTTACACATATGTGGACTGTCATGACAGAGACCGTGTATTATTGCCAGTGATAACATCTGAGTTTCCAATTTTTTCTCACTATGGCTAAAGTAAGCAAAGTTACCACACATTAGTAGGTCTTTAATAATTCCCACTATAACTGTTGTGTCTATACTTAAATAGCATTTTCAAAATGAATTTAACTTTCTAAAAATAATGCATGCTTATTGATTTTTAAAAATATACCACAAGAGAAAAGTAAAAAAAAATCACTTCTTATCACATATGCAATTAAACACTGTTAAAAATCAGGTTAGCACAATTTCAGACATCCCTATCATATGTCCTAATAGAAGAATACATAGGTATATAGCTAGAAGTATGTAGTTAAAAAATGTTAAGTAAAAATTGGATTGTACATACAAATTTAATGCATGGTATCAATAAATAGTTTTAAAATAAGAAATGTAATCTTCCTCTCTTAGTGAAGTTTAATTTCTTAAGTCTTTTTCAAATAAATGGAGAAAACCTAGTCCAGAGTCTAAACATAATTTCCCAAATGAGTGAAGAAAATCTGTTCTAATTGCTTATTTGGCATCATTACATATTGTTTATAATCCATTAGTTACACCAGTTAGGGTAGAAAACAATAGCATAGGGTTGATCCTCCACAACTGGGAAGAAGGAAAATGTTGTCTTTGGAAACAACCTTAACTGCTGTTCCATTTCAGTAACCATCTCCATGCCCTCTCTAGAATCACTATGACCCTGACCTTGCTGGTGGGTCTTTCTCATTCTGTCTACTACTGTGTTTACTGCTGGACAACAGGGACATCATCATTATTTTTTCATCTGTTTCCTCATTGTGAAGCCAGATGCTACCACTTTACAAGAGTCACACGCATCCCTTAACTTTCTTCTCTAGTCACAGCCATAACAATTCGCTTTTGATTAATATTGTGTATTTATCTAACACTGATAATTCACACATGAAGGTATTAATACATCTTTATCCCTACATGTTAACTTACACAAAGTGTATGTCTACCCTGTACCAAAAGGAGGCAGCTGCTGAACACACATTGCTTTATACATTTTACAGTGCTCTGTGTTTTTATTTCATTAGAGTTTATTAGTCTCACAAAACTCCTCAGAAGGACAACTTTTAAAAAAGATGGAGAAATTTAAAGGGTGGCAGTTTCTTGATTTACCAGAAGTCATAGAATGGATTATAGCCCAACCAAAACGAGGCACCAACTGTCCTGGTTTCTAAAGAAAAATATTCTTGACTACATCTCGATATATATATATATAATTCAACCACTGTAGCAATTGGGGCTGCAAGTAGTAATAAATTCATAGGAAATTACAGGGAGGATTGGTTTTTGCATTTTAGTTTATATGAACTATTAAAGTTCGCACAAATTTATTCAAACTGTAACAGATTATGGTTAATTTGACTCAGAAAAGACATTTTACTTGATTTATTTTAATTCATTGTAGTCATTTCCTTTGAGAAAGCTCATTAACTGAACCAAAAATAGAAGAATAAATTGTTCCATGGCATTTAGAACATTTTTAACAAGGTGCAAAAAAATATTTTTTTGTGGTTGATTCTTAATGGAACCAATGATATACTTGCTAGAAAATTTGAGATAGGCAAGTTAAGTATCTTAAGTTTAACGACATTTTTATATAAGGCTATATTTTTCTTCCTGAGCTGAGACACTAATTTTAGAGACATAATCAGGTCAAAAGGTGAACAGTTTAAGTATCCATAACCTGGCAAATCATAGATCCTTAGTCCTAACTCCTGGTGATTAAAGATTTGTTATTCAGAATATAAAAATAGGCTTAGGTAATTGTTAAGCGGGGAAATCATTATAATGGAACCCCAGTCTCCCTCTTCCGGTTCCCTTGCCTAGCTCTTTACACATTCCAAGACCTCTATATCCATGGTCTGGCTGCACTTCATAATTCACTAAAGCCAACTTATCATCCTCAAATGTGATGGTGATTTATCTGAAAATAGGATCTATTTATTGACAAAGCTTCCTGTTTCTATTGCATTCTATTCATTGTGATTGCTGTGTTCACCAATATGAGGTTAGGGCTGTTCCTCACGGCTGCTTCACCTCTGGCATCTTTATACGGGGTTTGAAACAGATTGCCGGCTGCAATCTAAACTTAGGTTTCATAGCTTAATAAACTCCAAAGGACTATCTTTGCACCATGGTTTTGTTTCAGGTTTATAATTCTTATAAAATTATAGACTATTCACTACAGCAGCCAAAGGACAAATACCGGGTTTTATATATTGAATGTGTAGCCATGGCAATAATCATTTTCTAATAATGAAATCAGAATGTTTCAGCAGATCTAGCAGATCTAGCCCTGAATGATCCGGGAAGCTTGTCCACTAGACTGAAGTTCAGATCTCACCACGGACATTTCTGCTTTAACTGTTCTAAGGCCTCAGGCATCAGTAAATGTTCAATGATCCTGAGGGGACTCTCGTGCCCAGCCAGGCTTGCTGCCTACTGATACAGCCTCAGTGATCATAGCTGGTCCTTAGTTGAGCAAGAGACAGGATGCCAAGTGTTGCTCTAATGTAATATATGTGGTTTCCATTAGACGCCAGGTATTGATGCTCCTCCATAGCTATGGACCCACTTGTATTCTCTTTTGAACAAAATCATAGCAAAGTACACACAAGAAAAGGTAACTCACATAACCAGTATATCTACAAACAATAGAAAAATAATTGCACTAGTTATTTGACTTAGAATTACATCTCTTTTTTTTATGTTTTAATCCCCAAATAGAAAATGTACTTACTCCATTCCTATAACCAGGATTTTCCTTGCTTTTGCTGTGGGTAAATAAGTTGGGTTTAGGGGTTTTGTTCTCTAGTGTTCCACTAGACCCGTGGTCGGCAAACTGCGGCTCACGAGCCACATGCGGCTTGTTGGCCCCTTGAGTGTGGCTCTTCCTAAGCCTTAGGAGTACCCTAATTAAGTTAATAACAATGTACCTACCTATATAGTTTAAGTTTAAAAAATTTGGCCCTCAAAAGAAATTTCAATCGTACTGTTGATATTTGGCTCTGTTGACTAATGAGTTTGCTGACCACTGCTATACCAATGAGAGGAATAGGAATACAAACATAATCATTTTCACTCTTTCAGTCCTCATCTGTTTTAAAGAAAGTGCTGCTAATGTGAGGTTGGGCATTTGGGGCATAAGAAACTTAGTTTAGAGAGATAGAGATAGAGATAGAGATAGAGATAGAGATAGAGATAGAGATAGAGATAGAGATAGAGATAGAGATAGAGAGAGAGAGAGAGAGAGAGATAGAGATAGAGATAGAGATAGAGATAGTGATAGAGATAGAGATAGAGATAGAGATAGAGATAGAGATAGAGATAGAGATAGAGATAGAGATAGTGATAGAGATAGAGATAGAGATAGAGATAGAGATAGAGATAGAGATGATAGAGATAGAGATAGTGATAGAGATAGAGATAGAGATAGAGATAGAGATAGAGATAGAGATAGAGATAGAGATAGAGATAGAGGGACAAAAACATGCCTTTCACACAGGCTATTTTAAAAAGCACCTATGCATGCATACCTTGGAGATATTGCAGGTTCAGTTCAGACTGCCACAATTAAGCGAATATCTCAATAAAACTAGTCACATGAAATTTTTTGGTTCCCCAGTGCATATACAAGTTATGTTTATGCTACACTGTAGCTTATTAAGTGTGCGATAGCATTATGTCTGAAAATGTACATATCTCAATTTTAAAATACTTTATTGCTAGATAGTACTTTATTGCTAACCATCATCTGAGCTTCAGTAAGTCATAGTCTTTTTGCTGGTGGAAGGTCTTGCCTTGATTTTTGATGACTGCCAACTGACCAGGGTGGTGGTTGCTGGAGCTTGTGTTGACTGTGTCAATTTCTTAAAAGAAAAACAACAATTATGTTTGCTGCATCAATCGACTCTTTTACACATGATTCCTCTATAGTGTACAATGCTGTGTGATAGCATTTTACCCATCTTCAGGTTCAACTTCTGATTCTAATTATCTCTCTATTTCTATCATATCTACAGTTACTGAAGTCGTGAACCCTTAAAGTCATCCATGAGGGTTGAAATCAGCTTCTTAAAAACTCCTTTTTAATGTTAATATTTGTCCTCTTCCCATGAATCACAAATGTTCTTAATGGCATCTAGAATGGGGGAACCTTTCCAGAACATATTCCACTTGCTTGGCCCAGATCCAATAGAGTAATCACTATCTCTGGCAGCCATCACCTTCAAAGATGGATTTCCTAAATAATGAGACTTGAAATTTGAAATTACTCCTTGATCCATGGTCTGTAGAATGGATGTGAATTTAGCAAGCATGAAAGCAACATTAATCTCATTTACATCTCAGGAGCCCTGTGTGGCTAGGTAAATTGTCAATGAATAGTAATATTCTTTAAATAATTTTTTTATGAACAGTGGGTCTCAATTGTGGGCTTATAAATAGATATGCTGGCATCCAGGCTTTGTTGTTCCATTTATAGAATACAGGAAGAATAGCTGTAGCATCATTCTTAAGGGCAGTAGGTTTTGGAAGTAATAAAATGAGCATTGACTTTAACTTAAAGGACTTGTATGCATGCATAGAAGCATAACCAGTGGACATAAGACATTGGGGGATAGGGGAGGCTAGGGGACTGTCTAGGGCGGGGGGATAAAATGGACACATATGTAATACCCTTTGTAATACTTTAAGCAATAAAAAAAAAAAAAAGACACCAGCTGCGTTAACCCTTAACTAGAGAGCCAGCCTGTCCTACAAAGCTTTGAAGCCAAGTATTGACTTCTCCCAGGTAGCTATGAACGTCCTAGGTGACATCTTCTTCCAGTAGAAGGATGTTTGTCTACATCAAAAGTCTGTTGTTTAGTGTAGCCACCTTCCTTAGTTATCTTAGCTACATCTTCCTGACAATTTGTTGCAGTTTCTACATCAGCACTTGCTGCTTCACCATGAACTTTTATTATGGAGATAGCTTTTCCTTAAACATCATGAACCAATGTCTGCTAGCATCAGACTTAACTTCTGCAGCTCCCTTGCCTCTCTGAGCCTTCAATGAATTGAAGAGAATGAGAGCTTTGCTCTGGACTAGGTTCTGGCTTAAGGAAATGTTATGACTGTTTTGATCTTCTATCCAGACCACTAAAACTTTCTCCATATCAGCAACAAGGCTATTTCACCTTTCTTATTATTTATGTGTTCACTGGAATAGCACCTTTAATTTCCCTCAAGAGCTTTCCCTTGGCATTCACTACTTGGCTAACTGGTGTAAGAGGCCTAGCTTTTGGCCTATCTTGGCTTTATACATACCTTCCTCAATAAGCTTAATCATTTCTGCCTTTTGATTTAAAGTGAGAGTCATGAGGCCCTAGCCGGTTTGTCTCAGTGGATAGAGCGCCAGCCTGCTGACCGAAGGGTCCCGGGTATGATTCTGGTCAAGGGCATGTACCTCAGTTATAGGCTCCTCCCCAGCCCAGGCCATGGCCAGGGCGCATCAGGAGGCAACCAATAGATGTGTTTCTCTCACATAAACGTTTCTGTCTGTCTTTTTGTTTCTCTTCCACTCTCTCTGAAAATCAATGGAAAAATATCGTTGAGTTAGAATTTTTAAAAAAGAAAGAAAATACAAATAAATAAATAAAGTGAAAGACATGAGATTCTTCCTTTCACTTGGACATTTAGAGGGTATTATAGGTTTATTAATTGGCCTAATTGCAATATTGTTGTGTCTCAGGGAATAGGAAGACTCCAGAAGGAGAATGATGGGAATTACACCAGTAGGTGGAGCAGTCAGGACACACACAACATTAATCGATTACATTTGCAGCCTTGTATGGGTGTGGTTTGTGGTGTCTCAAAACAATTACAATAGTAACATCAAAAACTACCCATCACAGGCCACCATAACAGAATGAGCAAATGCTGTTGGGAAAATAGCGCCAATAGACTCTCTTGAGACAGAGTTGCCACAAACCTTCAATTTGTAAAAAACACAATATCTGCGAAGTGCAGGTAAGCAAAGCACAATGAAACAAGATATGCCTGTATTCCCATTAGAGCTCTAGAGACTGAGCTCACAAACAGCATCAAACCTTGGGATTTGAGATTTAAAGAACTAGAAACTGGAAGAACAGAAAAGGCATCAAAGGATAAGAAAGGAGCCTAGCCAGTTTGGCTCAGTGGATAGAGTGTTGGCCTGCAGACCGAACAGTCCCAGGTTCGATTCCGGTCAAGGTCATAGGCCTTGGTTGCAGAGGCAACCAAAGGATGTGTTTCTCTCACATTGATGTGTTTGTCTATCTTTCCCTCTCCCACGCTCTCTAAAAAGCAATGGAAAAATATCCTCAGGTGAGGATTAACAAAAAAAAAGATAAGAAAGGAGTCAGAGAGCCAAGGTATGCTGAAATATCTCCGTTCCCATTCAGATGTGCATGTGCATGGTTTGAAAAGGGAGAATGGTGGGTGGGGGCGGGGGGAGAAAAAGAAAGCTTTCTCAGAGAAGAAAAATATATTGTTAAAAAAGGTAATATAATTTTATAAGTATTGGGTGAAATATAATAATTTCAAAAACAGCATATGAGTTATATTAGCCCTTTTTAGATTAAATAAGTTTGTAAAATTATAATTTTGTTTAGTTAAATAAAATGATCAAGTAACTATAACTTATGTGGAAAAAAGCATTGCAGTCTTTTCAAATTAAGATTATTTTAGGGGACACTAACACTAAATTTCTCCTCCTTTTATCTCCTTTCCCTAATTGCATGATATTTCATGCCAAGAAATGGTGACACTTCCTTTTGGCAATTGAAAGCAACAATACCTACTTCTTTCAGTCACATAAAGATGATTTAAAAAAATAAAACTCGTGTGATGATTTGCAATACCCGTTCTTTCCTGAAATATTATTTTAGAGAAGTTTGGCTAGTAGGTGTACAGTCCTTATACATGAACTAGAAATCTTAATATACATAATTTATAAATGTGTACATATATTTCTACATGATTCTCTCTCAGTGCCACCCTCCCCAGGAATGAGAGCAAATGCGTTGACAAAGAGTATGAGCTATCGCAGGTGGATGCTGCTGTCATCTGGCATCTGAGGGGAAGTATGCAACTACAGCAGTGGTTCTCAACCTTCTGGCCCTTTAAATACAGTTCCTCATGTTGTGACCCAACCATAAAATTATTTTTGTTGCTACTTCATACCTGTAATGTTGCTACTGTTATGAATTGTAATGTAAATATCTGATATGCAGGATGGTCTTAGGCGACCCCTGTGAAAGGGTCGTTCGACCGCCAAAGGGGTCAAAACCCACAGGTTGAGAGCCGCTGAACTAGAGGGAAGCTGGGAAGTGGTTGCTATTATTCAGTAATGACATAAGTCATAGCTATAGTAAAGCCTGACAGATGCCACTGATGAGTATGCACAGTATACTCAGCAGTGGAGGAGTGCCTCTGCCCACCCCCATTTTATTTAAGTCTCAAATGATGGTTGAGCAAATTTTCAAGAAGTTATAGAATCAGATTGAATGCCACAGTTTAATAAAGTCACAATGTGAAAAATTTTGTTCCTAAAAAACTTTAATGGATATAGATGTACATGTTAACACATACATGTTTATAAATCCATTTACTCTTACTTTAATGTAGGCATCATTGGTCCTAGTTGGAAACTTGACTGGGTTTAAATCACATTTCTTGTACAAAAAGTGCTTTACTCCAAAGAAGAAATTGTCCTTGATTTACCCTCTCTTTATTATGGAAATAGATGCTAGTTCATGGGATTTACAAATTAATCATAGGGATGTTCCTTAGAAATCCTTTCCTTCATTGTAAAATTAGATACCGTATAAAAGAAGAGACGTATGGTGTGGTGAACACACGGTACTATATACAGATGATGTATTATAGAATTGTACAGCTGAAACCTATATACTTTTACTAACCAACATCACTCCAATAAATTCAATTGAAAAAAAGGGACAAAAACTAAGATGATTAGCTGCTTTTCACTTAATGATGACAATCCTGTAGTCCACTCACTGCCTGGAAAATTGTTTTTCTAGAGGACAGCTGTGGGTGGGTATCTGGCTTAGAATTGGAAGAATAGGTGTTATTTCTAGCACAATCACATGGTATCTTGGGCCCATCATTTATCTTTTCAGGTTCTCTAAACTCTCACTTATAAAATGAAGGTAATGCCTGACTGGCATGGCTCAGCAGTTAAGTGTCAACCAATTAACCAGAAGTTCACAGTTCCCTTCCTGGTCAGGGCACATGCCCAGGTTGTGGGTTCGATCCCCAGTGTGGGGTGTGCAGGAGGCAGCCAATTAATGATTCTCTCTCATCTTTAATGTTTCTATCTCACTCTCCCTCTCCCTTCCTCTCTGAAAAAGTATATATATTTTTTAAATGAAGGTAATAATTTTGCTTCATAGAGAAATTTTAAGGATTAAATGTTTTAATTCTTTGTAAACTGTTGTGAACTCTGCAAATGATTGTTTGCTACTGTTAACCTAAAATTAAAAAGCTGAAATGAAGCAATAAGCATTTATGTGGGGTCAAAGAACTGCAACTCAGAGAGCACAGATTCAGGCTTTTATGATAATAGGGAAAGAATCCTATATAATAAAAGCTCAGCAACCAAAACGGCGGAACAACCAGAGACCAAGATGACCAGGGCCCCTCACCCCGGCCAGCCCCACCCCCCAGCAGGGATTCCCCACCCAGATCGGGGGCATGGCTGGCCTGCAAACTGCCTGTGGTCCCTCACCCCAGCTGGCCCCGCCCCCCAGCGGGGACCCCCACCCCAATCCAGGGCTCCCATCAGGGCAGGTTGGCTGGTCCCCGCCCGTGCACCAGGCCTCTATCCTATCCTATATAATAAAAGGGTAATATGCAAGTTGACCCTAACAGCAGAACAACCAGAACGACTGCTTGAGCAGTCACAATGAGGCTCACTGACCACCTCTGGGTCTCTTTCCCCAGCTGGCAGGCTCTGATTGCCCGATGGCAAATGGGGAACCGAATGGTGGCAGGGGGCGCAGGTGGCGCCAGGCCAAGGCCCCGCCTTGCCAGTCGCCCCACACACAGAGGGCAACCCACGGTGGGGACGGGGCCAGCGAGCAGGTGGGAATGGCCAACCTCTTGGACCCTTTCCCCAGCTATCAGGCTCCAATCTCCCGATGGTGAACAGGGAACCAGGGTGTCGGTGGGACTGGCTGCGGGCAGCCAGGGAAGATGGCCCTGATTGCAGGCCAGGCCTAGGGACCGTACTCGCACACGAATTTCGTGTGTCAGACCTCTAGTAATTACATAAAAAGAAAGAATTTCTTTTTTTAAAAAAATCCTCACCTGAGGACATGCCTTCATTGATTTGAGAAAGAGAGAGGAACATCAATGTGAGGATGAAACAGGTGGGTTACCTCCTGCACAGGCCCTGACCAGAATTGAACCCGCAAGCTGGGTATGTTCCCTAACTGGGAATAGAACCCGCAGACCTTTGGTGTATTGCACAATGCCCCAACCAACTGAGCCACACCAGCCAAGGTGAAAGAATTTCAATTGATGTTGTAAAACCGAATTACTCTTTAGCTATAAATGATTGGTTACTGTCTTCAGATGGAATCGACAATCATCAGTCCTTGTGGTCAGGATATCTCCCATACTGCTGGCTTTGTAAATAATGTTTATAAAACATTATTGGTTTGGCCCAGTCCAAAGGTTGTTTTGCTTAATTCAAATAGTCCAAAGATTCAAGGAGCAAGACGTGCAAGGTAGTTCCTCTGGCATGGTGACTCTGAATCCGTTTTGAAATGACTCTACTTATTTCAACTTTTACACTACTATTTTTATTACAATTTATCCAGAGTGCATGAGGTATTAATTATATAGCATATCTTTTTTTGAAAGAAGTTTGTTTTAAATACAGTCTTTTGTATGGTATTCTAACAGAATACTACATTTATCCAGAAATAGTGCAGTCAGTGTTAACAAGAACACTTTGTATTTCTTTTTTTTTTAAATAATTTTTTCGTTGAATTTATAGGGGTTGGGGATGGGTGAGAAGGGTGAAGGGGTTAAGCAAAGAGAAAAAAAAAAGACTCATGCACACAGACAACAGTATGGTGATTGACAGAGGGGTAGGAAGTGGTAGGGGGCAGGGAGAAAGGATAAAAGGGGAGATAAATGATGATGGAAGGATACTTGACTTGGCGTGGTGAACACACAGTACAATACACAGATGAGGTACTGTAGAATTGTATACCTGAAATCTATATAATTATTAAATAATCTCACCCCAATAAATTCACATATCTTATTTTGCTTTCTTTTTCAAGCAACTCTATTGAATAGTATTTTCATGATCAAAATTGATGCATAGCAAACAATCCCAAATTAGTGGCTAAAACCTTCGCACACAGTTTTGTGCATCAGGAATTTGAAATTTCTCAGCTGGGAGATGTGTCTCTGATCCACCATGGTGTCAGCTGGGCAGCTGGGACCAGAGGATTCACTTCCAATATGGCTCTTCTCTCACAGGTCTGGTGTTTGATGCCCCTGGGCGACTCACTCTCTCTCTCTCTGTCTCTCTCTCTGTCTCTCTCTCTCTCTCTGGCTCTCTCTCTCTCTCTCTCTCTCTCTCTCTCTCTCTCTCTCTCTCTCTCTCTCTCTTGCATCACATACTTTAGGGCCTCTGCATGTGCCATTGACTTCGCACACACATCATGACGACCTCAGGGTAGTCACTCTTCTTAAATGGTGCCTGGCTACCAAGAGAGGAGGAGCCATCAAGCCGAATCAGCAGAATTGGCACAGCATCATCTCCTTTGCATTCTATTGGTCAAAGTACTCATAAGATCTCCACAGGGGCAAAGGGGAGGAAAAATAGATTCTATCGTTGGTAGTGAAGGGATTCGGAACAGGCCTCCCAGGATGTGCCACTCTGGCAGGTGAATTATTTTGAGCCAAAGGCAATAAAGACTCACAAGAAATGTTTACCTTATTCTTGAAGAATTTAAACTTGATGCCTAACCCATAACAAGGGTCATTACAAAAGATACCTTTTTCTGACCTATCTATAGGGCAAGGCAAATGTCTAATTATTGAACTTCTCTTCTTATTGTGCTGTAAATGACCTTCATTCCCTTTGAAGCCCCAAGGTACCTTACAGTATACTTTGCTCATGCATGTGGGGTTTCTGACTCTTTCATGTATGTGGGGTTTCCATACATACATATGTAACTAAATGTGGCTATTCTCTCTTGTTATGTTGTTTCATGTCCATTTGATCATTAGACCAATGAAGAACCTAGAAGGGTAGAGGAAAATTTCTTCCTCCCTCACAATATGGTAGTGGATAGGTCAGCAGGGTTTAGAACCATATCTGACCCATGATCTTTTACTGCTTTATGTTTATTTTTCTGAAATGCACTTAATAAGTGAACATTTATAGCTTCTTACATGATGCACAAATATACACAAAACATTACATGCAAAGGCAGCTAATACCTGCTATTTTATCATATAGAAATATCCATTTATTTGACATTTGCACTTGCTTCTCATCTTCTGCTGGCTCCCTTCTTGATAGGATCTGACCGTTCAGCTCCTGTTACATTGAAAATTGATAGTTGTATAACCACCCTCAGATGTTGAAAGTGTGGGAATGTCAAGATAGAATATTTATACTTTATCTTGGCTGTGCTACTCTTAGTCTGAGGAATAATAGGAGTGTAATGCCTAAGGCACCCTGGTGATAAAAATATTTTAAAACATGGGTACAGTGGAGGCAGCTCCCTCCTCTGCAAAAGACTAGGCAGCTTTTTCATAAGTTTAAAATATGGAAATACATTTGTGGTATATATGAGATATTAATGTGTGTAATGTGTGTATTCTATGTATTCCATCGAATAGTTGACTAATCAGAACACCACAATTCTTCATTATGTCAGAAAAAAGGAGAATTCATTTTTCTAAAACTGTCATGGGCTTTCTTATTAGTGATCACAACTATAATAGCAAGAGTTCTACAATGAACCTTGTTACCACGACAAAAACCTTACTGTGGCTGTCCTTCAATATTCTGAAGTAGATATTGAGACACAATTGTGTGTGTGTGTGTGTGTGTGTGTGTGTGTGTGTGTGTGTGTGTAATCCCATCCTTTTCCATCCATTCTGGGGAAATTCCAACATTAATATTTCTCTACTCTTCTTTGCCTTGTTGTCCTGAAGTCTGTTTCTCTACCTCCCCCCCCCCCCCCTGCTTCTCATCTTCTGCTGGCTCCCTTCTTGATAGGATCTGACCATTCAGCACAATGAAATACACCTCGGGAAAACGCACATCATTTGTAAGTGTTAGGACTTTGAACTCTGTATGGGGCTCTCTGCTTCCCTGTGTCTCCATTCCCATTCTCTTCTATGCTATGAAGTCTGATTTATATGAGGGGGATGTAACCTCGAATGCCTGTAAGTGTCTCACAGGGAACAGATAAATAAAATGAATGCTGCAGGCTGGGAACAAATAAAACAGGGGCTTTGAACTACCTATTTTCTCCCTATTTGGTTCAGACATGTGAAATTTATATCCCTTATGCCAATTGTAATTAACCTGTTTCCTTTTTATTATTTGTTTACTGTCTATAACAGCCGTGGGTAAACTACAGCCGGGTTTGAAATTAATAAAACTAAAAAAAAAAAAAAAGACCGTACCCTTTTATGTAATGATGTTTACTTTGAATTTATATTAGTTCACACAAACACTCCATCCATGCTTTTGTTCCGGCCCTCTGGTCCAGTTTAAGAACCCATTGTGGCCCTCAAGTCAAAAAGTTTGCCCACCCCTGGTCTATAAGGACCAGGCTTCATTTACTTCAACGTTACAGCTTCTTACAAACTTCCTGGAGCAGAGTTGAGACTAAATAAATGTTCACTGGCAAACATTTGCTACCTGTAGGTGCCACTGCCGGTCTCTGCCACCAGGAGCTCCTGGGGCTCGGGAAGTGCTGAGGGCCATACAATGTTCTGTGTGGATCTTCTCTGCTGAGTTATCTCCAGAAAAGGGGGAAAGGCACCTTGCTCTCCTCTGAATTACACCTCCTAACAATAATGACATCGTAGACTCCAGTGCTCTTAGATATTTGAGAGAAGAGTTTGTTTGATTATTCAATGCTTTATACTTTCAAAATGCATAGCTCCCTCTCTTGGGATTCAGGCGGCAATCCACGAGAGTCTGAGTGAGACGCAAATGCAGTGGCTCTTCCATGTTTTCCTCAGAATTACTTTCCTCTTCTGATAACTGACACTTTGATGTGGTTCAAACACATCTCTCTCCCAGGAGGCTGTTCTTGCATCACTCACACACAGAGATGCCTGGAAGACATTTCATCCACTTCCCAGACACAAATACGATGAAGGGCCCTCACATCCCCCTCCAATTCTGTTTCAGTAAGAAAACTAACAAACATGGCAGCCAGGCATTTTCAGTCCTGTGTTGAGATGGAATGAAAAATGCTTTGCAATTATAGGGAAGGAAAATTAATTTTCCCTCTACCCTTCTAGATTCTTGGCTGAGATACACACCCACCCCACCCACCCTCCCTATCCCTGGTAATAAAAGACAGATTAGCGGGAGAAAAGCAAACGGAAATTTAATAACATATATTAATACATGTTATTATATACATGGGAGAGAACCAGGAAAACTGAGGAACTCCCCAAAATGCCCCAAGCTACCACCTTAACTGCCATCTTCAGATAAACACAAAGGATGCTGTAGGTGAGAGAGGCCAGTTTTGGAGGTTACCAGGAAAAGCACAGCAAAGGAAAGTGAAGTTATTATACAGATTCAAACCCTTGCCTTCTCCGTAGATAAGTTTCTAGAAACTTAGCCATCTTTCTCTTCCCGGAACAAAGAGGACGACACCCTGACAAATGGAGACTTGCCTTGTAAGTGTAAACGTCTCTTAGAAAAGGATGACCTTTACTCAGTTCTCAGAGCTTTCTCAAGGTCCGCACTTTTTAAAAATAATCCATCTAAAATGATCCTTATGCTGAAGGGGGGTATTTTGGGGTGAGAAATTCTGCTTCCCTTCACAGCTCTAGCACGATGAGTCACCCTGAATTGGTGTGTTTGTGACACTACACAAAGACAAAATAATTAATATTGTGTCAGCATTGCAGAGCCATTATAGGTTTCAGATATATTTATAACTAATCCATCATGATCATGAGGGATTCCAGCCAAAGCCTTCTTCTTTCTCCCTTTCCCATTATCAGCCATGGTGATTGCAAGGAATTTCAAATGCTTCTAAAGGGAAAAGCAAAAACCAAATCCACAGAGGGGAGGCCCAAGACTGGGGATGTTGCAGGGCCTGCTCCTTTGTAAGGAATGTTTATTTGATGTGTACAGTGACTAACCTCTTCCATAGAAAAAATTTCCCACTCGGATAAATCGGCCCTGCTGTATGACCAAAATGCAAAACAGAATGATCGACACTGAGCATGCAAGAGACGGCCTGACCTGCCTTTTACTGCTTTTCAGGATCCAATTTGAGCTCTGAGCAGTGAAGTGCATCAGTGCTTGAGAAATACAGAAATACCAGGTGAGAATTCAGAAGAGGTCTGTTGTTAAAATGCAAGAGTTGGAACAAAATAGAAATCTTACTCTTAGAAAATTAGTAGATATGGAGCAACCTAGGGAACAAATATTTTAATCAAGGGTATAGTTCAGGGGTGGGCAAACTTTTTGACTCGAGGGCCACAATGGGTTCTTAAACTGGACCGGAGGGCCAGAACAAAAGCATGGATGGAGTGTTTGTGTGAACTAATATAAATTCAAAGTAAACATCATTACATAAAAGGGTACGGTCTTTTTTTTTTTTTTAGTTTTATTCATTTCAAATGTGCTGGATCCGGCCCGCGGGCTATAGTTTGCCCATGGCTGGCTATAGTTCGTCAGGTGTGGCTCAATGGTTGAGCCTCGACCTATATCCCAGGAGGTTACAGTTCGATTCCTGGTCAGGGCAATGCTTGGGTTGTAGGCTTAATTGCCAGTGGGGGTGTGCAGGAGGCAGCCGATCAATGATTCTCTCTCATCATCGATGTTTATGTCTCTACCTCTCTCTCTCTCCCTTCATCTCTGAAATCAATAAAAAATATATTTTTAAAAAAGCAAGGGGCATAAAATAAGATAAAATTAGACTGAAGACAGACTTTTCCATGTCTTACACCCTGCTTGTAAAGAGATAAAAGGGAAAGATGAATATGACTAGAAACAAAAGGCATTATGTGAGCAACCTAACGAGCATAGATCTCATTTGTATTACTTCTGAAATATTTAAATATGTTGCATGATTTATGAATGTGTCCACATAGCTTTTGAAACGACATGCTGTGTAATGTCTTTGTTAAATTTTTTCCACATGCAAGAAGTGATGGAAGCTAATACTTCATGTCAGTGATTGGGGGATATAGGGAAGCATTATTCACATTGGTACCTTTGCATTCAGATGTGCTTAACCTCAGACTCTTGTTGTAATTAAATCAAACTCCCACCAGGGGGAGCAAGGAAACAAATCTCAAAGCCCTAAGTCCAGGCACATTTCCAATGGAAGGAACATTAGATTCCAGAGGGAACTGCTCAGTATTTTTATTTTTTTCCCTCTGTGAATCATTTGCAGCCTGCATTTTTACTGTGGGAAGTTTCTTTCAGATTTATTTTCTCTGGCTTTTCAGCTGCTTATTTTTAGTTGTAAATCTATGCTATGGTTGAGCAGCAAACCAATATTCCAGCAATCTCCAGCAGGGAACGATTTTCCTATGGGATTTCTAAGTCCTTACATAGTCAGTTACAACAGAGCCTTCCCCAGTGCCTTGGCAAAGTAGCACTCCGCAACTGAGCCTGGGGACTGGAACAGGGGATAAAATTAGACCAGGAGGGGACACAGTGCTGAGGGGAGCTCCAGGAACAGGGAGGAAGACTCAGAATGATGAACTGGGGAAGCAGGCAGGTCAGCACAATAGATGTAATTAGCAAATGCAATTATCATCAGCATATCAATCCCTCCCCCTTGACTTTATCCTTTGTATTGCCAAGGTAACACGGGCTGCCTCCTCCTCTCCTGCCTCCTCCTTTCCAACCACCCTCAGCTCCTTCTCTCTTACTGTCTCTGCCCTTGGAGTTGATTTTAAGCACCTGATTCACAGGTGTCTGGAGTGGAGAAAGGCAAAAACGGACCAGAAGGGTGAGGAGGACCTAGGATTTGCAGTGAAGATTTTCTTGTAGGTTCGCACTCTATACAGGATTTAGCCTGTGCCTGTTTGGGGATATTTTATTCCTATTTGTGACCATCAGCTGGCAAGAAAAATGCCTTTCTTTTCCCCTTGACATGAGTGTTCACAGATGGAGAGATGGAACCAAGGCAATTCACTATGTGCTCTAAGTATGCCTTTTGCACATTTAAACCTGTCCTTAGAGCTCGTTTGTTGTAAGATAGGTAGTGCTATGGTCATGGATTTTTGTCATTTTGTTCTCTGATGTATCCTTAGTATCTAGAACAGTGATGGCGAATCTTTTGAGCTCGGCATGTCAGCATTTTGCAAAACCCTAACTTAACTCTGGTGCCGTCTCACATATAGAAATTTTTTGATATTTGCAACCATAGTAAAACAAAGATTTATATTTTTGATATTTATTTTATATATTTAAATGCCATTTAACAAAGAAAAATCAGCCAAAAAAATGAGTTCGAGTGTCACCTCTGACACACGTGTCATAAGTTCACCATCACTGACCTAGAATAATGCCTGATACTTGCTAGAGATTCGTGTAACATTTGTTGAATTAACAAATCCTCCAAGTACACTGAAGTGGAAATAGGTTAAATATAGAGAAAATATAGAGAAAAGGTATAATTTGTAAGGGCCATATTTCTATAGTGATTGAGTCATCTACTAAAATGGGGGGCAGACTTCTGCCTTCTAATTTTGGCTCTGTTAGTATCTAACTTGGTTACCTTGGGCAAGTCCTATCATCTTTCTGGATCTCATTCTCTTTCTTATGTATAAGAAAGTGGCTTTACCAGATTATCTGAGGTCCATTTCAGACTCAAAGTTCTATAATTCTTTTTGTCTATTATCTGATGAGGCTGAAGGGGTTCAGAACAGAGCTCACCAAGATGTGGGTTGAAGACAATCAAGAACCTCAGGGTTCAGGAGAAATGTCTGCCTCTCCCTTAACTACCTAGAAGAACCTAAATTGTTGGACTTGCCTATAGTAAGAGTTATTACCCGAGATAACCTTGTATGACCTATCTATAGGACAGGGCAAACTTCTAATTACTGAATATTTGCTCTTATTAGTGTCTTGTGAATGACACCTGAAACCTCCACTTGGTATGCCATATATACCTGCTTTTCTCTTTCTGTCACAGAACCTCTTATGTATTGGGGGGGAGGGTGTCTCTGAATCTCTCATGTATGTGGGTTTCCCATACATACATATGTAATTAAATTTGGTTATTTTCTCTTGCTAATCTGTCTCATGTCGACTTAATTATTAGACCAGCCAGAAGAACTTAGAGGGTGGAGGAAAAGTTCCTCTCTCATAAGGCAAATAGCTCACTTTTCATATATAATTGAGAATAATTATAAAAATGTCACACATAAGATTATCAAATGGCTTTCTGTCAAAATGAACTCAAAAATCATTTTATTTCAGAAACAAAGCAGGATTATTTTAAAGCATTACCTTTCCATTAAATTGTAGAAATTTATAAAGCGCTAAGTGAAGAACCACAGAGATATGTGTTTAAAATAAGGAAATATCAATACTGTGTTTTCATAAGTTTGAATGAATTGCAATTTTTGCTTCCCCCAAGGAAAGATTCTCTTGTTGCCTTTTTTAGCCTTATATTAACCATCAAGAAGAAACATGAATTAAAATCTAAAGTACCAGTTTTCCTCAGTATGTCTGAGTAAGAGTTAAAGAAAGTATCACACCAAATAAGTAGATAACTGGCAGATTCCCCAGTTTGCGTCACACATTAATTCAATTCATGTCTTTTTAAATCAATCAAATATTTACTTATTTATTGTTCACACAAAGGATGTATTGTGTGGTCAAAATTAGCTCTCAGTGAGTCATTTCCAAATAGTGTATTTCACTTGGTAAGGAACTGAGATTCTGTAAAAATCATTCTATAGGTGGGCTATTTGAATGCTATTAACGCTCATGTGCCAAATAGACATGTAATAGGCCTCCTATCTGCCAGGCACTGCTTTATGCGTTGGGGATAGAAATGCAGTCCTAGGCCTACGAGCTTTGCTTATGGTCTGTTTCGTATCTACTCTCTATGTATCGAATGTACTAACTCAGAGAAAACTAGGGTGTGGTATTGCCTAAGAATGTTTAGAAATGCAATTCCAAAACAAGTGTCACGCCTCACATGTTTAAAACCAGTCATTGAGTACTACTTGCCATTTTCCTTCTTTAACTGTTAGTAGCCTTGCCTAGCACTGTAATTGTGAATTAGTTTTGTGTAGACAAAGGATTTTTCAACTAGATCAGTGCGTTTCAATAAAAAGAGATGTCATGGTTTAGAGTAATTTGATTTGGAATCAAAAGCTTAAGCTCTAGCCCTGGCCAGCTTGGCTCAGTGGATAGAGCGTCAGCCTAAGTACTGAAGGGTCCCAGGTTCCGTTCTGGCCAAGGGCACATGTCTGGGTTGCGGGCTCGATCCCCAGTAGGGGGTGTGCAGGAGGCAGCCAATCAAAGATTCTCTCTCATCATTGATGTTTCTATCTCTCTCTCCTTCTCCCTTCCTCTCTGAAATCAATAAAGAAATATATTTAAAAAAAAAAAAAAAAGCTTAAGCTCTGGCCCTGTCATGTATTGTGGATTCAAGTAATTTGTTTAGTTGTCAGAGTTGAGGCCTCACATGTAAAATGGAGCCTATGAATGGCTCTCTCTTGAAATAATATTAAGGCTCTTGTGAAATTGTGCATCTTACTATCATTCTAAATTCTAAAAGTGTGTTCTATCATACTAAAGTCTAAAACACTAATTCTTAGTCTTAACAATAGCAGTCATATTTGTTGTAGACTTATATATACACATTTAAAAGAATAGAAAGATAAATAGCTTTAAATTAACTTTAAAATTTTAATCATCACCTCATTTTATTCATCAAATATATCAGGTGAGAAAAGTCCTAAAAATCTGTCAGTTCATTTCTTTTTTTTTTTTTTTTTACTTTGGTACTGGCAAATCAGATTAACACACTCAAAGCAGAGACAGAAAAGAAAAAGTGTTTACCTCTGCTTAGCTAAATTAGGGTAAGCAAGGAATAGTGCATTTTAGAGTGAGAGTTTTACACATCCGCAACAGCACAAATAACTTATGAGCACATTCTCCCTATTTCTAGCATTGTATTACCTTCAGAGCTTTCCTAAAGGTGTGACAGAAGTGGTCCACAGGTGCCATCGACTGACTCCTCAGGATTTGTTAGGCTCAATGAGATAATGAAATAAAATGCCCACTGAGATTTTAGAGTCTTAATAGAGAATGGAAAATGAACAGTGTTAACCCAAATTCTATCCTCACAGATAAGTTAAAACGGTCTTTTAACCTTCCACAGTCAATTTAAAGACTCCATTGGGCAGAATAAATAATGGCAGTGCTCAGTGTGGAGTGAAGCATAGGTTATATACTAAGTGCCCATCACTCATCTCGGGCAGAAAAAGCCATCATTTTTGGCTGAACATTAGCCTCATATTTTACTCTCTCTGTCTCCAAGAACATCCTAGTTCAAGTGCCTTGCTGAGAAAAGTGTTTTATTTAAAAATATATACTTGAAATATTTGTAGGGTAGCATTTTATCTTTACCTACTTAGTATTTCCCATACAAGGTCCCAAAACTTCCAGGTGATTTTACAAAAACTAATGCTAAAATATGAAAAAATACCTAAATATGATGGAGTACATTATTAACTAGCATTTCTTATTAGAAAAGAATTTGGTACCTGCTCATATGATCCACATCAAAAAATAATTTATTAAGCCCCATGTTTGCTTTACAAAGTACTAGACTTGATCTGGGAACTGCAGTAGGAAATAGGCCAATGTAGTTCAGCACTTAGTGGCATTCAGAAATTGACTGAGGGAAAAACAAAAACAGATACAAATATCATAAATAGTTGTTTCACATTATGTTATAGCAAATACCATTTAAATAAAGCAATCAAGTGGTAGCAGTCTCCTATATAAACCAGATGCATTTGGATACGTTCGAGCTCATAAATTGGTAAGTGATGTGTGTCTCACCCAAACACCTCTAAAGCTATTCCTATCTTCCATGCAAAAGCAGTTGAACATTCCATGCAAATAATTTAATAGCTATGCTGCACTTGGTGTACCATTTATCTCATGCAGCTTCCCACCAATTTTGAGTAAGAAAAAGAGCAAAATTAGAACTAAACTGTTATGTCATTGACAAAACAATTAGTAGGAACCAAAAAATAAAATATGGTGCCGGAACAAAAGGATGGGCAATTTAGTACTGAAGACATTCATCTCCACCACACATAAGCCTGGTTTAACATTTCAAAGAGTCAATGCAGCCAGAAATGAGGTAAAAATAGCCATCAAACCACAGTACAAAAATCTATATGCACAAAAGGGGAGGAGGTAATTATTTTAAGACAGTCTTAACATTGGGTTTAATGATATAGACTCCCTTTCCTAAATAAATCTTAAATAGTATTTACTTGGTTTATTTCTTCAAAGGTTAAATGGGACATAGTTTGTCCTTAGCACACAAATGTGGATAATATTCTGAACTCACTGTAGTGGATGCTGTGACCCACTGCCCAGATCCCAGATCCCCCTTTAGGACCAAGGCACGAGTTCCACGGAGGCTGGTAGTGTTGCCTGGCTCACAGCCAAGGCCATCCCAAGAATTACCTTTTACCAAAGGGAGCTCTCTTTCCACAAACTGGTTGAAGCGTGAAAGGGTACAGAGGCCAAGGCCCCTTGACTCAAGTTGCGAAACCTCTGAAGGGCAACCCCAACTCCAGAGCCCCCCAACGGGTAAGCTCAGTCCTTAGTGTTAACCCCATTGCAGTTCAATCTTCTCCCACTGCCCATTCTTGCTTCCTTAAATCACCTCCTCAGGTGTTGCTCTAGAGAGCTTTACGCCAACAAGCCTTGTGCCCTCAAATGTCAGTCTCAGAATCTGCCTCCTAGGGAACCTGACCTTGGCATCCACCTCCTCCTTAATTAATTATAACCTGAAACGGCGTGTACTGTCACAGGAAATTAGGAAAGCTCTGCATTTTCTCATTACTTTACCGTAATTTTATTGAAATATTTTGCTTACTGTCTCAAAAGCCTTCTAATGCTTTCCTCTTCTTCCTATCTCACATTCTTGATCAAATTCTGACCACAGCAAGAATACAAGGCACTGACTTTTTCATTTCTAGACACATGATTTAATAAGGACAGAAAAAATTTAAAGGTCATTGAATCCAGTTTTTACTTATAGTTTTCAAAAGCCACCGGACTCTGAACATTCATAAAATGTTCTAATCAAAATAGATTTTGTAATCCAAATTAGCATTAGTCATCCTTATTCAAGATATCCATGTCTGACTATTCATTTAGATTTATATTTCCAGATATGGGCTACTAAAAATATTAAGTTTAAAAGAAGTAAACTAGCAGTTATATCATGAGCACTGCCAATTCTAAAATAGCTTAAAATATTAATAAAATAAATATCCACTATTTACTAATATATATATATATATATATATATATATATATATATATGGATATATACAGGTTTATGCAAGAAAAGAGAAATGATATTCATGACTATTAAATAACTAGGCCAAGATTACATGTTTAGGTAGTTTTGAAGCCTATAGACTAAAGGCTTCCGGGAGTACACCTGTAGTAATATAATGTCAAGGTTTTTTAGCGTGTTATAGGAGATTATGACAGAATTTTATAGGCTACTTAATGTAGTTGTTATAAAATGGGTTATACAAAAAGAGTATCACTTTAGATCAGTAGGCTGAGAGGAGCTGAGCAAATGGTACTATGCTGATTGGTTATGGATTTTTAGTAGAGATACTTTCATATACATATGTAGTCTCAAGGCCTCACCATATGATATGTCTAGCAAGATAGTAGGACTACTTATGAGGAAGCTCAGGGCTCCCAAAGACCAACATAGAAGCTGTCTGAACTCATAAAACTAAGCACAAAACTGGAATAGGCTCACTTGTTCCAGACTCTGTTGGTCAAAGTTGTCATAGGCCAACCCAACTTAAAGGGGTGGGCAGGCGTTCCCAGCTCTTGATGTGAAGAGTACAAAAGCATTTGTGGTCATATTTACTTTGCCATAGGAGAGTGAGCAGTTAGGTGAGCCTCCACTCACTGCTTGTCACACCTGGACAGGGCATCTCCCTGCATATGCAGTCTGCTCACCACCTTCTGAGCACATCAACCGTAAGGAGTTAGGATGCCTGCAAGGCTATACTCACTGAGGATCACGAATCCTGATGCCCTCTTTATTTTTTTGCTGAACATAAGAAAATGTAGTTTGTGAACAATTTGGAGTACTCACATCCATCAGTTCTTATCATGGAAAAATATAGTTTATAAACAACTTGAAGTGCTCAAATTCACCAATTCTCCCAAAACAGTCAAGTTGAGTTATAACATAAAAAGTTGAAACAAATGGTACTATCTGAGATAATTTAAATAATACATGAACTCTGTTTTAGTTTTTGTAGGTCTGGCAATATTTATTTTAGAAAAAATATTTGAATTTTACTTAGATAATGTATACCAACCTCAGTTTTGATAATAAATTGGATACTTGAATGAGATAATTTTTAAAACAAGCAGTATTTTTTCTGTTGAATATTATTTACCTAAAGATATTTCCAACCATCTCACACGTGTCAGAATGGCTATCATCAACAGATCAACAAATGACAAGTGCTGGCGAGGATATAGAGAAAAAGGAACCCTCGTTCACTGCTGGTGGGAATGCAGACTGGTGCAGGCACTGTGGAGAACAGTATGGAATTTCCTCAAAAAATTAAAAATGGAACTCCAATTTGACCCAGTAATCCCATTTCTAGGACTATATCCCAAGAAATCAAAAACACCAATCAGAAAGGATATATGCACCCCTATGTTCATAGCAGCACAACTCACCATAGCTAAGATTCAGAAACAGCCTAAGTGCCCATCAGCTGATGAGTGGATTAAAAAACTGTGGTATATCTACACAGTGGAATCCTACGCTGCTATAAAAAAGAAGGAACTCCTCCCATTTGCAACATCATGGATGGGCCTGGAGAGCATTATGCAAAACGAATTATGTCAGCCAGAGAAAGATAAATATCACATGATCTCACTCATTTTTGGAATATAATGAACAACATAAACTGATGAACAAAAGTAGATCCAGAGACAGAGAAGCATCGAACAGACCATCCAACCTCAGAGGGAAGTGGGGGAGGGGTAAGAGGTCAACCAAAGGACTTGTATGCATGCATATAAGCATAACCAATGGACACAGACACCAGAGGGGTCAGCGCATGAGCCGGGGGGGGGGGGGGGGGGGGGGGTTGGGCCAAGGGAGAGATAAGGACACATATGTAATACCTTAATCAATAAAAAAAATTTTAAAGAAAAGATATTTCCAAATCTCAAATCCCACTACTGAGCAAAAAATATTATATCTATGGTGACTAATTGAACTAACAGATAAGTACCATGTGTTTTTATTTTCAATCAACAATTCATTAACAAGGACATCAGTTTAAATGCCAACATATTGAAAACCATAAATTAAGAGTTGCTGGTTTGTAAACATGATGCCAAGTTAAAGTGTCAATTAAAACCAGTATAAATAGAGTTGAATCACAATTAGAATACTTTTAAAATGTAAAGGCTGTTATTTGCTTCCATTTGAATAAACATGTTTTATGAATGATCTATATTAATTGCATATAAAAATGCCAGAGATTAAAATATGCAGTCTAACTAAAATGAATATGCTTTCATATTTTCATAATTCTTATACATCTACATACATGTCTGTAATACCATATACTTCCAATCCTATCTATGGTAAATTACTCTCTCTCCTGCATATATTCTATCGTTATTTAATTTTCAGAAAATAATTATGAGAGAAACATCTTCAACATTTTTCCAAGTTATGTGTATTAGGTCTTTTAAAGAAATTATATATATACAGATTATCTACTCACATTTTATAGATTGAAGTCTACTTCAGTTTACATTTGGCAACAAAGTCCCTTTAGTGATCAGTACCTTAACCAAAGTTACACAACCTTGTAAATAGAATGAGGAAGCAGGAGGAAGAAAAGGAACATATGCTGATGGTTAATATGTGCCAGACATTGTGGTAGGGTTTTTTATGTATATTATCTAGTTTGATATTACACTAAATATTGGTTGGCCCCCCAGATATTCACATTTTTATCTCTAGATTGTGAATGTCACCTGATAATAAAAAGAGACTCGATATGATCTCACTGAGGGTTTTGAGATGTTGGGACTATCCTGAATTGTCCATGTGGGCCTATGTAATCACAGGGGTTCTTTTCTGTTGGGAAATAAAAACCAAAAAATGCACTTTTTATTTAAAATCACAATTTATAATTATAAGATGCTGTTTTTTCATGTTTAATATATGACTACTGGCCAAGAATGCTTGTCTTAGCAGAAGCTAGCCTTTCACTGGAAGTGTCTGTATGGGAAAAAGCAGGTAATCTTAGCCAACTAATAATTAAAGCAAAGGGCTTAAATCAACTGCTATCTCAAGCTTACCTTGGTCACCAGAGCAGTTGAAGACCGGTTTCAGATCTTTTATGGAAAACAGGAGAACTAAACCCAACAAGTAAAACAGCAGAACTAAAGCAGGCAGCTGCAACCACCATATAAGGCTGTGAACCGTGGGCAAATATGCTGCTCGGAGTTGCGTTGCTGGATCAGAACCTGACTAGAGGAATTTTCTTGGTATTTCAATCACATGGGATCTTATAAGCGGGGGGCAGGAGATCAGACAGGAAGCAGATGTGAGGTTGGAAACAAGAGTTTGAAGTGATGTGAGCAAGAGATCTGAGCCCATGCTTGCCAGTGGCCTCTGGAAGCTAGAAAAGTCAAGGAAATGGATAATCCCCTGGAGCCTCTCAACCTTCCTAATGCCACGATCCTTTCATACAGTTCCTCATGTTGTGGTGACCCCCAACCATAAAGTTATTTTTGTTGCTACTTCATAACTGTAATTTTGCTACTGTTATGAATCGTAATGTAAATATCTGATATGCAGGATGTATTTTCATTGTTACAAATTGAACATAATTAAAGCATAGTGATTAATCACAAAACAATATGTAATTATGTATGTGTTTTCAGATGGTCTTGGGCGACCCCTGTGAAAAGGTCATTCGACACCCAAAGGGGTCTCAACCCACAGGTTAAGAACCGCTGCTCTAGAAGGAACCTGTCCTGTCAGCACCGTGACTTCAGCCACGTGAAACTGATTTGAGGCACCAGAGCTGTGGGAATGCATTTGCATTGTTTGAAGCCACCAAGTTTGTGGTCATTTGCTATAGCACCAATAGGAAGTCAGTACAGCAGCCCAGGCGGGGAGCGGAGGCATCTTGTTCAATGTGACAACACCGCTGTAACAGAAAGTTAAATGTTCTTGTCCTATTCTCTCAGCCAATGCCCCAGAGCTTATCATGGCAGACATGGTTCCCATATTCTAAAGAGTGTCCAGTCGTTGTCAGTAACTATTATAGTACTTAATAAGAGATGGTAGGGAAGGTCTTTTTACCTGCTACAATCACACCCCATTCGGCCTAGACAAGGTCTGGAGAAGTGAATGGAAATAGAGGATTCCCCTGGTGGTTGCACTGTGAGTCCAGAAGAGAGTACTGGGCTATGGAAGCTCTTTCCCTCCCAAGGAAAGTGGTCCAAGGAAAGCATTAGGAGAGCCTGGCAGTAGAGAGGCAGACTCTGTCTCACACTGTGCCTGAACCCGATGAGCTGCAGAACTTCCAGTGCCATTTTGCAGCTTCCCGTGGAGCAGAGCACAGGACAGTGCTTAACAGAGTCCCTACAGGATTGAGGTATTCATGTCCAGGAAGGCTTAGCCTGGAGTCTTCTATGGTGGGAGCATATATGGCTCAAACCATCCACTGCTGTGGAGAGACCCAAGGTGGGGATGTGGCTTGTCTTCCCATCATTGGATTCATGGGCCAATAGAGGCAGAATAGAGTAGCCCAGCCTAAGCCTTCTTGATTGTGCCCCATAAACAGGGAAGCTGACCTAGAGGAGAGTTCCCAGAGCCTAACACCCATGTTTCAGTATTTACATTATGAAGCTTTCCACTAGCCTGCTGAAAAAATTTACACATCCGCTCTAAGGGAGCTGTCGGTTATGAATATAAATGCTGTTGTGCAAAGACAGCAAAGGCCAGGTGGCAAAAATAGGAGGGAAGAGATGCTTTTGTTCCTCTTCCACCTTTCTCTCCTGACTCTAAGAGGAAGCAGGAAAAGAAAGAAGAGAAGGTTGAGGGAAAGTGGGGGGAAAAAAGAGTCAAAATGCCCTTTCTCACAAGAGCTATGGGTCAGCCTTGAGTTATAGAGAAGAAAGAAGTTTCAAATGGAATGAGAGACTGAAGCTCTGATTTAGACTGGAGTGAACTTTTGAATAACTGACAGTGAGTCATAATGACTAAAAAGGAAACAGAAGTGACTTAGAAATTATGAGATTTGCATAATGTGCTATCAGGGGTTCAGGGAAGGTTGATCCAAAAGGAAGTTTAAAAGAAATAGTTGGTGAAAAACTAAGGGACTTTCAGAAAACATCTTTGTCAAACTTCACTCAACAAACCAGTTGACCTCGTGAGCTGTGGATGGAACAGCTGGGACTTGCAATCAGATCTCCCCCATTACTGTCAAGTAGTCTACATATACAGCATTTCAGCTCCCAATTTCCTTAGATATCACCCTAACATTAGAACTTAGTCTCTCGTGTCTTTTATTTTCAGTGAATGTGCCTTTGTTATACTTTTTATAATGCATTCATTTTACTAGTCATCCGTCAATTCTTTCCCTGCCTTACAAAAACAGATTATCTTTAGATGTTTTTGGTGGGTGTTTTTCAATGTATTCTTTTAATTTCTGGTTTGCCTAACTTGCCACAGTTTGTTCTTACATGGAAATCTTTCCTTTTTGTTCTCTTGGAATAGGTAATTCAGAAGATAAGATATTTTAAAAATACAGTGACAGGAGCAAATTTAGGGTGTCTCTGATAGCCTAGAGACAATATTTGTGTGGCCTTTAAGGTTTATGATTCAAACCAAAGGAGAGGAGAAATGCTGGAGATAATTACTTTGTCTAAATTGTCTCTTGAAAAATTCAAGGTGTCTTAAATGTCAACCAATAAAGAGACTATCAATTTAGATAACTCAATCCTGGTTATAGGAAATGGATGAAGAATAGTAATGGGAAAAGTAAAACCTGTGTTCAGTCATTAAATGGCCCAAGGACATTTAGAAGACAATTAAATAAAAGCATCTCTTAAACCCGAGACACATGAAACACTAAATATTAGTAAAGCTGTCACACAAAATTGGCTTTAAAAGAGTGAAAACTCTTTTTATCCTGTACTACTTGGAAATTGCTAAGAAATAGCATTTTTCCATTTCCCATTTTATGCCTTAAATTGTATTCAATAAAATATTCAAGGCGTATAAACTAAAATATGTCAAGCTTAAAGCTGTAAGTCTCTACGCTAGTTAAACTTCATAAAAATGCATACTAGTATATGTTCATAAAAAATGTTTTGAGTCTCCTGTGCATGTGCCATTACAAGGCAATAAAGATTCTTTCCTTTGCTCTGTTATAAAATAAGCAGGTCAGGACCAGAGTCACAGATTGTCAAATCTGGCTGGGATCCTGGATCGCATTTAGGTCACCCCCTTCATGGTTGAAGTCAGTTGTCCAAGGTTTCTCCTCTAATGAGTTACAGAATCAGGGACTAGCTCTTCTGACTCCTCTCCAATGAATTCATACACTGAAGAGCATTTGTCATTTGTACTCTGGTTCCAACCAGCACACATTCCTTCCCTTTCCTTCCTTTCTTCACTCCATCCCCACCCCCACCCCAAAATACAAGATAAACTATGAGCAAAATTTTATTTTTTATTTTCAAAATCCATAATCATGTTTCTTCATGAAGTGCTTCCCCGCCTCTCCCTCCCCTCCATTTTTGTCTCCTATTTCATCTACTCTAAGCCTTAATTCTCTAATTATTCACACATTTGAATATCTTTGGACAGCATACTGTGGCCTGGGAGCTTGAGATCAGTTGTAGGGAAAATAGGACAATCTATAGGAAGATGACAAACTGAAGAATTTAAACAGTTTAACTCATTTTGCCATCATTCAATATACTTACAAGGTTTTGTTGAATTTTGTGTCAAATTAGTTGGTCATACCAGCATGAAAATAACATAATTTTGACCAAGTTTTTACATCATTTTTGAATTAGGTAGGGGACGGTAGAGTGCTTCAGTAATAGATTCAAAACATAATGGCTGAAAAATAAAAAAAGGTGTTTATTTCTTTCTAAGTAGTTATCTAGGGCAACTCTTCCTAAGCATGGGAGCCATGAGAAAATCAGATTCTTGAGCTGCATTCTAGATCTACTGAATCAGAAACTTTGGTACTTAGGGCCAGAGTCTGTGTTTAAATAAACCTTCCAGATATTTCTAATGCACCCGAAAGTTTGAAGTCTATGGGACAATTTAACAATCCAGGGAGATGTGTGTGTATGCCAGTGAGATGTGTGTCATTCAAAGACCCAAGGTGACTGTATCCCTGCCAACCTCCATGTGCCCAACATGGAAGGGGAAAGAGCACAGAGCAGGGCATGTGGGAAGTTTCATAAGAAGATTATAGTGCTTCTCACATACCTTTTGAGGAAATTTCAACATGTGGCCCCAGCCAATCACAAGGAAGGCTGAAAAATGTAATGCAGCTGAATCATAATATGCCCAGTTACTACAAAAGAAAGGAGAAGGGATTTTGGCAGACAAATGCTAGTCTCTGAAACAATTACATAATTATCTTCCCACAGTCTTGTTTATTGGTGATGTGTTCTCTCTCCTCTTTCACTTTCTCTTCTCTCTCATTCCTATTGATGTTGCTTTCAGTCAGGTACTTTAATTTCTGGTATTATACAAAGGATTACATCATGGAAGATGCGGTAAGAGGGTGATTCAAGAAAGAGTAAACAGTTAAGTTTTAGATACTATCAAATCACTGAAATGAGTGCTAAAATTGTCCCCTAGATTTGTCAAAATGGAGGCCATTTTGTTAGAAAGGATCGTTCCATAAAATAATGGTACATAAGTTGTGTTGGCATAGAGTATATTAGTAAGTGCATACGAGGTGAGAGAACGAAGACAGCAAAATATAGTTTCTAAGAAAGATTGATTGTGGCATGGTGAAAAGATAAGGCCCTAAGTGAAGGATAACATGGGATAAAGTCCTAGGCACGATTACATGTTGGTGAAAAAGATCTAGCTGAGAACGTGTGGTTGAATTTTGAGGAATATGAAGTGGGTGGTGTTCCTGAGAAAGTATCATGGGGTCCAATCACACAGACTGGAGCAGCGGCCATGGATAGGAAATGAAAAAAACTGCCTCTAATGTAACAGCACAGATAGTACCATATAGGAAGAGAGGGGGAAATTGAAGTAACCAATGGGAAAACAGAGAGGATGCTTCTAGAGTAACACAGATGGATTGCTGAGCAGTATTGAAGACCTATTTGAACTCACTTTGCATAAATTTACATAAAATCATTGCAACAGCATGTTAATGTTACATGGGGTCGCTATCTTAATTTGGATGCTAATAAGTCCTAAAAGTTACATTTATTAGTGTTTCTCTTAATTGTTTTAATATTGGCAAAGAGTAGGAAAACTCGAGATTTGATTTTTGCCTAACCCTGCTTAATTAACCTGTGTTAGAAATTCCCTGGTCAATAGGTCTATAACAAATATAGAACTTGGTGAAATTCAGTTACTCTCTCAAGACTTCAAAAAGAACATTCATATGGGGGGGTTAAAAAAGTTGACATCACTTGTCTGTATTTCATTGGAATTTTAGAAAATTCTGGAAAAAAAACTCTTGAAGCGAATGAATGCCTCATGTTTATAAAAAAAAGTCATTAAGAAAATTGAGTGCATAAATTAACACTCAGTTTATGTGCCAAGGGGTGAAAAAAAAGTAGGCATTTCTACATCATTAACCGTTATTTTTTAATGAGATCTCTAGGTGCCTATAAATTGTGAAGTGACCTGGTGTTTATCCAATGCTGTGCGTTCACCCTTATCGTCTGGCTGCTTTGCCATGAGTATTGTACCCACCTTGCTAAACCCAGCCAATTTGCTCTGAAAAGTTACCTTCCCTGTCAGGCTCTCACACCCAAGCTACTATGCACCAACCTAAAGGTTCAAGTACCAGAGAACTAGGTATAACCCCTATGCTAATTATTCAAATTAATCCTCAGAAAGCTGCAAAACTTAACTAACCAACACTGCTGGCCATAACTACTCTACATGGCTGCCCCCTACAGCTAAGCTGGTTTGTTCTTACCCACTGGTTTCTGGGTGCAATTTCCTGTGTGGCCCTTCCTATCCCCCATCTCTCTGTCATAGCTGTAAGTAACAGAAAATTCAACCTTTCATCTTCATGAATGCGTGTTGCATTCTACCCTCAAAAAAATTCATAAAGTCTTATAAAACAACTAGAGGTATGGTGCATGGATTTGTGCAGCAGTGGGGTCCCTCAGCCTAGCCTGCAGGGATCAGGCTGAAACCGGCTCTCCAACATCTCCCAAGGGACCCCAGATTATGAGAGGGCACAGGCCAGGCCGAGGGACCCAACTGGTGCATGATTGGGGCCAGGGAGGGACAGGGAGAGGGCTCCAGGGTGTGTCCAACCCGTCTTGCCCAGTCCTGATCGGCCAGAACCCAGCAGCAAGCTAGCCTACCAGTCCGAGCGTCTGCCTCCTGGTGGTCAGTGCGTGTCATAGCAACTGTTCAAATGGTCAGGTACTTAGCATATTAGGCTTTTATATAGATAGATTGGTGCTGTGACCATAACTACTGACTCTTGGATAACTTCTTGGGAGACTGCTCTTGGTTTACTAATTGGTTCCAGACCATTGCTAGGGTGGTTTGGGAAGGAAACTGGAGCTGGTGCTTTAGTCCTGCAGCCTGCTGCTGTATCTGCTTGTGGTTGCCACATTTCTCAGAATATTCTAAACAAACAGTGCAAAGTGGCCCAAATCAGGGGGCCAGATATCAGGCCAGATGGAATGGTAGGCCGCCTGACCTGTGTTTCCAGAGTCAAGGGTTCTGGTGTGCTTCCTGTTCTGGGGCTTGTCACTTCTTGGACGTTGGCATTTCTTAAACATTATTTGGTACAGAACTCTAGTTTATCTATGTGTGTCAGGAGACTGCTGTGCAGGAAGTTGCTTGGGCTCTGATGGGATACCAGCTACCTGTCTTTGCTGCACACCTGTTGCTGTTGCCAGGGAACTTTATATTCCCTAGGCCCTCAGGAACTTCATGGGTGTGTATACCCTTGGAGATCACATACCTAATGTATAATCCAAAGGGAGCCTCTGGGGCAAGGACTAATATCTCATCCCAGCAACCCCCTTCAGAACACCTGCCAGTCACTCAATTACTTAAATAATGCTAGCTCCCTAGCCAGTGTGCTTGAGCCTTAGGAAGTGCCCCAACATAACGTGAAGATATTGATACTTCTGACAATGGGCTCACTGCACTGGGCCAAGGAGAGTCTGCTATAGCTGCCAGGTGCAAACCCCAACCCTTTAGAGGTGACCTGGAATCCTGTAGAACTGGCTGCCTGCCAGGCAGGCTACCGGGCCCCTTTTACCCTCCTTTCCTGTAACCACCTAGAAGCTTTGCAAGGAGTTACAAAGACAAAAACTAAAATCCAGCTTTAGGTGGCTGAAGCCCAAAACCAGTAGGGGTCAGGGGGGTAGGGGGTAATGTGAGGAAAAGGAAAAATAACTAGATATGGGGTAGAAAATTAAAGATAAATTATGTATTATATATTTTTTAAAAGGTTTCTAATTTAATCCAGTTGAAAATCTGAATGTACTAAAATAATTTTTATAACAAACGTAATTTTTATAGCAAAAAGATTAAAAGCGTGCTCATTGCCTTTTGTGTCTCTACCCTGCCCCTCCAACCTGCAGTCCACCTCAGGCCTGCCGCATTATTGCCTGTGTCCATGGATTATGCATATATGCATATAAATTCTTTGGCTAATCTCCCCGCCCTATCTTAACAGAGTTGGCCTTTCTCCATTAGCACAGATATCTGACATTACAGTGATGGCCTCCTCCTCCCAGGACTTTTGTTTAACACACCTTTAGGGGATTAAAGTCTAAGTTCTTTTAAGTCTTTTTGCATTCAGGAGGGAACATACTTCTCATTTCCAGATTCAACTTAACCTCCCTGTTGCTGCTACTTAAAAGTGGTATGGCTCATTGGGTGAGCATCAACCTATGAACCAGGAGGTCATGATTCGATTCCTAGTCAGGGCACATGCCCGGGTTGCAGGCTCAATCCCCAGTAGGGAGCATATAATCAGAGCCCAGTTCATCAATGTTTTTATCTCTCTATCCCTCTCCCTTCCTCTTTCTCTAAAAAAAATCAATCAGAAAGCATATCTATTTTTAAAAACCCCACCTTACGTGAAAGTCCCCTCCAACAAAAGTCTCTAAAGTCTATCCAAATTGAAATGGGCAGAAAGTACACCTAAATCATGCATGAGGGTAGTCTAGAATGGTCTTCAATGGCAGAACCGTGGTTGCTAAAACCCGGTCATCACAGTGGCCCTTACCATACTGCAGCGCCAATTACAACAAGGCCTGGAAGGCTGATATGCACCTGTACAAGCACATGGAGGAGAGATCATTTGTTTGTGATGGAGAAGAGTGTGACAAAGTCTTCTTTATCAGTGAGTACTACTACTACCTGAGAAACCACCTCCTGATCCACACTAGAAAAATGATGTTCGATTGTGTAGCTAGTGGCTGTGATTACAAATTCAACGCAAAGCCTAGGCCAGTGTGGCTTAGTTGGTTGGGTGGCATCTTGTGCACCAAAAGGTTACCAGTTGGATTCCCCATCAGGGCACATACCTGGTTTGTGCACTTGATCTTCCATGGGTTGTGTACAGGAAGCAGCTGATCAATGTTTTGCTCTCACATCCATGTTTCTCCCTCTCCCTTCCTCTTTCTCTAAAAGTCCATTTAAAATCCTTTTTAAAAACTCAACACAAAACCAAACTTAAAGAAACACTTTGAATGAAAACATGATAGCGAACACAATGTGGATGCAGTTTTGAAGGTTGTAAGAGGACCTGTGAGAAACATCAGCAGCTGAAAATCCATCAGTGCCAGCAAAAAAGAAAATGAATTACAGTGAAGCCTGGAATGATGGGGAAGGCACTTCACTTCACCCAGCAGTCTGAAAGTTCTAGGAGGGTCCATGAGGGCTGTCTGTATCAAAAGAGATGTACCCCGGTAGCAAAAGCTTGTGAGAAAATCCCATAAAAAGGAAATATGTGAAGTATCCTGGGAAACATTCAAAGGCAAAAATGAAAGAGAAGACTGATAAGCTACACAAATGTGCTTAGTTTTCAGAGCCATATTCTCTCTTTTCAGGAGGAAAATCACCCATTTATGTCAATGTGCTGGCTGTGGCAAAGGTTTGCAATGAAAGCTGTCACGAGTCATGTGGTTCTTTGTGATCCTGACAGGAAGAAAATAAGACCATCTCATGAAAAAAAAAAATAGAGTTTGTCCTCTCATCTTAGCAGATACATTCCTTCTAAAAGGAAATACCAACTTCTCTTTGCCTAAAAACAGAGTTACTGAGTGCTAGTCATCTCAACAGTTGCAATATTTACTCTCAACTGACTGTCAGTTTGTACTGTTTAAAGGACTACAGAATGACAAGCTTGGTTATTTTCTCTCAGAAGCACATTTCTCTTTATTAAAATCACTGATTTAAGGGGGAAGAAATTGACAGGCATTCCCATTTCCACAGAGACTCCTTCACTGTATAGGCTTTATAGCCTCGTCCATGCCTCTGGGAGCCTCTGGACACCTAAGACGGCCTTACATTGCCCTTGGGTTTCTGATGTTAGGAACTGGTCTTGGATATGGGTTGCACACCATCAGAGCAAAAATTACTGGCCCGGGCCTTGCCTATGAATAGTAGCTCTCACAGGCCCCTGGGCCCATGGCCCCCTACACCTCGTTGCCCATTCGGCCTTGGCTCATACTAGTAAATGCAGTGCCCCCAAGCTCAGCACCTCTACTGAGACCTTTCTTTCTTTCTTTTTTAATATATTTTATTGATTTTTTTTACAGAGAGGAAGGGAGAGGGATAGAGAGTTAGAAACATCGATGAGAGAGAAACATCGATTAGCTGCCTCCTGCACACTCCCTACTGATGATGTGCCTGCAACCAAGGTACATGCCCTTGACTGAAATCAAACTGGGACCTTTCAGTCCGCAGGCTGACGTTCTATCCATTGAGCCAAACTGGTTAGGTACTGAGACCTTTCTGATACAAGATGGAGCCAAACCTGGGTCATCTGGCCTATTTTACCCAGAGAATAGTATGGCCTCTCTTGTCTTAGTTTTTTTGCCAGATGCCAAATGTTGGGTAAGTTTGCCCTTCTCCCAGACAACCTAGCTATCTGGGGAGTCCCCTGGAATTGACTGAATGAGCAAGCAGTGGAAAATGGTTGACTACATGAACGGCATTGCTGCTATCATAAGTGATGGAGCTCAGTGGAGTGGTGCTGCTCTCTATCCCCTCACTGGCATGTCCCTATAAAGGACAGGGCCCAAGTGGCAGGAGATCTTCAGACAGCCATCTTAGCACTAGATGCCCCAGGCTGCAAGTTACCCCATGTATACATTTTTTACAAATTCTTGAGTCAATGCCTAAGTGTTGTCCTCTCTATTCAGGGTAACGAACTCTGCGAACCTCTTATCTCACAGATACCTAAAATATTAACCAAGGTCTACATATACTAAGGTCATCATATAAGGCCTCATCAGGACACTGCTTGTCCCCTTTGAAGTTCCAGACCTTAGTAACAATAACCTAGACACACATTTTACTTAGAATACCCAATGCTAGGCTCTTGGAATTAGCACTCATGAGGGCATTAAGGCTGTCTCTAAATGGGGCTGTACAATCTGTCACGGAGACGTGCCTCACAGATTGGAAGAGGGCGTAATTTTCTTTTTTTCAATGAGTTTACATTCATATTATTTTGTATTAGTTTCAAGTGTACAACATATGGTTAGGGAACCATATATGTTACAGAGTGTTTCCCCAATATTTCTAGTACCCACTTGCATCATACAGATCGACTAAATTCCCTCTGCTGTACTTTATATCACCATGACTATTATGTACTTCTCAATCCCTTCACCTTTTTCACCCCATTCCCCAAACCCCCTCTGCTCTGTAACCATTTGTCTGATCTCTGTATCTATGAGTCTGTTTCTATTTTGTTTTTGTTTATGTTGCTCTTTAGATTTCACTTGTAAGCAAAATCATATGGTGTTTATCTTTGTCTGATTTATTTCACTTAGTATAATACCCCCAGGTCCATCCATGTTGTTGCAAATGGTAATATTTCATTTTTGTGTGGCCGCATAATAATCTATCTATATTAATAAAAGGGTAATATGCTAATTAGACCAGACGTCTTCTGGATGTCATTCTGGACATCCTTCCTGACGAAGCCGGGGCCGGAGTCTTGGGTGCCTACAACAGCAGGAGGAGGGCAGACTGAGTCCCAGATGCCAGAGGGAAGCTGGTGCGGGCAGCTGAGGGAAGGAAGGCCTACTCTTGCACGAATTTTCCTGCATTGGGCCTCTAGTATATATATAAAAGCCTAAGTGACTGTTACAACTGAATGACCAGAACAACTGGTTGGCCAGTCATGGGAGGTTGGCTGTGGGAGTGCACTGAACACCAGGGGGCAGCTCCTGCATTGAGTATCTACCCCCTGGGGGTCAGTGTGCTCCTATAGCAAACCTCCCATGGACCCTCCCCCTGGCCAGCAAGCTAAACCATTTGTAGAGACCTGCTTCTGGGTCAGGGTTTCCCACATAGCAGAGCAGCTCCCTCTCTGTGATCTATTGAAAGTCAGCCCTTGACACAAGGGTTTGTCTCACTCCTGTCCTCTCCCTTCCCCAGAGGCCACCCACCCACCGGGTGGCAGTGCAGCGCAAGGAAAGAAGGAGGGGGGAGGCAAGGAACCTCGTGGTGGTGGAGCACTAATGGTGGTGGCAGCGGCAGCCGGTGTTCGTTCCTTCCGCACCTGGCCTGGCAACCATTGCCTTCTCTCCTGACCCCGCTGGGGTCTTTGGGCCCGAGCTGGGATGGAGAACCAAGGGTGGGTGGCAGCAGACGCGACCCCTTTCCCAGGGTGGGCTAAAGACCGGCTCCCTCCTCGAGGCCAACCTCCCTTGGTTCCTCACCCCTCCCTCCCCTGCACGAATTCGTGTACCGGGCCCCTACTCCATTGTATAAATGTACACATCTTTTTTTATCCACATCTGTTGATGGACATTTTGGTTGCTTCCATAGCTTGGCTATTGTAAATAATGCTGCAATGAACATAAGGGTGCATAATTTTTTTAGGAACCTCCAAACTGTTTTCCATAGTGGCTGCAACAAATGCATTCTGACCAACAGTGCATGAGGTTTCCATTTTCAAGGAGGGAGAAATTTTTTCCTAGATTTTTTCATGGAATACCTTACTCGTCAATATTCATTACAGATTACTATTTTAAAAATAAATCCAGTAATTTTTGTGTGAAAATCTCAATTATATTGTATAATAGTTTGGAGCTAAAATACTCTATTTATATGAAAATATTTATTTTCCACTGTCACTTTTGGTTTAGGTTTATTTATGTGACATTTGTTGAGGCCACTACCACCAAAAAAGGACAAAACATCAAATTATAAACCACTTTAGATTGATTGCTATCATTTGTTGTATTTGCTAGTGGCTAAAGGCACAGATTCTGAAACCAGATCATTCTCTCTAGATAATGAGACCTTCAGCAAGTTACTTAACTTCTTCCTGCCTCAGTTCAAAATACATTTTAAATATACAAAACGTAACCCTTTTTTGTAGATATTATTTTTATTTTTAATATGTTGGTGACCTAAAAAACGGGGCTCCACTCCATCTCTGAGAGGTTCAACCAAGGTTGTTCTATTTGTTTATTGTGATGGCAACCTGCCCGGCATTGGGGTACGAGGTAACTCAACCACTAAGTGAGCATCAGTTGGCATGAAAGGTGATGACTGGAAGTGTTTTGCCAAGATTGTGAGGGATGGAATCCAGAATTCAGTACTATCACTGCCACATCGCCCTTGGAATCCAAAAAAAAAATTAAAAAGGATTTAACAAAATAATTAAACTGAGCTCATGATTTGAGGAGCTTTTGCATTTGGCAAAGGCACTTGAGAGCAGAATTTTCCTTAGCAACCGGTTAATCATGATCTCCTGGCAATGTTCATCAATATCCCCCATCATCTATTCAGACACTTGTGTCTTTATCTATATTTCACAGATGTATACCCATCCATTACAGTTTGAGTGTTTAACTTAAGTAAAACCTGTTTACTTGTAATATATTAAATAGTATGTTTCACAGCATTTTGAGATATAAAATGCACTAGGAATAAGCACTGATATTTTTCTCATCTCTGCACTGATTACGATGAAGTACATTGATGTCACTATCACTATGACAACATTATGACAAGAACTAGTCACTCCAAGCTACCTAGTATAAGGAATTGTCATCTATATTTCTGAATAAAATGTAGCACATATAAGACCTCTCCTTTCTTACATAAAATAGTACATTAATGGTTAGGGTTGAATCACAGTTGGATGAAGAAACAATTCATGCTAATGTTCCTCTAAAGGTAAGATTTGAAAATTTGAAGAATGTGTACTTTAACTTTCAGTCAGAAAGGAAGCAATTGTTTTATTAGAACATGAATGATTTGATGTAATAAATGAACTCTTTACCTATTTGTTTATATTTTGCATTTAAAACAGCACAATGCAGTGATATCAGTAAACAGTCTAAATTGGTGAGATTTGGAATCTACTTGAAGGTTTTCATGTGAAGCAATATTTGAATGTCTTTATATTTTTAAGATTATATAATTTTTAAATTTCAGCTTATTATGAGAGAAGTGAGTCACCCTCTTTTACTGTTCCATTTTTAATTAAACAAGAATTCAAAATTTTTGTTAACTTTAAAAATAACTTGACTCTCAGGTGTTCTATGTCCCTCCTGCCCGTCCTACCCTCCCCGCCCCCCGCGCCCAGGGATGTCCTATAGAAATAAATGAAGGAATTCTAGAACCTTAGGAAGAAAATATTAGACATCACAAGTGCCATTCATCCAGAAATACACTACTGTCAATCGTTTTGGATCATTTGTGCTCAATTTTGTACTTATTTTAGTTTGTACAGTAGTGTCAGCATTCTGATATTTTCTGTTTAGAGAACTATATCACCACATGATATGACATGGAAGATTTGACAAATGGCAGTTTTTCCCAGTAATGTTTGCCTTTTTATTTCATCTGGGCCAAATCTGAAACTATTTAGAGGCATTGCTTCCTTCTAAGACTTGGTTGACTTAAGAAAAACAAAGGTATAAACAGTCTTGATTTTAAAAGTCTGCTTTTCATTTTGATCCAATATGACTCTTAGACATCATATATAAATATGGGAGGTCATTATAGAGATGGATACTGTGTTTCCTTATAACTTCTTAATTACCAACTTATTGATGAACATAATTGAAAGGCTATTTTTTTGTACTAAATCATTTAGTGTTAGAGATACTGGAAAAAAAAAAGCAGGAATATTCTTGGTGAAGGGTGCCCATTCCAAGTTTATTATCTGATTAAAAACTCAAGTATGTTTTCTGTGCCAGTCAATTACCTATGTAAAACTATTGGGAAAAATAATTCCATAAAAACTCCAAAAACCCACAAGCTTATTTATGGATAAGCAGCCTGAGGTTTCTGTGAGAAGTGACAGGGTTAACTTAATACACATTCTATATTTTGTTGTATCACTTTCTGTATTAGAATGCAGATATACATATTCTGATCATGCTATTTTTAAGTAAACCACTTGTTTTCTAAATTATGTACAGAATATACACAGAGTCTGATTGATTCCAGATAGTAAAGCTAAAACAGAAACTTTTTATATGTATCAAACCTTAGTTTATTTGCAATGCATGGTAAAAATGGCGTTTGTGAAAGAATGACAGAGAATCCAGACACCATATTTTGTCACACAGCAATACTAAGGCAAAGTAGCCTGTCATTATTTTGCTAAAGCAATATCATCTTGGTTTGCCTTAAAATTATATTCAGTGTTCTTTTAAGAGCAAGTTTAGGCATTGCTGTGATTTTAACAAATAAAAATAAAAGGCTTTCATTCAGCCAGGAATTTTTCCACTATTAGGATTGCATTCCATAAGCTTAATGTTAATGTACCTATATTTTCCTTGCTTTTTCCTGAGTTAATCTAATTATTTTCACAAATATATGTTTTAATTCAGTTGATTCTGGAGTTAGGATATAGAAAATATGCTAATTATTGTTATTCATTTACAAATCTTAAGCCAAATAATCATTTAAAAAGTACTATATTTAGGGCCCACAAAGAGCTATCTGAGAGCCAGAGTTTTCTCACAACAAGCCTTTTGTTGGAATTAATCAGAAGTAACAAAGGAAGTAATATAAATGGGAATTTTTCTTCTACTAACTCAGAGCTTAGTAAACAGAGAAACACCTTGAAATATGTTTATTTATGATTATTTTCCTCTTCATGAGCCCAGACATTCCCCAGCCTTTGAAATACACAAGTCTTATTTACTTGCTATCACCATCTGTCAGAACACATTTTGAATTGAATAGAAGCAGCAAAAAAGAAAAAATGAAGAAAAGAAAAAAACGGGCTATGCTATGTTCTTTGTTGTTGTTTTCTTTTTTATTTGTTTCTTTGCTTTTTAATCCTCACATGAGGATATTTTTCCATTGATTTTAGAGAGAGTGGAAGAGAGAAGGAAAGGCAGAGAGAAACATCAATGTGAGAGAAACACATAGTATTGTTGCCTCAGGGCCCAGCTGGGGAAGTCCCCAGGCCAACACTCTATCCACTGAGGCAACCTGGCTAGGGCTACGCTAACCTCTTCAGGACTGGCTTCACATGTTCCCATCAGGGCTCAGCTCTTTTGGACTAGGCTCAGCCTTAGGGACGGGTCTTGGTTATTGGGGTCGAGGTTGGGGCCTTGGCTATTGGGGTCTAGGTTGGGGCCTTGGCTATTGGGGTCTAGGTTGGGGCCTTGGCTATTAGGGCCTAGGTTGTGGTCTTAGAGGTTAGTCTCGGCTCTTCAGAGCTAGTGTCAGCCCTATGGGACTAGATTTGGCTCTCTGGCCTTGGCTGGGCTCTTCCAGGCTAAGTCCACTAAAATCAAATTGACCCAGGACCATGAAGAAGCTCCGGTCTCCCCCCAAATAAATAAATATATAAATAAAATCACACGTGTAGATGCTATTCAACTGATAAATTAATGCCAACAATCGAAATCATTTTCTTAGGAGCATGTGTTTATCTTTTCATCATTATATAATAGTTTGCCTTGTCTAACTCCTTTGGAAAGGAAGAAAATGCTAATTATTTTTCATTCAGATTTGCATTTGAAATTGCACTTTAGGGCTTCACACAAAAATGGTTCAAGAGTTTCACACAAAAATGGTTCAAGAGCCCTAGCCACACCCCTGGTTAGAGGGTTCAATTCCAGTAAGGGTACATATCCAGTTTGGGGGTTCTGCCCCTGGTTGGAGACAACTGATTGATCTCTCTCATCTCTCATCTCTCTCTCTCTCTCTCTCTCTCTCTCTCTCTCTCTCTCTCTCTTCTCTCTCTCTCTCTCTCCCTCTCTCCCCCTCCCTAACTCTCTCTAAAAATCAATAAAAGAAGTAAAAAATTAAAAAAAAAATGGTTCAAGAGCCCTGGGACACCTCTATCCTCCCTCCTCTCACCAACTGTTGCCCTAGGTTTTCCTTGCCACCCTAGTATATGCAATTGACCTGCACTCCAAACTGCAGTCTAAGCCATTTCCACACCAGGGCATTCCAAACTGCCATCTAGAAGTCGTTTCCACAGAGTTCAGGACTATCGTTTGAATATGAGTCTAAGGAATACAACACATGTGCTCTCAAATCAAGATAAAATGGAAGCGTAGCTCATCAGGGGTGGGCGTGTCACAACAAGGTAATTGTGTGACTCTGGGGAATGGGCATGGAGCCCCGAGGGGCAATTGTACCTGCTTTCTCTTTGTGATTGATGACAGGGTGGACATGTGTAGGTAGGATTCTATCCTATTTGTCTTTCTTCTTTGAGTCTCTCATTCATTAATTTCCTATTTCCCTTGTGTCAACCATTTTTTTCATTTATTCATTCAAGTAATATTTATTGAATGTTGTAGCATTATTTTTACTTTGTTTGCCAAGTTAGTTTCTACCTCCAGACTTGGCATATTTCTATTACCCTGATTTATTGCTTCACAGCATTCGTACTTGAAAATGTGGAATTTTTGTTGTTTATTTACTACATTGTCTGTCTCCCTTTCATGAAGTTTAAGCTTTATGAGGAATAGAAGTTCTGTGTTGTTCCCAGACCTGGGGGTTGCCTGACATCTAGGAATGGCAGTGTTGATAATAAATAATAATAATAATCGACAGAAGCTGATCTTTGCTGAAATTAAAATTTTTTGTTTAATAAATGAAAGCATGAATGAATTCATAACTTAGGACTCATTGGGATTAATTAGGCCCATATCATGTAACTGCACACAATGACCAATTGATCCCTTAAAGTTTCACTTCCAAATAACTCTAAGTTTCCTACAGTCAGAGGGTACCTACAATCATTCCTCTTTATTATCCAGCAGGCACATTTGTATTTGACAGGAATTAAAATTACTTTTTTTGTGTTATCTTAACTAAGTATTAACTGTCTCTCTCTTAGGTTATAGGAAGAATACATGCCATGAATGGTAGGAAGGAGTAGATGATACTCAAGTCCCCTTCAAGTCCAATATTTGATTATTGGGTAAATTATTCAAGGCATAAAAGAAAAAGGAAAAAAAAAAAGATCACCTCTCTCTCTCTCTCTCTCTCTCTCTCTCTCTTTCTTTTTTTTTTTTTTTAGCCTCACCCAGGATATTTTTTCCATTGATTTCTTAGAGAGTGGAAGAGAGGAAAAGACAGAGAGAAATATGGATGTGAGAGAACATCAATTGGTTCCCTCCTGCACGCGCCCTGCCCAGGGCGTGGGCTGGAGAGGATCCTGCAACCCATGTAGGAGGTATGTGCTCTTGACCAAAATTGAACTCGGACCCTCCTGTCAGTAGGCTGATGGTCTATCCACTGAGCAAAACCGGCTAGGGAAAGGTCACCTCTCTTGATCACCTGTGATTTTAATTTCACCTGTTACCTTAAAGAGAGCTACATGTGGGTAGTTTATTACCATATATTTACTTTTCACTGTGAACACAGTAATATTGCATTTAGCTTGATACAGCTAACCAGACATACAAACATGATAAATCAACGATATTTCAAATAAAATGTTCTAACGCCTCAAGATAGAAACTCATTTGTTTTTATAGTTGTTGCTAGTTTTTCCTTATCAGCTAGGAGCAGGCTTGTTACATTTATAGTTTCTTGACTAATAAGAGAGAGTAAGCCAAAGGAAGCTAGTTTTTTTATTATTATTTTCTTAATACTTTAATATTTAGTAGAGGAAACCAAGATGGTGGCATAGATTAACGCCGGAGATTGCTGCCTCAAACAACCACTTCAAAAAACAACTAAAAGACGGAACGGACATCATCCAGAACCACAGGAAGGCTGGCTGAGTGGAAATTCTACAACTAGGAGAAAAGAGAATATCATACCCAGACTCAGAGGAGGCACAGTGCTGAAGTGAAATACTAAGGTGCAGAGTGCACACGGAGCGGGCTGGAGGCGGAGGGCGCGGTTGTTGTTTTCAATCGGGAGGGAGTTTCAGACTCTGAGCTCCAGATCCGGGCGAGTCTCTAGGGACCCAGACTCAAACGGAAGAAGCAGGACTGTCTGGCTTCGGTCGGAACTCGAAGGCAGCTTTCTCTCCGAGGTTTGCAGCGGTTGCTGGCGCTCTGTGAGGCAGAGCCCCTAGGGATGGAACTGAGAGCAGCCATAACTGCTCCCTCCAGCCCGCCCTGTAGATCCCCAGGGACCCGCCCCGCCCAAGCCCTGCGCAGAGCCATTTGCGGGATAGCCTCAGGCAAAGGCTAGATTAGCACTGCCCTAGAGATCCAGCACAGAAGCTCTCCCACTGCAGACACAGTGGACTCTCATAGCCAGTTAGCCTGGAGGTCAAATCACCCCTGGTATTGCTGACAACAATCAAGGCTTAACTACAACAAGACTGCACACAAAGACCACTAGGGGGTGCACCAAGAAAGCGTAAAAAATGCCGAGACAAAGAAACAGGACAAAACTGTCAATGGAGGATATTGAGTTCAGAACCACACTTTTAAGGTCTCTTAAGAACTGTCTAGAAGTCGTCGATAAATGTAGTGAGATCCTCAAGAAATCTAATGAGACCCTCAATGTTATGATAAAGAACCAACTAGAAATTAAGCATACACGGACTGAAATAACGAATACTATACAGACTCCCAACAGCAGACCAGAGGAGCGCAAGAATCAAGGCAAAGATTTGAAACACAAAGAAGCAAAAAACACCCAACCAGAAAAGCAAAATGAAAAAAGAATCCGAAAATACGAAGATAGTGTAAGGAGCCTCTGGGACAGCTTCAAGCGTACCAACATCAGAATTATAGGGGTGCCAGAAGATGAGAGAGAGCAAGATATTGAAAACCTATTTGAAGAAATAATGACAGAAAACTTCCCCCACCTGGTGAAAGAAATAGACTTACAGGTCCAGGAAGCGCAGAGAACCCCAAACAAAAGAACCCAAAGAGGACCACACCAAGACACATCATAATTAAAATGCCAAGAGCAAAAGACAAAGAGAGAATCTTAAAAGCAGCAAGAGAAAGAAACTCAGTTACCTACAAGGGGATACCCATACGACTGTCAGCTGATTTCTCAACAGAAACTTTGCAGGCCAGAAGGGAATGGCAAGAAATATTCAAAGTGATGAATACCAAGAACCTACAACCAAGATTACTTTATCCAGCAAAGCTATCATTCAGAACTGAAGGTCAGATAAAGAGCTTCACAGATAAGGAAAAGCTAAAGGAGTTCATCACCACCAAACCAGTATTATATGAAATGCTGAAAGGTATCCTTTAAGAAGAGGAAGAAGAAGAAAACGGTAAAGATACAAATTATGAACAACAAACATGCATCTATCAACAAGTGAATCTAAGAATCAAGTGAATAAATAATCTGGTGATCATAATAGAATCAGGGACATAGAAAGGGAATGGACTGACTATTCTTGGGGGGGGAAGGGGTGTGGGAGATGCGGGAAGAGACTGGACAAATATCATGCACCTATGGATGAGGAGAGTGGGTGGGGAGTGAGGGCGGAGGGTGGGGCGGGAACTGGGAAGAGGGGAGTTATGGGGGGAAAAAAGAGGAACAAATGTAATAATCTGAACAATAAAGATTTAATTAAAAAAATATTTAGTAGAAAAAAAGATAAAATTTTATGAGATTTAAAAAATATAAGAAACAATATATAAATATTTATAATTTCTCTGCTACCAGTATTAACATTAAGGAGAAAGTAGCCAAAGGTATTTCAGTTGAGTTTCTTTAACATATGGAATGTGGCTGAGTGGGTCACCCCACTCCTCTTCATGCCCTTGTTAGAAAGAGGGATACTCATTGATCCCCAGCAATTATCAGAAGGTTATTGCTGTGGACTAAACTTAGGCCTCTCTCTCTCTCTCTCTCTCTCTCTCTCTCTCTCTCTCTCTCTCTCTCTCTTTCTCAAACACCTTTTGTTCTAATTATTTTTCTCAATAATATTCTCCTGTGGTATGTATTAATCTCATATACTTGACTGCCTTTTAACATTTTTAAACAAGGATGTTCAACATCAAGGATAATTCAAATATTTTAAAGTCTAAAATTACATTCTGCCCAAAAATTAAGTCTGAAATTATGTCAAATCAAATAATTTTTAAAGATTTTTTTTTAATTATGAAAGGCATAATCCTTAAAAGAATCAACCAGATGTTTCTGAAGTTAAAAAGCATTTTTGTTTAGCGTGTATTGTGGATGAAATAAAGAGTTGTTTACATTATATAGTAATGTCTAAATCCTTTCAGATTTTTCCTAGCACTTTTCTATTAAATAGTTCATTTTAAAAATGTTGTTTTCATTTTTCATGTAAAATAAAATAAAAATTCTGCAGCTAACCAGCTGTTTCTGTCTGAAAATAAATGTTAATGTTAATAAAGTAATTTAAATAAACTAACAACTGCTATCAGGCATATCACTAAATTGGTTTATTTCAAATAACTGACTCATTGCAAAGATTTGCATTATAGGTAGAATGAATAAAATGTATCAGAATCTATTGTAAACATATGATTTATGCATATTACCCTGTAAGATTAAATTTTAAAGAATTTTCTATATTAAGCATCTTCCATCATTTTCTTTTTAATTTAACTTTCTGTAATGTAGATTTTATATGGAATGTTTTAGCAATATTTTCTTAGTATGCAAATGGTAAAAGTATTTCCTTTTCCAGTTTTGTTATTTGTCTTTACAACATCTCTGTACTTGAGTTGACAAAAAGAGAAAATCAAACGTTAATTAGACTGCCTGAGGTTATTGTGGAATGGGGCCAAGGAAAAAAAAATCCAGCTAGATCTCTCATCTGGTCAGTCTGTTCTAATAGAATCAGTGCAAGCTCAGGCAGTAAACAACATTGATTGAATATCCCCTTAAAAACTTTTACCATTTTTACCTAGTTAGGACTTTTCCTTGAATAAAAAAATGATGCCTATCCATTCTGATATTAGCAGCATGAATCACTAAAAAGCTGTTATTTACCAACCTTTACCATGTCGTTAGCGCTGTGCCATGTGAGATATAAAAAAGCCTTTTGGAGCTTAGTCCTTCCGGCAAGGAACTATGTGTCTAATTAAGGAGAGAAATTTAAAAGCTAAATTATGTCTTATTCATTCACTCATAGGAAATAAAAGAAGGGAATGATTAGAATGGGCTATTATAGTAAAATCACCATGGACAAAAAATACTTGAGCCTGGCCCTAAGAATGTAGGAGGATATACTTTGTTGACAAAGGAATAAAAGGCATATCAAGGTGGGAGAAAATGTAATTAAAAGTATGGAGTTAAGAAGAAAATAGAGTATTAAAGAGGGAGAAAAAAATGCCTACTTTGGCGTGTGCCTTATATGTGTGAGCTGGAAATGGTTTTCAGCATGTAGAAGTACTGCCAAATAATGAAGAGCATTAAAAAGTCAAATATATGATTTTAGAACTGATAAGAATGTTTTTCATAATGTTTTATTCTTTTGATAGTAGGCCTATGTAAATTTAACAGGGTATAGATGGTGCATTACTATGCTATTATCACTGAGCTCTATTTCATTGTTTTATGTATTAAACCAAATTACAAATTTACTAATGAATGTATGTAAGTTTATTAATCTTGAATTTATAACTAAATGGTATATGTTCTGTGCCACCCCCTGGTGGTCAGTGCACATCATAGTGAGCAATCAAACTCTCCGTTGGTCAAACTCCCAAGGGGACACTTTGCATATTAGGCTTATATATATACTAGAGGCTCAGTGCACAAAAATTTGTGCACCTGGGGGAGGTGCCCACAGCCCAGCCTGTGCTCTCTCGCAGTCTGGGACCCCTCAGGGGATGAACACCTGCTGGCTTAGGCTCGCTCCCTGGGGGATTGGGCCTAAGCTGGCAGTCAGACATCCCTCTGGCAGCCCGGGAGCCCTCGGGGGATGTCCACTTGTCAGTGGGGAGCAGGCCTAAGCTGCAGTCAGACATCCTTAGCTCTGCTGAGGAGATGAGAGAGGCTCCCACCACCACCGCTATACTGGCAGCCATCAGCCTGGCTTGTGGCTGAGCAGAGCTCCCCCTGTGGGAGTGCACTGACCACCAGGGGGCAGCTCCTGCATTGAGCATCTGCCTCCTAGTGGTCAGTGTTTGTCATAGTGACCAGTCATTCCCAGTTTTTCTGCTGTTATGGTCAATTTGCATATTACCCTTTTATTATATAGGAGTGCCTGGCCAGCCTTGGTGAGGGGCTGATGGCTGTTTGCAGGCTGGCCACGTCCCCCAGCCACCCAAGCTCCCAGTGGAGGCTGGCTGGAAGCAGGTATCTGGGATTTATTTGTCTTCTATAATTGAAACTTTGTTGCCATGAGTGGAGGCCACAGCTGGCTGTGGGCAGGCGGGAAGCTTGGCTTCCTCCATCGCCTGGGCAACCAATCCTCCTGCTTGCTCCAGCTCTGTGGCTGCCAGCTGCCATCTTGGTTGGGTTCATTTGCATATAGTCGCTCTGATCGGCTGGTGGGCGTGGTTTGGGCGTAACGAAGGTACGGTCAATTATCATCTTTGTCTTTCATTAGTGTAGATAGATGATAGATAGATAGATAGATAGATAGATAGATAGATAGATAGATAGATAGATAGTTAGATATAGATATAGATATAGATATAGATATAGATATAGATATAGATATAGATAGATAAGGTTAATGTCTTGATTGTGTTTCTATCTCTTGCAACCAATAGAATACTAAATTATCTAATAGCTTATACTTAGCAGCTATGAGATTCATATGTTTGATGAAAATGATAAAATGGAAGCTGAAAAATGAAAAATATCACTTGAAAACATTTTAGGAACATTTGTTAGCCTTGTTTTGAGTGTACTGTCTTGTTTTATGTGTCCACATGCACACATCTACATATAAAGAATTCTATAAACATTGAGTGTTCTGAAGAAGCACAGAGAGATGCGTTATTATATTTTAAATGAGTAAAAAACAGACACAATCTTGATTTGCCAGAATTATAATGAAATACTTGTGTGTGTTTTAATATAAACATGTACTCTCTCTTCTAGCATAAGTTTTATTCAAAACATAAAATGTTAATGTGATTTTCATCTTTGAAAAAGGCAATTCCATTCTTTTGTTGCTGCTGTTGCTTCAGTTATTTCAAGGTAAACGTGTAATGTTCTCTAAAATTCTGCAGCTGAAATAAAGAATGTCAATAACTGGTTATTCTCAAATTGAAAACTGATTTTTATACTTCTGAAATTAAAGAAATAGGAGAAATTAGAAAATGTGTGTATAATTTATTTTTCAAATTTGAGGGTTTGAAAGTGCCTTATAAAAATGAACCACCATATACTTAATAATAAATTTAACTGATGATTATTGAAGATTATAGACTTATGTCATATAGTTTATATTGACAATTTTTAAAACACAGTTCTGGCTGTTGGTTGGTGAGATTATGGTTATAAGAATTCACAAATATATTAGCCCACTAATATACTTTATTACCAGTAGATAGGCATTATAATTACTTAGTGCATAATAATTTGGTTTAGTCAATGATAATATTTGTATGGAAGCATTGAAAGTATATATGAAATTTATATGAAGTATGAAATTTGGATCCTCTGAGAAGCAGATGCTGAGATTTAAGTTCAGAAGGAATGCAAAGGTTTACTGTGGAGTAACATCTGTACAAAAAATTGTGTGGGGGTGGGTGGGTGGGTGGAAGAAGCAAGATTGTGCAGGAGGAACTTTCAGACCATGTTTTGGATTTGATAAATCTGCCAGCCAACAGAGAGGTCTGAAAGGCAGCTTGCTTGTTAGATGAGTCCTGTGTTAAGCAAAAATGACCTGAGTTGATACCACAGTTTATACAGTTCCCTGCTGCATCCAAAGAGTGACCTGGGCTCAGAAACTGTGATGAACTAGAAAGAGTTAGTGCTGGAAGCTGTCCTCCAACCTCGTTCTTCAGAGCTTGGCAGGGAGTCTATCCTTGCATCTTCATGGTGCCTCACCATAACTGCCACATTTGAAATTCATAAAGCTAATTTACAGTACTTTAACTTGGTAAACAATTCATTGAGAGGACCATGACTAACATTCTATAATGGGTGTTTTTAAACGAGAGAGGTTATGCTTAAGTGGAAAAAGGGAGTGCTTGAGTGGAAAATGGAAGAGAGATAGGGAAATGAAGCCAAAGTTCTAGTCAATAAAACTTTATTATGTAAAATAAAATAGAATAGAATAAAAAGCTAACCTTCATTCATAACAATCTCTAAAACAAAGCGAACAAACACAAGGCCGTTTTCAAAATCTATAATAATAAAAGCATAATATGCTAAATAGGCTGGACATCCTTTTGGACGTCCTTCCAGACAAAGTCAGGACTGCGAGAGAAGCCCAGGTCCCAGGTGCCAGAGGGAAGCCATGCTAGCAGCCTGGGGAAGGAAGGCGTACTCTTGCACAAATTTCATGCATTAGGCCTCTAGTATTGTAATAAAGGGAAATAGGAAAAGAATAAAACTGGATACATGTCAGAGAAGAATGAAGTAAAGAGAGAACCTAGGAAAAATTTCTTCACCAGAACACATTATAATAAGCTGTGCAATCTTTGGAGACCTTCACTCTGCACTGCTGTTTGGAAAGTGGCTGTGCCTCGTCCAACTCCTATAGCTACTACCTCCAAGAATGAGATAGCCACAATGTGCAAAGGGGTTTGGGGGATCACAAGATGTAGTAAATCCTTAAAATGGTATATCGTGCTCTCTGGTGTTTGCCCTGAGCCTTCCCGGGTAATGAGAAATGTACCGATGACTTATATTTGACTTGATTTGACAGCAAGGTAAGTACTTGGTAGTGGAACTTGTAAAATCGTGGAGAAGATAAATGAATTCACAGCGCTATGTGTATAGTATATTCACATCAACTTTAGAATGGATAAACAGATGATCGGTTAGGTGACATTGACAATATCAGATGAAATTTGAGAGGAAAACCACCATTGTCATTGTCACTCCTTGGCTGCATTTGCTCCAACTTTGTGATACAAAATGATATTTGTAGAATAAATTTTCTCAAATTATAATACAAACAAGTTTATATTTACATTATTTTTATTTTTGTTTTCCTTTACCATGGTATATTTTTGTTGACAATACTTTTTATTTTATTTTCTTTTTTTAAAAAAATTTTGTTTTATTGCTTAAAGTATTACAAAGAGTATTACATATGTCTCCTTTTCTTCCCCCCCTTGACATTCCCCAGGCCTCCCCTACCCCCCAGTGTCTTGTGTCCATTGGCTATGCTTATATGCATGCATACAAGTCCTTCGGTTGGTCTCTTTTGAAATATATTTTAATCTATATATATAAAGAGGTAATATTCAAAGTAGGCCGGGATGCCGTAATGGGTCATGACCAGACAGGAGGAGGTTGCATGTGCAGTTGAGGCCCAGAGCGGAGACGAAGACAGAGACATTGGGGCCGGAGTGGACAGTGGACGTGGACAGGGACAAGGGGGCTGGCCTGAGCCGCCACGCTGAGGCTCGGGCAGGCCCCCCGGAGCCAGAGCAGACACGGATAGGACAGGAGGGCCGGCCCACAGCCTCTGCAGCCAAGCACAGGCAGAGAGAGGAGAAGGCGAGCCCACCGGCAGCCTCCGTGGCCCATCGCAGGCCCTGAAAAAAAAGGGCTGGCCTGCCCGTAGCCTCCGCGGCCGAGCGCAGGCCCTGAGTAAAACATTGACAGCAAATCCTTTCAGTGTAATTGGGCCATTAGAGGCCCACAGAATGATCATTTCCTTTCCTATGAAACACATAACTCTGACACACTATTTACAATTAAATAAGTTTCATATATTTTGACATTTTACAGCCCTGGAAAGTTACATATAATGGCCAGCAAAGTGAGAAGATGAAAAGAATTTTTAGGCTTTTAAAGATGTAACTAATTTCTGTCTAGAAGACAAGCCAATTCAAAAAGTGATGGTTTTATTGTCCTATAGGACATTAGCCAGAGTGTATCTAATTTAGCAGTTTTACTTCAGGCTTTCATCTTTGGCAATCTCCTTTGAACAGCATTATCATTTTGCCAGTTGCTTCACTGATTTAAACAGAACTTTTGCATCTGCTATTATGTATTTGAATAAGAATTATGTATTTAACACGTGCAAAATTTTGTTTTGACACAATAAAACAAAGATCATTTGATTCTTCCCTGGAACACAGAAAAGCACAAACTTGAATCATTGGTGTGGCTTAGGCTAATTTTCCAAATATTGTTAATAAAATTCATGTAGGGATCTTCACAGAGCGAAAAATTCTTTCTTTCAGGCCTACATATTCAGCATCTCCAAGGAGGAAGCCTGTTATTCTGTGTTTTGTTTTGTTTTGTTTTGTTTTGTTTTGTTTTGTTTTTCAATACTCACCAGAGGATATTTTTTCACTGCTTTTTAGAGAGAGTGGACCAGAGGGAGAGGGAGAGGGAGAGAGAGAAAGAGAGGGAGAAGGAGAAGGAAAAGGAGAGGGAGAGGGAGAGGAAGAGGTAGAGAGATAGGGCCTGCCCATGGCCAAGGGCAGGCCTTTGCCAGCAGTCCTGCCTCTGAGCATGAGCTGCAGAGGAAACACCTTTTCTGACCTCTCATTGGCTAAGCTCCCCGTACGCTACTCGCAGTATTCTTGGTAACTTGCCTAATAAGAATCCAGAAAGGTGATTTAGGGTTTTTCCACCTTATTCTTGGAGGAAAAAAATGAAGGTCTGCTGCTGGAGGGGCTAAGAAATGTCATATCCTGCCCTAGCTGGTTTGACTCAGTGGATAGAGCCTCGGCCTGCCGACCACAGGGTCCAGGTTTGATTCTGGTCAAGGGCATGTACCTAGGTTGCAGGCTAGCTCCCTGCCTGGGGCCCAGGTCAAGGCTCATGCAGGAGGCAACCAATCAGAGTGTCCCTCTCACATTGATGTCTCTCTCTGTCTTTTTCTCTCTCTTCCACGCTCTCTAAAAATCAATGGAAAAATATCCTCAGGTGAGGATAAAAAAAAGAAAAGAAAAGAAAGAAATGTCATATCCTATGAAAGAGACATCTTAAAAATGCCTAAAGAAAGTTGTCATTTTTTTGTGGTGAAGGGACTGGAGTCCATGTTGATGAAAACACCTTGGCAGCTGTGGCGGCTGGCAGTGGCAGCAGCAGTGGGGTGATGGGGGAGGTTCCTTCCCCTGATCAGCCAGGTTGCCTACTGCAGAGGGAGGTCTACTGATGGCTTAGGCCAGGTGTGGGCAAACTTTTTGACTCGAGGGCCACAATGGGTTCTTAAACTGGACTGGAGGGCCGGAACAAAAGCATGGATGGAGTGTTTGTGTGAACTAATATAAATTCAAAGTAAACATCATTACATAAAAGGGTACGGTCTTTTTTTTTTTTTAGTTTTATTCATTTCAAACGGGCCGGATCCGGCCCAAGGGCCGTAGTTTGCCCACAGCTGGCTTAGGCCTGCAGGGAGCAGGCCTAAGCCATCAGTAGGACATCCCCTGAGGGCTCCCAGACTGTGAGAGGGGGCAGGGTGGGCTGAGGGAAACCCCCCCCCCAGTGCATGAATTTCATGCACCAGGCCTCTAGTTTAAAATAATACAGTTATTAGGTAAATCATGTAAAACACAAAAAGAAATACAATCAGAGGACTACCTGTAGTTTCAGTATCTAAATGCAAGTACTGCTAATATTTTTCATATCATTTTATAATTTTTTAAAGACAAATATTCTTTTTTTTTGTAATAAAGCAGTACATAAAAATTTGGTTTTTATTATTATTTTCTTTTACTACATCACAATATTTTAAACTGTTATATATTCTTTCAAGCACTATTTTGAGGCAGCACAATATTCCAGCAAGTGAACCAAATGTATTCACTACACCTCAGTACTTGAATCAAATTCTTTCACAAATTGATCTTCAAAATCTGTAAGAATGACAGATCAAAGTTAAGAGGCAATCTTAATTAGCACATATTTGTAATTTAGAAGATAAATTAGCCTCTAAATAACACCCTGAACTAGTTTTCTAACTTGTGTATGACTCATCCCCCTGGTCACAAATAGCTGATGATGAAATTTGTTTTCACTTTGAAAATACAGAAAAACATAACAACTTGGTGGAGAAGCCATGAAGGAAAATAGTTTCACTCCGAATTAGACATCAAACCATTCTGCTTAAAGAAAAATATAGATATATTTTAGGCAAATAATAAATATATGTAAATATATATAGATATGCATATGGATATAGATATGGTTATGGATGTAGATGTAGATATTCCTGTGCATATAGCTATTGTCATTGAAGTGAGAGAAAATCTTTTGGGTAAATTGATTTAATATAAAGGGAAACTACTAGAGGAAAGTACTATGTTTTTATTTTTTACTTTCAGTAATAAAATCTAATTTTATATTATAGAGTTTTTCATTTCTCCTCAGAGCAATGATTGTGGAAGAATTACATTCACCTCTGCAGACCTAAACTGTTTAAATTACTGAGATTTCCAGTAACCTCTTTCAGGGTGACACATTGGAGCAGTTACTTAGCTAGCAAGGCAAAATGTAATTCAGTGACAAACGTGGTTACTAGGTTACAAATGAGTTATGCTGTCCTTAGTGAACTGTAGAGCCATGAATACCCAAATTAGTTTCCTCCCCCAAATGAAAAATATTAAATTCGAGAAAATGGATCATGAATGCAGATTGAGTGAATAAAAGAATATAACTCCTCTCCCTCATAAAAATGCCCTGAAAGGATGAAAATTATTTTTAAAGCAAAATTCTCTACTGAACTGGCAAGTGAGAGTCATGAGCCAGGTATAATAAAATCAGTTTGTCAAAATCAGTGGCTCTTAGATAAAGTAGCTATCACCAATTAGAAAAATGTAACTGAAAAATTATAAATACCTAGGAATAAACCTATCAATAAATATGCAGTGATTCTACAAATAAATTTACAATATTTTACTAAAAATATAAAACTCTGAGCATGTGGAAATGGGCAGTATTCCTAAAAGTCAAGACACATCTGTAAAGATGTCAGGTTTTATCCAGCCTCATCCCCATCCCTGCTATTGTTCTATAACTCAATGCAATCCCCATCAAAATCCCAAATCAACGTCAGGGATATTTCAACCAAGTGACAGAGATGAATTCCAGAAACAATATTCAGAATGAAACTTTGAAAGCATGTGGTTAGGTTCTTTTTTTGGCTTCTGACATAAGAATCTAGATTATTTTTTCAGGCATGACCTGGGACATTTCCAATGCCTAGAACTTTAACCCACCTAAAGGGTACTTCTCAAGAGACGCTCCTGTGAAGGGCGAGGCCACAGCACAGTAGCCCTGTGGCTACAACATCCAGCTGTGTGCCCAGCGGATGGCAGGAATCTTCTTGAAAGCCCTGCCCTACACTGTGGCTATCAACTTTCCCCTGATGGGGAGTAGGCAGGTACAGGTAGTGGGCTCACAACCTTTGACCTTAACTGGGGTTACTATTATTTTGTACATTATTCAGTAGCAAAACCAGACTGTGACTTCAGCTTTGTCCCCATTTCTTAAGTGGGAGAGCCTTACTACACATTTGGGCTATTTCTACAAAAATTTGCAAAAATATTTATTTTTGCCTGCTTTTTTCTTTTTCTTTTTCTTTTCAGGTCAAAATTTTTATATAACAGTTATTTGTCAAAAATAGTCACACATTAAAAAGAAATAATAACAAGATGGCCAAAGCTATGCATGGAACTCTTGTGAAAATGTTATACAAACAGGAAGAGATTGAAACCCTTAAAGTAGCAATTTTCAACTTTATTCATCTCATGGGGATGCCAGAAGATTAAACTCCCCTGCTGTTTTGGGGCACCGCTGACCAGCATTTTAGACGCTCCCAAGGGCGGATGGGATGTGGACGACTCTATTGGTGTGGAGTTACATTACTCGGGTTCCAAAGCCCCCGGCCCCTTAGCCAGTCCTGAAAAGCAGCTGGGAGCTCAGCAGAGCCAGGAACAAGCCAGTGGCCAGAGCTTCCGCTCCGTGTTGCAGCCGGGGGTGGCTCAGCGCTCAGGTCAGATTAAGTGCATTTTCGGAGTCTGGAGCCCCACATGGCCCTGAGCTATGTGGGCACAGGGCAGGGGCCCTGCAACAGCAGCCACAGGAGCCAGGCCCCCGGAGCCAAGAGAAAGCGGCTCCTTTATGTGTTGTTGTTTTTTATTTTATTTTATTTTATTTTATTTTATTTTATTTTATTTTATTTTATTTTATTTATTTTATTTTATTTTATTTATTTATTTTATTTATTTTATTTTATTTTATTTATTATTTTATTTTATTTTATTTTATTTTATTTTATTTTATTTTATTTTATTTTATTTTATTTTATTTTATTTTATTTTCATTCCAGAGAAAGGAAGGGAAAGGGAGAGAAGGATAGAAACATCAATGATGAGAGAAAATCACTGATCAGCTGCCTCCTGCACCGCCCTGGGGATGGAGCCCCAAACCCTGGCACATACCCTGATTGGGGTTCATAGGTCAGGGTTCAGCCAGGGAGCCGCACCGGCAGGGAGAGAGTGGCTCCTTTAGAAACTGACGTATTCAGGTTTTGAGTGCTTGCAGCGGTTCTCAACCTGTGGGTCGCGACCCCTTGGGCGGCCGAACGACCCTTTCACAGGGGTCGCCTAAGATCATCCTGCGTATCAGATATTCACATTACGATTCATAACAGCAGCAACATGACAGTGATGAAGTAGCAACGAAAATAATTTTATGGTTGGGTCACCACATGAGGAACTGTATTTAAAGGGCCAGAAGTTTGAGAACCACTGGCTTAGAGACTTAAAGGCAGCTTTTTGGCAAAGCTGTATAAATGCCTATGCTATTTAGCCACACACCCCTTTCACCCCTTTCCTGTTAAATTATAACCAGGTTATTACAACAGTATCATTGGCATACACAATAATTACTAAAATGTTTTGCCGATCTGACAATAAAAATAGGTATAATTTTGATTCATTCACACTGGACAGCTATTGTTATGTTGACTATTGTTTTTTTGTTTGTTTGTTTTTTATAATCCATGGGAAAAGAGGTCAGTGCTCCAACTAAATAGTCAGGTATTGCATGTTTTAAAAATTCTTGAGGCACAGAAGTTGAAAATTGCTACCTTAAAGTAATAAAAAATGTAGGTTACTTTAAAAAAGAGAAATAATAGATTTGGGACATCTTTTTCATATAGAAAGGAAATTGGTTTTTTGGCTTAAAATTCTAAAAAAAAAAGTTAATTTTTTTCCAATTACATTTGACATACAATATTATATTTTTTTTCAGATGAACAACATAATGATTAAGGTCCCTGAAGCTTATACTCTCTCCCTCTTTTCCTTACTATTTCATTTTTTAAAATTACAGTTTACATTCTACGATACATCACCTGAATTGTATTGTGTGTTTACTACCCAAGTCAAGTCTTCCTTCACCATATATCCTCCTTTTATCCTCTTCTTTCTCCCTTCACCCTTCTCTCTGGCAATCACTATCCTGTTGTCTGTGTCCATGAGTCTTTTTTTTTCTTTGCTTAATCCCTTCACCTTTATGCTGAGTGAAATAAGCCAGAGAAAGACTTAGTACCATATGATTTCACTTATATGTGAAATCTCATAAACAAAACCAACTAACAAAGTGAAGACAGCTTATGGATACAGAGAACAAACTGTCAGCTGTCCGAAGGACGGGTGCTGGGGGCTGGGTGAGAAGGCAATTTTTAAAAAAAATTGTTTTTATTGATTTTTAGAGAGAGAGGAAGGAATAGGGCTAGAGCAGCGGTTCTCAACCTGTGGATTGCGACCCCTTTGGGGGTCGAACGACCCTTTCACAGGGGTCGCCTAAGACCATCGGAAAACACATATATAATTGCATATTGTTTTTGTGATTCATCACTATGCTTTAATTATGTTCAATTTGTAACAGTGAAAATACATCCTGCATATCAGACATTTACATGACGATTCATAACAGTAGCAAAATTACAGTTATGAAGTAGCAACGAAAATAACTTTCTGGTTGGGGGTCACCACAACATGAGGAACTGTATTAAAGGGTCTCGGCATTTGGAAGGTTGAGAACCACTGGGCTAGAGAGATGGAAACATCATCTGGCTGCCTCCTGCACGCCCCCTAGGGGATCGAGCCCGCAACCCAGGTGGGAATTGAACCAGTGATCTCTGGGTTCATGGATTGTCCATGAACCACTGATCTACACTGACTGGGCCAGAAAGCAATTTATTAACCTATAGCCAATCAAGTAATTTTCTTGCTTTGCTTCCACAACTTCTCTAAAAACCTTCCCTCTAGCTCCTGTCAGTGAAGAGATCCTAACCACCTTTGGTCTGGCTGTGCCCGATCCATGTCGGTGCACGCTCAAATAATCCCTTGGAAACTTCCATGTGCCTCTATTACCTTTCAACAAGGGGTGCTTATCAATTTAGGAAACCACCTAATTTACTTGTACATTGTCAGGACCTGCCACTTACTCTCTTTATGTATTTAAACTAAACGACCTGGTCACATGTACACTTCCCTCAACTGGCCTCATCTCATGACACTGTAAGAACTCCTGGAGGCTTTCTTAGTTACATGATGGAGAACTTTGCATACGGAGGGGAAACTCATGCCTATCACCTCCTGTGCAGATGCTGATCTAGGTTCCAGGGGGTGACTGGATATTGATGGATTTAACTCTTGTGAACTGATGCTGCCAAAATTGTTTGAATAATGTAACAACAATTTAGAATTTGTACAAGGGTTTCAAATCAATGAATTTAAATTATACACGTACAATATGACAGATTCTACACAAACACAAGTGTTTATCAAATAATTACTTGCTACCAAAGCTATATTTCTGATAAAAATATTTTAAAGCAATACATATAAAGTTTTTGCTTTTACAATGCTATGCAGAGGAACTAAATTTTGAAATTTCATTATATGCTAGTATTTACCTATACAATTCATTTATAACTCTATAAATGAGACTATTTGCTTTACTGTCAAATTATATAATTCAGGCATTTTACATATAATATTTTGGTGTAGGTATCAAAAATTTGTAATATATAGAAAATAGGCATGGCAATAAATTATGACAGTCTTTTGTAAAAAAAAAAAAAAAAGCATTGAAAGTCCAATATATATGACCAGCCAGTTTGGCTCAGTGGATAGAGCATCAGCCTGTGGACCGAAAAGGGTCCCGGGTTCGATTCCGGTCAAGGACATGTACCTGGGTTGCAGACTCCTCCCTGGCCTGGGCCCTGGTCATGAAGGAGGCAACCAATCTATGTGTTTCTCTCACATTGATATTTCTCTCTGTCTTTCCCTCTTGCTTCTACTCTTTCTAAAAATCAGTGGAAAAATATCCTCAGATGAGGATTAAACAATAATAAAAAAGAAGAAAAAAGGAAGTCCAATATATGTTAAAATGTAATATAAGAAAAGAATTTCAAGATCTTTGTTAGGTGGATAAAAACCAGTCTCATGAAGTACATTCATACCTCCTCCCATCTTCTTAGATACTTTTCTATAGAGTCTTTCTCAATTTTTCTCAATTATATTTAATCTCCCCATTTATTTCTTCTTATGCGCTCTCGTTCCCCAAAGGTCATTTTTAAAATACTGTATTTTGTATTCTAGTTGTTTGGATAAGAAACTGTCTCCAGTACTATACAACATTATTTATTTTTTCCCCAGCCCTGGGTTGCACCGAATAAATAACACCTAAAGTGGACCAAAGCAGCATTCTAAACCTTTCTCCTTGGAACATTTCCAGAAAACTCCCAAAATAATATAGTAAGAAAGAAAAGAAGAAGAACCAAGATGGCGGCATAGGTTAACGCCAGAGTTTGCTGCCTTGAACAACTACTTCAAAAGTGAAACTAAAAGACGGAACGGACATCACCCAGAACCACAGGAACGCTGGCTGAGTGGAAGTCCTACAACTAGGAGGAAAGAGAAACGCATACGGACACTCAGAGGAGGCACAGTGCTGAAGTCAAATTCTGAGGTTGCAGAGTGCTCAGAACGGGCTGGCGGCAGAGGGCACGGTTGGCGTTTTCAATCGGGAGGGAGTCGCAGAAGCTGAGCTCCAGATCCGGGCGAGTCTTTAGGGACCCAGACTCAAACGGGAGAAGCGGGACTGTCTGGCTTCGGTCAGAGCGAGTGCAGCTTTCTCTCTGAGCTTTGCAGCGGGTGCTGGGACTCAGAGGCAGAGCCCCTGGGGACAGGACTGAGAGCCGCCATAACTGCTCTCTCTGGCCCACCCTGTTGATCCTGTGCGACCCGCCCCGCCCAAGCCCTGCACAGAGGCATTTGCTGGATAGCCTCAGGCAAAGGCTAGATTAGCACCTCCTTAGAGGACAGAAGTTCTCTCACTGCAGACACAGCTGATTCTCACAGCCACTTGGCCTGGAGGTCAAACCCTCCCTGGTATTAGCTACAACAATCAAGGTGTAACTACAAGACTGCGCACAAAGACCACTAGGGGGTGCACCAAGAAAGCATAACAAAATGTGGAGACAAAGAAACAGGACAAAATTGTCAATGGAAGATATAGAGTTCAGAACCACACTTTTAAGGTCTCTGAAGAACTCTTTAGAAGCCGCCGATAAACTTAATGAGAGCTACAAGAAAACTAATGAGACCCTCGATGTTATGATGGGGAACCAACTAGAAATTAAGCATACACGGACTGAAATAACGAATATTATACAGACTCCTGACAGCAGACCAGAGGAGCGCAAGAATCAAGTCAATGATTTGAAATGTGAGGAAGCAAAAAACACCCAACCGGAAAAGCAAAATGAAAAAGAATCCAAAAATGCGAGGATAGTGTAAGGAGCCTCTGGGACAGCTTCAAGCGTACCAACATCAGAATTATAGGGGTGCCAGAAGATGAGAGAGAGCAAGATACTGAAAACCTATTTGAAGAAATAATGACAGAAAACTTCCCCCACCTGGTGAAAGAAATGGACTTACAGGTCCAAGAAGCGCGGAGAACCCCAAACAAAAGGAATCCAAAGAGGACCACACCAAGACACATCATAATTAAAATGCCAAGAGCAAAAGACAAAGAATCTTAAAAGCAGCAAGAGAAAGAAACTCAGTTACCTACAAGGGAATACCCATACGACTGTCAGCTGATTTCTCAACAGAAACTTTGCAGGCCAGAAGGGAATGGCAAGAAATATTCAAAGTGATGAATGCCAAGAACCTACAACCAAGATTACTTTATCCAGCAAAGCTATCATTCAGAATTGAAGGTCAGATAAAGAGCTTCACAGATAAGGAAAAGCTAAAGGAGTTCATCACCACCAAACCAGGATTATATGAAATGCTGAAAGGTATCCTTTAAGAAGAGGAAGAGGAAGAAAAAGGTAAAGATACAAATTATGAACAACAAACGTGCATCTATCAACAAGTGAATCTAAGAATCAAGTGAATAAATAATCTGATGAACAGAATGAACTGGTGATTATAATAGAATCAGGGACATAGAAAGGGAATGGACTGACAATTCTTGGGGGGAAAAGGGGTGTGGGAGATGCGGGAAGAGACTGGACAAAAATCGTGCACCTATGGATGAGGACAGTGGGTGGGGAGTGAGGGCGGAGGGTGGGGCGGGAACTGGGAGGAGGGGAGTTATGGGGGAAAAAAAGAGGAACAAATGTAATAATCTGAACAATAAAGATTTAATTAAAAAAATAAAAAAAAAGAAAGAAAAAAATTCAGGAATTTTCAACTTCTGTCTGTGGATTCCTTTTTGGAGGCATTGGACCAGGCTATGATGATTGTTTAAATGTTTTTGTGCCTCTTTGTGAAGAAAAATGAAGCAAAGTATTCAATAAGACAGTAAAGTTAGAAATATAAAATTTCAAACATGGAACTAGAAAACTGAAAGGACTCACACTCAGATCTGGGCCTTTTGCAGCTGCTGAAAAAGGTTAGAATGTGACTGAGAAGAGGTCTCAGGTTAGAGACTTGATTCCTTCGTGAAGGATTATGGAGGCTGGGCCAGAGGGTGGAAGACAGAAGAAGGGGGACAGAAGGTACAAGAATGTTTAACTTCATGTTAGCTGCTCATTTGCCTTTTTATATATTTTTTATGAAATGCCTTTTCTCCCTTTTCCACCTAAGAGAATTCTCGCGCTTCAGACACAACCAAAAATTCACTTTATTTTATTTTATTTTTTTTTATTGCTTAAAGTAATACAAAGAGTATTACATATGTCTCCTTTTTTTCCCCCCGGCCCTTGACAATCCCCTGGCCTCCCCTACCCCCCAGTGTCTTATGTCCATTGGTTATGCTTATATGCATGCACACAAGTCCCTTGGTTGATCTCTTACCCACCCCCCTCCTGCCCTCCCACCCTCCCCGGCCTTCCTGCTGTAGTTTGACAGTCTGTTCGAGGCAGCTCTGCCTCTGTATCTATTTTTGTTCATAAGTTTATAATGGTCTTTATTATCCAGAAATGAGTGACATCATGTGGTATTTTTCCTTCATTGACTGGCTTATTTCACTTAGCATAATGCTCTCCAGTTCCATCCATGCTGTTGCAAATGGTAAGAGTTCCTTCTTTTTTATAGCAGCATAGTATTCACTTTAATGCTTATACTTCTTGAGTTTCTACATTTGTTCTGTTGCACCCAGGGGTATATTTACTTTTTTCTTCTCGAAGAGCCCACATATTTTTATTTTCATTGTTCTGTGATGTTATTATATTTGTTGTACAGATTCAGGAATGCAGCTGCAAGCTAAGAGCTCCTTAAAGGCTGAGAAGTGGACTTATTCATGTAGCCTCTTTGAAACAGATGGAATGTATATTAATTTTTAGATAAATAGAATTAGCTCATTTGCATCTCCTAAAAATATGGCCCCTATAATGTTACTAGTCTACAGAAGACTTTGAATTTTATAAAGGCTCCCTAAAATCTTTGCCAAATATTGAGCAAAAGTTTAATTAAACATAACATATAAGTGTGCTGGTTAGGAGTACTCAGTTTTTCAACAATTTGGTGTATCCTTTACTATGTGGACATCAGACTAACTGTAGGGGAAAGGACTCATTCTGGTCTTGGGAAGATCTTGGAGCATAAAATAATGTATTCAAAATCCTTTAAAAGTGTCAAGTGTCCTACATAGGGATTGGGCCTAAACCAGCAGTCGGACATCCCCCGAGGGGTCCCAGATTGGAGAGGGTGCAGGCTGAGCTGAGGAACATCTTCACCTCCCACCCCGGTGCACGAATTTTGTGCACCAGGCCTCTAGTAAGTATATAAGTTCTTTGGTTTATCTCTTCTTGTCCACCCACCAAAGGCATTTTAGGTAGTCTGTCAGTCTCTATTCAAAGAAATTGTTTTTTAAAAAGTTACCTTTAAGAAACTGGGTAGATTAGTCTTAGCATACTTTGAATTTTTCATATTTTGATACATCTTATTATCACTTGAGCTTTGCCAGCCCTAGTTTTAACATCTCTCTTAAAAATGATCATTTTTTGTCCATTGCAGGTGCTATACCTCCAGCACGCAAACATCTCATACTTGCCTCTTGATGTAACTTCTAATAGTTCTTTCTAAATAAACTCTGATGGTCTAAAATCAATTAGGATGTGCCCACCCTTCAGATATGTGTCCCATGTATATTATTTTAGCGATAACCACTTACATGGTGATTACCTACATATTTGTGATCATGTGTGTCATTTTATAATCTGTAAGTTTATCCTTTTAGCACAGTTTGAGTCAGAGGTTCTAACTGGCTCTCTTTAGGAGTGCTCTCCTGTTTCCATTGCCTGTTGAAGTTTTCCAGCATTTCTTTCTGTTCCTTGAGCCCCTGCCTTCGTTCCTTCATTAATGTCTTCTTGGACAAGCAGTGTTACTGAATCTGAACATTTACAGGAATGTAATTAACTCTTTTCTTCTGACATTCTACATTCTCCTGAGATGACTTCAAGATGCTTTTGGACTGACTCGCTTGGGACTGGAGAGATTTTGATGCCTCTTTGAGTGACCTTGAGTGTCCTTCCAGACAAGCGAGCATGACTCCACAAAGTGAAATTTTTTGGGACTGGCTTTTCTGTTCTTGGTTCAGAAGATTAACTTTATCTTTCAGTGAAAAGGTGGACCTGTTCTCATCTTTATTAAGTTCTGCCAACCCCAGAACTTGTAACTCCAGAGGCCCCAAAATAGATAAAACGTTAGAAAAGCTTTTATTGATCCCCTCATGAAGTGTTTTCCAAATAAGAGCAGAATTAAAGTCATCTGGAGGGCATAGTAAATCACACATTGCTGGTCCCCTCCCACAGTGCTTCTTATTTGGTAGGGCTGGTGTGGAGGCCTGGCATTTACATCTCTAACAAGTTCCAGGTGCTGCTGATGCTGCAGGTGCCAGCACCATGGCTCTAATCAGTGGATCTCAGCCTTCGCTGCACATCAGATTCACCGGGAGCAGCTTTTCAACATCCTGGTCCCTGCACCGCACCCCAAGCCAGTGTGCGAGTTTTATCTTCAGCTTCTTCAGGTTCCTGTAGGAGCTACGATTAGTATACTGATCTCTCATTGCTGACACTTTAAGGTAAAACATTTTATGTTTTATATTTTCCTTGCCTCTTATCTCTGCTAAAATTGGAACTACATATTTGTTGTTGTTTTATGATCCAGAAATTTCCTTTACATTCTAGTAAACCCAGTAGAGTGTTAAACTTGGTTGTGTGTGGTAGGTAATACAGAGGCTTAATATAGTTTAGCAGGGAGAGGAGACCTCCAGAGGGTTGGTCTCCTAAACCACCATTTTAAACACCGTACTGCTTAGTTTGGTGAAAGTTTACAAGAAAATTTCGGTAGAAACAAGGGGGGGATTGTTAAGAATTTTCATAGTAAATAAATTTAAAGTAAATGATCTTTTGGTCCAGATTAGAAGAAGGAAGCAGTGAAGACAGGAAGTGATAAGGTTAGCATTTGTAATCTCCGTTTTGATTTATTTCAAGCGCTCTGATACATTCTTGCTCCTTAATCTAATTTTCTAGGCCCCATAAATTTTTTCTTCTGTTGACAAGTTCTTTAGGTAAGAAAAACACAACTGCCATTATATTATTCTTAGGTTCGTGATAATATGCTATTGCTCTTGAGTTGCCTACTTGTGTTTTTTTTTTAATTTTTTAAATATATATTTTTATTGATTTCAGAGAGGAAGGGAGAGGGAGAGAGAGATAGAAACATCAACGATGAGAGAGCATCATTGACCAGCTGCCTCCTGCATGTCTCACACTGAGGATAGAGCCTGTAACCTGGGCAAGTGCCCTGACCAGGAATTAAGCCATGACCTCCTGGTTCATAGGTCGATGCTCAACCACTGAGTCACGCCGGCCAGGAATGAGCTGCCTTTTTAAAGTCTTTCTCCAGGTGTGTTGGTTGAGCAGATGGCTTTTCACCCTTTATTATTTTGACTTGAGTGGTTCTGTGTGATGTGGTATTTTTTGCCTTTGAATCCTTATAACACATTGGTTTTATGTAGAACCACTGAATGGGAAAAAGTAAGAATTAATATGAATAGAAGTTCTTCAATGAAAGCAGTAGATTAGTGAGAATGGGTTGAGTGGGATTATTGAACCCATTGATATGGAAAAAATAACATGCTTGGACAAAAAGAAAGAATCTGGGGAACTGAGTACATAGTCTCTACAGAGTACATACTGCTGTATGAAATAGTGTAACTCTTTCCACATTTGTTTTTCCCAAACTTCTCTTTGAACATGCACAATAAAAAATATATATGGTATAAATTAACACTTACAGATACACATTTTCAGGTTTCCTTGTTTTTAAAGCTCTTCACATATATAAACCTCAGAGTGTTTTTCTTCTATGGGTATGACTCAGTACACACTGCTTTGATTCCAGTGTGCTCAGTATCATCTTCTTACTTTAGTGTAAGAATTCCAGCTAAATATATAAACAATTTCTATATGATTCAAAAAGGTAAGGATGTAAGAATAAATACTATTAAGTAAAAATTTACATTTGAACAATCTCCAGAAACAAGTGGAATGCCAGAAACATAAATTAAAAGATTTATAACAGAGCAGTTTTGTTTTTTCTTGTCTATATAAAGGAGTTTGTTTTACAAGCAAGCTAACAAATGGCTTAAAACAATCTTGTTGCTAGGCTCTTAGATACCTAAACAGACCTTATACTTTTTAGGTTTAAACATAAACTGAAACATTATAAAGATGCTTAGTCAAATAGAAGGTGACTCATCAGAAAAATTAGAATTTCTCTTTCCTACTAGAAGTCCTTGACATTGTATACAATAGATGTTAATTCCTTTTTTAGGTTTCACGCCCGACTTTTAATCCTTGTCTTAACCACAACCTAGCTATGTGACCTAATCTCTTTATAAATATAATGCCCCTTAAATATTTTCTTAGATTATAGCTTATTATTTCCTGGTTGTTATAAACAACTTATTTATTTTGAAGTATTTTTTTAAATTATTTCTATCTGATGATAGAAGATGGATGCCTGATGGTTATACTATCCATCAGGTATAATAAAAATAGGTTAACTTTAAAGAACTTGATTTAAATGTTAGAAGAATCTTGCCAAGTAGTGTAGATACCACAGCAAATAATATTGAAAAAGGAAGATAGACTTTCAGAAGACTAAGTGATATTTATTTTTTGATTATTCAATGGCTGTGTGATTGTGGGCAATTCAAGTCTCCTTCTGAGACGTCTCAGTTTCCCCATTTATATAATGACATAGATCCCTTTGGGTGCTAGACATTCAGAAGCACGAGGGTCTGATATCTGTGTTTGTGTGTATGTGTATAGTTTTGAAGTGGGGGTGAGGGTGCGGTTATTGAGGTACTGGGGAACTGTGTACATAGCGCTGTGTAAATGTGGATTTGGTTTGATTTGCAGTATGTGCATGTGTTGGAAGGAGAGGGTGGTTAGCTTGAGCCAAAGATTGCCATCATCAGGTTACAAGGAAATATATTAAGAAGCCACAGTGAGAGCAAGGGGCGGTGGCCTAAATAAAGGTTAGGGAAATGGAGAGTTAATTGATTTCTATCTGCAATAATTGGTCCATGATTTTTTTTTTTTTTTTTTTTTTTTTTACTTCTTAAAACTCTGTGTCAAAAATCAAGCTTAAAAATTACTGGAGCCCTAGCTGGTTTGACTAGGTGGATAGAGCATCAGCCTGGGGACTGAAAGGTCCCAGGTTTGATTCCAGTCAAGGGCACATGCCTGGGTTGTAGGCTCAATCCCCAGTAGGGGGCCTCCATGAGGCAGCTGATCGATGCTTCTCTCTCATCGTTGATATTTCTGTCTCTCTCTTCCTCTCCCTTCCTCTCTGAAATCAACAAAAATATATTTTAAAAAATTACTGGAGCTATTAAGCAGATCATAAAAAAAACACACCAAAAACACAAATACTGTAAAATCTACATAGAATTACATTACAAAATCAAGTGGGTAAAAGTAAAGAAAACTTAGCAAGAAAAATATTAATTATAGACAGTATATACATTCACAACAAACCAAAATTAGAAGAGTAAGAGTACTTATATATTAATGATATTTTATCTATTAAAAGCACAAGCTTATATTAGATGATTTTCGGTCTTCACGTTGCTATATCTAAAGAAAAGTATTTAATTCCACAGTGCCACAGTAATATTAATAATAAGGTGTTTCCCCTTGAAATTAAAGATTTTTATTTTAGGTAGTTGTGGATGTGGAAAACTTCAGGAAAAAAGTTATAACTATTCCACTGTAATTTGCCTAATTCATGATACTGATAAGTCATCAAAGACTAACATTTTTTTTTTCATTTTAATGATGAAAGTACAATGAATTTTAGTAACTAGATTACTAATATTTGACACTGCCTTATTTTCTCATTTATCCTCATCTGTGTCTAAAATGCTTGTTATTTGCATACGAGGATGAGTGGAATGTGTTCAAATTTAGTTCCTTTGGGGATGTACATACTTGTGTTTGTGTGTGAGTGTATGAGCACAACCACTATAATTAATAACAGTCATGGGTATTCATGAAAGATCTGATCATAGTATATTTATTTGTAGCCAAATCCATCTTTAATTTTGTAAGTAATTATTTAATTGATAACATATAAAGAAAAATTGGGCAACTCTTAATTGTACAGATCAAAACATTCTTGCAGCAAATTGAATACACACATAACTAGAACCAAGTTCAAGAACTAAGATGTTACCAATTTTCTGGAAGTACTTCCTATTCTCCCCTTCTTCAGACTCCTGACTTCTAACAGTATACATGAAATTTTCTTGTTTTTAAAATTATATTTATTGGGGTGACATTGGTTAATAACATTATATTTGTTTTAAGTATACAACTCTATCATACATTAAGTGTATATTTCATTGTGTGCTCACCATCCAAAGTTGTCTCCTTCCATCACCATTTATTTGACCCTCTTTAACCTCCCCCCCACCACATCCCTGCTCTCTTGTAACCACCATACTCTTGCCTGTGTCTATGAGTTTGTTTATTCCTTTGTTGCCTTTTGTTTTATATCTTACATATAAGTGAAATCATATGGTTTATGTTCTTTTTCATCTGACTTATTTCACTTAGCAGAATACTCTCAATATCATTTATACATGGAATTATTTAATACAGACATTATTGTATCTTTTTCAACATTATTTGTGAGGATTTATCCCTATTATTTCATTTAGTTATAGTTCATTAATTTTTATTGATGCATAGTATCCATTATGTGATTAGACATTATTTTTTTTAATTTTCATATTCTGAACATTTTAGGTTATTTTCACTTTTGAGGTTTGATGTATAAGCTGTTCTAATCATGTGTGTACATCAATTTTAGTACATATCCATGTCATCTGAAAAAATAGATTATTCTCATCCTTCCTAAAGTTTATACTTCCAATGTTACCTTCTGATAAATGTATTGTCTATGCAAAGTAAGAGGAAGATTTACTTCAGGTTTTCTAATCTTAGCATGATTAACACTTTTGAACTGGAAATTTATTGGTTATAGGGGTCTGTCCCATGCATTTGAGGGTGTTTAGCAGTAGTCCTGGCCTGCCCATATGAGACACCAATAGCAGCCTCCACACAGTCATAACCAAAACCGTCTCCAAATGTTGCGGCCAAAGGTAAACTGAGTCGGGGGGTGAAAGGATTAAGGAAAGACAGACAAGAGAATAATAGCTGGGTCTCGGTGGGACGCTGCCTCCCTGATGAGGAGACAACGCCAGCGCCCACAAGCCGTGTCTTTATTTTATAGCAGATGCCACGAGGCAAAGTAGGAGCGTGATCACGTTGTTTACAGCATTCTCGTGAGTTTCATCCCTAATCAACTACATGCATCTGAACTCTAGCGCAAGGCACGTGGGGCCTCGTGTTTGGACCATAGGTTCAAGCTTACTACCACAGCCATTGGCTATAATGGTGCTGGGTGGGCCCTGCCCTCCAGCTGGGACTTGCACGTGGCAGTGAGAGGACCCTGTCCTTTCATTAGTCCGAGGCTTGAACCTGGCCAAAACACTGTAACTGCGCCCCATATCCAAACATTTCCAAATGTCTCAGGGGGAGAGGGAAGGAAAGGAGAAGGAATCACCCTGGGTTTAGAATCACTAGAATGGAATTTCCAGAAAAATTAATCAATACCGTTGGTTATGTGTGTTACAGAAAAAAATGTTCTGTGAGTTTGGCCTCGAAAAGAGGATTTTATCAACAATAGCTTTTAAATGTTTTCCTAAATGTAAATTTGAGCCCAGCTGGTGTGTCACAGTGGTTAAGCATTGACCCAGGAACCAAGAAGTCACCTGTTTGATTTCTGGTCAGGGCACATGCCCTGGTTGCAGGCTCAATCCCCAGTAGGGGGTGTGCAGAAGGCAGTCTATGTTTCTCTCTCATGGAAATTTCTATCTCTCAGTCCTTCTCCCTTCCTCTCTCTCTAAAAAATCAACAAAACCATATTTAAGAAATAAATCTGAACATGAGTTTCCCATTTTCAAAAATAATCAGCTCCAAAACAATATTATTTAAACTGTTTATCCTGATTTCAAAATCTCTTATTAGTAGTTATTGCCCACCATATCTCTGCACAAATGTCACAAACTTTCTCTTTTATTAGCTCATTCTAATACATGCTATTGTAGTTAAGTGGGACCAAATGATTCTGGATTCTTGAATCTGCTATTCACTAATTTTATAGTAGTGGGTTAGCCTCTGTATTTCTCAAACCTACCATGATGTTGCATTAGCATGAAGAGTTCTTACGAGGTCCAAATGTGATTCTGTGTGAGACATGCGTAAAGCATTGGTATATTAAAACACCTAACGCTATTAAATGTATTGAATAATACCATGAAATATAATTAAGATGCCATTGGTAATAAACTTGAATTAATCAGCTCTCAGAAAACGCCTGTTGCAATAATAAACTGATCTTTAATGGACACATTTGCCTGTCAGGAGGATGAGGGACAGCCTTCCACTGCTAAAGAGAAATCAGATGACACTGAATCAAGAAAAGAATGAGTTGTGGGGGCCAGGAAAGAGCAAATTTGACTTAATAATAATAAAAAGTAGCAAAACAATTAAGAGATAATGAATTTCAAGTTTTTATCCACATTATTTTTATTGTATCTTATTTAACTACAACTTAATTTTTATGATAGCTCTTTTGAACAACTAGATCACAAGATTCTTGAAACCCCAACAACCAGCTCTTGTGAACTGGTACAAACTGCCCTCAGCAAATCACTGAAAAACACTTGACTGTGAAAATACATTAGCAATACATACACATGCGCTTTCTTATCTCAGAAGCATGCATTACAACTCCAACTTCTTTTCAACAAAAACTGGCCAAAAATGTCTCTGTATTATCAAAATATCTATAAATATAAATCTGAGTCTGAGATTCATTTCCCTCATTTCATAATAATAAAAACAATGTAGATAGTTTCTTCTAGCTAATGTGCTTTAGCATTTCCTGACCACAAAATATGTCTATAAAATAACCATTGAGAAATAGTCATTTAACTTGATTTATTGTGCTAGTCTGACTTTGACTGTGGAGTGTGTTTTTTCTTCTTTCTTTAATATAATATAGAGTATTAGAATTCAGGAAAGAAACTAATTGATGTATAAAAACATGATTTTTCCCTTATAAAACTGAGATTTTATTAACTTTAATAATACATGTTTTCTTCCTTTTAAAAACAACATCTATATATATAAAACTCTAAGTGACCAGAACGACCAGAATGACCGGTTGCTATGATGCGCACTTTGGGGGGATGGGGCCAGCCAGCCGACCTCCCATGACCCCTCCCTTCTGGCCGGCTCCACTCCTAATCGCCCCCCGCCCTGATCTGGGTAGGGCCAGCTGGGCCCCACCCACGCACGAATTTGTGCACCGGGCCTCTAGTTATACTATAACAGAAAAATGTCTAGAGTGAATACTCTCCATGAAAGCCATTTACATAATCCATAAATCTGTGGGCTTCAGGGTAAGATTTAAGTTAATATTTTTCAAAATCATTTATTTCTTTTTCAATTTTTTGAGCTAATTTTAAGTAGCTGAATTCCATAATAATATAGTTGTATCTAAAATCACACATTGAATACTTTATGGATAATGCATTTTCTTCTCAAGACCAACACCATACAATTTCAAACTAAGATTATTTTTCATTAGGTGGAGTTCTGCTGTTTCAATTACTTTTTTCAAGAGCTTGAAAGATGTAATTTTTATGACAATATTAGTTCTATTTGTAATCATTCCTACTGTCCATGCCCTATTGAAGATAGCTGACCTTTGCTTTGAGCAAGAATAAGTAATTCATCTTAAAATTTTTCATGAAAATACATAGCTCTGTCATCCTTACATCTAGTATTTAAATCATGAATCTTACCATAACAAAGAAACTTAGAGACACTTTGATAATTCAATAATAAATATATTCTCTTCTATAAGCCTTACTTCAGACACATGTTCCTTGAAATAAACAGTCTAGGAAATTATTAAAATCAATTAATATGCTACAATAAAATAAAATATCTGGAATCTCATCTTACTATCTAAAGATATAGACCTAAACTGAAATAGAATTTATTGACATCTCTAGTCTTCATTGAATAACATGGGTTTTGTTAGATTTTAAATGGTAAGTTGTGATCTTGGCAAAATGTGGTCCCTGATGAATGTGTCTTGAAGAGAAATATTTATATACTTCAGAAAAACATTGTCTTTGTCTCTATGAATTTTTTATACATTTTATTTTATCTGACAATAACAACAATGCAAATGAAATATTTACTTACAATTGCAGCCTGATTATGTGCTCACTTATTGTAATCAGCCCATCTCAAATGCTTAATAGTGTATGTCTACTCCAAGGGTTCTTATTTATTCTATATTGTTTTATCTCTTAAATATTATTGTTAAAGGTATATTTAGAAGCCCCTTCACAGCCTTTAGGAAATGGGCAGCATATGCACATTTTTAAACTATTTGTGATTTTTGTATCTTCTGAAGAGTTGAAAATAACATGCAGAATGTCCATAGTTTCCTAGATCATTGTTTGCATGTAATTGTACACTAACATATGTGCCTATTTGAGTACTTGTGTGTTTGCATGTATGTTTTCATATATATGTTGAGCTGGGCAGAGGGGCCACCAGAACAATAGAGGAAAGGGTAAATAAACAACAAATGTCTTAGTTATTGCTCAGTGTGTGTCAGTACTGACCCAACATCTTATATACATTCTTTTATTAAATATCTGTAACAATGATATGAAGCTGGTATTAATCATCTTCCCATTTTATAAATGAAATAGTAGATTAGATTTAGGACAGTGTGGGGCAAACATAGATTTACAGCTGTTCTTATGGAAAATAATAAAATAATAATACAAGCATAAACTCTGTTTTTCCCTTACTCACAAATGTAAACCTACTTTTGTACCACCTCATACATAAGCATGTAATACTATTATAAAAGAGACAACAAAGATTAGGAGTTATAAATTTAGATCCAAATGTACATGTGATTATGATCATCCAGCTGCTCTAGCTGATTTGCCAATATTATGCTGGCTATGAAATCCAGTTAGATTTTTATAAGTGTGAATGTGCATAATTGCCTCCTTCCTTTCAAAGGGGAGCATCTTTCCATAGCAGATCCTCCTTCCAATAAACATTCCATTCAGTCAGGATTTGAATTCACTTGTAATATTACACTATATTCGTAAACATGAAGATGATTTTTATTTATTTTTTTATTTATTTATTTTTTTAAATATATTTTTTATTGATTAAGATATTACATATGTGTCCTTATCCCCACGTTACCCCCTACCCCCCCCCCCCCGCTCATGCCCTCACCCCCCCCCCCCGTTGTCCGTGTCCATTGGTTAGGCCTATATGCTTGCATATAAGTCCTTTGGTTGATCTTTCCCCCTTACCCCCACCCTCCCCTACCTTCCCTCCAAGGCCCGACAGTCCAATCAATGCCTCTCCGTCTCTGGATCAGTCCTTGTTCATCAGTTTATGTTGTTCATTATATTCCACAAATGAGTGAGATTATGTGGTATTTATCTGCTCTCCAGTTCCATCCATGCTGTGGCAAATGGTAAGAGTTCCTTTTTCTTCTTCCTCTTCTTAAAGAATACCTTTCAGCATTTCATATAATGCTGGTTTGATGGTAATGAACTCCTTTAGCTTTTTCTTATCTGTGAAGCTCTTTATCTGACCTTCAGTTCTGAATGATAGCTTTGCTGGATAAAGTAATCTTGGTTGTAGGTTCTTGGTATTCATCACTTTGAATATTTCTTGCCACTCTCTTCTGGCCTGCATGGTTTCTGTTGAGAAATCAGCTGACAGTCGTATGGGTACTCCCTTGTAGGTAGCTGACTTTCTTTCTCTTGCTGCTTTTAAGATTCTCTCTTTGTCTTTTGCTCTTGGCATTTTATTATGATGTGTCTTGGTGTGGTCCTCTTTGGGTTCCTTTTGTTTGGGGTTCTCTGCGCTTCCTGGACTTGTAAGTCCATTTCTTTCACCAGGTAGGGGAAGTTTTCTGTCATTATTTCTTCAAATAGGTTTTCAATATCTTGCCCTCTCTCTTCTTCTGGTATCCTTATAATTCTGATGTTGGTACGCTTGAAGTTGTCCCAGAGGCTCCTTACAATATCTTCATATTTTTGGAATCTTTTTTCTTTTTTCTTTTTCGGTTGGGTATTTTTTGTTTCTTTGTATTTCAAATCTTTGACTTGATTCTTGGGAACCTCTTATCTACTGTTGGATCTCTGTATATTATTCTTTATTTCAGTCAATGTATGCTTAATTTCTAGTTGGTCCTTTTTCATATCCTCGAGGGTCTTACTAGATTTCTTGAGGGTCTCACTAAATTTATCGGCGGTTTCCATAAAATTCTTGAAAAACCTTATAAACGTGGTTTTGAACTCTATATCCAGTAGTTTGCTTTCCTCCATTTCTGTCATTTGTGACCTGTTTCTTTGTCTCCGCATTTTTTATGCTTCCCTGTGTTGGTAGAGTGGTTTTGTGTGCTAGGTGTCCTGTAGGGCCCAGTGGCTCAAGACTTGCTTCAGCGGGGCTTTGGTGCTCACTGAGTCTGTCCCCTGGGTGTGTCCCTTATGGATCTGAGGAGTTGTAATCCGGATGGTCCCCCTCTGTTCACTGGGTACACTGGCTCTTGGAGGTTACCCAGCAGGAGCTATGAAGAGAACTTCAGATTCCCCTTCCTTTTTTGGAGTTTGGAGGTGCCCTGATGAGGCCCAGCTGTGAAGCAATGCAAGCTGCTGTGGGGCCTTGGGCCTTCTCTTGGAAGTTCTGGGTCTGTGGCCCAGCTGCAATTTGTTAGGTAATTTTCAGGTTGCAAAGGGCCAGGGCATTCATATGCAAAAGCCTCTGCTGCAGCCTGGGTGGGGCGGGGTCTCAGGGAATCAACGGGCGGAGCAAGGAACTATGGAAGATCCTCAGCCCTGCCCTAAGGGGCCGCGTGCATCTCAGTGTCTGGACAATTCAATTGCTGCAAGCACCTCTGAGGGAAAGCCACCCTCGAGTTCTGCCCGCTGCCAGACAGTCCAGTTTCTCCCCGTATGAGTCCTGGGTCCCCAGAGACTTCCCGGAACCGGAGTTCAGAGCAGTCGGGAGCCTGTGACTCCCTTCCGATTCAAAAAGACAGCCGCGTCCTCAGGTACCAGCCCCCTTCCGCGCACTCTCGAGCCTCCGTACCTTTGCACTTTACTTCCGCAGCTCCTGACCCTCAATGTGCTTTTCTCTTTCCTTCTAGTTGTAGAGTTTCCACTCCGCCAGCCTTCCTGTAAGTTCTGGATGATGTCCATTTTGTCTGTTTATTGTGTTTTGAAGTTGTTGTAGGAGGCAGCAATTTCGGTATTTCCCTATGCCGCCATCTTAGTTTCTCTCGATTTTTATTTTAATTCTATTAAAAATCAATAGCTTTTTTGGCATTTCGGGAATTTAAATACTTTCATTTGGAAATAAGTAACTTAAAAATTAAAAAAAAAAATTTCTAGAAGGAAAACCTTTATCCAAAAAATAAATTTATGTTATTTGGGAAGACAAATCTCAAATGCATATTTTTGGCATATGTGACAATTTTATAATCACTATAAAAAGATAAAGTTAGTTGAAATAATTAAAAAATGTAAAAATCAGTCCAGGCAAATGACTATTCAATCTTGCTGCAAAAGTACTTATTTAAAATTCTCCCCCAAATATTTATGTATATACTAAAGTTAGTTGCTCAAGTCACTCTTCATTGCTGGCTGGCTTTTTCGTTTTACATCTTTCTCTTTCAACTCAGCTCTGTTGTTCAAGCATACTTCAAATGTCTAGCACTGATAGTGAATACAGTACAAAGGCAGAGAAAATGTATTACCTGGTATAATAAAAATGTGAAAATGTAGAAAAATTTACCATGTAAATAATGGTAAACATAGAATAATGTAAGCCTAATCATGTAAATGTAATCATATTATTACCATGATATTCAGTAGTCTAAGGAAAAAGGTAGGCCAAGCTGATTTGAGATGAAAAAAAATGAATGAGATCAAAAGTTGTTCTAATAATGCGTAAGCAGAAAGGCATTATAAAGGGATATTTAACTGTCACCAGTGTCAACTTACATAAAAGTAAAATTCTATTTCATCAAACTAAAACTAAACTGCCTAAAACTAGTTAAACAACAAAATTGAGTAGAATGTTATCATTTTTGGCAAACTAACATGGGAGACTGGCCATTCTATTTGCTCTCATTAATGAACCTTGTCCCCAATTTTAGAAAATACTTAAACCATGTCTGTTGCCTTTCTTTAATAACCATATCCTTTTTACCAACCCGAGAAATGTCAGTTTTACCACTCGCCCAGGGGTCTCAGTTTTGTTAGATTTTCCTGCAACCTGAGCATTGCATGCAAAAGATTTTGAATGGAGGAAAAATTTCTTACTACCAAGGTTAAGAATAAAGCAATATACAGGATTTTTGGATGTTTCACAAGCTATTAAATATTTATATGTTATCAAAAATAAGTGCAAGTGATGGTTTTAATATTGAGACTGGTTCTTTATAACACTCACAAAAAAAAAGGTCTGATTTGTTACTATCCCTTTTACTAGTACACTTTGGAAAAAGACATATTTAGTGAGCCATTACTTGATGATTGGCACAGAATCAAATGCACGAATTAGAAATATAATTAAGACATTAACTTCTTTATCTTTTAAGAAATTAAATTCTTTACCTTTAAAGAATTTAAAATTTGGTGAGGAGGTGAACGTATAATCTTAATTTACTGTGATGTAAGGTATGCCTACACAATGCTAGAAGATAATGCAAGAAGAACATTCAACTGCACCTGGGGGCTTGAAGTTATTTTCCCAGAAAGAATGAGTAAAAGTAACTTTCTCTACATTAAATGTCTCTTTGGTTGCTTTAGGAAGCCTCCAACTGATAAGTCAAATTGTTATGTCCAGTACTTAATACTACATTAGTTCAGGCTCTTTAGTTGCAAAAATCAATTTTGTCCAACTTAAGTTAGAAAAAAAAAAATGGGAGAAGAAAATGAGAATCAAAGTTGAACTTTCACACCACAGGACTAAAAACAAGGCAGGATGCTAGTCCCTCCTACTGTACCATTTAGAGAAGCTTCCCAAGACTGTTTTTACCCTTATCCTCCTTTCCATTCTGCTCCTGAAATAAGGGTTCCGCTTCACCCAAGTGTAAATCTTACACATGTAATTTTGAACTAATTTAGCCAATCTTCACAGGGACTGGTCTATATCCATTTTCTTCATTCTTGTTTGTACAGTCAGTGTCTCCCTATCTAGTTACCTCACCTGCCTCAGACAATACCTTCAGGCTTGTCTGTTGCAGGCAAAGCAAAACAAAAAGAATCTTTCTTTCAGCTTTGTTACCTGCTTAGTCAATCTTTTTCTTCCTATTGCTTTTTACCAAGAAAATTATACCTGTTATGTTCATTTACTCTTCCCCATTTCTTATTTACACTTCAGGGTCTGATCCTGAACATTCCAGAAGTTGCCATAAAAAAATAGTTTTAAAGGAACAAATAAAATCCTTTTATATATTTCCTTATACTCTCGAGTTCTCAGTATTTTCTTAAGCCCCTGCCTTAATACTCTTTTCTCTCTCACTTTTCAGGCATTATCTGGTTATCCTCCTACCTCTGATGGTTTCTTCTCTCATTCTTTTCTATGACATTTCTTTTATTGCCCACCTCAATAATATGAGTGTTCTCTAAACTATATTCTTCAAATATGTATTTTCATTGTGTGCCACTGTTTAGACACTAGTTAAATTTAGAAGTATAATTTTGATTTCTCTTCCCTACTACAAACTTTATTTCTAAATATTGGGTAGAGGTCTTCACGTACTGTCATGCTGGTGTCTCAATCATGCCCAATGGAACTTTTTTTCTTGGTCAAATCTACTGATAATACTTAAATCTCTATTTCTTCTAATAATAGCACCTTTCTTCTTATTAATCATGTTAAATATTTGGAGATGCTCCTCATCACTCAAGCTCATGGCTCTGAAAAATCACTCTTCTCAGTTTTCCAGTCAACATTCCCAGGTTAGCTACCTGTTAACTTTTGCTTAGGTTCTCATTTCTCAACCGAGGTTCTATCTATCATTCATCTTGTTTCTCAAACTGTGGTTGACAGAGACCAACAATGGAGGCATTGCCAGGGGAGGTCTTTGAAGTGAGTCCTCAGACCCTACTGAGTCAGAATCTACATTTTAACAAGATCTTTGTTTGGGGATGGTTTGTTTTGAGAAGTAGTTTCCTGTTGAATTTGAGTTCATGAGATTTTTTTGAGAGACATACACACAGACAGAAAAAGCTCACTGGAGAAGGAGACAAGAAAGCAGAAAGGAAAGGAAGGAGAACAAGAGGAAGAGAGGAGTGAATGCATGCTTTCTACACATTCACAGTACATTAGCCTGTTTAAGGTATTACAGTAAAGAAATAAAGTTCTGCATCTAATATACATTATAAATTTTGTAATGAGCACTATACAAATAGCAACCATTCTATATTTACTGATTTGTTCATTTTCTATTTTCATATGGAATTACTGTTGTTATTCATGATTAATATATTCTACCTGCAAATAACCAATGGAAAGATTTATTTGAATGCTTTTAATAAAAAATGTAATAGTTTCACCCTAACTGGTTTGGCTCAGTGGATAGAGCATAGGCCCGCAGACCAAAGGGTCCCGGGTTTGATTCCAGTCAAGGGTACATACCTCAGTTTCAGGCTCCTCCCCAGTCTGAGCCCTGGTCAGGGCACGTGCAGGAGGCAACCAATCGATGTGTTCCTCTCATATTGATATTTCTTTCTGTCTTTCTCTCTCTAAAAATCAATTGAAAAATATCCTTGGGTGAGAATTTTAAAAAATGTAATAGTTTTATTATGTTATTTTTATATAAACATTTCTTCCTCAGGAAGTGTCTGGTGGGATGTTTTTAGAAAACATTCTGATGATAGAGGTGTGTTATTGAGTTTTGGTGAAACTTTCATAATCTATTCAAAATCTAGAGATCAACCTGCTGTTGCTATAAGAGAAAATTATTTTTCTTCTGCATAAAAAAAAATCAGTGTGACAGACCCACCTCTCTTACACATCTTCACAATAAACGTCTTCCTTTTTGGAGATGCCCTATAGAAAACATGGAGTATTCATAGATTGATAAGGCTGCTGAAGCCACTTTAAATTGGAATCTCATTTGCAGGCTCATTAAAACCCACAAAGAGACAGGACCTGGTCACCGTTGATTTGTCAACTGACATGCTCAGAATGAAGCAGGCACATGGATGCTTCTTTGTTCAATACTCAAATTGGCAGTAAGGTTTGTGTCAGTCTTAGTAACACACTTCTAAAACCACAAGACTTCAAGTGTGACATTAGGCTGTAGGTAAAATTATGACTGCAAAGTAATTCAGTTATATGGGTTTACTTTTGTTTGCTTCAGCCACCGAAAGAAATCATTGAATTAAAAAAAGTTGGGTAGATGTCAAGCACCGATCAATATACCACATGGAGTTTTAAATCAGGTTAAGGGAGTGATGGATTGAAGCAGACATTCTTTATTGTAATTATTTGGCTTTGTCTGTTTTTCATCTGCTTAAACAAGCATTCATTCTGAAATATACACATCCTTGCACATTATTTTTTGTATAAAATCTATTACATTAGGCAGAATATATTTTAGAGATATAAACAGAAGTAATTTATGGTGGAATATATAAAAAAATATTCACTGTTGTTTGTTCTTTAATATTTAATGGTTTTTTATTTCTTACTAGAGGCCCGGTGCACAAAACTTGTGCACCGGGGTGGGGGGCTCCCTCAGCCTGGCCTGCACCCTCTCACAGTCTGGGAGCCCTCAGGGGATGTCTTACTGCTGGGGGAGTGGGCCTAAGCTGGCAGTCAGATATCCAGCAGTTGGACATCCTTAGTGCTGCCGCAGAGGTGGGAGAGGCTCCTGCTGCTGCTGCTGCACTCGCCAGCTGTGAGTCTGGCTCAGGGCTTCTGGCTGTGAGGTGCTCCCCTTGTGGGAGCACACCGACCATCAGGGGGCAGCTCCTGCATTGAGCGTCTGCCCCCTGGTGGTCAATGCGCATCATAGCGACCGGTCGTTCCACCTTTTGATCAATTTGCATATTAGCCTTCTATTATATAGTATTTATTCTCTACTTTAGGGTTCTGAATTGGCATATTAAAAAAACAATAGCTTAATCTCACAATGATGACTGAAAAAATAATAAATGAAAAGAAAGTTTTAGTTCAATGGGGTCATAGGTTGATAGGTTATAGCATGCCAAGCACTCTTGCATTCAAAGGATTGATGGTCTAGTACCGTGGTTGGCAAACTGTGGCTCACGAGCCACATGTGGCTCTTTGGCCCTTTGAGTGTGGCTCTTCCTAAGCCGTAGGAGTACCCTAATTAAGTTAATAACAATGTACCTACCTATATAGTTTAAGTTTAAAAAATTTGGCCCTCAAAAGAAATTTCAATTGTTATACTGTTGATATTTGGCTCTGTTGACTAATGAGTTTGCCGACCACTGGCCTAGTAGATTATCAGATAATTGCTTGCTTTTATATATAGCATAACTTATATTCTTATTACAAACACTTCTTTTGAATATTGGCATGCAAATAAATGTTTATCATTAAAATTTAAAAAGTGATTTTCCTGTCCTGTGGGGAATTTATTAAAATAGTGGTTTTGAATGAAAGTGATGTCAAATGGTAAACATAATTTAAATTGTTTTTCTTTTGGTTAAATGGAAGTTGAAATTATTCATGGGATGGAAGCACTGAAAGCTTGTTTATCCAATCGGAGCTGACAGGTAGTTCAATGCTCACTTTTATCGGAGGACATTTAAACAATGAAATGGTATTCCGAAAGTGTATTGTGTCCTTGCTATATTATGAAAATTACTACTGATGGCATATCCTTTTTCTAGAGAGCCATGGGGTGGGTTCCATAGAAGAACATTTGAGATGTCACATTGTTAGGTAGACTGGACTTATGTGCCATAATTGATAAAGGAAAAGATAGTAAAGTAATGCCTTGTAATTTTCAAGCATCAATCTAGTAGAAAAACTTCTGGGGCTGTTGGAAATTAGGTTTGTTTTATATTTTAAATATTAATCATCATTAAGGAGGTGCAAAGCATAAAGTGGAAAAACTAAATAAATTTGCATTCTAAAGGAGATAGTTAAACTTTTGCCTTCCTAAAAGTAAAGTTTGTATATTCATAAGAACTTGATAGTGTTTCTATCTTTGTATACATCAGTTTTGGAAATTCCATCAATTGGAGAGTACTGTGAACTGAAGATATGAGTAAGACATTATTTCTACTTTGAAGAAATGTGTAACGTGATGTAATAAGCCAAACATTATTTAAAGCAGGGGGGGGGGGACATCCAGCCTGAGGGCAGTATAAGGCCTGCGAAATAATTTGGTCTGGCCTGCAAGGGACTAGGGGTGAGTAAACTAAATGTTTGACCAAATACTAGTATAGCAGGCTAATTTTTAAGTGATACTTTTGATGGCCCGAGAATGATGTTATAAATATCCAAATGGCCCTTGGCAGAAAAAAGGTTCCCCACCCCTGAAAGAAAAGGGCAGAATATAGTGTCCCTGAGAGAGATACAAAAGTAGATGGAAAATGCACTTCATTGATGTAACACACAAAGTTTTCATAGACTATATGCCAAATATGATGCTAAGAATAAAAAATTAACTCTGGGGATAAGAAAAAACCTTTAAAGGCAAGTCAAATTTAACAGAGAAACTGAAGGATTGATAGATGCAATTTTCAGCAATTGAGACAGAAGAGGAAGTATACTCTGGGGATCTAAAATTGTTATAGTATAATATAAAACAATGTGCTAACTGCAAGTTTAAGTGTGTTCAGGTGATAGAGAATAAGCACTGATACTTCAGTGGTCAATTAATCTGGAAGCAAAGGCTTGTCATAAGTGGTTTAGATAAGTGCTAGGCTACCAATTTGTAATATGCTCTGAGATATTGGGGATAGAAATGTATAAACTTATTTTTTATAATTTCTTTACTGTCTGGGAAGCAATGCTGTGTGATTGAAAGATCAGAGGAGAGGGAAAGGAACTCTTTCTGCCTTCAGCATCTGTCAACATCTTTTCAGCATCAGCAGACAGCAGCAGCCCCAAAGGCCACTTTCTAAGGTGGCCCAAGAATTACCCATAAAGTTCCCACCACCCTCCCTCACCTCCTCTTTCCCCAACTCCCCCGGTCCCCAGCCTGTTCCTTACACAGCGTTTGGAAGCCCGTTGTTAGTCAGCACAGTGGCTGTGCTGAATTTCTAGTTTCTGGTAACACCTCCATTCCTTTGTTTCTCAAGCCTTAATGGCCATAACTGCTTCTTGTAGATTCAATTTTTGCTTTAGCCTTTTAATTATCTGAGTAACCCATTACCTATATTAAATAGATGTTTTCTGATTATAATGGAATCAGTCTAGAAATAAAAAAAAATAAAAAAAAACAAACAGAAAGAAAACCAGAAAATTCCCTGAGCATTTGGATATTGAACAACTTTTAAGTATCTCATGAGCTAAAGTCATAAAAGAATTGTTTAAAAAAGTACGTGAAACCAAATGAAAATTCAGTATATCAAAATATGTGTGACACAGTGAAAGCAGTGCTGAGAGGGAAATTTATAGTGCCAAATGTTTACATTAAAAGATAAAAATACTCAAAAATTACTCATATAAGTTGTACTTAAGAAATCATAAAGAGCAAATAGTCCAAACCAAGCAGAAGCAGTGATAAGGATAAGAGCAGAAATAAATGAAAAGAATATAGATAAAAATAAAGTCAATGCAACAAAGAGCTGGTTTGTAAAAAAAAAAAAAGTACATTTATTAAAACTTTAGCAAGACCCTTTAAAGGAAAAAAACACACAGAACAAACAAATCATCAATATTAGGAACAAAACAAGAGATCATACTGTAAGTACTGCAACCATTCAAAGTATACAGAGATAATATTAACTACTTTGTACACATAAATTTGATAACCTATTTCCTAGAACAAACAGACCACTTCGTCGAGCAATACAAATTATTAAAATTCAGCCAAGATGAAATAGATAATCTAAGTAGTCTATTAAAGAGACTGAATATGTGACTTAAAAGATTCTGAAAAAGCAATCTCTAGGCCAGGGAGTTTCCCCGGAGAATGTTACCATATATTTAAAGAAGCATTAATACAAATTTTATATAATTTCTTCCAGAAAATAGAAGGTTGAGAAAAGTGGGGATTTCAAAGAGCACCAGGGAGTCTGAAATAGTATATTAAAGAAATTAGAGTAATGACCTTTGACAAACTAAATAAGCGTCAGTGATATAAATCAAGAAGGGGCAACTTGCCCTGACTGGTTTGGCTCAGTGGATAGAGCGTTGGCCTGTGGACTGAAGGGTCCCAGGTTGGATTCCATTCAAGGACATGTACCTTGGTTGCAGGCACATCCCCAGTAGGGGGTGTGCAGGAGGCAGCAGATCGATGTTTCTCTCTCATCGATGTTTCTAACTCTCTATCCCTCTCTGTAAAAAATCAATAAAAAATATTTTTAAAAAAAGAAGGGGCAACTTGAAGGGAGCAGAGTTTCCTGTACAAGGCAACAGGAGAGATGGCTTGTAGGTAGGGAAGAAGTAGATATGTGTGAAGTAATCATATGTGTGAGACATTCAGCACCCTACAAGAGAAATAGAGCCTGGGGCAACCATTAAAATCACGGGAATGACAGTGATACTGAAACAGACCACTCATCAGTTTTCCCTCCAATTTAGCTTTGACCTTGGCATCTACTTAGTCCAGTTGCAGCTAGGGAAATAGAAAATGATGAATTTTGTGGTTGAATCTACATAACTCTAAATAATTTTCATTTTAACTCCATTAAAACGGTTCTGCCTTCTCATCTATTCTAATACATCTTACTCATTATCACCAGACAAATCACCTAGCCAATCCCCCAATGAACTCATTCAGCTGATGCAATCTCTGAACGTTTCATCGTTGCTTGATCTAGCTGCTGATATTCCTGTTGAAGGCAAGTTAAGCAGATTCTGACTTCTTGATACGAGATAGTATCATTCAATAAATATAAAGCAGTTCATAGACCAAAATAAACCACAGCAGGACCAAGCTTAGAAAGGTTAAAAGAGGCCAATTTGAAGATCCAGATAGAAACATTTGAGGATGTTTTACTGAGATTTATCAATTCCAATAGCTTCACATGGTCTAGGAAGCTCAAGTTTCTTGGGAAAGAGTCTAGTTGGCCTAACTTAATCCACTTGGCCCTGGGTTCAGGTGCCTTTATTTATATTCCAACAAAATTGTATCCAATAAAAACCAGGTATATATTTTTTTGAACCCTAAGATTGGGAACTGGGCACTGAGTAGGAGTAAACATAAACTAAAACAAATTCAAAACAATCAGTACTCAGATGTATTTTGAACTTAGTCCAACATCTTAGCCTGGTGGTCTTGTTTTCCCCTGGCTTCTGTATACTGTTTTATTGTTAAACAATATTTCAACATATTTTTGTGTATATATATAAAAGGTCAGAAAATGCTTAGCAGAGAATAGTCCATTAATTGAATTAATTAGCCTCCTTTTTATTTTTACATTTTTAATCTTCTATCTTAGGTTAAATGCAACACACAGTTGTTCCAATTCTGGGTCACATAACTCAAATGCTTACCCTGTAGCTTAAGGCTCTCATGATAGCCTCAGGTGAACATACATATCCTTCTCAGATGATTTAGACTTGAAAAAGCTGGTATGTTTCTTGAGGGGGAAAAAAAAAAGATTTACTAAATCTTCCTAAATGTATTAATTTTACTTAGATGTTGGTTCTTACTAGATCATTAAAACTAGGTGGCTGTTTGCCAGGCATTGGACTAAGTGTTAGAGTGACACTGGTGAAGAAAAGTTCAAAGTCCTGCATATCATAGAATTTACAAGTTAGCGAGATTGACTAATATTAAGCAAGTAAATGATAAATACACTATATAATCAGTAATTATTCTAAGCCCTATGATAGGAAAATATACTTAAATACTTCAACATCAGACTATAAAGTATACATAATTCAAGATCAACTGTTTGAAGTATTTTCAGCATTTGGACAGATCCTTACACAAACACATTTATTGATGCTGTGATAATTTTGGTAATGTTTCTTATTCCAAGTGTTTTTTCAAAGAACTAAAGCTACAAAAGCAAATAAGATAGAGCTCTTCCCTCATTGAGTTTATGGTGTAATGAGGGAGAGCCACAGAAAAACTAAATATAACAATATAGCAAGTTTCACTACATTTACACATTGTAAAATTAACATAATTTATTAAGATGCATAAATTAATGGCTCTACTAATTAATTTTTACCTTGACATAAGGAATATTCAATACAAACTATAAGTTATAATAACTATTCCTAAAGTTAAAATAGATTATAACATTAAAAATATAAGGAATCTTGAATTTGTAGTTTAATGAAGATATTAAATTATCAAGAATTCTACCTCCATTAATATAAGTTATTGACATTTTAAGTCTAAGTTATATCCTATACACAGATTAATCAATTATCTCTATGTTGACTTAAGCATTCTATTTTTATATCTTAAGTGATATTTATCTGTTGAAAGTAGAGAGGCAATGTAGCAGAGTTGTTATGAATATGTCATCTGGAGCCAGCTTCTAAAAATCCAGTGCTCTTGCCAATCATCACAGGTTTTGGTCCTGGCATAAATTAAGTTCTCTGTACTTCTTTCTCTTCATTAGAAAATTGGAGCCCTAGCTAGTTTGTCTCAGTGGATAGAGCCTCAGCCTGCTGACTGAAGGATCCCAGGTTAGATTCCAGTCAAGGGCACATGCCCAGGTTGTGGGCTCAATGGGCTTGATCCCCAGTAGGGGGCGTGCAGGGGGCAGCCGATCATTGATTCTCTCTTATCATTGATGTTTCTATCCCTCTCCCTTCCTCTCTAAAATCAATAAAAATATATTTTTTTAAAAAAGAAAATTGGATGTAATAACAGTATCTAATTAATAAGTATTTTTCATTTTCCTACAAGATATTTATTGTAAAGAAAATAGTAAACTATTTCTTTACTATTTTCTTAAGAAAATAGTAAACTATTTCTTTACTATTTTCTTTAATAAGATACTTTTGATAATGAAAGGAGGTATATATATCTTAGAGATTAATGCCTAGCATAAAAGTGTTTGTTCTTAATAAAAATGAACATGTTTTGGCAGACTGAAAAAAGGTATATGCTCTTCCAAGCTTTTAAAAAATATTTTGGAATGAATCTTTCCAAGAAAAAAAATGCTTACTTAGGCATTAGTTGTTCTTTTAAAAATAATACACATTTTGTTTGTATAAAGTTGTAGGATGTCACAGCTTTTTAGGATTATCACAGTGGGTGATAATTTTTCCCTAACAGTTTTGACGTCAATTTCTATTGACGTAAAAGTGCTTATGCACCAGTGTTTCATGGAACTATTCAACCTCAAAGGCCATTTTTAGATAAATCATTCGGGGCAATAATGGCTTCTGAATTCAGGTCATATCAACGGAAGAAAAAAAATCACTGATTTTTAAAAAAACATATTCGGTCATTGTTTTAATTATGCGACTTATTTTTAATTTGCAAGCTGATATGTAATGAAGTCCATTTTTAAATTTATTCTTTTTCATACTGGCCAAGAAACCTTAGTTTTAAATATTAGGCTAGGTATATTTATAAGTATCTTAAAAAATCTCTAATGAGAACTATTTTTCTTTCTATTTACAAATTATTAAAGTTCCTCTTCAGGATATTCTAAAAAGAGCTACAAAGCTGAGTCACAATAATGTGATGTCACATAATATAGGTATAGATAAAAATGAACAGGCTACAAAAAAGCATATAAAAGTATTAGAAGGAGGCAACATTGCACCTCTTTCAGGAATTTTTCCTTTGTACTGAGTGTTTTGAGAATCTGACATTTAAAAATATGGTTACAATATAAAGAAAAGAAATTATTCACTCTCACATGAAATGAAATGGTTTTAATGGACATAGCTTTGCGGGACTGTGTAGGTCACATACAAAATCATTCCTTTTTCACCCTCAAACTCTTTAAGCTGTATGCAAGGAAATCACACAATAGAAAACATCACAAAATAGTGTATTTTTAAAGAAACATTTAATTGAGGCTTAGAATGAGCTTTTTGGTATAAACTTTTTTTTTTTTTAAGAATGCAAAAAACTGAAAAATATATTAAGGCATAATTGACATATGGCATGATATTAGTTTCATGTGTTCAACATAATGAATTGATATTTATATATATTGCAAAATGATCACCACATCTACCACCATACATAACTACAAAAGCTTTTTTGTGTGATAAGAACTTTTAAGAGTTACTACTCTCTTAGCAACTGTTAAATATACAATACTGTATTATTAACTACTAGAGGCCCGGTGCACAAAAATTTGTGCACTCGCGGGGGAGAGGGGGTCCCTCAGCCCGGCCTGTGCCCTCTCACAGTCTGGGACCCCTCGGGAGATAACGACCTGCTGGCTTAGGCCTGCTCCCAGGTGGCAGAGGGCAGGCCCAATCCCTAGGTGCAGCCCCTGGTCGGGCTCAGAGCAGGGCTGATTGGGGAGTTGGGGCGCCGCCCCCTGTCATGCACAGAGCAGGGAGATTGGGAGGTTGTGATGCCACCCTCAGTCACGCACAGAGCAGGGCCGATCAGGGGGTTGGGGCACCGCTACTCTCACACTCAGGGCAGGGCCGATGGGGAGGTTATGGCTCTACCCCGTCACACACAGAGCAGGGCCCGTGGGGGGGGGGTGTTGGGGAGCTCTCCCCTATCAGGCACAGAGCAGGGCTGATCAGGGGGTTGGGGCGTCTTCCCCTGTCATGAACAGAGCAGGGTGGATAGGGAGGTTGTGGCCCCGCCCCCTGTCACACACAGAGCCGCAGGGCGATCAGGGGGTTTGGGCGCTGCCCCCTGTCATGCTGATCCCAGTGCCAGGAGGCCTCGCAGCTCCGCTGATCCCGGTGCTGGGAGGCATATTACCCCTTTACTATATAGGGTAGAGGCCTGGCGCATGGGTGGGGCTGGCTGGTTTGCCCTGAAGGGTGTCCTGGATCAGGGTGGGGGTCCCCACTGGGGTGCCTGGCCAGCCTGGGTGAGGGGATGATGGCTGTTTGCAGCTGGTCACACACCATTCAGGGTGGGGGTCCCCACCTGGGTGCCTGGCCAGTCTGGGTGAGGGGCTGAGGGCTGTTTTCAGGCTGGTGGGTGACTGAAGCTCCCAACCGCTCCTTTTTTTCTTTTTTTTTCTTTTTTTATTCTGGGCCAGCTTTAGCTTTGAGGCTTGGCTCCAGCTCTTAGGTTTCTGGCCTTTGCTTACAATGTTGCCATCCTGCTGGCTGAAGCCCGTGGTATTTGTTACAGAGTTTCTTAAACTGCAGGCTCAGAGGCCTGCAGCCACAGGTGGGGAACGTTGGAGTCCTCCGTCACTGAAGCAAGCAAGCCTCATGTTAGTTTCAAGCTGCCTGGCTGCCGGCTGCCATCTTGGCTGACAGTTAATTTGCATATCTCGCTGATTAGCCAATGAAAAGGGTAGCGGTCGTACGCCAATTACCATGTTTCTCTTTTATTAGTGTAGATAGTCGCATGCTTTACATTATATCCTCAGAACTTTATTTTATATATAACCTAGAGGCCCGGTGCACAAAATTCATGCACGGGGATGGGGCTCCCCTCAGCCCAGCCTGCACCCTCTCCAATCCGGGACCCCTCAGGGGATGTCCGACTGCCAGACATCCCTCTCGCAATCTAAGACTGCTGGCTCCTAACTGCTCACCTGCCTTCCTGATCACCCCTAACTGGCCCCCCTGCCAGCCTGATCACCCCTAACTGCCTTTGCCTGCTGACCTGATCGCCGTTACCTGTCCCCGCTGCTGGCCTGGTCATCCCCAACTGCCCAGTTCTGCCCACCTGGTTGTCCCCAACTGCCCCATCCTGCAGCTTAATCACCCCTCATGGCCTCCCTGCTGGCCTGGTCACCCCTCACTGCCCCCCCTTCACCCCCCCCGCCAGCCTGGTTGCCGCCAACTGTGCCCCCTGCCGGCCTGGTCACCCCACACAGCCTGTTCAGTCATCTGTTCGGTTGTTTCAGATGTGATGGCCCCTGGCTCTTTATATATATAGATGGAAATTTGTACCTTTTGACTCCCCTTTACCCATTTCACCCACCCCGAAACTCCTGCCTCTAGCACTTACCGATCTGTTCTGTGTGTCTATATGCTTGGATTTTTTTTTCTTGTCTTTCTGTTCTGTTTTTATATTCCACATATAAGTGAGATCATGCAACATTTGTCTTTGTCAGTTTGATTTATTTAACTCAATGCCCTCACAATCCATCCATGTTGCCGTAAATGGCAGGATTTCTTTCTTTTTTTAATGATTGAATAATATTCCATTGTATATATGCACAACACTTTCTTCATTCATTTATTCATTGATGAACACAGGTTGTTTCCATGTCTTGGCTATTGTAAATAATGATTCAGTAAACATGTGGGTGCATTTATCTTTTCAAATTAGAGTTTTCATTTTTTTTTTGATAAATAACCAGAAGTGAAAATGCTGAATTTTATGGAAGTTCTATTTTTAAGTGATACCTATACTGTTTTCCATAATGATTGAAACAGTTTACATTCCAACCCACAGTGCACAAAGATTCAATTTTCTCCACATCCTGCAAAAAATTATTTCTTGTCTTTTAGAATAGTCATTCTAATAGGTGTGAGGTGATATCTAATTGTAATTTTGGTTTGAATTTCCCTGAGAATAGTGATGGTGAGCACCTTTTCATGTAAGTGTTGGCTTTTTGTATGCCTTTCTTGGAAAAATGTCTATTCACATTTTTTTGCCCTTTTTGTAATAGGATATTTTTGTTTGTTTCCTTTTGAGTTGTATGAGTTTCTTATATACTTTGCATATTAACAGATATATAACTTGCAAATATTTTCTTCCATCCTGTAAGTTGCCTTTCAATTTCTTTAAAAAATATTTTTATATTGATTTCAAAGAAGAAGGGAAAGAGATAAAGAAATAGAAACATAATGATGAGAATCATTGATGTGCTGCCTCCTGCACACCCCCCACGGGGGATCAAGCCTACAACCTAGGCATGTGCCCTGCCTGGGAATCAACCTGGGACCTCCTGGTTCATAGGTTCATGCTCAACCACTGAGCCACACCAGCCATGCCACAGATGGCTGCTTTTTTTGTTTTGTTTTGTTTTTTTTTAATCCTCACCTGAGGATATTTTTCCATTGATATTTTAGAGAGAGTGGAAGAGAGAAGAAAGACAGAGAGAAACATCGGTGTCAGAGAAACACATAGATTTGTTGCCTCCTACATGCATCCCGACCAGGGCCTGGGGTAGGAAGGAGCCTGCAACCCAGGTACATGCCCTTGACCAGAGTCAAACCCAGAAACTTTCAGTCCGCAGGACGATGCTCTATCTACTGAGCAAAACTGGCTAGGGCTTGCTTTCAGTTTTATTGATAGATTGCTTTGCTGTCCAGAAGCTGTTGAGTTTGATATAGCTTCTCTTGCTTATTTTTCTTTTTTCGTTTTGTTTTTGGAGTTAAATCCAAAAATTATCACCAAGACCCATGTCAAGGATCTTACTACCTATGTTTTCTCCTTGGAGTTTTAGGTTTTCAGATCTTACATATAAGTCTTGAATTAATTTTGAGTTGATTTTTCTGTATGTTATAGAATACTGGTCCAGTTTATTCTTTTACATGTAGCTATTTAGTTTTCCAGCACCGCTTATTGAAGAGGCCATCTTTCTCATTGTGTATTCTTGGCTCCTTTGTTGCAAATTAACTGACCACATATGGTGGGTGTATTTCTGGACTCTATTCGGTTCCATTGGATTATGTGTCTGTTGCTGTGCCAATACCGTGCTGTTTGGATTACTATAGTTTGAAATCAGGTAGTGTGGTTCTTTATTCACAAGACTGCTTTGGTCTTTTGTGATTTCAGACAAATTTTAGCATTGTTCGTTCTATTTCTATGAAAAAATGCCATTGGAATTCTGATAGTGATTAAATTGAATCTGTATATTGCCTTGAGTAGTATGGACATTGTAAGAATATAAATTCTTCCAATCCCTGAGCATGAAATATCTTTCCATTCATTTGTGTTTTCTTCCTTTTTAAAATTTATCTTTATTGTTGAAAGTATTTTAGATTTCCCCTTTTTCCCCCATTGATCCACTTCATCATGCTCCTGCCCCTCCCCAGGCCTTCACCACAGTATTTTTCAGTCAATAATGTCTTAGCAAACGTGTTTTATTGTAATATAGAGGTGGGCAAAAGTAGGCTTACAGTTGTGAGTACATGAACGTCTATTCTTGCATTATTATTCATTAATTATTGTATTATTTTCCACACAAACAACTGAAAACCTACTTTTGCCCTCTCCTGTATTTATATTTATTTCTCAGCCAGTATATACTGAGGAGGTTAATTGAAGAAATGCATCCTCAGTTTTTCAAACTAACTTCAAGGACAAATACCACCTGTAGGGAGTGGCTCTAGGGTTAAGCCTCGGACTGACCTGTGGCAGAGCCACAAACAAGTCCCAGCTTGGAGGGCAGAGCCCTCTTAGCATAATTAAGCTTAACCTTATAGCTAATGGGCTGTGGGAGGTGCAGCAAGTGCTGCTAAAACAAGGTGAAACTCACAAGAACATTATAAACATGTTGACCTCTACCCTTGTTTTGATCTCACTATAAAATAAAGCCTCGGCTTGCAGGCTGGGTCTTTCTGTGTCCTTATCCAGGCACAGGAGATCCGCCAAGCCCCAGCTGTATTCTCTTGTCTGTCTTTTCTTTAATCCTTCACCACCCCTCCTCAGGCTCACCCAACCCTTGGCTATGCTGGCGCGGCACAACCACCCAGATGGCTGATTTTAGAACAGTGAAGATAAAGATCTTGAATCTTGTTATCAAATTTCCACAATCATATAGCATATGTCATTTCAATAAAATGTTTTGTCAAATTTACCCAAAACCAATTTCTATATTTATAAAATATAAAAACATGTATATGTACATATATATTTTAATCCATAGTGCAGGTGGTTATAATTACTGTTACAAATTTTAATACAAACTCTTCCCTTTAGATTACCTGTCATTCTAGAAGTTATTGAAATCTAAGTTTCAATTTTTAAGAATATTGCAATATGTTTTTATTGCTTTTAGAGAGAGGAAGGAAGAGAGGTAGAGAGAGACAGAAACAATGCTGAGAGAAAGATGCACATTCCCCTCTAGGGATCAATCCCAAAACCCAGGCATGTGCCCTGACTGGGAATTGGACCAACAACCTCTTGGAATGGGTCAATGCTCACCCACTGAGCAACACCAGCCAGGCCAAGGTTCAATTTAATACAAATTTTATTTAAGACTAAGGTACAATAGAAAGCTATTCCATTTACAGAAACAAATAAAAAAAATAAAATAAGAAACCCTGAATTTTTGACAGTATTTTCTAAACTGTAGACAACATAAACCATTTTTAAAAAAGTATATTTTACTGATTTTTTTACAGAGAGGAAGGGAGAGGGATAGAGAGTTAGAAACATTATGAGAGAGAAACATCAATCAGCTGCCTCCTGCACACTCCTTACTGGGGATGTGCCCGCAACCAAGGTACATGCCCTTGACTGGAATCGAACCTGGGACCCTTGAGTCCGCGGGCTGACGCTCTATTCACTGAGCCAAAGCAGTTAGGTCAATGTAAACCATTTTTAACCAGTTGGATAGCTTAAAGCTAAAGTATCTATTGGCTTGAAATTCATTCCATGTTGTTTTAAATATTTAGTTGTTAGATAAAGACTATCTGCTCTCTTTCAAAACATAGCATTTAATATGATTATTGTCACAACTCCATATCAATCAATTGAACAAAATTTTAGTGCCTTTTGTTTTGCAAGGATCTTTGCAAATATAGTTACAATTTGCCACTAAGTCCAATAAAGAGATAAATGAATAAATGGCTTTCAGGGTATTAGAGAGAGTGATTGGATGTTATTCTAGGGTTAGAGAAGGCACAGAAAAACAATTAGTTAAATTTACCCGTCTGATTCCTTAGGGAAAAAAATAAGAAAATACCATGGCAGAATATGTATGTTTTATATTTAAAAAAAAACACTGGTGGTCTAAGAAAGTGAGGTCATACAATATAAAATACGGCCATTTTCAGGAACACTGTGTGGATGGCCATTGCTAAATCAATTATGCTGTGATCCTCATTCATCATGGAGACAGCCAAATAAATTACTAGGCTATATTAGGGTTGCTAATTTCCCACATAAAAATTGCATTTCAAAACTACTGCTGCTTTTTTATAGGCTTCCTATTTTGTGCTTAAAATTGTGTTCTGCTGCATTTTCTATGCTTCCTTAAGTATGTGTGCAGCTTAGGACTTCAATTATGGGTGCTTAAGAAAGTTTGACTGAATGGCTTTTCCTGTAATTCATGTTATTTATCACTCACTGTGTAGTCAGACCTCTTTTCAATTCCAGTGACCTTCCCTGCAGTAGCAGGATAATTCTCCCTGATTTTAAAAATCATCTCTTGGGTCAGCAATATGCTTGCTGCCCTTAAGTGAATCATGCAGCATCTGCCAACATCATTCAGTTTAAAAAAAGAAAATGGAAAGTCATGTACTTAAACATTAACCTTAGAAATTTTTACTCCAATGAAGAAGAGAGGTAATAGTCATAAAAACTGCTCATATACATGTGTGTGTGCATGCATGGACACATATATGCATACATGTGTGAGCATAGGCATCCATGTGTACACACACATGCAGAACTCTTCTACTGTGTGCTTTAATGTGCCAATTTTTTAATTCTCTAAATCACTCTATGGGCTAGGCGCTATTATTATTCTCACTTTGAGAGAGACCAAATGGTGGCAGAGCAGGTTTTTGAACTTCCCTCCTCTCATGGATACACCAAATGTTCAGCTGCATACAGAGCTGAGAGAAATCCAGAAACCAGCCGAGTGAATTCTACATATTGGGCAGATGAGAAAATACTAGTATCCACGTCTAAGCATTTAGGAAAACTCGGACATGCCTTTCTCATAAACCCCACCTTGGCACAGAGAAAGGTTTGACACACGTGTCTAGTGCCCAGTCAAGGATGGGCTCCCCAAACACTTAGCTCTGAGAGCCAAAGGGGCGGGTGTCCACAGGACCTACAGGAGTATAGAAAACAAGCAGTTCTTAATGAGCACAGGGGCACCAGCCACAAATATCCCTCCCTCCCTTCCTCTCCCCGCCCCCAGGCTCAGCACAGAGGAAGCAGGCAAAATGCCCATCTCCCTGCCTTTCCTCGGAAGGGATTTGATTACATACTTTACAAGCTGCTGCTTGAGAGTCGGGCTTCTAATTTTCATATATCTAGGAACTGGCTGTTGTCTTCCACAGTCCAGGGGGAGCCAGAGGGCACTTCTGCTGTCTTCTCCCTACAGCCCGCAACCATGGTAAAACCAGGTCACCAGCATCTCTCTGGAAGGAGCTTGTACACACAAATGGTGCTCCAGCTTTTAGAGCTGCCACCTGGGGAACATAAACCCAGATCACCTGACTCTGATAGCAATGGGGCTTGCATTCTCAACTCCACCAGGACGATAGCAGAAAAGTTACTTTAATTTTGTAAATTTAATCTTCATTGAGGTATACTTAACACGTAAAATTGTGACATATTTAAAGTATACATTGCGGTAACTATATATATATCTATACACACACACACACACATACACACACACACATATATGATTCTATCATCTAGTTAACACATCCATCACTTTTATTTATTTGTTTATTTATAATATTTAAGTTTTATCCTCTTTCATAATGAAATTATACAATAGAGTATTATCAATTGTACTACCATGTTAACATTAGATCCTCAGAAGTATGTATCTTATACCTGAAATTTTGTACTCTTTATCAGCCTCTTTTCTACTCTCTTTTTGTTTTAAATTCCACATATAAGTGATAACATGCTGTATTTGTCTTTCTCTGTCTGACTTATTTCACTTAGCACAATACCCTCCAGGTTTATTCATGTTGTTACAAATGGCAGAGCCTCCTTTACTTAATTATCTAAAAATTTATTGAAGACATTTAAAAATATTTTCATTGATTTCAGAGAGGAAGAGAGAGGGAGAAAGAGAGAGAAACATCAATGATGAGAGAGAATCATTGACCAGCCTATTCAAATTCAGGATTTTATAATTATTACTCTTTTTAAAGGTGGTGACATAAAGTCATGTCTTTTCTGGATCTCTCCTAATCTCCCAGTCTATATCTACAGAGTCATCAATGGGGAATTAGTGAATAAGCTCTCATATGACAGTCTGCTTAAGTTGGGAAGTGCTTTCCTCTCATTACTTAGTCAAAGTTGGTGAAGATTTTCATAATGTCTGGGTGAGCTGGGTGGGGCCCGATGACTCAGGTGGAGGGGGGCTGTGCAGGGGCCCGGGGGCCCAGAGGTCAGCTGGAACCTGCCCTTCCATGCCAGATGCTCACGCTTCTTTCACTGGCCAGACCTATGAACCACACCTGTGCATGAATTTCGTGCACCGGGTCTCTAGTATACACATAAATAACTGTGTAACAAGTTTCTTTAAGTATCTAGTCCAGTACCCACTAAACTAGGTGCAGATTTGGAAATAAGTGGCGTAAACCGTTCATTTCTTAGTGATTAATACATCCTGATGTTATTGGTTTGCAAAATGCTCAGGAAATGAGATTCTAAGGAATTTTATTGATTGGGTTTTTATAGTAGAAAACCATTTTGGAGTATTGGGACAGACATTTATTACAAAGTTTTGTGGAGTCTCTGATAGTTCTGAAAGGATACTTTGAGACCACAAGAAGTGAGTCATTTCTCTGAAGTGCCAGAGTTATTTACTAGCAAAGTGGACTGGAGGAATTTAAACATCCTTATTTCCAGCTCACTTATCTTTCCTATGTTCTGCATTCGGAGATTAATTCATTTACTCATTCACTCTTTTATTTAAAAACTACTGACTGTGCACCTACCACAATCTATAAACTTTGATGGATGCTAAAATTACACTAGCGAACTAAACGAACATGGCTTTTACGATCACAAAGCTTACAATCTTTTGGTTCTTTCTCAGTGAACAAGTATCATTAAAATCATAATTTAGTTAGAGAATGCAAATTTAATTTTTTATGTTTACCGATTGTTTTTAGAGAAGAAGGAAGGGAGGAAGGGAGGGAGGGAGGGAGGGAGGGAGGGAGGGAGGGGCAGAGAGAGAGAGAGAGAGAGAGAGAGAGAGAGAGAGAGAGAGAGAGAGATATCAGTGTGAGGGAGAAATATCAATCCGCTGCCTTTCACACACACTCCAAATGGAGACCAAACCTGCATCCAAGGTATGTGCCCTGGCTGGGAATGGAACCCATGACCCTTTGGTGCAAGTTACAATGCTCCAACCAACTGAGCCACACTGATCAGGGCAGGGAATGAATGCTTTAATGAAAAAAAAGTATTAATTGAAAATTAAAATGTCATTTCTTTCTATAGTCCCATAAATTGATTTTGTTGATCAATGGGAATTTGTAGAGTAAGTTCTTTTTTTTTTTTTTTTTTTTTTTACCACTTTTGTTTGACATGGACTAATTATACAAAGATCCCCATAGGTTTTGAAAATCCAGTGATGTGGCAGAGAGACATCTTAGAGAAATGAGCACAGGACTATAAAGCAACAATTTGTAAACTTTCCCACAAAATGGAAAAATCTTGAATTAGAAGAGTCAGAGATTAAGGGTCAGTCCCTGACTAAAAATTTTCTTCCTCCATTACCAAATGGGAATTGTGTGGTGATTTTGTTTAAAAAGGATGTGTGTTCTTAAATCTCAGTAATGCTATAAGCAATTTTCAAAAGCCAAGTAAATTTATATTTAATGTCCATTGCCAACTCCTTCAGTACTTCCTGTTTCTTCCTTTTTAAAGTAGACTGGTAGATTAGTGTCTTTTTTCATATGTAATAAAGATATATAATAACCTCTCTCAAGAATGTTTAAATTATAAATGCTCTTTCTAAATATATTTGAATTTTAAAATAAACGTAAAGGCAAAACAAACAACAAAAATGCTAAACTATGGAATTTTCAGGCTTTGGTAATTTTAGTAATGGATGAGTTTGAGGGGTACGATAAGCTTCAAATCACATCACCTATGGATTAAGTTGACCTTCTATATCGAATGTATTTCTAAGTGGTCAAGACTACTTTTACCTATTTCCTTACATTGTATTGTACATAAGTATGAAAATGTGCAGTTACTCTTCAGATTTTTTAAAAAAATATGTTTTAATTGACTTTTAGAGAGAGAGGAGGGGAGAGGGATGGAGAGATAGAAACATTTATAAAACCTAATTGATCGGCACATTCCCTACTGGGGATCAAGCTCGCAACCCTGTGCATGTGCCCTGACTGGGAATCAGACCAGTGACCTCTTGGTTAATGGGTCAATGCTCAACCACTGAGCAACACTGGCCAGGCTTACTTTTCAGATTTTTAGTGATATTAATAGTGTGTTTTATAATAGCTATTTAACAGACAAAAAAAATGAAGAGGTAAACATATGTGGCTATTTGGCATCATGTTTTATTAGGATTTTGACATTTAAAAATGTCTGGATAATTTTTGAACTGTATTATATATTGTATGATTTTTATTTTTAAAAATATATATTTTATTGATTTTCCACAGAAAGGAAGGGAAAGGGATAGAGTGTTAGAAACATCGATGAGAGAGAAACATCGATCAGCTGCCTCCTGCACACCTCCCACTGTAGAGGTGCCTGCAACCAAAGTACGTGCCCTTGACCGGAATCAAACCTGGGATCTTTCAGTCCACAGGCCGACGCTCTATCCACTGAGCAAAACTGGCTAGGGCTATTGTACAAATTTTAAAGCAAAATATTAGCTTGTGTGTTTTCTGTCATAATTATCATTAGGTTGATTTTGGTAAATTGATATTTATTGGATAACTGATAAGTGCTTTGCACATTAACTGGCCTTTGTTTAGCTAAAGGCACTGGTTTTCTAATGTAAACAGGTCAGGGGAAGATGCATTAATCCTTCTGAGTTCTTTTCTTTCTTCTGGGTTCCCTGTTATCTTTCCAGGGGCTGTGGTCTCTCTGCATTAACATCTGTCCAATTTAACCCCGATTACACAAACCCTAACACCTGGGAAAATATACGGCACAAACGAAAATTGCTCAGAGCAAGACAGAAATAATGAAAGTCATGCATTGCAAATAAAGTCAAAAGGAATTAAGTTGCTTTTTAGCTCAGACAACTGAATGCTGAAAGTGAAATAATAGTTCTATTCAATTAAGAAGTGTGTGTGTGTGTGTGTGTGTTTAGGAGGAATTATTCATGGTTATCCAATCTATTACAGAATAAGAAAATAACATGAATAAAACTATTGCTAGAGCAAATTAAATTCGTCATTAAGAAGTATTCTAGTCTTTGGGGGTTTTGAGAACTACTTTAACTTTTAGGTTCTGCTGAATATCATCTTCTGTGAGAATGTACTGGAGACAAATCAGGGCAGAGACTGAGCAGCCAATAAGGAGAGAAAGCGAGTCATGGACAACAGTGACCAGTGGTTTTCACTAGCATTTATAGCTGACAGAAAGATGATTGCACTGAAATATATCACAGTGGTGTTATATATATATGAAGACACCCTATATTTAAGCTGGTAAATGCACTTTTTAATAACTAGTTTTGTACACATTCTATAAAATAGGCATAATAGTTTACCTTTCTAATTTTCTTAACCCAATGCATTATTTTACACACAGGACTCAAAATGATCATTTTATCTATACCCTGATTGGTTACACATACATACACTTTCCCTTTTAATTATCCAGTGCTTCCCCTTTCTTTACTTTTTTCTTTTCACAGATCCTCTAGTCACCTGCTCTCAGGTTACCAAGTTCGACTGTGGAAATAGAGTGCGCCGCTATTACAGTCACTGGAAGTGGGTGAAGCAGGTGATTGATGAACAATGAGCCACCAAGGACTAGAGTTAGAGAGAGGAGACAGGTATCAGGTTTCCCGTCCGAGTGGAAATGAATCCTGAATGGCAGTAATTGCACTGAATGAAGCTTCAAGTCCCAACAATAGCCCCTCCTACCTGCACAGTCTCCTGCCTCGTCTTGCAAGGGGTCCCGCAGTTCAACAGCTATAAAGCATGCCTCCCTGTCTCATTATTCTCTGAGCTGCACCGGCAATAGTAGCAGCGGCAGCCAGAGCGAGGCAGGGCTGTGGCAGCCACGCAGATCGCCTCCCCCTCAACACACACACACACACACACATACACACACACACACACACTCCCCAGATTTCCAATATCAGAGCGTCTGGATGTAAATCGAGGACTCAAAGCGACGCGAGAACAGCATGAGTCACGGACAACAGGTATTTCATCCCTGACAAATGCCGTTTCCCTGCGACGCTTGTTGGTGTGGATCATACAGCCATCCTCCGGGTAATAGCTCGAGTGGGAGACTGGAGGTGGCCGCGGGAGCAGAGGGAAGTGGGAGGAGTGAGAGGTGGGGAAGGAGGCGGGGGTGAGGGGGATGTCCAAGATGACTTTCAGGCTCCGCTGCTTTTGAGTTGCAAATTTTCGGGGGCTGGCAGCCTCGGGCAGCCCTCGCTGCGGTGGGCTGGGACTGGATTTCCATCTCCTCTGGCACTAGTTAGCACCGGCCCTGTGATCTGGGAGGGGGTAGGAGGGAGGAGGAGATGCTGGGAGCGGAGTTCTTGAAGCGCCACTTCTCCGGGGACGCGGAGCGGCAAGGGAGCTGGTGCTGAGCCGGGCGTGTCAATGGGAAGGATCCCGGGAGCTGGCTAGTCCCCGCTCCTCCCGGAGCAGCCGCTGCTCCCGCCGCCGAGATGCGCCCAGCCTTCGCCTGCATCGCGCTGCAGTAAGTTCAACTCGACGTGGGTAGGGTAGCAGTTGGAGTGGCTTCTGGGTAGGCGGGTGGGGGAAGGGAAGCCGAGAAGAAATGGCCAGGAAAGTTAGAAAAGCAGGGCTTTGGCTTCCCCGGGAGATGGTACCTGGGTTTGCCTGCCCGACGCTGACGCTGGCCCTCGTTGTGCTGCCATCGGGTACTCAGGCATTTGCGGACCGATGCTCTGGTTGGTGCGTCAGGCAGAGAGCCCCCTGTCCATTGTGATCTGAGGCCCCAAAACGGGCACTGCGCTGTGAATGGCCTGGCGAGAGTGGTCTTGGGAAAGTTACGAATGGGTGCAAGTTGCTTTTCCAAAGGAAATTGGCGAAGAGGCCGGCCGGCCTTGACTCTCAAATGGCTGTGCTAATTGTGAGAAGTTTCCTTGCGGACTGATTCCTCATCTGTAAAGAAAGAAGCCAGCAAACAAAACCCCAAAGTCTTAGATTTACTTTATTGAATCAGAATGAAACGTGAAGTAGGTCTCTAGATAACTGCTAGGCAACAGCCTGGGCGACACTGATGATATGATAAACATTCAAATAGTCCTGGGTGGGTGGGCCGTGCAAGGCTCCCCTGATTTCTCAGCACTGCACTGATTTCCTCTCCTTGCTAAAGGGTCCCTTCCTTGTGACTTCAAAGTGGTGGTTTTAACTGATGACTTTATTCTTAGAACTAAGAAGCATTGTGTGCACGGGCAAAAGAAAAAGAAAAGAAAGAAACGAAGGTTTTAAAAACTTTTAAAAAACAACCTCAACTGGTTGCTCCAGCTGCAGTTAACCAACTCTTCTAAAAGAAGGTAAAAATAGGTCAGCCAGGGCCAGCCCATTGTAAAGCAAATGTGAATGCCAGCAAAACACCAAGGGTCTTTTCTATCAGGAAAACCATAAATAATGAATTTAAAAAACTTGGAGTATCTAGTCAGTCCTCTTTTACACTGACCAGATTTTAATAATGAAGAAAAATTAAATGAATTCCTCAAGCAGAAAGGCTATATTATGGAAAACTGTTAGAGTGAGTTGTAGGATCATTGAAGAAATTACTGTATTATTATAGTCTTCTCCAAGAAAGATTATGAAAAAAAGAAAAACACGTTATCCAAACTAGTAGGCAGAGTTTTAAGCTGGATACTTAAACATGCTACCAAAACTTCTATAGGATAAAGGGGTATCAAAACTTATGAAATAACTATTGTGAAATGCAAAGTATGTGCTTCTGAAATTCTCCGTCAATAGAAAAGAGGAAACTAAGAATCACTCTTATCCTATTATTTTTGTTTTAAATTGTGTTACCTTTTTCTCTAACCTACCTAATTTTCATTATTTTAATAAAAATAATATATCCTGAATGTAATGCATTACTTTGCCTACTCGTGTCGGGTATCTCCAGATATAATATTTCCGCCATTGTTGAAATATCCAATTTGTTAGAGGCAATTCATCCCACATAAACACAATTTCTCAGTGCAAAAACTCGACATATGAATTTGCAAGTCACTGAGTAAATATATATTTCAGGGAATATATTTGTTATGATAGTTCATGTATGAGGACAGCTAAAACTTTTAGACAGCAATAAAAAAGAAAAGGAAATATCTACATAAAAACTCAAATAATATAGTTGGAGCAAGTTGTAGGCAGTCCCTTGATACCTAGAGCAGGTCATTTACCTGCACCTTGAGTATTTAGCTAAAGAGAGGAAAAATCATGTTGAGAGCATGATTGGAATTGACAGGAATTTGGTTTGAATAGGAATTTATCAGAACTCCTTTAAGATAGAGACTTTAGGTAGGTGGAGTTTGAGTTTTGGGACTTACATTGCTTCATACTTTTGGTTGTTTTAATGGTAGGCAAACCTCATGTTATGTCTGAGAAGATTTTCAAACCCATTTTGGAAATGGAACAATTATTTTAAGGTTTAAACCACTGGTAAGGTTTGCTGGGGCAGTGTCTGAATTGGACAAGTATTTTATGACTCCTGGTTTTCCTTGTACACCACTGAACGAAGGAATATGTACTTGTAGCCAGACCAGCCAGACTGAGATAATCTCTGGTCCCTCAATCTAATTCTGCCTACTAATAATGACGGTGATGCTGACATAGACACTTGGAATGACATTGTAAGAATATCCTATCTAAATGCTTCTCCTCCTGGCTGACTTCAGAAACAGAACTGCACTTATGTAGTCATGCTACTTTGCAGTATCCTTTTAAAAGTAATACCTCTTAGCCTAGGAGCACTTGCCTGCAGTAAGCTCCAGGCAAAAATTTTAAAGAAGCCACTTCCAGTTGCCCCTTTCTCTCTCTCTTGCAAAGCACCAACACAAAATCTTACCTCAAGTGAGAATCCCCTGCACCTGCTCACTCTTGGGTATTAACTATGAAGCAAATTCAACTCCTTGATAGCTCCTGGGGTTATTTGCATGTATGATTTGCCACTCAATGCATGACTAGTGCCCAGTTATTGCGAGTGCACTCTTGGCTGGAACTGGGTTAAACACTTTGAATGTCTTGTCTGTATGGGATAACGGAGATGCCTTTCTCTCTCATTCATAAGAAACTCAACCCCAGAGGAATAAGCAAACTGCCTAAAGCAGTGATGGCGAACCTTTTGAGCTCGGCGTGTCAGCATTTTGAAAAACCCTAACTTAACTCTGGTGCCGTGTCGCATATAGAAATTTTTTGATATTTGAAACCATCGTAAAACAAAGACATATTTTTGATATTTATTTATATATTTAAATGCCATTTAACAAAGAAAAATCAACCGAAAAAAATGAGTTCGCGTGTCACCTCTGACACGCGTGTCATAGGTTCACCATCACTGGCCTAAAGCAAGATGTCTAGTCAATGGTGGGCTGGGATTAGCCCCTACGTGTGACTAGGCTAACACTTTGCCACCTCATTTTGTTATAGATCAAGTTCAGGGAGTTTATTGTTGAGAGTGCTTGAGAAATCATACCAGTCTGGGCAGAATTCCCTGCTCTATTGATACCCAAGATTAGATCTACCTAAATTAGAACCTAAATTGACCTGAAAACTTGGCATACTCAACCATTCCAATTTTAGTGCTTTGCTCTGGCTTCATGAACTGTGGAAATAAAGCTGGGACATCTTTGCCAAGAAAGATGATGGGAGAAGAGGAGTTGGAAGTTCCGAACACCAAGAGGGATAAAGGGAAAAAAGGGATCACAGGGTGGGAGGCTGGTGTGAGATCCTGTCTAGATTCTGTGTCCTGTGGGAGTCCTAAAAACAAACTCTTTGGGCTGTGTGTGATTTTTAATGTAACAGATGTAGCATAGACTTAAAACATCTCTTTAAATAGTTGTAAGGTCTGATTATGGAAATTAGATTAGTCTTGTCTTCAGATGATCTTTACGTATTTTTTTTAAGAGTAAAAATAATGATTCAAAGGAAAGTAGGGGAGAAAGGCCAGATGATGACTGAAGAGGTAAAACAGTGCATGAAAATATCACTGGTTCTTGCATAATCACTTTAGAAAATTTGCCAGTTAAAAAAAAGACATCTTTAACTGATGGGGATAAAACCAAAATGGTTCATTTAGGTAAAAATTTGAAGTGTTAAGGACAATAACATGATTACTGTCACTTGTCTTTTTATCATAGAAGACAGGCACTAACAAGGAATAAGATTTAAAAAAAAGTAATGGGCGTAAAGCCAAATAATATTTTAAGATTGGTCTTTCTCAGCACACTAAATTTAAACAGCTGCAATTCTTTTTAAAGTGTTATCTGAGTCAACAATTTGAAATGAAGGATTTACTTTTTCACAGAGAATCTATATTGTAAGTTTGAAACAAGATGTCTTTGACTCAGTTGTTTGGTATTGGCAATATGCCAATCAGTACAGACCAAAGAGCACAAAAGCTGTTACATCCCAAATCAGAGTATGAATGTATATATATGCTCCATAAGGAAAGTTGGTGCTACTGAACTATTGCCATACACACACACACACACACACACACACACACACACACACATATATATATATATATATATATATATATATATATATATAAAATACAATCACATTGTTATGACACTACAGGTTAAAGTTAGGAATAGAGATGATTTTTGAATGTGGGTCTTCAGCTCTCTTCTTTTTAAAAAAATATTTTTTATTGATTTTTTTAGAGAGAGGGAGAGGGAGAGAGAGAAACATTGATGTGAGAGTAAAATATCTATTGCCTTCCTCCTGCACACCCCCTACTGGGGATGGAGCCTGCAACCCCGGCATGTGCCCTGACCTGGAATTGAACTGGTAACCTTGAGGTGCACAGGACAACGCCCAGCCAACTGAGCCTCACTGGCCAGAGCGCTCTTCTTCTCGTTGTTTAAAAATAATGACAGGAACTTTTATTAAGTACTTAGTACATTGCTTGTATAAGCATCTTGTACATTTAATCTTGAAAACACACTTATCATCCTCATTCCTGTTTTACAAAAGAGGAAACAGGGTTAAATGACTTTCAGTTAGAAATGAGTAGGAATAAAGTAGGGGCATGAATCAGACAGTCTGGCTCTAGAACCCATGCTTTTAACCAAAAGGTTCAAAGTCTACTCACTGTTAACGATCACTGGTTTGTTACAATCCTGCACAGTTCATGTTGTTTGTTCACCTTTAACAAAAGTTGTATTGATTTTTAGAGAGAGAGAGAGATAAAATCATTGATGAGAGAGAAACATCAACATCAACCACTGTTTGATTGTTTGCCTCCCTCCTTCATGCCCCCTGCTGTGAGACTGAATGATAAGCCCAGTCATATGCCCTGGCTGGGAATTGAACCCATGGCCTCCTGGTGCCTGGATTGACACTCAACCACTGAGTCACTCCAGTTTGTTCGCCTCTTTTGTCTCTGCTTACAGCTATCACTTTATTTTCTTTCTTGACTCCCAAATTCCTCTGCCCACACTTCATTAGTGTTTCACCTGATGTGTCTTTATCCCTTAAGCTTCATGACCTTCTGAGATCCTATTTGGGATCTACCACCGGCCCAACTGCCCTCTGTGGTTCCACTGAAACATGTGCAGGCTTTAATTATGAGTGTGCCGCAGAGGGATGGGATACTCGAGTTTCTACCCTTGGGGAAGGAAACCAAACTTTATCTTTGGAACATTAGTGCTGAGCATAGTTTCTAATACAATGTTGGAGATCAGTAAACACTTCTTTTAATTTCTTTTAAGTATGTTTTTATTGATTTTAGAGAGAGAAGAAGAGAGAGGGAGAGATAGTAACATCAATTGGCTGCCTCTTGTATGCCCTATAATGGGGATTGAGCCCACCACCCAGGCATATGCCCTGGCTGGGAATTGAATGGCATACCTCTTGGTGTATGCGTGGACACTGAACCACTGAGCCACACAGGCTGGACAGTAAACACTTGTTTTATAAACTGAATTCAAAGCTCTAGTTCAGTTCCCTGAAGAGATAGGTAGTTCCACTACCACAATCTTTAGCCCCCAAATGTTATAGAATGGTCTTTTAAATGCATTTCCAAGGTCTGAGGCAGATAGTAGATTTTAATTAGTTGAACTTATAATTAGTATAAAATTACTCAAAAGACAGTTACCATCCTCTATAATAGGGGTGGGGAACGTTTTTTGTGTTTTGTTTTTTTTATTCTGCCAAGGGCCATTTGGATATTTATAACATCATTCACAGGCCATATATAATTACGTAATTATTAACTTAAAAATTAGCCTGCTATATTTGTTCAAACATTTAATTAACTCCCTGGTAATGCCTGGCAGGGCCAGGCCAAATGATTTCGCTGGCCTTATATTGCCCATGGGCTGGATGTTCCCCATCCCTGCTGGATAGTATTGAATATTTAAAATATAGGGCACAGTATTTGGGAATATGACAGTTGGCATATTCATTTCTAGGTCACATTATTGAAAATTTTAATGATAACTAATTTCTGGCACTAACGTGTCTTTGGTGGGAGGAACAAATATTAGAATAAGCGGTTCCTAAAAGATGTTTCCCTCTTGTGGGACAATAGAGTGAAGTTGTAAAATGGTGCTTTTTGAAAATTGTTTTTTAAGCCCTTGTTTCCTTTGAGGAAGAATCTTGAGAAGCTTTTGATTCAGAAGTAGCTGACAAATATTGAGTCATATCTGAGAGCAGACATTAGAAACTGGATACCATTAAAGAAAAATGTATAAATGGGTAGTGGTAGGAAAATCAATCCTTACTTCCCTTCCCCCAAAGAAGCATTTTCAGTTTATGGGATAATTTGGATTTTACTTATTAATGGTTGTATAAATTTCTTTCATTTAATATTTGATTATTATAACCATGTTAACTGAACGGACATCACATATATTTGGTTTTCCACTTTTTTTATTAAAAGTTTCATCTTGGATCAATCAACTCTATTCTCTTTCTAATCCACAAGTATCAAGTATTCAATTTTAAACCAATGGAATAACAGATGGGATTAGAAGTGTTATAACTATTTAAAATCTCTTTGGAGTTCTTTAAACATGGTAATCTCAGAATGAGGTAGCTGGGCCTTCTTTTAAAATAGAATTTATTTTATTTTAAAAGGTCTTGGCTTATATAATGTTTGATTACTCATGATGATGGAATTGTGGATTAAGATGTGGAGACAGTGACTTGATGTATAATTTTTCAATATGCAGAGATGCTCATTTGAATTTCATCATTCCCTTCTTAGGCACTGTAAAGGGTTAAAACTTATTCTTTGCATTCAAATTGCCTGACCTTACATATTTACTACTTGGATGACCTTGAACAAGTAACTTAAATTTAATGCTTTACATTTCTCTTTGTAAAACAGGGATAATGAAAATGATATCCAATTTGCAGAATTACATGAGTTAATAGCATATAAGGGGCTTTGAACAGAAAGCACATGAATACTCAAAAATATTTACAGTTTGCCTTGGCCAGTGTGGTTCAGTTGGTTGAGCATTGTCCCATGCACCAAAAGGTTGCTGGTAAATACTTTCAATTTATTATTTTCTATTTACTTGGGGTTTTGTCTCAAGTAAAAAGTAAAGTATCAATAGCAAAGAAGATATTCTAAATAGAATCTAAATCTAAAAGCAGATTTAATTTTAGTTTTATAATTAATAAATATTTATGAGACTCATAAAACCTATTAAATGTTGTAATAAACACCCTACTTATATAGGGTCTTCTTTATATTTTCCAAAAGGTTTTTATTGAACTACAAAAAATGATAATTTTTAATGAAGATAAATTAGATAACACATGTAAACACCCTCTAGAGAGTTGCTGGAGCCCAAGGAGCCCTCAGAAATTCATTCCCTTCCCCTTTCCTAAAACCATAAAGAAAGTTCTTTCATTTTCTTCCTCTGACATTTTTAAAACAGTCACAGTTATTATCCACTTAATAGTACAAAATGATATTCTGTTTTTATCTATATTGACTACTCTGCTATTTGTACCTGAGCACACCGGGGAAATGTGACCTCTTATGGGAGGAACTCTATGACTACTTCAATCGACTCCTTTTGAAATAACTGAACTGGAAAGGAGGGAAAAATAGAGGTGCTGTGGAAAAGCATTGCAGGATCCTTGACCTGAAAACAGAACTTCAGGCTGAAAAGATGAGTTTGTACTTTATTCAGCAACTTGTTTTGCTGAGACAGAATGTTAGGAAATGTTTCTTTCTGGGCTTTTGACCAAGGAATCCCTTTGCTGGGTCCTTAATGAGAAGAAGTTAGGGCTAGGGAATTTTGACATGCCTGCCTTTCACAGCAAGTATTTTAGAGATTGTAAGCAACACTCAGCTACTTCTGGGGAGTCTGAGGTTTATATAAGTAGACAGAGTTATTAAACACTATCACCTTAAGAAACAGAATTGTGAACACCATGACCCCATATCCTATTCCATCCTTCAGACATTGAGGGGTTACTCTGTGCCAGGATCAGGGAAAGAAGGTAAAATAACAGACAAGTACCCACACACAGTACTGAAGGGACTTCAATGAAAGAGAAATAGAGAAGCAAATACTCCAAAAAAAAAAAAAAAGGCAAGTACCTGATTTATTTGGTTATAATAAGTGCTATGAAAGAAAAAGCTGAAATCACTGTGGAACCCTACCACCGTCCTGTTATGCATTATTATTATTATTATCTATATTAAAATTTCTTGTGTTGTTGGTGAGAAGGGGATTATACATGAGAACTAATCCTTAAAATCAAGACAATTGAACTCAGAGTGAATCAGAATTTTAGAATTACTGAGCAAAACATTTTCATTCAGTCAAAAACATGACTCCCACATTCTTTTCTCCTTTACCTTTATATTATAAGATTATTCAGCTTGTGGCAGCTTTAAGGATTAGAAAAATGCAAGTACTTAATGTTGCTTAGTAACTTCTCTTGCCTGTCATTTTGGGCAGTGCATAAACAACTTGTAACTTCCCCACACTTGCCCCAAATTACTAGACTCCAGAAAGAGCACACAGGCTGATGAGTCACTTTGCTATCCTGTTGTTCTTAATAAGAGCTCTGATTACCAGGGTGGGTGCTTTATTGTTCCATAATGTTACTTGCCACGCCACATGTCAGAAATTTCTGTTTGCCAAATAGAGGTCCTCTTGCTGTCACACATGGAAGAAAGCATAGCATGAAAGCCATTCAGGGGAGGACTTTTGTTCTGTATTGGGTCCCTGGTTTTGAATGCACTCTAAATGCTACTGTAAAACAGTGTGAAAGTGAAGCGGTGAGGTTTTTGAGTTTCATTCAGGCCACCTGCACAACAGCTTGGTGGTGCATTTGGTGTTTTTGTAACTACATGATCTTTCTAAGAGCACTTTAAAAAAATGAGACCAATGGTTTCAATGTAGCTGTGATAATATTGCTATTCTTTATGGTTAGGCAATGTTCTTTAATTCTTGAAATTAGTAAAAAAGAAACAATAATAGTAAAAAAAAAATCAATAAGGGTATTGTTTGATGTATCTATATATATAAAAGCCAAGTAGCCGGAATGACCAAAACGACTGGTTGCTATGACACTCACTGCGGCCAGCCAACAGGCCCGATTGGCGGTGGGGCTGGCCAGCCAACCTCCCATGGCCCCTACCCCAGCCAGCCAACCTCCCACGGACCCTTCCCCTGGCCAGCTGGGCCCCAATCTCGGCCGATCGGGGCGGGCCAGGTGGAACCCACCTGTGCACCAATTTGTGCACCAGGTCTCTAGTATATCAATAATATAGAAAGCCATGTTGAAGGAATTAGCAGCTATAACCTACTACTGGGAACATCCGGGATGGAGAGAATGTGCATGCTCTCTGGTTCTTTAACATCTGTTTTGCTGATCCCAATGAGTTAAAATCCAAACTGTGTTAAGACATATGGAAACATTGTTTGAGGAATGCTAATATCCGTGTTAAAAAAAGACAAGGGAAGGAAAGCTTTTCTTATCTAAACATTAAACAAAGTTAAATAGTTTTCTATTTTAAGGACTTCTTATAGTTCCTCAGATGCAAGTGTGTGTTGGAATCTCCAGGAGTGGGATTTAGCACGAACTTCCCTGATCTTATTTAATCACAGAATTCCTCCTCCTGGGAACGAATAGTACTTTTTCTTTGAAAACCCTACAATACAATTTGGGGGGCCTATCAGCATTCAGTTAATACATTTAAAATTTTTTGAGCACCTATGGTATATCTGAATAGTAGGTTCTGGGAAGAAAATGTTGACTAGAATGTGTGGCATTGACAGGTTCTAGTCCTAAATTAGGGGGTTGGAGGAAATACATGGATGTAGAAATGTAACACCGTGGGCTACATGCAGCAATAGAAGTAGGTACATTGTCGGGTGCTATAGGAGAGTAAGAGATTAAGAAATTAATTACAGATAATTTAGAATTTGAGCTGGATCTTGAGGGAAAGGAATATAAAAAAACAAAGACAATAAACTAACTTACAAAGATGTGTAGAGGTAATTATTTTTTTACCCTATTATAAAAGCCAGTACTCCTTTCATTCATACAAGCATAACTCTTGAATAAACAAATGACTACATGAATAAAAAGATGAGAGCAGCAAATGGGAAAGAGATAAATCCTTGGTGGTGCAGATAATACTTGATTCCTTTGAAGTAGGAAAAGAATATAAAGTGAGAGAGACGGTAATTTTAGGAAAACATCTTGGTGAAATCTAATATTTTTAGAGTATATTGGAGTATATGGATTGTAAAGAATGAAAATAAATTGTCTCAGAGGAGGAAAATAATAACAGAAATGTGTGGTATCCCGAAGACCAGGACGGAAAACATAAGAAAAACAAAGTAATCCTCACTGCTGGATTATGCTGAGAGATTGAGATGAGGAATGAAAAATATCCATTGGATTTCAACACAAGGAGATCATTGGTGATCTGAGCTAAGAATGCTCTGCTGTAGTGATTGGGGTGAAACCTAGATGAAAATGTGTGGAGGAGAAATGAAGACAGAAGGTTTAAAAGACTATACATCTGTTTCTGGAGAATGATAGAAGTTTGAAGGAGCTTTTACTTTACTGAGATGGGAGTTTTTTAATGTGTTTAAATTACCTGAGTAGTTGATGTGATTAAAAATACAGAAAAGAGACACTTAACAGATACTTCAGAACATGCAATTGAATAGGATCAAAGACATATGAGGTATGGGTTGATTTTGACCAGAAGTAACATCCTCTCTAAAAAAAGAGGAGGAAGAGAGAAAGGAGCAATCTAGATAGCTCTGTGGGTTTTGTAGTTAGTGCTAAATTGAGGATATTTCTGGAATTTAATTTATTTTTTGGTAGAATTTGAATAAAGTGAAGAAAGTTTAAAGTTTGGACAAGCTTGGAGAGGTTATGAGCCATATGTATCTGCTAGGATTTGAGCATTATTGGGGGCATTTAGGTAGACTATTACGAATTTACAGTGAAAACAATTTACCTCAATGTGTGACTCCATTCAGCTGCTTGGGATGTGACAAAGAAAACACAGAGTTCATTCAAGAGTTATTGCTTTAATTTTCTTTGAATTTTATAATATCATTACCTATCCCCTCAGTATCATCTGCCATCTTATTACTCCTTCAGATTTAGAAATTTGGATGACAATTTTCCTTTATCAATATATGCTGTCATCATTATTATTGGTTAAGTGTATAGGTCAGTGATGGCGAACCTATCACACGCGTGTCAGAGGTGACACGCGAACTCATTTTTTTGGTTGATTTTTCTTTGTTAAATGGCATTTAAATATATAAAATAAGTATCAAAAATATAAGTCTTTGTTTTACTATGGTTGCAAATATCAAAAAATTTCTATATGTGACACGGCACCAGAGTTAAGTTGGGGTTTTTCAAAATGCTGACACGCCGAGCTCAAAAGGTTCGCCATCACTGGTATAAGTTGACAAGACAATTAATACCCTACAGAAATTCCACTTCCATGTTAGGCAATAAATTCCATTCTGAATCTTGTTATTTCCTGGAACATCTTATCTTTAAAATCATGAATTACCAATCAACAATCAATCACCTTGTTCTCTCTACCTCCCATTAGTCTCCAGTACCTTGACACACCTTGTTTTCTTCCATGATTTTTTTCATTCACCCTCTCTCTTTACTATCCAGGCAAGAAGAACTAGGATAAAACTTAAATACCTCTTTTGCCCAAATCTTCATTTCTCTGTACTCCTTTTCTTCCATTTTACATCTAAGAAAATCCTTACCTTTTCTCAATTGAGCAATCTGGCTTTGCTCTTTTGCTTGGAGTACTAAATGCTATTGAAAATCACAAAACCATGAAAACGGGTGTCATAATACATTTGTGATCTCCTTTCTCATTCTGACCCTGATGATTCTAAGTGCCTGTGTTTTCTTCTCCTTTGCATTCTCCACAGTAGCTTCCTTATAAAGCCCTGCCACCTATGCTTCATATTTCCTGAAGAAAAGAAAAACTTGGTATATTTAACCTCTTCCTGTTTGTATCATTTATTTTTATTTTTGGTATTGGCATAATAATTTAAATTAAATTTGGGTTTTAATTTAAAAATTATTAATATCAGCACCAGCCAGATAGCTCAGTTGGTTAGAGTGTCCTTTGTTGTTCCATACACCAAACGGTTACAGGTTTGATTCCTTATAAGCCCATGCTTAGGCTGCTGGTCTGATCCTATGTGCTCTCTCCCTCTCTCTCTCTTCCCTTCTCTCTCTCCCTCTCTTCCTTTCCTTCCCTCCATTTCTCCCTTCCTTTCTCTAGACATATCCTTGGGTAAGGATTAAAAAAATTATTAATATCCAAAATTGCCTCAACCCTATTTTCCATCACTCCCCACCTTTTGTGTACCTATGCTTCTAGACAATGCTTCATAACACGGCCCCCCTCTATCTCTTCAAGAATGTCTATTGTCACTCTCTTCTCTTCCAATATAATGTTTCTCTGACATGAAGCTGCTTCAAATTCCCTTTCTGTCAGCATTTCTTTCTCATCTTACTTGCACTTCATTGTGTCTCCAGTTTTTATTTTCTCAGTGTACAAACAAGTATCTAAACAATACTAAATAAATAAGTGAAATTTGAAAATGGCTCTTTTTGTGATTGGGAGGTGATGAATTGTCTCATCAAATGTCTTCCTGGGTCAAAAAAATTTTTTTGTAATTTTTAAATCTACTCTGTTAGAGAGGTAAGTGAACACCTCCTTCATTCTAATACATTATTCTTACCTCCTCTCTGTCCATTTTCAATATAGTTTATACTGATTCTGAACAAGCTCCTTTCTTTTAGTATATTCCCCTTGGTGTATAACAGTAATAACTGTATGTGCTTATTCTGGAGATAATACTCAATCATGTTATTCTGTTTTTAGAGAATGAGATTATTCTTGGTTTGACCAAGTGTAATAATTGGAACTTTATTTCTCCAATATTAGCAGCTTAAGTTAGATTTAGGTATTTGTTTTATTTCTGACCCATTCCGTGAATTGATTATTGGCATTCAGTTTTAAAGCTGGATATAAAGAAGTAGAAGGATCAGGGTTATGGTTTGTATTGGACAAGAACAAGCCTGTAGACTTTGAGGGCTTATAGGAGGTAAACAGAAGGTCAAGAGGTAACACAGTGGAAGAAAATAGAAAATAACCTAGTCTATTTTCCCAGTGCTGTGTCACCTTCTCAGTCTCATTTAAATGATGATGTGCCAGTGACAACAGAAATGTTTTTCTTAACCACATCAAGTACTTATCAAAAGAGATGTGAAAAAATGATTATAGAAGGTGTTTTACTCATGATTTCCAGGTGCAATTCAACAGTAGTTGGTCAGGCGTTTAGATTTTTGCTTTCCCATAACATTATCCTTCCTCCATTCTTACCATATAAGCACAAATCAACTAATAAGATAAATGAAGGCATTTCTTAGAGGGAAAACATGACATATAAGACATTACCTTCAAGTGGATTCATCCATGGTGGTACAGTAGTCTACTTGGCAAGTGTGCTTTTTAAACTTATGAGTAGCTTCAGAAACCACAGAGGGAGGTTTCCCCTGGAATAGCTTTTTAATTTCTGTGATTTGTTTCTATGTGATTTCACCTAAGCAATATAAATAAGGTTAACTGTGACCTGAAAATAAAACGGATACTCTGTCATTTTGCTTACAACACAGTATAATCTCTGGCCTCATAAATTTTATTTGTCAGATTTTAAAAGTATAGCTCCACAAAGAAATGAAAATCATGGAGAGAGAAAACTTTCAGGCTAGGACACTATTAGATTTTATGGTTAAATTTTGATAAGCAGATATATTTTTAATGCATGCATGTTTGATTACATACATTGCAATGTTATTGTTTTTAGACTGCACTGAAAGAAATTGCTGTATTTCTATATGATATTTATTCCAGGTCAAGCAATAAAATATATTAAAAAACGAATTTTCAGTTTTGAGAAAGAGGTCAAGGTTCCCTCTGTTTTATATAGTTTTTGCTTTTGTAGGTTGGGGGTGGAATTTTATGTTACTTTTTTAGGAATCTTTTTCATTCAATATCTACTTTAGATTGCCAAGAGCTTAAGTACCAACAATTAATTGATTTCTGTGGACTTGCTCTTTCGTATACGATGAGCAAAATATTGATCCCCCCTTTTTTTTTAATACCTAAGGACTGTTTATTCTCTGTTAGCTGATATTCAGTTGTTTTTCTTAAACTGAGTACTTGTGAGATGAGCTTCCTATCCCATCTGCTGGGGGCAATTTTCCAAATGATGTGTGTGGTAGACCATTGTCAAGCCGGCTGCACCGGAAATTTGATTGGCCTGATGAAGCACAAGAAATATAGAAGTATATGTCTTTGGAGGAGCAAGAATGTCACTAAAACAAGAGGGCTGGCCCTTTAGTGCTGGCATGGCCCCACCCAGATGGTTAGTAAGGACTAAAATTCCACGTCCTTCCCTGTGTGCTGATTGGGAGGATTTCTCCCTCCACATGGGACTCGGGTATTTCTGAATTTTGGCTCAGCCCTTGTGTGGAATAAAACAAAGCCTCAGGGAGCATCTACTCAATTGCATTCTTAATTCTGTGTTTATTCTTTGCAAGGATTATTTGCTAGTGTAATTGTAAATCAAAGAGAAAGACAACCATAGCTGAGTCACGGTCCCAATTCTTGCCAGTGCTAGAACCCAAAGTAGTTTTTGTTGTTGTTGTTGTTGTTCTGACCAGTTTAGAAAAAGATCTTTATTGGGCTGGCTCATAGATTTCTTGCCACTTCCTGAATAACATCAGCACTTCCTGGCTTTTGCAATTCCATGGTGTTCCTTTTTAAAAAAGTAAAAAAAGTGTTGTTTTTTTTTAAAAAATTGATATTTAGAGAGAGAGGGAGAGAGAGATAGAAACCTTGGTGAGAGAGAAGCATTGATCATGGATTGGAAGCCTCCTGCACATCCCTACTGGGATCAAGCCTGCAACCTGGGCATGTGTCCTGACAGGGAATCAAATGGCGACCTCCTAAATCGTAGCTCAACGCTCAACCACCGAATCACACTTTCTATGGCATGGTGTTCCTTTTTATCCTTATCAGACCCACTAGGGTACAAGCTATATTGTCTTATTAATGTTTTAAAAATCATTAAGCTTAGCAAAGTTCTGACAGGTAAGGAAACATCACAGTTACCAGCCCTAATTTACTTATACTTCCCAATTTCAATATGTAAATAAGAAGACCCAAACATTACAGCCATGTAGACAACTTTGAAACTTCAGAGCAACGATCTGCACTCTAAGCAAGGACCTGTCCTCATAACTTTCAGATTTCTTCATGCACACAAAGATGAACAAGAAGAAGGCCAGTGCTTTCCGATTTAGGGCACCAATAGTGAAGAGGAGTCTTTTAGTGCAGGGCAGAGAGGCATGGGAGTCCTAGTTGACATGATGGTGCAGGACACTTCAAGAAGGCATAGAGAATGAAGGGAAACCAGGTGTTGGGAATAATATCTACGAAATCACGCTTATGCTTTAGACCTCTGTCACTGTGTCTCCCACTGATTCTTTAGTCAATTATAATTTGCCATCATTATGCACCTAAACTTAAATTGGCCTTAAAAGCTATATCAGTGTCCAAATTATCAAATGCATTTACCTTTTGTCATCATCAGCTTCTTATGAGCATTTTCCTTTTGATAGCTTCACTCATTGTTGACATTCTACCATTGGTAAAACTGTGCTGTTACAATATTATTTTTATTCAAGCAGTTAAAAAGCATTCAATGACTACCATATGACAGACACTCAAAAAACAATGCTAATCAAGCACACAAGTAGCTTCTGTCCTCAGTGAGTTTACAGTTTCCTGAGAGTGATTGGTATTAAGATTCTATTGTTTAATTAATAAACATATTCTGAGCACCTCCTTGATGCCAGGTTCTGTTCTAAACATCAGAAATACAATGTAAAAATAGCACATTGAAAAGTTACAGTATCTTGGAGCAGATACAAAGTAACAATTAAATATATAATTTTACATTTGGGTGCAATTAAGAAAAGTAAGCCAGGGTAAGAGAAGGGTAATAGAGAGTGGGTGCTATTTTAAATAATGTATGATTTTAGATTTATTTATTATTTTTTAATAATTTTTTATTGTTAAAAGTATTACACATGTCCCCTTTTTCCCCTCATTGCCTTCTCCACTCCCACCCCCACAAGCCATCACTACCAAGGACACTGTCTGTACCCTTGGGTTATGCAGATACACATATGAGTTCATTGATTGATCTCTTCCCCCCCTCCACATTTTAAATGTCTTTAAGATATCCAAGAGGAGCTGTTAAGTAGGCCATTGATTACATGAGGCCAAATTTAAGGAAAGTAGTTGGAAACAAAGATGGGGGAGTTGTGTATACACTGAAGCAGGAGAGACCACCTAAGGGTTAGGTGCAGATAAAGAAGGTTCAGTGCTGAGTGTTGGGGTAAACCAGTAGTTCACGGGATGGAGAGAAGGTGCAGGAATCAGCAAAGTTACGTGAGAAGGAGCAGCAGGAGAATGTATTTCCCTGGATGCCAAGTACAAAGCGCTTCAAGAAGAACAGGCTGTTCAGTTTTGTGAATTGCAACTGAGAAGGACCAGCAGGATGACTTCAGATTGCCTATAGGATTGGAAAAGATAAGTCTTCGTTGAGCTTGAAAAGGGCAGTTTCAGTGAAGTGGTGGAGCAAACGTCAGACTGGAGCAGATTAAATTATGACTTGTTGGTGTTGAAGTGGAGAGAAAACAATTCAAATAACAATACAAATAAATTGGAAATTGCACCTGAAATGAATGCTTCAAATCAGTATTAGTTCACTTAGTCAAGAAAGGCTTTATGAGAAAGTGCTCAGGAACTGAGGTCTGACGGATGAGTTGGTTTAAGGAGATAATAAAGAAGCAAAGGTTGAGCAGCTCATAGAGACTTTATAGTAAGGCGAATTTAAGGACTGACTGTTTGAAGTGGGTGCGTATGAGTTTAAAGAGAAGTCAGTTGTCACAAGTCTGTATTGTCTTTGGCCTTAGAACATTGGATATAATTTGATTTACTTTTAAGGGAGATGGGGATATGTGAACAACATTATGTCTTGATGACATACATACATTTGTGTAGTTTTTGACATATCTTGTCAGCTGTTTATATAAGGATGCGTTTGTCGCTTTCTTAAGTTTACTACATGGTGGTCCTTGAGGATGGGAAATTCATTTGCGTAACATCCACAGCTCCAATATTTGTGAACAAATGATTGCAATCAAGTAGGCAATCCCTTTAGTTACCTGTAGATATTTTCCTTCCCACACAGACTAGTTTGGGCTCTACTCCCCATCAAGTTACCTGTACCAGACCCTTTTCCTTAAAGACAGGAGCTTAGAAGCCAGGAATCTAAACCAATCAGGGCTAATGCGTTTTCCCGCCCTCTCAGGATCTCTAAGTGCATAGGACTAAGTCCTTTGGCAATGAGGCCCTGCCTTTATGTTCCAAAGTCATCATGCCTCCCTCGCCCAGGTGCATATAATTTGAAGGAAGCAGTTTTAGGAGAGGAAGCCAAGTACCAGTTTAATACTATTTCACTTAGCAATCTTCAATAATTGGCTTCTTTTTAAAAACTGGCATAAAAAAGAGTGCTTAATATCTTTTCTGTTTCCTGTCTAATTTCCTGTGGTCCGAGTTCTGCCGAGCAATGGCCTCCAGAGCACGAGCTGCCGTGTTTTAGGATGTTCCAAAGCATGAATCAGGATGGATCCTTCTTTTATTCATGGCTGTACTTGGTGGCAATTTATGCAGCCTGAGATGAGGATTTACTTTTCCCCTCTGAAGGTTTCAGGGATGTTTTTGTCAGGTTTTGGAAAATGTGCTTGAGGGGCAGTGATAAAGCGAGTGCTGACTCAGAAAACGCCGGCTGTCAGAGAACATATTTATCTCCACATTTGGGAGGCAGAGCAGGAAAAGCACAAATCTTCACAAAACCCGTGTGAAAACTTTCTAAGGTAAGGGAGAAGGTCAATATGACATGGCTTTCTGTCCATATTATTTATAGCTTACAGGCTGCTTAGGCATAGAGAATAATCTGAAATCTATGACCATTCGAAGGTGAACATTTCCCCCCTGTGGTAATATAGTACTTAGGAAAACGTGATTGTTAAATGGTCTATTTCATTCTGTTTCTGAAATAGATGTCATGATATCAGAGAAATAATTACATTAAAATATTCTCCTAGGTGTGTCTAAAGTAGAGGTCTACCTGCTTTTGTAAAGCAACTGTTAATGGAATGTGGCCGAATTTATTTGTTTACATGCTGCTTACGGCTTCTTTTGCACAACAACAACAGTTGTTCCAACAGAGACCTTTGGTCCACAGAGTTTAAAATTGTTATTTGGTCCTTTAAGAAAACATTTGTTGTTTTCTGGCCAAGAAGGAAATTTTGTCATAAATGGAAGTTTCCATGTTGTTTTCTATAATGACATCAATAAGCTTGCTCTAATTGTGGTGGATGCAAAATCATGATGGGAGTGTCTGTTTATTAGTTGGTAGTGTTATTCTACTGATTCATTTGTTTGTTCCGTATATGTGGGTTTAGAATAGTGAAAAGAAAGTACATTTATATCTTCTTCATGCAAGTAAAGCTTGTATGAGTGGCTACTTAGCTATCACAATTAGGTGTTGATTGCAGAGCTACTGAATCTACCCGTGTGAGCCAAATGTTAATTAAACCTGTAGATTCAGGTTCTCTTTCTGTCTAAGACAGTGGTTCTCAACCTTGACTGCACATTAGAATCACCTGGGAATCTTTTGAAAATCCTGATTTCTGGGCCTCATCCTCCGGAAATTCTGTTTCTTTGTTACTAATGTTGTGGCCTCACCCCATAACAAAGAACAGAATTTCCAGAGGATGAGGCCCAGAAATCAGGATTTTGAAAAGATTCCCAGGTGATTCTAATGTGCAGCCAAGGTTGAGAACCACTGGTCTAAGAGCTTTCAAAAAGTGACTCTCTTCACAATTTCTTCAAAAAATATGAATGGCCACAGTGGTTAATATAAAACCATAGGGCTTTGAGTGTGGAGTCCCAGTAAAAACCTGGTAGATTATGTCTGTGTCTGTGTCCATCACTATGTTTATCCCTATCCCTACTCAACATTTCTCTCCCTGTGTATATGTGTTTATGTATTCTTCCATCCTAAATACTTTTTATAGAAACTAGAAAATTTGAATTAAATATTGCATACATCTGCATGTTTTGTGTTCTAGTTTGCTGTTCACTAGCACCCATTAATATTCATATGACTAAAGATTAGCAATGTGCCAGCTGCTAGAGGGGAGCAAAAGGCCTTCCTATTTGGGGAGGACGGATACTGAGCACGCTGTAAATACGCTGTATGTCCATTTCTCTTCTGACCCTGGTGTCTGAGAGGAAACGCACAAATCCTGCGTCTCTGGCTCCAGGAAATGCTCAGGAGCTGCGCACACCCACGCAGCCTGCCCAGGCGAATATTTCTGGCAGCCCCCTCGTGTCCTCTCTTGGTTGTGCTCATTCTTCAGGTAAAACCGCAGCCTGACTTCTAACCTCCGAGATCCAAATCTGAAGCTTCTAAAAACATGGAGTTTCTGACGTTTGCAAAGCAGCAGGTCTGCATTTCGGCCATCCTTTGAGAAACCAGATCTGGCAAACCTGGGTGTGTGCACTCTCTCCAGGCAGGGCCTTGCGGAAGCAGGAGCAGCTGTGCCTCTGGGAGGGTGTTAAAGGAAGGAAGACATCAATTGACCAAACCACACAACAGTGGTTCAAGTCATACAACGGAATATTTGGGTGATAGTAGAGCAGGTCGTTGAGTTTATTTTGGACAAAAATTATTTAAAAGTTTCTCCCAGAAGAAGCGTTGTCATTTTCATCAGTTCTACAAGTTCACCTTTACTCTTAGTTGCAGTATATCCTGATCAGTAGTAGACAGGAAGTGAAACAAAGGTACGTAACCCTAAAAAAGCAACACCCAGCAACGGGACTAAAAAATGACACCAAGTAATCCTTCTGCCTGTTCGAAAATTGCAGCCACATGATTTGACATGAATTTTTCTGCATATGCTCCGACCTCCTTGTGTAATCTCTAGAAAATTGCAAGAATATTCTCAGGACAGTTTTATTATATCGAAATTTAAAACACCTTTATGGAAAAAGTATCTTAATTAAAACCAAGAATGAGTCATTTGTTGGGAGAAAATATTCTTTATTCTTATAATACACAAAGGGTTAATTTCTCTGATGTTCAAGATGTATTAAAAAAATAAATAAAAGAGAGTGACAGAGCCATAGAAATAGCTCAACAGGATAAGAACAATGAGAAGTGATCCTAGTGGCCAAGCCTCTGAAAATATGCCAAATCTCAACAGTTGTCATAGAAATGATGACCACAGCACCACCACCACTACCAATATAATCCAGATTTCACCCACCAGATAGGAAGCATTTGAGAACATTTAATAATACCCAGGCTGACAAGGGTTTAAAAAAGTTGTTTTCTAAACAATCAGCAATTCTGTAAGTGCTGTGGAATATTTGGAAAGCATTTTGCTATAACCTATGAAAATTCAAATTTCCCATCATTTTGGACCTAATAGCTCCATGATTAGTTATTTATTCAATACAGTAAAGATACTAGAATATAAAAACATATGGCTACATTTTTCATTGGAGCATTATTTATTTTAGTATAAAATTGGAAATAAGATCAAATAAACATCAGTACACATGAGGCTGAGTAAATTATACTTCCCTACTGTGTAATGCTCTTTGGCTATCATAAAGAATGAGTTATAGTTGCCTGTCTGTTCATTCTGTTTTTACAATAAGAATAGTATGTTATAGAATGTGTAACATATGATCATACCTTTAAAGAAATAAAAACTAATGGCAAAGCAATATTCTCTATTTATGATGGCTTATATAAGCAAAGTTATACACAAAGCTTTATCAGTGGTTAGATTAAGGTTATGAGATTAGTATGAGGCTCCTAAGGACATTTGCCTTTTTAAAATATAGTTTTATTGATTTCAGAGAGAAAGGGAGAGGGAGAGAGAAATAGAAACATCAGTGATGAGAGAGAATCATTGATCAGCTGTCTCCTGCATGTCCCCTACTGGGGATCGAGCCTGCAACCCGCACAGGGCATGTGCCCTTGTTCGGAATCAAACCTGGGACCCTTCAGTCCACAGGCTGATGCTCTATCCACTGAGCCAAACCAGCTAGGGCAAAGACATTGTTAATTTTGACACTAACATTTTGTTTAAAAGAACATGAATTTTTATTGCTATACATATAAATTTAAATTGTTATTTCATGTTATAATTCTACCCCCATACTCCAAATCCAAATATAGAATACAATCCAAACCTTTTACCCCAATCCATAAGTCTCTTGTGATTCACTTTTCCCCAACGTGATCTTGAGCAATTCCAGCATTTCTTAGCTGCATCTAGAAATAATATCCAGTTTTTTCATTTATTTTGAAAAAAAAAATGCAGTTCTTTCTTACCTTAAAATCTCCCCATTCCCTCCCATACAGAACCAGCTTTCCTATACTCTGTTTGGCTGATTCAGTTGAAGTGTCACTTTGATCCTTCATTAGCAATTATGTTCTCCATTATAAATTCTTATAAGGATTCTGAGGAATGTAGTTTATTTGTATCAATTGTGTGAGGACTTTTATTTTTTTAAAATACATTTTTATTGATTTTAGATAGAAAGAGAAACATCATTGTGAGAGAGAAACATCGATTGGTTGCCTCCCACATTCACCCTGGCTGGTGATGGAACGACAACCTTTCGGTGCCATCTTATGAGACTCAGAATTTCTAATATGAGGATGTTTGAGTATGTTGGACAAGATGAACTAAACAACTATTTATCAAATGTATTTTTAAAAATCTACAATCTTATTATGAAAAGAAACAAGGGTCGCACATACAATGGTCACTTATTACTTACATTGAGAGTTTCTGGATTATTTCACTTAAAAAGAATTTCAGCTTGTCATACAAAAATTTTATATGTCAGGGTTATTTCAATGTAGGTTTAATTTACCATGGAAATGGATGAGTGCCCTTTTTTATTTTTCTGTCCAGCTACAGGAGCTGTAACTATGGACATTTTTGTTGGATAAAAGGAGTTTTACAAGTTTGTTTACTAACATAAATATTTAGGGTCATAGGCATATTCTTTGGACCTTATAGCCTATGTCATTTCAGATAGAAAAAAAAAAGTTTTGGCCACTTGGATTAGAAGCTTCTAAAGACACAAATATTTGGATAGAATACAAGTATTAATTTAAGAGGTTCTCACAAGACAAAGTATGAAATATCCAAATAACTTGGAAGGAGAGTTAAAATGTCTTATATTTAGGGAACAAACTCATCTGAAATGATAGAAACAGCTTATCTTTTTCACACGCTCTGACTGCAGTTACTGAATGCAAACAGTGCAAGTTTACCTGTTAAATTGTTTCATTAGATACACTTGGTTAGCTAACATAGACAAATCAGGTGTCTGCATAGGATGTCCTTTACCTCAGGCCATGAATATCTTGAAATACATTAATATAGATTACTTTTGTATGTCATTATTTAGAAAGAGTTACATTACTTTGAACCTTGAACCCTTGCTTTACTTCTTTAATAAAATAAATAGAAATCAGTATGACATTTAGCTCTGTCTGGTAATATGAGGCCATGAGTATATAATTTATTATTATAAAATAAAAGCATGGATTTTTGAGCACTAAAATAAATGAAATAATACTATAGCATTTATTTTGGTGGTGGTTTTTAAATAGTATGCAAGATACATAATTCCATAGGCGAAAAGCAGTTAGTTTGTAAGATATTTTAATTGATCACGATATTAGTAATAAATATCTATTTGATTTTTTATACCTAATAAAATGTAGTTTATATAGATTTTTCACCAACTTAAAAATTAAACAGTAAAGTGTATAGTCATATACCGACCCTAGTTGCTGACAGTCTTAAAGATTCAGTACAGGTACATTAGAGCAATTGAAAAAGAAAGAAAGCCATTGGTAACATTTTTACTCTACATTACCATTTATGAATGCAGATTGGAACAGGTGGGCATGTTAACTTCTGAGTTATTGGCCTGACTTATTTCTGTTTAGCTTAATTTATAGATTTGTATGTGTACAGGTCAGACAAAATACTTTATATATATATATATATATATATATATATATATATATATATATATATATTTTATTGATTTTTTACAGAGAGAAAGGGAGAGAGATAGAGAGTTAGAAACATTGATGAGAGAGAAACATCGATCAGCTGCCTCCTGCACATCTCCTACTGGGGATGTGCCCGCAACCCAGGTACATGCCCTTGACCGGAATCGAACCTGGGACCTTTCAGTCCGCAGGCCAACGCCCTATCCACTGAGCCAAACCGGTTTCGGCAGACAGACAAAATACTTTTGTTGACACTATTTATATGTGTGCATAATTCACTGATAAAATATTGGCCTTTGCCGCCCCCCCCCCCCCCCCCCCCCCGTTTAGTGGGCAAGCTCAAAATCACCAAGTTAGACGAAACAGAAAAGCTATTTTTACTCTTCTGTAAGAATCACCACAAATAGGAATTCTCTTTTTTGAACACATACCCATGGGTCTAGAGCAGTGGTTCTCAACCTTGGCTGCACATTAGAATCACCTGGGAATCTTTTGAAAATCCTGATTTCTGGGCCTCATCCTCCGGAAATTCTGTTTCTTTGTTACTAATGTTGTGGCCCCACCCCATAACAAAGAAACAGAATTTCCAGAGGATGAGGCCCAGAAATCAGGATTTTGAAAAGATTCCCAGGTGATTCTAATGTGCAGCCAAGGTTGAGGACCACTGGTCTAGAGGTACAAAAAGTCATGGAATGATAATCAGTCCCTCAAAGCAAGGGGTTTTATTTAATTCCCCTATATATGATTTTTAAGCCATATCAAAAGCTTCAAGGGCGCCCTATAGTTTGTAAAACTCTGCACTATGGAGAGTTAATTATGTTCTGGGAAAAGTTTAAAATTGAAAGTTACCTTAGTAAAACATTTATGAAACTTCTATCACTAGCTTGGTTTTCTGGAGAACATTTCAAAACAAAAGAAGTTCTACATAAGTTATGAACCAGTGACAGATGCGAACCAGCACGGGCTGCTCACAAAGGTGCTAGAAATGCAATGTCAGCAAATGCCCAGAGCGGAATTTTCCAAAAAATTATTTCAGTTAAGAATGAGCTAAAAAATTTGGCAGAATTTCAGCAATAATACTGTAGAAGGTAAATCACATATGTGAGTTTTCAGAGACTGCAGTGGCAAAGTGTGTATATATTTATGAAACTTCCCCTAGCATCCCAGCATTGGTATGTGAGGGGAAAAAAAAAAACACCTCTTCGTTAACCATGGTCATATGTCATTTTTTCTTTTTTACATGCAAGTCTAAAAATATTAATGTCTTCATAATTATCTCTCCAACACTAAGCACAGTGCTTAGCACATAAAAAGCATGGAGATACTGAAATCTCAGACATTGGTTAGTTTTTCTTTCCTCAAAATAAAATTTGGTGCATGAGTTTAAAATGTGAGTTAAATTTTTATTTATGATTTGATTCAATTGATTACAAATACTTATACTGAATGAATTACAATCGTGCTAGGCACAGAAGACTAAAAATGTACAAAGTATATAAGCTGGTTGAGAAGACAGATATAAATTATTAACTGACAATATAGAAAATTATATAATTCAGTTCAACTATTAGTTGTACAGAAAAAAATAAGTCCAGAGAGGCAATTAAGTTATATTGAGATGTTTGTTTTTTTTGGAACTTATAATAAAAACATTAAATAAGGACAGTTTAAAAGAATAGGAAGTCCTAGATGGCAAATAACTGTAGAAGAATGAAACTTATTTTATCCCAGGCTTGTAGAGAACAGCTTCATTTCTTCATAAACACTTCTTTTATATAATGTTGATCAAACTGTTGTGAAATTATCGTATTCTTTCTATGCTGTCTATAACTTTCAGAGGAAGTCATCTTAACTCTATATCACATCTGCTTAACTTCTTAATTGCACACCAAACTCCTTTTTGGAAAATTGGTATTTGCTAACACAGAAGAAAAATCTGTTTTTTTCCTTAATCTAACAAGATGAAAAAGGGTTTGGAAAGGGAAGATATTGCAAAGCTATTTTCCCTCCTACTTATTTTGGCGAAACAACTTGAAAATTTACATGCAGGAGACTGTGTGTTCTAAACACTTTATATTGTATCTAATAATAAATCTATGTGGGGGGATTGATTTTTGAATAATGCCTTGAAGTTCAGGGTATAATGGATTTTGTTGCAATTTTTACTTTTTTTTCAGTTGTTACAGTACAACAAAAAAAGCAATATTTCAGATAATTTTAATAGTTTTTTGTGTGTGGCACTACTCCCCCATTTTTATCATGTTTGTAGACAATACTATATATTAAAATTTAGTATTCCATATTAATAATATTTTTTTAAAATAAATCTTTATTGTTCAGATTATTACAGTTGTTCCTCTTTTTTCCCCTCATAGCTCCTCTCCACCCAGTTCCCACCCCACCCTCTAGCCTTACCCCCCCCACTGTCCTCGTCCATAGGTGTACAATTTTTGTCCAGTCTCTTACTGCATCCCCCACACCACCTTTCTCCTGAGAATTGTCAGTCCACTTCCTTTCTATGCCCCTGATTCTATTCTATTCACCAGTTTATTCTGTTTGTCAGATGTTTTATTCACTTGATTTTTAGATTCAATTGTTGATAGATATGTATTTGTTGTTCATCATTTTTATCTTTACCTTTTTCCTTCTTCTTCTTCTTCTTCTTCTTCTTCTTCTTCTTCTTCTTCTTCTTCTTCTTCTTCTTCTTCTTCTTCTTCTTCTTCTTCTTCTTCTTCTTCAAGAATACCCTTCAGCATTTCATATAATACTGGTTTGGCGGTGATGAACTCCTTTAGTTTTTTTCTTATCTGTGAAGCTCTTTATCTGACCTTCAATTCTAAATGATAGTTTTGCTGGATAAAGTAATCTTGGTTGTAGGTTCTTGCTATTCATCACTTTGAATATTTCTTGCCACTCCCTTATGGCCTTCATAGTTTCGGTTGAGAAATCAGCTGACAGTCGTATGGGTACTCCCTTGTAGGTAACTAACTATTTTTCTCTTGCTGCTTTTAATATTTTCTCTTTGTCTTTTGTCCTTGACATTTTAATTACGATGTGTCTTGGTGTGGTCCTCTTTGGGTTCCTTTTGTTTGGGGTTCTCTGCGCATCCTGGACTTGTAAGTCTATTTCTTTCACCAGGTAGGGGAAGTTTTCTGTCATTATGTCTTCAAATAGGTTTTCAATATCTTGCTCTCTCTCTTCTTCTGGCACCCCTATAATTCAGATATTGGTATGCTTGAAGTTGTCCCAGAGGCTCCTTGCACTATCTTCATATTTTTGGATTTTTTTTCCTTTTGCTTTTCCAGTTGGGTGTTTTTTGCTTCTTAGTATTTCAAATCTTTGACTTGATTCTTGGGATCCTCTAGTCTGCTGTTGGATTTCTGTATAATATTCTTTATTTCAGTCAGTGTATGCTTAATTTCTAATTGGTCCTTTTTCATATCCTTGAGGGCCTCACTATATTTCTTGAGGTTTCTAGAAGATTCATGAGTAATCTTATAACCGTGGTTTTGAACTCTATGTCCATTAGTTTGCTTTCCTCCATTTCTTTCATTTGTGACCTATTTCTTTGTCTCTGCATTTTGGCTGCGTCTCTGTGTTGATAGAGTGGCTTTGTGTGCTAGGTGTCCTATAGGGCCCAGTGGCTCAGCCTCCCTAATTACCTGAGGTAGACACTCTTGGTGTACCCCTTTGTGGGCTGTGTGCACAGTCATGTTGTAGTTAAGCCTTGGTTGTTATTGGTATCACTGGGAGGAATTGATCTTCAGGCCAATTGGCTGTGAGGAGCAGTTGTGTCTACAATGGGAGAACTTCTGTGCTGGAGACACTCTTATGGGGCAGGACTTGCTTCAGTGGGGCTTTGTTGCTCACTGACACTGCCCAGGTTTTTAGGTGGAGAAAGGCCAGGCCATTCATATGCAAAAGCCTCTGAGCACAGCTTGGGTGGGGTTGTAAATTGGGTGGGGCAGAGCCTCAGGGAATCACCAGGGTGGAGCAAACCACAATGGCTGCCAGTCTGCTCTGTTTCAGAGCGGTCCTGGGGTCTGTGTCTCACAGCCTCATGCACGAACAGTGACCGCTGCAAGCACCTTTGAGAGAAAGCCACCCTCATGTTCCGGCCAATGCCAGACAGTCCAGTTTCTCCCCGTGTGAGTCTGGGTCCTCAGAGACTCACCCGGAACTGGAGTTCAGAGCAGTCAGGAGCTTGTATCTCCCTCTTGATTGAAAAAGACAACAGCGTACCCAGCTGCCAGCCCCTTTCGTGCTTGCCTCTGTACCTCTGCACTTCCACACCTCTGCACCTTTACCAGACTCAATGCACTTTTCTCTTTCCTTCTAGTTGTAGAATTTCCACTCAGCCAGCCTTCCCGTGGTTCTGTACGATATTCGTTTTGTTGTTTAGTTGTATTTTTAATGTGGTTGTGCACGGCAGCAACTTCAGGTGTTTACCTATGCCACCATCTTGGTTGTCTCAATAGTATTATGTTATTAATAGTACTATAAAATAGTATATTATTTTTCTCATTATCACCTTATAGTGAGAGTTTGTAGTTAAAACATTAAGATTCTCATACATTAAGCTAATCTGATCTATTAATATAAATAAATGAAAATAATATGTTTATATTCTTTACCTTAATGCATTTAATTGGAAATGTGGAAATATATGCTCTTCCCAGTGTAGCAATATCAGCTCACTTGTCTCCACAAACATTACATTCTATTACAGGCAAGTCTCCTGAAACGATCATGATTGTGATTAAAAAAATTATGATTAAAAAATTTGTGATTAATGAGAAGTGGGTGAAGCAACTAAAGAGTATGAGATAGAAGAACTCTGGTCCTGCTTTTCCGAGCATTTTCAAAACAGGTTCCTCGAGGACGTGTGTGTGTATGTGTGTGTGTGTGTGTGTGTGTGTGTGTGTGTGTGTTTAAGTGGTACTACAGGATAGCTGGGTACATCTTCATCTTCAACTAGAGAAATTCAACCTCTGTTTGATACACTGGCTGTACTACAGGATTTTATTCAAGGAAAGAATGCTGTTACTAAAAATCTTTTAAAATTACTGCTATAGCCCTACCTGGTTTGGCTCAGTGGTTGGAGTGTCCGCCCTTGGTCTGAAGGGTCCTGGGTTTGATTCTAGTCAAGGGCACATACCTAGACCTCGATAGCAGGCTCAATTCCCGCCCTGGTCTGGGCGCATGGGGGAGGCAACCAATTGATGTGTCTCTCTCACATCAATGTTTCTCTCTGTGTCTCTCCCCCTCCTTTCCATTCTGTCCAAAAGTTGATGGAAAATATATCCTTGGGAAGGCAGGGGTGGATGGGGAGAGATCAACCAAAGAACTTGTATGCATCTATTCATAACTCATGCACAGTCAGTAGTGTGGTGAAGGTCTGGGGCAGGGGGCAAGGTGAAGAGGTGGGCTAGAAGGGGTCAATGGGGGAAAAAGAGGATGTATGTAATACAACAATACAGATTTTTTAAAAAGTGTCTTCTATACTACTGTATATTTTCATCTCATTCTTAGTAATGACATTCTATTTTTTAAATATGTTGATTAATAAAACTATTCTATATTTTTACTATCTATGTAGTAATTTAAAAACAAATTACTTATAGAACACATATATAATGCCATTACTGAATTCTACTGATTACATTTCTTTTAAGAAACTAAATGACTTTTATATCATTTTCACTCAATTCAGAAATCTTTAGTAATAATGAAATTGTAATTTTGGACTGTAAGGGTAACTTTGCCTAGAAATAGTAGAGCTCAAAATTAACTCTAAGTTGTTCATATGCATGTACATGTAATTGAAAAGCATGTTCATACATTTTATATATATATTATATATATATATATATATATATATATATATATACATACATACACACACATATATATGATACATAAGAAGTTAATTGGTGCAATCTAGCTAGTGTCTTAAATCGGGAACTATGCTAGGCATTTGGAGTGCAATACAATATAAGAGAAACACTATGTCCAGCTACTTTCTATAAATTCCGTGAATCTAGAGAAGGTGAAAAGTAGGTTTCATTACATATACCAACATTACCCCACTGGCAGTATTTGCCTCTAATGTTGGGTAGAGATGGATTCTATTTTAATCATTCATTTAAGACTAGCTGCTTGAGTATTGGGGAGGGGAGGGCTTGTAGTACAGGTATACATTTGACATGTATATGCCATATATTGTGATCCTTGTTCTATCATTTTCTAACTTAAAACCAGCAGTTCATTGGCAAATAATAGGTGCACTTTACAGGCAGCATATTCATATAATGAGTAATATGAGCAGATTGGTATATCATAGGTTCTTATATGAAACTGCAGAAGTGACTTTTTGTGCCATTTCTCTCGTTTATAAACTCATCTCTATTTTTAGAACCAATGAATCACCATTTGGCCCTTTTCTTCACAAAAAAACGTAGAGAGGTTAATGTTCTTGAGAATCCCAGTCCTTCTGGACCATAGCTTTGTTTTGGGCAAAGTGCCATATCGATGATTGAAGTTTCAGCAAAAAGCATTAGACTCAGAGAATGCTTACATGTCAAACTTCTAAAGGTTGTTAAAAGTCCAAAAACTAAATGGGTAGACAGTAAAATTCATTGGATAATGATCAGCTAATGCTTGTCTCATGCCATCCATCTTTATGGCCACCTATATCGACAACATCATCATGAATATGCTAACATTTTTATAAAATCTAAACAATGTCATTTAGTCAAGTCTCACTAAATGCTTGTTAATGATATTATGGGAGAGTGATCTGTATGTTCTAAGAATTTTTTTCAGGACTGTGGTATGCATGTTTTATAAGAAGCAAGAGTCCTACTCCTTTTCAGTCTAGGTAATGTTAGCATACCAAACACCTAGGCACATTAACATTACCAAAAGCAGATAACAACAAACATTTTATAAATAAGTGGTAAGCTATATAGGACTGACCATAGTGATAGTAAGTCAGAGTAGGGTGAACCACGGTAGCTACAGACAAATTATCTCAAGAAAGCCAGACTTAAACTGGTCTTTGCCAGACTTTCCACAATTAGAGAAAATGGGAAACAGATTTTCAGAGATAGTATGGAAAATATCCTGATCAGAAGGTCAAGGTATTTTTTAAAGAATTAACTCATTAGTTCCTGAGTCTATTTCATTTTACTTGTTTATTTAATGTCAAAACAGAATTGCTTTTACATCTATGATGCAGGTTATTGGAAGCTACAAGGTAAATCTTAAAGATGTAGAGAGAATACTTCATTTACGGTATCAATCAGTAGGGCACCTAAATGAAAATCCCTAGTAAATATGACTCTGTGAGATTAGATGTCAGGTGAAAATTATGGGCTGAGAGAAGGTTTAGGGCTTTTTCACATGGGTAGCAGTGGAATCTGAAGATGTGAGTGAAATAACTCAGGAAAAACATACCCAAAACATAACTCTGGGTCAAGGTGTTAAATAAAAGAAAATTATTGCTAAGGAAAATTATATAATAATGAGAGAGGTAGAAACATAATCAAGAAACAGTGCAATTAAAAAATTGTGTTAGTCCGAAACCGGTTTGGCTCAGTGGATAGAGCGTCGGCCTGCGGACTGAAAGGTCCCAGGTTCAATTGCGGTCGGAGGCATGTACCTGGGTTGCGGGCATATCCCCAGTAGGAAATGTGCAGGAGGCAGCTGATCGATGTTTCTCTCTCATCGATGTTTCTAACTCTCTATCTCTCTCCCTTCCTCTCTGTGAAAGATCAATAAAATATATATTAAAAAAAAATTGTTTTAGAATATTAAACATTGTTTAATATCTTTCAAATCATAAATTATCTTCTGGTATAGCATTAACCCAAGTGGGTAACTCTTGTTTGTTTATTACTGTGTCATGATCTGTTCAGGCCAACTAGATAATGAGCAAATATTTGTTAATACACATCAGAATTAATTAAAAATATGAGTATATAGTGCATAGAATTGTTTCAAGACATTAGGTTTAGAACAGAAAAATGCCCATGCACAGTAAATGCTTACAATCTATTCTTCTCTGTTAATAAACTACTTTTATATAACTCAATAAGAATAAACTTTTGGAAAAGCTTTAGGTTAAGATAGATCATACTTTTTTGGAAAACAATGTGTTTAATTGTTGGACACGAATTTATTTATTTAAGGAAATGCATTAATAATGCAGCCTGGCAGCTTGAACAGTTTTCTAAAAATAGAAAGAATATTCCCTCTTTGGCGGAGTGTGTGCTCAATTACAAAGTTGTAAGAAAATGCGTTAGTAAAAAAAAAGAGAGAAAAGGAAGACAAGGAAACCGTTAAGCTTTCAAATGCATAGCAAATGATGGACCCAGTTAATCTTAAATGTTTAATCCTGTCAAAACATGATAGTCTCAAAGTTTCCATGGTGGACCCCAATGGGAAGTAGACACCGGTGCTAATTTGTTATATTCTAAAAATTATTTTTATTGATTTTTTTAAAGAGGGAGATGAAGGGGGAGGGAGAGAGAGAAAAAAAATCAATTGGCTGAATCCTGCAAACCCCCTTCCAGGAATAGAGCCTGCAACCCAGGCATGTGCCCTGACGGGGAATTGAACCTGCAATCTTTCAGTGCATGGGACAACGCCAGACCAACTGAGCCACACTGGCCAAGCCAGTGCTAAATTCTTTTTAAAATATTTTTTATTGATTTCAGAGAGGAGGGAGGGAGGAAGGGAGGGAGGGAGGGGGAGAGAGAGAGAGAGAGAGAGAGAGAGAGAGAGAGAGAGAGAGAGAGAGAGAAAGAAACATCAATGATGAGAAAGAGTCATTGATCAGCTGCCTCCTGGATGCTCCACACTGGGGGTCAAGTCCCCAACCCAGGCATGTGCATGACCAGAAATCGAACTGTGACTTCCTAGTTCATAGGTCGACGCTCAATCACTGAGCCATGCTGGCCAGGCAGTGCTCAATTCTTAATTGAATTTCATTTCCCAAGATTTACATACTAGTAGGTTGTTTTTAGTTACTCATTACTCATTTTGATGAGTAACATGACTTTTTTCTCTGTATATAATAATCTCCTTGGCAAAATGCCCGTTGCCCATGCCTATGGGCTTGGTTATCTTAGAGATCATCATCCCAGCATAGAATTTATAACGTGGTTAAGAAGGATCCTGACAGTGTTTAGACTACAATATCTAGAGGGACTGTCTTTGCAGTTTGATAGAAATGTTCTATCTTTACCTCTAGGACAACAGTGAGGATTTTTTCCCCCCAAAAGTCTTCATGGAGCTGTTTTATGTCTTCTTCCCTGAGGAATTTGGAATTTGCATTTATGCAAGGAAGCAAGGAGCTAACAATTTACTAATATTAAGTGAGTGCTTAAATATATAACAGAGACAATGCTAGATGCTTAGGCACTTAACTTCACGACAGTCCCTTGAAGTCGGTACTGCTTTTTTTTTTTATATTTGTGAGAGAAAATTCACAATTTTCTCACTTCTAAAGAGGGAGACTAGAAAATGGAAAATTAGAGAAGTTGGAAGATAAATTGTTCATTAAAGGTAAAATAGTGAGGAGGTCAAAGGGGAAAAGGTGAGAAGGCATGAAATGGGGAGCAGAGCCTGAACTGAGGTTTCTGATATAAGACTCCTAGAATAGGGGAGAGAGGTGAGTGTGAGGGACAGTTGGAGAGGGGAGCAGTCATGGGAATGATTAAGGAGACGTTTTGCTTTGAAAAATGTGTGCAATATCTCTTTCTGTTTTTACCACACCACCTCCATATAAGCCACATTATTTAAAAATATACTATATACTTGCATTGATTTTTAGGGAGGAGGAAGAGAGAGGGAGAGAGAAACGTTTACGTGAGAGTGGAACATCCATCTGCTGCCTCCTGCATGTCCCCTATCAGGGATTGAGACAGCAACCAGACATGTGCCCTGACCAGGAATCAAACCAGGAGTCCTTTGGTGCATAGGACAACTCTCAACCACCTGAGCCACACCAGTCAGGGCTATAACTCACATTATTGTTAATAAAAGACTGACTCCAGGCACGGTCTTGGTCTGATCAGAACCACAACAAAGCCCAGTTACATAGAGGTTACATGTTAATGATGAATGGGAAAAACAAAGATGTTAATTATGATTAAAGGTGGAATTCAATCCAGGTCTGTCTGATTCCAGATCTCATATTTTTGTTACTATATTACTTTGCACACAATTTGAAATCAGCTATAAACCCAAAAGGAAACACCTCAAGAACATTGCTGTATTCTTTCTTTATCTTTTAAAAAATATATTTTATTGATTTTTTACAGAGAGGAAGGGAGAGGGATAGAGAGTTAGAAACATCAATGAGAGAGAAACATCGATCAGCTACCTCCTGCACACCTCCTACTGGGGATGTGGCCACAACCAAGGTACATGCCCTTAACCGGAATCAAACCTGGGACCCTGCAGTTCACAGGCTGATGCTCTATTCACTGAGCCAAACCGGTTAGGGTGCTGTATTCTTTATTGATATACCTTCATGTCCTGTTAAGGATGTCTGAGTGGACAACTGTTTTGATTGTTTGGCAGACATCTCAGAATTAGACCTCAGTCAAGGAATCAATGCTAGTTGTCTTTCATGCATCCCAAGGTACCATTTCTTTCACTCTGGTAGTAATATTTATAAAGACAGTTCTCAAAGGAGTAAACAGCCGAAGTTAGTTTCATTTCTTTTAGAAGGAAAGGAGAAAACATGATTAATTTAATATATATAGAAATAAATTAAATTTGCTTTTAATAATTTACACATATTTTAAGCTTTATTTGTGTTTTTCACAAACACTGTTAAGCAAATGAGTTTAAAAAATGAGTTATTCAATTTTAATAAATACCAAAGTCAGTTTTTAAATTTAAAGGGTAATTTAACAATTGTCATCTCAGGAAAAGGAAATAAAACATTTTAACAATTTATTATTTTAAAACATGTAAATAAATAAAAATGTAGGATTTAATATATTATGCATTAAGAAATTAGTTCTTAAAGCACTTGAAACACAAAATGTATGACATTCCAGAAAAACAGTTTAATTAGAAAATGAGTATTGTCTGAAATATATGTGAATATATTAAGAAACAGGACTATAATATTCAGATAATTAAATGACCTATGAAATAGTCACCAGCATTATAAAAATATAATCCACCTAATTTTATGCATGTCAATATCTAAAAAGTGTCAGTGTGCATCTTGATAACAGATTACCCAAAACTAATTGCTAAATATTGATCCTAATAAAACATTTCTAAGTCTATGCTCCTCTAAGATAGGACTCTTCAGTCTGGGAAATAACCTGTGTCCATCACCACCTCTCAACCCCTTCCGTCACTGTCTGTATAATTGTATTCGTCTCTTTGCTTTTGCTTTTCCAATTTATGTCACCAGGAATGCCTTAGTTTTCTACTGCAGCTCATGAAAATTATAGTTATTTTCAGTGCTCTCTTTAGATTTCGCTTTTTATGACTTCATTTCAAATTATTCTGAGCCATACTATGCCTCCTCCCAATCTCTTCCACCTCATTCCAGTTTAGCTCAATCCTTGACCCTCTTTTCACCCAACACCTCTCTTTGTGTAGTTATGTCATCCATATCTACACTAATAAAAAAGAAACATGGTAATTGGCGTACAACCGCTACCCTTTCCATTGGCTAATCAGCGAGATATGCAAATTAACTGTCAGCCAAGATGGTGGCCGGCAGCCAGGCAGCTTGAAACTAACATGAGGCTTGCTTGCCTCAGTGACGGAGGATCGTTGGAGGAAACCAACATTCCCCGCCTGCGGCTGCAGGCCTCTGAGCGGGCAGTTTAAGAAACATTGTAACAAATACCGCCGGACTTCAGCCAGCAGATTCGCAACATTGTAGGCAAAGGCCAGAAAGCTACTTTCAGCCGTGGGTCGGAGGCCTAAGAGCTGGAGCCAAGCCTCAAGGTAAAGCTGGCCCAGAATAAAAAAGAAAAAGAAAAAAAGGAGCGGTTGGGAACTTCAGTCACCCGCCAGCCTGAAAACAGCCCTCAGCCCCTCACCCAGACTGGCCAGGCACCCCAGTGGGGACCCCCACCTGATCCAGGACACCCTTCAGGGCAAACCAGCCAGCCCCCACCCATGCACCAGGCCTCTACCCTATATAGTAAAAGGGTAATATGCCTCCCGGCACCGGGATCAGCGTGACAGGGGGCAGCGCCCAAACCCCCTGATCGCCCTGCGGCTCTGTGTGTGACAGGGGACGGGGCCCCACTCCCCTGAGCAGCCCTGCTCTGTGCCTGATAGGGGGGAGCTCCCCAACCCCCCCCCCCACCACGGGCCTTGCTCTGTGTGTGATGGGGTAGAGCCATAACCTCCCCATCAGCCCTGCCCTGAGTGTGACAGTGGCGGCACCCCAACCCCCTGATCGGCCCTACTCTGTGGGTGATAGAGGGCGGTGCCCCAACCCCCTGATTGGCCCTGCTCTGTGCGTGACAGGGGGTGGTGCCGCAACCTCCCCATTGACCCTGCCTTGAGTGTGACAGGGGACCGTGCCCCAAACCCCCAATTGGCCCTCCCCTGAGCGTGACTGAGGGTGGCATCACAACCTCCCAATCTGCCCTGCTCTGTGCATGACAGGGGGCGGCGCCCCAACTCCCCAGTCGGCCCTGCTCTGAGCCCAACCAGGGGCTGCACCTAGCTATTGGGCCTGCCCTCTGCCACCGGGAGCAGGCCTAAGCCAGCAGGTCGTTATCTCCCGAGGGGTCCCAGACTGCGAGAGGGCACAGGCCAGGCTGAGGGACCCCCCCTCCCCCCCCGAGTGCACAAATTTTTGTGCACCGGGCCTCTAGTATGTATATATTATGACTTCATGCCTTTGAATTCAACCTAGAACTCTGCCCTGGATTCCATCCTGTGTTATTCCCTTTTTTTTTTAATCCTCACTTGAGGGTACTTTCCCATTGATTTTTAGAGAGAGTAGAAGGGACAAGGACAGAGCGAGAAACATCCTTGTGAGAGAGACACATGGATTGGTTGCCTCCTGCACAAGCCCCAACCAGGGCCTGGGATTATACCTGCAACCAAGGTACAAGCCCTTGTCTGCAGTCAAACCTGAGACACTTCAATCTGCAGACCAATGCTCTATCCACTGAGCCAAACTGGCTAGGGCTTATTCCTTTTAATTATATATAGTGTATAACATAGGTGGGATTAGTCTAATGTAACTATTGTGAAATATGCATTTATGCATTCCAGGTGATTGCATTTAGTCAGAAAAGGAAGTGAGGCAAGAAAGGAAAATATTTATTAAACGTCATGGAAATTCTATAGTTAAAGGACCAAAGTAATTCTTGCTTCAAGAGAATGCATCAATGCCCAGCTGGTGTGGCTCAGTGATTGAGCATCGACCCATGAACCAGGAATTCATGGTCCCATTCCCTGTCAGGGCACTTGCCTGGGTTTTGGGGTCCACCCCCAGTAGGGGGCATGCATGAGGCAGCTGATCAATGATTCTCTCTCATCTGATGTTTCTCTCTCTCCCTCCCCCTCTCTCTGAAATCAATAGAAACATTTTTTTTAAGAGAATATAGCAGCAATCTTCAATGGAGAAAAATGGAGGACATTTTTGAACTTTTAAAACAATTTAAAACAAAAACATAAAGACAAAAAGACCCTAAACATGTTTTTTCTACCTTTCTATTCTACTAGGTAACTCTCCATTCTTGCACAATTAAAAGAAGTAGTCCCCTGTATTTCAGCTCTCTTGGATCACTTGTTGAGGTCAAGCTTTCCTGTCTCCTTTCTGGCTCACTTCTATAGCCTGTTTCTGATTCTAAGTCAATATATATTTAATGAAGTCAGGAACAATATGTTATATTTTCACATGTGGTCAAGGATTCAAATTTCATTACCAAGATTCAGAGGAGACAGGACTCTGACCCTGTCTGCCCTTTTCTTCCTCTTCCCCTGACATTCGGATCTCTTGTCCAGATACCATCCTCTTTTTGCCCAGAATGTTGTTTCTGTTCCTGACATCCACCCACAACCCATACTTTCTGCCTGAATCATTTCTTGATTGCTGAAAAACACACACAACGAAACCTTTGAATGATATGTACACCTTCCCTGTTTAGTTTTCCCTTACCTTCTCAGTCAGAATCACACTTCCACCTCTGCGCTTAAATAGGCTCTGAGATCTTTAAGATCCTGGGCCACTGACTAATCATGTCTTTTTTTTTCTCCCAGAACCTATGACAGTGACATTCCCAGTCATTGATGACTGTTTGATTTGAAAATCGGTACCTTAACTACCTTGGCTAGTTTTTATCAATTGCCTTGCTCATCTACTCTTTCTCTATATCTTGGTCAATTACTAAGATTCCTATCCATATCTCTTGGCTTTCTGTCATTACAGTGCTTTTTTCTCTTTCCCATTCTTCCTCTATCTGTTGCCATTTGACACCGTGACAACTTAATATTCCTCAAGGTGTTCTGCCACCTAACGGTAATGCACGTTTTGCTGGCCAAGTAATTATGCTCCCTTGGAAGGTGCCACCTCATTGAACAGATTTTGCTCTACATGGAAGAAGCTTAATATAATGTAGACTTTATTGTTTCGTTTTATATCTGTCTTCCATTGCTTTTACATTTTTCCTGTCTCTATACATATTTTTATTTTTCTCAGAAGAAGTGTATTCAGATTCTAAAATGACTGTGAGGAGAATATAATCATATGCCAGTTCTTGGATGTATATTACTGTTGGTCTTCAAAATTGTTTTAACTGTAGTCATTTTTAAACAGAGATCTGCTTTGAACAATCTGGTGGTGGCAATGAGACTCAAGACCATAAGCATACTGAATTGCTGGCTATTTCCCGTGAAGCAGCATTTGAAAACAAAAGATACATTTTAAAGCATGAATCCTGGGTATGTTTTTAAAATGCTGTAGGCTAATACTGGAAACCAGCCTTACTTTCAGATACTCATTATTCACCAGAATCATGCATATTCCTTTTCATTACATTGAAAAATATGGTGAGAGGTGACTGAGTACATATGAACTGTAATTATAACTTAGAACTAGTAGTATCCTTTGAGTATGAATTCTAAAAGGTCACAGGTCAACTAAGAAATTATCCATATAGCAGAAGATTCTTTTATTTTGGATATTCATGTTTTTTAGACTTTCTCTCTTTTGAGATATTTAAAATTATATGTACTCTTATAAATGTATAATAAGCTATAAAATAAAAATTGGTACATTTAAATATGGTAAAATTTAAAATCCTGAGAAAAATACCATCATCAACTGAAATATGCTTAAAACAATAGATTTATATGTGAAAAGGCTTACATATGTGAAAGAAAAGCAATCCTAGGAACATGGTAAAAGGAAATAAATGGACAGTATAATTGAAGAGGATATTTGAATGCCCAAAGGACACATGAAAAGGAGCTCAGTGACATAGAATATGAAATATGCAAATTTAAACAAAAATAATGTGTTATAACTATTGAAATAGTTTTCAATACCACTTTAATAAATTTTTAACAAAACCACAAATTTTGTAGCTTCAAAGAGCATTCATACATTATCTCTTAGTTTCTGTAGATCAGTAATCTTGCTCAGCATAGCTGAATTCTCTGCTCAAACTTTCACAAGGCTGAAATCAAGATATCTGCTGGGCTGTGTTCTCATGTGGAGGTTTGACTAGGGATTGACTGGGGAAGGATCTATTTAATTTTGAGCTCTCTCAATTTGTTGGCAGAATTCATTTCCCTGAGGCTATATAATTAATGCACACTTGCTTTACAGAGAGAGAGAGAGAGAGAGAGAGAGAGAGAGAGAGAGAGAGAGAGAGAGAGAGAGAGAAAGAGAGAGAGAGAGAGAGAAAGGGAGAGAGAGAAATTGAGAAAGGGGTTTTAAGTCTGATTTCTAACTTTAAAAAATTATCTTTATTGTCCCCCCCCCCACATTGAACTCCTCCACCCTGTACCCAACATCCCCACCCCAAAGTTTGCACTACACTATTACCTATGTCCATGGGTTAAGCATATAAGTTCTTTGGTTAATCTCTTCCTGCGCTCCCTCCCCGCCTTTCCTTCTGAGAATAGTTAGTCTGTTGCATGTTTCCATGTCTCTGGATCTATTTTGTTTGTCTGTTTATTTTATTCATTAGATTACACATATAAGTGAGATCATGTGATACTTGTCTTTCTCTGACTGGTTTATTTCACTTAGCACACTGTTCAGGTCCCTCCACACTGTCTCCAAGGGAATGTGCTGTATGGAGAACATATTTGCCAGTGATACATCTGATGAGGGGTCAATTTCCAAAATATATAAAGTACTCATACAATTCAACAAAAGCAAGACAAACAATCCAATTAAAAAAAATGGGCAGAGGACCCGAGTAGTTACTTCTCCAAAGAGGATACACAAATGGCCAAGAGATATGAAAAAATGCTCAACATCACTAAACTTATTTCTAAAAGGCTAGGTCACCTGACTAGATCAAGTTCATTCTGGGTGATCTTCCTTTTGATGAAATTAAAGTCAACTGATTAGGGACTCTCATTATTGGCAAATCCCTTTATCTTTGCCCTGTAATCTAATTTAATCTAATCAAGGAAGTGATCATGAGTGTAGTCTATTGATTAGATGGTAGTCATAGACTCTATAGGAATTCAAGGTGTGTGACTCATTGAATTGCACCCTAGCATATGTCTCCCACACTCATCTTATGGGCAAAAATTTGAGAAGCTGACTAAAATAAGTCCACTGTGAAAGAGAATTTGGCAGCATATAGTAAAACATATGTATTCTCAAATCCAGCAATTCCATGTATAGATAGATCTGTGCCCAGCAGACATATGCAGAAATGTTTATTGCATTATTATTTTTAATAATGAAAAATTATGTAAAACCTATGAATAGAGATGAAAAAATTTGGTATTTTATAAGATGAATACTTTTACTCCTTAGCACTAATAATGAATGAATCAGAGCCACATATGCTAATATTTATACATCTGAAAAAACTGGGTGAAAAATGCAAGCTGCAGAAAAAGATAGGCAGTCTAAGACAACTTACATAGAGTTTTAAAAAAATATGAAAAGATGCTATAAAGTGTTCATTATATATACACTGGAGGATCTGGTGCACGAATTCGTGCATGGGTGGGGTCCTGCTGGCCCACCCTGTTCTAGGCCGATTGGGGCAGGGCCAGCTGTGGGGAGGGGCCGCAGGAGGTTGGCTGGCTGACCCCAGCTCCAATCTGGCCGGTTGGCCAGCCACAGTGCGCGTCATATCGACCAGTTGTTCCAGGCATTCTGGTCATTTCAGTTGCTTGGCTTTTATATAGATAGATAGATAGATAGATAGATAGATAGATAGATAGATAGATAGATAGATAGATATGTGTACATGACATTTAGTAAAAGAATAAAAGGAGCATAGAAATAATAAACACAGTGTTAACATCTGGAATTTAAAAGACATGAGTTTGTGTGAATGAAAACAATGTGTTTACCAATTGGAAAAAGATCAATTAACATAAACTTTATATTTGTATTTCTATGAGAATCTTTTTTAAAGGATAGTTTGGGATCTTTATGTTCCACTGATTAGTTTTCAAATCTGGAATTTTTAATTTGGGATTTTTCAGCTCTCAGAAATAAGTTTCTGCAGGCTAGTAGGGAAAAGTTTATAAATTGAAAGTTGTTCACTTATGAGTCCTCTTATAATAAGTACCTTGAATGCTATCAGATTTTATATTTGATTAAGGCATTATTTGTATCATTACAACTGATAGAAATAAGTGCTTCAAAGAGTCAAGTGTGCCTGGCCACCGTGGCTCAGTGGTTGAGCATCACTCATGAACCCAGAGGTCACCATTCAGTTTGTGGTCAGGGCACATGTCCAGGTTGTGGGTTCAATCCCCAATGGGCAGTGTGAGGAGGCAACTGATCAATGATTCTTTCTCATCATTGATGTTTCTATCTCTCCCTCTCCCTCTCCCTTCCTCTCTAAAATCAATAATATATATATCCTATCTAATAATAGACAAACAGGGTAATCGATCGTACCTTCGCTATGCCTTCCACTGGCTAATCAGCGCAATATGCAAATTAACCACCAACAAAGATGGCGGTTAATTTGCATACAGTGCAAAGTGCGAAGCAAAGACTGAAGGTAGCTCTGGCCGGAGCAGGGAAGGCTTTGAAGGCGGCTCCGGCTGGAGCGAAGGCCTGGGTCCTGGCAGCCAGGGGAAGGGAAAGCCTACTGCATGAATCTTTTTGTGCAATAGGCCTCTAGTATCTATATAAAACCCCACCATCCCAAAACAAAAAACCTCTCAAAGAGTCAAGTGCATTATAAGTTTAGGAAAACGTTAATTGCTAATATTCATATATGTTATCAAAGTTACTATATTGACAGCAAATACTATTAGTATTACTATGAAAGTTATATTTTATATATTATCTTAAGCATATTTTACATTAAATTTTATGTTTTTATTATTTATGCCTTATTTTTACGATACAAATATTTTTTTAAAGTACATATAAGCTGCTCCTCAATAAAAAGAAAGGAAGTTACATCAAAAGTCATACTTAATATGCAATAGGGTATTAATATTAAAAAAGAGAACAACAAATTAAATATGGAAAGAATCTGAGCTTTCCACAAACATTGTATTTTTAAAAAATTCTAGTTAAATATCTGAGGCTTTACTTAAGGAGTATAACAACTTATAGACTAAGAAGGCAAATGTGGACATGTATGTGTTTGTGTGGATATGAGTCTGTGTATATATGTGTGTGGGCATGTACATGTGTTTGTGTTGGGAGTCGGGTATTTTGGTTAATGGAAATACAGATTTACATAATCAAATTTCTAGTTCCTGTTCCTTTTCCAATATGTCATAGACACATATTTGTAACAAAAATCTCTAGAGTAAAATTAAATACCTAAGTGGAAGGAAATATGTATCCTCTTGATAGGGGCAGAAATAGAATTTTGGGGACCAGCTATAATTGTAAGAAATATTAATTGTGCTCTATTAACTGTGATTGTTTTTTATGATTAAAGAAGGCACATTCTAACCTGGCTGAGAGTTGTATGGAACCTGGGAGCTCACCTGGAAATGCAGCCCACCCTCCCCATCAGGGAGCTGCCTATTATCATGGAAGGATTAACAACCTAGTTGCAGAAACCAGAGCCTACAGCCCTTTGAAGACCCCCAGCCTTTGCATACCCACAGGCCTTTGCAAATCTCCAGCCTGCATTACCTGTTAACTTCCCATTTGGCATATCCTTTTGTCTACTTCCCCATGTACTCTTTGCCCTTCTACCCAGTTGCCGGGAGCCGGTCCATCCTTGCTGTTTCAAGGGACATGGCATATATGGCATACTGTTCTTAATATGTTTACTCACCTTCTTGGCACTATGTGTTTTAACCAAGGTCGCCTCTCTGAGTAAGGTTGTTTCCCCAAGTAAGGATTTTCCCCTGAAGTTAGGGAGGGAATAAAACCCCTCAACTAAGTGCCAGGCCGGTAATTAATCACTTTAACTATGAATAATCATGCTTAAGCTACATAATCTTTACTCCCTGGAATGGAGATAAGAAACACCCTAACCTTTGTAATAGAGATTGATAGGATTGAATCAACTGGTATAAATACAGATGTAACAAGACAGAAAGAGACAGAACTCAGAAGACAGAAGGAAGAAGACAGAACCTACACACAGAACTTAGAAGACAGAACCTACACAGAACCTACAGACAGAAGAACTTTGCTGGAGAGAACATGGCAAAAGATCCTGGACTGAACCTGACTACAGAAATTGGCAAAAGAACCTGACTAGAACCTGGTGACTGAACCTGGCTGGAGATCCTAAGCAGAACCTCTCTGGAGATCCAGACCAGAACTTGGCTGGAGATCCTGGCTGGAGATCCTGGATAGGCTGCTGATCAACTGAACACTGTCTCTGTGTCCTTCCTTCTTCGCCGACTCCATCTACGCCTTTGGGAACCCCTGGACCTGCTGGGGCAGGACCCTGGCACCCAATATAAGCAGCTGGCTTATGGGGAGGGGCAGAGCAGATTTTTGTTGATGACCTGCTGCTCTCCCGTAGTGCAGGCAGTATTGGAATAAACACTCCTATGATTCAACCCTATCGCTGGTTAAGTAGTGACAGGCAACATGGACCCATTGATTGTCTGGTTACACTCTCTCTGAAAGAACCTTGAAGAAGGAATCTGTTAGTTGAAAGCAGATCTCACTGGTGATGCAGGTTCTCCCTGGATTTCCAAGGGCTGCTAAATTTAGGCCACTCTAACCAGAGGTGTCAGAGGTGTTACTCCAAACAGCTACTGCTGCTTGCCAATCTTTTTTGAGACAGACCTGATTTATAATACTACAACCACATTTCACCCCCTGGATCTTTTTCAAAAAGAGTAATTTAATTTCAATACCTTTTTTTTTAGGAACCTACATTAAAACCTTTGTCATATGGTTCAGTTTGTCAGCATTTCTGGTTTTTGAAGGATGTTCTGCAGACTCTCTTCAATGTATTGTACCTTATCATGCTTCCACCCAGCAATTATTCATTGAATTTTACTCAATATTTTAAGATCTGTCTTTTGTTATAAAAACTTTTAATGTATTTTTTTTTCTTTAGGCCAAATAACATGCACAGCAGACTAATTTCATTAGTTAATTTGTTCTTTTGTAATTATATTGATACTAGTGACCTGGTGCATGAATTCATGCACATTGAAAGGAAATTAATTATAAGAAATATTTTAATATCACTGTATGCCCTTCATAATAGACATGTCAACCAAATTCACAATTGACAATGACATATGGAAACACACGTGTGTAATTGGCACCAGTGAGAGCTTTCTATGTATAATGCATGTGCAAGTCAACTTAGCCTTTTATAGATATAGAATAAACTTGATTAATTAGACCCGCTTTCTGATTTAGCTAAACTTTTTCCAGCCCAGTGAAGCACCCCAACTTCTCTTTCAGGTAATTGTCAGCAACACAGCAGTAAATGTCAACACAAAGCATGATCTACAATTAGATCATGCAGGGGAGAACAAAAGGTAAAATATTTAACTGCAGCAGTGTTTGACTATATTCTGCACAGTGAGAAAATCTGAGGTTATTTTCAAGGTCCACCATTTCTTACTTCTTTTCAGTTGGGTCAAGTTTCTAAGCTTTCTAAATCTCCTTTTTCTGGCTAATGAAAAGAAAATAGGATTCCAATGAGTCTCTTATCTACCTACTCCAGAACTTCTGTGAGGATCAAATGAGGCACATGAAAATGCTTTACAGACATTTGGTTACACCGGCTTATAAAGCAAGTCGCGTTTCTGGGCTGAAGAAACTGCAAGGAGGCTAGTTGCTAGGGAGAGGAAGCTGGGCGTTGCTACTTGATGTCAATACTTGGAAGGTTGGATACTTAGCATATTAGCCTTTTATATATGTAGATAGTTCTACAGGTTAAGAATAAACAAACAAATGAACAAAAAACATATGAAACCATCCTTCTTTCAGTTCAGTTATTGTCGGTAATAAACATGGAGGATGTGATGAGCACTGGAAGCCTTACATAATAAACAGTCTTCCTGAGACCATTTGTACTGTCATTTTGCCCAAGGTATGAATAGGATATGAAGAAGTTAAATATTATTCAAAGTGACAGTTTTAGGATATGGCTCCCAACTTACCTTACTAAAATGGCACCCTTTTAGCTAATTTAAAGTTTGTGGTTGAATAACCTAGCTTTATGAAAATTGGGCATTATCCATAGGTAATGAAGAGAACTATTAAAGGATGTCCAATGTGGGAGTCACTATGTGGATGGGCTTTTGGAGAGATTAAAGTGCTTGATTAAAGTCCTAAAATTGAATAAAGAGGGTGGGGAGATTATCATAAAGGTGTTACAGTTATACAGTGACCTGAGGGATGGAGCCAATGTATATTTTGATTGCAGAATATCAAGAGAAATTTAAACTAATCATCATTTGTAAGATACATTTGAAAGAAAACTGGTTATATTCCAGAAGTTCCACCTGTTTACTTCTACAGTTTATGGTTAAAACATTACTAATCTGAACCCTTTGTAATTAAATATTTAATGTTTTATAAAGCAGGGAAGGGTAACATTTTATATACAAATATTAACAACATTTTATATACAAATATTAACAACAAAAGAGCAATGAAAGAGAAAATAATTGTTTTTTAACACTGCTTTTGCTGAACCATGGTGTACATGGAAAGTTTAAGAAAGAGTTTTCTTAGAGGAAAACAAAACTAGATATGGCCAAAATATGTATTGTTTTATTGCTGACATCTATCTCTGTGTCTGTAAATTAAATACAGCTCTCTGTTTTTCTACTGCGGATTTACTGCAAGCAATAGTTGTTTCTCAGAACAGACATCAAATTTGATTTGGTGAAAAGGTCCCCAGCGTACTTCAATAATGATTCCCCTTCGGCTGTTTTGTACTCCAACTTGAAGTTGAATAACAGCATTAGAGTTGATTATTTTCGGGGGATTAAAGGTTTGGACGATATTAGTTCCTCCCCAGCAATCATCAATTTCCAGGAAGTACATGGGGCTGGATTTATTATTTTTTAATTAATAGAAGAAAAGTATAAGCACATGTGTCCTTAATTCAATACAAAGCCTGCATGTATTTTATCAGAGACTGCTCTGGAGAGGGGTTGATGGTTTGATAATTATTTTTAGTGAATTTTTGCTTTCTTAAGCTGGGCATGGAAAAAAGCAATGAGAAATTTATCAATATAGAATAGTCAACATTCTAGGAAATACCTGTTCCTATTGAAAAAGTCCCAGGTCAGATAGATTGGAAAAAGTCACCTAGTTGCTTCTTCCTTAATCAGTATTCCTTCTTGAGGGTGGAAGTAAGTGGTTAACCTTTATTCTTTTTTTTTGTTTTGTTTTCTCCTCTTTAGTTGGGCTTATATTTGTATTTGGAAAATATTTATAAAAGACATAAATGGAAATAGGCCTTGTTTTCTGTCAATACAACAACCAAAAAAGAAAAAAAAAAAGACTTGCAAAATGAATTTTTTTTTTTTTTTAGGTTCAAGGTCTTTTCCTTTTTCTATTTCATTCTGCTAGGTTCTTATTTTTTATTCCATGATTCTTAGTCTTTTAGCAAAACAGTGCTTTAAAGTTCAAAGTTAGATGAAAACTTAGGTTAAATATTTATACTCAACTCCCAAAGACTTTATTCCTCACTTGAGAGGGAAATGGAAAATTGATAACAATATTAACTTGACCATAAACTGTAAGAATGGTAATTGAAGAGTTAAATACACACACACACACACACACACACACACACACACCACACTATATTCAGCATATGCAAAAATATCTATAATAATAAAAGGGTAATATGCAAATTAGATCAGACGTCATTCTGGGAGTCCTTCCTGACAAAGCTAGGGCTGGAGGGAAGCCAGCCCGGGTCCTGGGTGCTTGCAGGCGGCCGGAGGAGGGAAGCTTGGGTCCCGGGTGCTGGAGGGAAGCTGGTGCCTGCAGCCGGGGGAAGGAAGGCCTACTCTTGCACGAATTTTCGTGCATCAGGCCTCTAGTAATAATAATATTAAAGTAATAATATTTTTGGTACTTTTTATGTGTTCAATATTGTCCTAAGTCAATTGTTGTAGTTACTATTTCATAACAAACCACCAAATTCTTAGTTCTGTTAAACAACCATTTTGTTGTGCTTATGGATTCAGTGGGTCAGGCTTTACAATGGACGTAATGAATTGGCTTGTCTCTGTTTCACTCTATCTGGTGCCTCACCTGGGAAGACACCTTGGGCTGGAATCATTTGAAGGCTTCTTTAGTCACATATTTGGGTGTTGACACTGGCTGTTGACTGGGACTTCATCTGGGCTGTTGGCTGGTGTACCTGTGCATGGTGTCTCTGAGTGGGCTCTTTACATGGGCTAGATTGGGCTTTTTTAGAATGTGCTAATTAGAGCAAGTGTCCCAAGAAAGCAAGCAAAACTAAAGTGTGATATTTTGGGAATCTAATGACAGAAGTCACAAAGCATCACTTCTGCGATAATCTTTTGGTTAAGGCCATCATAAAGCTATTCACAAGTACAAGGGGAGGAGATACCATCTGTTATAAATGGGGTTAGCAGTCTTCTAGAAGGGTATATGAGATGTGAGTTATTGTGGTCATTCTTGAAAAGTAAAAGCTACCAGAGTACTTTTACATTCATTATTTCATATTGATAAAGGTTCTACCCCATGCATGATCACCAGTTTCACCCAACTCTCCAGTCTCTATTCTAAGAGTTGTTCTCCTGCCCAGCCAGCGTGGTTCAGTGGTTGAGTGTTGACCTATGAACCAGGAGGTCACGGTTTGATCCCCAGTGTGGGGCATGCAGGAGGCAGCCAATCAATGATTCTCTTTTATCATTGATGTTTCTAGCTCTCCCTCTCCCTTCCTCTCGAAATCAATAAAAAAATAAAAAAATAAAAAAAGTTGTTCTCCTTAAATCTATATGTGAAAAGAAAGAAAATTGAAAATTTACTTAAGAATAAAATAATTCAAGTTCAAAACTATGACTCCAAAATGTAGACAATATAAAACTTGATATACATCCCTGTTTTGTGTCACCAAAGATTTCCCTTTAATTTATTATTTTAGATTTTTAATGTGTCAGTGGAGTCCAAAGATAAGTTATGAATCTTATATTAAGCCACCCATATAAATCTTCTGAAAGGTTTGTTAACTTCCAATCTATTTCCCACATATGTATCATGTATATATGTTCACATTTAATCCTAAAACCTTGCTTACAAAAGCAAGGAGAAAATAGCCTTTATTGAGAATCTTATGTACTATGCACATGTTATTTTATTAAATGCTAAAATACCTACAGGAGGTAGGTGGTATTAGCCACTTGTCATGAGAGAGGAATTAAAACTCAGACAGGTTAAGTGATTCACTTTACATAGGGAAGAGAGACAGTTTGGAACTTGAGCGAGAGTACAGGTCTATCTGATTCAAAAGTGGTAGGATAAGAAAATGAATAATGCCCATTTGATGCCTTAGTCTATAAATCAATAATTTAAAATTAAGCTGTTAGAGTTCTAAATGAATAAATAGTACTATCCCGTTGGCTTTTAACTCTGCTGTTCTTACTACCTGCTTTTAGCGAGTTCACTTTACCACATCTGTATATATTTTTTTCATATCTTCCCCATTATTGTTCTCTTCCCCCATCATTGCAGAAGTACACTCTCAACTAATCACTGAGACTTTTATATCATTGAGAAACCAGAAGTCATCAACCAGAAAGCTTACATTTTCTGAGCACCAAATCTACAAAACTGCTTGCATCTGTACTCATTGTTAAGATCAATGTTGGCCCTCACATATTTTCTGGAACTTACCTCATCGTGCTCTTGGAAACTTTTTGAAGTCCTTTTTAAGGACTTTGAAACAGCGATCAGATTTTTTCTCTTCAGACACTTGAACCATTCTCACTATAAACCCTTCTCTTCAATTTTAAAATGTGTTTCAGTGATTCCTACAAACAACAACAAAAATTTCTTGATTCCACATTCATCTCCATGTAGCTACTTTTGGCTGTTAACTGCTCTTCAAAATCACACTTCTCAAAGAGTTGATAACATTCACAGTCTTCCCAAACTCAATTCTATTATGCAACCCACTCCAATTTCACTTGCTCTGACTCAGAGAAATTGTTATGCTAAGGTCGCCAGTGCCCATCATGTTGATATTGCATGTTTCCGACTTCGTCTTATTTAAGTGCTCAGCAACTCTTGAAAAGTGCTTTTCTAACATCTCCTTGAAGGGTTTTTTTCTTCCTCTTCTGTTGTCTCTTTGATACAATATTTTAGGGTTTTTTGTTTGGTTGCTTGTTGCTTTGGGGGGTTCTTTTTCTACTTTGAATCCCTAAATATGGGAACCCCGTGGAGCTTTGTCCTGGGCCCACTTTCTCACGCTGATGCTGGAGGGTGAAACTCTCCTGTCATTTGGCAGCGGGAGGAGAGGTAGAAGTTCTTGGGACATTTTCAGAAGCCCCCCCCCCGACCCCCCAGGAGGATGGGGTAGAAAATTATTTGTGTCAAGTTACATTTCTTGGGTTCCACAGCCCCCTGCCCCCTAAGCCTGTCCTGGAAAAGGTGCAGCTGGAACTTCTGTTGTTTGGAAGTTTAACTATTCAGGTTTAGGGAGCTTGCAGAGACCACACCCATCTTGGCCACTGCCTGGCTTTCAGGTGTGATTGAGGGGTAGATAGGAAGGCACCTTCCCAGGTCTCTCAGACCTCACTGGGCATGCCTCTAAAGCTGCCTCTTTCCAGTCCCTTCTCCCATCAATCTGCGGGAATGACTTGGAGAATGTTAAAAGCAACTTTTGGGCAAAGCTGTGTGAATGGCATGCCTTTATTATTTGGTCTCTCCTTTTACACCTTTCCTGTTAAATAATAACCAGGTTATTAAACAGGGGTGTCAACACCATACTCCCCAGCCCTTTCAGATTCCATCTTCTTCCCATTTTGTTCTGTGCCTCATGAGGCTATTTTACAGACTCTGTACCAATGGTTTCTTTGACCTCTGGCTTCTGACTGGGTTTGATCAGTGTGAGGCACTGGAGGAGACTAGGGAGTTGGAGGAGGACAAGGTCAGGGAAGTCATTTCCCCACCTCTTACCAGCTAAGTCAATTGAAAGAGGGGTGTGCCCTGCTATCTCCGTCTGTGGCTCTATTAGATGATCCTGTATATATAGCTACTCTGGGTTTTCTTTGCTGCAATAGCCCTATTCCTTTCAGGTTTAGGGTCAATAAAATCCCAGGTTTTGCTAGAGCAGAATACTGCATCAGCTGCTATTAGCTTTCCTAAGCCCTGTGTACACTTCCTAAATGATAATTTTATTAAATTCACATTACCCATTTTAAGTGGATTCTTCACCAGGAAACAAACACTGAGATGGAGTTAGGGATACAAAGGCTTATAAGGAAATTATTCCTGTGAAAAATTAAAAGGAAGTAAAGCCCTTTGGGCAGAAAGAGTCTTCAAACATGATACCCAAGAAAAGAAAGGAGGTGGGGTATGCAGGATTGGTCGTGAATAGCTTCAGATCAGAATACAGATCTGACAAAGTCTCAGCCCATGCAATGGGGAGTTCTGAAGCAAATTTGGGTTATTAAAGGAGTCCTTCCATTGTACCAAAATGTCATGGCTTTAGTACATTCATCATCGTTAGTCATTGCCCCCCTGACTGTGACCTTGGTTTAAAAGCTGATTGGATTCTGAAGGCTATAAGAGGAGACTATGGGCTATAACTGCACTGTTTGCTGCTAAATACAAGTTCTTTCTGGAAGGCAGAGGTTAACAATACAGCTACATAGCTGCCACACGAGGGACATTTATGCCTCCCTGCATCTTCACATATCATCTATACCAGACAACTCACAATATCATACCTCTTGCTCTCTTCTTTTTAGCCCTTGGCTTGTCTCATTAGCTACTAGTCCTTCCAGTTTAGGTGTCTTCTCAGATTTAACACATCCCAAAACAAAACTGTTGTTTTTTGTCTTATTCTCAAACATGGCACTAATTCAGGATTTAGAATTCTCAAAACTCCACCTTTCTGTACCCTGTGCTCAAGCCAAAACTATAGGAGTCATTCTTTTAATTTTAATCTTTATTGTTGAACGTATTCAACAGATGTCCCCATTTTCCCCCCATTGACCTCTTATACCCGCCCCTCACCTCTTGCCAGGCCTTCACTGCACTATTGTCTGTATCCATGGGTTATGCATATATGCAAATAAGTTCTTCCGTTAATCTCTTCCTGCCCCCTCCTGCCCCCGCCTCTGAGATTCAGCAATCTGTTTCATGCTTCTATATTTTTGGATCTATTTTGTATATTAGATTCCACTTATGAGTGAGATCATGTGATACTTGCCTTTCTCTGACTGGCTTATTTTGCTTAGCATCCAGGAGTCATTCTTGGTCATTTCATCCTGCATACCATATATCCTATTTATTATCAAATCCTGCCTCAAAAATATATCTTGAGTTTGGCATCTTAACCTTTATTATTACTACCATTTCCCCAGTTAAGTTACTGCCAGCTATCATCCAATACGGAAACAGCCTCCTCTTTGTCCTCCCATTTTCATTCTTGTCCTCTAATCCATTGATCAGAACAGACTTCTAAAACAGAAGTATGGATCATGTATATCTGCTGCTCAGAATACTTCCAGGGCTTCATAACTTACTTATGATAAATTCTCACATGTCCTTCATGATGTAGCTTTTATCTGTTTTTCCAGTTTGGTCTTGTGGCACTTTCCCTCTTGCTCACCAGATTCCAGTCACATTTGCCTTCTTTGCAGATCTTCTATTTCTAGTTTCTTCTTTTTTCTTTTCTCTCTCACTTATAAGCTTCTGCTCAGAATGTTTTTCTTCTCACTCTCGTTTACAGCTGTTACTCAACTTTCATCATTTAGTTTAAATAAAATGTTCTCGATGGTTTATGCTCTGAATCTCTTAATATATATCAGTGTTCCTATTATTCTCTCTCATAGGATTCCATTGCCTTTTTGTCCCATGTAACTTATCAGAGTTCTCAGTTATTTATTTGTGTAGGTGGTTTGCTTAGTGTAAGAGCTGCTTAACCAAGATGTAAGAGCTCGAAGACCATATCTGTTTTACTTATAACTATATCCCTAGCATCTGGCAGAGTGCCATTGGGTTTTAATTTAGACTTCTTTTCATGGATAAATGAACAAGAAATTATAAATCAAGTGATAGCATCAATATCTCATTTAAGTTTATCCTACTTTTCTTTCAGAAGTTCTATGATTGATATTTTGGCCCTCATCCTTTTTCACTCCTAAGATTTTTTCATTACTTAACTTTATATGTTGAGGTTCATTACCCTTGAGACTCAGTAAATATTTTCAGTCCTCAAACTACCTTAAATTAATAGGCACAGAGTCTTCAGTGTACCTTAATGTGTATTAGCTTTATTCAGTGATTTTCAGCTATAACAATGCTTACTTTTAATGATTTTTTAGAAATCTACACTTAATGTGACTAACAAACATGCTTTCAATCCATCAGATTTGTTTATTTAGACATCGCCTGTGGCTTCTTCATGAGGAGATTGGTTTCCTTCCCTAATTATGGTGAATGTGCTTTAGCCAAGGTAAAATAGGCCAAACAGCCTTCTCCAACTGCACCAACATAAGTAGCACATCCAGTGATTAGATGAGAATGCCAGAATCAGACTGCTTTCCAGCAGTGGATCCTTTCTGCTATTCATTTATGTGCCTAACGAAAGCCCCTTTGGGAGCAATGGGGGTCTTTGAATGCACCAAAGGGAATCCAAGCTGAACATTGCCATTCTCTTTCTAGACATTTACGAAGGGGCAGAGGCTATAGAAATGCTATCATTGTTCCCATCTCTTTCTGAGTCATAAGAATAGCTATACCTCTTGATTTAATATTACACATGCCACATTTCTCTATACACAGACTTCTGATATGCCAGTTCAACTAGTTTAAAAGATTTGTCTGGGAAAACCTTCTTCCCTACTCATTCTCTCTCTCTCTCTCTCTCTCTCTCTCTCTCTCTCTCTCTCTCTCTCTATATATATATATATATATATATATATATATATCATCTATACCTCTATCTATCTATCTATCTATCTATCTATCTATCTATCTATCTATCTATCTATCTATCATCTATCTAATCTCTCTCTCTATCATCTATCTATTATCTATCTATCATCTATCTATCTATCTATCTATCATCTGCTACATGTTGCATCACATAATGAGAGTTGGAACTCCCAGAATTGTGAGAAGCTAAAGACTTTCACTAGGAGTAGGATGAGAAAGACAGGTTGTATTCTAAGCTTGTTGGTCTTAAAAATAAGCCAAATTAAAATCCAAAGAGTCCTTCAGGGGTGCCTTTTACTATCTTAAAACATTTTGTTAAGCCCTAACTGGTTTGGCTCAGTGGATAGAGCATTAGCCTGCGGACTGAAAGGTCCCAGGTTCAATTCCGATCAAGGGCATGTACCTTGGTTGTGGGCACATCCCCAGTAGACGGTGTGCAGAAGACAGCTGATCGATGTTTCTCTCTCATCGATGTTTCTAACTCTCTATCTCTCTCCCTTCTTCTCTGTAAAAAATCAATAAAATAGCCCTAACCGGTTTGGCTCAGTGGAGAGCATCAGCCTGCAGACCAAAGGGTCCCAGGTTCGATTCCGGTCAAGGGCATGTACCTTGATTGCAGGCACATCCCCAGTAGAGAGTGTGCAGGAGGCAGCTGATTGATGTTTCTCTCTCATAATGTTTTTAACTCTCTATCCCTCTCCCTTCCTCTCTGTAAAAAAAAAAATCAATAAAATATATTTTTTTAAAAAAACAACCTTTTGTTAAGATGCAAACTGGATGATTAGATCAATTCAGAGAAGCTGTTCTTGATAGTGAAAATGAAGACCTAAGTTGAAAAGATCATGCTAGAGAAAAGAAAACTAAGTAATTTTGTTAGATATTGAAAAATATTTTCATATATAAAAAGATAGTTCTGCCTGGCCAGTGTGGGTCAGTGGTTGAGCTTCGACCTATGAACTGAGAGGTCACAGTTCTATTCCCTGTAAGGGCACATGCCCAGGTTTGGGCTTAATTCCCAGTAAGGGGGTGGGAGGTGAAGGAGGCAGCTGATTCTCTCTCATCATTGATGGTTCTATCTCTCCCACTCCCTCTCTGAAATCAATAAAAAATATATTTAAAATATAAAAATATAGCTCTGATGATCATGTGTAATTTGTTCTTTTTATAAATTGGTTAACTTACATCTTAATTATGGCATTCCTTGGGAATGATGTTTGTTTATATGGAGTTAGTAATATCTAACAACAAAGAAAATACCTTACAAACCATGTGAAATAAAGCCTTTTTGTTTGCAGCTATGGAAGTTTTTATCCCCAAGTACATCTTCTTTTGTTTATGTCCATTTAGTTTAAGAAAAGGGGTATAGCCTCTAAGGAAAGTAAAACCCATAGGGACTTCTGTCCCTGTACCCCTTTTTTATATACCATTTTCTCGTTCTCAATTTCAGAGGCTCCTTCTAACTCTCCTACCCAAGTTTTTGTTTATGAAAAAAGCATATAAGTGAATTTATTCTACAAATAGTTATTGACCAACTACTATATACCAACTACTTTTCTAAGCACTTAGGAAATAGCAATGAAGATTACAGACAAAAATCTGCCCTCTTCAGGCTTATATCTTAGCACACAGAAGAGGATGGTGATACAGAATATACTAAATACATTTAGATGATTATCAAGGGAAAAACCAATAAATATTTTTAGTTGCTTTGTCCTTTTTGTGGATCAGGACTCAAAATCACTCATGCTGCCCATAATTCCTGAATGGGAAGACAAATGTTAAGTGCTATAAATAAGTTAAATATTTAATGATAAGGTGTCATATTCAAACAAGTAAAAGCAAAATGGAAAGATGGTATAATTAAGTGTTCAATTTTAAATTGACTGACCAGGTGAGACTGCTGAGAAACAGCATTCCTGTAAAAATATGAATTATTTACATAATTAGTCATTTTAAATTTGAGTTTCTTATACTTAATTAACTGAAAAAATGTAATAAATTCTAGAGTCAGTGGAAAGCTATAATTAACTAATTAGTCATTTAATTAACTTATTGGTGGTGTTTTTTCAGACTTAGTTTATTATGACTGCTCCTGGACTTCAAGGACTAGGCCTTATAAAGGAACAGAGGGAGTTGAGGGGGGCAGTTAGGAAGCTATCACAACAATATAAGTGAGAAAGAAGGCAAGAAAGTAAATGAAGACATTGACATTTTTCCAAAGTGATCAACCATCTGGCCTTTTTTTATAGTACTTTTCATTGTTCCTTACTACCTTCATGGTAAAGCCCATACCTTTTTATGTTACATTAATCTCCCTTCAAAAACTGGCCTCTTGCTGGATTCTCTAATAGGTGCATCTGTGTCCAATAAAACTTTATTTACAAAATTGGTTGTTGGCCAAATTTCCGCAGTCAGCTGTGTGCCTTCCCCTGGTCTACTTTATGGAATGTGACCATTCTTAGTAAATGGCGTTCTTTCTAAAAGTTACCTCAGTAGTACAATAAACTGCTCATTTTGCTGCCAACATGTCCACATTCCAGGTAGGAAGTTGGCAGAAGAGGAAATGCTTAAAAGGGCACTCACCAGCTGTTAGCTCAAATAGAGCCTCACCCAATATCTGCTTACATCTTAGTAGCCACTTTTCCATGCAATGAACCAGAGGAATGTAGTTGTATGAATGGATATATTTTCATTCAATACAGTTAGGGCTCTGTTACCAAGGAAGCAAGAAAGACTGAATATTGGATGGGCTTGTAGAAGTTTCTGTAATAACTACCGGATTCCCATCACAGATTCCCATCAGTGTCCTCATTTGTCAGAATGGGAGAATCAGTGCCTCACAGAGTCATTTTGTGAAGATTCAGTGATCTAACATGCAAATTCTGTTAGGATTGTGCTGTGTACACTGTAAAATCTTAATAAAGCTGACATTGTTGACGTTAGCATTATTTTTTATCTTTTATGTATTTTGATCTTTGTTGTATTCCTAATGCCTAGAATGTTTTCAGGCATACCGAGGAGCTGACTAAACATTTTGAATAAAGAAATGAAGAGTCATTAGCATCAGTTGTTTGTGTTGTCGGAAGCAGAAACTGTTTTTTGGGCCATTTAATTACGTATTAAAATAATACTGCTTGCTTCCAGAAGTGACAGGATAGCGGGTGAGTTAGTCTCAGACAGGGACAAGTATCCGATTATTGCTGTGATTATGTAGGCCCAACTATTTTCACTCTGTCCTTGAGTCATCCACTCAACATTGAAAGCCCCATGAGGCAAAGTCTAATGTGCCAAGTGTGACTGAATCATCTCTCTCTCTGTGGATGGAGAGAACAGGACACCTTGTTTCATAGTCCCACAAACTGCATGTAACTAGACAGAAGCAAATAATTAGGATGAAATCAATGTGCAGGATGAAATCAGCAGGAAGAAACTAGGTAGAAGACACAAAGAAATGCCCATCACACGTTTCCATTCCTGTGAGTTTGCGTGGCTTCCCGGAGTCATGCTTGTGATGCAAGAGCATCCCCTGGGAGGAAAAAGAGATCTAGCACTTTGGCTTCTGTGAACACAGCTGTATCTTCATTTCTTTCCAATTAAATAGAAAACCATCACCTTGTAAAACTGAGTGCAGAAACCCTGAACAGATGAGACCTATGAGACCAGTTTTCTAAGGCAAAGATGACAGGATATGACAGTGCGGTTCTGGGATTGATAATGGAAAACAGTAAAGAGATAAAGAAAAAGGTTAGGGACTAAGAAAAATAAAGGTGCCATGGCTTTAAGGAATGCCATCTGTATAAACTTGCTTCTAATTATAAAATTGCATCAACTCCTAAGTAATTGTTTTTAAAGACTTCATCCTATATAATAAAAGGGTAATGTGCAAATTGACCCTTATGGCAGAACAACCAGTCACTATGACATGCACTGACCACCAGGGGGCAGACACTCAACACAGGAGCTGCCCCTTGGTGGTTAGTGTGCTCCCACAGGGGAAGCTCTGCTCAGTCACAAGCTGGGCTGATGGCTGTGAGCACAGAGGTGGTGGTGGTAGCCTCTCCTGCCTCCTTGACAGTGCTAAGGATGTCTGATGCGGCTTAGTCGGACATCCCCTGAGGGCTCCCGGGCTGCCAGAGGGATGTCTGACTGCCAGCTTAGGCGAGATTCCCCAGGGAGTGGGCCTAAGCCATCAGGTGGACATCCCCCGAGGAGTCCCGGACTGTGAGAGGGCACAGGCCAGGCTGAGGGACCTCCCTCCACCCCCAATGCACAAATTTTCATGCACTGGGCCTTTAGTTTTCTATATCAATCATACTGCCAGTCTGGTTGATTGCTGAGCAGTTGATTATTGTCTCTGTTGAAACCTCAAGGTTTTTTCACTTTGTTTTTATTGATGTAGCACTGCATATAGGTCTGTGACAATCTAGGGATTTATTTTTAAGCATGATTCCCAATAGTATCATCTACTGTCACTATCAAGTCTGTGAGACATTTGGAATTTGCTTTAATTTGGTAAATTTCATTGGGATTAAAATATTTATAAAATTAAAGTTATTGTTTTTTAGTGATTTTAAAAAGAGAGGAAGGGCGAGGGAGAGAAAAACATCTATCAGCTACCTCCTTCTCTCCCACCACCTGGGCATGTGCATTGTCTAGGAATTGAACCAGTGGTTTTGTGGTGCATGGGGCTATGCTCAACCAACTGAGCAACCAACTGGCCGGGACAAAGTTCTTCTCTGTATTTTACTGCTAGAAAAAAACTAATTTACATGATTCACCTAAAGTGATTTGCATGATTGTGAATATTTGTGCTGCTACTGAGCGCCATTCCAAACCATTGTTGGAAATTTTGTACACCAGTAAAGTGTATGTGCAGGGAACTATAAGGCTATGTAGCCTCTTTTAAGAACTTAGGTCTGGAATTGTTTTACACTGTTTGTTTAGATATTAAAAACTGATAAATTCAGATTAATAAAAATGACATCCTTGTCAACTCTTCAAATGTAGAGTTTATAAAGTTAAGCCAAAAAACCTTTTCTGAATCTAGACTTAATTTTTTTTTTACATCTTGTAGCCTTAATCATATTTATTTCTATGAAGTTGCATTGGGAAATGTAAGTAAATGCCATTAAAGAGTGACTGAACCCGGCTGCAGTGGCTCAGTGGTTGAGCATCGACCTATGAACCAAGAGGACACAGTTCCATTACTGGTCAGGGCCTATGCCCAGATTTTGGGCTTGATCCCAGTAGGGGGTGTGCAGGAAGCAACTGATCAATGATTCTCTCTCATCATTGATGTTTCCATCTCTCGCTCCTCTCCTCTCTGAAATAAAGAAAAATATATTTTTAAAAAAGAATGAGTAAGCAATTAAAGATGGAATATTATGCAAAATAGATAACTTTAAAATACATTATTTAGGAACTAAAAATCCTTAACATTCTATAGCTTGTCAATGTTTTCCTTTGTGCAGTATTGCTAATCTCTTGATCTTTCTGCTTCTCTTTTTGCAGTGTTTTAATGCATTATTGAAATGAGAAACACACCTACAGTGGTTTCCTGTTGACATATCCCATATATTGAAAGCTTGAGGTATTTTATCATGAAACATGCCTGGTGGAAAATTTGAAGCATAGGATTCTGCCAAACACCCGAATAAAGAATTTCTCACCTCACCACCACCATGACCAACCAGGAGAAGTGGGCCCACCTGAGCCCCTCAGAATTTTCTCAACTTCAGAAATATGCTGAGTGTAAGTATTCATATTGACAATATCATGTTATTTGGCATTTGTGCTAAAGAAGATATGATCGATTTATAGGAATAGATTACAGATTATAATCAGCATCAGGATAGACATAGGTATGTGTTCTGTGTTTGCAAGTAGGTCAACTGGAAGCTACCTTTTAAGCATGAGGAAAAGGTAAGCTTGAATCAAACATCAACTCTGGGAAAAAAGGAGCTAGGGTGCTAGATATAGAGCTAAACTTAGAAACACTCCATCTGTAATAGAAGTAAAGCAAAGGATGAGACAGCCTGGGAGAGTGGAGACTGGCAAGGCTGGAACCAAGAAGAATGACAACAGGAAGAGCAGAAAGACAGTAATAATAAAGTAAAAGGGGGAAAAATGGTGCATACTTGAGTCAATAGGACCTGAGTCAGAGATCAGGAGGAAGGGGAAATGCAGGATTTCCGCACCGCCCCCCCCCCCCTATTTTTCAGCCTAATATTTCAAAAAGTACTGGAAATTTGGAGTCAGAGATACTTTATGGAGTTGGCTTTAGAGGTTGTAAAAAAGAAGAGCTGTCAGGACCTTAGGATAACTTGTTTAGTGTGTGTAATTATAGAAGAGATAGGCCATGGTAATTTGCTTCATAATGGGGTATTGCTAAATATTAAGTTTATTCATACATACACAAAGATTTTGTTTACAAGAAGTTTGTTTTTACCATAGAGTTTCAGGAATATGTCTCTTTCATGAAATGAGTGTCAGCTATACATACGCATAGCAACTGGGTCAAGGTATTGAAGGGAAAAAAAAAGGAAGCAAATAATACATAGGAGGCACTAAAAGGTTTGGAAGATGATGAGTAGAGAAAAAATAATCCATAGAGAATATAATAAAAATGGTGAGAGTGAAGGAAATAACAAGGTACTGAGAGAACAAAATGCAAGAAATGGAAAGGGAAAAAGAATCAATAGCACATAATAGTGAGAAAGGCAAAAACTGATGCAGCTGGTGAGGCAAAAGCCGATATAAGGTATGGCATGTAGGAGATAAGTTTCAGGACCAACTTGAATATTATGAAGGAGAGGCAGAGAAAATGTTTAAATACAGAAGAGGGATTTAGAATCTATACTAATAAAAGGGTAATATGCTAATTAGACCAGACATCTTCTGGATGTCCTTCCTGACAAAGCCACAGTGGCAGGGGCCGAGGCAGAGATGGTTAGGAGCGATCAGGCAGGGAGTCAGGCGAGTGGTTAGGAGCCAGCAGTACCAGATTGGAGAGGGTGTAGACCAGGCTGAAGGAACTCCCCCCCCCCGCCCTCCCCCCCCCCCCCCCCGCGTGCACGAATTGTGTGCACCAGGCCTCTAGGAATAAATAAATGTGATGATAACAGTGAATAATAACATGTATAAGGTACATATTATAAGTCAGGAACATTGATAAACACTTCATGCATCCTTTCTGAAAAGTCTAACCTCACAGGTTTTCTAGACCTTTCCTAACTTGAGGGTTGTAGTATTCTGGGTGAGGGTGAAAGAGTGTTGCCGGGTATTTGCCAGGAAGTCAGAAATCCGTAAGAACATGTGCATTTTTTCTTTTTCTTTTTTTTTTTTAAATATATTTTATTGATTTTTTACAGAGAGGAAGGGAGAGAGATAGAGAGTTAGAAACATCGATGAGAGAGAAACATCGATCAGCTGCCTCCTGCACATTTCCCACTGGGGAAGTGCCCGCAACCCAGGTACATGCCCTTGACCGGAATCGAACCTGGGACCTTTCAGTCCGCAGGCTGACGCTCTATCCACTGAGCCAAACCGGTTTCGGCCATTTTTTCATCAATAATAATAAAAATAAAACTATCACATGGAAGGGGGAAGTGTCATAAAATGTTGACATCAGTATATGGTCCTCATACTCAAAAACTGTTTCTAGCTGCTGAAAGCACAGTTCATTCATTGATCACATAAAGAATATTTGGTCCAGGATGGCTACATTATTGTTTATATCCTTATACATAATAATTAGTGAATCAACTACAATGATTTACCTATCGTTTCCAATTTCTATATGCTGTTTGCACTATATCCAAATATCAAATAATGATAGGATATCCCCAAAAATGTATACACACTTTAACAGCTGATAACTCAGTTTTCACTCTTTTTCAGGTTTAACTGATTTTAAATAATGGGTGAAACCAGACTAAGCTTTGAACAAAGCAACTTTATCCTAAAGTGCTACTAGGCCTTTAAAATGGGGATACATAAAATATAAATTTATGGTACAAAATGATTCTTGATGTTTGCAATTCCATTGCTTTGTGTTATCAGCAGTGCCTGGACTAGAAAGTTCATCCATTTGAAAACTGGCATTTACAAAAACAATTATTCATTTCTGTAGATTCTTTTACATTTTGAAAATGAACTATATTAATAAACATTTACTTTATAATCATTCACAGTGTGTATGCATTTTTGGGGGACACCCTGTATTTCCACGTGTCTTCCTTAGAGGTAGTATTCTGTTTGATGTTGCAGTTGCAGGAAATGCAAATACGAAGTGATATGGACCCTTCCTTCAAGGAATGCTAATTAATGGAGGATTGAAGGCTAAAAACTAATGGATGCTTATTTCTAGGCAGAATATTGTAAGTGCCACGAACCAATCTTGGGGTTCTGTAGGACTTAAGTGTTCAATTTAAATTGGAAAAGGGAAATCTTCATGGAAGAAGTAGGATTTGAGATGAATCTTGAACTATAGGTTTCAGTTTAATGAAGAAGGAAATGATATAAAGGGATATTCAGCATATATTTGAGGACGAGTGAAGGTGGCCACATTTAGCCACACCACAGATTAAGGGAGTAAGTGGAATTAAGGTTGGAAAAATGACACAGAATCACCATACACAATGCTAAACTCGAGTTGGGCAGTAAGAATTAATTGCGGGCTTTTGAGGATAGGTCACACCAACAATACTGTGCTTCAGAAAGTTAAATTGGGCAATTATGAGAATGGTATGTGGTAACGGAAAGAGACTAGAATCAGGCCAGTAGGCTATTGGAATAGACTAAATAATGTGAATGAATGATGAATGATGACCAGAAAAGTTGAGAGTCAGATGGGAACTAGCAGAGGAAGCTTAGGAAATAATAAAATATGAGAATTGAGAGCTAGAGATGGATGGGGGATTTGGGTAACATAATCCCCCAAGTAAAGAAAACAATTAATTTGATTTAGGTTTGTTGAATTTGGCTTGATTATTAAAATATATTTTCCAGTGTTTGGGTACTTACAGGAAAAAGGCTTTATAGGAAGCTTTAATATAAAATAGGCAAATTATTGCCATACAGCTAAAATATCATTTATAATAATTACTAATCAGATATTTCAAATTCCATTAGAATTGTTAAGCAGAATTTAACAAAGCCTCAAATATATCACAGACTGCTACTTTTAGTGGCTAGGAAATGTGGAGGTAGATTTAATTATATAAGAATGCTTGATTTAGTAATCGATTTTGTCAGTGTCTAAGACAAGTAATAAAAATTGTCAGAAATGTAAAAGTAACATACGGAGACAAAGATTAATGAGCAAATAAATTGGTAGTTAAGAAGTAACATGGTAAATGTAAGGACATCATTAAAATGGATTGTATGAGAAGATAAATTAATGGGTTAACTGAGTGAAACAAATAGTGCTGATTCCATGATTATTAGACTTGCTATTCTTTTTGAAATAACGAAGACAACATGAGAAATGTTAGATTTAATCCTCATGACAGTGATTTTCAATTGGTGTGTCCTGGCAGGCACACTGATGTGCTGCAAGAATTTTTAAAACTTGCAATACCTGATTATTCAGTCCGGGTCACTGACCTCTTTTCCCTTAGGTTGTCAAATTTTAAAAAATGATAACAGCCAACATAACAATAACTGTCTGGTGTAAATGAGTCAAAAGTACACCTAATTTTGTCAGATTGGCAACAAATACATTTTTTGATATGCCACAGAATTTTAGTTATTAGTTGATGTGCACCAAGAGATGGAAAGGGTTGAAGATTGCTGCCCCATGAATTTTCCTATATAATTAAGAAGCAAAGACTATCATGATTAGAATGTGTCCTCATGTCATAAATCTCCATTGTCAAAATATACTAGGACACACATTTATCCTGAATATTATACAAGTAGTATATTTTCCATGCTATTCAGTGCATGTGATCTGTTCATCAGCCGCATTTAAGAATCATATTTTTCATGTTGCAATACAATTCTGGCAAAGTGACTATATATATATGGAAGTGGTATATTGGATATGCTTTCTGGATGTTAATTTTTGTACCTTTCAATAAGAAACAATTTAGATGTATTAGATGATTAAATTAAAAAACAGGTTATTGATTTCAGTTTTAACTTGCAAAATACTAGGATTATATGTGGTATATATCAAACAAGTATTGTATATGCTTTTGGGGAATGGGGTTGGGCTGAGGAAATCTAGGTCACGTTGCGTAAGTTCATGGAATACCTACCCCAGCAAAACCAAATTATTTAAGTTTAACTTAGACATTTTCTCAAGTTATCTGATTTTGGATTCTCTATAATTGGCACAATATACCCCATCTGGGCTGCTATAACAAAGCACTATAGGCTGGGTGACTTATAAACAACAAAAATTTATATCTCACAGTTCTGGAGGCTGGACGTTCGAGATCAGGGTGCCAGCATGGTTGGGTACTAACAAGGGCCCTCTTTTGGGTTGCAGAATGTCAACTTCCCATTGTAACCTTACGTGGTGGAAGGAGCAAGAGAGGTGCAGCAAGCTCTCCAGGAACTCTTAAAGGGCACTAACCCAATTAATTCATCAGAACTCTACCCTCATGACCTCTCTATTCCCAATTATCTCCCACAGACCCTTCACGTTGAGAGTAGGGTTTTACCATATTTATTTAACATATAATTAACATAGTCTATTATACTCTGAAACTATAACTGATTTCTCAACTTCTAGGCTTTTCTCATGATTAATTGGGGTAAATAGAGTGATTGATATAGGCACAGCATTCCTGGTTAGGACGCTAGCACATCAGACAGCTTGGGTTCAAATCCTGGTCCTACCATAATTTAGATTTCTGTCTTTGGGAAAGTTTCTTAACATCTGTGTGTCCCATTTTTTGCATTTGTGAAATGGGGAAAACAATCAATAATTATCAAGTATTGTATGTATTAAATTGAAGGAGTTAATATATGCCAAGTAATAAGAACATTGCCTGGCACGTTGTTAATGATATAGCGTTATTATTTTAATAGAGAGGGAGTGAGTTTGAACACACTGCTGATGATCATGTAGAAAAGTGTCATGTTTTGGAGCATTGAGTCAGTGTCTTATTTTCTGTTATAAGACTAGATTCTTCCCACAAGGTAGAAGCTTCTGGTGCTATTGGCAGCCTCATTTCTGTGTTGTCCCCACAAATGCTGAAGGCAGCTAATGTGAAGCCCGCTGTTGCTGCCTACAGCATGCTGAGAGCATGCTCCTGTTTAGGGCTTCAAGCTGAGTCACTCCATGGGAAAGATTTCCATTGATATGTGGGAGAGGAGTATAATTTTCATCTCCACTCTGTATATAAAGTCATCCAAACTGTAGTTATAAGATAGCTCTCACTCCTGCCATGCAGAGAATTGAGCTTTGCACATTATTAGTTTGTCAGTGCTTCCTGCTGTGGTTTCATGGCACAGGGAAGGGTAAAGAAACTCCAAATCTCTTCATAGATAACACTATTTTCTATGTGAAATCTACATGGTATTTTCAAATGATCCATTATCTGCCCACATATTGCCATTTAGGATATGCTTTTTATTTGCTATATATAAAGCGTGTTGCATAGCTTGTAAATTTTTTTTTTTTAAAAAAATACTGTGTTATTATGGAGGGAATACTTTCAAATGTTCATACATTGCATACTGTTTATAGCAGCTGGTATTATGTAGAGAGTTGCAAAATTATGATGAACTTGTTCTTTTCAATAAGGACTGATGATGTGCCTAATTTTGGACCTATTGTATAATTTTTTTCCCCACTGAAGAGAAGCATGCAGCCTGGCTTAGTGGAAAGAGCACAGGCTTTGTGAGAAAACCACTATTTGACAGTGTTGTACAGCAGCCCCGCCTTCTACCTATTCGTGGTATGACCTTGAAAATGTGACATGAGCTGCCTGTGCCTCAGCTTTTGCACTGGGAAGAGTAGAATCCCACCTCAACGTGTGGTTGTAGGGTTTAATGAGACAGTAATCCTCCTCCTAATAAATCCTGGAGTTGTAGCACCATACTGTAAACAATATCCACCAGTTTATTTATTTATTACTCACAATAAACCTTAGAGGGAAGCAAACCTCCTCCAGGCAGGTCACCTGGCCCATTGCAATGGCAAGGTAAGTTATAACAAAGATCAAAACAGTAGTAACTCATTTATGTTTCTTAATGAACATCAATATATTAAGAAATAGGTTATTATTAATCATTCTTCCAAAATAGTGAAATCTGGAATTTGGGAATCAGGTCCTTACCTCTCCATCAGCCACAGCCATCACTCAAAGGTTTTTTTGCATATAAGGCAAAACAAAGAAGCAAAGCTGTTAGTTATGGTTTTGGCCCCAAAATGTCTTTCTGGTCTCTTATCCTGGAAGATTGGACTTGATTCTGTTTAACCTCAGTGATGCTCTGCCTACAGTAGAAGCATATTCCTGCATTCTACCCACACTCATTCCTTCGGCACTTGGAACTTCCCTCACTCTTCCTTTATGAAAACATGGGACGGGAAAGAGAGATGAGGAAAAAAAAATCATGAAGCAGTTGTAATAAAAAATATGGTTAAGTTCTTTTCCATTTTAAGTAGCCTTATTCTCCCGACAAATTCCACCTTCCAGCATGATGATCTATGGTGTCTTTTGAGATATGTTTTCTGCTTGATTCAAACCAGATGGGATAAGGACAGTGGAAGGTGAGAGACTTGACCACCTCCCATGTACGGGTCTTCCATTACTTGTTAAGCATATTTAGATCACTTGCTAGCCCTCTTTCTCATTTGTCTTGCAGGGATTAGCTTTTATTTGTGACCCTTATCCTGTGATTCATTGGCTCTATTTTGGGAGGCCAAGCCACTTACTGAAAAGTACTCTCTTTGTACAACTTATAAAAATAAATGGCCCGGGGTTATTTGGCAAGGTAGCTGGGAGCACATTATTTGGTCAGAGAAAACTGGGTTTGAGTGCTAGTGTTGTGGTGTCCACCTTAGTTTCCTCATCTGTGTCCTAGGATGCAATGATGATTAAATGTGAAGATGCAGGTAAAGTGCCCAGGACTCAATATGTTATTGCTATGATGAGGCTCATGAATGGTGGTGACTGAGGTAGTTTAATAGCAAAAGAGGACTTTTTCCCTTTGATTTAGGCCTACCACTTATACTACTTATTCGAAATGTGTTGACTTTGCCCTGACACTTGGTCTGAAATTGGGATCTGCGACTCTATTTTAGGTAATATGTGTCTCTCATTTCCGACCCTGATTCTTCTGATTCACACTGATTAACTAAGCAGTTCCTGGCTCTGACCCAGATTTTATTTCTGGAATGTATGTTGGCTGCATAATCTCTTTTGCCTCATCTCTGGCTCTGGTTCCTATTTGTTGTACTGCTTCAGGACTGAATATCCCATTGGTGGTTTCTCTGGATCCATATGTCTTAAATTTTTCAATATCTAAATTTTACAATAGTAAAATAATAATTATGAATGTCTAAATTTTCATTATTTTTTTCATCTTACAAAGACTCAATTTTCTTTTTCTTTTTATATTAATCCTCACCCAAGGACTTTTTTTCCTTTTTTTTCTTTCTTTTTTTTTTTTTTTATAAAAAGAATGGAAGGTAGAGGGAGAGATAGAGAGAGAAACATCATTGTTGATTGGTTGCCTCCCACACGCACTGAGACTAGGGCCAGGTATTGAGCCTGCAACCAGGTATCAAAGTATGTGCCCTTGACCAGAATCAAATCCAAGATTCTTCAGACCGCAGGCTGGCACTCTATCCACTGAGCCAAACTGGCTAGGGCAAAAGACCTAATTTTCAATGTTTTTAAACATCTATTTTTTTCAACTCTTGAAACTTGACAAAAAACAGTTTCATTAAGATTTATGGTCAAACTAACTTTAAGTTAGGCCTTCTGTGAAGTATTAGTTAAGGTGAGCCAAATTAAGGCTATGGCTGAAACACTCATAAAATCTCAGTGGCTTAACAAAACAGACGTGTATTTCTTGATCATGTTACGTTTCCAAATCTGAGTCGGTAAAGGGTTTATTTCACTTTGTCCTCCATCAAGTCCCAGTCAAATGGAGCAGTCATCAACTTTAAAAATTGGCAGATGCTGTGGCAGTGAGAATTGGGTGTTGGCTCTTAAGGCTTCTCCCGGCAATGAATGATATGCTTACATTTCTTTGGCCTTAGCGAGCCACATGACCACATCTAACTTCAATGGAGTCGAGAAATGCATTCCTTCTGTCAGCTCAGTGTCAGGGGAGAAATAAAATATTTGGTGAAAACTACTAATGTGGCCAGTATCACATAAGTAAAATATAACCTGTCAGTTACCTTGGAACATTAGGCAAGTCAACATAGCCTCTTTAAGCTTCTGTTTCTTCAGCTATAAAATGAGGAAAATACTCCCTCCTTGTTTATAAATAAAGCTCTTGTTTCCATCACTAATATTGGTATGACAAGTTATAATAAAAAGTTCCCACTATATTCATGCATATTAAATTATTTTCTTAACTCAGTTATAGGTTAAAGGTTGTTATTCAGTGGATGTTCCTTCAGTTGCCTTCCCTTCCCCCTATTTTAGCTGGAAGTTCCCCACCACCACCACAAGTATGCATACTAAAGGACCTTAATTTGACTCATTGATAGTTACTTTGCTAACAATATTTAGTATCTTTTACTCTTAGGTATTGATTGGCCCTGGGTAATACGAAAATGAATATCGTAATGCTTTTAATCAAAGAACTTAGTCTAATGAGAGAAACAAATAAGGTGGTAAATGATAAAGCAATGAAATACATTCTCTGAATGTAATATATGCAAGACTATATTTACATTAAGGTATAATTGACATCACATTGTATTATTTTTAGGTGTCCAACAATTTGATGTTTTGTGAAATGATTAGCATAATAAATTTAGTTACTATCCATTACCACATAGTTATTATATACATAATTTTGTGATAAGAACTTTTATGGTATAAGCTCTTAGGAAATTTCAAATATATACTATAGTATTGTTAACTATAGTCACCATGCTGTACTTTACATCCCCAAAACTTATTTATCTTACAACTGGAAGTCGTACCTTTCAACCACCTTTATCCATTTCACCCCTCTTCCTATCCGCTCCCTCTTGAACCTTGGGCAACCACCAATCTGTTCTCTGTGTCTGTAAGATTTTTCTTGTAGTTTCTACATATAGGTGAGATTTTACAATATTTGTTTCTCTTTTCTGACTTAGTCTAATGTATTCAAGGTCTAATCAGGTTGTTACAAATAGCAGGATGTCCTTCTTTCCCATGGCTAAATTATATATATATATATATATATATATATATATATATATATATATGTGTGTGTGTGTGTATATATATATATATATATATATATTAGTAATAATATATATTATTATTTATATAATACATATATAAATAATAATTATATATATAGTCACCATATATATATTGGCTAAAAAGAGGGATTTTGTTTTTTCACATGGTAAAGAAATTCATGTTTATTATGGTTCATATGGGGAAATAACTTGTGATAAAAGATTCTGAGCTTACGGCCAAATATTGATTTTTGTTTTGCTTTTATTCAATTGTCTTAAATTGATCTCTAATGTTTATCTTCTTAGTATATTAGTTTTGACTTTAGCAAGTCATATAACCTTCTAAACTTTAATTTTATCAACTGTGTAATTAAGAAAATAATAAGGCCTATCTCACAAGATTGTTGTAAGACTCAAATAAAATAATATGTGTGGAAATGCTTTGTAAACTGCAAACCACCATACAAAAGTGAATTATTGCTTTCATTATTATCCAGCTTTTGCTGCAGACTCTGGGTATCCCATATCTTGCCCATGACACCACCTTTACTCATGAAAGTGAAGATTGGAAGTTCTCATTCCAACCATCTAAAGTGGCCACCATCTCATCTTTCAATCAGATGTGTCTTCTCAGTTGATATATGATCCCTGCCTCTTTAACCATTTCTACTTTTTTTTCTGGTTCTCCATAAATTCTGACTGATCCTCCCTGAATTAAAAAAACCTCATGGATACTCAGCTATCTTGGGGAGACTGATGGCTGGCAAAGCTTGGCACTGGGCCTTAATTGCTCCCAGCATATCTTGTTAGAGTCTCAACTGGCTTTCTTTTCCTAATGATAAGAAGAGGACACTTCCTTTGTGGTATCCCTTCTACAAACTTTCTAGTATATCAGAAAATTGCATCTATTTTAACTTCTCTTATCTACGTGGTCTAGGTCTTATCATCTATATCTTGGCGTTTTCTAACCTAATGGAGATTTGCTTTCTAAACTACTAATGGCACAGAGATACTGCCACTTTTCCAGATTCTCTTCTATAAGATGGCTTTCTAATCTCATATTTCATTTGTATTTTAGAGCTCCATTTCTGTTGTATAACTATCACTTCTTCAATAAATAGTTCAAATTATCTTTCTTTGGAACTTATACAATATCCTTCATGTGTCTTTTTCTCCATAAACGATCCCCAATTTTCTTTATAAACAGTGTATAATAAATAGGAATAAGTCATTAAATGGCATGTTTCTTTACCCAGTATTATCTGCACGGAATTTCTCGGAGGGATCACCTTGAAAATCACACATAATACAGCTTGGTCCTGTAGAAATAGCATCAGAATAGAAACAGCATTCTCAAAGCTTATGTTCCTTTAGCAGGTCTACTGCAGAGTCCAAGATGTTCCCGTGTTGTCACGGACTCTCAAAATGCTCTACACTTCTCTACTGTCACTTTGAATGCCAGTGTGGGAGCTTCTTGAACTTCCTATGGTATGTTTGCATTTAGGTGTGGCCATTCCACAGGTCGAAAATCCTAGGTAATGCTTCTCTAACTGTCCCCATGCAATTTCTCCATATAGTCTTTCAAAGTGTGCCCAAGTCCATGTTTTACAAAGAACTAATACTAGGAGTCCCTGATCAAAGACATACCTAGGATACAAAGAATGGAGCAAAGCATTTATTCATTTTTCCTATGCCCTTTCTTCTCCTGTTTCCCTTTTGTTTGCTTTTTGTAGCTCTTTGCAGTGTCTTGGCTGTATCCTGTCTGAATTCAGCAAGGTCACAGCTGGCAAGACCATTATTTTGGAGTCCTGGGTAGTCAGATTCAGCTATTATTCATGGCTTCATCCCATGAGGGCAAAATATGGCTCTATTTTAGAGTATGCAAAGTAGTAGACTTTTAAAGCAAGCCAAATGTTTGCATTCTGATACTTATCATCACTCAGAACATACCTGGGATGGAAAATATAATATCTAACACGTATAAACAGCTTAAGAGTTTATCATAAGTCAGATTTTTCTAGGTACCTATGCTTTATCTATATTGACATAGACCACAAATAGATGCTTTGTATTATGATCTTGACTGACGAGGACTAGGTCAATTTAGTAACTTTAAAAATGGAAACTATAAATAAACTTAAGTAATAACAATATTTTGCTACTATTTTCCTTCTCCAAAATAAATAAGTTTTATTCATCTCCTTTCTCTATTTCTTCATCTTTTTTCCCCTCTTCATTCTACTTCTCTCCAATTTTTCTCCCTCCAGCCCTCCATTTCCTTTATAGTCTGGGAGCGAAATTTTTTCCCCCTTAGTTCCTTTGGCTGGTCAAATAATTAAAATAACAAAAGACCTTAACAGGAAAGAAATCTAATTTAATACATGCATAGAGGAAATTTGCACAAATATATAAACTTACTAAAATCCTTAGTGAATTAAGATGAAAACTAGATTACATTAACCAACTGTACTTAACATTATATTTGAAAAAATTCTAATTTATGAGATAAAACAAAAATCTTTCTAGAAATAGAGCTATGTTCATAATGAAAACTTCTAGGCTTTATTTTGTAGTTTTGTGCTTGTTAGAACAGCTGTGGAAGAATCTAACACTTTTATCTGTTATTTCGGAGTTTATACTTATCCCTTCATAAGTGTTACCAGGCCCTAATATTTGGGTCCGTGTGCCTGTGCTAACTTGCCAAAGGAAGTGCACCAACAGAAGTTTGCAGTTTAGAAAAAACAAAGTTTAATATTGAATTGCCTAACCAGAGTGCAGGGAGCTAGTGATCTGAAGACCTGACTCTCTGATGGTATGGAGGTTACAGATTATATAGAGCAAAATCACAAGCTACTGTGGGTTAGGGGTTTAGGGTTGTGTTTGGAGCTGATTGGTTAGAGGTGAGGTAAGGCTAATAGATCATATTTTTAAGTCTTGACGACAGCTCTGAGGTCTGCTCTAGCATCCCTCTGTCTGGAAAAGTAGCTAGAGGATCGTTCTACCTTAGGGCTCAGGAGCTGAAATATAATTTAGGTCAAGATGTTACCTTGCGCCTGCCAGAGGTCCAGATCTGTGACCATTAGTCAGGTCTGGGGTAATGTCTTCTGCTTCTGCTGCCTTGGGGATTGCTGATTATCCAGGGGTGAGGCTAGGCCTGTGAAGGGGAGAGAGGGAGAGGGAGAGGGAGAGGGAGAGGGAGAGGGAGAGGGAGAGGGAGGGGGGGGAGGGAGAGAGAGAGAGAGAGAGAGAGAGAGAGAGAGAGAGAGAGAGAGAGGAATATGATTTCTAGATCTAGGATTCAAAGCTAAATTTAATAGAAGTCATAAAGACCCTCAGCTTCATAAGCCACTAGCTCCCTTGTTCATTGCTCTCAAGGACTGCCCCCATTCTGTAGCCCTTCACCTTCGTAATTCTTCGTTACTCCCAAGGGGAGCAGAATTTGCCACCGCAAAATATGCCTTTTGGCATAAGGGTCATCTTGAGCTGTTTATTTTTAAAAAACTGTGCAGACACAGGAGAAGCTCTGAAAACAGACTAAAGATTGCCTTTTGTAGGAAACACATTTTTAAGGAAAATCTCCATGTAAGGGTGTCTCCATCCCTGTACCAGAAAGAGGAGGATGACCAAATCTCTAGAATCTCTTAGCAATGGGAAAGGCCTCTAATAAGGACATCTGTGTAATAACCAGAAACCCCCAGAACTAGGCGTCCCCAGCCCCCAGCATCTTCCCTTTGTCTTTACCTGGAAATGGTATTTAAGGCGGTGGCTTGGTCATTTGGCAGTTACTCAGTTCTCCTGAGCACCTCTCATGTATACAGGAAGTATACCAGTTGGGGTAAAAGTAGATTGACAGTTGTGAGTACATGAAACACAGTGTTTATTTATTTATTTAATGTATTTTTATTGATTTCAGAGAGAAAGGGAGAGGGAGAGAAAGATAGAAACATCAGTAATGAAAGAGAATCATTGTTCGGCTGCCTCCTGCATGCCCCTACTGGGGATCGAGCCTGAAACTGAGGCATGTGTTCTTAGCCAGAATTGAACCTCAGACTCTTCAGTCCACAGGTTGATGCTCTATCCATTGAGCCAAACCAGTTGGGGCGAGTTTATTCTCTTTTTTTCAATATTATTTAGTTGAGATTTTGTTCCTTAAAAACCTAACATTGTTTTCCTGTTATTTTAGTGATATTTCAATAGTGTTCAACTCACCATTTTTATTTAAAGTGAGCCCCAAACCTGGAAATTTGCCCTGACTGGGAATCAAACTAGTGACCTGTTGGTTCAACCACTGAGCCACACCGGCTGGGCCAGAGTTTGTTTTTGTATTATTTATTAATTATCGTATTATGTTCCATATGAACACTGTAATCCTACTTTTGCCCCACCCTGTACATATTACTGAATTTCTGTTTGTTTTTCTGTGATAATGTGTTTTTTATTATAAGGAGTCACAGCCAAAAAACGTAGAAAAGTAGAGGGAAAATAGTTTTTCCTCTTCTACAAATCTCTCTCAACTACAAATGTTCTTTAGAATTATTTATTCTTTTTTTAAAATATATTTTATTGATTTTTTACAGAGAGGAAGGGAGAGGGATAGAGAGTTATAAACATTGATGAGAGAGAAACATCGATCAGCTGCCTCCTGCACACTCCCTACTGGGGATGTGCCCACAACCAAGGTACATGCCCTTGACCAGAATCAAACCTGGAACCCTTGAGTCCGCAGGCTGATGCTCTATCCACTGAGCCAAACCAGTTAAGGCTAGAATTACTTATTCTGTAAAAAGTTGACTAAACATCTCCTCCATATTGTTCCATTTATCTGCCTGGCTTCTGCTCTCAGCAATTTGGGAAAGCCATTAATGGTTTTCATGATCAATATTAATTGTTTATTTTATGTGAACTCTTTAAATTAATTGAATTAGATAACCAATTATTCCTTCCTAAAACACTCATGTCTCTTCTTTTGCAGATCCATAATTTCCTTTCTCTTAGCCAATTTCTGGACTATTTGTCTCATCCTCCTTTGTAGATTCTTCTTCTAAAACTGTCCTCTAAACGTTGTCTGGATTCTGGATTATGTTCCCTTCTAAAACCCAACTTTCACTGTTCCAAGGCTTTAAATGCCTTCCAGTGCCTTTCAAAGGTATATTTCTAACCCAATCTTCTCCACTTCAGCTCTAAATATGCAGCTGTCTAGTTGACATCTTCAATTGGATGTCACATTGACATTTCACTTCTGAATTCTTGACTCCCTTCTCCATCAAAATAAAACAAGAAATAAAACATAATTCTGTTCCTCCCTTGGGTTATTGCATTTTAAATTTGTGTTATTACCATTTCATAACTTTGGAAGAAAGGTTAAGACTTATACTCGATGCTCAACTTTTCTTCTCAACATACTGTCAGCAAGCCAGCTCTCCAAAATTATTTCTCCATTTTCCTTAATTTATGCTGCTTCCACCATGAACCCTGTCACCAATGTTTCTCTCCTGGATTACCAGACTATCCTTCTTCTTGGTCTTCCTGCACCCCCCCCCCCCCCCCCCCACACAGAGTTCCTCTTCAATATAGTCTCCACAGAGAAGCTGGAGGAAATTTTGGAAAACATTAATGCAACCATGTCACTAACTTACATTAAACCATGAAATGATATCTAATTGTAAAGTGGGATCCATATTGCCTACCATTCTTTCTAAGACATGTGTGGGTAGGCTTTGATGAACTATACTAAATTATCTGGTAGTACTTTCTTTTGCACACTATATTTAGCCACACTAGTATTATCATATTCTGTTACCTTTTTCTGGATATATTTTGCTTTAGATTTTTCCCACAGGAAGCTTCCTTTTCATCTTTTTAGATTTCAGTCCGAATGCTAACCAATCTGAGGCATCTTCTGGTCACTTGAGTTCTTCCTTCCTGATATTATCTACCTCTATCCCCTTGGCATGTCCTGTATCACAATGAACATGGTTTGGATTTATGTCTTTGTTATTCATTATTTTTACTAGAGGCCTGGTGCATGAAATTCGTACATGGGGCAGGGGTCCCTCAGCCCGGCATGCACCCTCTCCAACCCGGGACCCCGGCAGTCAGACATCCCTCTCATAATCCGGGACTGCTGGCTCCTAACTGCTTGCCTGCCTACCGGCTTGATTTCTACCTAACTGCTCCCCAGCCGGCCTGATAGCCCCCAACTGCCCTCCCCTGCTGGCCTAATGGCTCCCAACTGTCCTCCCCAGCGGCCTGATGGCCCCCAACTGCCCTCCCCTGCCGGCCTGATGGCCCCCAACTGTCCTCCCCAGCCGGCCTGATGGCCCCCAACTGCCCTCCCCGGCCAGTTCATGGCCCCTGACTGCCTCTGACTCGGCCCCCACCACCATGGCTTTATCTGGAAGGAAGTCAGTTGGAAGATGTCTGGACTCCCACTCTTATTAGCATATTACCCTTTTATTAGTATAGATAATTTCTAGTTCCTGAAGGTATTTACTTTCTTTACAGATACATATTCAACTTGTAAACATAGCATTTAACACAAAATGGGCACTCAGGAATTATGGATGTCATGAATCAATGGAATTGATGATAAATAGGGAAAATAGCTTTAATCTATTAGAGAAAGGGTCACAGTAGGATGTTCAAAGAGTTTTTGATAGGAAAATAAACATTTCTGACTTCAGGATTTCATTCTTCCTAGTCATTGGTATGGACTTAGATGTGAAAAGACTTTTTAAAAAATCTCTAAATAAGTAACTATATGGCAGAGGTATAAACCTTTCTGGGATCCGGTTTAACAGGTTCACAGAGAGGATAGATAGCTTAGCATACTTACTATAAATCTTGTGATGTTTCTAAAACGTCTGGTCTGAGATTGTAAGTGTGGAAGTTGGGTCAAAAAATATGCAGTGGACCTACTGTAGAACTCCAGTTCTAGATTGATTCAATTATAGAGCCAAACTTTGCTTCAGACTTTACCAAGTTCTAGTTCTGAGATAAATTTCTGATAATTTTTAATTAACTTTGTTATAGTTTCTTGAATTAAACCCAATAGAAAAGTCAGATAAAGGAAGGAACACTATTATGCATAGCATTTCATATACAATACATTTCCAACTATCCATCCAATGACCAACTGTAAGTTTATTAAGAACATTTACTTCTTTTTTGTACTTATCTTTGGTAAATTGAAATAATTTGAATTTTCAACAAGCTTATTTAATATAAGATTTTAGTTCATTGGAATCCATAAATGATAAAACACCATTTTTTGATTATATGTAAAGTTAAAAAACATTTTTTAAATGATTTGAAATGCCCAACCCATGGGAATCTTTGCAAGTGTTAAAATATGAGGCACTATAGAACACCATTGCCAAGGTTGTGTTTTTTCAGGATTTTAGCACTTACTGAACTAGATTATAGAAATAGTTAACTATAAGTTGAAATGAAGTATGGCATACGCAGTTTGAAAAGCAATTAGCGTCAGGGAGGAAGACTTTTCTCTACCCTTTTAGGTTCTTCTGTCTAATAATCAAATGAACATAAAGCAGATTAACAAGCGATAAAACAAATTTAACTTTGTATGTACAAGGGCTCAATAAGAATATGGGGTCCACATGCAGTCAGGCAATTGGGTCTTACATGCCATTCTGAATTAAGAAGGGATAGGAGTCTGGGACTTTAAAGGGGAGGAAGGTAATTCACATGAAAATGGGAAAACAAGTGTTTGATAAACAATGTTTGCTATGCCATGCAGTGACAAGGGTACACCGGACTTTGATCCCCAAGCCCTGCTGAATCCCTCCTACCACATCTGGCACATATTCCTTGTATATATCTCTGGTAATAGTGCTTTTTCTGGAGCAGGCTTTTTGTGTAAATTCTTTTAGGCAGTTAAGAGGGATGTAAAAAGTTCATTCTGAGTCTTATTTTTAAGGTATAATCCTCATGCCAAAGACATACTTTAGGGTGACAAAACCCTGCTCCCCCACAAAATACTACTATCTCCCAGTGTCATATAAAATAAGATTGCCTACAAATTATTGTAGTAAAGGAATAGGATTTTCTAGATGGTGTTTTGAAAAATATAAATAGAAATGGGTTTAGAAGGGTTTTTTTTTTGTTGATCTATTCTTTATGATTTATATAAAAGGTGACCAAGAATGCCTTAAGCATAGAGAATCATTGGATGATTGATGATTGAACATTCCTAGGTAATTTCTACAATGAGCTGGCATTAGGTATTGTATTGAAAGAGTTAAAAAAACCTCTTTGGTAATATCTACCTTTATTTTTCTACCTTCTCTTTCTTCATGAGTCTCTGTTATGCATCAGATCCCAAAACATAATATGGGGTGAGAAGGAAGGATGTTATAAAGACCTCTCTGTATATTTTGACTTATCTCCAACTTTTCAAAATTTATTACATTTATTGGTTATACAATACATTTGACTCTTCATTTACTTTTATGACTTAACCTATTGTGTTTAGTTCATGTACTTCTATAACTCTTGAAAGTTATAAAACTCTTGTGGCTAAGAATATGGACTTAGAATTAAAATGACTAGGTTTGAATTTCAACTCTACCAAATTAATGCAACTTTGTGCAACTTACTAAATTTCCGGTCCTCAGTTTTCTCATCTGTAATTACAGTATATATGTCATAGGAACAAAATGCTAGTAATTGTTATTATGTCCACTTATTATTACTGGTCAATAATACAATTGATTTATGTAAATGGAATACATATAACTTGAAGGCAGGGCCTCTATGTCCATTTATCCTCCAATAAGATACTTAGAGATACTCTGTATGTGCTATAAAAATGAAAGGCATTGGGGAAAATAAGTTGAATATGGAAAGTGAATGAATCCTTGGCATCTGGAAATGATGGGGCATAGGTTAATGGAAACCAAAAAAAAAAGAGAAAGGTGGACAGAGTTGTAGCACAAGGGAAAGAGCAAATATTTTAATAGTTAGATGTAATCAGTTCTTTTAATGAATAATTAAATATTTGCTAATTTATATTCATTTTCAAATTGCAGACCTATGCCTATTTTTGTAGTAGGCACTTGTCTAATCTTTTGTCTCTTGCCTTTCCTTAAAATACTACCCTCTCTAGTTATTTTCTCTTTCACTCAAACATCTCTAATACATACATTTTGATCATACAGTAGTCCAAATATCATTTCAGAAAAATTGATGTCATTGTCTTTGTCATTATTCCCTTCTCACTTGCAAAATGGGAACTTCCATTTGACAACTAAAAGTTCTTGATTCATAAAATAATTTGACCTGCCCTAACCGGTTTGGCTCAGAGGATAGAGCATTGGCCTATGGACTGAAATGTCCCAGGTTCGATTCTGGTCAAGGGCATGTACCTTGGTTGCGGATACATCCCCAGTGGGGGGTGTGCAGGAGGCAGCTGATCAATGTTTCTCTCTCATCGATGTTTCTAACTCTTTATCCCTTCTCCCTTCCTCTCTGTAAAAAGTCAATAAAATATATTTAAAAGAAAAGATTGACCAGAGGCATTTGTCTCCCTTAGTTCTTTCTCTTCTCTAAAGAGCCATTGCCTCTGTATCTGTTTCCCTTATGTGACAGCTATTTTATAATTCCTTTCTACATGCCCTCTACATAGAGCAGTGATGGCGAACCTTTTGAACTCGGCGTGTCAGCATTTTGAAAAACCCTAACTTAACTCTGGTTCCGTGTCACATATAGAAATTTTTTGATATTTGCAACCATAGTCAAACAAATATTTATATTTTTGATATTTATTTTATATATTTAAATGCCATTTAACAAAGAAAAATCAACCAAAAAAATGAGTTCCCGTGTCACCTCTGACATGCATGTCATAGGTTCGCCATCACTGACATAGAGCCTCACCCAGCTTTGTGATATCGGCAAGATGACATCAGGCAGAGGAAAAGAGGAACCTGCAGGAGTCTAATGGGTGGTTTCTCCGTGAGGCTGGGGAACATAGCAGGCCACCCTGCCTTCCTGTTTATTACTCTTCCTTTGTGTGGGCAGGTTGGAATTCTCATAGCCTACTGGTTCAAGATTCTAGAACAGCATGCATTAGAGGGGGAAGAATTAAGTGTTTGAATTAATAAAGAATTGAAATCGGACCACCTATGACTTAGCCATTTTATTTATATTTCTGGAAAATACCTTTCAACTACTTTCAATAGTCCCTTGTAGGAGCACTGTGACAATGGCCTAATTACCCTTGATATTTTTGAGACAAATGTGTTTAGTCGTTAAGGGCCCCCCTTCAATGAGCCTACCTACAGAGGTTTAAGGCTCTTAAGAATTCATGTTCTAATCTTCGGGAACATTGGTATTATCACAGTTCCCTAGCAGAAGTCACGATTTGTATACCCATGAGAATACCTGGAGTTTTTCCCAGGTGATTTCTGAGTTGCTCCCTCTTATATTAGCACATAGTAGAAATTCATAATTACACTTGGCAGATACATGAGATGCCTACTGATTTTTGTTGTTGTTACCAGAAATGATTCTTGCTATCAGCATCATGCCATAATTTGTGTGCTGCTACATGCACATGTACAAATATATATTATTATATTTCACTGGAAAGTGATTAAAAATAGACCTTACTTTGCACTATATCATTATTATCAATATCTATGGCAGGGATACGGGAGTAGACACTAAGTAGACCATTGGTTTTGACAATGTAATCTAAACATGGTGTCATTTGCACTTATTTTAGGTGAAAACATACATTTTCTTGGTAAGAAGGAAAAATGTATGTTAATTAAAATGTGTAACTGATTCAAATTCTAAAAATGGCTAAATTACTGCAGAAACAGAAATTAGCTACCTCAAAAAAGAAAAATAATAAAAAACTCTACAAATCAAAATCCATGTGTACTCAATTTCTTTTTATTACTATTTATCCTCTCCTTAATCATTTTTATTGTGATTAAATCCTTAGAAGCTTTTGTATTTTTATTTCTATTTGGTTGTTTAATTTTTCTTTCTCATTATAATACCTGACAAGATTTTATTCTTTTCAAACTAAAGCCACTTTTTGAACCTGGGCTTTTGTAATTTAGCTCTTATTCTGGTATAACTAGACATCTATTATGATTGACAAATTAAATCGTGCAACATTCATTGGATCATGAGATGCATTCTCAGTGGGACAAATAACTTTAAATACCCAAATGGAATTTAGTCACATTTATGTGTGGCAGATGCAGCCATAAATCAATATCATCAGAAGTGAAGGTCAAGATCCCTGAGAGAGATTATAATCAAATTAAAGTGAATTGAAGATGAACTTCTAAGCTACTCTTAGCCCTAAGTTGTTTCCTGAATTCTCAAAAACTGGAGCTGGCTCTGAACTTTAGCAGGGATTTGAAATGAGGAAGATAAAAAGACAAACATATTATCAAAGGGAACATCTACTCAAAGAAAACGATCAATAATCCGTGAACCGTGTTTTGTGTGTCCCATCAGCATCATAGACCATAAGGTCAAACTTCTTACCAGAAGTTCATCCCCAAATGACATTTGTATAAATATGTTGGGAACCTAAAGGAAGTCATTGGTACTATCTGCATATGTTGGTTCAGTGTTTCTGTTGTTGTTTTGTGTGCTTGTTTGTTTGTTTTGGCTATTACAGTAAAAGCAATGGCAGAAAATGTAGCTATCCTCCTGAAAATAATAATGAGTATTTATCCATACGCAAAGCACTGTGCTATGTCCTTTGTTTAAATTGTCTCAATTAATCTTTGCATAACTTATGAGATAGATAGTATTATTTTATATATTTTAGACCAATAAAATCAAGACTTAGAGAGGTGCAGTCAGAAATGGAACTTACTTGGGTCTGATTCTATGGTCCATGTTCTTTATTCACTTGCTATTCTAACAAGTGGCCATAATTCTTCTGCCTAACAACAACTAGAGACTGAAAACAATAATCAATGATTGTTTCAGTAACCTCCAACTATCAACACGGGTAAGAGCTCATAAAAAAGTGGGGGCAGGGTGACATTCTGATGAACAATGAAAAGGAATGTAAAGATAACTCCTAAAACGCATGCAGAGAAACTTTATGGCTATTCTCTCTCTATTTACAATAAAAGTATATTATAACAGCCTGCAACATAGGCCTCTGATAGTTAAAATCTGCATCTTCCTCTATAGGTTTAACTTGAGATTATATTTTTATTCATTCCCTGATGCCCAACTAGTCAGGTCCAGGAGATTGTCTTTCACAATATGTTCTCAACAATTTCCTTTCTTTTCATGATTGTGTATAGTCTGGATCTTATCACCTCTTTCTGTGCTATCAATCATATAGGGAAATAACAAAGGAGAGGAAGGGGCAGTGTGAGCCTGCCTGGTGAGTCGATCTTTTGGTTGAAGTTCTTCATCCCCAAATACTAACTCCAGGATACTGGGTCTCCAACAGATCCAGTCCTAGAGGTGAGGATGGCTGGTAGAAGAAAACAAGACATGACTCTCTGTTGGGATCTCAGCTTAGGCAGTGGGCTTGGTAATGTGTGATATATCTACCTAAGGAAAAGAAAAAAAAAATATTGAGAAATGAGCAGCTGGAAAATGAGTGGCAGACATGAGGAAACAAGGAAGCAACAGAGAAGCAATCAAGGAAAATAAAACAAACATTTTACCTCCTTTCCTAATTCTTTCATTTTCTGTTTATACCTCTCTGTATTCATTTGAAGTTCATATTTCATTCATAATGTTGTAGTTATAATAATGTATAAAATAGGAAAATAATCAAATATGAAAGAAAATATAAAAATATGAAGATTAGTGAAGCTATAAAATACTGTAATTGAAATGACAGAAAAAGAGAGCAGAAGGAATCGATCATAAACATTAATTACTAGAGGCCCAGTGCATGAAACTTCATGCACTGGAGGGGGGTTCCTCAGCCTGGCTAGCCCCCTCTCACAGTCGGGGAGCCCTCAGGGGCAGGAGGTGACCCAGCGCTCAGGGGAAGGTGACGCCCCCATCACACCTCTGCTGCTGCCACTGCCGGCAGTGCAAGCCTCGGCCAGCTCTGATTACCTGAGCCTCGGGCAGCCCTGGGTGGCTGGGCAGCCAACATCTGAGGCTTGCCTGTGCCGCAGGCATTGGCTGGGAAGCTGCTATCCGAGGCTTGCCTGTGCCTTGGGCCAGCCCTGGGAGGCTGGGTGGCTGAGGGCACTGGGTGCCATTGTCTTGTGGCTGTGGGCACCACCATCTTTGAGGGTTGGGAAGTCAATTAGCATATTCTATCCTTATTGGCTGTGGGTGCTGCCATATTTGAGGGCAGGGCAGTCAATTAGCATATTCCCTCCTTATTGGCTGTGGGCGCCACCATATTTGTGACAGCATGAGGGTCAATTGGCATATTCCCTCTTTTTTAGATAGGATAATTAGAATAAGCTTGTCTGAGCAAAGTAGAACTAAGTTTACTGACCAAATACGTTAATTAAATAGAATTAATAATAATTAAAAAAAACACCTAGAATACTTTCATAATATTTTTAAATTTGAGTGATGAAGAGAACAGGCACTTAAGTAGGTAATCTTTAAAGTTAAGAAAATTTGTTTTAGCCCTGGCTGGTGTGGCTCAATTAGTTGGGCATAGTCCAGTGCACCAAGTGGTCTACAGTCAGATTCCTGGTCAAGGCACATGCCCAGGTTGCGGGTTCTATTCCTGTGGAGCATGTGCAGGAGGTGACTCCTCAGTATTTTTCTTCCTTTCCTTGCCTCTTTCTCTAAAAAAAAAAAAAAAAATCAATTAATAAAATTTAAAAAATAAAATTTGTTCTAGTTTCAGAATTTAGCTGTTCAGAACCAATTTTCAGAAGAAAGTGAAGTTAGGTTAGTTAAATAGGTAGTGGAAAATGACTCTAAAATGTCAAATCCATCCGCTTTCCCATTAATAAATGAGTATAATAGAGACCAGGACCCAAGTACTTATATGAGATTTTGTGATCTCAAAAACCACTTAGCTTTGTATTAATAAAGAAATACTACTTGAAGAAATTCTTACTGTAGCTAGTAATTTCAGTCACAATAACAGAAATCCTGACTCAAAGTGACTACAGTGCATAAATGTCTATATTTTCCCCATGTCGTCTCTCTCTCTCATTATTGTTTATTTCTGTGATATCTTGATATTCCCAAAAGCAATCCTAGTTGGGGAAAGTTGGGGGGATATGTCTAATGGGTATACTAAAATGATAGTAGTTCCTCTGTTGCCTTTGAAGCTAACATTAAATGCTCTATTACGTACCATTGCTCACCTGCATTTCCCTTCCTTTCCTACTGAGACTTGCTAAAGGAAATAGTTGGAAATAAGGAATGCAGAATGTTTTAGAAATTCAGACAGTGAAGGTCCTTGGACTAGTTCTGGTTATTAATAAAATCATCATATGCTTCTCAAGTCTTTGAACACTAAACATGGATTGAAAAAGAGAACAATTGACTTTTGCTGGGAATATCAGTTCTCAAGATTTCATGAGGTTTATTTATTTTTAGATCATATTTGGTACATCACTGTGTTGATTATTCTCTTTGGTTTGGATCAGGTGTCCTCAGAACCATACTTACCAGAGGGGAAAAATGACAATTGAATATGATTGTGGCTTGGGAAGGAAAAGGAACTGAAGATAGGGGAAGCACTTACTGATGCTGCAAAATTGCTAAGGTGCAATTTCACTAGGCTAAATTTAACCTGAGCGAGCATACATGGTATTTTAGTTGTTGAAATCATATTGCTTTAAAAATGAGTTTTTAATACCAAGAATAGTTCACATGTGGGAGCTGAGAGAAGAACTAATACAGTGTCAAGGATTGAAAGGTTGAAATATGTGACAAGATAAATTCTAATAAAAATGTGAAACTGGGATCATTTATCTGGAACCTAGAGACCTGTAGCTAAGACTGTTCTATAGATACTTTTAGTTTTCAGAATTTAGTATGTTCATATTTCCACTTGTGAAATAATTTAGTTTTAGAGAATGATGACCTTAGAGGAATATAGTGGAATAAAAACCAGGAAATAAGGGGTGGGAAAAAAAATTCCAAGTGTTTAGGGAGTAAATTGTTCTGTTCTATTGTAGGAATCAAGACTGCATATATGAGGACAAAAGGGAAATATTTTATTTTATTTCACTTTAAAGTAAAAGAATATTCTGCTGCTATTTTCATGGAAATTAAAAATAGGAAAGATAAGTGGTCCTGAAACTCAGGACAGTAAATAAAAGTGAAAACCCATGACTCAAATAGATATTTATATACCCAGGTTCATAGCAGGATTATTCTAATAGAATGATAATCTCATGCATCATAATTTGGTAAAATTTCAACAGTTTTATAAAAAATATATTAAGACTGTTAAGTGAAGATTTTTAAATATTCAGGGGAATTCATAGAAACTAAAAATAATATTTTGCAAAATCTTCACAAATAGGCAAAGAAAAGCCAAATATATAGTATTAACTGTATTAACATAGAACTGGCTAGATTTTAATGGGTCTACCAATGCAAATACTATAGCCCCCATTTTTCTACTTATTGGAGGGAACATTTGCAGAAAAATAGTTGCATTTGTAAAATTAATGACAATAGAGGAAGGCAAAAAAGTATTATAGAATTGATTGCTCTTTCAAAATGATCGCAGTGACTGTGGTGCAGTGACTTTGTAAATTGAAAATTAAACCAAGTCTAGAAATGATTAAAATGATCTTAATCATCATTAATTTGTAATACAATAGCACACTCATGATTTAAAAGGACAATGATTTAGTGGTGAGATCCCAGACTTTGACTGTAATTGTAACATTAGATATAATACACGAATTTCTCATGGAGACAGTTAATATTATAGATTTTTTTCATTTAAGGTCAGATTATACATACACTTTTTGTAAAAACTGTACATTTCTCTGCTTCTTGGCAAGTAGTATGAATCATTTTCCTAAAAACTCTTAAGCACTAGGTACACACAATATTTGAGTGATTTAAAAAGCATTTAATCTTCCCTGATTTCTGAAAGCTGAATATCCCAATGAGGTTCAGAAACCCAGACAGAGAAGGCAAAGTAGGTCAATGGTTCTAGGAAACAGAAAGAGGAAAATGTCGCATTTGAGCATCACAAGTGAGAGGTGTTGTTGGAAAAGGTAAGAATGTTTCCTTGGGTTGGTAGTGGTGGAATGCCCGGTCCCAATTAGGCAAGATGAGGAGGAGAATCCCATTCTAAGAGTTCTCTCTTCTGAATCTAAGAAGTTTCATGTCACATTTCTTATAGAATATGTTTCCGATAGCCCTTTCCAAATGACTATCATTACTTTTCTTAATACTATTTATGTACAATAACTAATAAATTTTTATTAGTTATTAGCCATAATATTTATGTAGAATAACTAATGTATCTTTTTCCTGCACATATTCAAGAAAGCTTTGTTAAGTCTTGTTATCTATGTTTTAACTTTCCTCTGGCCTCTAAAATGTATATTATATCAAGTACGGTTGATATGTGCAGTCTTTTTTTTTTTTTTTAAGAATTTCAACTGGTGATTTTTTATCACATGACTTTTTATGACTGTTTTTTTTTCACAAACCTGCTTTTTCATTTCTCCTTTATTAGAATGTTAGTGCTACTGCTGAAATAACTTTTTTCTTTAGATTTAATTTGTATATTCTTTTTATTCATTTAATTTGTTTTTAATTAATAATAGTGAGATGCATAAAAAAATAAAACATGAAACATCAACATAGACATAATCACCATTTGTAATACTGCTAGGTGGTCATGTCCTATAACACGGAAATTCTGATATATTTCCATTTTTCAAAGTTTGCATAAAAATAAAAATAATGTAGAGTACATTTGAATGTCATAAAAGTTATTATTGATTATATTCATGATAGGTGAGAACTTCCATTTTGACTGGATGTTGATGTTAATTGAATCCTCTACTTACAAATTCAAAGGCTGATGACTGTACATATTTTCTGTTTTTTAAAAGAAAAAAAAATTTTCAATTGCAGTTAAATTCAGTAAAGTAGCAGAATGCAAAATAAATATCCAGAAACTTGGAATATTTTTATATACCACTAATGAATTATCAGACAGGGAATCAAAGAAAATAATCCCATTGACAGTTGCATCAAAAAAATAACTTGTTTCTTCTTAATTGATAAAGAAATTTAGCTTACTGTGGAACTTATTTCTTATAGAATTTCTTTTTGAAAGATCAGTATTATATTCCCATGGGGAAAATTTCTCTAGTGGATTGAATTGAAAGTATTTATCTAGCAAAGGTAAGAAGTGATTAATGCTAATATTGTAGATATTGTGCCTTTTCCTTAAAGCCATTTGCAAAAAGTGGGGGTATAACTGTATTAAAGAAACCAAAGGTCTTCTAAAGTTATACTTAAAAAGTAATTTCTAAAATTTGCTCAACAGATTTTGTTTGTTTGTTTGTTTGTTTGTTTGGGTGAGTATTTATCTTTGGCTTGAGTTCACCAGCCTATTTTTATTGTAAGTACTAAGATTTCTCAAGCTACCAGTGTTTTTATTTATAGAAACATCAGAAAAAAAGGTTGATTTTGCCTAAAACATATAAAACCCTTCATTTAGTTCTGCCTATTATTGTCCAACTGCTTGAATTGAGACTCCTAGTACAAGTCCTTTGGGTGGTTCCAAGAAGTACAATTCATAACTCTAATGAAATACTTTCTATGTGCCAACATCCTTACATTCATTGCTTTATTTAATTTTCATTACATCTTTTGATATTGATACCATAATTATTGCAAATAACTCAATAGAAACTCAGAGATGTTAAATAACCTGCAGAGATAAATAGCTAGTGAACAAGAGAACTAATGTTTAAATTCAGCATTGTTTGACCTCGGTCCAAATTTATCCCATCTGAGATTTCACCTAATCCTCCTGACCCCATTAGTTGAATGGAACAGTAAATTATTGAGACCCCATGCTAGAAACCTCTCTAGATACCCCTTCTCAACTACTGACCCAACTCTTCTAAGTATCCAAGCATGTCCTTAACATTTTCTTTTTGATTATTTTGATTAGGTTAAGTTAAATCCCCAAATAACGGCAATGATCTGTAACATCTCAGATCTGTAACAATGAGGGACTCTTTCCTTATCTCTGGTTCTCTATTGGTAATTATTTTTATTAGTTTCTTATTTAATTTTTCAGTGTCTCTTTGCAAATGCAAGCAAAATTTAATATATGTTATTATTCTTTCTTATTAAATAAAATATCTCTAAATATATTCTCTTATACTCTACTTTTTTTACGTAAATCCTGGAACTTATTTTCATAGTAGTAACTAGAGACCTTTCTCATTCTTTCTTAACAGCTATATTGTATTCTTTATTACCTAATGAAACTTCTTCCCTAATAGCCCTTTGTCATCCACTCCCAAAGCTAAATTTATTTATTTTATTAATTGGGCAGTCCCTTTCTTTCAATCCAGGCAGTTATCAAATTTGTCTCATATTTACATACATTTATGTAGATAAAGTCATTTAAAATAGATAATTTCAAAGGCATAATAGGGTGATTAAAAGAAACGGGAGTTATTGAGAATCTAGAAGGTTAGTTGATTAGAAAATAGGATTATGTAATGATAGATTTTAGAGGCAAAAAATAAAAATTCCAAATATAGGTTGGCCATTAGGATCAAAGAGACGTGGATTTAAAGTTTTCTTTGATACTTACTGGATCCACAAACATGGGTAAGTTGTTTAGCATCACTGAACTTCATTTACCTCCTTTGTAAAGTGGGGAAATTAACATGTCCTTCAGAAGATCATTATTAGGATGAATTACAGGATTAATATAAATATGAAGAGTATGTGACATAGAGTAGGCACAATAACTATGTTTCCTTTCTTCTCTAGATTGTATTGCTCAAATTAATATTGGAAGAATGGAAGTATGACCGGACTTCCATCTTCTTCACCTAATCTTGTGAATGGATGCTTTAAGATGAAAATGCCTATCTTGGCATTTGTCAATTTGTTTTTCTTTGGGACTATTATATAGTTTCTGTCTTCCTGTTGGGTCTCATTCTCTTTCACTGCTAGGCTCCCAATGATTTTATAAGAAGCATTTTAAGTGATCAAGGCCACCCACTGTTTTTAATCAGAGCCGCAGAACTGCATGTAGCTGAAAAAGCATTAGATGGGTCTCTACATGACAAGGCTGAATGCTAATTGGATTTGGGGATTAGAGTGGAGTGAATAAGCCACAGTACTTCCTCATTTCTCATATTTGGTGACTGTTAAGACATTTTGCTGTGGGAAGGCAAAGCAAATGATAGGTCTGAAACAAGGTAAATGACAGTACAACTATCAGCCAGGATTCTGTCAAGGCTTCCTGCCTTTGTAATCAAACCTATTCCTTCTTGGAACAGTAATAACAACCCCACCCACCTAGCTGGCTATTTTAAGTAATGCAGTATTGAAAACTGTCAGAATATTCTTTAGACAGTTCCATCTGGCAAACTGCCCTCTGATCTGTGATTCATTTTACTGTCCATTTTTTATTGCTTTGGAACATTTGGCAAAGGAATTGCCAATAAGAAGACAGATGTGCTCATATTTCATTTCTGATGGTAACAATTAGATGTTTTATGTTAAAGCTGAAAATAACTTCTAGTGAACCTTTTAGAAAAGCACATCAAAGACTTAATTTTCAAGATGCAACAGATAGTTTTTCTATTTATTTCCAATATATTTATGAATACAGTGGGGCCTTGACTTACAAGTTTAATTCGTTCCTTGACAGAGCTCGTAACTCAAATTACTCGTATGTCAAATCAACAGTGAACGAGTGAGACACGTGATGCTGGGCTGATGTTGTGGCATTCACTGTGCCAACTAGCGGTGGGGTATCTGAAGCTGGCTCGTAACCCGAATTTTAGCTTGCAACTCAAAGCAAAAAGACGGCTCATATCTCAAAAAACTCGTTAGTCGGGACACTCGTAAGTCAAGGCCCCACTGTATTACAAAACAACACTGAATATGCTTCCTTAACTGTACTTCTGTTGTCTCTCTTCAGGACTGGTTTGCACTTATTCGACCCCACAGTGTTATGCTGTCTCCCTCTTATTCTCATAACCACACTAGTAAAGGTATTGTTTTAAAACACACTGTTGGATTTCTTTTACTTATATTAATGCCTACCCTACTGAGGTGTAAAGTTTTAAAAAGCATACATTAGCATAGCAAAGCAAAGCATAGCATAGCATAGCATAGCAGTATAAGGACTATAGCAAGTGATATACAAAAATCATCTAGATTAGTCAGCTCAATTGCTACTTTACTGCCTTTACTAATTTTCCCATGAGGCTTTGGGAAAAATGGGTTCTCACTTAGTCTCATTAAGTTAAAATCACAAGGAAAGGATAAGCTACATAGAAGAACACATATGGTAATTAAATGAGATAATGTATGAAGTCACCTGCAAAATGCTTTAGACACATAACAAAGCATTATTTTAAATGTTTTAAAATTTTTAAGTTTCATCATACCAAAGAGCCCTTTAGCCTATTTTAAGTCAATTCATTCCTATCTAATCAGCAGCTGGCAACCACTGTTGGTTTTTGTTATTATATAATGTTTTATGTCTTCAAGAATGATATAAAAATGGAATGAATAAGTGATTTTTTTTAAAAAAAGTTTTTTGTATGGCTATTTTCTATTTTCTAGCTCCTTTTACTTAGCATACTGCTTTTGAATGCATCATTGTTGCATGTATCAGTAGTTTGAATTTCTAGACTGTGCAATAGGGGAAGAAAATGAAATAAAAAGCATAGATATCAGAAATGTCACTATTTGCAGATAACATAATTGTCTATATTAAAAATCCCCAGGAATCTACAAAACTAAAAACCCTCTTTGAATTATTAATGGAGTATATAATGCTGTCAGGATATATAAATAAACATCTCAATGTCAATTGTATTTCTATCCATTAGTAGTGAGCACATGGAAACTGAAATTCAAAACAGTATTACAATATGGAATTAACTTCCTTTCATCCCACGGTCCTTATTTACATCTAAGTTGGTCATATGCCCAGCTGTAATATTATTGATAGAAGCAGAATCTCCATTGCAGAGTAAAAATGTACAAGTTAAAGGTATAGTCAAGAAAAGTTAGGAAAAGGATAGTGAAGTGAATGTAGTTAAACAATATTCCCATCTCCATAGAGAATAGATAACCAACACTCTAAAATCAAAGGATCAATAAATAAAGTTTTTAATGAAATATTTAGTTCTAAAATGTCAATCAAAAGAACTAAAATTAGCAATATAACCAGCATAACTTTTAATATGTATGTGTATTTTGGTGGAAGGTAATATATGTAACATTTTTTTCTTCTATGTCAGGTAATATAAATAGTTATGTTGATGAGAAATAAATGGCTACACACAACAGAAATGGCTAAAATTGTGAATTCTGAGGTTTGTGAAAGGCTTTGATTTTTAAAAAAAATTTAATTTCCTTTGGTATTGATTGGATATTTTAATAGTTATTTTAACCATATTACTCTTTTTTGTTGTTAGTAATCCTCACCCGAGGATATTTTTCCCCTTGATATATATATATATATATATATATATATATATATATATATATATATATATATATATATATAGTGAAAGGAAGAAAGGAGAGGTGGAGAGAGTATCATCTCTGTGAGAGACATCCATTGGTTGCCTCATGCACCCCCCGTATGTGCTAGGAATCAAACCCAAGACCTTTTGGTGTGCATGCCAACGCTCTGACCACGGATCCACACACACCGTCCAGGGCTAACCATATTACTCATAAATGATGATTATAATTGCAGTACTTTTATGATTAAAAAATAAATAACGTTAGCAGAGTGCAGCTATTTCTCTTAAAGATCACAAGTCTTTCAAAATTTTTCTTTGTTAATTTAAGCACCTGGAATAAAAACAAAACCACATTTTCTTCTTTCTAGTAAGTAACTAATATTTTATTTAAAAGTTACAAAGATGAACTCACATATACATTTAAAATGCAGTCGTCTGTATATGAATGAATGGTAAAAGTCAGCTCCTTCACCTCTCTTAGCTGAAGGCAAGCAATAGGAAACCACAGCTCTCTTAGTTGACTGAATATTTTGTGCTTGTGAATGTTGCAGGCGACATCAACTTTTTTTCTCATTACTTTCTAAACACAACAGGCAACTTGAAGAATGGTTCCATCTGCCAAAAGTTATAGAGTTATTAATACTGGAAATGGATTATTTTTATACAATGCAATGAAATGTAATTAATAAGCAGCTAGCATACATTTAAAAATAGATTGTAATATGATCTTCATATGACATAAAAATGTCAATTTTATGCCAAGTATTTTATGCTAGGTGCTACAGAAAACAACTAAGAAAAGAAGACATGGTTATTAGCTTAATGGAGCTTGCAGGATAGCATAAATAGAAAGTTTTACAACTGGAAAAGGCTGAGAAATTGACAAAGCTATTATCTGTATCTACAGATAAGCATCCAAGGAACACTTTTGCCCTCTGAATCCTGTGCTCTTTACATTTCAGAGCACATTTCTACTTCAGTCACTTTATATTGATAATCTTTAAGAGCATGGTGTTCAGTAATTATTACAGTGCTAGAAAGACAGAATTTACAAGTAATACCTATCCTACTAATTTATTCATAGGGATATGAAATCTGGAAGAGTGTGGCATTTTACTTTGGCATATGATTATTGTGGCTAGACTGTAAGTTGATTTACATTACATTTGAATTAAGTTCAGATTCTATACACAATAATAGACACTTCCCACTTACAGGCTGTTATGACAAACTAAATTAGTTCAAAATTGCTGAAGAAAAATTTAGCATGATGCAAAAAAACCTTTAAAAAGTATAAAATTTTGAACCCATTTATGCTGCCTTTAGGAGTTTATCCTAACAACAGAATCAAATATATAACTAGAGGCCCAGTGCAAAAAAACTTGTGCTCTCAGGGGGGATGTCCCTCAGCCCGGCCTGTGCCCTCTCACAGTCTGGGACCCCTTGGAGGATGTCCACCTGCTGGCTTAGGCCCGCTCCCTGGGGATTGGGCCTAAGCTGGCAGTCAGACATTCCTCTGGCAGCCCGGGAGCCCTCGGGGGATGTCCACTTGTCAGCGGAGAGCAAGCCCAAGCTGTAGTCGGACATCCTTAGCACTGCTGAGGAAGCAGGAGAGACTCCCACCACCACAGCTGTACTGACAGCCATCAGCCTGGCTTGTGGCTGAACAGAGCTCCCCCTGTGGGAGCGCACTGACCCCCAGGGGGCAGCTCCTGCATTGAGCGTCTGTCCCCTGGTGGTCAGTGTGTGTCATAGTGACCAGTCATTCCCGGTCATTCTGCTGTTAGGGTCAATTTGCATATTACCCTTTTATTATATAGGATAGAGGCCTGGTGCATAGGTGGGGGCCGGCTGGTTTGCCCTGAAGGATGTCCTGGATCAGGGTGGGGTCCCACTGGGGTGCCTGTCCAGCCTGGGTGAGGGGCTGAGGGCCGTTTTCAGGCTGGCCAAGCACCCCTGGTGACGGAAGCTCCTAGCCTCTCCTTTTTTTCTTTTTTTTTATTCTGGGATTCATTTACCTTCTATAAATGAAACTTTGTAGCCTTGAGAGGAGCTCAGAGCCAACCAGGGCAGGCGGGAGGGAAACTTGGCTTTCTCCATTGCCAGGGTCAACTCAAGCCTCCTGTTTGCTCCAGCTCTGTGGTATCTGGAGTTTATTTACCTTCTGTAATTGAAACTTTGTTGCTTTAAGTGGAGCTCAGAGCTGGTGCGGCAGGCAGGAAAGCTTGACTTCCTCCATCATTGGGGCAACCAAGCCTCCTGCTTGCTCCAGCTGTGTGGCTGCCGGCCACCATCTTGGTTGGGTTAATTTGCATATAGTTGCTCTGATTTGCTGGTGGGCATGGCTTACAGTGTAGTGAAGATATGGTCAGTTTGCATGTTTGTCTTTTATTAGTGTAGATTATTATACATTTAATATTACTATAAATTTAACAGTAGTTTAAGTCAAATATAAGAGACTGGTAAATGAAATTATGGTTCAGCCACACAAGAACACACGATTGGACCAATATTAGTGATGGTAGGATAGATCTTTATTAATGTAAAGAGAATTAAAGTGTATTAAATGTAAAAGCAGCTTTAAAGTGCTATGCAATCTTTAATCCCATTTTTATAATTTTAATCCTAGTTTTGTAAATATGTATTTCTAGACACATACTGAAAATATTCCAGAAGGATATCCCTATAGTAATAATAGTAGTCATTTCCAGGTAGAGAAATTAACGATGATTGTATCCTTTTATTGTAAGTGTTTTCTGGTTTCCTTTTTAAAATAGGCATTATTAACTATATAATCATAAAGAATACAGTGATCTTGCCTTTAAATATTAAAATTATATCCATCTTAACAGCCAACGGATACATGCCACTTAACATGATGTCACTGTAGATAGTGTGATTCCCAGGCCTGTAAAGCAATCTGTGATGGAAAGAAGGCCTGGGAAAAGGAAGAGAGAAATTAGAGAATTCTAAGACAATAACAAATTACTTTTGGAAAATCTCATAAATTTGGATAAATTTAATGTCAATTTTACTTAGCTGGCCATCTGTCTTTAATTAATTGGGAATTTAATTAAAAATCATATAATTTGAAGAAGACTATTGCATATGACTATATAGATTTTTTAATTGAAGAAAAGGATGATTGATTTCCAATTATAATCTGATTAAGACTTAAATAACATTTGCAAAGGGCCAGTTGTTAAAATGTCTTCAATCGATAACCTCATTCAGAGTAACATTTAAGCAAAACCTTTAACAAAATACAGTGATGATAATAATGGTCTTTGATATTTTCATTTACACTGCCTCTTCCCAGATTTTCTGTAATTTCAGCTTTTAAGTGGAACCACTCACAGTCATCTATAATTTTGCAGGTGTTTGAATAACTTGCTTTAGGCAAAGCTTTTGCTAGGTATTAATCAGAAGTTTAATTTCTTGGAATTCTCTTCATTTAAATGGCTTTTCTCCAGACCGGCTTTAACTTTGGAGAATAAACTTTCCCCAGTCTTTTTCCGGCCTTTCTATCACAAAACAACCTACAGGTGATTTCTCCACGGCTATCAAAACTTTTCTGCCCAATTATTCAGACAGAATTTTAATGCGTCCTGGTACTCCTCCCAGTTCTGTAGGTGAGAGCAAATAACACTAATGCAAGTAAGAGCCAAAAAACAAACAAGGCAGCTGGCTGTCACACATTCCAGTAATTCAAGCCAATTTACAAATGTCACACCATCAGAATAATGAGCTTATTGTCTGTTTCCCCCTCCCCCTTTGCAGTAGACACCACACAAAAAACTTGTGAGGCAATATGCGTTCATAAAAATGTAACTGTCTAATATTAGACATGTTTTTTATCATGATGTTTGACAGGTTGCAATATAAAAAATTTCTCGCAGAGGTAGATCGATATAATCATTTCTATTTATGGTTTCTTTCCATTCCTGGTGATCTCATTTTTGTCCACTGCTAAAGCCTCCCATAATCCTTTCTAGAACTGGGGGGAGGTAGTTTGGTTATATGTTTCTGTGCTCCTCATTATGGATTACTTTACATTAAAAAAATTGTAAACCTGAGGATGAGGCCCCTTATTCTGAGCAGCTGCTGTTGGGGACAGTATTGTTCAGGGTTATTTGGACCCTCTGATCTGCTTGGTTAAATTTCATTGCTGTTGTTTTTTCTCACTCTTGTGATCTCTTGTGTTACCTCCTTTGTTCTTCAGTTACTTTGACTGAATTCACTGCCTATATACATTCTATTTCTGCTTAATAAGTGTAACATATCCATCTCTCCTTACCTGAATCTAACCCATTATTGAAAATGTGAGGACTATTGATTTTTTAAATACTAAATGATCCTTTAACAGGGAAAATAATAATGAATTTCCAGCCAATAAAAACACCCATCCAAATTTTCCCAAGTAATAATAAATACTAAAACACCTATAGAAAACTCAACAGAGACTTTTTCATAATACAAAGCACTAAAGCGCCAATTATTTAATCATTTAACACATAACTATCTAGCACTTTATGAGCTTATTAGTGCACATGTGTGCAGTACTCAATGATACTGCTGTGTAACATATTAGATACAAATCACCTTTCTTTCTAAGCAGAAACTTGAAGTGTGAATATGTTAAAGACCCTTAAACAAAATAAAAACAAAAGAGAGACAAGGCAGTTTTAAAATATATATATATTTTTATTGATTTCAGAGAGGAAGGGAGAGTGAGAGAGAGCTAGAAACATCAATGAAGGTAACTATTTTCGGGGTGTGGGACTGAATATCCTTTTAGGGCAGGGGTGGGCAACCTTTTTGTGAGTGCGTGCCAAAACCAGCAAAATCTCTGACTCAAAATTCTTCTGCGTGCCAACCCTAATTTTTTGAGAACATGTTACGCCTACTTGATATCTCTTAAGGTGTACGTATGTGAAGAACCTTAAAGAAATAATAAAATTTATTCGAGCGACAAAAACACAGTATATGATGATGAAAAATACATTTATTTTTAATGTATACATGTACACTGATAGTCCGACAGAAAACTTTATGACTCCGTTTGATATTATCAGTGGGACTTTTGCTGCTGCATCACTGATGACAGAAATTTTACATCAGGTTTATATTTCGTGACCTTCAGAGATATGCACGGGCTACTGCTTTCATCCGTCAGGCTACTCCTATTACGAGACTTAACAAAATTCATCACTGAGAAGAAAGATTCGCAAGCGTATGCGGATGAAAACATGGAGAGTAACGCTGTTGCAAAGTTTTTTAAACAGAAAAAAATGTTCTGGAATGGCATTCCAAGTCCTCAATAGTTTGTTTTTGACACTTCTCTCTGGTACTCCTAATCGCTTTTTTTCAATGTTTTCCAAGTCAACTGTAAGGTCAATAAATTTCTGCTTCCAAATTGAGGTACTCTGAAATTCAATCAACTGCATTTCAAAGTCAGCCATGTCTATGGTCTTTAAGAAAACTTGTTATGTAAAATTATTTATTTATCTAAGATGCACCTACACTGAATTTATCTGAAAAATAAAAAAGTCGATATTAAGAAAAAAATTGTAAATGGAAGATTATAAGAGAGGGTTTCGGGTGCCAGCAAAAGTTACTGGCGTTCCCTGTTTGGCACGCGTGCCAGGGGTTGCCCACCCCTGTTCTAGGGTATGCTTAACATTGAATCATAGAATGGTATGGTTGGAAGAGTCCTTAGATATTGTCTCTTCTAATCTCCCCAGTATTAGAGGAAGAAAATGGAGGGGACTTCTGCTACTATTCATAGTATTTATAATACTATCGATAGTATGACAGAACTATCCTATAGATCACCTAAGAGCCAGATCTGGAAGCAAATCTCTCAACTACTTCTAATTCCATATACAGTGGTATCTCTTCTTTTCACATTGAAGCTTTTTCAGTCTCCAGAGTCATGGTAAAGGTGAGTAGAGCCCTACCCTGTTTGGCTCAGTGAGTAGAGCATCAGCCCATAGACTAAAGGATCCTGGGTTTGATTCCAGTCAAAGGCATGTACCTCGGTTGCAGTCTCTCTCACACTGATGTTTCTCTCTGTCTCTGACTCCCCCCGTCCCTTCCATTCTCTGTAAAAATCAATGGAAAAATATCCTTAGTGAGGATTAACAACAAAAACAAAAAAGATGAGCAGATACATCAAACCACAAAATAAATATGGCACATTTCTCTGAGCTCTGTTTTGAATTAAAAAATCAGGGGGCAATATTTTGGGGTTTTATGTTCTTTAAAATTCATACATGAGCATGTTACATGTAAGAATATGTATGCCAAAAAAATACGTAGAATTTTGTTTTCCCAGATTGCCAAATATTATGTTTCTTGCTCAATGTACAGAGATGAGAATTTTATGGTCAGTGACTAAGAGTAAAGTTCAGGTATTTTGTATTGTCTTAAAATAGGATGTTTTAAGCAATGCGACTAGAGAATACACTATTGTTGTCAGAATGTCTAGTTTTTCAGTAAGTGTTTTGCAACCCACATAAGAACTTTAAAAATAAATGAAATGAAGCTTTCATTTGCTGAACTAGTGTGGGTTTAAAAATTTTTAATAAGGTACAGATTCAAAATTATAACTCAGAGTTGCATTTCATTAAATATTTTGATTGAAATGCATATGATTGCACTTAATTCTATTAGCTATGAAAGTACATTTCCCATAACAAAAAATTAAAATTGATAATTAAAATATATATGCCAGATACTAATCCCAGCAGAAACAAGAAGATATTTTTATTAGCCCCATTTACCGATAGCAATAAGGTAACCACAAATAGTGAATAGTAGTTAAGCAGCACTCACCAACTCAAAAATCTGAATATTGAGTTAAAAATGGGTTCATTCATTTGGAGATTCCACCTGGGACTTGTGAAGAAACTATTTGAACAGGACTGCATGAAATAATCATTTCTTGAAATTATATATATTTTAAATTCTAGCTTGTCTTTCTGGGGAAATAGAATAAATATAAATTGTTAAAATCTAGTAGATGTCCTAAAATTACTTTTTAAAAGATAGAAAAATACAAAGGATAAATGAGCAGTCTTAAACCAAAGGAACAGGAAAAAATATGTAACTACAACCATAAAAGTTAGAGCGTGTCATCAAGGCTCAGAAAGTCTCCAGAATTATCTCACTGTGATTTTTCAACCTCTCCAAAATGAATCAAGTGAGTGCCTGCTGGGGATGTTACAGCCTCATCAGACGGCAAGGGCGGAGCAGAGGAGGTGAAGTGGGGACATGGGACTTCCATTATTTTGCCAGAGAAACACCCTTTTTACACCACTAATAATGATGGCTCCATATAGAGCTGAACTACTCAGGCTCTCTATTTTTTTCAGTCCCTGGACTGAAAGAAAGAAGGCTGAAAAGATGGTTATTAGCCAGAATTAAATATGTCCAAGCGTAATTAGCCACTTAACAGAATAAAGAGAAAAATGAAGGAGAAGGACAAAAAAAGAAGATAATACTCATAGAAGTACTGTTAACTCATGGGAAACACACATAAAAAGCAAACTGAATTAAAAGTCTCTCCTTGCCACCTCCGTTCGTGGCAGGTACAGAGAAGGTGGGTGTTTGAGTAGAAGGCATAAAGCTCTAAAAGTCACAATAGCTGCCAGCAATTGTTCTCTCTCATGCTGAAGAGGATGACTGGCAGAGCACACAGTCTTCCTGAATGGAGGTAATCACGGGCAACTCAAATGCAATCCCCTAGAAGTCATTAAACCATCTTCTTGCTTTCTTCCTTCACTTTCTTGCCCTCACACGTGGGTGGAGAAACCATAATCCTGGTGAATTTTAACTTTTTCCATTGTCCATTCACCTTTGTTAGCTCCTGGAGAATTTTCAACACCTCTTAGTACTTTTCCTCAAATCTCCTCAAATCATCCCCTCATGTCTTTTCTCAGCTGGTGGTTTTACTCCTCCTTCACCTACTAAAACAAACGTCATCACAACAACAGAACTTGATATGCACAAACTGGACATCTACCTCCCTCCAGCATAGGAACCCACATACTACTCTGCCTTCCCATGTAGGTGAACTGCCCATGCCCCCATGCGAAGCCAGGCCTTCTTCTGTGAATCAGATTGCCTTTTTCTTACCCACTAAACGTTAACCATTCTATAGTTTTCCCCGCATTTTTAATTTTCCTTTTCCACTGGATCATTTCTATCAGCATGCTGTTTTCTTTTCTCTTCTCTTAAAAAACAAAACAAAAACAACTTAAGTTCCTTTCTTGCCATCCAGCTACTGCTCAATTTTTTGCTTCTCTTGGAGCCAGTCTTTTAAAATGAGTTGCCTATATTTGCTGCATTCATTTCTTCTATCTTATGTTCCTCTTAATGCACACCACTGCTTGGGATTTTGCCTTAACTTCTAAATTGAAATGGTTCTAAACAGGGACGTGAATGACGTTCTTTTTGCTAAATCCAATGATGAGGTTCTGCTCCTCATCTTACTTGATATTATATGACACTTGGTTTCCATGACACATTGCTTGTGCTGGTTTCCTTACTATTTTACTCAATATGCATTCCTTGTCTCCTTGCAGATCCCTTTTCTCTTCCTGGCATCTGAACCTCTGAGTGCTCCAGGTCTCAGTCCTTGGTATCTTTTCTAAGATCACTCTCCATGTGATATCATATAGTTCTGTGTGATATCACATATTTCTATCACACAGTTCTATGATAGCACATGGAGAGTGAAGTTATAAATAACACTCAAATTTTGTTCTTTAACCCAGATCCTCTCCTGAATTCTACTCTTATGTATAATTGCTTTCTTTTATTATTATTATTTCTTCAATATGTTTTTATTTGAGAGAGAGGAAGGGAGAGGGAGAGAGAGAAATATCAATGATGAAACAGAATCAGCTGCCTCCTACACACCCCACACTGGGGATTGAGCCAGCAACCTTGGCATGTGCCCTGATCTGGAATCGAACCTTTAACATTGGAATGGTTTTTTTTAGAATGTTTAAAAGTCCAGGTGTCTAATTTTAATTAGCACATAAACTGCTACAAAGCAACTCTTGATATTTTTAACAACATATTTATATTTTGTTTTCAATCTCTCTCTACTTCTATTGTAATTCTCCAACAAGTAGATATGAACTTCTGTCTCTTGGTGACTAGTTCTCCAAATATCTTATTCAGTAGTTCTGTAGGTGTTTCTTTTTGGCTGCTGACTACAATTTAAGTAGAACATCTGTTATATCACCTGGGGAATTGCATTAATAACAATATCAATTTTCAGATCTTCTGGATTTCCAAATTACTATTTTTTATACTTGTGACATGAAGTCAGGGTAAGTAAATTTTTGAATAAAATGCTCTAATCAGTACTTTTCCCAAAATTCCCCCTTAGCAACAACCAAGAATATAAATATATATACACACAAAAACACACATAGGAAAATGTAGCAGGGAATAAATTGCTTATTCACTCTCAATTTCTTTGTGCATCCTTTTAAGGATCAGAGCAGTGGGGCAAAGACTGGGAATATGTGGAACATCTGTAATCATAACAACAATAAATGAATTTAGAAAAATAAGGAAGGCATATAAAATAATTACTGGTAGGTAGGTTTGGATCAGAATCTGATACACCTATGATACCAAGAGGAAGGGCTTATGCCTTCATCCAAAACAGCAAGAAACTTGAATGATGATCAGATGTTTGAAGTCATGTGTAGGATGGAACAACTGAACAGGAATTTGTTGGTCACCAGGCACTTTGCAAGACACAGTTGCATGGTCCCTATCATTATTCCATTTTTAAGTAGTAGAAAACTGAGCCACAAAGAAGTTAAAAATATGCCCAAGGACATTGGGCCAAAAACTCTAGAGCCAGGATTCAAATCCAAATCTATCTGGCTTTAAATCTTTCTATTGCTCCACGGGGCGTTTGTGATTAATCTGACAAGTGCATGCAGAGAGGCATTCAAATCACAAAGGCAGCCCATTCAAGATGCATCAGACACCTAAAAGGGCATGAGGTAAACTAAATGTGCCTCATTTTTCATGTAGCTTTTTTTAGGACCCATTAGTTTGATGCTTCTAATTTCTAAACAGTGCCAAATGCACTTATTGATTTATTTTTATCTTAGAATTATGTAAAGGGAATTAAATTTTCTTTGAAAACCATGTTAAAAAATCAGAACATTTCCAATTGTGAATTCCTACAATGTACCAATTTCACTCTTCTGCTATTGTATATTATGTGAGTCAGCCAAACATGAGAGGATTCACAGAGGAGCAACTCCTGCACTAGAGCAGGTGCTAGGAAGACAAGCCATAAGAAAATTTATACTACTCCTATGTGTCCCATATACATTTCATAAGTCCCAGCATATAAAAAGGTGTTTCCTGAACAAAATTACTCCCACTGTTAGGCTCTGTTCCACCTTAGTACTTAGATGATACTGATGGTAATGGAAAAGACCATCTAAAATGACCCCATTCTCTCTGTTGTGGTTGTCAATATTAAACTACTTCCTGGTAGGACTAATATACTAGTCAAAGGGCAAATATTGGCATCCAGTATTCTCTGAGTCCTCTGCCCTATTAGCCAAGCCAAACATCAGTGCCTCTGGAATTAACCCCGTGTTTCAGAATTGCCTAAAGTTGCGACCCTTCTTTGCTTTCTAGGAGATCAAATATTTTGCGCTGAGCATCTGTACTGATCCTTTGTCCCAAGTATTAAATTAGCTGTTTGAACCTGGCTGCCCTGCACTTCAGTTGTCAATCTTCTTGGATGCCAGACTTTTGTTCTCTTGCAGATATGTATTAAGTGTGAATTGATCTCCCAGCTTACAGCTGCCTGCCTGGCTGTTTGCCCGGATTTCTCAGCCTTGCTCAGCCCAGAATCTGTCACTGTGCTCTTGTACTTGAGGCTCCAATATTAGCTGAAATATGACTGAGACTTTATCTTTTAACTCACCTATTATCTATCCATCTAGGCGTCATTTCCTTAGTATCTATTTTGTTCCAGAGGGTAGGCCAGATTTAGTCTTGCATCTTTTCTCCTCTCCATTGCACCATTGTTGTTTTAAACAGACATGATTTAGAATTGACATAGTAAATAGATAGGAATGTGTATGGTGATAGCTAATAGGAAGAATCCAGAAAAGCAGCTGAATTACAAAGTAAATGTATACTCTCCTGTGAAGGGTGGTAGAACATAGCAAAAAGATTTTCACAGTCAAGGGGAATTTGGAAATCTAAGCAGATATGTAGACAGTTCATGTACGGGGTTCTGTTTAAAGGTTATTTGGTCCCAGAGAGGTTTTGTGAGACTCCCTGGTGTTCTATACCCAAATCCCCATCGATAGAATATTGGTTGGGCAAGTCAAGACCTCAGTCTTAGAGAGATTAGGCCCCAGAAAATTTATTGCAACAGAAACAGAAGAACAAGATCGTGTTCCAATCTGAACTATATTGTGAGGTAGGTATTGGATTGTGGGTACATTACAGATGTCAAAATATTAAAAATGGAACTTGAGATTGGAAAAGGAGCAAGGTGAGTTGATGGCGGTTCATCTGAATATGAATTAGAGCTCTTTAGATTGTCTCAGACCAAGATCAGACTTGAGCCTTAGTTCCTGGAAACAGCAGTCACAGATGTTGGCTCTTAATTTATTATTTTATTCCAGGTAGTTACCTCACTAAGAATATTCCAATGTAAATAACCAATAAAAAACTAAAAAAAATGACATGAGTAATTTTAAGAGTTGTTGTCTTCTCTAGGCATTTAAAAATGATTAGTGGATGTGGTTTTTTTTTTGTTTTTTTTTTTACTTCTATAGAAATCTGAAAAGCCCATTTTCAGGCAGTACAGGAAGGCCTATGTATAAAAAAAAACCAAAATTTTTTCTCCCCCTTTTATTTTATTATGGGGCTAAGGGATGGTTAAAATAAGCATAGTCTCTTGGGATATGTTATCCCAGAATTTATTCATCCGTATTTGTGTATATCTCTGTAGGTATCTACAGAATGGTCTACATCTATAAATAAGAGGAAGTAAAAGGTATTTTGCAAACTTAAAAGTATCCACAAAGAACAATTTGGGAATCAGCTTCTTGTTTCTTTTTAATATACCACTTAGTCTCTGAAGTAGTGTAAGTTTCTGATAAAGTATATGTTGAAGCTATATCTGTAATTTGTTGTAGTGTAGGAGTAGCTCTGATCAACCCCAATATTTATTACAATTCTATTGCTTCAGCTGTGTAATAAGTCTGAATGCAAGTACAGAAATTAAAATGTGTGTATTCTTCTCAAGGGCAACCTATAATCTAGTAAGGAACTTGCTATATTGTATCAACTATGAGCACAGTATTGGAAGTGCTAGCAAAATATATACTGCAAAAATATACAGGAAGCTTTATAGGCTTCAAGCACTAATCGAACATAAATCAAAACCATTATATCCATTAGGGTGGCCATAATAAAAAAGTAGAAAATAATGTGTCCACAAAATTATTGAGAAATTGAAATCCTCATGCACTGCCAGTAGGAATGTAAAATAGTGTAGTCCTGTGAAAATTTGTTGGCAATTCCTCAAAATGTTAAACATTGAGTTAACCATATGACACAGCAATTTCCTCTTAGGTATATACCCAAGAGAATTGAAACATTGGCATGGAAATATGTATGCTGGAATGTTCAGAGCAGCACTATTCATAATAGCCAAATTTTGGAAATAACTCATTTATAGCAGCTAATGAATGGATAAACAAAAAGTGGTATGTCCACAAAATGAAATATTTATAAATATGATTAAAGTCCTAAGGTTTATTTTAAAAATATGAAAAAGTTATTTAAAATACTTGTGGTAATGTATCTAAACTTTGTTTAATAATTGAATTAAAATGAGCTTTAATGTTGAGCTTTATGTATATTTAGAAAGTTCTCTCCAAAAAGACCTGCAAAATGCTAAAATCTGTAGCTTGCCTCTGAATGGATTCACCACTGAGGCTTAGCTACACATTTTATTTTTCTTGTTTATTCACCAGGGTTATTATTTAGTTAATGTAGCAATATATGAAAAATGCACTGTGTAAATTATAAAGTTTAACAAATACTTATGTTTTCTTTTTTTTAAACTAATTTCATTCATTTAGATGTTATATTACCAAGATAAAGGAGAAAACATACTGCCTACTTATTTATTTGCTCATCAATTTATATACTACATAGGCAGTGGTACCATTCTTGGGTATTGCACTTGGGCAAAACATCCTTTTTTTGTTCCTTCCTTTATTTGTGATTTCCTTTTTCAATTAAATAGTCTTTCAAAAATAGTAAAGAACATTTTACATGTTCACTTTAAGTTTTAATCTGCCGGTGCTTATATTTTAAGAGGTCTTTGTTTCTGGATAGGGTTTCATAACCAGAGTAGGCATGTATAAACAATGTTTGTATTTTCTGTTTCTTATAGATTCTACAAAGAAATTAAAAGATGTTCTTGAAGAATTCCATGGTAATGGTGTACTTGCAAAGTATAATCCGGAAGGGGTAAAACTTCTTTTTTCTTTTTTTGGTTTCATTTAAGCGCATGGAGGAGGAATATCTTAATGAATAGTTCTTAAAAATATATATGCTGTATACCATATACCATAACATAAAGAAAATGAAATTTATAATGAAATGTACCCTGGGAGATACATTAAATGTTGTACTTACTATCCTTTTAATACAAAAATATTTTGCAAGTGTAAATAACATTTTTATAGTCTGTCCATGAAAGATATAGGTAATCTACAATATAGTTTTTAGGCCCTTTTTCTGGAAGTCAGGAAACAGTATTAGATAGAAGGGGACAGAAAGGGTGTCTGACTCTTTATGACCTAGACATTTAAACCCCAGATGAACACCAGTGTAGGTCAGGGGGTTACTCTTTTCAGGGAATTATTCCCTTAACTGGAGAAAGATATTGTGATTGATATAACTAATCTAATACTTTAAAGAGCCAGCTGGGACAAAAAGAGGGGACTTCCTTCCCCCTATCTTGCTTTTACCTATTATCAGTCCCTGAATTTCTTTCCTTATAAAAACTTAATGTCCTGGTGATTGCTTTTGAACACCATGGTTGAATGAATTCCTTTCCCTTCCTAATTAATGGTTAGATAACCTTCCATTTAACGCCAGCTGAGAGGTGTTACATTTTAAATATTTGATCATCAGAGCTGTGAGTGCTTTTACAGCTTCATCAAGTCATAGTAGGGTTTATGGCAGTTAAAACACACTGCCCTTTGCAAAGGACCCTTTTGCCTGAATGTGTTATCTAGCCATCTAGATGGATTTATTTTGCTGATTAAAATGTGGTTTGTCTTTTGTTATTGTCATTGTGGTTTTGAATGTTTAGAGGAGCAGAGCTCCTGGCTGTCTTTCAACATTGTACTTCTCTGGGATTTTTATAGAACTTAATTTTAGTAAAAACCCAATGTCTAAATTCCAACCTTAAAGCTTTCATATTGTTTTATAATTTTCTATTGACTTCTAATAATTAGCTATTTTCATGTCATATTTTCTGCTGTCTAAATCTTTTAAAAATCTTTAATTTATGAGCTATTTTCTTTTGAAAAAATAAAGTCAATATTTAGTATCTACAAAGTATGGGGAAAATTAGGTAATTGAAAGCTATTCCCATTTTCCTATTAACAGAAAAGAAGTAGACATCTGACCTACATTTCCTCACATTTTATTTTCCAAGATGCTATAGAGAGAAAAGTGTTGGCAGATAAATTTGTCGAATTGAAGATCCCAAAGACCAAGAATGCAAAGTGGGAAAGTTAAACATGTCAGCTTTACTGCAAAACTATAAGACCCAAAAATGTCATTAATATTGACATTACCAACTATACTTAAAAACATGCATGTTATCTAATCTATATACAGATACGAAACTGCTTTTTATCGCTAAACATAGCTGCTGGCTCTAAATTCAACTGAAATGTGATGTTCACATAGTAGCTTTTTTACTTCAGTGATTTCTTATCTAAAGGATTCTCAAGACTTAGTCTTACTGATAATATATATTAAATGAGGATTATCAGTCACTGTACACTGGATTTATTGAGGTAATTGCTATGTTCAGTATTAGACACACATGTGATGTCAGCCTTTTCAATAATGCAACACCTCTCCATAATGCATTGATCTGTTCTTAAAATGTGTTATTAAAATAATGAACATTTGAAAAATAAAAAAGTTAGATCTCATTATGATCCAAAAGTAATTCTAATTTAAGAGTAGAATCACTTTCTAATGTTAATGCTAGTATGCATTTTCCCTTCAGGAGAAAATTTCTCTTAAGTTTATATGATTTTGAAACACTTATATGTATTTCACAAAAGCCAATAGGAAATAATTGGGAATATTCAATGTTGCATAAAAAATATTTAAGGCCTTAGGTTCTCTTCAGAACATGACTCAGTCCAGTTTATAAAAGGTCATTCTAACCATATGAAAGAATTCATGAAGAATGCATACTATCAGTTCACATATTGACTGGACAAGTTGAACACAGAATTGCTTGGCATAGATGATACTTAATGGTCAATTATAGAAGAAAAATTATAAAAGTTATTAGTCTGCCATTAGTATAAATAACTAACCTTTCGTTTTCTAACATGAACATAGTTACATCATCTACATAAAATGTATTTACAAAGAGAGAACTACATAAGTATTTCTAAAATTACTTCTTCCCTTAAAAGTAAAGCTACTTATGTTAGAGTTTTTATGTTTATTATGGTTCACTTATATTACTGAATGAATAAAAAGCACTGTATCTAAAAACTTAATAATCCAATGAAAATATGACCTGTTTAAATCTATTTTAATATAGAAGATATAGTAAGTATAATATATGAATGATTGATTTATTTTTAATTCTAATTTTTTAAAGATCATTTGATGATCATTCTTTGATAAAATAAACAAAAGAATCAATCATAATACATAAAGTCTAAACAATTGCTTTAAAGATTCTGTAAGTATAGGAAGTTTAAAAGGTTTTGAGATTTCAAAATATGATTTTAGAATTTTTAAGTAAAGAAACTTGTTTTAAGAAAAGTAAAATTAATTCCCCAAAGTTAACTAGCTAAGCTAAGTTCATGACATTAATCATAATAAAACCTAATTATCTAGAAACTCAATTTAAGAATGGTGCTCTTTACTCTTCACTACATTAATTAGGCCATAAAACTTGAGAGATCTGTGTTCCAGGGGTGGGTTGCATCTATCTATCATCTATCTATCTAATCAGTGATGGCGAACCTTTTGAGCTTGGCATGTCAGCATTTTGAAAAACCCTAACTTATCTCTGTTGCCGTGTCACATAGAGAAATTTTTTGATATTTGCAACTATAGTAACACAAAGATTTATATTTTGATATTTATTTTATATATTTAAATGCAATTTAACAAAGAAAAATCAACCAAAAAAATGAGTTCGTGTGTCACCTCTGACACGAGTGTCGTAGGTTTGCCATCACTGATCTGTATCTATCATCTATCTAAATTTGGCCTGGATTTCAAATTCCATTCCAAATTGTTCCATTGACATCTAAAATGATGGAAAGAGCCCTAGCCAGTTTGGCTCAGTGGATAGAGCATTGGCCTGTGGACTGAAGTCTTAGGTTTGATTCCAGTCAAGGGAACATGACCAGGTTGTGGGCTCGATCCCCAATAGGAAGCATGCAGGAGGCAGCCAATCAAGGATTCTCTCTCATCATTGATGTTTCTCTGTTTCTTTCTCTCTCTCTCTCCCCCCCCTTTCCCTTTCTCTCAGAAATTAATAAAAATATATTAAAAAATAAAATGATGGGAAGACATGAGGTAGTGGCATATGAATGAAAAGTCATTTATCTTTAAAAACATGGAAAGAGGGTAGGCATGTTATTCTAATAGAAAGAAACATTAAGAGTAGGGAATTAAGTACTCATTAATATATCTTTACACATGCTGTTATTTTCATAAACGTCTCCAGAAAATTTTAATTATACTGTGTGTGTTATTCATTGTATTTATCGCATGCCAATTAGAACTGCTTGCTTATTACATCAAAGCTAGATCCAGTTCGTGATTCTCAAACTTCCGCTTGCATCAGAATCACCTGGAGGTGTCCTATAAGACACAGATTTTTGCCAGTTCCCTCAGTCCTCCCCTTAGTTTCTGTGTCCCTGGGGTGGGGTTTAAAAATTGGTATTTCTATCAGTTTCCCAGTTGACTCTGATGCTGCTGCTTTGAAAGCACATTTTGTGACCCATGGATCTAGGGTATGTTTTAAAATCTATCTTTCTTTTAAATGATCAGTGATAACGAAATAATGAATATAAATGATCTTACATTAATACATGTATTCTTTCTTTCCCTGCATGCACAGAAACAAGACATTCTTAACCAAGTAAGACATTTTCTTTTCTATTCCAATCTGTCTTTCTTACCTCTGGTGTGAGCTATGAATAAGGAGCTGAGATCCTTACCACTGAGCTATACTTCTTTAACCAATAATACTTATAGGATATACAAGTTTACCTATAATACTGGGATGTTATAATTTACTGATATTTGTTCAAATCAAAGTCATGGAGGGACTGATACATTAATTATGGAATCTGAAAGTCCTGTGTGTGGGCTTTAATTTTACAATATTTGAATTTAATTTTCTAATTTCTCTTAACATAATCAGGCTCTGGTAGAATAATTTACTTATGAAAGCCTTAATTAATTTATCAATGGGAGGTTTAAAATTGTATTTAAATACAATAAGGATTTTTCAAATTTGGTCGCTAGTACTGTTAGAATCTGAGAGGGAAATATAACTAAAATATTGAATTTTGCTCTGTTGGGGAAAAGAGTAACCTACCTGTTACTCTCACCATTCTCTCCAAGTAAAATCCATTTTGAAAACAAGTTTTAGGTCCATAGTTTAGTTGGGTATAGAGAATCACAACACAATTTTTAGGTTCTCGAAATGGATTTTTCTATCATACTAGGAATATATGGTGTTGTCTAAAACCGTAATATTGTCTCCTTGGACAGTATTAGAAATGTACTGGCAGCTTCTTATTCACAAGGTTCCCTATGGTTTAAATGACACTATAATTTCATCCGGAACATATTACAGTCCAACTGATTACATCAGAATGCTCTTGCCTGACTTAGATAGAGGTCTCACATGTTACAGTCTCCTAGAACAGTGGTCGGCAAACTGCAGCCCCTTGAGTGTGGCTCTTCCACAAAATACCACGTGCGGGTGCGCATGTACAGTGCGACTGAAACTTTGTGGCCACACTCAAGGGACCAAAGAGCTGCATGTGGCTCATGAGCCGCAGTTTGCCGACCACTTCCTAGAATAAGGCACAACTGAAATGGCAACTCATTGATTGTGATGCCTTTTACTAGCCTCTCTCAGAGGGCCTTCCCTGAACTCATTCCTAAACTTTGTGCAAACCTACTAGCTCCTCCAAAGACGGGCTCTATGGGCTTTAAGGTAGTCGGAGGCAACTCCTTATAGCTGCTTTCTGAAGCAGTCTTTAGCTATTAATAGGGCATTTGTTGAGCACCCGGTCAACAAACACACCTTTCTGCACAACTTGCACGCCCACTAGAAGCTGCATGAAAACTGGTGTCAAAGTTAATTCTGCCTCTTATTGGCATTAGCAGAGTGAGTTTCTCCGCCCACCCGCATTGTTCAGGCTTTGTTCTGTGTACAGTTACTTAGGCAGGTAATTCCAGTTGCAGAATAGAAATAATAGGAGAAACTCGGGCTAGCCAAAGAGAAATATAGAATGAGGGCATGTGTATTTGTTGCTCTGTATGTGTTCTTTGTCAGTATTCTGGTGTAGGGTTTTCTCTTTATATTTCCTGTCAGTAGATGATCCTTGGCCCAAGGCTGAGTTATGTTTTCATAGCTCCCTGAGCTTCCCTTATCTTTGCACTTGCTATTGTGTACTATAGTTTTGTTACGATATATACCCTTTACATTCAGATAAGTAGGTTGCTTCAATCCCTTAATAAGTAATCTGGAAATTCTGAACCTACATTTTGTACTGCTGCCGCCTACTGTGATATTTTAAATGTCTTTAACAAGGATATTGACACTGATACAATTATTAGCAGTGATATAAACACCCTTTTATTGTAAGCTATAATTGTCCTTCCAGGACCAAAGCAACCTTTCCCATTAAAGAAAGCATCTGGAAAGTATAACAGAAATTGTGGTTTTAGGAGTTCAACTGAACTGAGTTCAAATTCCACATCTGCCACATATTAGCAGGTCTTGAACAAGCTATTTAATCTCTCCTAGCTTCAGTGTGTTTACTTATAAAAAAAAGAGTGTCTGCCTTATTGATTTGTTAAAAGGGTTAAATTCTATGTGAAATAATTAGCTTCATGTCTGACATACAGCTGTTCCATTGATATTTAGAGGCAGTGGCTCTTGGTCACATTTTAGTGATCAATAGGATTTCATAACAAAAGTTCAAGAGTATGTATGAAAGGTGAAAGTAAGAATATTTGAGATACACCCCCAACTAATCCTGTAACCTTGATTTTTCTCAGTTTCATTTTTCTCATCTATAAAGTGAAAAAATGTAACTCGATGCCTTTTCCAACTCTAATATCTTTGTACTGTGAGGGATGAGAGGAATACATGACATGTGATGTGCTTTGCCTGCCAAGCCAGACCACAATCCAGAATGATGTCCTTGTAGGAGAGCTATTGTGTCTGTTGTGTTTGCTCCATATACCACAACTGCAGAAATGCCAGGACAGTTAGCAAGGAAAGGCAGTAACATGTTAAGGAATGTTTCTGTTTTTCTTTTCTCTTGCTATCAACACAATTTCAGTCATCTTCCTCTTCTTATCAGTTTTGAAAACGCGCCAACAAATTCAATAATACAATACCTACTAGAGTTCTGTATTAATCTGATTTTAACTATGCACTAATCATTGTTGAAATATATAGTATCTTTTATTTCAATATGTGACCTTAATTTTATATCTTGATATTCAGAATATAATGGTAATTTAGAATGAAATTATGCCCAATAATTTGAAAAGATATTTACATAAAACCATGAGAATGATTTCTTATGTTATAAATAAACAAATTAATTTGAATAGTTTATTACAGGTTTCTAATAATTGCACTGAGAATCAAATCTCAACATTTATAAAAAATGTACTATCTTTTATCCATGGGAACATTTAGATTTTTGAGAATGGATCCTCTGCTACATTTTGTGCTAAATTGAAAGCTTAGCTGAATTTGACTGTGGCTAGATAATGAAAACCTAATTACAATTAATCTATTTCTCCCTTAAACTTCTATACTAAACATGCAGAAATTTAAAAATAAGTATTTAAGATACTACTAATTGCTTTCAATTGTTTTCTCTAAAAGTGAGTTCTAAAAACAAGCTTAAATAATTTGGAAAATAAATTGATAACTCTATAGTTTTAATAACAGCCTACTTAGAATTGTGGAATTTAAACACACTATGCATATTGTTATTTTATAACATTTATTAAATAATTCATATAGGAGTTAAAATCCAGTTTAGAGAACAAAAGTGATACTGGGATTTTCAGGTGATCTTTTTTTGCATTTTCCCACGGAGAAGTACAACAACCACTTTAGGTATGTGTCACACCTAAAGTTTATTTTTAGGTTTGTCTATTGTTTTTGTTTGTGCATTTTCATTATCACAAATAGTTCTTTTGAGTAGAAATATAAAATATACTAGGGAAAATAAAAGTAGAGATTTGGGTAGAAAGAAGTCTTCAGGTTTTTAATAGGTAAAGAAAATTAAAATATTTAAGATCATGCTACCATTCCCATTTAGAAAAATACGCACAAAAACAGTGTGAACAGTAGATGTGAGTAGAAGGGTAGACTAGGTATGAGTTATTGAAGCAGTATAATTAGGTGGTGAAAACTGGGATAGCAGTAGGATTATAATGGAGGCTGGAGCAGATTTAGAACACATTTCTGATATGTGGTCAAAAGTAATAGGTTAGCTTAGAATGTCAAAGGATAGGAAAAGAGTTATAGTCAGCTCAAGATTGTGTAAACAAGTAGATAATAATATCATTACTTTTATTTATTATTTTGTCTAAAGCTTTTATTTATCTCCCAATTATTGTTGACATACTATATCAGGTGTACAACATAGTGATTAGATATTTATATACCTTATGAAGTGATCATTACTTTTATTTTATATAATTTTGTATTCCGAAGTGGTGATAGTTTGGTCAATGCATTTGATAGAGATAAACAAGTGGCAGAGTATCTTGTATTATGTGTGAATATTGGAAAATCTGTCCATAAAATTGTCCTTTGGTCAACTATCACATAGTGGATTTTGAAATTAGAAATATTTATGTCCTTGGTACTAATAGTTTTTAGACCTTGGCGATTTATTTAACTTTCTCAGCCTCAGTTATACAGGAGTGATAATAGCATCTACCTACTGGGTTACTGTGAGGACTAAAATATAGTAATACACATAACAAATGTAGCATAGTTCCTAGAACAGTGACAGATATTGTTTCCATTACATGCAACAGACATTTTAATCAAATGTCTAATATCATCTTCTTATTATGGATAGTGGAGTGTATCCCCGACTATAAAGATTATAAGGAGAGATGAAGCTCTAAGGAGGAGTTTGGCTTAGAACAATCGCCTATGAGAGATAAACGTACAGAAAGTGAGCAAAGCATTTGGGACAAAAAGAAGCTAGTGTGGATTGCATCCCAAATGCATGTATAATATGCACTAGATGTTGTGTTTGGTCCTTTGGGAGGAACACAAATGGTCAAGATGATCTTTGCTAGCAGGGAGGGTAAAACTAATAAATCTATTTTACAGATTGCTGACAGAATGCTTCAATTCAGGGAATTTGTAAGCCTTTAAAACAATGAGTGGGTTTCCTGTCCCCTTTGTAAAATCTCAGTCTCTCACTCTTACACTTTGGCTGTTCCCTGGTCTTCTAATCCTTCTCAACTTGATGTTTCTCACATCGCTAACCTTGGGACATTTGGGCCTTGATAGATTGAAAAGAATAGAATCCATGGGATAGCATATATTTTAAATCATTTCATCAAAGTCTTGATAATTTTATCATTAGTTTTATTGAATTTGTTTTAATGTGGTTCAATATTAAATATAGATCTATACACAATTACACTTTAAAATCATCTTATTTGAGATTTATTAAGTAAAAGAATATATTCCTGCTGTGAAACATTTTTCGTATTTACTCTATCTTATAAAATCTTTTCCCATCTAAATCAAATTTTTTCCTTGCTAGACTGCCTCAAAAGAGACAGGTGAATGAAATTGTGTTATTTTTGCAATTGCAGTGTCCATACCTCAACTATATATATTACGGGGCTCTACAATATAAAAGACATTATGTGATACAAAGTTGTCAGATCTTGTAGTCCAGCAGGAAAGAAGATAAACTTGTCAATGTGCCCGCACACGTATCTGCATTCAGAGCACTCCCATCTTGACATTTTCTTTAAAGGTGAATGTACAAGTAAGCAATCGTTACCAACTAACGTTATACATTCATAGTTGTTCAAGACATTCTTACTGGGCTTTATTTTTTGAGGAGAAAACACATTGAGAGCGTGTGTGTGCCCCGCTAACAGCTCACACCCGTCCTAGTGACAACCCTGAACAGTAGATAAGAGAGTGTCATACTGGGTTAAAATGGATTCCAACTGAAGCACAAAACTTAGTTGAATACAACTTAGTTGGATACAGACCCTTGATTACAAGTTATACAAAAAGCATGATTAAAAACATTCTGCTGAAATTTGTCTAATTCATTAATTGCATTTTGTAATTACCCACGAAAATAACTTAGAATAGCGTTGTTTGTTTTTATTGCTACTTGTAATCCTTTACAATAAAATACATTTCTAATTTTCTTTCTACTGAGTCTTAATAATTGTTAGTCTTAGGTAAAGCTACAATTCATTGATTATGTGCCTCGGAGGTGATAAAAAAGTTTTCATTTGCCAAAACTAATTTTAAAAAATTCCAGGTGTCCACACTTTTCACTCTTTCTTTATAAAGGAAGTTCCTCCATGGTAGTTTCAGAGGACTATTACGCAGCTCTCTGATATTTCAAGTAATGAATAACCCACTATAGTACAGATAAGCATAAGAAGTGAGACATTTAATATGCACTTTTTTCCTGAAAGTATTTTAATATTAAAAATGTGAATTTGAAATCTCGGGAAGTTAGCCATGCTATATGTTAATTTATATATACACTTTGGCTCAGTGGCCTTTACATAATTTTTTAAAATTGACTTTTAGAGAGGGAAGGGAGAGGGAAAGAGAGAAACATTGATGTGAGAGCAAAACATTGATTGACTGCCCCCTACAAGGGAATCTTGCCAGCAACCCGGGCATGTGCCCTGACCTGGAATTGAACCAGCAACCTTTCTGTACATGGGAGTATGCCCAACCAACTAAACCTCACTGGCCAGAACTATATTATTTTAATTTATTTAACATAATTAGTTAATTATATTGATGTGGAAATGGTGAAAGAAAACCTCTGGCTAAGTTAAGTTTTTGTCTAGCTTGTTTGATTAGAGATCTTTTTTTCCAGTTGCTAACATAGGATGGTATGCAATACATGTTGAAAAATGAGTTAAAGAAATAGTTAAATGGTTCATTTTTATCTTTTAAAGATCATTTATTAATTAACAGGATCATATGACTATAATAACACTCCTTTATTCCAGACAAAAATTAGTCCACATTCAATTTTCACATTTCCTAGCAAACGTGTGTATGCACAACTAATTAATAAGTATGTCAGATCATGTGATTTCCTGCTACAAATGCTCTAATAACTATGCCTCTCCCTCTACCTTGAAGCCATAAGGTTGATATCTTTTTTTATTAATATATTTTTATTGACTTCAGGGGGGGAGGGGAGAGAGAGAGAGAGAGAGAGAGAGAGAGAGAGAGAGAGAGAGAGAGAGAGAGAGAGATTGATCGGCTGCCTCCTGCAACCCAGGCATGTGTCCTGCTGAGGAATTGAACCATGATCTTCTGGTTCATAGACAGACCATGAGCCATGCTGGCTGGGCATGGTGGTCTGAGATTTTGCTTGATTAGGCCAGTTCACTCACCACCAAAGATCCTACTTTAACCTTATCTCCTACTATTCTAATGCTCCCTCACCCCTTATCCAGTCTCCTGCTCCTCTTCACTGGTTCCTATAGAAATTCCTCTCACCAGGAGCACTTTTATACCTTAGGGCATTTGCACTGCCTGTTTTGTCTATCTGGAATGTTCTTTCTTCAAATACGCGCAAAGCTCTCTCCCTTATCACCTTTAAATCTTTATTCAAAGAACAAGTTCTCATTTTCTGATCATCAGATTTAAAACTGTAAGTACTCCCTTCCCAAATATAGAAACCTTTGTCATCTATATTTTTTTTTATAACAAACGGAATGCAGTACCATCAGACATTGTACCTTTAGCTGATTTGTTTTGTTATTTCCTTATTCCATTCATTAGAAGATAAGCCCTTGATGGAAGGGTTTTACATATTCTAGTAACATCATTAACCCAACACCTACAGCAGAACCCAGTGCAAAGTGGGTGCACAGTGAACACTGGCTGAATATGACAGACTCTCCATCCTGAAACTGCCAGGATAAATTAAAGTAACGATAGAATGACAACATTTGTTTTCATCCACTTGGAATCTGCTTGGATGAGTAGTAGTGTTATTTCTTTTGTATTAACAGGGATTTAAAAACAAAGGACCCAGATGGTCAGATATAATAACGAAAGGCAGATAGAAACGTGTTTTAAATGTGTGCCAATTTGGCAGCAACATCTGAGCTGCCTCCTCAGTTTGCATTCTTTACAGATTCTCTATATCATCTCCCTGAATAGTCTGTGGATGCTCCATAGGGGAAAAACTAAAAAAGCCGTTCAAAATGTTAAACATTATTTGATGTGTGTGTTTCTGAGCTTAACAGCCAATTCAATTAAGTGTGTCCCAACTTTTTTTTTTATTAGTGTTTCCATTTATATGCACTTAAATGATCTCGTTCTGTGTAAAGGTCACAGTCTTCAAAAACAAATTCTAATCCCGCTATCTGTCAGCCTTAAAATACACAATACCTAATTTTGGGAATGTTCTGCTAAATCATAAGGTAAAGAAAATGTACAGGTTGAGGAGTATCTATCCACATACAGAAATGTTTGACATCTTGGATGACATAAAATTTTAGGAGAGATTTGAAAATCTTTTACTAATAAAGTAAAAAGAAGATGGATGTACCAGGACATACCGAAGCAATTAATATATATATATATTTTTGCTTTGAAGAAGTTTTGGCTTTGCAACATTGGTAGTTATATGTAATGACAGGAAATGTAAGAAGGAAATTTGCCCCCTCCGACACTGTAAAGATTTTGAAGAAAGAAATTTACATTAGGAGTAAAACTTGAGAAATAAATAGGATGGCATTGTCTCATAGAAATCATTTAAGAAATGAGGAAATTTATGTTCCATTATTATGTCTGTAATAGGCTTTTACTTTTTAAAGTACGATAATCTGTTTTTAAATGATTGCTTTGTGAAAGCAGTAATTTGCCAACACTATCTGATATGGAATAGTTTCTGTAAAATGTCTAAGATATAAATACTTGCAGGTGTGATGTGGGAAGATAGATATAGTAAATTTTCCAGTTTCTTTTTTTGAAAAATAAAGAGGAGGGAAATTAAGACAATAAAAAAATCCCTCTTACTATAAACCAATGCTTCCTTTTATTTTTTTTATTTAATTTTTTTTTACATACCATGTGCCCTAGGGTTAATACATACCCTTTACATGAATTTATATTGATTTATTACATTTAGGCAACAACCCTGAATGGTTGATATTATATGCAGAAAATTAAGGCTCATAGCTGTCAGAGAATAAAATTAAGGAGCTATTTTTTGCTCGCTGAGCAAGGCGGAGCTGCAACACTCGAGAGAGTTCAGAAAGCTTTCCTAATACCTGAAAAAATAAAAGGCCTGAGAAGTAATGTTTTGCTTACTATGAGAGGCGCCGTCCATGACCCACCATCATCAGAGCTGATACAGGTAGTCTGACTTCAACACATTACTGGCCACAAAACAAAAGGCTTAGGATGCAGAAGGAAGAGCAACTGTAAACATCATTACTGCTAACCACCATGCCTAGGGATATGTTGCTCACACAAACTTCCTTTAATTTTGCAATAAAATGAACTCTTGGTTTTCCTTGTGTCTTCATACATGGTAAGGGTTGCCTCTCATCCAATGGGAAGTGGATTAATTCTCTTTCCATAGGCCACCTCTCAGAATCCCTGTTAGTAGAAATAGGGGCCCCCACCCAAGAGAATGTATTTATACACAGTGGTCTGGCCATTGGCTTCATCTGTGTATGTTAAAATGTTGGCCTCATTCATTATGGCAAATTGCTTTTTAAAAAATCCTTCTGTTACTTGAGCATGCTATATGATTCATAGTTTTTAGTTATGTGGTCAGTCTACTAGTAGAATTTACACAAAGTTGTGGTAGGGGTGATTTATTAAAAATGGACAAAAATCAAGTCTTTTTACTGCCGCAAATATACATGTCTGAAGTGCCGTTTTGAGAATGAATAAGCAAAATAGACTAAACTAAACTACAAGTTCACATTAATGTCTTAGAACCATTAGTAAACAAAGTGAAGTTTTGGACTTTGTTTTTTTGTTTGTTTGTTTGTTTGTTTTTTACTGGTTTGAGATTATATTAGGGACAAAAACATACATAGTATATATACTACATTTGCACATGATCTAATCAACAAAAAATTACCTTTCTCTAATGATATCCCTGCATGCCATATTCCATTTTAGGCTTATTCAAATGAACCCTATATAATAAAGACATAATATGCAAATTGACCATCACTCCAACACACAAAATGGCTGCCCCCATGTGGTCAAAGATGGCTGGCAGGGGAGGGCAGTTGGGGGCGATTAGGCCTGCAGGGGAGGGCAGTTAAGGGCGACCAGGCCAGCAAGAGAGGGCAGTTGGGGGCAACCAGGCCAGCAGGGGAAGGCAGTTGGGGACGACCAGGCCTGCAGGGGAGGGCAGTTGGGGACAACCAGGCCTGCAGGGGAGGGCAGTTAGGGGAGGGCAGTTAGGGGCAATCAGGCTGGCAGGGGAACAGTTAGAGGGTGATCAGGCTGGCAGGCAGAAGCAGTTAGGGGCAATCAGGCAGGCAAGTGGTAGGGAGCCAGCAGTCCCGGATTGTGAGAGGGTAGTTGGACATCCCTCAAGGGGTCCCATATTGGGGTGGGTGCAGGCTGGGCTGATAAACACATTCCCTCCACCCCTCGTGCACAAATTTTGTGCACTGGGCCTCTAGTATAATAATAAAATTGGTCATTCTCTATGACCTTACCTTAATATTATTATATAGGAAAAATAGCCTTTTTTTCTGTCCAAAATATCAGTTTAAGGAATTACTTTTATTCTCATCTTCCAGAATTTGGAGTAAAATTATGAGCATCAGTCTGCCAAATTTTATTTTTGCCCCTATTCTTAGATTCATTTCAGTCACATTAAACTGAGTAATGAAAAACTACAGTCCTTGCACTCTCTTGATCTGATAGACATGGCTTGAGTCCAGGTTCTTTGTAGGTCTCCTTGTCTTTCCAAATGGCCTACTGGACAGGACCCAGCACAGCTTCACTGCTCTTCTGTTCCATGTTGGCTACCTCTCTTTCAGAGGAAACAGTTATTCATCCCTGTGCCCGCAGTCACGGGATTGTTGGCTGAGCCTAATATAGTACCATTTACTTGCCTTTGCCCTCAATTTCCCAGGCAGGAGTCAGACCTTGGCTCACTGCCCTCTGCTTGGAGAAAGCCAGCTCTCTGGGTAGCTCCTGTAAAGTTCTCTTATTAATTTGATCATGGAAGGTGGCTTCCATCACTGTTTCCCCAAGTGGACCCAGAGCCTCTCAATGCAGTAATGATTGTCTCTAAAAAATGTGTACTTTTTGATAGCCCTGCAGTGAGTAAGGGTGGACAAGGACCTTGAAATAGGTTACTTTGAAAGTCTGCAGAGGGAGTTTTAGAATTTCTCTTTGGAATTTTGTATCTAGTGGTTTTGGTGTTAGGGCGCAATTATAACGTTAACCACTTTTTCTAGTTGTTGAAAACAATATTCGCCATTAAAGGCATGACTAGGATATGAGACATTCCTTTAAAGTACTCATGAATCTGCATTGGCACGTTCACTTTAGTGGCCGCCTGATTTAATCATTGCAACAGCTCTGTGGAACTGGGACTATTAATCCCAATTTACAGAGCAGGAAACTAAGATTCAAAGTCAATTTTTAAGGTCATACAGAAACTGTGAATATGTCTGCTGGACAGCTCCCCCTTTTCCTGCTACACTGCTGCAGGTAAGACATATCCGCTTAATCCCCATGTTAGCCAGGACTGCCCGACATAGTTCTGAAATAAGGTCATTTCTATTATTAATGATCTTGAACAAAGCATAAAATCTTGACATTGGCTGAGTGAAAATATATATTTAATTTTTTTCAGACAATAGATTTTGAAGGTTTCAAGCTATTTATGAAGACATTCCTGGAGGCTGAGCTTCCCGATGACTTCACAGCACACCTTTTCATGTCATTTAGCAACAGGTTTCCTCATGCCAGCCCCATGGTCAAAAGTAAGCCTGCTCTCCTTTCAGGTGGTAAGTGTAATTCTTTACTTGAAAAAATGTAGATACAGTAAAAAAAAACAATAAAAATTGAAGAGAAAAATGAGTATCAAAGTTCTCTATAACAGAAGAGATGATTTGCTTAAAAATTACCTTCATTGTAGGGTTTATACTCTCATACTGATATTATGCACAATATTTAAAATGTTTCCAAAACGATAATAACTGACCATTAGAGAAAATATACTTTATCATTATCCATCACTTACCATTCAATGTTGTAACAGTGTATGTCTAGGTAGTAATTTTAAGAGATACTTTCATCGAATGTGGAAAAGTTCTCTTTTAAATGTTTTATACATAAATGAAGCCACAAGCCAGTTGTATAGAAAGAATAATATTAATATAAAGTGTGCAAATTACCAGTATATTTTTACAATGTTATATTTGTAATTTCAGAGGAGTTGATTTTTTCTCTTAGATACTTACTTAAATTTTTGTCACCATAGAGATGATTAATTCTTTCATTATGTATAGCTTTTTAAAGATGTCTAATACAATAATACCATTTGCTAATTATCTCATTCTCCATCCAGTCGGGAAAACCAAATCTCACTGTGTAACTTAGAGAATGTGAAGTAGGAAACTGGCTAAACAGTGTTGAAGGGTTGAGAAAGCAAAGAGGAACACTGAGGTGAGGCAGTGGTGGAACCACACGCTGCCCCGAGGTTGGAGTAATCACATCCTAGAAGCTGGAAGAAGGGCCCTCTGAGCTGGGACGCACTTCTGTGGAGAGGATATGTCCTCGCTGGCTTTGATAGCTCAGGAGTTCAAGGAGGAGCTGGAGCCCTGGGTGTCAGACCCCTTAGGAGCGTCATGATGGTCTGTGCAGGTCTGTAGAGAGAGCTCACTGTGCCTTTGGTGGAGTGGGAATAAGCAGAGACTAGAGCCCATGGCTACTGGAACCGCACGCTGCACGAGTGAAATGCTGGAGCCATCTCACAGGAAGTGCAGGTAGACCAGCCAGAGCTGCCCCTTCTCCTTCCTGCTTCCTCATCTCTGTAGTGCGCCCTGTGAACCCAACTGGTTTCTGGCTGGCAATGGAGAAATGCGGTCTACTGCTGCTTTTCTCACGCTCTTTGATTTTATGTCTCTTTTGAGTCCTTAAAAATTATTGAGGACTCCAAAGGACCTGTGTTATGTGGGTGACATCTTTTGCTGTTACCACATTAAAGGCGAGACACTTTAAAAATAACTATGAGTAGCCCATCACATGCTAATAAAAATTACTTATTGTTATAAAAAGACTTAAAAATACGGAGAAGTGGCATTGTTTTCCATGGGTATATTGCCTTTAACATTTGGCTTCCCAGCAGGAAGCTAAATACCGGTAACCACACTTGCATCTCTGTTGCCATATCTATCTTATGTAGCCTCTTGGAAATACCACAGTATCCTCATGAGAGAATGAGAGTGAAAACAGCAAATGCTATCTCAGAATCCCTACTGAAATTGTTTAGACCTCACACATCCCCTGAAAGGGGCCCAGGGAATCCCAAGGGAGCCACTGGCCCAGAGAGTTCCAGCCCAAGCACCACAAAGTAGCATATGGACATATGAGTAAAGAAGAGAAGTTTAATAATTGACACTCAGATACAAAAAACAAAAAACAACACACACACACAACAAAACACACACCTATAATTAGGAAATAGGTGATTCAGCCATAAAGAAAACTTGGGCAACTGGACAAAGAGTCCACACTATTAAGCCTTATGTTTTGCTGTGTCCCCTTCTGTTAACAAAGTAATATATTTTTCCTAGAGCATTTTTGGTCCAAGCTCTGTAAAAACAAGTGTATACCTTCCAAGTGATATATTATGATCCCTTTAACATATATAAACATTAATGTAATATCCTAACCTTCAACTACCCATCAAATATTTTTAGTCCCTAAAATAATTCCCCTCCTATTACGAGTTGAGAGGGCTCACAATGTTGTTTTTCTATGAATCAGTTCATTTGGTCTGTCCTTAAGGTATGGAGCCGGAGCTTACGCGTGTTCCAGGTTGAACATTTTAAAATGGGACAATTGCTTACTTTGATCTCAAAATTAATACTTCCATTTCTCCGTTCCATGCTTTATATGGATTTCACCTACCTTAAGCACAGTACAATAGTAACGTTTTCCTTATTTAACTTACACGAAGCAACACTGTCCTTGGTTTTGAGAAAGGAGGAGCGGGAACATGTTTAATGTTTTCTGTCTGAGTAACTGTCAGATAGGATAGAGGACATAAATTACTGAGTCATGTTGCAGACATTCAAATCTTAAAACCTCTTTTAAAAAAAATCATGCAATAAGTACTACATAGAAGATGACAAATTTACAAGGAATAGAAATCAAGTCAGGTCTCAAAATGGAAACAAAGGAATAATAGCTGGTACTTCATCTGGGGCATTCACATATTCTGTAAGGACCTGCTTGAAAGGAATTAAAAGTGAGACTGTGTACCCCTCATGCAGCAAAAATAAAGTAAACGGTGGTGCCTTTTCAAAGCAGGCCTCGCCCTTTTGAAACATAAGAGTGCAGTGTTCTTTGTGGGACTGTTTTAAACGCTATGTAATTGTCATGCTTTGATACTTTTTTTCTGGGGAATAAAGAAGACACGATATTGAAATTTTCAAGTCCTGGTTATCCTTGAATCTAAAACTGAAAAATAAATATATTTTTATTTCTAGAACTTTGTTTTGCAATAATATGTTATCTACCCAAGATGTATTTGTGGTTAAAAACGTCATAAATTATTTTTGAGATGAGAGGTGCTATTGTCTACTTTGTGTATCCCTGCTTAGAATTCTCCATATTTTATTACCACAATACCATCAGGAATATGGTAGCTATTCTTGACTATATATCAACTGAACAATAAGGACTTCTCAATGAAAAGAAAAAAATTAATAAAGGGAAACAATGCTGTTCTTGTTAATGAACAATAATCAAGTATAGAAGATAGGGTAAAAATAAAAAAATAGTTATTATATAATGACATGTCTTTACTTAATTGCAAATGGGTATAGAGGTTGTGTGTGCAGTTTTGTTTTATTGAACTTTAACACCTAATGATTCATCTGGCATTTTGTGTAGTGAATGATTTATTTTCTTAGGGAACATCTTGTTGCAATGTGACTGCTTTAATCACCTATTTAAATATAAGGTGATTATTTCCACTGTCCCCATGTTGGACTTTTCATTTTTGAAGGCGTTCTTGGTGCACTCACTTTCCAACTTTGTCATAGTCTCTTCTATTTCATTGTAAATGCCAGGTCCCTCATCCCTCACCAATCACCAACTTTAGATCTTCATGCCATCCCTAAAATCTATCACTTGAACTATTCTCTTTACAGAATTTTTCAAGCGTTTGGACCCTTTGTTTTTCTGAAATTGGCTTCTAAACCCTTAACTAGGAATCAATATGATAATCTCATATTCCAATTCCTACAACTTGAACCTTGACAATCACCAGAGGGAAATCTCATAATTTTTCTGATTGTTGCCACTACTGATTCTTACTCCCCTGCATTAACATGGCCTTAACACCTCTTCAGTTTTTAAAAACATCAGTTGTAAATGGATCTATTCATGATATTTTTTGCTAGATCAATTAGGTTTAAGTTTTCTAACCTTTTTAGTTTTACTCAAATATTTCTTCTCATTCTCAACAGATGACATTTTTTTTTAAGTCATACAAAAAAAATAGGCTCAATTATTCCCTACTCAACCCAGAACTGTACTATATCCAGAAGATATTTAGGGTTGAGAATTGCCGGGAGCCGGTCCATCCTTGCTGTTTCAAGGGACCTGGCATATATGGCATACTGTTCTTAATATGTTTGCTCACCTTCTTGGCACTGTGTTTTAACCAAGGTCACCTCTCCGAGAAAGGTTGTTTCCCCAGGTAGGGATTTTCCCCTGAAGTTAGGGAGGGAATAAAACCTCTTAACTAAGTGCCAGGCAGGTAATTAATCACTTTAACTACGAACAATCATGCTTAAGCTACATAATCTTTACTCCCTGGAATGGAGATAAGAAACGCCCTAACCTTTGGAATAGAGATTGATAGGATTGGAATCAATGGGTATAAATACAGATGCAACAAGACAGAACCTACACACAGAACTTAGAAGACAGAACCTACACAGAACATACAGGCAGAAGAGCTTCGCTGGAGAGAACATGGCAAAAGATCCTGGACTGAACCTGACTACAGAAATTGGCAAGAGAACCTGACTAGAACCTGGTGACTGAACCTGGCTGGAGAACCTGGACAGAACCTGGCTGAAGAACCTAGCGAGGGAACATGGCTACAGAACCTGGCTGGAGAACCTGGAGAACCTAGCAAGAGAACATGGACACAGAACCTGGCTGGAGATCCTAACCAGAACTTCGCTGGAGATCCATACCAGAACTTGGCTGGAGAACCTAGCAAGGGAACATGGCTACAGAACCTGGCTGGAGAACCTGGCTACAGAACCTGGCGACCGAACCTGGCTGGAGAACCTAGTGAGAGAACCGAACCAGAACTTCGCTGGAGATCCAGACCAGAACTTGGCTGGAGATCCTGGCTAGGCTGCTGATGAACTGAACGCTGTCTCCGTGTCATTCCTTCTTCGCCGACTCCGTCCACACCTTTGGGGACCCCTGGACCTGCTGGGGCAGGACCCCAGCAGAGAATAATACCAATAATAAAAAGTAAAGCTACTTTTTCTTTGGTCACCTCTCATTGTCCATTCCAGGTGGCAAAGGACACTGGATTTGTGCTGTTAAGTTACATTATCAATAGTGGAGTTTAGCCATAAAACCAGAGCATGGCAACACCAAGAACTTCTTTTATGGAGAAAAGTAAAACCAATTTCTTTTTGTCCGTAAGAAAGTTAATCAAATTAAGAACAGAAAATTGCCCAGAGAAAATTAGGTACTTGAACCTTTGGGAAAATTCTTTTGCCAAATGACTTTAGTGAATGTTCTTGCCAAAAGACACACTTCATTAGTTGTGCTGAGAAGAAACTATTAGTCTTATCAGGACTGTCTTGAGGATATTAAAAATTGTGTATGTATTTCTGTATGTACTTTTTTTTTACTGTGGGTGGCTTTATAGGTCTGTTGTGTATAATAAGCTACTTCTTATGCTAAAAAGGGCAAAGACCTGAGAAATACAGAGTGGACAGAGTCAAGGTTATGTGACTATGAGGTAGGGAGGTTCTTAGCACACAGCTGGCACTTAAAATGGATGTATACATTTATTAATGTTGATGTACTTTTACTGTTGATAATAATGATTCTACATAGTCTATATAGCTTACATACCTACATAAAAATGCTGTAGAAATAGAAAAGAATTTCTATTAGCTAATTAGCATTTATTAATATTGGCCAGTGCATTTCTTATGCTCCTATAGTACCAAATTATTATTATTAGTAGTATTTATTCACAAATTATTTTACTCCAATATATCTTCCATTGTGAAACCCTGAAAACCCTTTACATAACCTGAGAAAACTCCCACAACTTTAAGTACCCATTTATGATAAAATTGCTGTCAGTAAAGGAAAAATTACCCCATAATTTCCCCTTTAATTATTAAATTGTTTTGAATATATTGGATTGGATTACTCAGGTTGCTTTTATTATTCTTTCTGAATGTTTCACATTCTCTAATTGTTTATATTCAGTATTATGAAAGCTGATAATGGAATACGATGTACCTTAGTTTTATAAGTTCAAACAAACGATCATAAGGTGTTCTACATAAGTGAAATGTATAATAAGTTTGGTATTCTTTCAAATGAATGTCACATATTCTTTTTATGCTTTCTTGTTTTGTTCTGAGTTTTTGTATAAAAGGTTTAGATCAGGCTGATTAAATCATTTCAGTACCATAAGGGGAAGCTAAGAAGAGAGGATTAGCTCATCAGGCAGGATGAGTTAGGTCATGATTTAGCCGACCATAATTCAAGGACTCTGTTCTCCGAGGCTGGAAGTTATGGTCCTGTCAACTGTCAGCGCCAAAATGTCTTTTATACTAGTTTGAAATTGCTTATTCCTGCAGCTGGAGAAGTTTTAGTTAGTCAATTAGAAATAATAAGTAAGGTAATATTTTTAAAAATTAATATTGTGCTCAATTCTTTGCCTTTTTTGGCTTATAAAATATCTGAGTTCGTTTGCATTAGGTATACAGTGATACTTCTGTTAGGGAGGAAAATCAATTTATTAAGTGTACATATATTTCAGTAACTATAAACGAGTAGAATTAATGTAGAGCATAGATATGTTTCTGACATAAGTAAGGCTTTGGTAAAGAAAATGAAGGAAAGATAAAGCAGTATTTTTCAAACTGTGGGTCAGGGGCACATTAGTGGCTAATGACTTCAACTTAGAGTGTCTTTTGATAAAATTTTAAGTATGAAATGGAATAGGAGAAAAGAGAATAGGATAATACAGAAAAGAAAATATTAGGCCAGTTGTGAAACCTACTAATTAATGAAGTGTGTGTGTGTGTGTGTGTGTGTGTGTGTATAAAGGATCATCCTGGATTAAGATGTAATTTTTTTCTTCTTCTTCTTACTATTGGTATTGAACTAACAATAGTCTGTAAACCATTCATGTAGAAAAAAAGAGTATGGATTTGCTAGCTATGTAACTCTGGGAAAATAGTCACTGTAAGCTTGTTTCTAATCTGTAAAATGGGAGTAATAACCTCATGGGGTTAATGTGAGAATTAAGTGAGATGATACCAATTTTATGTATCTTCCCAGCTGATTTATAGCTGTCACTGTCTAAAGCAGAGATCTGGAATAGGAACATTTTTCCTGGTACATTCAAATCTATCCACCATCTCCCCCTAGAAAATAGGGTCCTGTCTTTAAAACCCTCCATTAGGCAGCTAGTATGGTCCCTACGTCCCCAAATCCCAAGCAACTCCATTGTTTACAGCAGTCACAGAATATGTCTGGAGTTCCAGAGAGAATGGTTACCCTATGCATGGAAATGTATAGCTCTCTACATGGTCCATGCTCTAACTCCATCTCTTCTTGGTTGCTTTTTTGTTTCAGAGCGCTGTGAATATTTTTAAGAATATAAAGACAAATATATATTTTTTTCAGGCCTGAGAATGAATAAAGGTGCCATCACCCCTCCTCGCACTTCACCTGCAAACACGTGTTCCCCAGAAGTAATCCATCTGAAGGACATTGTCTGTTACCTGTCTCTCCTGGAAAGAGGAAGACCTGAGGATAAACTCGAGTGTATGTGTTTCTTCATTAGTTTACTTGTCGCCGTTGGGGTATAGGGAAAGGGGCTGAATACTGATCAACTACAAATTGCAGAGACTGTGGTTATACAAATTTTGGTTAAGTACAGTGATGTTGATGAATAATAAAAATCCCTTTAATTGAAAATCAAAGTATAGTGATAACTGATCAATTTCAGGTTATTTATCAAGTTTCATTTATTACCGAGTATTTCTTGATCTTGTTTGTCTATCAAATGACATTTTTACTATGAATGTTGCTCATTTTGATACCAAGATGATATTGGAAAGTGTCTATTGAGGTTGTTTTGAAAAAGAAAAAAACACATTTATTCCTATTATATGAAGAGATCTTCCTATTGGTCAGTATGAGGCGTCATTCACAGCAGACATGCAGCTAGAGCTTTCTCCCTGAGAAATCTTTCTTAAAAGCTTTAGCCCTAATGCTTTCTTTGCTAGGAACAAATTATTTCTCAAATGCCAAACATGAGAGCTTCATTCATGGAAGCTGACTCTGTATATTATTGATAATTAAATAATAGCGACTGTTTATTTCATCTACAAAGTAGCTGGTAATGCAGATAGAGCAGCGGTTCTCAACCTGTGGGTCGCGACCCCTTTGGGGGTCGAACGACCCTTTCACAGGGGTTGCCTAAGACCATCAGAAAACACATATATAATTACATATTTTTTTTGTGATTAGCCACTATGCTTTAATTATGTTCAATTTGTAACAATGAAAATACATCTTGCATATCAGATATTTACATTATGATTCATAACAGTAGCAAAAATACAGTTATGAAGTAGCAACAAATTTTATGGTTGGGGTCACCACAACATGAGGAACTGTATTAAAGGGTCGTGGCATTAGGAAGGTTGAGAACCACTGAGATAGAGGATTTCTCTCTAATTGAAAGGAAATAATTGCTCTCTAATAAAAGATAGTGTTTGAGCTCTCTCTGGTGGCAAATTCTACTCATTGCAATGCAAGAACACATTTTTTAAACATTAACACTAAGCCTAGGCGATCATTTATTTAGTAAATCTATTATGTCCCCAAAGCCCTTGCTAAATATAGAACTGGTGGTTTGTTCAATAATCTAATTCACTTGATTATATTGGATATTATGTAAAGGAATTAAAAACTTTTGCTACTGAAATGAGAGCGAAGATAATGAATCCTAATTTTGACATTTCCAAAGCCAATAAAATATAGAGCATTGGGATGTCTCAGAATTATGATTAAGAAGTACAGTATGTTTAATTAAATTTAATAGTAAGTTATTGATATTATTTCTCTTACTAGTAATTAATTTACTATAATATGATTATTTGAGTCACATCTGCTTATGAATAAGCTATATTAACATTATTCTTTAAATAAATATTTCTTATTCCTAAATGTTTAACATTTGCATTTCAAGATTTATTTGTATTCTTAAGAACTTATAGAAATCTCTCTTCTTCCAAAATAAATATTAATGTTCAGTGGGTTTCTATTGAAGTTACAGCCAGAGAAAAAGTTTGCGCAGGTGTTATCAGGACCATGTTAACGATGGTTTTAAAAATACAAAGACATTTAACCCCACTTTCGAGACTGAATAAAGGCACCATCATGCCTCCCCAAATATGGTCTTTGTGCGGCAGTTTAATTATTTTTAGGTCAACTGGAAGTCTTTTTTTAAAAAAAGACTTAGATAGAATTCCTCTGAGGCATGCTTTTAAGTTCTCAATTTGAGTCTATGAGTCAACAGTCTTTGTCCACAATTACAGACAGAAGTTGACCCACAAATCATTCAAAAACACTTGATGAATCACGTCAACCCTGACCTTCCACTTACCTCTCTTCAGTGCTATCCACCCCCTTCTCTCTGTTCTTTGTATTTTCCAGCTCCCTTTTTAAGCTCACACCAGACTTAGTTGTATTGGCCTTTTTTCTTAAACATTTTTCAGACTCATAGGCAGAGTTGGTATGGCCTGGCACTATTATTGTGATTTTCGTCAGAATCTTCAAAGTTAAAGAATTGCAACCTCAGAAGCACATTAAAGTACACTGATGATCTAGATCTCTTCTCTACTTCCCTCTAATTTGGAAGACCTTAACCTGGTCCTTCATCACCTGGAGCTTGCATTTGTTTTTAAGGACCAATGCTTGGCCCTTTCCTACATCAATTAAATCAGAATTCATTCTTCTCACCCACTTTCTTTTTTTTTTTTTTTTTTTTTTTTAAATATATTTTATTGATTTTTTACAGAGAGGAAGAGAGAGAGATAGAGAGTCAGAAACATCGATGAGAGAGAAACATCGACCAGCCGCCTCCTGCACATCCCCCACCGGGGATGTGCCCGCAACCCAGGTACATGCCCTTGACCGGAATCGAACCTGGGACCTTTCAGTCCTCAGGCCGACGCTCTATCCACCGAGCCAAACCGGTTTCGGCCTCACCCACTTTCTTAGCACTGTGTAGTACCATACATTTTTATCCTTCTACAATTGCAAATTTATAATTTTCTAATAATCACTTATTCTTTTTATAGTTATAGAATTTTGAAAAAAAAATTTCAGGAAGACTTTAGAGAAATGTAATGGTTATTAATTTAATAGATACTTATTCCCCAAATAGTTATGACTTATTAAACACAATGTAAGATAGAGAAAAGAAAAGAAAAAAAATACTTACAATTATCACATACATAGACATGATGAAGCACCTAAAATAATTTTGCAGCTGCATGCTTATTTTGGATTTTGATTTTCCTAATCTAAATGCATTCAAAACTTACTGTCTGTGACCTGGACACATTTTAAAAAACCTCTTTATGCCTCCTTTTTCCAAACTGTAGAATTTGGATCATAATAATGTCTCTCATGTTTGCTATAAGGATTAAATGAACTAATATTGCCCTAGCCCGTGTGGTTTATTTGGTTGGGCATCATCTCCGGCACCAAAAGGTTGCCAGTTCTGTTCCCAGTTAAGGCTCACGTCTAGATTTCCAGCTCAATTCCTGGTAGAGTGTGTGCAGGGGGCAGTCAATTGATGTTTCATTCTCACGTTGATGTTTCTCCTTCTTTCTAAAAAATCAATAGTAAAAATCATCTTTAAATGAAATTGCTCACATAAATTCCTTCATACTTTTTAGTTTACATAATTTTTTGTGTGAAGTAAAGTAAAAGTAAGTTCACAATTTTTTTTCCTAAACTATTTCACTTTCTCCTAAATTTACTTGTGGATTTTTGGCCTCCCCTCCCATATAGACTGACCTCATAACCCATGATGTCAATCATTGTTTCATACTTAATTTCTGGCACCCAATATATTTGCTCACATACTGGGGTGGCAGAGTTGTCACATTATCTAAATATGATTCAATTGGATTCACCTCAATTGGTCTCCAGTGTTCCTCTGTTCATCAATTTCTTTTAGTTAAAGGTTAACCCGGTGCTTTGTTTTTTCAAAGACCCACCTATTTAATCATCTTCCCACATAAAATATTTAAATTCTTATAACTTCCTCTCATGTTACCTAAAATCTGTCAGCATCTAGACCTAGTCTTTCCTCTTTCTGTTCTGACTCAGGATTTATAAATGTCCTTTTATAGCTCCCTACTGAACAATACACAAAACTAACCCTTAACTTGGCATCCATAAACTGATTGGGCTGCACAATTTGACCACAACCTACTTTGCCAGTCTTGCATTTGGCTTTGACTTGCCCGCACTTCCACAAATGATATCCCAGTCACGTGGACTTACTTTTCAGTCATCGGACAAAACCTGAACTTTTCCATCTTATCATGTGCATTTGTTGGGGGTGTTCATTCCCAATGTATATCAGATCTAGGCCTTGCTCATATCATGAGTCCTCTTTCCATTTTCTAATTGGATTTATTGTGCTCTTTTTTTGTGCCCTTGCACTTTGTGGAACTTCCCACCTTAGTACCTACCACTTGCATGTGTATGTTTGCATGTGCATGCATATGTTTCAACAGATCAATGCTCAGAAAATAATAGTTTAATGAAATTGTATCTAAGTTAATGGGTGCTTGAGAAAGATAATGTAAATATTTAAGGCATGAAATAATACTAAATTCATTTATACTGTAACTTTTGAATACATGGTATTCATTTTTGGTTAGTGTTTATACATTACTAGAGGCCAGGGCATAAAATTCGTGCATGGGTAGGGTCCCTAGGCCTGGCTGACAATCAGGACCGATTGGGGCCTTCTGGCTGCTGGCTGGGGTCTCCCTCCCCTGGCTACTGGCTGAGGCCAGGGCCTTTCTTCATTCCGCGCCGCCCCTTGGTGGTCAGCGCATGTCATAGCAAGTGATCGAACTCCTGAGGGGACACTTTGCATATTAGCCTTTTATATATATGGATATATATATATATATATATATATATATATATATATATATTCATTACTTAATTAGAGTATATATATATATTCATTACTTAACTAGAATGTAAGTTAGCTTACATTTACTGAAAAGATATCACTAAAGAGAAACTAATAGGAAAATAACCAGAAATTCAATAATTGATATACAGATGATGAAGACTAACCTGCATGTTAATATGCACTATGTGTATATTAATCTCAGAATCACTGAAATTTAACATTGAGGAGACTGTTATGATCTTGCAGCCAACTTTTCTATAGTGTCAATGAACAAAGCCTAGAGACTAGGCATTCATCATACCAATAGTTTATCTAGTTGCGACTAAAACTCATGATTTCTGACCTAGTTGTAAGTGCTCTTTTTATCCTGAAAAGATTTGTTTCATTGTTTTTATTATTGTTTCTCTTGTAGAAAAAAGATATTACTCCATTACTTCAGATACTCCAAACAGCTAATTTTTTCACCTCTGCCCTTAAGGTTTAGAAAACAGGTCTTGAAATATATAAAATGGTAAAAAAAAAAAAAAAAAAAAAAAAAAAAAGTAAGTGGATTAAAGAAATTCAAGTTTAATTCCTTTTAAAAATACATTACTTTCTAATATTTAATAACAAATTAGATGTTTGTATTTTCATATCAATAACAATGCAAAGTACAAAAAGCAGAGTATACTGAAATGATATTCAAGGAAAAGCTAGATAAAACCCTGCTTTCTTTCCTGGAAGAAGGAAAATTCTAGAGCTAAAGAATTGCCCTTATATGGCATAATATGTCTTTGCTCTGATCTTTAAACCAAATTCATGTGTGAGCACATAATTGTTTCTATATAAAGTACAATTACATGAGCATAAAAATAGAAAAAAAGTGGGTTAAAAAGTAGCTTGTAACTTTGTAATAGGTGCCCACCTTTGAAAGCTATCGCATTGACAGAATAATTTTAATACTGGGCTTAAATCATTTTTGCACCTAAAAATCTATATCCTTATTATGTTAGTTTTAAAAATAAGATATATTCATTCAATGATTCACTTGACTCTGGGCCTAAATTTACTTTTAAATAGCACAAAGGAATAATCATAATATTTGATGGTAGGTGTTAATTTTATCAATATTATTTTAAAAGGGAAAGGTTCTATATGATTATCAAACCAATTTTTATTTTCCATAGTTTTAATAATTGACTTTTCCCTTATCTAATGAGTTTCTGTAGAGCTAATTAATTCCCCAGTCCTTCACCATAAATATTTGTTTTGGAAGTTGTTCATCTGTTCTTTAATCTTTTCTTTGCTAGTTACCGCCTCCTTTATTTTACTTATTCAGTCCTTTGGGACCACTATTTTTGGATGTTTAAACTCCATGACAGAACCTTGAATTATTATTTTTCCTATATTTCCCTATTTTCCAACTTTTTTTCTCATGTCAGTATATGTATGTGCTCTGTAAACTTTTCAAGTTGGTGGCTGGCTTATTTATTTTCTTTCTTTCTTTCTTTCTTTTTTTTTTTTTTGGATGAGCAGAGTTCTAATTTTCATGAAGTTTAAATAATTTACCTATTATTTTTATTTGTCATTGATGGTTCATGATGGATGATCAAGGTTGTGAAGGTATTTTCTAGAAGCTTTATAGTTTAGCTTTAATGTTAAAATTAGAGTTCTTTTTTTTTTAAGTGTAAGGTTCTTTTTTAAATATACAGATATCTGTCTAGTTGTTCCATTGTCATTTTCTTTTTAAAAAAACACCTTTTTTATCTCATTGAACTGTTTTGGTATTTTGTTCACCATATGTGTGTGGTTCTATAGCTGGACTCTATTTTCTTCCATTATTTAATTTTTTTTAATCACCATTTATCCCCACTATATCCTCTTCCACTGACTCTCCCATTATTTTATTTATCTCTCCTTTAGCTAGACTTCACACTCTTGATTATCCTTGGTTTTTAGCAACTCTTAAGTCAGGTAATGTAAATCTTCCAAATTCATTTTCTCCTTTTAAGGTTGTTTTGGGCATTCTTAGTCTTTTTTTAGTTGATATAAAGTTTAAAATGAGCATTGAATTTCTGAAACAAAGCTGAAGTTGAACAAAGTTAGAGGATATGTTTGATTGCACATCAAGGTATTTTTTAAAAGCTTCAGTAACTAAGACAGTGCGATATTGATGTAATGATAGACAAGTCAATGGAACAAAATAGGGAATTTGGAAATTGACCCAAACTTACAGGGATACATTGATTATGACAATGTTGGCACTCCAGCGCAAGTAAAGATTAGATTTCCAGTAAGAGTACTTGCATAATTGAATTTCCATACTCTTCCTTTTTCTACTGCATCATATTACCACCAAAGTTTAGTGGTTTAAGACAACAGAATTCAGTTTATTATGTCTCATTTTTTGTGTCTGGAAAAAGCTTAATTGGGCAGTTCTCACTATAAATCTCTCATGTAATTGCCACCAGGCAGGCTAGAACTGGAATGATGCGAGTCTGGCATATCCTGAGAAAGTTCCAGCCTTTCTGGAACTAAATGAATGAAAATTAGCTCAATATCACTAGTAATCAGGGAAATGGAAATTGAAACCTCAGTGCATACCACGCACTATACCTTCATCAGAATGGCTTAGGTTAGAGTGGCAACACCCAGTGCTGTGAGGATATGGAGCAACTCAAACCCTTATTGACTGCTGTTTAAAATCTAGTTCTGTCAGATCACTTTTGAAATGTGTGGCAATGTTACTAAAAGTAAATATTTGCAAATCCTAAGACCCAGGCAAATCTTTTACTGGTTTGTAACTAACTGGCAAATATTCATCTAAGCACAAGCACCATTTAAGAGAAAATTTCTAGCAGAATTTTTTGAAGTAGCCTTACTAGAAATAGCAAACTGGGACAACTTAAATATATCTTAAGTTTAGAATGAAAAAACGGTGATGCTTTTATATATTAGATAAATAGGTAGAAAAGAAAATGAATGAGTTAATGCTATACATAGCGATACAGATGAACGTCAGTGGCATGATATTCAGTAAGTGATGCTGAAATCAAAAGAATGCACATAAAAGTCCAAGATAGTGGTTAACTTTGTAAAGGAGAGAAGAAATAAAGATGGGGGAGCATGAGAGGATTTCTGCTGTGTTAATAATAATTCTATTCCTTGACTTGAATAATTAGTTACACTGGTGTATTCACTTAGATTATTTATTAAATGTTATATTTATCTATAATACTTCAATAATGTGTCTATTTTTAAAAAATATTTTTATTTATTTTATAGAGAAGAAGGGGAAGGGATAGAAAGAGAGAAACATCAATGAGAGATTCATTGACTGGCCGCCTCCTGCATGCTCCCTATTGGGGATTTAGCCCCCAACCTGGGAATGTGCCCTGACCAGGAATTGAACCTTGACCTCCTGGTTCATAGGCCAGCACTCAACCAATGAGCCACATCAGCTGGGCAATAATAATGTGTTTATTTTAAAAACCAATTTTTAGTTCATAGTATCACAGAGGGAGCTAGAGAAACGGATTCGTTTTTAATTAAGTTTATGTTTAATAAAGAAGGTTCTCATTTTTTAAATGATACTGAGGAACATGCTGAATCCTTAGGAGAGGCAGAAAACTAGATTAGGGTGCAACTTCTTTAGGAACAATGACCATATGGAGTATAAACTGGACTGGAGGGAAATCCATTGCTGCCTCTCTGAGCTCAGACAGTGCACATTTCAAGGCCAGCACCTCTGACCCATCCAGGACCCCGATGCTCTCTCCTCAGTGTCTGCTACTGCTGCTGCTGACCCCAAAACTAGAATCGATTCTGAGCAGCTCCTTTTTTCTTGGGTTACTAGCATCTAATTGATCATTTTGGCTTGTGCTTTGATTGGTAGAGCCTGGGTCATGTGTAAAGTCTACCTTCAAATCAAGCTAGCAAAGAAAAGGTGCCTGGCACTTCAGCTGTGATGGTGCTTTGTAAGATGTGGCTCTCAGGACATAGCAAGAAGTTTCAGATGCTGCTGGGAATGGATGATGGTGACCAGCACATTTCTCCCATTTGTGTGTATGCTTTTGAGTTCATGTTTCCAACAAGGTTTGTCAACAGGTATAGGGTTTCCATATATCTGAACTGTATGAACTGGTTTAGCAGTCATTTATCAACAGTTCAGTAGAGTTTCAAGTGTCTTTCATTCTAAAATATAGTCAGGATTTTCCAAGTCCTGGACTTGTTCCTGGTAGTTAACCCATTCTCTGAGAGGTGTGTGAAATCTTGCCATTTACAAAGATATATTTTTACCATTTTCTGCTGTACTAGAAAATCTTGAAATGCTTAGTAGCCTTGTGGTGATAGGTGTTTTTTCCCTCCTGAATTTTATTCTCACTTATTGAATATACTAGTGGCCTGGTGCATGAAATTTGTGCACAAGGAGGGGAGTCCCCTCAGCCCAGCCTGCACACTCTCCAATCTGGGACCCCTCGGGGGATGTCCGACTGCCAGTTTAGGAATTGGGCCTAAACCGGCAGTCGGACATCCCTCTCGCAATTTGGGACTACTGGCTCCTAACCGCTCACCTGCCTGCCTGCCTGATTGCCCCTAACCACTCTGTCTGCTGGCCTGATTGCCCCCAACTGCCTCCCCCACCTGCCAGCCTATTCGCCTCCACTGTCCCCCCCTGCCGGCCTGCTCGCTCCTAACTGCCTCTGCCTCAGCCCCGCCACTATGGCTTTGTTGTAAGGATGTTCGGTATCCCGGAAGGTCTCCTGGTCTAATTAGCATATTACCCTTTTATTAGTATAGATGAGAGAGAATAATCATCATGGTTTGCACAAATGGCTAAAAGACATTTACGTCTCTTAGCCAGCCCACTATTTTCCGTAATTCAATAGGTACACATGTTTCTCTTGCATTTTAACATCTTTAAAGACTGTTTGCATTTGCCCATAAATAGAATATGATAGATTGGCAGTATTTTTTCCTTTTAGTGATATGCAGACTAATTTGCATCTGACAAATACTCATATCTTAGAATTTGTGAGACATAATAATGACTTTAAATACAAAAATGAAAATTAGTTACAAATATATGATCAAGATCATTGTGTAACTCTGCTTCCTAGTGATCAATGTCTTCATTTGATACTATAGACTTCAGACATCAAGATTCTACAGGAAATTATGCAAACCCAACACAAACCTTCACTTCCACTTGTCTATTTTTTCAGCTGTGTCATTTTCTTTGTTGATCTCATTACGGCACCTGCAGCCACTTCCGTGGTCTCCTGGTGGCGTGTGAATTATACACGGGATTCCGGAGGCCAGTCACGGACTCTGCCTCCTGCTTTCCTGAGTTCACTACCTCCAAGCCAACACGCCATCTCTTTACTTGACCAGTTCAAAGAGTGGCTACTCTAAAAACTATATCTCAGACTTAAACACAATGGTATAGCCATGATAATAATGCATTTTGTCTGTTGTCATCCTCCATCAGAAAAATTTTCTGATTTTGCAACATTCCTTCCTTCCCCATATTGCTTGGGGATCAATCAAAATAATGGCTTATATTTGTGTAGTGACCTCTGGGTTTTGATAGGCATTTGTGTGCATCATTTCACAGCAAATGTGTGTCTTATGACCGGGTGAGTATTCTTTTTTGCAGAGAGGAAAACAGTGTTTGAGAAGCCCATATGAGTTCACATAATAGTGGATGGTAGATCCCAAATTATAATTGATTTCTAGTCCTCTGACTCAGTTATAGCTTAATATCCAGACTCTGAATGTCTAAATTCCTTCTCTTTTGTTACTTTTGAGTTTCCAGTTAGTGACCTTGTAATAAAGAATTTGAACAATAGTATTTTCTAATACTATTGTTCAATAGTATTAGACAATAGTATTTTCTAAATATATAACATTGATAAAATTTATATCTGATAGACAGTATTTTTAATTAACTGACTAATTCATTTTCAATTTCAGTTGAGAAATGATCTCACTGATTAATTGCTTTGAATAAGGGAGGGATTTAGTATTTGTGTTCAATAGAAAATAAAGTTTTGAAGAATATGCCTTATAATAACATTGATCTTACTCACCTATAATCTTATTTTTCAACATCTCTTTTATTTCTAGTTATGTTCCGCCTCTACGACACGGATGGGAATGGCTTCCTGGACAGCTCGGTAACGTTTTTCTTCAAATATTCTGTGAAAATTTTAAAGTAGTTGGTTCAGAAAAAAATGCAATGAATGAATTTATAGCTATTACCACAGAAGACATGCTTAATATAATTTTCATGCACTTGCACACAGTATTTTTATCATGTGACTTTTTGAAAGAGAGTGGTCTGAGAAAACTTAGGATCACAATTTATCTATTGAATAATTTTACTACATAAATGTTATGCACCGAAAGATTTAAAAAAGACTAACTTATTTGAATAAAACATGAGAAAGTTATGGCCCATTGATCTAGAAAGAAAAAAGTGAGATTTGACACTAGTGAAAGTATTGAGAATACAAGTAGAATTTAAAGGAATTATAAAGTCAATTTAATCACTTTATTATTTTCCTACTTTTTATTTTATTTAAAATGTGTTTTTATTGATTTCAGAGAGGAAGGGAGAAGGAGAGAGATAGAAACATCAATAAGAGAGAATCATTGATCAGCTGCCTCATGCATGCCCCCTACTAGGTATGGAGCCCACAACCCAGGTTGGGAATGGAACTGTGACCTCCTAGTTCATAGGTCAGTGCTCAAGCAATGAACCACGCTGGCCGGGCTATTTTCCTACTTTTTAAAAGTATTCTTAATCATTTATGCTTTTGAAATAGCTAAATGTATTTACAAATTGCTTTGACCAACTTCTGTTTTTTAAATGTCTCATTCAATTTTAAATGAAACTTGCATACTCTATAGTTTAGATATAAAAAGCAATAGAAGAAAAATACCATCTATGTATGATTTAACTGAAAGAAATAATTAAATGTTTATTTTACACTTAATACATGCAAATAATTAATAGTTTCCAAGAGAGAAGTTGGGCTCAATTCTACTGCTCAAGTCAGGGACTCATCTGTTTATCTAGCTCAGGTTCCATCCAATAATATATTTTATATTTGCTAGTAACATTTTGCATATTGCAATATTTCCTGTTATATAAAGATATATAAGAATATTAATAAAAGAATGTCAGACTATGGGACCTTTAAAAAATTATCTTTATTGTTGAAAGTATTATATATGTCCCCTACCCCCATTGACCCCTCCTCCCACCACTGCCCCTTTTGTCCCCTCCCCTAGCCTTCACCACACTATTGTCTGTGAACATGGGTTATGCAAATATGCATATAAGTTCTTTGGTTAATCTCTTCCTGCCATCTTCCCCCTATCCCCCACCCCCATTCCCTCTTTCCCTCTGAGATTCATTAGTGTTTCATCCTTCCATGTCTCTGGACCTATTTTGTCAATTAATTTTGTGCATTAGCTTCCACAGATAAGTGAGAGCATGTGATAGTTATCTTTCTCTGACTGGCTTATTTTGTTTAGCATAATATTCTCTAGGTCCTTCCATGGGTGCACAGGCACTTTGAAAAACAAATGATTTGATATAATTAATACCAATGAAAATAGACAATATTTCAGATAATGAGTATCTCTCATCATCTGGGGTCCTCCCTATGCCAGGGTTCAAACAGGCTATTTTACACCCAAAGCAGTGACGTTGGAAACATACTTCTGTAACACTCAGTAGGACAATGGTCCATTAGTTTCTCCTGAGAGCGATAAAAATATCCAGTTCTACTCTAGGAAATGAACTCCAATCTGAATTGATGTTATGACTGCAGGATATCTTATGTTTAAGTGTCTCTATATTTTCACATGCTCCTACTGTTATGTGCCTAGTGGTGTTCATTTTTCTATTTGGGAATATTAAACTACATGATACATTTGCTCATTTTCTGGTGGCATTTCACAGCTAAGAGATTAGGTATTTTTTCTAGATATTTCAATATGCTTATTGTAGCACTTCTAATTACACTAATGCAAATTACATTTTTACTGCTGCTTTGTTTTATTTAATGTTTCTTTTTAATTAAGTTATAAGAATGTTTCTTCAGTAGGTTTTTAGCCATGGGTTGGCAGCTGATTTAAAAAATTAATCAAATACTTTTTTTGATCTCTGCCATTTTCTTTAAAATATAGCAAATTACTAGCAATAATTGTGGCTATATTTACAATATTAAACAATGAGTTGTTTAATTTGTTTATGATAAAACTAGTGTTTTTTGTTTGTTTGTTTCTTTTGTAATTAAAAAATATGGTTTTAATTTCTATGGTTTCCTCCACAACATTTACTGTCCCAGTATATTTCCTTCAATATTAGCATGAAATTGCATCTTCTGATGAAATTTTCCTTAGAAATTTAAAGGTGTAGCAGTTTGCATATTGAAGGCAAAACAGAGGAAAATTGACACTTTGAAAAATGACTACTATGTCTAAATAATACTAGTTAATGTTTATTGATCACTTGCAATATGTCAGACAAGTACATTTTATGTAATAGCATGTTTAATTTTTGTAGCAATTCTATAAACTAGGTAAGATTAGAATTACAGCAGTAATGTTTTTACTGATTAGGAAACTGAGGCTAGCCGTAGCTGGTTTGGCTCAGTAGATGGAGCATCAGCCTGAGGACCAAAGGGTCCTGGGTTCGATTCCGTCAAGGGCAATTCCTTGGTTTCAGGCCCCTCCACAGCCCGGGCCCTGGTTGGGGCTCATGCAAGAGACAAACACTCAATGTGATTCTATCACATTGATATTTCTCTCTGTCGTTCCCTCTCTCTTCCGCTCTCTCTAAAAAGCAATGGGAAAATATCCTCGGTTGAAGATTAAAAAAAAAGAAAGAAACTGAGTCTAAGAGAGGTTAAATGACTTAGCTAATGCCACAAACCTACATAATAGTCCACCACAAACAGTTTCCATTCTTAAAAACATATCCAGCGATTTTAACCATCCCAAACCATTCAGGCATACATAAACAAAAAAATGTTGTAAGTGAAAGATAGTAACACACACAAAATCCTAGTCTCTAATTCCGAGGGTTGTGTGTTTTAAATATTTTTATCTGTAGTAAATAAACACATGTATATTTGTATTGTTTCTGGGGTGACCTTTGTTACATAAATAGCATTTTCATGATTACATCTTTTCTGGTGAGAGTATAGCTTTTATCAGAGGGATTCATGGCCCTCCAAAAGAAAACCTCTCTACCGTATTTCTGTCCTGATTCTATGAATATTAACTGCGTACATTAGATCAGAAATTTCAGTAGAACGATCTTTGATTAATATACTTTAAGTATTATTCTTTTATACTTATAGTTTACATTGTCAGACTATATAACACCACTTTTAATTATGTCACTGAACACATTAAGAATTACTAGCATTATAATATACCTTTAATATTTTCTGGAGATGGGAATAAATTAAAACATTAAATAAATGGGTATAAAATGTTTTAATTTATTTAGCAAAGCCATATGTATTTACTAGCAGTTCTTCAAAGAGTGGACATTTGTGAAGAATAATGTGGAAATTCAAACTAAAATTCTATCCCCTCATAAAATAAACTCTACACATACTTAGCCTCCCAATCTTGACCCTGAAGACTCTTCTAATAGAGCAAATTATTCTAATAAATGGCTAGAGCAGTCAGTATGCATTCTCAGTGTCTCCGAATAAAAATAAACCTCTCCTTTGCCTCAGACACTTCCTTCCACACCTGCTTCCAAGCCAAAAGATCAGGTTACTCACTGGTTTAAAAGTCACATCTTGTGGAAATATGCATGCTCCTACTTTCATCAGATGCTCCTGCCCAAAGAGTGTTCCTGTTAATTTTTTTTTTTTAAACTGGCAGAAACTCTTTCTTTGTATAATTGTGCCCTCTCCTGGTGAAGATTTCTAGACAAAGTACAAAATGAGTTTATATTTAAGCTCTTCTTTTATGTATAATCAGACCTTTAAAATATTTATATAATTAATTATATGACTCTTAGTTTTTGAGGAACAGGTTGAACCAATAATTCCCCTAAGTCAGTGGTCGGCAAACCGCGGCCCCTTGAGTGTGGCTCTTCTACAAAAATACCACATGCGGGCACGCACGTACAGTGCGATTGAAACTTAGTGGCCACACTCAAGGGGCCAAAGAGCCACATGTGGCTTGCCACCCGCAGTTTGCTGACCACGGCCCTAAGTCAAAGTTAAAGAATTTAGTAAGTCTTTGCATTCTTACTCCCTTTCTCTTTGTCCCTCTCTCTCTGCTCCAGGAACTAGAAAACATCATCAGCCAGATGATGCATGTGGCAGAGTACCTTGAATGGGACGTCACTGAACTTAATCCAGTAGGTATACGAATGATTTAACTGTTGGCTAAATTCTAGAAGGTGTCTCTCTCTCTCTCTCTCTCTCTCTCTCTCTCTCTCTCTCTCTCTCTCTCTCTCTCTCTCTCTCTCTCTCTCTTTTGGAACCCTAATACATTACTGTCATTTGATTTTTCTTGATCAATCTAAGATATAATTTCTAATTAGTAGTCAAAGTGGATCCTGAACAAGGAGGGTATATGTTCTGAACCTCTTAACTTTTTTTCCTTGTGGAAATTAATGTGAATGGTGGTCTTACAAATGTGTAGATAAATAGAAGATGCTCGCAGACACTGCCACTGTCATGCCATGCCACCAAACAGCCAGAATTGATATGTGGAAATTGGTAAAGTAGTTGTTATAAAAGAGGATGAAGAGGATGAAGGTGATTAAGATGATGGCCCTGGCTGGTGTGGCTCAGTTGATAGGCATCATCCTGTGCACCAGGGGGTTGCTGGTTTGATTCCTGGTTCGATTCCCAGGCAGGGCACGTGCCCGGGTTGCAGGCTCTGTTCCCAATAGGAGGCATGCAGGAGGCAGCCTATCGTTGTTTAACTCTCACGTGGAAGTTTCGCCCTCTATCTCTCCTCTCCCTTCCTCTCTCTGTAAAAATCAATTAAAAATCTTTTAAAAATTAAAAAAGAAATGATGGTGGTGATAGCTTACTGTGCACAGAGTATTGTACTATCTTTTGTATATGTGTTATTTAATGCTTGCAACCCTCTGAAGTAGATACTAATATTTTATTCATTGCACAGATGAAGAAATTGAGATCCCAAAATGTTAAAGTTACTTGTATAAAGCTCTTCAGTCAGAGCTAGGATTTTAATCAAATCATTTAAAGAAATAGTATCAATGCTTATAGCATATAAAAAACTTATTATTTTTAATAGGTTTATACCAAAGTTACAACATAATTCAAATGTATATTAAAACATACTTAATTAGAAACTGCCTTTAGCCAAAAGTAATATTTTTGGGGAGAGTTAATAAGTGTTACTGATTTTTCATTTATTTTTTAAACCAACTAAGTTAAGCAACATGTACACGATTTAAGCAAATACAAATCAATTGTATTTAAATGACTTACAGTTTATTTGAATTCAAAAGGCCTATTCTTCAAACTCTATTCACATTTATGCAGTTAATGGCATGATAATGGCATGAGGATAGGATGTGAGAGCTGAGATAGCATTTCCTTGCTTTGCAAACTCCTGCCAGTAAAGTACACCAAGGTCATGTGCAATGTCATGTACAAAGGAGGGCACCATTCTTGCTGCACATGGCTCCTCAAGTTTTAACTCAACTGATGTTTTTCTCTTTGGGGATGTGGAAATGCACATTCCCTGCACCGTGAATTAGGAGACATAACAATGTTGTAGTTTGTATATGGAAGACTGAAGTTTACGGTAACATGTATCTAACTCTAAGAATTCTGCTTGATTCATCTTAATACTACTTGCACTGACACCAGGGACTTGGACATTCTGCTGTCCTTTTTGGTTATGTTAATCTAACACAACTTTCCCCATCTCACTTGCCTTCATACCTGTGAACATGATTTATCTATCAGTCAAGCCTCTTGTCGTCGCTGGAGTGGTAGAGGGAAGGGGGGTCGTTTTCTATCAGTTTTCAAAGCAGAAGTGGGCTCCACCACTTCCAAACAAAATATTTCTGGAAAGAGGCATGGGTTTGAGAAAAGGGGGACCTGGATGCTCTAAGGAAGGAAACAGTTGGTGCCTAGGCACTCTAACATGATAAATACCTACAGAAAAATACAGTTAATAAGCTATATAGCATTATTTGTCTATTGTGGCACACCTAGATAATCTGTCATTTCTCTGGCTGGTACAAATAGTAGAAAGTCAAGGTACTGCCTCATCCTCCCTGATGACTTAACAGCTCTCCCCATTTTATTTTTATTGTATTTTTTTCTGCTCTCCCCATTTTAAAGGTGTGTGTGTGCTCCTGTGCACATTGTCAGACCCCTGATAAGTGTGTGTATATGAATAAAGAAAACTAAACATTTGAGGTCTATGGCTGGTAGTAGGGAAGACTGCGATGTCTTTGGAAGGAATGGAAAAAACAAAACTTAACCCCGATTTTAACATTCGATGTATAGGTAGGAAATGAAAGCATTAGGCATGTGAATCAAATGCTCTATTTTAGTTCTCTTCTCATTTATTCATTTCCCCTAGTTCACCAGAGTGCCTTCCAGGGGCAGGAGATATATATATATATATATATATATATATATATATATATATATATATATATAAATTTATTTATTTATTTATTTATTTTTAATTCTAACCCAAGGATATTTTTTTCCCATTCATTTTTAGAGAGACAGTGTGGGGGGTGGAGGTAGGGAAGACAGAGAGACAGAGAGAAACATTGATGTGAAAGACACAATGATTGCCTCCTGAATGTGGCCTGGGGATTGAACCTATAACCCAGGTAATGCCCTTGACATGGAATCAAGCTCAGGTGGACTTTCTCCCCACTGAGCAACACCGTCCAGGGCGGGACAGGGCATTTTAACAAGATCTTATGCCATTTGCCAAATGCTAAATACTTTCTGTTGAGTTTCATTTTGAGAATAATGAAATAATTAGTTCACCATCATTTTATTCCAGAAAAAGTTTTTTTCCAATACCGATTAGTTTGTTCTGAAGGAAAGGAATCTGATTTCCATGTACTTTCTGCAGGAAGACAACTTAGATGAGAAATACTTTGAGTACCCAGAGCCAGTGGTAATATTTGGTGCTCACATATAATTTCTGCAAATATAACACTAATAATGCCTATATCACACTGAATATTTATGCTAGATGCTCTTTGAAGATACTTGTATTTAATCCTTATAACAAACTTTGTTATTACTGTTACACAACCAAGGGTATTACTGATACAGACTGCGGAGAGCATTTTGGGACACTTTGTACCAGTCATCTTTAGAAAAAATCTAATAAAAAATGATTTGATTGTTTAACTTCTTGGCTCTATTCAGATCTGATAGGCAATTAAATGCAACTTCATTTCCTCACCTTTTATCACTTAGCAAAGAATCCTTTCAGCTCTTTGCCATGAAGTTAATTTCTTCAGACATTATCTAGCATATATTTGAATTTAAAAAATAATTGAGAGAAAGCAATTTCACTTTTACTTTTAAATTAAAGATACCGTCTTGTTTTAGCTGTACCATTCAGTGATGGCATATTAAAAAGTTGAGCAATTCTTTTTAAAAGTTGACCAGTGAAAGTAGTCAGGTTCTGGAAATCGTAACAAAGCCACTATATTCTCAGTAATAGGATTAATATTGTACAACATTGCCTAGATAGTTACCGTATCTCAACTCTCCGCTTAGCTGCTAGTCACAGTTAAACGCAGTCCCATGTAGTGGTTTGTTGTATCATCTGAAATGTATTTTATCGATTTATTGCAAGGTTTTCCTCTACTCTGCTTCAGATCCTTCATGAAATGATGGAAGAAATTGACTACGATCATGATGGGACCGTTTCTTTGGAGGAATGGATCCAAGGGGGAATGACCACAATCCCACTCCTTGTGCTCCTAGGCTTGGAAAACGTAAGCATTTCCTCAGAGCGGGTGCCTTGGTGCTAAGTCTGGAGTTCTTACATAATTTGGTAATGAAGTTATCTGGCTATTTTTTTTTTTTTACTTTTTATTTTTTTACCACTGAGCATGTAGTAGGTGCCTGGACCTTTCAATACATATGCCCCAGTGCAATTGAACAGTAACTCCTGTGTAATAATGCTTACCTTGTCATAATGCTTAACTTCTCTCTTTTTCCTCTGTTTAACGTGTAATCTAGTTTACAAATGTTATTGGCTATCTCGCAAGAAACCCTGATATTACTGCATTCTGTGGTTCTTCATCCCACAGCATATAGCCCCTTCCCCTCCCCAGGAGGATAATCTACTTAGTTAATAAATAATACTTGGAGGAGATAATTATATGTCAAGGTGATCAAGAGGATACATGCTCGTGCGCGTGCGCGTGCACACACGCACACACACACACACACACACACACACGCACACACACACACACATGCACACACACATGCACACACACACACATGCACACACACACGCACACACACACACACATGCACACACACACATGCACACACACACACATGCACACACACACATGCACACACACACACACACACGCACGCACACACACATGCACACACACACACACACACACGCACACACACACACTTTTTTTCTTACATATGAGCAGATCAGCCAGGTTCTTGTTCCAAGCCTGTCAAAAGTTTTCTCATATCAGTGCCTCCAGTAGTAATCAAACCCTGGTTTAGGGGAATAAAAATGATCAATAAATATGAAATAAGACTATTGGGAGAAAACAAAAAATTCGACAGAATGTTAACAGTTTAAGTTTTAGTGTATAGTTGTCAAGTGACTAGTCATGAAGTGCAAATGGTAATGGTTCCCTGGAGGGAATTTTTATATTTTTAAAGCTAAAGTTTTGCTTATTCTAAACTTTGATGAAAATTCTAGTATGAGCGAATGAGAGAAGATGAAGGAATGAGTACGTAAACCATTTGGTAGTTGGGGGGGTTGGATTGGAAAGTGCATAAATGAAGACTAAATCATCTATATTTTAAATATCAAGAAAGATTTTGAAATGATGTTTTTCTTTGAAAACCACTATTTATAATTTGACTCATAAATTTAGGTATTTGTGAAGTTATGAAAATAGCGTGGTTAAATATAGTCCACAATCTATATGGATTTACCTCAAAATGTTTTAAATAAGTATACAATACCTCATCAGTTTCTAGTATAGCAGTAAATTTATTTGCAATAAATGTTCGTCAGGATAGTGGTGATACATAATTTACTTTATAATCATGTTATTAAATTGATATTTTTTATTTTTAGTCAAAAGACCTGTTTTGGGAGCTTAATAGGAAAAAGCAATTTAGGGTTTCAAAGTAACCAAATGTGCTCAAAGCTGTAATCCCAGTGATGGCCACTGGGTGGCAGGGCTACATTGTTTAAAATTTATGTTCAACCACTGAGATTAGATTTTCCCCTGTACTGAACAATTCTAAGAACATCCTTTCTCCTCTAGTTTTTTAAAAAACAATATGCCAGCAATCCTTTAAATTTTTATTCAATGAAAATTCATAAGCTATGTAATTATGATTGCAACACAGAGCATCTATTTTTTAGGGACTGCTTTTTAATCCCAAGGCATGGTGTTTTTACAAAGCAGGAATGGCGCAGTAAGGAGGGCTTTTTTTTTTTTTTTTTGTAATTGAGATTTATTTCCTTTTCTGCAGGCAGTTAATGTGTTATGTTATTACCTGTAGAGAATTTGATTCATGGTGTCATTTCCCTCTAGGCCATCCCTCTCCCTCCCCCGCCCCTGTACACTTTTGCTTATCAAATTGGAACTCTAGAAGCTTTGGGTTGAACTCAGCCATTTAGTGTGGGGCCAGTCTTGTTATGTTGTCCTATATACCCGTGTCTGTTGTCAATTATGAGTTCAGGGAGTAGATTCTAATTGACATTGCATGTGAAGTCCCACAGTGTATTTGAAAGTGACTGTGGTGTCCTAGCCAAATTACACAGACAAGAATATTGCCCTGGGAGAGCAATCCTCACTTCTAATATAAGGCAGAGCAGCTGCGATTTTTTTTGTCATTTATTTTTCTCCATTAACCAAATTTTAAAAGCTACTCTATTTTAAATCATAGCTGTGCCAAAGATGTAGTTTATCAGAACATGTCTATATCAAATGATTGAGAGTAAGAGCCATTTCTTTTCTCTTAGAAGAAGTTCCTCAAACTTTATGATATTCCATAGGAAATGGTACAGTCTCTTAGATCTGATGGAAAATAGAGAGTTTGCATGGTATATGTGATTTTGATTACATTAAACATTTATACCTGAGACTTATTCTTTCTCTAGTATTTGTCTTGTTCAAAAATATCTCGATTTTGAATTAATTTAAAAAAACAACAACACAGTATTTTGTAAGAAACTCTGCTCCAGTGTTTGGCAAACGTTATAAAGGGGGAGTTAGTTCATAATTTAGGCTTTGTGGGACATAGGTTCATCTACTCAACTGTACAGTTCAGAGCAAAAGCAAGCACAGACACTCCATAAATGAAACCGCATGACTGTTTTAGTGAACTACTTTCAAAAACAGGTTGATGGCTAGTTTTGACCCAAGGGCCATAGTTTGCTAACCCTTGATTTATTCTATCGTTAATCTGTCATGTTATAAACATAAAGATTTTCTTTTCTTTTAAATTTTAAAAATTTATCTTTATTGTTGAATGTATTATAAATGCCCGTCTTTCCCCCCATCCCTCTCCTCCTTCCTCCCACCCCCTCCCCAGGTCTTCATTGCATTATTGTCTGTGTCCATGGGTTATGCATATAGGCATATAAGTTATTTGGTTAATCTCTTTCCACTCCACCACGCACTTTCCCTCTGAGAATCATCAGTCTGTCTCATGCTTCTATGCCTCTGGATCTATTTTGTTTGTCAGTTTATTTTGTTCATTAAATTCCACATATGAGTGAGATCATGTGATACTTGTCTCTCTCTGACTGGCTCATTTCGCTTAGCATAATACTCTCCAGGTCCCTTCATGTTGTCTCAAAGTATAAGAGCTCGTTTTTTAAAGCTGCATACTATTCCATAGTGTAAATGTACCACAGCTTTCTTATCAACTCATCTACTGATGGGCACTTGGGCTGTTTCCAGAGCTTAGCTATTGTAAATAACACTGCTATGAACATAGGGGTACATATAGTCTTTCTGCTTTGTGTTTTGGGCGTCTTAGAATATATTCCTAGGAGTGGGATCACTGAGTCATATGGCAGTTCCATTTTTAATTTTTGGAGGAAACTCTACACTGTTTTGCATAATCGTTGTACCAATCTGCAAACATAAATATTTTAAATTTTGTTTTTAGTCACTTAGGAGAAAGAAATCTAGTACTTTTTATTTATCTCAATTAGAAAACCCCAGCAAGCCATGAGAACTAATGAAGAAAGTGCACAGAAACAGTGAATACCATCGGATCGGTCTCCATCCTGGCTCTGTTATTAACTAGGTCATTTTTTTTTTTTTTTTTGCCTGCCTGTCATCCTTTCTGGACATACAAAGAAGTTAGTCAAGGATATCCCTTTCCTTCTAATATTCTTTCAGTACAGACATTCCTTTTCATGGAAAAACAAGATAATAAATAATGCATAAATTCCTGAAATCTGCAATCTTAGATCTTTACTAGATTTTTCAAGGAAAATTCCTAAATTTATATTATTATATACATAGAAATACACATTTAAATTGGAGCTTTGCTTGTAACACAGCTACCTTGAGTTCTTTATTTTTTGTTAATATATTTTATTGTTTTTTTATTAAAGAGAGGAAGGGAGAGGGATAGAGAGTTAGAAACATCGATGAGAAACATCGATCAGCTGCCTCCTGCACGCCCCCTACTGGGGATGTGCCTGCAACCAAGGTACATGCCCTTGACCACAATCGAACCTGGGACCCTTCAGTATACAGGCCGACGCTCTATCCACTGAGCCAAACCGGTTAGGGCTACCTTGAGTTCTTAATCTTGAATTTTTGTACTCACATCTGACCTGTATGATTTTAAAATTATATATATATATATATATATATATATATATATATATATATATAAAATATATATATATATGATTTCGCTATATGTGCTCACAAAATCCTGCTCTTTAATCCCTATAGGTAGTTAATACTTTGCCATTGATTGGACTGCTTTAGGACACTTTTTTTCTTGGCTTGACTCAATAAAGTAAAAGGAATCCTTTGGTTTGCCTCCTGATTGCTGATGAAGTGAGATCCCTGAGAAAAGTTTTGAGTACAATGGAGAGGAAGAGAGGGTGTATTCATAGATTAAGCTGTGTTCAGAGAACTAACCTTCCACACTTTATTTCAGCGGTTCTCAACCTGTGGGTCACAACCCCTTTGGAGGTCGAACGACCCTTTCACAGGGGTCGCCTAAGACCATCCTGCATATCAGATATTTACATTATGATTCATAACAGTAGCAAATATACAGTTATGAAGTAGCAACGAAAATAATTTTATGGTTGGGGTCACAACATGAGGAACTGTATTTAAAGGGCCAGAAGGTTGAGAACCCCTGCTTTATTTGGTAAAATTTAATTTGTTTGAGTCGTTTTGTTCCTACATGGCTCAATCTAGAAAGCTGTGAACCTGGATAAATCCAACAGTTCTTGAGATTCCAGATTAGGTCATTCAAGGAGAATGACCGGGGTGTTCTCACTGTTGAGTTCGCATTGGAACCCCAAGGATGGCAGGGTCTGAGCCCGTCTTCCGGAAGTGTGATCTGGAGATAAGGAGCTGATTGCACACCAGGCAGAATTTTCAAACCTTTCCCTACATTCCCTTTGCTCAGACCTGATAGAGCTTATCATTTAGTCTGAAACAGAAGTTTCTTTCGTATTTCTAGAAAAGTGAGGTAATTTAATAGCGCTTATTATTTAATGAGTTGGAATTAATTTGCAACGTTAGCTCTTCTCTATGTTATACCTGAAGTCAGTCGAAGCGGTACCTGGCTGGGTGCGGGAGTAGGGGCATTTCTGCGGGAACATTGGTGGAATTTCTCCTGGAGGTCTTTTGCAAACCTGGTATTATTTATAATAGTCCTGGTACAGTTGAACACTATATGTGATCTTGAATGTATGTATTCAGGGAAAATAACAAAAACTTTAGACATTACCGTTGATAATGAAAAACATTTCAAATGTTCCAAAGGGCGTTTTTCCTTTGAAACCTCCGTTTGACTTCCAGGGGATGAAAGGGAGAGGGAGACCTGGCGCTTCTTGTGAACTTGCCTCGGTTTCACCGAGCATGTCTCCGTCACAACCACATCACTGAGCTGCTGCTTCCTTATAAAGCACAGTATTTTATAAATATTAGAAAGGCATTTCTATAAGAACAAGACTTTTATGAAATAAAGTATGGTAAACCTACAGACATCCTTCTGAAAACTTTTGGCTGAAACATTTTAATGTTCCAAAGCTCAACCCAATAGCTTTGATCATATTTGCTGTTGATATAACACCAGGCTTCTGAGGAGCTAAATTGCCTTCACAGGTATTGTATAATAAAAGCCCACGCCATGGCCCGGGAGAGGAGAGTGGGTACTTTCATTTTAGTAGAGAGGAAGGCAAGAAGGGTGAAATGGCTTATCCACATTTTCAGAGGAAGCCAGGCATCAAGCCTTCCACATTTCCTCCCCTTTCCTTTCTTACAAAAGTAATTCCTTTCTATGACAATAAATATTTATTTGCAACAGAAGTACTAATAGGAACATGCTCAACTGGCTGATGGAATATAGCAAGGGACAGATTCTCTCCCCGCCCCCCCCCCCCCCCACAAGTTTATAATCTTAATAAGACAAACAAGACAAGACATGAAAATACAGAGTTGGAGTGTAATTCGCGCTGCTGAGAAGCAGTTGGCTCCTAGTTTCAATTTCTGCTCTTGAAGTCGCATACATATGTCATCTTTTGCATAGTTTGGCAATATAGCCGGCGAAGAGCTATCAAGCTATTTAATTTGTTTTTTGGTAAAGCATTTTATGTCTGGGTAATGCATTTGTACATCACGTGCAGCCTGTAACATGGCTAAGGGCTCTGATTGACAGAACACCCACACTCAGACCTGTTTATTTTTGATAAGGGAAATGCCAGCTAGCTTAGTCCATATGTGCTCTTAACAGGATGAGGCTAATCCCCATGTAATGGACAATCATTTAAAAATAAAAAGACAAGGATGATAAGAACAGCAGTACATATGAAAACTGGATTTTTCCTTTCTTCTTGTCACTTAAAATGTTTTTTAAACATTAAACCATTAGCTTTATCAATATGTTTTTGAAAAATTAACAACCTCATACTTAAACTTTTCCCATCAGGGTGTTTTATTCTTTTTTTTTTTTTTTTTTTTTTTTTTTTTTTTTTTTTATTATAAATAGGAAGAAGCCAGATATTTTTATTTTATGATATATGATTAAATGTTGAAGGAAAAATACAGTTTTTTGTATAGTTCATAGCAGAAACTTATAGTACTCAGAACTTGTTCTCTCCTTCTGTTTAGTCTTCTTGCATTTAGACAGTATTTGGTTGTCTTAAGTTTTTCTCAGGGAAAAATAAGCAAATAGATAAACAGAACAGTTCTGAAAGTTAGAGAATATATGCTTTTCTTGTGTCTTCCCTGGCTTAGTTAACCATTCATACCTCATATAAACTACTCTGCATGCTGACAGTGTCGTGGAAGCTTTGAAGACATAAAATGATAGAATACTCCATAAAGGTCTGGACAAATATCAGGTGTTGTTATTATATTTAAAGACATGACATTAGCAGACCCAGAATGTTCTCCTGAGTAGTTATAATTAGAAGACTTTGAATTTCAGCAGAGTAACAGAGTAGAATTTAACTATGATGAAAATACTGTTCTTAAATTAACCCTCCACTTCCACTTTTTTTTTTTTTTTTAAGTAAATCAAGGTTGGCCACCAATGTGGCAGGAAATGATTATACATTTGTGTGGGTTAACAGGCAGATCTGAGGTATGTGAGGGAGTTTTGAAGGACAAATTGATCATTTAGCCTGGTCAAGATCAGTGGGTCCCAAACTTGCCTGCACATTAGAGTCAGCTGGGAACTGTTTATTTTTTTTTTTTTTTTTTTTTTTTTTTTTTTTTAAATTATTTTAAATTATATTTATTGGGGTGACATTCAGTAATAAGATTATATAAGTTTCAACTATACAGCTCTATGAAGCATCATCTACATATTGCAGGTGTCCTCACCACCCAGAGTCTAGTCTCCTTCTGTCACCATATATTTGACCTCCTTTACCCTTTTTTTTTTTTTTAATTGCTTAAAGTATTACAAAGGGTATTACATATGTGTCCATTTTATCCCCCCGCCCTAGACAGTCCCCTAGCCTCCCCTATCCCCCAATGTCTTATGTCCACTGGTTATGCTTCTATGCATGCATACAAGTCCTTTAGTTGATCTCTTACCCCCCTACCTCCTGCCCTGCAACCCTCCCCGGCCTTCCTGCTGCAGTTTGACAATCTGTTTGAGGCAGCTCTGCCTCTGTATCTATTATTGTTCAAAAGTTTATAATGGTCTCTATTATCCATGAATGAGTGAGATCAAGGGTGTTTTATTCTTATTAGAAGGAACAGAAATTTAAAAATATAAACTGAAATTTAAAAATATAGCCAAGTTGAACAGTTACATAAAGCATTCTGTTCATATGATAAACATACTAGAAATCTTATGACTCAAGCAAACCAGAGCTGGGTCCAAAAATTGCTACAAAGCCTATTTCATATGTTTTGGAAGAAAATTAAAACACTTATGTTTTCTGAAGCCCCCTCCGTGACACCTTCTATACAAGTGCTTTTGTGGAGAGCTCGCTTCTTCTTTGTTGGAACCGTGAGTCAGCATTGTCAAGAACTGGGAGGGGTCTGAAATGTTAGCCTCCTTACAAGTGAACAAGTAGGCTTGCCAGTGTCATTCTGGACGCTAACAGAGGACATGAAACTCCTGAGTCAGAGACTAAGGACGTTTTAGCTCACAGTGGAGCAAGCAGGAGTTTCATGCCTGAGCCTGCCCTCTGGACCCAAGAAGTCTCAGAAGGGTGATAGAGTCCAGCCCAAGTAATTCCTGTGCAGACCACCAGAGCGTGGAACCACGTCTTAGGGAAACTAAGTTTTTTATATTGTGCAGGAAATAAACCTGCTTAAACTTTGCTGAGATGGATGAGCTTTGAATTTTATTTTAACCCACCCTCTGCTCTGGAGGTGACATACAACTCCATAGTTTAAAGCTGTTTGTCACTCAAACACCTTTGAAAAGATAGTCTTGGGAAAAAAGACAGTTCTTGTGCTTACAAAATGTACACCTCCCAGGAAGCGGTTCCTCTAATGTTTCATATTCTGATGCAAATTTGACATTTCTGGTTCTAATGTAAAAACTAATTATTATGGATCTAGTCTGGTTCAATAAATTTGGTGGTGTATCTCTTCACTGGAAATAAAAAAAGTGGCTAGGAAACATAATTAATATATTTTAATCAAGAGAAACAAGATGGTCTGGGTAGGCTTTTATTATTCCACTCTCTGTTAGAGAGTATGTGCCCCAGCACATATAAGTGCTCAAAAATTTGTTAGGTTAATGTAGTTCTTAATATTCATTTGCTACAACTTGACCATTTATGACCTATAAAGGTTTTGATATAATAACAATACATGATATCTGAAATTAATGGAATTTGATACAATTGGGTGGGTGATACATAAAGACTAGATATTAATGAGAAAGTAATGTTAACAAAAGTAATGATATGTAATAACTTTACTTAGTACATGTAAACTTCTCATAAGGAGTTCAGGACATTCATAAGCATCATCATTTCATTTTACTTTATCTTGAACAATGCAGATGTGATTAAATACCTATTAAGTGAGGTGGCTATTATGATATTATATAGTGTTTTACTTAGAAGAATAAATAATAATTGCAGATGTTTTGTTAAAATGTGAATTAATATAAATTTAAGGTTTTATTGTGGCAAATAGCTATAGTGATTATTGTAAGTAAATACAGTAATACAGTTTTAATATTTTACTATCTTCCTATAGATTACTATTATTCATATTTCATTTTAAAAAAGAGGAAACCATGATTATGTAATTTAGGTCTTTAAAAAGTTAATTTTAAAAAATTTATTCTTGGAGACATACAAAAATATATTAATATAAACTATAGCATAAAGGGAATTCCTTAGAATAGCCTTAGACCAGCACAAATAACTGACCTTTAAGTGTTATTCCTTACACCATCCTTCAGCCTTCTGACAGGATCTAACCACCGACATAAAATTTGCCTATTCCGACTACTAAGCAAGGGTTAACATTCTCTTTCCAGGCTTTCAGCTGTGAGGCGCTTTCATGCATCTCTCTTTGCTTATGCATGTATCTGTTTATGGGATTGTACTAAGGAGAAGGCATTCAAAGTCGAGGCAGACAGGTCCCTCCGTTTGGTAGGTCATCATGACAGTTTGGGACATGCTGTTGAACTGCTGACATTAGACAAAGACGTGTGGGTTGCTATAGCATCCGAGATTTGTTAGCAGGGCCTCATTCCACTAGCTCACATGTGGTTTTCTAGACTCTGTGGCGACCTTGGAGAAAGTCAGGGATGAAATAACAGATTGTCTTCAAGTGCTTCAGTCCAGCTCTGAATGTTATTGGCAGTTGCATATTCCACTGTTTATTTCATTAAGTGCAATCTGTTTCTCTTACGTCCCGTGCAGAACGTGAAAGATGATGGCCAGCATGTGTGGAGGCTCAAGCACTTTAACAAACCTGCCTACTGCAACCTCTGCCTGAACATGCTGATCGGGGTGGGCAAGCAGGGCCTCTGCTGCTCCTGTGAGTATGCCGTTCCGCCTGCACGTCAGCACCTCCAGCCAGGAAAGGTGGAGATTTATGGAAATGTCCCACTTGTAGATGGAGACCTAGGGAACGATCCTGACCCTGCCTGTAACTATGATTTATACTTCCCTGTGGTATACTTCTGAATGTGGAGGCCACTCTCCTTTTAACTTTCTTCAGTTTTGGAAAACCCTCTCTTAGAAAAAAGCTAAGGAGATTTTTCCAGTTCATTAGCCATTTTCTTTTCACTGTAGTTTAATTTATTCATTGTTTCCATTTCCACTGAGATTATTATAAAAATTTCCAAGAGTTTCTCCTATTTATATCTATTTCAGATGTATCCTTTTCTCTTCTTTTTGTTTCTTTCCTTTTCTTTCTTTCTAAGTTAGCCACCTTATTTACATTGATTTCTCATGAGTCACCTCCTTCAGGTCTTTAAAAAAAACAGGTAAATTAATTGACTCACTTTGCATTCAAATTAAGAAATCACAAGAAATATACACTAATCTTACAACATAGGCACATTATTTTTAATGCTATTGTGAGGAAAATTCCTATGTGATTAATGTATATTGGAACCCAAAGCTTTGCCAGTTCATGAGTTGTGGGTGTTATTTTCAGTTCAGTACATTTATTTTTGCAGTTTTCATTGTATTCTATTAAGTGAGTCATGCCCAATAGAATTTTCTAATAATTTACTTTAAAATTAATTTATAAGTCACCTAAGAGTTTTTAAATCTGCACCATGTATGTCTGAGAAACTTTTACATCCCCTGATGCCTCTTTTAAAACAGAGGGTATATTGTGTCCTCCTCACCTAAGTGTGAAGTTGTCTTGGTCAGGTGATTTGTCCATCTACACCCTTGTCCGTTATGGAACTGTCAAGTTTATTAAACACATGCCGTTTTTGTGTATTGATATTAAATCTAATCTCTTACTTGGCTTTCATACAATATGTCATTTCCAGGTATTATTTTTAGCAAGTGGTTTCTTTGGTAGTATATTTGAGAACTGACTTTCTCTCAGATGTGTTAGCTCATTAAAAAACATGTTTCAGGGCCACATTTAAGTGTTTAAGGATTTTAATAAGTTACATGAAATTGTCAGGTGTTGACTTCAGCTTCTAAATGGTGGTTCCATTTGAAAGGCTCGTTTCACTAGAACATTCTCCATGTTCAGGGGAAGTACTTTGTTTTAAAGTTCTCTTATTTGTAAGGAAAATTATTTCTCATGGTAGATTTCATTGATGGGAGCATAGGAAACACAATAACTTTCAAGTAAGGTGAGAGATGTTAAGGTGAGAATTTTTGCTCACAAATTTTAAGTGATTAGTGTGGTAAATACAGTTCTCTTCATATAATTGTCCATATAGAAGACAAGCCTACTGCAACTAGTTGTATGGAATAAATGTATGGAATAAAAATTAAATAAAAGACAACCAAGTAGCCCTCTAAAAAGAAAGAGAGAACGTGTGTTTTCTTCCTCAGTGGTGCAAATGTGGATAAAATGGAAAAGTTTTACTTTATAAATATTATGTGGATTAGATGTTTTTTGTTTAAATTTTATGCAGTGGTTAGTTTTTGTTTTGTTAAGAGGGCTACATGGTTGTTTTCTATTTAATTTTTATTCCATACATTAATACATTTAAAACTCTAAATTGTTCTGTTATTAAAAGAATATCTGTATATAGTCCTAAATTATTTTCATAACCACGCCATGAAATAGTTTGAAGATGTCAATGAAATATATATCTTGGTCTTATGTCACAATTTACATAGATATGTAGATATGTTTTATTTATATAGATGCATATTTGCTTATAAATATAAATTTTCTTTGCATTTGTGTGTTTTTATGACAAGCTGCCTCACGAAGGCTGTTCCTTTTGGACAAACAATGCCATGAGGACAAACGAGGAGGGATGGACTGTCTCTAAAGGCCTGGCTTGTATGACGAAATCTATTGTCTGGAAATAGACTAATCAGCCATTTAAGGTTTAGATAAATCAATAGACCAAATAGCATAAACTCACGGACTTTTATTCCCATGACTGCCAGCTGCTCTCATGCCTATACTTTGTAAAATATAGATCTCTTTTTCTAGCAAATGACACCAAGACATTTGGCAGTCATCAATTTGCCTTTAATATATTTGTTTTTTTGTCATCTGGAAGTTATTGTGAAAAATTTGAGGGAGTTCTGATTTCATTAAGCATTTCCTGCTATGCCATGATAGAGGAGTCTTGGGTTTTCACATGCATAATATTTCCTGTGCTAATTGGTCTTTTGTATTCCATGGTAAAAACAGTCGACTTGGACTTTTCCTTGATGTGGCTGATTGGATTGATTAGGGAGCAGTGGATATGAAATGAGATTCAGTTAATGTCATTCTTTCCCTGTAAAATGGCAGCCAGGGCCAGGATGAGCTCTGAATGTGTGTCCATATTTCCTTGCAGTTTGTAAGTACACAGTGCACGAGCGCTGCGTGGCTAGAGCGCCTCCTTCCTGCATCAAGACCTATGTGAAGTCCAAGAAGAACACTGATGTAAGTGTGTGGCCGGGCCGGCTTCCTGAGGGCGGTCTTTAATGGCTCATAGAATTCTCCTCTTACCGTCACATTCTTGTTCTGTTCTAGGTCATGCACCATTATTGGGTTGAAGGCAACTGCCCAACCAAGTGTGATAAGTGCCATAAAACTGTCAAATGTTACCAGGGCCTGACGGGACTGCATTGTGTTTGGTGTCATATCACAGTGAGTAACATTGGAAAACAAATCTCTAGAATCCACTCACTTTGAAGACTGTATCCAAACTCTCCCAGTTCGACCCTGGAAGAGCACTCTGAATTCAGACTAAGCATTATGTCATCTGGCTCCCAAAGGGAGAAGGTTGGAGTCAGATTTGTCCTCATAGAATCCAGAATTTTAGAGCTAGTGACAACCTCAGAGGCAATACTGTCACACACTTTGCAACTTGTGCTCAGTGGAGCCACAGCCAGGTGTGGGCAATGAGCATGGGATCCTGATTGGATAGAGTTCATTTCCCCTCCCCTCCACAACCCTATTTTGGTAGAGTTTTCTGTTTTACATATGTAAATTCATTTTAATCTCATAATCTCTGGACTTGAAAAGGGTAGAAGAATGAACAATGTGGTGCAAAGCTTAATTATATAGTAAAGATACTAAGGTCAAGGAAAGATAAGCAAATTGACCTCGACCACATGGCTAAGTAGAGAGGCAAGTGGGTTCATATTTAGGTATTGATGCTTCTAAGAATTCACTTATCCCTTCTTTACAACATGCTGTTACGTTAGTTCAATCATAAAATGAAAGATAAGAGATGTAGAGGTAACTTCATTTATGGTATTGACAATAGGAAAAGAAGAGGCAAATTGGTCTTTCCTGGAAAACTTTAGGACTTTACCTGGTTTGCATAATTGTTGAAGCCCACTTCAAATAACCTCTGGAATAAATGCATTTGTTAGATGGTACCACTGATGTTTCATCTTTATTTTCTGGGGATTAATTAGAATGGACATTTTCAAGAATAGCCATTTTTGACAACATAATAAAAAATTATTTATAGGCCTGGGTGTGTTTGGGTTGTTTTTTTTTGTTTTTTTTTGCCAATTGGTTTTGTTTTGTTTTGCTTCTAGCTAGTATTTGAGTTCTCTTGTTGTAGGACAAATTGTTCTTGCTTTTGTGGGAATGAAACAGGTAGGAGCTCTCAGTTAAGCAAATGAGTTTCTTTGTAGTGTCCTTCACTCCCTCCACCCTATTTAAAAATTTTTTCTTAAACACACACACATACACATAGGATAATGAGACAAACTGTGACTTGCTTTTCAAAAATAAAATTAAATATTTTTTAATGCGAACATATTTTCTTCAATGGTTTTCAGATATTAAATTGTATTTACATTTGAAACTTCCTCGATTATGAAAAACAGTTTTATTTTTTGAAGTGTTTAGTTATTATAATAGGGTGTCCAACAATGATTTAAATTACACATAAGAATTACTCAGCCCTAACCGGTTTGGCTCAGTGGATAGAGCATCAGCCTGCGGACTGAAGGGTCCCAGGTTCGATTCCGGTCAAGGGCATGTACCTTGGTTGCGGGCACATCCACAGTGGGAGGTGTGCAAGAGGCAGATGATCAATGTTTCTCTCTCATCGATGTTTCTAACTCTTTATCCCTCTCCATTCCTCTCTGTAAAAAATCAATAAAATATATATTTTTTTAAAAAAATTACTCAAACATGCTGAGTCCTCAGTTTTAAGAAAACCAGGATATTATTTTATTAAAAATTTATGCATATTAAAAATGGTTATTTTTTTCTTGTACCTCTATGAAATATATAGATTTTGTAGGAGGCTGCTCTTCTTATTTTTTCTATATACTGCATCTTTCATTAGTTACTTTTTTCCTAGTTACATTTTTAACAGAAACTGAAACTAGAGAATATTAGAATTTATTTCTTCTTTTTATTTCAAGTTATTTTCTCATTCTTCATAAATTTCAAATGTCTTGTCTTAAGTTCATTCTTTTTCTTTTCCCGAAAAAAAAAAAATGTGTTTTAAATGTGTACTCAGCTTGAACACTAAAAATATACATTGCTACCTCTCCTAATAGCAGAGCTTTAGAGGTTTCAGAATTTTCTTTATTTGACGCCTCTCCTCCCATCTGTATTTAATCTTTATGAAGTATGTCTACCACCCTTTCCATTCTATGGGAATCACTCTTCACAAAGTTCCCATTACTAGTGGTTCCCTACTGATATGGCATTTTGAAATTATTTTCGTTTTGTATTCCATTTTGTTTTTCTCATTTTATTTCTTTTGTGTTAATAATTTCTTTCATCTATGACTCCAAAATCTACATTTCTAGCTCAACCATTTACCAATTAGACATTTATATTTGGTCTTGATCCTGGCCCCAGCCTTGCAAGAAATTAGGTCCTTCTTTTTTACAAGACGGAAGAGTTTCACTTCCGAATAAGCTTTACTTTTTAAAAATCTATGGATCTTTATGTTTAAATCAGTTCAGACAACAGGCCCTAACATTTTACTAAAGCTCAATGTGTACATGAAGATAACTCTATTTGTTCACTATGGCAGAACACAGTCTAAACCAAGCAAGTGAAACTCAAAGGCTAACAGGGGCCAAATAAACAAGCTTTAAGTCTATGCGGGCTGCAAAAAAAAAAAGCCTCAATTTTCATAGAAATGTAGATTTATTTTGATGGAGACATGCTGAATACAAAGGGCTGAAATAAATGAGTAATTGTTAACATAAAATAATAGAACATTTTAATAAAAATTAATATTTTTTCTTGAACATTAACTTACCAGACACTGAATAACTGCACAGATTAATAAGCGTAATGCAAATAAACCAATTTTCCTCGTTCTCCGAAAGTGAAATATTTCCTGTTGTGCACCCCAACAAGTCAGTCCAAGACTAATGATGTGGCAATCGGCTGCGAAAATATTCGCTGCTGGTATTAGTGTAGAGAAATGGTGCATCTGTGCATAAGGGAAATGAATACAACACGATGATAGTAATCAGTCATTAGCAAACATTGTAGCTCGTTATTAATAATTATGTATAACAGGATATTGTAAAAATTAAGTTATGAAATTTCTATTAAAACATTTCTTACATACTGTTATATTGGCTGGGCCGCAAAAATATTCATTGTGGGGCCACATGCGCCCGTGGGCCGTGAGTTTGACATGCTTGGTCTAAACTGTAAATGTCTTTATATCCCTCAGTTCTACTCAGAAAATAAGCCAACCATGGTTTAAGGCACCGTGGTTTAAGGCAGAGTCAGAAAAAATGGCTGTCCTCTTACGAAGTCGTTTCCATCCTGAGGCTTCCGGCCCACCTCAAACTTATTTGCTGTAAACCATGGTCTCCAGAGCCCCATGGGTATTTGGGTTGTGAAACAAGAATCACACAAAAAATAAGAGACTTCTCATATATTCAGAAAAATATATAACCTTATCAAAAGTAACTCTAGCCTCTGAGTACGTTTGGATTTTTTATTTTAAGCAATTATAAGAACTAATTAATATATTGATTTTGTGCCTCGGTTAAACAGAATAATTTACTAAGACCATTTATATATTTGGTATAATTCATACTTTCTTCTTTAACCACGGTCTGCAAATTTTAGTGTCGTTGATTTGCTCTTGACCGATGCTCACCGATGACTACTGATTGCCTTTAAACAAACAGAATCTTCTTTCTTATGTCTTCATACATCCCAGAAAGTGCTATTCATGTAGCAAAGAGCTAGCAGAAGGTGTGACATTGATGGAATATGGCACCATCGATGTGGAGCTTTTAGAAAGCCTATCTGAATGAAGTCCAGGAGGAATAGAGTACAGAGAGAAACAGAGACTAGAAGTTGACTTCATTTCAGGGTTCTCCAAATGCTATTACTTCCTTTTATATATTACCTTTGGAGATGGCTCGAGTCTTAGAAGTCAGATTAATTAGATTATTAAGATGGTCATTCTCCATCTAATAAGATAGTAGCTGTGTAATCTTGGGCCTGGTATTGGGTCATTTCCTAATTTGTAAAATAGAGTTAATGATATCTGTATTGTAGGATTGTTAATAATAATTCAATAAGTAGATGTGTTTAGGACAGAACCTGATACATACTAGGTGCTCAGAAAGTTATAATTATTATCATAGTGAAACCTAGGTAACGTATTATGTAGGGTCACAAAACCCAACTCCTGGCTCTCAGAAGACACGCCATGAATATTACTCATGCCATTTCTCTCTCCCCTCTGGAGGGATCAGTGGTTGCCCAGTCAAAGTTGGAACAGTAGTTCCAGTTCTGAAAACATCCAGGACCATGTGATACTGATTCTCACAAAATCTTAGGTGAAGCTGATAGCATCTATTGTAACTCTATCAGACTTGGTATCATCATACTTCTAGTAATTGGGAATAGAGTTAGAAGTCTACTTATTTTATTCTTGTCTTTCATCTTTATCTCCTATAGCCAACCCATCACTGAGACTTGAAATTTTCTCCTTAAAATCTCTCTCTCTCTCTCTCTCTCTCTCTCTCTCTCTCTCTCTCTCTCTCTCATCTCTATCTCTCGATTTCAGTTTTTGTCTCCATCGTTCACAGCCCAAGTGCAAGCTCTTAGCACCTCTTAACTAGATTAGATCTGAATCTCTTGGCTTATCACCTTAACAGAAGGTACTTTTCCTATAATGCAGGCTGCTTATCACCTCCAGAATCATTTTCTGAAAATACTAGTTTATTATCATATGCCACCTTCAGCAACCTCTAATAGTTCTGTGATAATAAATGCAACCCTCACCTCCTATCCTGACCTGCCTTTCAGTTCCTCAAATATCAGACCCTAAGCTAAGGCACATGGCGTATATACTATTCCCTTCCATGGTGCCCCTTATGGAGCTCCCCATATTGGTTGACAGTCCCTTGGGAAGGCCATGCTCCCCTGCTACCTGATATTGTGCTTACTCTAATCCCTTCAGTAGACCCACTTTACATTTTTACTACATCTCAAGAACATATTAAATTCTATAACTTTCTTGAACATTTCCTTGACATACTATTTCTTTTTTTCTGAATACTTTCTGTACTTTTAATCCACACCAAAAGGAAAGTCTGGATGCTCTCCAGTGGTTGTATGTCTGCATGCTTACATTGTCTACACTGCTAGACTACCATCTGATCCAGCTCTGGTCCAATATACACGTTATTTCCCTAATTCCTTGATGGAATGCTTAATTTAGAGAAGGCCCTCTCTAAGTTAAATTTAATGACTGATATACTACTCTTTTTACTATAAATGTGTATTTTACATATGTGACTTAAATTCAGTTTTTAAAGAAATCTTGCAATATTCAAATATCCATCAGCTATGCAAGTAAGTTCAGATAAATTTTTAAAGTTATAAACCCATTTTAACACCTCCTGTAAGTACGTACCTCTGATTTCTTGATGTTATTCTATTTTGCCATTTGTAGTTATAAAGATAGGCTCTTTGAACTGAATTCTATCTTCAGTAAATCTAACCAGTTAAGGAAATTAAAAACAGAAAAATCCTGTTATAACAGGTCATGTGTGGTCAATGCTGGCAAGATGTTCAAAGGGTCCTGCCCCTCTGTCCTTCAGAGTCCCTGGAAACTGCAGCCAAGATTAAAAATCAGTACTTTCTCACCCTGTGCACACAAGAATTTTTATCTTGGATCCTGCTATTTATAAGGGCTTCTTAGAGTCTGCATTCTCAGTTTTAGAGAGGTTGTGCAGGTTCAGAAAGCTGAAGCTTTTACTCTGGGAAACCCTGGTACTTAAGAGCCTGAAGACACATCGTCTGTCCTTGGTTTTGGTTCAGTTTTCACACTGATTGGCATGCTTGTTTCCTAAGACTACCATACCAAAATATTACAAAATGCGTGATGTAGCCTCATTCTCTCATTGTTCTGGAGGCTAGAAATCCAAATCAGATGTCAACTGGACCATGCTCCCTCTGAAGGCTGTAGGGTAGAACTCTTCCTTGCCTCTCTCTTCCTTGTTTTGGTGGTTGACGGCAATCCTTGCTATTCCTCAACTTGCAGCTTCATCACCAAATACCGAACTCTGTTGTCACACATGGTCTTCTTCCCTCCATGTCTGTCTCTCTGCGTCCAGGTTTCTCTTTTTCTATAAGGATACCAGTCATTGGATTAGAGCTCAAACTATTCCAGTGTAACTTCATCTGAACTTGAACACATTCATAGCTACCAGGAGTGAGGATTTCAACATATCTAATCTGGGGGATCTAATTCAACCCATAACACTTGGTAATCCATTATCTCTAAATCCCAAATTCCAGGGCTACTATTTAGTCTAAGAAAATTGATTAAGTACAATAAGTTAATAATACATTTAAGCTAGTCACTAATTTTATTTTGAAGAAAATATGCATTTCCCAAATCAGTGTTCATTTAATTAGCTCTGTTTTTTTTTCCCTGGGGCTTCAACTGCTTCTTTATTTTCAACATCTCTTGCCTCTTGACAAAGATCAGCAGTTCCTGATTAGATTAAGCCACTTTTTTTATAAGAAGTTAACATGCTGCTGACAAGCAGAGCTGCTAATTATGGATGAATGTGTAAAGGTGCTTTTATTTCAGATAATGCAGCCAAATGTGCATGGCTATGGTATAAGTAGCCTTAACTCCAAATCCAAGGCAGGGAGTTAGCATAGAAGACTTTCTAGGCTGAAGGACAATAGAAATACCCCCTTCCATAGAGTGTCATCAGCCACAGTAAGTCAGCACTCTTTATACTCCTATCCTTGGTTGCCAAGTAACTGTTACAGAGGTAAGTTTATTGTGAAATTTAATTTAACTGTGACTTAAAAGGGGGAGCTTTTGAGTCAAAACTGCAATAAGCTGTACATAGTTCCTTTTTTTTGTTTTAAATAAGAGATGTTATTTATTTTTTAAATCATTTTTAACATGTATAATTTTAAAAATTATATTTCACATTAAATTGATATGGAATGGGGCAGGAGAAGTCCCTAGAAGCATTTAAGTAAACAACTGTTACTTTAGCAAATCTGTATGATTCCAATAAAACCTACCACCTCAATTTTTTAACATAATCACTATTTAATGTACTATGTTATAACATCTCAATTTAAATGTATGGCCAACATCGATTCAAGTATCTGTTTAGGTTTATATATGTTGAAAAGTAAGTAATACATTGTATGATTATGCACTAGATTGATGTAGAGCTGATAAATTCAGTATAAAGGTACATTTTTATAATGATAATCATCTTATATTTATATCCTGCTCCTACTGAGATGAATCTCTGGTTACATTTACATATTGAATTACAAAGTTAAAACTAATGATGGGATCAATTATGCCCCATACTGAGCTGTGCACTTTGGAATGACTTTGAGAAAACAGGAGGGTCAAAAAAAAAAAAAAAGCATCTACAGTGTACAGTGGTTGCAAGATTATGCTAAGGAAGAACTTTAATGGACAATAATGTGTGTTTGTCAAAGAAATCAGGTTTCTTTTGGTATAAAACCTAAAGCCCATTTTTAATATAAACATTTCTGAGAATTAGGAAATATATAGGCTGTGTCGCGAAAGTTGCTGCATGGTTTATTTACGGTAGATATATAAGGGCAAATGCAATATGCATCTGATTATGATCCTGCTTGTTTGTTCTTATAATTCTTTTAAGGTACCTTTAAAGTATTTACTGTTTCTGAGTTGAAATACAATCTGTCCTATATTTGCTGTTGTCGTGCAAAATGTGAGAGTGTCCTCTCTCTCCTTTCCCAGCTGCATAATAAATGTGCTTCTCATCTAAAACCTGAATGTGACTGCGGACCTTTGAAGGACCATATTCTACCACCCACAACAATCTGTCCCGTGGTACTGGTGAGTCCCTTCTCATCATGTTACTATAACGTGGGGTTCCTATGACTGACTCGGAGACCTTACCGCTAAACGCTTCCAGAGCTAATTGTCCATTGATCAAGGCAGAACTGTACGGATATAAAACACTTTATTGCTTCAGAGAAGATACCTTTTCCCACTGTATTTTCTTTCTCCTTCATGGCGCAATAAACATTTTAGTGAGGTGTGTCTACCTGAAGTTGACTCAGCTTTTAACACCGAGTCATGCTATACTTACCAGAAATTGTATAGGCAGAACCCCTCTACATTTTACATGGTTTATAGATCCAGCTTCCCAGAATAATGAATTTATTCTTATGGACAATTTTGCTGGGGATGCACATTATATATCTGCAATGTGAAGGTCTCTCATCTGGGTCAGAGGCTACCTAGCATGAGGACATACACCTTGAAGAAAGCTATGCATTGCCATCAATAGTATTTTATTTTATATTAGTGAACAATACATTGAACTACCAGAAAAGTAACTACTTAATGCATTAAATTTACAAGTGAAAAATGGATAAGGAAGACAAAGTAACTCTGAAAAGAGCAAGCCTTGATAGAAAGAGAAGCAAATGGTCAATGAGAATGTTCATGATACATTTCAAAACCCAAACTGTTTCTGAAGCGAAACAGTTATTTTTCAAAACAAATGATTTTATATCCACAATGCAGTTTTCATTTTTAAAAATCACATGAAAATTAAGTAGCTGCAACTTCAGTTGGATATGATAAAAATACAACTAAGAAACGTTAGACAAATACTTTTCTAAAGGTCAACTTAGAAATTAATCAAATTACTCAATTTGTACCCACTTATGATTCATTTTGTAATTATCTGTAAAATACTGGTTGTATTTTAAATGTCCTTTAAAAAAATTACTAAAAACTCGCCATTTTCTCAAACTGCAAATATAAAGCAAAGGAAAATACGTCCACCTTGCTGAGACTAGCAATAACTAATTCTAACTTTCCTTTCTTCATGTAAAATTTATTAGACATCCTGTAGTAAAAAAGATTAATTAAAATTAATGAGAGCCGTGTAAAAATAGTTTTTATTTTAGATGAATGTGGGTGTTGTTTGTATACTTTTATAGTATTTTCTTAAAGAGAAAAGACTTGTAGAGTTTTCATACTTTTTTGCTCTTTAAAAAGTGGAGTAATTTGCTAGTTTAGATGCATTCTTGGTCTCAGAATTTATCTCTGAGAACTAATATATTATGTCATCCTGTCATCCAGCTGCCTTTGTGAGTTCTATTGTGTGAGCCAGAGGAGGACTCCTTCTTTGGCCCACTTAACACCAACTTCTGGTCACATAAAGTCAAACATGAGATAGACTCTTTCTGTTACTCTGTCCTTTCTTTCTTTGAGAGAAGTAAAGGTAAAGAATGTGTGTCCTGTGAATATTCTTCTATTAATCTTGCAAACCCTTCTATTGCTTTTTGTTCACTGGATTCTGAAGATTTATTTTTAGGCACAGAATCCTACTGCGGTTTTAATCATGATATGTATCTCATTATTTGCTGTTTTATCATTTTCTTGGTACTCTCTCCTCTGAAGTATTAGGCACTATTGACCGTTTCATCGTTCAACTTCTACCTTTCACTGACTTTCATTTATACAACACTCTCCTGCTCCTTCTTGTGTTTCTCTGGATGCTGCATTGTAGTATCTTTTCTGGCTTTCATGACTCCAACCTGCCCTATATTGATGCATTTCTGTGCTCTGCCCTTGCATGTCACAAGCTTTCCACCCTTAACTTCTTACCAGTGGGATCCTGTTTATTTGTTTCATTACCCACCTAATTTATATTTAGTTCATCCTCCTTTTCTGAATCTCAAACCTGCAACCTATAGGGCCCATGATGTTTTATGTGCCAAATGTATTATTTTTACTTAATGTAATCAAAATAACTTATTTACTGAACACATGTACTATGCCAGCTACTGTACCAAACTTTTATTCATTCATTAAACATGTATTTATTGAGTGTCTATTATGTGCCAAAAATATTATAGATGGGGGAAATAGTAAAATGTTAAATAAAGTATTTACCTTCATAGAGTTTTCATTCCAATGGGGTGAAATTGAAAATAAACAATGCAATAAGTAAATTACTTAGTACCTAGTTATATTAAAATAGTGATTGGATTTTCAATGTAAAGAAGAAAATTAAAGCAGGAGAAGGAGAGAAGAAATGCTGGGGCTAAGATTAATATTATGACTCTTCTCATTTTACATATGAGGAAACTGAGACCCAGGTTAAGTGAATTTCCCGTGTCACAGGGCTATGCAGTAGCAATTCAGGATTGGAACCCAGGAAGTGCCACTCCAGAACTTGTGCACTGAGCTGATCATTCCCACCCTTTCTCTAAATTCCTAAAGGGACTTTCTCCTATATGTCTCATCTCTGTGAATAGAATCTTAAAACCCCTACTTTCCCAAGCCAGAAACCTAAGGCTCATCATTAATGCTGCCTCGTCCTGAATATCAAATTCATCATTAGGAGGCCCATAGTGATGCTCTCAATCCTTTTCTTTCCTTCAGCCCAACCGTGACACCTGAAAGGTCACCCTCACAAATTGCTCCCCTGGCTTGTCCTAGTAGCATCATTCCTAATTGTCTCCTTTCCATGGACCCTCCATTCTGCTTCCTGTACCCACTTTCAAAAATGCAACAAAATATTTTTCTGCTTAGCTGTATTAAAGTAAACATTTTCAGTGACTCCTTGTTTGAAATCCAAACTCTCCAGAACGGTAAACAAGGCTCGAACTAGAGCAACCCACCCAGTCCTTACATATCACCTTACATACTAGATATTAAGAATAATTTGAACTACTTGTAATTCTCTAAGTACACCTGCTCTATAAAACCTTTGGGATTTTTTTATATATGTTAATTAATCAGCCTAAACGGTGCTTTAAAATTTCCCCACCTGGTAAAGTAGAAATCAAAGTTTTCTTTCTTATCATGGAATAATTACATTAACTATTAAACCCATTAACAGTTTAAATACTAGTAAATTAGACAAATTAATAATGTTGTTCTGTCCACAAAACTGCTTAACCTGCTCTGGACTGATGGCCTCTGAGGCTTTTCAATTTGTAAACTCTCGTTAATAGTCCAGGAATGATTCATACCCCATCACTGCTGTAAATTTTTAATCTTTTGTTTAAAGAACGTTATTAGTACTCACAAATAATATAACTTGTTTTGTTTTTTATTCTTTAGTAACATTTCTTTCTTAAAAATTATTAGTTTGTCATGCTAATGTTCTCTAAGAAAAGCAAGTGAGGTTCAGACTCAGTTATTGCAAATGGCAATAACTATATCCGTCACATTCTAGGAAATATAAAATGAAGCCTTAAGCTATCTAGTTTGTTGCAGTGTTTGTTTGTTTGTTTGTTTGTTTTTTCCTTTGTTTTGGCTCTGTGGTCAAGAATTGGTTATTGGATGAGTGGTATAAACTCACTATCTACCCCTAACTCATAATTGAGGCATCTAAATGATATATTACCAGGTCAAGCTGTCTATTTTAGGACATCTTTTCAGGTTTTAGGACATCATATTTTCAACATTTCTGTAATACCCTTCTCAGCCTTTCAATTTCTCCCTAATACTTGTTATTAACTTTAATACTTGTTATTAACTTTAATACTTGTTATTAACCATACATGTGCATTCTCCTGTTATTGAAATTATTAAGGTAAGCATCTTTTCTGCACCGATGACATGCTTTTATAAGCATGCACTACAAATGGCTTCCACAGACAATTGCTCTTGATGGTGCCTATTGCCATAAAAATGGACTAAAACCAACTACTCTGAAATGGAAATAAAAATGTAATCTTCAGTGATCCCATACATCAGATATAATCACTGTTTTTTGGGGGTTGCACTTGGCATCGAGCATATTTTGAGGATACTGTCATAAAACTGCATTGCTTAAAATTTATGTAGTGTAGGAATTTTATCAATATTTTCATGAGTTTTTTTTATGTGTGCAGGTACTTATAATGCTTTCTTTGAAAAATCTTTCAGCAAAATTGATTACAACCACAGTCGGATTACTGCTATGTGAAAGCGCATTCAGCACTGTGTACAAAGGTAGATTTCCTGAAGGTCTTCCCTCATCCCTCCTCCAAACAAATAAAAAGTGACTTCAATGTATTCAGTTAGTTTCTTAATAAGCCACTTAATTTCCATAAAAGGCCATGAATCCTTACCAACTGATTGCCAAAGCAGATGTTCTTTGTTTCATGGACTTCATTAAAAAAGGCATTCTTAATTCTTTTTCCTAGATCACATTCAGAAACCTCTGCTGTCTAATCCCAATGGAAGATCAATACAAAAAACTGCAATAATTCCATTGGGAACATGGCCCGACTAGCATGCAATCCACTCACTCGTTATGTTCTAAATTTTACCCCAACGCAAGACAGATTTGGCTCCATTTGTTTTGGTCCCTTACACATTTGCTGTCATTAAATTTGTACTCATTTTTATGTTATTAATCTGCATTAAACGGTGGTTTTTTAAAAATATATTTTATTCATTTTTTACAGGGAAGAAGGGAGAGGGATAGAGTTAGAAACATCGATGAGAGCGAAACATCGATCAGCTGCCTCCTGCACACCCCCCACTGGGGATGTGCCCGCAACCAAGGTACATGCCCTTGACCAGAATTGAACCTGGGACCCTTCAGTCCGCAGGCCGACACTCTATCCACTGAGCCAAACTGGTTAGGGCAAAAGATGTTTGTTTGTTTTTTAATCTCATGAAACAATCAATGACAAAGAAGGATATATTGTTAGAGATCCTTCATTACCTAACAAATCCCTGTTGGCTGTGTATCATAGTTTATTATCTTTTGGACCTATGACTCTTATTACTGTCACATTTTATCCTCTATCTTCAGAAAGCATAGAGTGAAATTTATACCCACAGTAGACTATGGTGTTGGTAAAAATATTCTTTACTTCTATGTGTTAACCAATAACTTTATGACTATCCTATCCACAAATCTTCCTTCACTATAATGGCCTCATTTAGTAATATATAATTATTTTTGATAGCATATAAATTTGTTAGGTCACAAAAATCAGTGAAAAGGCTAGATAAAGTCCCCTTGATTCTTAGACTTCTATAGAATGATGGTTTTATCTTACATTCTTGCCAAGTTATATATATTTTATGATCAGGCAAACTGGGTATCTAGGAATATACAAGTTTTTATAATGATCCTTCAGTTTGAAGAAAGCAGTCAATTTCTTGTATCTCTATTAACAAAAGAGGATTTGAGATGTCTCATGAGGAGTAGTATTTTAAACTTTATGTTTGAACTGTAATATGAAGAAAATTATCATAAATGTCTTTTTGTTTGTTGTTTTCTTAATCCTCACCCAAGGATATTTTTTTTTCTATTTATTTATAGAGAGACTGAAAGGGAGTGATGAAGGGACAATAAGAGGGAAGAAGAGATAGAGAAACATCAATGGGAGAGAGTCACATTTATTGGTTGCCTCTTGCACACGCCCTGATGGGGTCAGGGGTCAAACCTGTAACTCAGGTGCATACCCTTGACCCTTGACCAGGAGTCAAACCCAGGACACCAGTTCATGGGCTGATGCTCTAACCACTTAGAAACACCATCCAGGGCTAAATATTATTTTTATTACTTTTACCTTGTTTTTTTAATTTAGTTTTCAATAGACACAAAAGGATTAGTGTACATTATTATTTAAAACTTAAGTTCTTATTCTTTAAATAATGTGCTAGTTACTTATTTTAGTTTTTCTTTCAATTACAGTTGACATTCATTGTTATATTAGATTTATGTGTACTGTATAGTAGTTAGGCATTTATATAATTTATGTAATGATCACCCAAATAAATCTAGTATCTACCTGGCACCATACAAAATTATTACAATACTAGAGGCGTGGTACACAAAAATTTGTGCACTCGGGGAGAAGGGGGCGTCCCACAGCCTGGCCTGTGCCCTCTCGCAGTCTGGGACCCCTCGGGAGATAACGCCCTGCAGGCTTAGGCCTGCTCCTGGGTGGCAGAGGGCAGGCCCAATCCCTAGGTGCAGCCCCTGGTCGGGCTCAGAGCAGGGCCGATTGGGGAGTTGGGGCGCCGCCCCCTGTCATGCACAGAGCAGGGCGGATTGGGAGGTTGCGATGCCACCCTCAGTCACGCTCAGAGTAGGGCCAATTGGGGGGTAGGGGCACCGCCCCCTGTCACACTCAAGGCAGGGTCGATGGGGAGGTTGCGGCGCCACGCCCTGTCACGCACAGAGCAGGGCCAATCCGGGGGTTGGGGCGCTGCCCCATGTCACTCAAAGAGCAGGGCCCATCAGGGGGGTTGGTGCTCCTTACCCTGTCACGCACAGAGCAGGGTCGATTAGGGGGTTGGGGAGCTCCCCCCTGTCACGCACAGAGTAGGGCTGATCAGTGGGTTGAGGAGCTCCCCCCATCACGCACAGAGTAGGGCCAATAGGGGAGTTGGGGCACCGCCCACTATCACACACAGAGCAGGGCCGATCAGGGGGTTGGGGCGCCACCACTGTCACACTCAGGGCAGGGCGGATGAGGAGGTTATGGCTCTACCCCATCACACACAGAGCAGGGCCCGTGGGGGGGGTGGTTGGGGCGCCGCCCTCTATCCCCCACAGAGCAGGGCTGATCAGGGGGTTGGGGCGCCGCCCCTCTCACACTCAGGGCAGGGCCGATGGGCAGGTTATGGCTCTACCCTGTCAAATACAGAGCAGGGCCCATGCGGGGGGAGTGTTTGGGTGCCGCACCCTGTCACACACAGAGCCGCAGGGCGATCAGGGGGTTGGGGAGCTCTCCCCTATCAGGAACAGAGCAGGGCCGATCAGGAGGTTGGGGTGCCTTCCCCTGTCACGAACAGAGCAGGGCCGATAGGGAGGTTGTGGCCTTGCCCCCTGTCACACACAGAGCCGCAGGGCGATCAGGGGGTTTGGGCACTGCCCCCTGTCACGCTGATCCCTGTGCCAGGAGGCCTCGCGGCTCCGCTGATCCCGGTGCTGGGAGGCATATTACCCTTTTACTATATAGGATAGAGGCCTGGTGCATGGGTGGGGCTGGCTGGTTTTCCCTGAAGGGTGTCCTGGATCAGGATGGGGGTCCCCACTAGGGTGCCTGGCCAGCCTGGGTGAGGAGATGATGGCTATTTGCAGCTGGTCACACCCCCTTCAGGGTGGGGATCCCCACTGGGGTGCCTGGCCAGTCTGGGTGAGGGGCTGAGGACTGAAGCTCCCAACTGCTCCTTTTTTTATTTTTATTTTTTTTATTCTGGGCCAGCTTTAGCTCTGGCTCCAGCTCTGAGGCCTCTGCTGCTGAAAGCAGGTATCTGGTTTCTTTGGGTTCTATAATTGAAACAATGTATAACTCCAGCTCTGAGATCCCAGCTTGCTGAAAGCAGGTTTCTGGGGTTTTGTTTAGCTTCTATATTTGTTACAATGTTTCAAACTGCAGGCTCAGAGGCCGGCAAGGCAGGCGGGGAACGTTGGTTTCTTCCGTCACTGAAGCAAGCAAGCCTCATGTTAACTTCAAGCTGCCTGGCTGCCGGCCTGGCTGCCTTGGCTGGCAGTTAATTTGCATATCGCCCTGATTAGCCAATGGGAAGAGTAGCGGTTGTATGCTAATTACCATGTTTCTCTTTTGATTCCGTATTCTGTACTTTAAGGAGTTAATTACTTAGTCATTTTTTATAATTACTGTTAAGTATTATTATTATTATAAGTAAAAGTTATAAATACAATATAAAATGAGAAACTTTTAAAAATCTGTAACCAGTTATATAAGAATGATTATATATAAATAGAACAACTATTAAAGTTTTCCTCTTGATTTTTAGGTGTACATTTTTTGACATTTTTGTCATTAAACTTAATATATCATGTGACTTCCTATTTTTACACTTAAACTTATATCATTGAATATTTATTTCTGTATACTACAGAACATCACTGTTATTGGCCGTTTATTGTCTCATGTGAAAATATCATAGTTTAGTTGAAACAGTATATCTAGCATGCTTCACTTATTTATTTTGTTATTGTAAGTAACATTTTTGTGAACATCTTTATGAAGAGTGGCTACTCCTGGTTATTCTCTAATTAATATTGCAAAGTATCATTTTTCCTAAAATGTATTATATTGTTCTACAGGTGAATCAGATGTCAGTTTAGTTCTTCCAGAACTGCAAACACATTTTCAAATCAGGAACGTAGTGAGTGGATTGCTTTCTAAAACCAAAAATTCATATTAGAATAAACTATTGATTCTTTAAACATTTAAAAATTAACTTTAGGTAATTATTTTATCTTACTTTTAAACACATAATATCAGAATATATAGTAAAAGTAATATTCATTGACAGGAAGTGATATGACATAAAACAAAAAATATGTTTATCATCATGTCTTTTGGACAGATAGTGGTGTGCACTTCCTGCAATATTTTCTTCTGTTATAATATCCAAATTTACTTAAAATTAACCTTTAAGATTGCCAACAAGATAAATAACAAAGCTCATTAGCTCAGACAAAGGAAAACAAAACTATTTGGAAAATATACATTTTAAACATATTCTTTAGCTTTGATTCAAATGGTTCCAGTTCTGCTTCTCTTCTTTCTTCATTGTGACTGTAAACTTGGCCAACTTGTGTTGCTGAAGCAGCAGTCTCCTTGTCTCTACGTATAACACCCTCAGAGAACCATATGTCTATATTCCCTTCTTCCGATCTTGCTTGCACTTCCCTGGTGCTAAGAATTCTACAGAAGTATGCGTTGTAGGTATGGTGGTTGGATCTTAAATAGCATAGAGTTTGTTCAATCTTTCCTTAGAACATGTGTTTCACCAAGTCATTGCAACTCAGCAATGTTTAGTGTGTGTTTCTTTCTAATAGTCCAAGTATTATGGGTTCTTTCTGTTTGGCCATTCATCTCCAAACAGCAACAAGTGACTAATTCAAAACTAAACATCATCCAGTTAAAGGAGGGAAGGAGATATTTGAATTCCCTGTGCCTCTGAAGTTTGGATTTTGGATTCTCTGTAACCTTATTTCCTCTCCTAGTTGCATATTTAGAAGTGTCGAGTCTGATGGGAAGGTGTGAACAGTTGGATAAGGAGGAGACTTGCTGCACTGAACTTTAGTTTTCATTAACACCCTTTCAGCTGCTTCCCCATTCTTTTCCATTTACCTCTTTAACCTTTACCCACAGTTACTGAAGTCATCAATTTTCTTGAGATTCTTTATGTAATGTACCATGGGTTTGTGCCTTTGCAATTTTCTTTTTTGTCTAAAGAGTGGGACACAGCACATTGGCAGTGCTCAATAAATGTTTCATCAATGTCATTTCTTAATATTCATTTAATTAATATTCATTATAGATCAATTCATAATTGTCATCACAGTAATGATAGGCAAAAAGGAATTTCATTTTTTTTTATATTTTGGAAATCTAACTCAGACTCAGTTTCATGGCATTGTTTGTAAAGGATAGCAGCTTTTAAGTATTTTTAATTTTTTTTAATGTGTAAAATTAAATTCTGTATGTTCCTTTTTTTGGACAATCATTTTCTGCTTTAAATTCTAATAAGGAACACCTTAAGCACTGGAGAGCTTTAATGTTTATAAAATGTGTATACTTAGTTTGGTTGCACACAGTATTCATGCACATATACTTTAAAGGGACATCGTATAAGAAATGGGAAAATGATCCATCAAAACTAAGTGTTGATTCTATCATACATTGTGAGATGAACCATTTATGTTGCATTGTTTTAGTTAGATTCCTTTTATTGGTTTCTGAAGAACCCATCTTTATGTTCACCTATTATGTAGACTAATAAACAGTCTATCCTAGAGAAAAAGTTAATCTATTATGGCTAATTCTATTTGTTTTTACCTAAATGAATATGCTAGATTTCTATTTTTTAGGACTAAAATATTATTTTTAGTTAATTTTATAAAATATTCCTATACATTTCTATGATATTGTATGCCTAAAATATAGTTGTATCTAGAGCAAGTTATATTTTAGGGAAACCAACTTTTACCTCTTTGGTTTTGTTCTGATTTATAGAATACCAGAAACCAAAAGCTGATATGACATAATGGGAAGTTCAATTACTTTAAAATCTCATGAAAATCTAAAATCTGTAGCCAAAGAATGAACATCACCTTAAAAAGGGCTAAAATATTCAAAATGTAAAATCGATGAGATAGATTCAAACAAAACAAAGAATATAATGCGCCTGATTCAAAAGTGAGGATATGGGTTCATGTTTTAATGAATTAAATTATCCTACAACTTATTACCAACAATATTCAAGGCAGTTTATGTAAATATGCAGTAAGCAATAATAGGAAACATACTGCTTTGACAAAATTAAGTTAGACTTAGAAATTCATGTCACAGTAATCTGCAAAGTTGATAGAGGTGGTTTGCAAATTTGTCCCTGAGTTTCTTAGGAACCTTAGAAAAAGGAGGAAATATAGGCATAAAAATAAACCATTCACTTAGAGAAAACACTTTTATTGTTACTGTTGTAATTGAGATCAGACATTAATTTCTTCCATGTGAAATTATGTTGGTAGGGAACTACACCTCAACAATAATGCTGAAATCGACGCAGTAGTGTTTGTTTCCCTTGGTTTTGCCTTTTGGCAGCAACTATCAATGCAGACTGATGGCTTATGGCCAAAGTGCATATTAGTAAAAATAAGTCTGCCTGCTGCCAAAGTAAAATAGTAATAATTTTGCAACAAGACAAGAAACAAGCATAGTAGTTAAAAGTTAGGGGGGCGTCATGAATAAAGATTTATTGCATTGAGCAGAGGCACAGGTTACTAGCAATTGTTTTACATAATCAAGAATACTGAGGAAAGCACCTATTTTATAATATACTGACTTAAAAGGGGAAACCCAAAGGTCAAAAAATGTGTTGAGAAAAAATAATGCCTATCAGAAACTAAAATATCTCAGTATCTGCATAGGTGGGAAAATCAACATTGAGGCCAACTGAATCAGTAATTTTCAGGAGAGGATGAAAAAAATCCATAGTACAAGAAAGAATCAGACCAAAGTGGAAAGAGATCATATTATCCTAAAACAAAAAATTAAAACAAAGTTATGAGGTCTAATTATATTGAAGAAAAGCAAATTTAACTACAAAGAATATACATTTCTTCAAATTTACAAATTACTTAATGTAATTTCCATGCAATATTTTGTGCTTGTCAACATGATTCCAAAGTTTTCTAGGAAGAATAAATGTTACACAAATACATTATAATTCTGAGAAGAGTAATAAGGAAAGACCTGTTTTAACAAATCTCAAGCATATATTTATTCAAGATACAATGATCAAAATAAAGCAATAGATATACAGAACTGATAGAAGGTCAAACCATATTGAAGTCTATGTAATAATGTATTTGATAAAGGTTGCGTATCCAATCTGGCAGGGAATGGTAGGGATCAGTGGTGTTGAGATTACTGTATAATCAGATGGAAACTAAAGTAATATAACTTCTACTTTATACCTATCCAAAACAAATCATTCATGGCTTAAAGATTTAATTTTAGCCTTGTGGAAGGCCCTTTTACCTTTTCCTGAAATGGGAAAGATAAAAGAAAATGTTCACAGATTTGAAAAATCAAAATTTCTTTAAAAAATTGTAAATATATAAATAAAGGTAAACATAGGCATAATAAAGAAAACCATTTTGTAAATGTAATACAAAAAATTAAAAAATATTTAAAAAATGTAAATCTTATGAATAATCAAGAAATGCAAATTAAAAGAATTAGATACACTTTTTCTATCCTTTTTAGAAAATATTGTTGTCAAAGATATGAAAAATTGGCCATTCTCATTAAATATTAGTTAGATTAAATTACCACAAACTGACATAAAAGATCCCAAATATTTGAACCTCTGGGTTGGTGTTTCTACTTATGCCCTCTATAGGAAGATCAAGGTTAGGGCAGGTCAGATATCCAGGTCTAATTGAATTTCTGTGGAAATAAATGCTTTATATCATTTCCATCTTCTAACTTTTAAATTTTAAGTGCAATAAAAATTTGAATCTTTTCATCACTAGATATTTAAGGTTAAATGTCACCTTGCAAAGGTAACATGTTGGTTTTAATGAAATGGTGGTGGTGATCATAAAATATTCATATACATGCTTCCTTAGTTTTATTAGATATAGAGGTCTGGTGCACACATTTGTGCACCAGTGGGGTCCCTTGGCCTGGCCTGTGCCCTCTTGCAATCCAGGACCCCTCGGGGGATATTGGACTGCCGGTTTTGACCTGATTCCCCACAGGCCGGGCCAAGGGACCCGAAAAGGGCCTCTAGTATGCATATAAGATCTTTGGTTAATCTCTTCCCGCCCTCCCCCCTCCCCACTTCCCTCTAAGATTCATTAGCCTGTTCCATGTCTCCATGCCAGTGCACTGAGCGCCTGCTCCCTGGTGATCAGTGCGCGTCATAGCTACCGGTTGGATGGTGAGACAGTCACTTAGGCTTATATATATAGATAACTTGTCTAGTCTCAACTTCACTTGGAACCAAAGCAACATAGATTCACGTATAACTTTTGGTCCATACAGTCATATCTCAGAGATATTGCAGGTTTGGTTCCAGAACTCTGAATTAAAGTGAGTTACTGGTATATCTTGGAGTTATTGTGGTCTCGGTTCCATATTATTGTAATAAAGCAAGTATCACAATAAAGCATAATTTTTTTTTGCTGGTGGAGGGTCTTATCTTCCATTTGTGAAAAACATAACACCTGTGAAGCATAATTAGGCAAAGCACAATAAACTGAGGTCTGCCTATACATCAACTTCACGTATACAACATACGCAATGATTGTCGACTCACTTTGTTCCTTAGTTAAACCTGTATGTCCCCTTCATGTGGAATAGGATAGTTTAGTTCTGTTGAGACCTCCATGCCTACCCTTTGCTATCCAATTTGATGATACAATTTATCATTTCAAATTTGGTTGCTAATATTTATGGGAGCTTTAATCAATTCAGCTTTATTTGCCAAAGGAAACCCAAATCCTGGAGGAATACAGCATACCACCTAGTGTTCTGTTCATTATTACATTACTTTGATTTCATCCCAACCACAAAATGAATGTTCAAATATTTTTATTTGGTTACCATTTCTCCAATATTCTTGAGTCTTCTAATGCCTATATTTCTCTTAATATCTTTCTTTCTAGCATTTTCTGCTTCTCTCAGAACTCATTTTTGTCCTCCCATGGCATTTCTCATGACCTGTAATAATATACTGGTGACATGCTGATTTACAAAGGAAAAACTCAAACACAGCGTAATCCAACATGCTTATATTTGGTAGAACTCATGATTCGAGTCCAGCACTTGAACTTCTCATTTTTCATCCTTAGTTGTGTGTGTGCCCTAGAACCCATACTAGCGAAGGAGCTGTTTGTTCTCCGGTGTAATGCTATTTTCTGTATTTGTATATGGATGTGATCTTTATCTGCCTCTTAATGTTATGCTCTCTGTAAGGGGTCTCATCCAGTTCTGTGACTACAACTAACACTTTGAAATATGTCCATTCTGTGTGTTCTCCCTCGCCCCTCTAAACCCAAATATTCCGCTTCATGTGGTCAATTTCCCCTTAGATGTCCCACGGAAGCCTCTGTGGTCCATATATGAGACATTGTTTCTTGCGCAATAGTTCCCTATGCTCAGTCCATAGCACCATCATCATTCCTGACACTCACACTAAAATCATTTAATCTTTATCTCTAGTATCTAATTCAATTGGACACAGAATAGATGCTCAGCAATGTTTACTGGATTAATGAATAACATTCAGTCAGCTCTTTTGAATCTCATCCATTATCACTTTTTCTGTTGAAAAGAAATACATCAGACAGTAACAAATATCAAATAAAAATTACAATGAACAAGTGACAGAAGCTTATTTTAAAAAAATCATCAATATCCTATGATAATTGAATTTTATTGTTATAAGCTAATAAACTTCAGATTTAAAGTAGATGATGATGAGGTAGCATTAGTGGGTGTCCAGTTAGCATTGTGCCTAGTTTCTGAAGTGGCACTTGAAGTATTTTGTAGTCATTACTAAAATTTAAAAAACTAGTGATGGTTACACTGTTGTAGTTATATAAAATATCCAATAGATGGTACTGTGAAATGCCTAATATTCCAAATAAAGTAGTAGAGACCTTACAGGAAACATTTCAGAATTCTGAGTAGGATCAAGGAATTTTCCTCTGGTTATCAAATTATATTTAAATGTTATTTTTTAAAAGTATAGCTTAAATGGTACAGCAGCCCATGTCAAAATATCATCAGATTCACTGCTAGTGTAATTCAGAACATGAACATCAGTGTTCATTATTAAATGGAACTTTCACATTGTTCATATTCTATTAGTAGGAGTTTATTGTAGGGTTTGTTTGTTTTTTTTGTGTGGTGATTACACTTAGTTTATGTTACTTTAGTTAATGTTACTTAAGTTAATATTACTTTAGTTAATGTTACTTAAGTCACAGCTTTTTTAATAAGTGACTGTAACTGCATGCCTTTGTTACAAAATTCGACTGAAGCATTTATGCTGAAAATTAAGCCAGCCTGTGTGAGAACATCTCCCTTATTACTTAGCAAGAGTGCGTCCATTATTTCTTTCATTTTTGGTTTCTATCAAGAGTAGTCCAATATCTGAATGAAACTTTATACTATTTTGTAAATATAACACATATTCCAAACATATACAAATATATTATGGAGTAAAAAATTTATTTAAAAAAAGCAACAGTTTAAAAATTGGTTAGTTTGCTCTTAAGTAGCATATTAAAAGTTGCAATTTGTACATAGCCTCATTTATCTTGGTGCTCATTTGAAATTTCCATTTTAAAGTGGCACATGTATATTTGTAAGATTAAGGTCAAATTTTAATTACCAGAAATAAGTTTTATAAAACCTATACACAAACCTAAATTGTCTAAAGCATTATCTGATAATATAGAAAATGTCTGCGTATCTTATTTGAAATATTACATACACCTTTTTAAGTTTTTTTACTATTTATGATATTCTTTAAAAAGCTGTGTATTCCTTTGTATTAGAGTTATTTGTTGATTAATTTAATATATAAATTTCACTGCATATGACAATATTGCAGGCACTAGAGAAATCAAGATAAAATAGTTTTAAAGAAGAATGTTTCTGTATGAATCAGCAGCTTCTTGTGGGATATACATCATATGTTCCTCAGCTTCTTTCTACATTTATTCTTTCACGTTTTAGATAATACGAATGTGTGGTATATTATTCATCCTCTTAAAAGAACATATTATTAGGTACATATGAATGTCTGCTTAAAGAAAATATGCTATTGAAATAACTTGAGCTTCCTTAAGTAATTGAGACTCTTTTTCTTTATTTAAACAACAACAACAACAACAAAAATGATTAGAGCTTTGGTAAGTCTAGGCTTTTCAGACCATTGTCTCCTGACTCATAGCAAAATACATATGTCAAATTTGCAATAGGAATGTTTGGGATGAACAAGTATTTCCCTTGGTGCTTTGAGTTAAAAGTGATTTCTGCCCACTGCTGTGTCATGAAAACATCCTTTTGGATTCACCAGGAAATAATGGGGCCTCTAAAATCCTCTGCAGATTCTTTACATTTTGCATGCGTTGTGTACTATGTTCCTTTAAAACACAGTGACACACAATAATTCATTCATCCAGATTTTCAAGTATATTGGATGTGCGTAACATTACATGGTCAAATTCTTACATGGGTCAAATGGGTTTAAATATAAACTGCATGGCGATCTCAAGTGGTAGTCTCTTAATAAACATCAGATACTTTTTATTGCTGCCCTCCTTTATTTCAGTAACATTTTAATTAATTCACATGATTGAATAAATGTACATTGAGACTTGTTTCCTAATGAGGGCGCATTTAGAGGAAAGGTTTTGCATCATTCTGATATCCTGTGGGTAATTATATTCTAATTATATGGTCAGGGGAAAAGAGTCTATAACACAGTCCTGATATTGTTTGTTGGACCCAATTAATTACATGCACATAATGAAAGTTCATGATAAGGTTGACTGGCGGTTAGTGTAAAATTTTAAGTCAATTGAATCTTAGCCTAATGTGAGTACAGAATTGGACTTTAACCTGGTTAGAAAGCGCTTTGGTGTGAGATCAGTGGATATTTAGAGGGACAAAGGATGAGAACAAATTTCATTTTCACTTATTTGTTTTCTTTTTTAATTTAAGGTCTTTTCCAAGATTGATGAAAATGAAAATTTAGCAGCCTAATGATTTAATTCTAAATATTAGTATCAATATTATCTCATTACCTACAGTGATTTTGGAAAGCAGCAGCACACTAAGGATGCAGCAATACATTTCTAGAATGGGTTCATGGACTTCTTGAGCACTAGAATACCCATACCAGGAAGTATTGTTGATTAATTTTATGAAATTAAACTTCAGGAGGTATTAATCTATCATACTAGGTTTTTTCCCCCCAGGGTGATTTAAAAAAAAAATTTCAAATCACTGACTCCACTCAGACCTCTGTCTCAAACATTCACAAATACATTCAAATGTACATATGCATAACTCATAAATAGACATCTATTAGTCATCTATATCTAAACTATGAGTGCTAAAGACTAATTAAAAAAGAATAAGCCAGTAAGCATGTACATTTCACTTTGAAATGTGCTTTGAAAAAGTTTGAATCTGATGTTTAAGAAATTTGCAAACATCAAACTGATGCCGCGTACTAAACATCAGCTCCATCCTTCCCTTGCTCAATGCCATCGTTCTCTTTGCTCGAATCTTGGAAAGAGTCTTCAGGATGGAGAACAACGGAGGATTTTCTATTCCTTCTTTTCTTCTAAGCCTCCCTCTCCCTTCTTCCCCATTGCTTCCTCTCTTCTGTCCCCTCTCTCCCCTCCTGCATCTTCCCTTCTCCCACTCTATTCTAATCGCCGTAGCACAGATAGTTCATTTGAAAATATAAGTCTGTTAGTTCCCATCGTCTCCTTAGCAATAAAAATAGTTCCAGATGAAGAAAGTACAATCAGTGTTTGCTGGCTGAGCTCTAAGCAGGCAGTGAAACTAAGGGGATCATTTTGGTTCTAAAGTTAGTAAGTTACCATGTTATTAAGAATTTAAATATGCCAGGCATCCTTTTAATCCCAAGGTTGGTATAGTTATGATGCTCACTGTACACTTGAGGAAAGTGACGTTTAGAGAAATTAAGAAATTTACCTAAAGTCACACAGCACGCAAGTGGCTGAAGCGATATCTGCCTTACCCCAAATCCCGTGTTCTAAACCTATTTCTAATGTTTATGCCGCAGTCCCCAACAATTGGGTAAAATACATTTAGGGGAATCTAGACCATATTTCAAAAAAGAATGGGAAGAAAAACAATGGAGTAAAAGTAGATTAGAAGTGAAGAGAGAGGAGAATAGAAGGTATCAGAAAGTGGGGCACACAGGGTAAGTCTTCTTTGTGAAATTATTTAGAACTCTGTAAATACACACACATTCCTCTCTGGGGCAGAGCTAAAAACAAACAAATTGAAGAAGCTGTTTTCAATCATATTGGCTTCTGATGATTTTAGGATAATATTTCTAATGGCTTAATTTCACTAGCTATTCAGTAGGTAGAACAATAAATAGTAACATTAGAGAGGATTTTAGTGATTCTGGCTGATGGCTTTAATATGTAGAAATCTATGTTTGAAATCATTTGGATATCTCCATAAAAAGACAGTTTTAACATTTTCACTGAGAACATTTGCTGCCCCTAAAGTTTCCCAATGTCCGTCGCCCTAGGCACACCTCCCTGCAGGCTCTGTGTGCTCCCTTCTGGACACAGCCGTGCACACGCCCTGAGGGAGCCATTCGGGAGGGAGCCTCGCTCTCCCTCCTCTTCCACATCCCTGACCAAAACTCTGCAAACACGCACAAATCACCACATTTACAGAAGTAAGAATAGAATATTTTTCTGAGCGATTACAAGGGGAGTAAAGTCATCTCAGGCACAAATCTTTTTACCATTCAATTTAAGTGGCTTCGAGCTTAAAAACGGGCTCCAGTGAGAAGTGGTTAGGCAAGGGCTCCTCGATAAGATTATAACATGTGTATTTTCTAAAATATTTTATTTTTGTTGGTTATACTTGATTAGATATGTCAAAGTGCCACTGGAAAAGTAAAACATTTTGTAATTTTTCTAAGTGAGCTGTATGCCATACACTGAAATAATCATTGATTAAAGATGTTAATAAAGACAGTGACAGTGGTAGTACAATTATTTTGATTTCACTTGTTTTTAAAATTTGTATTGTGTGCATATATGTGAGTGTACACACTTCCGGATCTGCAAAATCAGAAAAGGTTAAACAACTTGCGAAGCTGGGATGTGGAAGTAAAGTTCATAGAAATAAAAAACGTGTTTGGTTTCTATACCTCAGCATTGTCATTGATACATTTTATTATCATCTGTGAGCATGAACAAGTTGGCCTGAGGCTGAGGCAATATCCCATTGTAGGAAGGCGGTTGTTCTTTGCCGGAACCTGTTATTCTCCCTGTCTCTCTCTTCTTTGATGCCAGAGGTATCTGATTGTATGTAAGAAAAAGAAACTATTGAAAATAGGGTGTTGTTGTTGGTTTTTTTTTGTTGTTGTTGTTTTTTGGCCTATTTAACTTACCAGTGTACTGAAGTTATTCTGTTCAATTAATCCATATTGATATCAAGCTAATTCTTTCAGGCATAACAGAGAGACATTGTGGTTACTGCATGCTTTGCTGTGTTCTACACCTTTTTAAATTATTTACTTTCCAAATCACTTAAAAAAATAGAGACACAGGAATACAAGGGAAATGATGGGCCTGTTCAGGAGGGAGCCTCACAAACAGACTTAAACATTTTTATTGTTGCTGAACCTGCTGTTGTTTGAATTCAATAAAACCTGGGACATAAAAAGCACTCTGTTTGGATTCTGTCACTAACTTTATCTTTTTAGGTTAGTCATCAAATCTTTCTGATTCTTAGTTTCCTGCTCTGAGAAATGGAGTAAATATCAGTTTAGTGGAAGAATTAAATGAAATAAAAAACCTGAAAGCAAATTTGTTAAAAATAGGAACGTTCTTATATAGGTATGAGATATAATTCTCTTAATTGTACTTTAGTCTTGAAATAACTGATGACCCTTTTAATGTGAGTACTATTCTCTTATTATATTTTTAACTAAGTCAAAGCTTAATAATCTCTCCAGCAAAGATTTTTCTTTGTCCTGTGACAATTTGGATTAAATTGTCAATTTAAAATGATTACATGTTAGAAAATATGAAGACAAGAGATATCTCAATACTTTAGAATAATAGGATTTTTAAAAATTCTTGGATATTAGGTTGAACTTAACAAGTGCCCTGAAGGCAAATGCATCTTTTAAACTAATTATCTGTACTGTGTATTCTATTTAATATTAAAATGATACTGATTAAATAAAATCAATCACATTCCTCTCCAGTCACACCTCACATTTGATTAAATACAAACATACAGTTCCTGTATTAATTCTGATTAAAAATATATTACATTTAGAATTATACACTCATGGTAATTTAAAAAAAAACTAAAACATTTACTCTGCTCATCCTTGATATTTAAAAATCATATACAGAAGAATAAAAATGAAGTAATATAATAGCTGAATTAGTTTTCTAACCAGTTGCTTCTTTTTCAATTTACCTAGATATCATGGTTTTCTTATTGTAACTCAGGGAGAAGATAGTGGTGGGCGTGTAATTTATTATATACCCATTGCTCATAGATCTTAATTGCAAGTGAGCTCAAATAGAGTTTCATCATCCTTATTCTTGGAGTGCATTTCTAGTGTTGCTGTCAAACAGAGTCTGAGTGTTGCTAAAGAAACTTCTCAAAGCTGGTGGCTTTCTGTCTGACTTATTTTTGACTTCTAGCCAGGCTGAGCCCTCAGTTTTGCTTGATCCTGTTACTCATCCTTAGCCAACTGCTTTCCCATTTTCAGAGAAGTAGTGACAAACTCTTTACTATTTCACTACTTTCTTCTCTCTCCTCTCTCTTTCTCGCTCTCTCTCTCTCTGCCAGCCTCATTTGCTCTCAGTAAATAACCCACATTCCCACTGCTCTAGAAGGAAGAGGCCTGCTCACATGAATATCTGTAAATTACAAATTCTCTACACAAGTGCTGGGAAAGTGGCAACTAGGGCTCAATTTCATCCCTTGGTGTGTTTTGGGAGGGTGGTGATGCCTTAAAATGAAATTTTTATCATCCAACATGGCATAGTCTTTGCTTTATCTTTAAAATGCCTTTCATAGTTTTTTTGGGGGGAGGGTTGGTGGTAGAGGTGGGTGGATAGGGTCTATTTGAAATTCTTGCATTGCACTTGGTTGTTATTCTAGCAACTATAATCTTTCCCCGTGCCTTTTCCTTGCCTTGTTCTGTGCAGACATATGTATAGTTAATATAAACTCTTCCCAAGGTGGCATGCATCTATGACTTATGCCCTGAAGGTCACTTGATGGGTGTCTTAGTTTGGTTGCTTGAGGGTCTCCAGGACTCTTCCTGGTCCATGGCATTGGATAGGTAAGGACTCATAGGCTAAGGCAATTAATATGGATTTGAGGGACAACAAACATTTATATATTATAATAGAGATGGGAGTATGCATTCATGTCTTAAAAGTGTTTATTCAGATCTAAGCTTCAACCAAAAGCTGAGAAAGGAGAGTAGCAGGCTGACAAGTTGAAACTAGGACAAATATTTTCCCCACCACCCATTGCCCAATGTGTATGTAGATGGACTTGGACTCCTTAAGTCAAGAATATTACTCAAATCAGAAAGCTTTCAATGAAAGTTCTTTCAAACCTTTTGAGAAATAACAACAGTCACTTCCACAGGGTTCTCTTGTTAATGGAATAGTTAAACCAAGTTTATCCTCCAGTTGATCCTTCTTTTGTATTCCTGGACACCTTAATTTTCTCTAGGACGGTCCTAGACCCTTTCTCCTTCTGTTGGGTGCATTGGATCCTTTTGGGTGCATTGGATCCTCCTAATCCATCCGTACACTGAGCAGCTGTGAAGCCCTGTAAGGCCTCATTTAAATCAGAAATACCTATTTATTCTTTTGGTTCTTGCTGTTGCTCTGAAGCTCTATCTGGTAAGAATATCAACTAATAACTATGTACTGAGATTTTTCAGACCTATTTTTGGGATCTATTCAAAGTCCTCCTCACATAGCTTGTTGGTCCTGGGGAGGAAAATGGAATATACTCCCCACTCCCTCTTTTTTAGGGACCCTTGGCTTTAAAAAATATATATATATATATATATTGATTTCAGAGAGAAAGGGAGAGGGAGAGAGAGAATAGAAACATCAATGTGAGAAAGAATCGAGCAGCTGCCTCCTGAATGCCCCACACTGGGTGGGGATCGAGCCAGCAACCTGGGCTTGTGTCCTGACCAGGAATCAAGCCGTGACCTTCTGGTTCATAGATTGATGCTCAACCACTGAGCCGTCAGAGCCGGGCAGAACTCCTTACGTCTAACCCAAGGTTCCTACTCTCCCACCCCCGCCACACACACTATTGGAAACCTTTGTCTCATATGATGAGTGTCTATTCTTCCAATTGTGTTCTCAGGCCCTCAGGACACATGCTTTTGGAATTCAGTAACCTTTGATCTGTTTCTTCCCAGAAGCAAACCTTTCCAATGTGATTCAGAAAAGGAGGGGGAGGGGTGGTCATTGAGGATTCACTCTCATGAAAACTAGCTTCAGTGTATTCAACCTCATTAGAAAAATTACTCTCAAGAAAAATCTTGCTTCTTATTTTACTGATTATATTTTTTGTTTTTACTGATTAATAATTTTTTTCTTCCAGAGAATCACAAAATCAAAACAACAGCATAAACTATAGCTACATAAAAAAGACACTGAGTATTTTAAGGAAGGAATGAGAGTTGGAGTGGAAAATGGAAAAGGGGGCTGGGTAAACAGGCAACTTCAAAAATGAGTTGGAGTTGTTTATAAAAGATAATGGAACCTGGAGATGAGTTCTTATTCTACAATACATCAGTGTTGTTGCAGAGAAGTTGGTGAAGCTGGCCAATGATGTTGGTCATTCTGCTTTGAGCGGATGAAATTCTATTTGGGATAAGTGATTCTACAATCTGACTCTGTATTAGAGCATTCCTTATTTTGTGAAAAGATATTTATTTAGCCGAAACCGGTTTGGCTCAGTGGATAGAGCGTTGGCCTGCGGACTGAAAGGTTCCAGGTTCGATTCCGGTCAAGGGCATGTACCTGGGTTGCGGGCATATCCCCAGTAGGAGATGTGCAGGAGGCAGCTGATCGATGTTTCTCTCTCATCGATGTTTCTAACTCTCTATCTCTCTCCCTTCCTCTCTGTAAAAAATCAATAAAATATATTTAAAAAAAAAAGATATTTATTTAGTGAATGAATGTAATCGGACAGATTATGACAACAAATGTATTTCATGTTTATTAATTTTTTTTTCCCCACAGGAGAATAGTTGTATAAGAACCTTCATTGATATTTGTTTTCAGTTTGACTTTTGTTCCCGCTTTAATATGAATTTCTCTTTTTCAACAGAATCTGCCCACATCAGGAGTTTCAGTCCCTGAGGTGAGTAAGCAAAAAAGGTTTTCACACTTGCAGCTAGAGGTCTTTTATACACCTTGTATTGTTAAAGGGATTGTGGCTTGTGTCAGTGACCTATTAATATTAATTTATATATTTTATTTTTTCTCATATCCTCGGGGATCTTTAGATTTTCATGATGGGATAGACAGGAAGCATTTTCAATCTACATTTGTGACAAACATTAGATAAGCAAGTAGTTATGTGAAACAAAGTATAGTATACAGAGAAAAAGAAAGGTCATGTTGCAAAGAATTTTGACCAAGGTATAAACGTAGCGGGATTCTTATTTGTCCAGTTAAAATATAAATACCTTACAGAAAACCTAATGCAAATCCTCCGAGCCATTAAAACACAGCTTTCAATGATAACGTGTTGAGAAACTTGTTCATTTGCAGTGCCCATCCCTTTATTTTGTAAAATTATTTTATTTAGTTTTTTGCAACACCATTTATCCCCCAATTCCTTCTTCTCCCTGCCCCCACCAGTACACTGTTGTCTATATCTTTGAGTTCTCTCTCCTTTTTTGGGGGGTGGGGGGGTTAGGGTGGAGGGATTGAGCAAAAGAAAAGGGGGGGGGAAGACGTGCTCATCCCTTTAAAACAGTACACCTGCATGAATTATTTAGCATGTGACATCACATGGAAAACCATGCTAATAAAATATAGTTACAGAATAAATGACTTGTTTTGAAAATAAGTGCAGGTGTTGCCACATTTATTTTCAGTGAAGTGCTAGCTTTGCCTGTGCATTAATGCAGCAAAGCCGCCACGTGTTCTGTGACAAAATCCTGTTCAGTGGTTACCATCTCTGAAGGATATGCTCGAATGGTATTGTTTCCATACAATTACAGTTTCCATCCACTTCTTAGGAAAATATTAGTTATTGCATGTGAGTATAACATATTAGAGTATGAATTTTTTTTAGAAGATAACATAATTGCACACAAAAAATGTAATAAGCTCTTTCTACTCCTCCCTAAAAAGTATTCTAAAAGGTGGAGATGTCCTCATGGAGACTTTAAAAAATTTCATTTTCTAACTAGAGATATTACTTGAAAATATACTTGGAGATATGCTTGAAATATGTTTCTGATCTACAGGAAATATGAAACTGCTTTAAGTTGTTTAAGTTAGTTGATACCATTATGATAATTGTTATAAAAGAGATATGTTAAACTACATACTCAAGTAACAAAGGTATTAGAAAAATGAAACTTGTGGTCTAATTATTTAAGCATAAAAGAATTAATTTTATCTGTTTAGGTCCTAGAGCAGTGATGGCAAACCTTTTGAGCTCGGCATGTCAGCATTTTGAAAAACCCTAACTTATCTCTGGTGCCATGCCACATATGGAAATTTTTTGATATTTGAAACCATAGTATAAAAAAGATTTATATTTTTGATATTTATTTTATATATTTAAATGCCATTAACACAGAAAAATCAACCAAAAAAATGAGTTCGTGCGTCAACTCTGACACACATGTCATAGGTTCGCCATCACTGTCCTAGAGTTTGCTTTTGCCCATATTGTAGCCTACCAAGTGAACATAGGCACTGTATTTAAAATTTAAAGTTTTTTCTTTAGATTTGTTAATTTCAAAAGCCTCTCATTCAACCATATAATGTATCTAATATAGTTTGAATAAATGAACCAGAATTGTTGTTTTCATAATAGGCACTTAAAAATTTTGTTTAAAAAGTTTTCTGCTATAAAGTTTTAAAAAATCTTCACACATGGCTTTCTTTTTCTTTTAACATATTTTCAGAGAGAGAGAGAGAGAGAGAGAGAGAGAGAGAGAGAACCTAATGTTGTACTATCAGGAACGATTGCTTAATTGCTTATTGGTTAACTGAAAATGTGTTTAAAGTTTATACAGAAAGATATATACATACCTTTAACATTTTACTTATAATATGCAAATAAATATTCATTGGCTACACTTTTGATAAGTTATGAGGGCATAGTCACTATTTGGAAAATGGCATGGTTTTTCTTGAATTTATCAGTCTTCACACCCATAAGTTTCAATTATCAATTAAAAATTTTTATTGAATTTATCTACACTAATAAAAGACAAACATGCAAATTGACCAGACTTTTGCTATGCATTAAGCCATGCTCACCAGCCAATCAGAGAAACTATATGCAAATTAACCCTACCAAGATGGCGGCTGGCAGCCACGGAGCTGGAGCAAGCAGGAGGCTTGGTTGCTCCAGTGATGGAGGAAGCCAAGCTTCCCGCCTGCTGCGGCCGGCTCTGAGCTCCACTCAAAGCAACAAAGTTTCAATTATAGAAGATAAATAAACCCCAGATACCTGCTTTCAGCCGGCCATGGCCATGGAGCTGGAGCGAGCAGGAGGATTGGTTCCCCTGGCGATGGAGGAAGCCAAGCTTCCCACCCACCCTGATGGGCTCTGAGATCCACTCAAGGCTACAAAGTTTCAATTATAGAAGGTAAATAAATCCCAGAATAAAAAAGAAAAAAAGAGAAAAAGGAGAGGCTGGGAGCTTCCGTTGCTGGGGGGCTTGGCCAGCCTGAAAACGGCCCTCAGCCCCTCACCCAGACTGTCCAGGCACCCCAGTGGGGACCCCGCACCCTAAAGGGGGTGTGGCCAGCCTGAAAACAGCCATCAGACCCTCACCCAGGCTGGCCAAACCTCCATGGGGTGAGGGTCTCCACTCAGGGGGCCTTGACTAGCCTGCAAACTGCCATCAGCCCCTCACCCAGGCTGGCCAGGCACCCAGTGGGGAACCCCAACTTGAAGGGGGTGTGACCAGCCTGAAAACACCCATCAGCTCCTCACCCAGGCTGGCCAGGGACCCAAGCGGGACCCCCACCCTGATCTGGAACACCCTTCAGGACAAACCAGCTGGCTCCCACCCATGCACCAGGCCTCTATCCTATAGAATAAGAGGGTAATATGCAAATTGACCCTAACAGCAGAAAAACTGGGAATGACTGGTCACTATGACACACACTGACCACCAGGGGTCAGATACTCAATGCAGGAGCTGTCCCCTGGTGGTCAGTGTGCTCCCACAGGGGGAGCTCTGCTCAGCCACAAGCCAGGCTGATGGATGCCAGCACAGCGGTGGTGGCAGGATCCTCTCCCGCCTCCTCAGCAGCACTAAGGATGTCCGACTGCAGCTTAGGTCTGCTCCCTGCTGATAAGTGGACATCCCCCAAGGGCTGCTGGGCTTCCAGAGGGATGTCTGATTGCCAGCTTGGGCCTGATCCCCCAGGGAGTGGGCCTAAGTCAGCAGGTGTTCATCCCCTGAGGGGTCCCAGACTAGGAGAGGGCACAGGCCGGGTTGAGGGACCCACACCCCGAGTGCACACATTTTTGTGCACCCGGCCTCTAGTTAGTTAATAAAATTATTTAGATTTCAGGTGTACACTTCTATAATACATCATCTGTATATTGTGTTGTGTGTTTATCACTCTAAGTCAAGTCTCCTTCCATCACCATTCATCCCCCCTTTACCCTTTTCTATCTCCTTGTTCTCGCTCTCCCTCTAGCCATCAGCCATCACCGTACTATTGTCTGTGTCATGAGTCTTTCTTTTCTAAAGTAAAACAAAAGTGCTCCTATTTTGTTTAAAGATATTCAAATATTAGTGAAAGCAACTGTTTTCAATTTCTTTCACTTGTTTTAGAGTATAACAAAAAGTCAAGGATATCTATGGATCAATTTGTAGTAAATAACAATCTTAATGTTGATTAGTAATTCTCCATGCTTTTACAGTCATTGTGCCCAAACCCAACTTGACTAATACACACACACACACCCCTCGTTAGTCTGTCTGTTTAAAGCATACAAGTTATTTTCATAGACCAACCCATTTTATACACACAATTCAATGGCTTGAGTAATAATTAAGTTTACAGTTACAATGACAAGATAAAATCTACTTGGAACTGGAATAAACAGATTGGTTAATACTCAGGAATGACTATGTTGACCATTTAACTCAACTGATAGAAAGAGATAATGAATGTGCAGAGAGAAGAGTCCTGCGCCCTCTTTTAACCTTCGGCTTACTGTGGCTTCAATTAGTATGGTTTACAAAGGGAATGAGCGTGAGTGAATTTCAGGCACATACACACATTTCGTTTTATAATGGCACTACCATTTGCCAGTAAGCAGCCCAAATTACATGATTTTGGCATTGGCCTTCACAGAGCCCACTTTTATCTATTACGACCCAAGCAGCATACCTGTTTTAAACTTACTGATGACATGTAACACTATGTTTTATATTTGAAAAATGACTGCCATCTATCGACTGCCAATGTAATGCCAGTACTTCACATTTTCTCAGTTTATCATCACATGAAACTTTTCATTTTATAGATGTGTTAAATGTTGAGTTAGAGAAAGTAAATAACTTGCCCCAGGATTCAGAGAATTTGCCATTTTTGAAATGAAATCGTTTCTCTGGGCAGAGAAATGTTCAAATCCCATAGAAGGGTCACAGTAATCAAAGGTATAGCTTGGCCACTGTCAGTAAGCTGGTTTCTTGGAGATCATAACCCTTATAAGACCCAATGACATGGTGACACTTCTGTTTCGGGGAGTTTTTTATGTTATGACTATCCAAGGGTCACCTTGGGTGAAAATTCGAGAGTTTCTGGGAAATTCTTGCGGCCCAGCTCTAGTGGCAGAAAGGGCTGAGTCTCCATTCAGTCAAGTGGTGCAACAGCAGAGAAGGTGAGTTGCAGGATTTCTTTGAAGGAGGCTGTTGGCAGCCAAGCAGCCCCTCCCCTTCTCTGTGGCTTTGTACCAATGGAGGTGCTTTGCTGCTGCCTGTCGCTCATGCTGAGACTGGACAAAAAGAAGAAAACCCTGTGCTCCAGGGAATCATCCTTTGCTGCTTGCAGCTTGTGAGTGATCGATCCCAGCAGGCTGATAGCGGTAAACATCCCTTTTGTGAAAGCAGTTTTCGGCCATGAACAGATACGAAAAACATCTGAGAATCAGCATGATACGGGCAAAGATTTTTTTAGAGCACATATTTAAAGTGAGGTCTTTTTATTTTTTTTTAATCTCATTTATTTCATCGTTCTGTTCTCTGTGAATGGTCTTTGTAGCTTTTCTTCTGCGTGCATTATGGTGATTATTCTTGGGAGTTCTAATACAATAAATTCCCCAGTTAAGATCTCTTGTGCTACTTGTAGAGTCCAAGGATCACAAAACATTGAATTTTGTATTTAAAATGTCTACATAGCAAACACAAATGATTGATATTCTAAAATGCTGAAATATCAATACCTGTGTTTTAGATGTAGTTATACGTTCTATATTCTTTCATATTTTGGAGGTTAGAGTGGCTCTTTTCAGTGTTTGAATAACTTCTATTGATTATAACAATAATTGTCCAGCTCTTTTTGTATCTGGGATAATTTATCTGGTACAACAAAATTTGTCTTAATTATAACCAATTTATTTTGTTATTTAGGGCCCCAAACTGAAAACAAAATCCTGAAGGTGGAGTGATGAGCACTGCCCCCTATTATCAGAGAGCTATTTTATTCTGAACAGTGATGCACAGTAATGTCCGTGAGCTCTTCCTGACAGTTTTTTAATAACTGCAACAGTGAGAGTAACTCAGATATCCCAGTAGAGCTCTGATAGTCAGGGTTAACTAACCCTCAAAACAGATCAGTGAGATGTTTGTGGACAGCAGATTTGGAAACATGCCTTTCCCCACCCTCTCCTGCCCCTCATATAAAATAGGACAGAAGTAAATATTTTCTCAGTGGAAATATGAAAAGTATCCGACTACCCTCCTGTTAGTTTACGCCGCTTAAATAAAATATACTGAGTATCTCAGAGAGAGTGCTACAAAATTTGGAAATAAACATAAAACAAATAAGTATAATAAAAAGAAAGCCCTGGAAAATTAAATGGTCCTGAGTCTCTTCTGTTGTAAAATTTTCAGCTTGATTAATTCCACAAATTCAATGCAGTAAGCATTTTTCCCCAAACAAAGAAACCACTTGGTCTTCTGAGTATGTATGTGTGTAAACAAATGTTTACCATTTTAGTATTGTCTAGATCCGTGGTCGGCAAACTGCGGCTCTCGAGACACATGCGGCTCTTTGGCCCCTTGAGTGTGGCTCTTCCTAAGCCTTAGGAGTACCCTAATTAAGTTAATAACAATGTACCTACCTATATAGTTTAAGTTTAAAAAATTTGGCTCTCAAAAGAAATTTCAATTGTACTGTTGATATTTGGCTCTGTTGACTAATGAGTTTGCCGACCACTGCTCTAGATGACATACTGAAAATTTTTAAACTTGTTATATTCCTCTTTCTTGTAATTGTAGATCGCAAAAATGAAATTTTATTGATTGAAAATTTAATTTAGGTTTTTTAAAATTTGTTCATATACATTGTGGGAGCAAAAGTAGGTTTACAGTTGTGAATATACGAAACAGAGTTTATTCTGGTATTATTTATTTTTGCATTAATTTCTATGCAAACAACTATAAACCTGCTTTTGCCCCACCCTGTATTTTATAATTGTTACAAAAAGGATTTGCTTAGTCTTAGCCACAGTTTACTCAGAGGGATGATGCCCTGGAGAGACATCAAGCCACTTAATCAACTGCTATATGCTAGTTGGAGATTCTTACCACGAAGAAATTCCCCTAACTCTATGCACAGCCAAGGATAAAATAATGCTAATAGGTGGTACAGTAACTCTTTACAGACATTCATGTCTTAACTTTCCAGAACTACATCTATAAATAGCAAGGTCACAAATATCTACTTACAATGAGACAAGCCAACTCAAATTATATTTAATTCCCATAACCTAAGTACTTTAGAAATTAAATGACAATTGCTGGGTTATATGGCAATATATAAGTTATAAAGGAATGCTAGAATATAAGATACTTAAGTATATCTTTCGCATTATAGATATTTATATAGCATTTGTTATCGTGTTTTATTAACCTGTATGTAAGGACCTGGGAAGAAGCTATTCCCATATTTACTCATAGTATTCCATTTTTGAACTTTTAGCACAACCTGTAGATTTTCAAATATAAACATTGAGCTTAACTTACCTAAACCGATGCTAATATAACTATTTCCATATATATGTGTGTGTGTGTGTGTGTGTGTGTGCGCGCGCGCGCGTGTACACACACATTTGGAAATATAACAAACACTTTGCATAATGGGAATATGGATGAACACGTTAAAGGCAGACCCATGCTCATTTTACAGTATTCATAATACAGGCAGAGCATTGGGACATTGTACTTTCTCTGCTAATCCTTACACACTCTGAGAAAGAGGAGGCATAAGTTCTCCAAGGTTGCAGAATATTTAAGTAGCATTAATGGGATTCATCTCAGGCTTTTTTAGTCCAAACCTCATCCTATAATTAACTCTTTCTATGCATTATACTCTTAACTATTTATGGTCAAAATTATAATTTATAATCTTATAAAGCATTATCAATCTTTATAATGTCAATATTTTTGCCAGAAATTATGCTTATATATAAGTACATTATTTTCCAAAGAATTTGAATTTCAGGCATCCTGTTGTAGCATACATGTTCAACCACACACAAATATATATATATATATATATATATATATATATATATATATATATATATGTAGTGTCTGTGCACCATGAAATTGCTAAGTAAATTATCTACCCTGATTAACACTTATTTTGGTTCAAAACGTTTTCGAAGTCATCTGTCCCGGGTATATTTTAAAAGTTTTACCTTTAAGTCCACTTACAAACATTTTCCTAAATTACAGAACTGAAATAGTACTCTAAAAATAAATACAGAATCTAGGAAATATATATCTGAATAAGTGATAAGAAAATGGCATTCAATCATTTAGGCACGCACACATGGAAAACATTACTAATTGATCAGGACAATTTTTTTTTTTTTTCCCTGAGCCTAGACATGGCGAAGAATCTTTCTCAATATCATGCTTAAAGCACTTAATTTTTTTTTTTTTATTGCTTAAAGTATTACAAAGGGTATTACATATGTGTCCATTTTATCCCCCCGCCCTAGACAGTCCCCTAGCCTCCCCTATCCCCCAATGTCTTATGTCCACTGGTTATGCTTATATGCATGCATACAAGTCCTTTAGTTGATCTCTTACCCCCCTACCTCCTGCCCCGCAACCCTCCCCGGCCTTCCTGCTGCAGTTTGACAATCTGTTTGAGGCAGCTCTGCCTCTGTATCTATTATTGTTCAAAAGTTTATAATGGTCTCTATTATCCATGAATGAGTGAGATCATGTGGTATTTTTCCTTCATTGACTGGCTTATTTCACTTAGCATAATGCTCTCCAGTTCCATCCATGACGTTGCAAATGGTAAGAGTTCCTTCCTTTTTAGAGCAGCATAGTATTCCATCGTGTAGATGTACCACAGTTTTCTAATCCATTCATCTACTGATGTGCACTTAGGCTGTTTCCAGATCTTAGCTATGGTGAATTGTGCTGCTATGAACATAGGGGTGCATATATCCTTTCTGACTGGTGTTTCTGGTTTCTTGGGATATATTCCTAGAAGTGGGATCACAGGGTCAAATGGGAGTTCCATTTTCAGTTTTTTAAGGAAACTCCATACTGTCTTCCATAGTGGCTGCACCAGTCTGCATTCCCACCAGCAGTGCACAAGTGTTCCTTTTTCTCCACATCCTCTCCAGCACTTGTCGTTTGTTGATTTGTTGATGATAGCCAGTCTGACAGGTGTGAGATGGTACCTCATTGTTGTTTTGATTTGCATCTCTCGGATGATTAGTGACTTTGAGCATGTTTTCATATGTCTCTTGGCTTTCTGAATGTCCTCTTTTGAAAGATGTCTATTTAGGTCCTTTACCCATTTTTTGATTGGATTGTTTATCTTCCTTTTGTTAAGTTGTATGAGTTCCCTATAAATTTTGGAGATTAGGCCCTTATCAGATATGAGATTGGCAAATATGTTTTCCCACACAGTGGGTTTTCTCGTTGTTTTGTTCATGGTTTCTTTTGCTGTGCAGAAGCTTTTTATTTTGATGTAGTCCCATTTGTTCATTTTCTCTTTAGTTTCAAGTGCCCTAGGAGCTGTATCAGTGAAGAAATTGCTTCGGCATATGTCTGAGATTTTGTTGCCTTTGGATTCTTCTAGAATTTTTATGGTTTCCTGTCGTACATTTAAGTCCTTTATCCATTTTGAGTTTATTTTTGTGTATGGTGTAAGTTGGTGGTCTAGTTTCATTTTCTTGCATATATCTGTCCAATTTTCCCAGCACCATTTATTGAAGAGACTATCTTGGCTCCATTGTATGTTCTTGCCTCCTTTGTCAAATATTAATTGAGCATATTGGTTCGGGCCAATTTCTGGGCTCTCTATTCTATTCCATTGATCTATATGCCTATTCTTAAAGCACTTAATTTATTTTTGTTTTGATGTTAAAATTCATGTATTTCCCCATTTATCCTGACTTTTGGCAGGTACTGATCTAGGTTCTATTGTAGAAAAATGAAACACACAAAGTCCTTTCTCTCATGAAGCTTTTATCAAGCAGGGGAAGACCGGAATTAAATGAATGAAATTGATAACATTTCAGGTTGTATTAAATGACACTCACAAGGAGGCTAAAGGGAATAGAGAACCATATCTGACATTTGACCAGAAACCCAAAGTAATTGAGGAGCAAGTTCAACAAATAAGAGCTTTCTAGTACAGTGCAAAGTGATTGCAAGAGCCCTGAATTAAGAGCATGATCTTGTGGCCAAGGCACACTGAAGTGAGTGTAGCTGGAGTGGAAGGAATGAGTGTGGCTATTGTATAGAGAATTGATTGTATGGAGGCAAAGTTGAAATTGAATTGATCCATTTGGTTATGGTTACAATAGGCAAATAGCACAATGATGGCTTAACTCCTATAATGATGGAAGTGGTGACTTATTTTCAGGGGGCTAGACAGAAATTTTTAAAAAATATATACTTTTCAACCCTTTGGGGATTGATATGGATATTCGACACCCATGTGGACAGATAGAAAGGGCATTTGTGTGTAGGTATTAAGGTTCAAGAGAGAAATATGAACAGGAAAAACAAATTTGGAAGTCTTCCCGATAGAATTGAAATCGAAAGCCTTGGATTAAATGAGGCTAACCTAGGGAGTGGGTGTAGATGAGGTTAAGTGTTAAGGACTGCCACGCTGAAGGAGGAACCAGCAAAAGAGCCTATGAGGGCACAGTGGGTGAAGTACGAAGAGAGCTAAGAGAGAGATGACCTGGAAGCCCAGTGAGACAAGCTTTCAATAGGAAAGATGATGTTAGTTCTGTCCATTGCTGCTTAAAGGTTGAGAAGATGAAGATTGATAAACAGGTGTGGCGATGAAAAGGTCATTGATAATTTTGCTATGAGCTGATTTGTAAATTAATGATGATAGCGCTTATTGAGGTGAGCTGAAGAGAGAATAAGAGGAGAGGAAATAGAAAGCGAAGCGGATAACTACAACAAACTTTTTTTATTATGGTGAACAAAGAGATTCAATGGGATGGAATGTGAGTTTTAAGGTTTATGCCATTCTTGATAGTAACTTCATAGCAGCTTAAAAGTCTATCATGAATTCATTTTCAATGTTGCTTTTATTTATAAGCATTATGTTTAGAGCTTGTTATGAATATTTAATTCATAACCCTATATTATTTATATCTTTATCATTGTTTATGAAAAAATCAGCTTTAGTGTTTCTAAATAACTATTGATAGAGTCATAAGTGGGCCCATAGAGATAATACAATTTGGTTTTCTTTCACATTCTTTCTTTAACTGATATTTTGATCATGCATCTCTCATTTACTAGTAGTTTGAGCCAGTTGAAAGTAACTGCTTTTGTATCAGTCACTAGTAATTTGGGCCCAAATTTGTAGCCATGAAAATCTATATGTTGCCCCTTCTAGTAAAATGATTCAACATTTTTTAAATAGTTTTTTGTTTTATTACAGGAAAGACAAGCAACAGTGAAAAAGGAAAAAGTTGGTTCCCAGCAGCCAAACAAAGTGACTGACAAGAACAAAATGCAAAGAGCCAATTCAGTCACTGTGGATGGACAAGGACTGCAGGTATGATTTTTTAAAGTATAAATTTTAGTATCTTTCATATTTGTTACTGCTGTGCTCTTCTTAGAGGGGCATATGTCAAGGTATCAATGCATTTATTTAATGTGCAGAATAGCTCTGAAGATGTCTTCTGAAAAATCTTTATTAATTTATCAACATATCAGTTTTATAGCTGATTAACAGAGTGACATTATGGTCAGATTAATCATTTATGATGCTTTTTTCATTTAAGTATGTTTCACACTTGGCTAGGCACGTCTCAACAGGAAAGGAAAATATACATTGTTTTTAAAAAGTTTATGCTAGGCACTATAGTAATATTTTAGGTGTAGTAAGTGAATTTGCTTTATAACATATGAGATAAATATTATTCTTAATTTTCCTCAATAATAATATGATAAATATCATAATTATTTAATACTTTTGAAATGAGCATATTGGTGTTCAGAAGTCAAATTATGTTCAGGGCCTCACAGTTAGTCATTGGTAAAGCTGAGTTTTGAATGAGGATCATCTGAATTTATTATGTGTTTTCACTTTAACGTACCCCATCTCGTTGGCTACAGCATTTTAACAGGCATATAAATGCGAAATTCCTGACCACCTTTTTCTTCCATTTACTTTTGCAGATTTAAATAAAAATCATGTATGTACTAGAATGATACCTTTTTTCCCCTCAGTTTCCTAAGATTTGAATAATCAGACCATACTTTACCCAGACTTTAAACTAAAATTAAATGTGTGTGCAGTATTTTAGAAGCTTTACACTGACATGTCAGTATAAGTTGCATTTTTTATTCAAAAATAATTGTAAATATTCAATCTTATTCCAACTAAATAAGTCACAGTAAAAACAGTAGACGATTAACGTTTTATGTCTATGAGTTTCACCCCACTAGCCAGACAATAACTTTTCACACTTTCTGTGGCATATAAAAATATCAGGGAAAGTTGTCAAGAAGCAAAGTATAGACATCGGCCCTTACAAAACAGTGGCAAATAAATATAACTTATTGCAATCATCATTATAATATTTTGAATTTAATAGTATTACTTCATAATTAGGTAAAATAGACTGTTTCATATCAGTAGAATGTAGTAAGACATGATACACATAGGTATTAACAGAAAATTTTGGGGATAACATTTAAAAAGGTAAAATGCTTAAATCTTGGATAGCTATTTCATACAAAATGGTAAAAATAATTCATTTTCATGTGGTAATCAATTTTAAAATAATAAAATATTTGTTTATCAGAAAAGGTAAATAGATGTACAAGAAAATTACTTTTTGTGAGTTTAAAAAAATTATATCATTAAAAATATTGAGTTGCTTTCCAGTTTGCATATAACTCAGTGACAGAAGAGATCTACACGGCTTAAAGAAGACTATTAATCATAGTTAAGCACATTCATCTTACTTCTTTCCAGCTAACCAGCATAATGATCAGGATTATTATTTCTAATTAGAGGAAGTAATAGATCATGTATAACCTTAGGATGAGTCTCATTAATTAACCCGAGTCCTAGGGGACTTCAAATAGAGGTGGTTAGGCACTCTGTCTTTGTCATCACCCACACCATAGGTTTACTTTTAGTGCATATGATCAAGTTTAAGAGAAACTGCAACTTCTTAGCATGCAGGAGCTGTGAAGATACAGGTGACTATCCCCAGGTGAACCAATAAGTAGAAAAACAGAACAATTGTTTAAAGTGTATTAAACAAAAGGTACATTGTCCCTAATTGTTCTTTGAGGAAACTTTTCAAAAAAACGATCACTTGAAGATTAAAAAAAATGTAGTTTGTAATATTCCGAACACAAGACAAAGAGGGGAACTTGATACTGAGATACCTAAAAGTAAACCAGTGTTGAACCTACCACAATTGCTTCTCCCTCTTCCTACTCTTTCTTATTTGCAGTATCTCCTTCTTATAATCAGCACAAGAATAAACTGTACAACACCTGTGCACTATACACAACTATATGGTGTGTGTATAACAATTAATTCCCTTTTTTTGATTGGTGTGTGTGTGTGTGTGTGTGTGTGTGTGTGTGTGTGTGTGTGTCCATTGTCTTTTTCCCACTTTGGGCTCAAGCCTGTTGATTATTTTGTAATCAGTTCCTCATTGTCATTTTAACTCCCTCTCTGTCCAAGATAATTTGAGTATTACAACAACTTTGAGCAGTACAACGACTTTTAAAGTGAGTCCCTGTCTCTGTACATATAATGCACTAGTTTATAAGTAATATGGGACAATGGAGAGAAAAAAGGTAAGGAGTGCCAGGCAGAGGGTTGGGGTTGTCTATAATTTTATGTAAGATGGCTAGATTAGAAGTGAGACTTCAGGGACACCTCAAAAATGATTGACTCATGCAATTGAAAAGATGGAGAAGGATCTCCGTGAGTAAGGTTTGGAGAGAAATTTCTGATCCTGTTAGATATCTAAATGGAGATGTCAAGTAGGCAGACAGATATGTGAATCTACAATTTAGGACAGAAGACAGATATGAATTTGGAAGTGAAAGGCATTTTGATGGAACTTAAAGCCATCATTTAAAATGAGATCACTAAGGGAAGGAGATTATATAGAGAGCAGTGGTTGACCTGGGATTCCAAATCAGCCTGCTCCTAAAGCCATGTCCTTTAACATTTACTGTATGAAATTGCCTCTCTATGTGAGTGAATATGACTTTATCTGATTAGCTCTATTCTCGATAAAGAATAATCTAGTATAAAATGTTTCCTTGTGAATTCTTTTCACACCTAATTTATAATTATTCTTCAAGATTTTAAGTACCACACATGCTCAAAAACATTCCTTGAATGCTTTTTCCTGTTATTAGTATTTTCTAGATTACTCTGCATTACCCAATCCTAATGTTTCTTAAAAACTGTTTTGAGAAGCATCAGGTTCTGTACAGATGCCTCAAGTCCAGTGGTAGGTAATGTGAGACTGAGAGTTCAGGGTATTTTTTTACACCTTAGACAGAGTAACTCACCTTTCATATGTTTTATATAATCTTCCACTTAAAATTATTTCAAATGCTATTCCAAGATCAAATAGTTTCAGGATAACCAATTTTTAATATATTCATATTTTTGTCTTCAACCTCTCAGTCTATCAAAATATTTAACAAAACAAATGTGATATTTTTAGGATGGCAATAAATCAGTTTTCAAAATAACTGAGGTGTACATCTTATTTCACAATTATTGAGCAAAAAAGAGAAAACACTCATGGACATAGACCACAAATAATGTGTTGTAAAATTGTGCTCCTGAAACTTGTATAATTTCGTTAACCAGTGTCACCCAAAAAAATTCAATACAGAGAAAAAAAGTTAAACACATTAAACATAATTTTTTGAAAGGAAAATGAATTATTGTTCAAATATAAAAAATCAACTTTTTATGTTAAAACATATATAAAATGTAGTTAGTTCAAAAAAGAATGGTAAAGTTAAATATGAACTTGACATTTTAGTGTTATCTAATCCTAATTCCATTCAAGTTTCACCAATTGTCTCAGTAATGGCTTTTATAACAAAAGAAGCTAGTCTAGAATCAAGTTATTACCTTGATTTTGAAGTTGTGTTATATTTATGTAAGAAGATGTTCTTGTTTGTTGGCAATCCTAAAGTAAGCAAAAGTGATGAAAAATCATTTTGGCAAAATACTCTGTAATTGTTCATGAAAAAAAGTTTCTACCATGTTTGAAAATTTTCTGTAAATTTGAAATTGTTTCAAAATATAAAACATAAGATTATTGTAAGATATTTCCATAAAACGTAATTCATGGAGATCATATATACTCACTTTCAGAAACTAAGAAAACTGTATTTCTTTAGTCTACTTAAATCCCTTTAAGTATATAAGATTTGCATCACAATACAAATGACTTCCCATAGACTGAATTCTAGAAGTGAGTTCTTATCTGATTTAGACAGCTCTGGAAAACAAGATCTGGAATGAAATATATTGATTATACTAATTGAAATATCACATCTAATTATACCTACGTTTCCCCTTAACTCTCAGGCTATTATTTTACATTGCAAAAGGATTAACTGAAAAGTGCCAACATTTAATAATGAGAACATAAAATAATGAGAATAAGATAACATGAAATATAGAGGCTATCCATACACTCTGAAATCAAGTTTCTTTGGTTATTCACTCAGGGACTAGAAATAATTACAAATTTGATGAAGGATAAAGTTTCTCTGCCTGATTTCATCTGCATGCAGGTCTTTTCTCCTTTGGATCTTGTTTTTTTCACATCAATTACAGTGAGGTTCTGCAGAAATTAAGGGGGGGGGCAGAGTAGAGAAGGAATAAACAAAATATAACAGTGGTTCAGACAAAATAATTTTTTTCTCTCTCTCACATAAATGAAGTCCAGAAGTAGGACCTTTAGAAGCAGGGCTAATAAGGCAGCTTCACACTTTCATCAGGTCTGGTTCTATCATTTCCAACCTCCACCTATGATATCTTCAAGGTCACCTCCTTCTCAGTGATGGCTGCTGGTCCTCATGACATCAAATTCCATGCTGGCATCCTGAGAAAGGTGGCTAGAAGCTCTCACTCTTCCTTTATAAAGAGCATATATTGAGTTTCCATGGGACACTTCTGTACTGGTCAGCTCGGGCTGCTGTAACAGAATGCCATAGACTGGGTGGCTTAAACAACAGGCATTTACTTCTCACAGTTCTAGAGGCTGGGAAGTTAAAGGTCAAGGTGCTGGCAAGAGGCTGGAAAGTTAAAGGTCAAGGTGCTGGCATGTACATTCTGAGGCCTCTTCTCTCGGTTTATAGATGAAAGCTGTGATTAGAGGGGGTGACCTTACAAAATTACCCTTTGCCCAGCATTCTTTTATTAAGGATGAAGAGGAATATGAGAACTAAATAGCAATAGCAGATACTCTGCTACTAAGATACTCCAGGGCAGGCTGCAGGTGCGAGCAGGGCTGGCACTGGCAGCAGGTGTGAGTGTCCTGTGGGACCATGGCATGCAGGAGCAAAGAATTTTCATTAACCACCAGAGGCTTGCCCTGAAGACAGCGACCGATGCCCCACCTTGGTCTGGCACCCCTGCTCACCTGGTCTACCATCATGCCACGGCCGATGCTCATCATGTTCTGTGCACGCCCCCTGGTGGTCAGCGCATGTCATAGGAACCAGTTGCTTGGTTGTTCGGTTGTTCAGTTGTTCCGCTATCTGGTTCATTTGCATATTAGCCTCTTATTATATAGAATTATTAATGAACACAGTAGTTGTTTGTTTTTAACTTGTCAGAATTGAAAATGGCTCTATAATACTGGAGCTCTTTGGGTCTCCAACCTAAGAACTCTGCCTTTGGTCTACTGGTACCTAAATTCACACTGCTGGATTGGCATTTTTTTTATTGTCACAAAGTTTACAGAATTTTAAAGCTTTCTGAATGAACATTGAAAGAGATGCCTTATCTGCCTGGAACCTTGACATTTCTAGTATAACACCGTTAAATGATCCCTTACTACCAGTCTTAATGGTGCTGATATTTAATAGCCTATCACTTCTTAAATACAAGTTACATTAGATAAGGTGTTTTATCTGTTTACATCATTATCAAGAGGGGAGTATTCCACAGTGCCTGAGAACTTACAAATAAATATCTTAAGTTTGTGATGTTTCATCTTAATATAGTTTTATTTTGAAACCTAATTTCTTTTTTTTTAATTAAATCTTTATTGTTCAGATTATTACATTTGTTCCTCTTTTTTCCCCCCCATAACTCCCCTCCTCCCAGTTCCCGCCCCACCCTCCGCCCTCACTCCCCACCCACTGTCCTCATCCATAGGTGCACGATTTTTGTCCAGTCTCTTCCCGCATCTCCCATACCCCTTTCCCCCCCAGGAATAGTCAGTCCATTCCCTTTCTACGTCCCTGATTCTATTATAATCACCAGTTCATTCTGTTCATCAGATTATTTATTCACTTGATTCTTAGATTCACTTGTTGATAGATGCATATTTGTTGTTCATAATTTGTATCTTTACCTTTTTCTTCCTCTTCCTCTTCTTAAAGGATACCTTTCAGCATTTCATATAATCCTGGTTTGGTGTTGATGAACTCCTTTAGCTTTTCCTTATCTGTGAAGCTCTTTATCTGACCTTCAATTCTGAATGATAGCTTTGCTGGATAAAGTAATCTTGGTTGTAGGTTCTTGGTATTCATCACTTTGAATATTTCTTGCCACTCCCTTCTGGCCTGCAAAGTTTCTGTTGAGAAATCAGCTGACAGTCGTATGGGTATTCCCTTGTAGGTAACTGAGTTTCTTTCTCTTGCTGTTTTTAAGATTCTCTCTTTATCTTTTGCTCTTGGCATTTTAATGATGATGTGTCTTGGTGTGGTCCTCTTTGGATTCCTTTTTTTGGGGGTTCTCCGCGCTTCTTGGACCTGTAAGTCCATTTCTTTCACCAGGTGGGGGAAGTTTTCTGTCATTATTTCTTCAAATAGGTTTTCAATATCTTGCTCTCTCTCATCTTCTGGCACCCCTATAATTCTGATGTTGGTACGCTTGAAGCTGTCCCAGAGGCTCCTTACACTATCCTCGCATTTTTGGATTCTTTTTTCATTTTGCTTTTCCGGTTGGGTGTTTTTTGCTTCCTCGCATTTCAAATCATTGACTTGATTCTTGCGCTCCTCTGGTCTGCTGTCGGGAGTCTGTATAATATTCGTTATTTCAGTCCATGTATGCTTAATTTCTAGTTGGTTCCCCAACATAACATCGAGGGTCTCATTAGTTTTCTTGTACATCTCATTAAGTTTATCGGCGGCTTCTAAACAGTTCTTGAGAGACCTTAAAAGTGTGGTTCTGAACTCTATGTCTTCCATTGACAATTTTGTCCTGTTTCTTTGTCTCCGCATTTTGTTATGCTTCCTTGGTGCACCCCCTAGTGGTCTTTGTGCGCAGTCTTGTAGTTAAACCTTGATTGTTGTAGCTAATACCAGGGAGGGTTTGACCTCCAGGCCAAGTGGCTATGAGAATCAGCTGTGTCTGCAGTGAGAGAACTTCTGTCCTCTAGGGAGGTGCTAATTTAGCCTTTGCCTGATGCTATCCGGCAAATGCCTCTGTGCAGGGCTTGGGCATGGCGGGTTGCACAGGATCAACAGGGTGGGCCAGAGAGAGCAGTTATGGCGGCTCTCAGTCCTGTCCCCAGGGGCTCTGCCTCTCTGAGTCCCAGCACCCGCTGCAAACCCCGGAGAGAAAGCTGCACTCGCTCTGACCGAAGCCAGACAGTCCCGCTTCTCCCGTTTGAGTCTGGGTCCCTAAAGACTCGCCCGTATCTGGAGCTCAGAGTCTGCGACTCCCTCCCGATTGAAAACGCCAACAGCGCCCTCCGCCGCCAGCCCGCTCCGCGCACTCCGCACCTCAGAATTTGACTTCAGCACTACACCTCCTCTGAGTGTCTGTATGCGTTTCTCTTTCCTCCTAGTTGTAGGACTTCCACTCAACCAGCGTTCCTGTGGTTCTGGGTGATGTCTGTTCCGTTTTTTAGTTTCACTTTTGAAGTAGTTGTTCAAGGCAGCAAACTCCGGCGTTAACCTACGCCGCCATCTTGGTTCCGAAACCTAATTTCTTAAAAGGGGATATATAAGGAAAAGGTTGTTATTGGTTTTATTATCCTATATTTCCATTTTGGGTATTTGACTATTGTATCTTGTAGAGTAGCACCATTCTTTCAAATGTTTTCTTTATCTAAATTATGAACTACTTGATCTATTTATCCATTTATCCACTCATAAAAATGAGATCATTATTTTTTTGTATTTTGAGGTTATGTACATATTGTAATTTATTCTAGTGTGATACTTATTTGATAAAAAATAATGATTTACGTATTTCATTTACATATTTCAATAAATAAATATTTTTGAAAGGTTTTCTAAAACGTATTTTCAAATACATTCCAAATATTCAACCCAGTGTGAATTTAATATCCTTATATAATAAAACCCTAATATGCAAATCAAGCGAATAGTGGAATAACTGGTCGCTATGACACGCACTGACCACCAGGGGGCAGAGTTGCCCCCTGGTGTAAAGTGCACTCCCACACAGGGGGTGCTGCTCAGCCAGAAGCCGGGCTCACGACTGATGAGCGCAGGAGCCTCTCCCACCTCCACAGCAGCATTAAGGACACCTCGGGGGATGTCCACCTGACAGTTTAGGCCTGAGGGGTCCAGGACTGTGAGAGGGCACAGGCTGGGCTGAGCACCCCCCCCCCCCCAGCCCTCCTCCCCAGTACAGGAATGTCATGCACCAGGCCTCTAGTAGTCTCTTATAATGGTAAGCTGAATGTGGAGTTTGTGGAGGATCATCACAATGTGTATTTGGGTTTAGATTTAATGATTTTCTCAAAATTAGTTTATTTACCTTGAGATTCTCACCTCTAATTAAAAATGAGGAGTGAGAATTCAGATTACATGCAGAAATCAACTAAAACTCACATCTGGTAGCCTTGCTATTTTGCCTGTGAAAAATTTAGGAGTGGTATCTGATTTTATAATAGGAGGGGAAATAAAGGTGTTCAGTTTTTCGTTATTTTGGCTTTTAGTCAGAGAAGAAAGGTATGTGTGACTTTCTAGTAGCACCATGGCCTGACCTGCAGGAACTTCTATACGTTAATTGAATAAGCGCATTTACTAGTAGCTCAGGGAGACAAACTGGAAAGTTACTACAGATCCAGCTCATTCATCTCATCTTCCTACTGAATTAGAAACAACTCAGGAACAAAAAGCCTTGTCGTCTTTTCAAAGTAAAATAAAACAGAAACAGAATAAATTGTAATGAAAACTAGTTTGATAACAGTAGAGCAACTATGAATATCTTACACAAACTTCTCATACAACAATGTGAAGATTTTAACATTTTTAGCTTGAACGTGGTCATTAGAAAAAACTCCATTTCACTTAAGAATGGGAGAGAATTGTGTGGGCAGAATTTTTCACCTTAGATTGATTGTTTAATCCAAGAGGAAGGAAGGACATGCCATGGTTGTTTTTGTCATATTAAATATTTAAGGATACTTTCTAGGGTAGAAGTAAAAACAAAGGATACTTTGTATCTATTTTGAAAATGTAAATGACCTAAAACTTTTCATCTTAATATTGAGAGGATTCCATTAGTTGTAAATGTTTCTTATTAAAATACTGTTTTGTCAAACTGTATTTAAATGAGCTATCTTGGTAGGGGTAAAATATTTTTAATATTTTACTTCTTAACATTGAAGTCATGTAAAATACAAGAGTTCTCCTTTACCATACTATCAAAAATAATGTTATCCCCCACCAATAAAGCGCTATCACCTTACCTGCGTTATTTCTCTTCGTGGGATATTTCACTCCTAAATATGCTTGTCTGTCTGTTTGTTTATTGTCCGTTTTTCCACTAGAACATAAAATCCAGTAGGACAGGCCCTTTTCTGTTCCACTGAGAAATGAGAAGTGAAGAAAGCAGTGCAGGGCATAGTGTAGGGACATGGCCAATTTAATGAACTCCAGATTACCAAGTAGTCCAGAATACCTGCACCTGTAGCCTCCAAGCAGGAAAACAAAGCTCTGTGGAAACATTATGTAAAATGGGACTTTTAGGCTGACAGGGGCCTCAAACCATCTTATTCACAAATGGTTGGGAAGATGGATTCCACACATGCCACCAAGTGCAGTTCTTCCATAAAAGTAGGGCACGCTATAGTATGATTATTTTTATTCTAATACTAGAGGCCCAGTGCACGGATTCATGCACTGGCAGGGTCCCTCGGCCTGGCCTGCACCCTCTCACAATTGAGGACTCCTTGGGGGATATCAGACTGCTATTTCAGCCTGATACCTGCAGGTCAGGCCGAGGGATCCGTGCACCCGGCCTATATGATGCCTGTAAGATCTTTAGTTAATTTCTTCCTCTCTTCCCCTCCCCCCTTCCCTCTGAGGTTCACCAGTCTGTTCCATGTTTCCATGACTGTGAATTGCCTCCTGGTGGTCAGTGTATGTCATAGCTACCAGTCGAACGGTTGGCCAGTTGCTTATGCTTTTATATATATAGATTTCCCCCAGTATACTCTACTGTATTCTTTCTGGTTTACTCATTGTCCCACAAATTGCACCTTTTGTTTTCATCTTATAGTTTTTCACACTTATTCCATTCTCAGAGCTGTCTTTCTCTCTGACCTATACCTACCTAGTTAGATCCTACCACTCTTTGTGGAGTGAGCATTCCTATTGATATGTATGTATCAAAAGCACAGTGATTAACTGAATAACTAAATAGATCGGTGTATCTAGGTATCCACATTTAAGAATGAAAGAGCTACATTTTTGAATTTGCTAAGTGGTATTCCATGATGTAGAACTAACAGTAATTTGTCTATATAAAAAATTTTTCTCCTAGATTACTCCTGTTCCTGGCACTCATCCGCTTTTAGTTTTTGTAAACCCCAAAAGTGGTGGGAAGCAAGGAGAACGGTATGTTTTTTTCAAGTCATATTTCTATGTCATATTTATGTAAATAGATTAATTAAAATTGTGGTGTACAATATTTAAAAGCATTATTTCTCATGGCTTACTAATTTTGATGTGAAACAAGTAATGCTAGCACCTATCTGTAGTATATTGGTATGACCTCTCCTTATTTTTACAATTGGAATTTGAAAATAACAATGTCCTTTTATAAACATTTTTATCATAGCTCAGTTATCTGAATTTTCTCTACCATACCTATCACCCCTAGCCCTTGATGGTCAATAGGTGATTTCAGTAAGCCATTACCCAGTACTGAGGAACACAATTGATATCCAGCTTCTAGACAAAGAGTATAAAGATTTCCCGTGTGTGCATTTAGTAGAACATGATGCCATATTTCCCAAAGAAACACATACGGGAAACACATTTAATATGAGTAATGATGAGCTGCATATCAGATATCTCAATATTTGGGCTAACAATACAAAAATGTCATTTTGAATGGAATTAATAATTAATTCATAATATTTAATAAAAATTTGAAAATCACCACATTGGGGAACAAATCTTATATCCTTCTAAAGAGGATAGTTATAAACAAATATGTGCTTCTATCTGCCTTAATAATTTCTAGAAGTTTTTACTACTCTCAACCAAATAAGGAGCAATAATATTAAAAATATTAACACAAACATTATGATAATCAAACAGAAATTACTTTTGAGGTTACCAAATAATGAAGTTGAAATATTTCCACAAACCAAAATTTTGTAAAGCAGTTTCTTTCCTAGTATTTAACTTCCAGCTGTATTTCAATGAAAGGAAGAATGTGTTTCACTTTTCAATCAACAAGATACTATTTCTATTTAAAAGTTTTTTTCTTTTATCAATACTCAGATACATTTCAATGCCACATGATAAATGCTAAACTGAAAAGGTTTCTGATAAAGGTGCTAGGAAAGTTCAGAGGTGAAATGACTATTTCTTAAGACTGATAAGTTTTTGGAAAAGAACTAGCTTTTGAATTGGTTTTGATATAAGTAAATGTTTGCCAGTAAAAGAAGAAAGATTTGTGAAATGGCGTGGCATTTTTCAAGGAACCAGGAGATAGTCAGTGAGGTTAAAAATTAAGGGGGAGGAGGGACAAGATGAGATGTAAACTATTCCAAATATAATAAAACATTTTACATTGTGAATAAATTTACTCTAACCTTTCATCTTAGAAATAACATAACTGTACTTAAATAGCAATATAGAAGAGGGCTAGCGAGGCATGACTTTTGTAGAACAGGTGAGAGAACATGAAAGCCTGAATTAAAGCATGAGATGGCCTAGCCAAGTCTGATAGACTAGAGGCCTGATGCACAAAATTTGTGCAAGATTAGGCCTTCCTTCCCCCAGCTGCTGGCATTGGCTTCCCCCTGGCACCCAGGACCCGGGCTTCCCTTCAGCTGCCGGCAGGCACCGGGGACCCGGGCTTCCCTTGCAGCCCCAGCTTTGTCTGGAAGGTCACCTGGAAGGATGTCCAGTCTAATTAGCATATTACATTTTTATTATTATAGATATTACTTAGGTACAGGATTATCCACAACCAGGTTCAGGTGCTGGGAAAAAGGAGATTGACTCTAAGATTTTTCTTGAGAAACTAGATGATCTGATTAATCAATATTTAGAATGTTAGGGTTCTAGCAGATTTGTGAGTTGGGGAGTGGGGATAAAGCAGACATTACATAGTGAATTTAGAGTGTTTCTGCTAGCAAACATTATAGGAATGTGTTTATAAAAATACATGGGTTGGCAAAAGTAGGTTTATGGTGTGAGTATGCAAATCAGAGTTTTTTCTTGTATTATTATTATTATTATTTATTAATTATTGTATTATTCTCCATATGAACAACTGCAAACCCACTTTTCCCCACCCTTGTATATAGTAATATTGTACATGAATATCAAATTAATGTAAAAACACTAAATTTTCTCTCTCTTTTTTTTTTTGTCTAAGACTTCCAAGCATATGGGCAATATATGTGCTTAGGAACATTTCTGTTGCATTTGTTGTAAAAAGGTTGATTTCTTTCAGAAAAAAATGAATTTTTTAATATGTGCTATTGAAATGTTTACCAATTTTAAGACCTGAATGGTTGTTTATGTAAAATAATTAGGCAGTTGTGGTTCACTTTCTTTGCTTGCATACGTACACTTGCATAATCTGATTTTATAAATGGAATAAATAGTGTTCAACTCTGTTAAGTTGGCTCAGTATCCTATAACTTTCACAGGGATCTGTTAAGAGAAGCTATTTAAGCAATTGTCTACTGATAATTTCAAAATATTTATTTAAAATTTAATTAGCTAAATAATATTTAAATGCAGAATAATGTTCTAAATGCCTATATAGAATACAAATATCATTATTTCTATTTATAAACTATACTAGAGGCACAATCAGGGCAGATTGGGGCAGGGTCTATTGGGCGGAGGAGATGGCAGGAGGTTGGCTGGCTGGCCCACCCTGATTGGAGCCCATCAGGGCCGGGCTGACTGGGGGGAGGGGCCGTGGGCAATTGGCCAGTGGGCTCCACCCCTGATTGGGGTGGGGGGGGCCGATTGGTGGTGGGTCCACTGTTGGGAGGGGGTATGGGCTGTGTTTTGGTCGGCCCTGTCCCCGAATGGGGTGTGGGTGCTGATCGGGGGTGGAGCTGGCTGGGGTGGGGCTGCAGGTGGTTGGCCCTGCAGCCTAATTGGGATAGGTGGGGGCTATCAAGAGTTGGGCCAGCCAGGGAAAGGGGCTGAGGGCTGATCAGGGTGGGGCAGGCTGATTGGGGGCGGGGCCAGCCGGGGGGGGGGGGTGGGGGGAAAGGGCAGCAGGGTGATTGGCCAGCCACTCTGACCCCCATCAGGGTGGGAGGGGCCAATTAGAGGCAGGGACGGCTGGAGGGAGGGGCCATGGGAGGTTGGACAGCCATCCCCACCACCCGATGGGGCAGGTTCACTGGCTGCAGTGGGCGACCGGCCGTTGTGATCTTTATGGTGTTCCAGTAGCTGGCTTTTTATATATATATATAGATTGCTTTATAAATGACTACTAAGCTGCTTTTCCGAAAAGAACCACTAGTTTCTATTAAGCTTTTATATTTTTAATAGTATTAATACAAAATTTATCAAATGTATACAGTTATACCCATATATGTAATTATAACATTGAGAGGTGCTATTTATTTAAAATGTTGATGTACCACTAATTTTTTTTTCTTCCATATTTCATCTGTATAGAATTTACAGAAAATTCCAATATCTACTAAATCCTCGTCAGGTTTACAGTCTTGCTGGAAATGGACCAATGCCAGGGTAAGTTCAAGGATAATGTCATAACCATTGACTCATTTAATAAATAAATTAAATAAGCCTGACATACCTAAAAATAATGTTATTTGAATACAGCAGCTAGATCACTATATCAAAAATAACAACAACATAGAATATCAACTGCATAAAAGAAAGCAATGCAGATGCTGGTTTTTAAAATAGCCTGCTTCAAATATATTTTCCTCCCTTCTAAATATTTTGAGGTAATATTAATACTAGTGCTAATAATGATAATTTCACATACAAATGCATACACACACACTAGCTGGGTGCTTCAACTTCTAAACCATCTGTTTGAAAAACTACTTCCCTTGAAAATCTAGCATATAAATCTAAAGAGTAAAGAAAAGGCTAGTTAACAAAGAAACAAAATCATAATATGATTTTATTAACTTAGCACTTTCAAAATCTAAAGAGTATCATCTCTTACTAGATACTTTGTTGTTAATAGGTAAGATATAGAAAAATAAAATAATTTTCACAACAGAAACCATATACTTTTAATGTCACAAATATGCACTGAAATAAATTGTCCTTAATTTGGCCTCATTAACTAATGAATGCCATCATCTTCCACTGACCTACTTTCTCTCTTTCACCCTGAAAGTAAACATTAGACCCGATGAGGGGAGAGAAGCTCTGTATAACCTTACACAAGGTTCTTTTTTACAAACAGGTAGTTTGTAAAAATACGTCTCCTCCATTATTCTCACAAACTAGAAATCAAGTATTGAAATTGTACTATTTTAAGTGCTCAGAGTAAAATGTATACTAATGTGTGTATGTTAAATAAATATCGGTGCAATGCGATCATTAGCACAGGTTCCCATAATTACACTTATCTCTTTCTTGCACTCCCTGTTACTGACCAGGGCCTCTTTTCAAATGCAGAGCAGTGATCTGTGGAAGGGACTGGCTTTAAAAGGTTCACCATGAGCATTTAGTTCAGAAAAATGCCATTGTCAAGCTCCAGACTCCAGAGTCCAAGGATCATGATCAGATGATTGGGTAGGTGAGCCACACACAGGAAGTCCTTATCTAGATAATGACAAACAAAAGTTAAAGTCTTGATATTAACAAATAAACTCAGGTAGGATGGCTATTTTTCTCCTTTATCAATAGCCTCTGAACTTAAAAGAAGTAGGTCTCATTCTGCAGAATTAAGAAATTGTGCAATCAAAAATGTAGTCATTCCAAGATCTCTGTCACTCCACCTAGACTGCGTACATCCAGGATTTGCCCTGTGTTTCATAGTTGAATGCGATGCCTACTGACTCTGCTAATCACGAGCCTTATAACTTAAACTCTCCATGTCTTTATTATCTTGGTTGTAAGAGAAAAATAGTAGCTGCCTTATAGGGTAGTTCTGAAGTTAAATTCTATGATGCCCATAAAATGTATCACATAATATATCCTCAATTCATGTTATTTATTATCAATACTACTTATAGGAATTAACATGACCACTTTTTTAAGTATATGTATGTATATATTGATTTCTGAGAGGAAGGTAGAGATAGAAACATCAATAGTGAGAGAGAATCATTGATCAGCTGCCTCTTGCAGGCCCCCTACTGCAGATTCAGCCCACAACCCATGGATGTGCCCTGACTGGGAATCGAACCGTGACCTCCTGGTTTATAGGTTGGCGCTCAAACACTGAGCAACAGTCGCCAGGCAACATGACCACTTTTTAGCTCTATGTAAATATATTGCCATAACATTGCTCTTAGCTTTGATTACTCATTTTATTTTTTCCTTACTCTAAATATATACTACATGTTCCCTTTCACTCTTTTAATTTTAGGCATCCTATTATCCTCCACTTTATTTTAATATTAGAGTCCCGATGCACGAAATTTGTGCAAGAGTAGGCCTTCCTTCCCCTGGCTGCCAGCACCGGCTTGCCTCTGGCACCCGGGACCCAGGCTTCCCTCTGGCCGCTGGCAGACACCTGGGGCCCGGGCTTCCCTCACAGTCCTGGCTTCATCTGGACGGTCGTTCAGAAGGACGTCTGGTCTAATTAGCATATTATGCTTTTATTATTATAGATTGAAAAAAATAAAGTAATATATGTACTTGTAAAAACCCATACTACAATAAACATTATTTAGAAAGTAACCTAGAGGCACTGCCACTCCTTAGGGATTACCACTGTGAATTGTTTGTATGTATACTCCCAGAACGTTTTCATAAAATGTAATGTATGTATGTAGTGTATTCACATATAATATACTCATATATATAATACATTCATATTAGACATATATGTTGTAAAGATGGATATTTTAATATTAGTTAGAGTAGTTCTTCTTTTTAAATAGTTTTATTGTTTTCATAGAGGAAGGGAGAGGAAGAAAGAGAGAAACATCAGTAATGAGAGAGGATCGTTGATCAGCTGCCTCCTGCACACTCTTTAACTGGGGATGAAGCCCACAACCTAGGCATGTGCCTTGACCAGGAATCAAACCACAACCTCCTGGTTCATAGGTTGATGCTCAATCACTGAGCCCGGGCGGAATAGTTCTTTTATTATATTCAAAAGCTTATGATAAATACCAGTTACATTATTTTTTAAAGCTACACAATGTTCTATATTTTTGTTAGGCATTCTATTATTACTTTTTAAGTATTTTTTATTGATTTTAGTGAGAAAGGGAGAGAGAGAGAGAGACATAGAAACACCAATGATGAAAGAGAGTCACCAATTGGCTGCCTCCATTACTGGGGATCGAGTTGCAACCGGTTCATCGTGCATGTGCCCCCACCAGGAATTGAAATGTGAACTCCTGGTTCATAGGTGTACACTCAACCATTGAGCCATGCTGGCCAGGCTAAGCATTGTATTATTGATAAACATTTAGAATGTTTATACTTTTAAATTACTGTAAACCATGTTAAGTTAATATCTATCAAATTAGGTATGTTTTTTTAAAAGCATATTCAAATATATTCATTGAATAGGTTGATATAGGTAGAATTGTTTGACAATATTTTCAAATTTGACAAATTTTTAATTATATAAAGTTCTTCCAAAGTGCTATACAAAAAGTATGTACTAAATTACAATCCTAGCAGCAGGAAAATCCTGATTTTCCACAACCTCCTTTAAACTGGCGATCTTTAGCAATTTCTATCTTTGTCCAATGTAACATGCAGTTCAATGACAATGAGCCAAAATAGGTAAACTGATAGTAGATTATTATTTCAGAATCCTTTAAGAATGATGATGTAGTAACCCATTCCTATAATTTAATTAGAAAGAATGATAGTTTACAGTGAAGTCCACACTAAAATAGAATATTTATGCAACAACTAAGTAAAATGGGTAAAGATAGCTTTTTAACAATAACAGCAAGGGTAATGTATATTCAGTGTATATTTATTCAAATGACTACCAGATGCCCCTAACAAGTTTTAGCATTCTCAAAGCACATTGAGCAAAAAAGTGACACTTTCTGCCTTCCTGCGCTTATGTTTTAGTAGAGGAAGGCAAATTAAACTAATAAAATATATGTTATGTCAGTTGAGAAGGTGAACTTAGTGAGCACTGGCAGTGAGTATTCTGTGTATTTTTTTAATAGGCCAAGCCAGGAAGAACTCCCTAAGTGTAGACATGCCAAAAAAATATTAGATATCGTTTTTAATGTGGGGGAGTTAGGAAAATGGAGGAGTAGCAAACATATATACTTCTTCAATAAAGGAAAAAATAATTACATTAGTAATAAAGAGTAGGCTGAAAGAAGGTTTATAGTTCATATGGAAAATAATATAATACTTAATAAATGATACAAAAATAAACTGTTGCATGTACTCACAACCGTAAACCTACTTTTGCCCCATCCTTTTATCTGTAAATAGTACAGTGTAACTTATTTGCGTATACATTTTGTTTATATCTTAAAACAGTCGAATGGAGATGTTAATTTCATTTTAAAGCTAAAAACATGCTCAGAATGATTAAATAATTCTCCCCGGCTACTATTTAATGAATTAAAAAAAAACAACGAAGGAATGAATGAATGTAGAGAAAACATTGAGTGGATTAAGAGGGTGAGATAGAGAGATCAATTTTCCAACCCATTTAGCAATCAATTTACCAAGAGTAAGCTGGTCTGACAGTCACATGGGATTTATGTTTGGGGGTAGGATGCTGCTGAAGAACCAATGATGACAATTTTTAAAGAAAACAAGAATGAATAAGAGATGACACATCATCATGGAATAGAAGAACAATGGTGAGTCAAATGGACAGTTAGGCTTTCACCAGAAACAATGAGCTCTATGGTAAACTTCTCAGTCACTGGCATATTTTGAAAGCTTTTGTAGGCTTCAATGACAAAATATTTGAAAACTTAGGAGATAGACAAAGTGATGCAGAAATATGACTGGTTTAGGAAGAATTAGAAAATATGATTTTTTTTCAGTAATTATTAAAGGAGACTGATAAATTCATACTGAAATTTAACTTGCAAAAATGATTTAGGAAAATTAGAAACACAATTTTGGTCAATAATTGTTATAGACATTATACAATTAAGATCTTTATATTTAAAAAATAAAAATAAAAAATGAAATCAAAGACTCACCAGAATAGTCTATATACAAGTGCTACTTATTTTATGGAACTTTCAAAATTCTAAAAATGCTTCCAAAAGTAGAAAATGAAGGCATACGCTGCAATTTAGTTCATGAGATATAATTGTGATAAAAATTAGAGATGGTATCAAGAATAAAAATGGTCTATTGTATTCATAAAATTAGATGCAAAACTTCTAAGCAAATTATCAAAACCAGCTCCAATTCCCTATAAAATTATTAATAAACAATACCCAATTTAGTACATGAAAGAATAATGAGAATGCAGAAATATATAATTTTACTGATTAAATGGGATCATCCATCTCAAAATATGCAGAAAAAATCCACAGTAATTCATAATAAAAGTTCCAAAGCAAGAATAGAAGAAAGCTTTATTAACCTTATAAAATGAGTCATTCAGAGATGAAAAAGAAAATCCCTACAGCAAATATCACCCTGAACAGGGAAATCCTGAAAGTATCCCAGTTAAATTCAGGAACTAGATATGGTGGTTACCTATGAATACACCAATTCAATAATATATCAGTGCTCCAGACAACACAATACAAGGATAGAAATAAAAATTATAACAATTAGAGATCACTAATAGGACCATTGTTATTAGCATATGAAACCGTTGTTTACATAGAAATCCAAATGAATTTATAAACAAAGTACAGGCAATATACAAAACAGTAATGTGTCTGTTTAAAAGATTAAATAAAGATTAAAAAAAGATTAAAAAAATATAAAAGTTAAATATATTTGTATACACCAGCAACGAAAACATTAAAATTAATTTTAAAATACCATCATTGACACTTAGGCTGTTTCCAAATTTTAGCTATTGTAAATTGTGCTGCTATAAACATAGGGGTATATATATTCTTTCTGATGGGTGTTTTTGGTTTCTTGGGATATATTCCTAGAAATGGGATCACTAGGTCAAATTTTAGTTCTATTTTTAATTTTTTGAGGAACCTCTAAACTGTTTTCCACAGAGGCTACACTAGTTTGCATTCCCTTTTCTCCACATTCTCACCAACACTTGTTTGTTGATTTGTTGATAGCCATTCAGCAAATGAATGGATTAAAAAGCTGTGCTACATATATACTATGGAATACTATCTATACTAATAAAAGGGTAATATGCTAATTAGAACAGATAGACCTCATTTCCTTCTGGACGTCCTTCTGGACAAAGCCACGGTGGTGGGGGCCAAGGCAGAGGTGTTAGGGGTGATCAGGCCAGCAAGGGAGAGCAGTTAGGATCATCAGGCAGGCAGGCAGGCAGAGGCAGTTACAAGCAATCAGGCTGACAGGGGAGAGCAGGTAGGGGCAATCGGGCCAGCAGGGGAGAGCAGTTAGGAGCGTTCAGGCCTCAGGGGAGCAGTTAGAGGCATCAGGCAGGCAGAGGGGTTAGGGGTGATCAGGCAGGCAGGCAGGCAGAGGTGAGGTGGTTAGGAATGATCAGGCAGGCAGGCAGGCAGGCAGGCAGAGGTGAGGTGGTTAGGAATGATCAGGCAGGCAGGCAGAGTGGTTAGGGGGGATCAGGTAGGCAGTCAGGAGAGTGGTTAGGAGCCAGTGGTCTAAACTGGCCATTGGACATCCCCCAAGGGGTCCCAGTTTGCGAGAGGGTGCAGGCTGGGCTGATGGCCTCTCCCCCACCCCATACACAAATTTTGTGCACTGGGCCTCTAGTAATATAACTGTTAGAGAATATAGGCTCTGTCTAATCTTTATTTGCTAATGAACATATGCACTGGTACAACTTCTTTTGGAAACAAAAGTTGCATATATGTTAATTTTATTTGAAAGTAGCCACTGCCCATGACCAGTAGAAGGCATGTCCAATAATGCAGTTTTTTATAAGAACATAAAACTAACCACTTTTAAAAAAGCATATTCACAGAAACTGCATTTAGCAGTAGAAATCAAATAACTTGAACTGCATATGGAGAGATCTTCCACCTAAATAAATTTTATTAACAATGCTTAGTAGATAAATCAAAATGCAAACAATATGTTGTTTACGGCATGCACATGATAAGCCATACTTATGAACAGTGCTCATATTTGTGAATGAGAAGGTGGGGTGCTATAGGAAATGAGCATAGAGCTATATGTAAATTACCAAAATGTTCCACCTTTGGGGTGGGCAATTGCTGTTTATATTATAATATAGGTATTTATATTATACATAATATAGGTGTTTATATTACACATAATACATATTATGTGATACAAGAAACCCAATTGGTAATAGACTGGAAGAAAATACTGCAACATATCTAACAAAAGGTTAATGTTTACAGTATAATAAATAAGGAAATACATGAAAATTTTATGTCCTAAATATTCATGGTTCTTATCAAATATTTAATTTTTATACATTTCTTTTAATGCATTATTTGTATTACTGTAAAAAATGTTTTTATTGATGCTAATTTAAGTGTAAATAGTTTATAGGATAATGAATGAGAACTCAATGGAAAAGGCACAAGACTTTGAAGATGAAGTTCACTGAATAAGTCACATCTATTAAACCTACAAAAATATACTCAACCCATCAGTAAAAAGGGATGTGTGATTTTACAGTCATTAGAATGATCTTCTCTTCTGCTGTTATTACAGAAATGTCACAAACTTGTTTATATGTCATGTTTCTGAGTTACAATAAATGGACACTTACATCTATAATGGGAGCCATTTAGAGGTTCATATGAACTTTCCCTTTCTAGAAGAATAGCCTTCAAAACATTCACATTTTCACATAAATGTGCTTAAAATGTTAGCTACAATACTTACTTTTTTTGTAATAGTGAAACAGTAGAAAGAGGCAGTTTTAAAGTACATAAAGAAAGATGATTTAAGTCACGGAATGTACTACCTACATAATATATTCTCTTACTATTAATCATGAGGCAACACTGTGTACTGACACAGAAAGATGTTTGGAATTTTTTAAGTAAAAAAAAATGCACACAAATAAATTAACAAGACATAGCATAATCCCATTCATGTTAAAATATGCATATAATATGATTTATATGTGCATTTATATGTAAATAAATACACATAAATATTCCATTCTATTCTATTCTATTCTATTCTATTCTATTCTATTCTATTCTATTCTATTCTATTCTATTCTATTCTATTCTATTCTATTCTATTCTATTCTAACCAGTGGTTATCTCTGGGACAAGGGAAGTACAGAGACACATTCCAAATATTTATGTCCTGTTTCAATTCTCTTATTGCAAGAAAATGGAATATATGATTAAATAACTGGCTGCATTACTTGCCCTAGTTAACTCCCCAAAAGCAGGTTGCGTTAATGGCATGCTTCATGCAGTAGCAGCAGAAGCAGTGGCATTTATTACAGCTGACCCAGCAATTAGGGTAGAGTGTTTCTGGAAACCAAACATGGTAGGCCAGGTTAAGATCATCCAAAGAATATATATGCATTCATATATGCATAGCCCAAAGACACAGACAATAATGTGGTGAATGCTTACACAGGGGCAGGAGGGAGGGTGGCAAAAGTTGGGGCGGGTGGAATGGGAGGCATCTGTAAAAAAATGAAAAAAAGAAAAGAAGAAACTTGCCTCCTATTTGCAGATTGTAAGTCAGAAGGAAACACTGGAATAGTTGGCTAGAACCTCAAAAGCAGCCTGCTCAGTTTCTCCCAGTAATGGAGAAGACAGGATCTTCTCAGAGACATATTCACTGACAAATTAGTCACATTTATGTAATTATTCAAGAGAATTTTTGGTTAATAAATATTATGACATGAAATACTGTAGTATATGTTATTTTGGATTATGTAAACTGCAGATCACATCTGGGAGGTATCTTAATAAAAATTGTCATTTCTAATTTTTTAAACTTTAGAGTAAATTTGAAAAGAATATATATTATAGATCTAGTATATGTAATTAAATTATATTTAAATTAAGATCTGTTAATACTTTTAGAATTGTATTCTAGATAATAATTTAATATTTTTCAATAAAATAATTGAGATTTTAGTTTTCAAAAAATAAAAATACTTTTATTAGATGAAATTCTAAGGACACAAAAGTCCTAGTTTTCAAATATCAATCATGTGCAATGACATGCTTATTTTTCAGGTTGAACTTTTTCCGTGATGTTTCTGACTTCAGAGTGTTAGCCTGCGGCGGAGATGGAACCGTGGGGTGGATTTTGGACTGCATAGGTAATGAAGACCCATATTTAATGTGGCTGGGGTGAGAGTGGTAACCTTAAGTTCTGTGTATTTTATTGATTTATTTTATCAATGCATTGATATGTTGGATGCTGCAGAGATATAATTGCATACTATTTACTGGTTTAATTTATTATACTATATTATAAAATTTTAATTGAAAGAATAACTTACAAGTATATGGAAATACTCCCTTTCTAATCCATTTCTCATGGAATTGACTAAACCTTCAGAGTTATTTTTTAAATGAGGCTCCATTTGTTCCTTTGTCCTAGAGAGGGAGCCAAAGAAGATTTTAGCATTTGTTATCAAGTCTATGTCAAATAGATGTACTCATTTGGTATAAACATGAAAACTCAAACCTTACCCTCTGTACACATTCATCATCCATCATCTCTATATATAAAACCCTAATATGCAAATAAACTGAATGGCAGAACAACCAAACAACTGGTCACTATGACGTAAGCTGACCACCAGGGGACACGCGCAGAACATGGCAGGTGTCAGTCATGGTGGGATGGTGAAGCAGGTGAGTGGGGGCGCCAGACCAAGGCGGATCGCCGGTTGCTGTCATTGGGGCCAGCCTCTGGTAGTTAATGAAAATTCTTTGCTCCCATGGTTTGGTCTCACCCAGTGCTTGCACCTGCTGCCAGCACTGGCCTTGCTTGCACCCACTGCCAGTGCCCAGCACTGGCCCCGATCGTTTGGTGCCATCAGCAGGTGCAAGTGGCAGCTGCCAGCCCCGATCGCCCCTCAGGGTTTCTCCACCTCCCCCTACTCCTGAGGGGCGATCGGAGCTGGCAGCTGCCTCTTGCAACAGCTGCTGGTGATGGCCTTGCTTACATGTACTGCTGGCGCTGGAGCCAGCGCTTGCACCCACTGCCGGTGCCCAGCACCAGTACCAATCACTTGGAGCCAGTGGCTGCCGCTCACACCTGCTGACAGTGCCGAACCCGCTCGCACCCACTGCTGGCACCGGCCCCAATCGCTCCATGTCATCAGGCCCCAATTGCTCTGCACCATCAGCGGGTGCGAGCAGGGCCGGTGCTGTCAGCATGTGGGAGTGGCAGCGGCGGAGTGGGGCTGCCAGCAGACAGGGGGCCAGGGGCCATAGTGGGAGGGGCAGGAAGAGGCGTGGAGCATGGGCCCAGACCCACCCCTGTGCCCAACACAGCCTTGCAGCCCACAGTTTCTTTCAAGGTGCACAAATTTGTGCACTGAGCCCCTAGTCTATCTAAATAAAAGGCTAAGTGACTGATCATATGTCTGTCCAACTGCCTGACTGACTGACCAGCTGGTATATATGACGCACACTGGCAATTTAAAAATAAATGTAGACTAGCGCATGCATGATACATATGAAACTCGCTGGAGCCAATTGCACGCGTATGTTTCCATCTGTCATTGTTGATCGTGAATTTGGTTGTTTTTATGCCTCCCATTTAAATTAATGTGAAGACAGTTTCCCATGATGTCAGCATTTGCGATGACTATTAATAAATCACCAGGAAAAACTCTAGACAGAGTAGGCATACTCCTACCTGAACCCATTTTCGGACATGGTCAATTATTTGTTGCTTTCTCTTGAGTTCAAAGAGGGTATGACGTTAAAGTTAAAGTTGTAAATACTTTATCACAAGGGAAATTAGCCAAGCACTCTGAAAGTGTTTTTACTCTTAATGTGGTGTACAGAGCAATATTAGAATAAGTTTAATCAATTTATCAGTCTTTGTTTTTGTCAATGTTGTTTTTATATCATCTTTTTGTTGTTTTTATATAATATCTGTTGTTCTTATATTATGTTTCTATTGTTTATTTATTAATCAATTTATATATTATTTTCATATACATTTTACTAATTTTCTTTCATCTCTGACACTTCTATTATAGAGAAATGATGAATAGCGATATTAAAATATTTCTTCTAATTAATTTTTTTCAATGTGCACAAATCCATGCACCAGGCCACTAGTTATTATCTAAAAAATAGCTACTTTTTATTTATCATGTACTATCTAATAAGCAATAAAGTTAAAACATTGAGCAAAGTCTTTTAACTGTGAACTGACAGAACTGGGATAGAACCCACACTTCAAACATTTTATTCTAGAGGCCCAAGGCACAAAATTCATGCAAGGGCGTTGGCCCCGGCCCCCGCCTGCTGCCTCTGTATCCTGGGGCCTCTGCCGCCTTTGCCTCAGCCCCCCCACGCTGCAGCTTTGTCTGGAAGGAAAGACTTCTGGAAGGACTTTTGGTCTAATTAGCATATTACGCTTTTATTATTATAGATTGCATCCCTCTTCAAATTTAAAAAGCTTGATTTTCATAAGCAAACAAATGAGATACATGATTGAGAAAAGCTTGCTATATTCAGAAAAAATATGTATTTTGGATAGACAGTCAGCTGTCAGAACTGATTACTGCTCAGTAAAATAGATCATGAACTGGTCTTTATGGGAAGATAAATTTAATACAAATATTCACTTCATATTTTGCATTTTAGTTACTGCATGACCAATTCTTTTATTAAAAACTAGAGGCCTGGTGAACAAAAATTTGTGCACTCAGGGGGGGGGATTCCCTCAGCCCCACCTGTGCCCTCTCCTAGTCTGGGACCCCTCAGGGGATGAACACCTGGTGGCTTAGGCCCGCTCCCTGAGGGATTGGGCCTAAGCTGGCAGTCAGACATCCCTCTGGCAGCCCGGGAACCCTTGGGGGATGTCCACTTGCCAGCAGGGAGCAGGCCTAAGCTGTAGTCGGACATCCTTAGCGCTGCTGAGGAGGCGAGAGAGGCTCCCACCACCACCGCTGTACTGGCAGCCATCAGCCTGGCTTGTGGCTGAGCAGAGCTCCCCCTGTGGGAGCACACTGACCACCAGGGAGCAGCTCCTGCATTGAGCATCTGCCCCCTGGTGGTCAGTGTGTGTCATAGTGACCAGTCATTCCCAGTTGTTCTGCTGTTAGGGTCAATTTGCATATTACCCTTTTATTATATAGGAGTGCCTGGCCAGCCTGGGTGAGGCGCTGATGGCTGTTTGCAGGCTGGCCACAGCCCCTTCAGGTTAGGGGTTCCCCCTGGGGTGCCTGGGCAGCCTGGGTGAGGGTCTGATGGCTGTTTTCAGGCTGGCCACAGCCCCTTCGGGGTGAGGGGGTTCCTGCTGGGGTGCTTCACCAGTCTGGGTGAGGGGCTGAGGGCCGTTTTCAGGCTGGCTAAGCCCCACAGCAGGGACCCTCACCCCATGAGGGTGTGGCCAGCCTGGGTGAGGGGCTGATGGCTGTTTGCAGGCTGGCCACAACCCCCAGACACCCAAGCTCCCAGTGGAGGCTGGCTGGAAGCAGGTATCTGGGATTTATTTATCTTTTATAATTGAAACTTGGCTGCCATGAGCAGAAGCCACAGCTGGCTGTGGGCAGGTGGGAAGCTTGGCTTCCTCCATCACCCGGGCAACCAAGCCTCCTGCTTGCTGCAGCTCCATGGCTGCCAGCCGTCATCGTGGTTGCATTAATTTGCATATAGTCACTCTGATTGGCTGGTGGGCGTGGCTTAGGGCATAGTGAAGTATAGTCAATTAGCATCTTTTCTTTTATTAGTGTAGATAGGTCCTTTCACAAAAAGAAAAGAATTGATTCAAATGAATGTAACTATATGTATGAATCGAAGCAAACTTTTATAAATCAGTGCAGGTGAGACTATTCTACCTTTTTATACATGTGGAAATACTTAAATTAAAAATTAATACAAGTTGTCAGTATACATTTGGTAAGCATCTAACAACTTTAATCTAGTAACAGTTTTAAAAAAGCAGAAACTAGTATTAACACTAGTATTTATGGAGAAAGCCAGGATTCAGTAATTGTAAAAATTAAAGAGATGCTCGAATAGTTGTTGAGAACTTGTAAGAATTGTAGAGTGAAAAGAGTAGGATATTATTGGTTTGTTTTAACCCTCAAAATCTAAGCTTTATAAACTGTGGTGCATCTCTAAATAATCTATTTCCTCCCTATTCTTACACACTGTGTGCTGACTTTGAGTGGCTGAGAAGAGAGAAAAAGTAAAGTAATATGTGATTGTGAGATTCATTCAAAGCGTATGATGACTCAGACAATACATGTGGACTCTCACTGGCAGAGATCTCCAGGTTTATGAAGCGCCTATGTTATTTACTCTGCCACAAAGCAGCCCCGTGGGTGGGCACCACATGGGCATTATTGGCACTTTACTAGCTTTTTAATTCAACTGTTTTCAAAATATTTTATTCCTTAAAGTAAAATGTACCTTGAATTGATGTTGCAAAAGGACTTTATATAGGACCCTATCCCTCTACGCTGGTGGCACCCTGTATGTATATTCCTACACTATATATGCATACCTGAGAATTTTTTTAAAAAATTGAAATATTTTATTACATTTTTCAATTATAGTTAACTTTCAATACTATTTCACATTTGTTTTAGGTGTACAGCATAGTGGTTACACATTCATATAATTTATGAAGTGATCACCCTAGTAAGTCTAGTACCCTCCTGGCACAATACATATATATTACAATATTATTGACTATGTTTCCTAAGCTGTATTTTACATTCCCGAGTTTATTTATAACTACCAATTTGTACTTTTTAATCACTTAACCTTTTCCACCTAGTCCCCCAATCTCCTCCTATTTGGCAACTATCAGTTTGCTCTCTGTATCTATGAATCTGTTTCTGTTTAATTTGTTTATTTATTTTGTTCTTTATATTCCATATTTAAGTGAAATCATATGGCATTTGTTTTTATCTAACTTATTTCAATGGAGTTAAACTCAACTTAAACCACAGTTTTTAACTGGATTAGGATATTTACAAAGCTTTCTTCATGCATTAGACTTGAAAATTCCTGTCACTTTGTGAATAATGTTTTTTTGTGTGTGTTTTATAAATTGCTACAAATTCATAGAGATTAATCATAATTTATAACTGTATAAGTCTATAAAACATAACTTTCTCTGCTTATAGTACCTAGTGAAATGCTTTCATTTCATGCCAACCTATCTTTTTTACTGTTGTTCTATCTGTGATCAAAATTTTAATTTGTTTTACTTTTTCCATTCCACAGAAAAAGCTAATGTAGCCAAGCATCCTCCAGTTGCCATTCTGCCCCTCGGGACCGGTAATGATCTAGCAAGATGCCTGCGATGGGGAGGAGGTAAAACAGCCTTAACAACAATGACAATCTTAGTAAAATAGAAATATAGTACAGAACATATTATGTTCTGTACTGCCCCTTCCATAGCCAGCATTTCTTTATTGCATGACAACTGCCATGTGATTTTACCAAATATAATTGCTGTCAGATATGTAGTATATGATTTTGAACAATAGTCTGGAGTAGAAAAACAAATAGTGGACCAAGAGTTAGACTGTAAGTGTTGGGCTTTAATGTGATACTATTTATAGACTTCAGTGGGCATGCAGACTTCCTGACCTCTGTGGTGTAGGGGTTTCTAATGTAAGAAACAAGATAGGCATGAATTAACTCTAAAGTAATATACAGATTTTTATTTCTGAGTTGTGTGCTAAAAGGACAAACTAAGAAAAACATCTAAAGGCTAATGAATGACTAGTCCAGGAAGGAACATATATTTTGAAACCCACTTTACAGCAGGCAGTGGGTTCTGTACTGGGATACAGGATCAAGAATAGAAAATAAAGGCTGTATTCAAAAGGGTCTTAAAGTCTAGTGGCACATCATGTCATATGTAAACAGATAACCAACATAATGAAAGGACTCATCCCTGCAATGACAAGATGACATAGGGAGAATTGTAATGGAGGGATAATGACAGAACCATATAGACCTGGGAATGGACCTTTTAGGCAAAGGAACATCAAGTTCAAAGGACCAGAGAGATAGGAAGCCACTTGACATATTTCTGGAACTGTAAGTGAAATAATATATGTGGAACAGTGTGAATAACGGGAGAATATTTCAAGGTGAAGTCTTAAAATGTTTTCAAGTGTCATTAATAGGCTATAATTAACTGATGATACCAAAGTAAACCAGATTTTGCTAAAGCAGCAAGAATTGAATACTAAGTTTAGCATCTTAAACTCAGAGATGTTTGAAAAGTCTCTACTAAGACAGCAGGAATCAGAAACCCATGGGGATCTTGTTAAAAATATAGTGACCTATCCTCACCCCAAATATGCTGAATAGAAATCTCTGAGGGTGGGACATAGGCAGATGATTTTCTTTTTAAACAAACTTCCGAAGTAACTCTGATTTACAGCAAAATTTGAGAAGAATTGTATTTAGCCTATGAACGATACACACTCAAACGCATAAATACAGCTTTTGAATTTTTTTCTCAATATAATGTTTTCAAATAGGTTATGAAGGTGAAAATCTGATGAAAATCCTAAAGGACATTGAAAACAGCACAGAAATCTTGTTAGACAGGTGGATGTTCGAGGTCATACCTAATGACAAAGATGAAAAAGGAGACCCAGTGCCTTACAGTATCATCAATAACTACTTTTCCATTGGCGTGGTAAGTTTTCCACTAAATGCTATTTTTTTACCAATCCTGGATAATCACTGTATGTAAAGCTTACATTATGAAGGTTTTACTGATTATAAAGAATTTATTTCATCTTAGTGTCAGCAAAACACCTCTTCTAATGGGCAATAATAAAGATTATGAATTTATTTAAAGTTAGAGTATAGCAATAGATAAATGTTTCATGTGCTAAAGGAAAGAAACTATTATTTTGTAATTGGTTTGACCATTTGTGTTAGCAAACTGTAGGTTAGAGTGGTTTATGATAAGGGTTTAGATATAAGTTTTAGTTCTGTTTTAGAATATATTTAGTGAAAATATGAAAACAATTCATCATGTTGCATCTTATTTTCAGGTCTGCATTATAATGCCATAACCTACTAAAGACATTATGTTTCATTTATGGTTAGGTCTGAAATCTAAAAAAAAAAATGTTTCTCTATTGTCAAGTGTGAAATAAGTTAAGAGATTAACTTTTTATTTAATTACTTGAAAACCTTAGACTGAAAGTAAAATATCATTTGGCATTTGAGTTATTAAAATTTTAATTCTTTTTTTTTAAATATATTTTATTGATTTTTTACAGAGAGGAAGGGAGAGAGATAGAGAGTTAGAAACATCGATGAGAGAGAAACATCGATCAGCTGCCTCCTGCACATTTCCCACTGGGGATGTGCCTGCAACCCAGGTACATGCCCTTGACCGGAATCGAACCTGGGACCTTTCAGTCCGCAGGCCGTTGCTCTATCCACTGAGCCAAACCGGTTTTGGCAAAATTTTAATTCTTAAGGAATGCAACAGTGATTTCAAATAATTATGAATTCTAAAATGTATATTGTCTACAGCATTCCATTTCATTTAATATGTTATGCAATATTATCTTATGACATAGGCATGTGCATGAGCACATGCACACACATACACACTCGACTAGTAGACTATACAAAGCATTGGTTGAGTCTATGGAATTAAGAGTAAAGTCATTTGGGTAAGAGTTCTTTAGCAAATATATATTAAATATATATTTAATATTTTTATAGATTTCAGAGAAGAAGGGAGAGGGAGAGATAGAAACATCAAAGATGAGAGAAAATCCCCTATTGGGGATCCAGCCAGTAATCTGGGTATGTGAACTGACCAGGAATTGAACCGAGACCTCCTGGTTCATAGGATGACACTTAACCACTGAGCAACACCACCCAGGGCTTTAGCAAATATTTATATTCTGTGTATCGTTCATTTATCTGCATCATAATGTTTTTTTCATCTCAACTAGTTATAAATAATGATTATGTATCTAAAAGCCTCAAATGATGATTAATAAAGGCTAAATATGCAAGCATTACTAATATTATAAATGATTCTTCATACTCGTGAGAAAAAATGTAATGCATCTTGATCCATAAAAGTCCTCCTACTTATATTTGATATAAAAATATTTTAACAGCTTTATATTTGATACCAATATAAAAATTTTTAACTTATTGAAAGTAATAAGGTTTACTCACTTTAAGTAAACCGTTTAATTATTTTAATAAGTCTATCAGTTTTCAGAGCATTTTTATCATTAAAACAAGAATTTATATGCTTATTTGCAGTCAATTCTGGTTCCTTTCCCCAGCTCCAAGCAATAAATATTCCTTCTGCCTCTAAGATTTGCCTTACATGGATATGTTATATAGAAGAAATTATACAATATAGCCTTTTGCATCTGGCATCTTCCATGTCACATTTTTGAGGTTTGCCAGTATGAACTGCATGAATACTGTTTTCCTTTTTGTTGCTGGGCAGTATCGCACTGTATGGGTATTTCACATATGGCTTATCCATTTACCAGTTGATGAACATGTAAAGTGTTTCCAGTCTTTGTATATTATGAATAATGCCATTCTTTTGAGTCCTTTTAGTGAATTTTTTTGTTTTTGCTACAGTACTTTTTAACTCCAGAAATTCCATTTGATTCTCTTTTTATAATTTTTATATCTTCAGGAAATATTTTATATTTGAGGTCATTTTTGTGATGTTTTCCTTTGTTTTTTAAATGCAGTTTACTTTAGTTCTTTTTTTTTTTTTTAAATATATTTTGTTGATTTTTTACAGAGAGGAAGGAAGAGAGATAGAGAGTTAGAAACATCGATGAGAGAGAAACATCGATCAGCTGCCTCCTGCACACCCCCTACTGGGGATGTGCCCGCAACCCAGGTACATGCCCTTGACCGGAATCGAACCTAGGACCCCTCAGTCCGCAGGCCGACGCTCTATCCACTGAGCCAAACTGGTTTCGGCTACTTTAGTTCTTATGACATGTTTATAATAGCTGTTTTGAAGTCTTTGTCTGGTAAGCCCAATATATGGACACTATTAGAGAATTTGATAACATTTTGGCCACGTCAGTGACATTGTTTTATTTTTTCCAAAGTACATGTCATGCTGCTATTCCTCTGAATGTCTGACAGGTTTTGCTGGAAACGAGAGATTTTATTTTATATAAGATATTGTGCAACTCTGGAACTGGTCCTTCCATAGAGGTTCGAGTTGTTCCTGAGTTTATTTAGTGACTTGCCTGCACTAATTATGTAGCAACTTTCTTCCTATGGTGTATGGATATGGATGCCTCAGTGTTTTGTGTGTTGTTGTTATTCTTGTTTAATTTTTGTTCTTATTTTAATTCTGGCTTCCTAGAAATCACTCCTGTGTCAGCATGATTAATCAGAGTTTGTATTGAAAAACGTAGAGCCAGTGAGTGTTTATCCCTTTGCCATTGGATCTGTGTGTTCATTGGGAAGCACATAAAATCTCCAGGCACTTATTAATTTGATTCAGCTTTTAATATCTCCTCGCCCTTCTTTTGTCTCCTCTGTTAATATACAACGTCTCTCATTTAGCCAAATAAATGTAAATAACAAGGGCCCTCTTTGGTCTTTCATGAACATTCATGCAGCCACCCCTGCATATGGTCTTTCAGACAGCCAGGGATTTGTGGAAATTTATCAAGGCCCGTTAGGGCTGTCTCATTCTAAGTCTAAGATCTCCTGCTGAATTTCTGGCTAGTTGGCTGGTTAGTTGCTTGCCCTAATTAGTTTTTCAAACATAGTTGAGCTCTGACACTGGTCTTCTTGTTCATTTGATACCGAAGTCTTTACTGTTCTAGATCACTCTTTGGGCCATGGAATATTTTTTGCTTGCACTCCAAATGAAGTGAGCTTCACTGAGTAATTTGTTATATGGCTTTGTTAATTTAGGAACTTCTGTTGTGGTGCTCAAAATAGGATAATTTCTCCACCACCCCAAGAGACATTTGGCAATATTTGGAGACACATTTGATTGTCATGACTGAGAGGGGATTGCTTCTGACAATTAATGGATAGAAACTAGGGGAGCTGCTATATAATTCCGGTTCATAAGAAAAGTCCCAAAAATACACAAGACAGAATATTACAGCTCAAATTGTCAAAAGTGCTGAGGTTAAGATCCCCTGACATCAATAAAGAGAAAAATTAAATGAAAAACTCAAGGAGAAACAGCGAAAAACCCAAAGTGTAAAGCAAAGCTATAATAAAAATAAAACAGGAAATATAGCAGAGAATAACAATAACAACAATAAAATGAGAATCTTAGTAAAACTCAAAACTGGATTATTGAAAAGAGTTAATCAGATGTTTTTCAAAATTATTTTTATAAAAATATTGCACAGAGAATTGCAATTAAACAATAAAGAGTGAAAACCAAAAACAAACAAAAAAAAAGCCCATAAACATAAAAAAAGTAATATCTCAACTGAAAGTATATGAGGACTAAATATGGGTGTGTACCAAAGTTGAGAAATGTAATATCAGCTTAAATATTCAATGCTATTCCATTATATCAGCAATGAATTGAAAAAACAACAAAAGTTAAAAGTATATAGGAATTAATAAAGAATATACAAGACTTACATATCGAAAATGTTAAAAATTTCTAGAAAGACAAAATATCAGAATACATTGAGCCTCTTTATTTTAAGGTGGGCTAGCTTAATATGCAAATTAATGTATACATGCAATCTATAATTAATCAAGATTAGATATTAATTTTATGAAAAACTTATTCCAAAAGATATATGACAAAATAGGTACATTGATTTTAATAAAGAAAAATAAGAATTGTTTTACCAAATAAGACATGCTACCAGTAGATTGAATTATTATAATAGAACTAGAGGCTCAATGCACATAAATTCTTGCAAGAGTAGGCCTTCCTTCCCCCAGCTACCAGCACCGGCTTCCCTCGGGCACCCAGGACTCAGGCTGCTTCCCTCCTCCGGCCGCCCAAAGGCACCCGGGACCCAGGCTGGCTTCCCTTGGGCCCCAGCTTAGTCAGGAAAGACGTCCGGAATAACATCCAGAAGATGTCCAGTCTAATTAGCATATTACCCTTTTATTATAGAAGGTACTATGAAAGGATAAATGAAAAAGTCAGTGGAAAAGTAGAGAGACACATATTGAAGCTCAGTATAGGAGTGGCAGAAAACTCATTAGAGAAATGACAAATTGCTCACTGATAGTGTTTAAAAACTAGCTTCTTAGGAGGAGAAAATGGTGTTAGAACTCTCTCTACATTACATAGGCAATTACTAGATATATTTAAGTACTAAATTTGAAATGCAAAGTTTAGGACCTAATAAAATAATATGTAGTAGAATATATTTATGGCTTTGAGGTAGAACAAAACTAATGAAATAAGGTAGATTTTGGGTCCTATTTCATTTATCTTGGCGCCTCCTTCACTAAGTAACGTGTGAAGAGCATATTTCTCTGAAATTGTTGCCTGTGCCTCAGGAGGACACAGGCTCAACACTCAAGGTCACAGCCATTGCAATAAACCTGACGGAGATTTCAAGCTTTGTCTCTACTCAGCAAGGCCACCTTCTACTCAGCAACTTGTATTCCTCTACCCCAGTGGTTCTCAACCTTGGCTGCACATTAGAATCACCTGGGAATCTTTTTAAAATCCTGATTTCTGGGCCTCATCCTCCGGAAATTCTGTTTCTTTGTTACTAATGTTGTGGCCCCACCCCAGTAACAAAGAAACAGAATTTCCGGAGGATGAGGTCCAGAAATCAGGATTTTAAAAAGATTCCCAGGTGATTCTAATGTGCAGCCAAGGTTGAGAACCACTGCTCTACCCCAATCAGTAAATCCAAAAAAACAATGAAATAAAAAGAATCATCTGTATTCCTTCTCTAGATCCTGCAAAACCTGGCTGGATGCTGATTGTCTCCTGTGTGTTTTGCCTAAGGCGGTGCCTGAAATGCTTAAATTTGGGGGCCTCCCTACAATCCCCCCGAGTTGAGCCAGCTGGCTGCACATGCTCGCCCACTCAGGAGGACACGCATGGGGCAGGCACCGGGAGCCTTCGCTGCTGTGGGAGTGGGGTGAGGTGCTCAAATCACTGGGGTCCCCTTGGGTCAGTGGAGGCAGGGTCCTCGTTGAGGCATGCCAAGCAGCTTGTGGATGGGCCTCCTGATGGGTCTGTGGAGGGATCTGGACAATGCGCTTCCCTTCAGAGAGTTCCAGGCATGTAGGGCTGAGAATCCTGGCCTCTCCAACCAGCTCCCAGTCTCTCCTAACCATTGAGCTGTATGAGCCCCACCTGCAGCATTCTGGCCAAGGCTAGAAATAGCCGCCTCTTAGGCCAGTCCTGCAAGGTTTGGGAACGTGATGGCTCACTCAGGATACTCTCACCCTCTCAGGTTGCAGAAATCTCTGGCTGAGGGCGTCTCTCTGGGCCCTGAGCTGTGCCACCTTGGGGAAGGGGTGCCCCATGCAAAGTGAACGTGCTCTCTTACTCTCTTCAATGCATCTATGCTCGGATATTTTTTGTTGCTCCAGCCATATGTTGGGACTTCTCTGCTGGACTCCGACTACCACAAAGGTACTCTCGTGGGTGAGGGGCTGTCAGAATTCATGTTGTCTGGATGGGGATTATGGCTGAAAACTATTTCATTATCTTGCTGACATCACTTTCCAAGAATATTTTTGATGGAAGTAAATACACAGGCAATAAGTTTGAAGATATAACCACAGCTACGGAAAATATTTAAATGATTAAATATGTATATCACTTGCATCTTTATGCCAATAAGCTTTATCTTGTAGATGAAATGGAATCTTTTTTGTTTGAATATATAGCTAAAATTTGTTCAAGAAAAAGGAGTAGCCAATCTAAGCTAGCAGTTCTCAAACGTAAGCCTGTATCACCATCACCTGGGGGCTTGTTACGATGCAGATTCATGATTCTCATCCCCAGGCTTTCTATTTCCGTCGTCTGAGACGGGATCCAGCTGTTTAATGTTCTAAAGAGCTCTCAGGTGATACCAATATTGCTTTTCTGGGTTCATAGTTTTAGAACCACTGTTCTAAGCATATAACAAAAGAGAAAAAATAAAACTGTAGTAAAAGAACTACTAAAACTGTTGCCATTTCAAATTATCTTTCTCAGCACAAGTAATTCTTATATTTACAAAAAAAAAAAATCCCAGAATATAAATTAAAAAGCAAAATCCCATTCACTTTACATCGCCAGTAAACCTCAATATGAATGCCTCATAAACATAACCCAAAAAAGAAAATACGCACTTGAATATAAATGAACTGCTGCAAACAACAAAATTAGCAAATAAGTTAAAATAATATACTTAAGTACTAAAACCTATTAACCAAGTAGAGTTTCTTTCAAGAACATCAAAATGGGGCAATGTTAGCATAATTGTTTAATTTAAATGAAAACCAGGTTTTCTGTTTTTATGATTAAAATGTAATAAACATATGTACACCATTTAAAAAACAAATCAGTAGTTAATATCAGAATAATACTGGCATATGAGAGACATTCCAAATAAAATGAGGAAGAATACAGGGATTTTTATGTCACCAACTTCAGTTAATACTTTTACAAAGTGAGGTAATTAAAAAAAAAGTTTAATAAGCCGTATAAATATTGAAAAGATCTATGATTACTATTTGAATGTGATATGATCACATATAAGGTAAACATGGCATCAACTAAAATAAAACTTAAATCAACCTGCAGGGCCAACTATTAGATAGACATCCTACCAGGTGGGATGCCTGAGTTATCAGACCGACTGCCACTGCATTGCTTGAGCCCAGGTAACCCTTATTTCACTTAACAATAGCCCCAAAGTAAAAGGGCAGTGACGAAGTCATAAATGTATATATGTATAGAAAAAAACAGTGTGTGGGTGTAGAGTTTGGTATTCTACATGGCTTCAAGCATCCACTGGGGGCCTTGGAACATGTCCCTCATGGGTAAGGGGGGACTACTGTACTGTGAAATGACTATGCATGTTGCATTGAGTCTTTATTTCACTGCTGGATGAGAAATCTTTTTTTCCCCTACGTTATTTGATACATTTTGCATAATGAATTCAGCTGTGCTGAACTGCCTATTAAAGACCACAGTATATCCTCTATTTCACATGTTGTTTTTTCCATTTGCTTCTTCAAACTCCACATTCTCTTCAGCTATCTCCCCTTTGGGGATTAGACTTTCTGTATTCTAAAGGCCTCAAGGCCCTCAGTATTATTTTCCAGATTTCTGGATTTGTTGATAGCAGTGATTTCCCTAATCCATTCCAATACTGATCCTACCTGGTCCTGTTTTAGTCCTTGTGGCTTTGAGCTGGAGAGTCAATATCTGGATAAAATGCTGATAGGAAGCGCATACATCTGGGGACTATACTAGACTCCATACTCCATGATAACTCCCTGTTCAAAAGCATTCACTCTTTCTAACAGCACAGAAAGGATGAGTGTTTACATACTCAATATGAAAGGGTGTAGTTCAAATTAATGGCAGCTGCTCACACACTAGGAAAAATTATTTAAGTCCCTATAAACATTATTTTTTTTCCTTTCCTGTGATATATTCATTGAAGCAACATGTGCCATATTACTATCATAAGTGTATCGCATGTAGTTTCAGGGAGGGAGGACTGTTGCTACCCAGAGATATTCCTAGTGGAGGATTCAGTTGAGCAGGTTCAGCAAAATATTCCTTCTGTGGGCCATTTCCTGGGGTTTATAAATGGTGTTGTTGACTAAGGTCTCTTAACTTTTCCTTATGGTTTATGCTGTAGTTATATTAGTAAAAAATTCTAAAATACTGAGTTACTATGGTCATTTGGTGCCCCCATGCTGATTAGTATTTTAGCTACAAAGGAGTTGCTTATTAGTTGATTCCACAAATACTTATTGAGTGCATCCTCTAATTCCTGGGATAAACATTATAGTAGATACAACGATGAACACTGTGCCAAAAAGAAATGTGAATTCCAATATATAGGAGGTAAAACATTACTACATGCATCTTCTCTTGAATGTAGTTGGAAGAGGTACAAATAAGTAGTGATTCAGGGAATTAATTTATTTCCTTTTAAACTGTTAGCATATTTATCTCGTTATTGTAAAGTTGTTATAACATGTTATTGTAAAAGCATGTTATTGTAAAGAGTATGTAGTCCTATAAAAATAGATATAATGGATTTTTAGGTCATATGTCAGCAACTACCTTAGTGTTCTATAATTGGGCATTAGGGTATAAAAACCAAACACACAAACATCTATATTAGCTTTCAATTTAATTTGTGGAGAAAAATTTTTAAAACTCTTTTTGAGGCAGATTGCAGTAACAATAATAGTATGATTTAGTGTTTCAAGCATAAAAAATGTTAAAATAATGAAAGATTTAAGCAAACCCATTTCTCACCAAGTGGAACAGTTATCCTTACAACTGAGAATATGCATAACTATGCATAATTAACACCTATGAATTATCTTCTCCACCCCCTAGATCTTTGAGGCCCAATCTGAAAATCCCATGGATTATATTCATGGAAATGCTCCCACCAATATAAATTATATTTGGCTTGCTGACATCGAAAGATATTCAGCCACAGAATAGTGCTCATGTAAGACCATCTTAGCCCAATTCTGTTTTCTCTCTATAGAGTATTGATTTTGTAGCAGCTGTTAATCATCCCAGTAAGTTCCAATTTGGACACTCTTCAACACAGAAGTCAGCACTGTGAGCAGAAACAAGTAAGGCAATAAGAATTTCAAAGGCTTCTGGAAAGGTCCTCCAGTTTTTGTAGAACATATCCAGAAACAAATTAGCATCACACGCTGTGAAAAAAGCGAAAGCCAATATGAAAATGAAAACCTTATCCACATGAGTACTTCTGAAATTGGACATAAGTCTTTGCTCACTGTAGCATTACTCTCCGAGAAGGAAGAAATCTGACAAAGACAAGTGGACTTTTAGTGCACCATATATATTACCGCCCAAATGTCCTATCAAATAGATATTTGCATGGTTATGATTTAATAGCCTTCAGCCTTAGTCAGTCACTAAGAGCCTCTTATTCCGCCAGTGTAGGAAAAATATGACTACTTAATTCTCATAACCATAAATTTCAAGTTAGTGGAATAGTTACCAATAAGAATTCCTTTGGTCATCAGCCTTTTCTTACATATTCTTCTATACCTTTACTGAAAATGCAAAGGAGATATCTTTTTAAAAAATGATCTTTATTGTTGAACGTTCTACAAATGTCCCTTTTGGATCCCAGACTGATTAAGAATATAGAGGGGTCCCCCCCACATCCCCTTAACCTTGAAGTCAACAAAATTGGGCTCTCAACATGATCAAAATCTCATTTTCTTTGGTTTAATTACAGCATATAACTATTTATTGTAAATATAATTTTAAATGATCACCATTTTTTACTTAAGTTTATTTTGGCCAAATTCTATTGGTCTAAAGGCAATTCTGTTGTTACATTGACAACAATACTTTTTATGCAATTCTAAATGAGGATCTGTGATTATATATTTGAGAAACTAAAGCAGTTAATCAAATGAAAACTATAATTTTCATCATAGGAAGACATTGTTTTAAAACATATTTTTTTTCTTATTTTATGACAAAAAGAAATTTATAGTGACATTAATGCTATACGGGTATAAAATGTTGGAAAGTCAACTTCATATTTTTTGTTGGAGGATACTCTTTCATAGAACATATGCTCCTGAAATGATTATTTATCTCAAGAAAGATTTACATAATTTGAGGAAATTGTCAATCATAAAAAGACCACTAATCTCATATACTTGACAATTATCTCAAATCAGTTTATTTACTTACGAGATTTTATTAGAAATTTAATTCAAATCATTTTCTTACAATTATATAATATTTCTCTTTTATTAACTAAGTCAAATTATACTCTTTTGAAAAATGAGTAACTTATTTTGTAATGAATTATGAAAAATATATTCATTAAGCATCAAATAGAACTGAAAAATTTCAAAATACACCCAACATATAAAAACCAATAATGCATATTATAATTTTATTTCAGTGCCAAAACTGAAATCCTAACTAGAACAGTGTATCAGAAGGCTAAAACAAAATTTTATTAGTAAGATTGCAAAAATTGCTCTTTCACTAAGAAACTGATTGCTATATTTTTAATTGTTTTTTCTCAGCCAGATAAATGTTTAGTTTTTAAAAAATATTCAAACTTAAATATTTTTACAAATTATTTTTCTGCACTTTCTTCATCACCCAAGAAACAATGCATTTTGATTATTGACAAACAGTTCTGTGCTCTAAAGAAGATAAAATGCAGTGAGTCATGATATTTAAAATAAGTCTACAAAATACTTGGGGAAAGAAGAAAATGTATAAAACATCAATTTTAATAAAGGAAATCTTTACTCCTAGGTAATTTAGAAGTCTAAAACAATTGTTTTTGTTGCCACCACTTCATCCAATACCAGAATCAATACAAATTGGCTCTGCTATTTACTCTCTCCCATACCACTTTCTTTTAATTTAACTTATTTATTGTTTAAACTATTACATATGTCTCCTTTTCCCCCTATTGACTTCTCTCTGGCCATTCCCCCGCCGCCACCACCACATTCCCTCAGCCCATTCCCACCCCCCCACCACATGCCCTCAGCCCCCTACTGTCTGTGACCCTGGGTTATGCCCAGATGCATGCATACAAGTCCTTTGGTTAATCTCTTACCCCTCCCCCGACCCCGGCCATTATCAGTTTATGTTGTTCAGAATATTCCATAAATGAGTGAGATCATGGTATATGTATCTTTTCTAACTGGCTTATTTCACCTAGCATAATGCTCTCCAGTTCCATCCATGCTGTTGCAAATGGTAGGAATTCCTTCCTTTTTACAGCAGCATAGTATTCCATTTTGTAGATGTGCCACAGCTTTTTTAATCCACTCATATGCTGATGGGCACTTAGGCTGTTTCTAGATCTTAGCTATTGTAAATTGTGCTGCTATGAGCATAGGGGTGCATATATCCTTTCTGATTGGTATTTCTAGTTTCTGGGGATATATTCCTAGAAATGGGATTGCTGGGTCCAATGGGAGTTCCATTTTTAGTTTTTTGAGGAAACTCCATACTGTTTTCCACAGTGGCTGCACCAGTCTGCATTCCCACCAGCAGCGCCCGAGGGTTCCTTTTTCTCCACATCCTCACCAGCACTTGTTTGTTGATTTGTTGATGATAGCCATTCTGACAGGTGTGAGATGGTACCTCATTGTTGTTGATTTGCATCTCTCGAGTTAGTGACTTTGAACATGTTTTCATGTTTCTTGGCTTTCTGTATGTCCTCTTTAGAAAAGTGCCTATTTAGGTTCTTTGCCCATTTTTTTTTAATTGGATTGTTTATCTTCTTTTTGTTAAGTTGTATGAGTTCCCTCTAAATTTTGGAGATTAAACCCTTATCAGATATAACAGTGGCAAATCTGTTCTCCCATGCAGTGGGCTCTCTTGTTGTTTTGTTGGTGGTTTCTTTTGCTGTGCAGAAGCTTTTATAAAACTTTGGCTATTTTCGCCTTTGATGTCGAAACTTACAAGTCCAGTAGCAATATCTTTCTCAGTATTTTCTGCACTTAACCTTCACATACTTCTTTTTTCCTTCAAATTCTTTTCTTACTTTCTTAGGCCCCACACCCTCTCGAGTCTGATGCTTCTCTGATTGTGTTGAGGGATCTATGTCAGCTTTCATGGCCTCTAAGTTCCTCTGCCCTTTGATCACTGATGATCATCAGAATTGTGTTTCTGTTTTGCTCTTTTCTCAGCACAACTTCCAGGGTTGTTTCATTTCTTCTCATGGTTTCAATTATTTTCTATGCAGATGATAGCATTTTCTACTTCACATATCCAGGTTTCTTCCTGGATTTTCATAAACCAACACAACTAACCAATGAATTCTGTTGATTTTAACCTCTAAATATTTTTCTAGCCCCTAACTAATTTAGACTCTCACCACCTCTGTTACACTGTCTGCCCATTGCTCTCTCTGTTGCTGGGACCAATGCTCCACCTAGCCCACCATGCTTCTAGTGGCTGCTATTGCAAACAGATGAATTCCATTCTCCCTTATCTTGTACTGGTCCTCTCTCCTCTTCAGCCTCTATTCCCTTTTGGGCAGTGCCTGTAGTTTTCAAAATGTCTTTGTTCATTCTGTTGGCTTTGCTGATGCCATCAACTCTGGATGGAACTGGCTACCTTTGTCCCCCTCTTTTAATATCCCCTAGTGTGCCCACACTTTCTTCATTTTCAAGCAATTAGATTAGCTCCTGACTATATTTGGGTCATCATCTCAAGCCCTCCTTATATCAACATGTCTTTCCTGAGTTACCAGATTGGGTTTTCCACTCCTTTTCCACACATCTTTAGTTAACATTAATCACATTCCCATGTTGTTTTTGTAATCATCTGTTCCTTTTTCTTCTCATGGAATCTGAGCTCCTTGAGATCAGGAATGTAAGTTATTCAAGTATCCTTACTTTTTGCACATGCATTAGCACACAGCCGTTCTGGGTCGATATTAAATGATCAGTTAGCTATGAATGAATACATGTTCCACTCATCCAAGCTACAGCAGAACTCTTTGTTTCTTTATCTTGCTCATATTTAAGGACATTCTCATTGTTAGAGGAAAGCAAATAGGATAAAATCCCCATCATAATTTAAACAAATCTGTATGTGTAGTTCAGTATGTTATGCTTTTGAGTATTTCTTACAGTTTTAGTTTATCAGATTATTAAAAAACTGCCTAATGTGCACAAAGGAATTCATAACGTGCAACACATTTTCTATACATGTATTTCAAAACATGGGATCTTCTAAAAATGCTATATAACATAGGAGAGAGGCTTTTGTCTGATTTGAATGATTTTAACAGAATTTTGATTTCCTTACAGTCATTTAATTTTTGGGACATGAACTTTCCTAATGTTCCATAGCTAATTTAATCTTACCTGGGCTTAGCTGTCATGCATTCTTAATGACTAAACTTGTAAAATATATCACAGCTAAGGAATTTTTTTAACATTAAAGAAAAGCCCTATACTTTTGCTAAGAGCTCTAACACTGCAAGTGACAGTGATAAATGAGAGTGTATTCCTGAAGATGTAATTAATCTGCAATGGGGTCAGAACAGCTCCTTAGGTAAATGAAACTGAATTAGCTGTGTAGTGTGTAATTAACTTACCACCGTATTAGTCCAAGTGTAATATGATCATTATATATGTAAGGTATTATTTTCTCCATAGTAAAGTTGTAATTTGCTAAGTAATGATTAACAATTCATGTTAATATTTTAGTCATATTATCATAATATAATTGTCATACATTTTATTGTATTACACTCAACATTTCTGTTTGAAAGGCAGAAATGTATGTGTATTCTTAACACTGAATGTACAGAAAGGAATAATCAAATATAAAGTCTTATTTTATTGTGATTAGATTAGTTCTTGCTGGCACTGGTTGCAGCGGGTTTATTTTCAATTGCTATGATTGTGGAGGTGTATATAATAAATATTAATGCAAATCATTCAACCTACATTGAGTGTCTGTTAGTAAGAAAAACTGAAGGAAATAGAGTAAGGAATTCTTTTACCTTTCAAACCCATAACCAGATCATTCCATATTGAACACTGAATCTGTAATAAGTTCACACATTCAGTGATCAATATAGATATTAGTTAACCAGTAAAGAGCTTATTATATGCTAACTCTGGCGCTTTTCTATAAGATTCAAGAGTATTCTAGGGGAGTAGGAAATCAAATGAGACTCAGCACAGAAATAAAATGTGCTTTGGTTAGAACTGTCTGGAATTCACCTGGCCAAAACCCAACATTGTATTCCAGTCAGCGACATGGTCCAATACCTCCATCTGTAATTCCTTTTACTCTAGAATAGTTTAATTATATATACTCACTGGGAGACCCTTAATTTTTCCCCCTGAGCCATCTTTTGCAATTGAAAAGAATTTCTCTGTGCCGCACACATTAGCCTAACTCTTTCTCAGCGCATCTTAATCTTTCAGAGGTTCCAGCAATGAGACTGAAGGCCATACCTTGAATCACATCCTTGCCCAGAGGCAGTTTAATAACTTCAAAGTTTTTACGAATAGGTATGACTTCACTTTTGTTCCTTACAAAAGTTGAGTTTTTAATCTACATATGTTCTCTTCAGCTGTCTCGGTTTTATCTTGTACTGTATGGGATGAGGAGACATTTCCTCTTCCGGTCCTAATGAATTCTCTCTCTGTTCTTTTATTCCTTATTGCAAAGTCTCTAATTCTTTTCTGGGCTCACCTCTTTCTTGTAATACCACCGTTGGCAGCCAGTGCACATTGCTTACATTTAAAGTCTATGTTCTCCTGGAGCTTAAGATATTTAAGCACATGATCAATCCCCTTGTTTTGCCATGGTAAGCCATGGCTCATTACCTTCTTTCCTATTACTTCTTTTTTTTAAGTTATATTTTTTATTGATTTCAGAGAGGAAGGGAGAGGGAGAGAGAGATAGAAATATCAATGATGAGAGAGAATCATTGATTGGCTGCCTCCTGCACATCCCCAACTGGGGATTGAGCCCGCAACCCAGGCATGTGCCCTTGACCAGAATCGAACCTGGGACCATTCAGTCCACAGGCTAATGCTCTATCCACTGAGCCAAACCAGCTAGGGCTTTCCTATTACTTCTGATAAGAGTTTCTTCACTGTGCACCATCCTGTGCCTAACTGCTAAGCCAGTGTCCTATATTTTCTTATTTTTTAAATAATAACAACACTTTCTGGAGAGTAGCAATTTCTGTTACAATGTGATAAAAACACCACAAGTCTCTTTAGAAACAGTTTTATGTTTCATTCAAGCTCTGTGTCCAGCATGTGTTGCCAGAATTCTCTGATCCATGTCATCCTCATTCATAGAACCAGCTGGAGGTTGTTATCTCAACTTAGAAAGTTGATGGCTGCTTTGGCAGCAGAAAAGAGATAGAGTGACTCACCCACTGACTCTTCAGGCATTGGACTGATAGTGATATATATCAATTTGTTTCACTTTTTTTCTTTAATAAAGCAAATCACATGGCCAGCCCTAATTTCTGTCAGTCCCAAAAAGTGGGGAATTGAAAAATAGTGAAACAGCCTTAATGACTATCTTAGTTTGAGCATAGAGAGAAGTAGAAAATGTAAAGTAAACAACAAATTTTTTTTTTAAATCTGACAGATAAAACTTTTAGCAGTAGCTTCAGGTGGAAATGATGGTTTTAGAAAGGATGAAATAGTAGCATGTATAAAGGAAATGGGAGAATTTTCAAAAGCTGAGTTAAAAAAATATATTTTGGCATTGACATGAAGAAGCATCTGATTGTAGAAATACAAGTGGGAGTGAATGAGGGGGAAAATTGACATTTGGTAGCAAGCCTAGAAACGGAGAAAGAGAAAGAACTGACTTACAGGGGAAAACAGTGTGATGGGCCTGAAAAGCAAAAATGAATTTCTGTAAAAGAAAACAGCACTACTAAGGAATTTAACACCCTGTACAGGAAGCATTTTCCTGTCAAAAAACAGAATGTGAAGTTTTAATCATTACTATTCAGGCTCCTGTATTTTTGACTATCCATGTAATCGATATAATAAATCCCCTTTTTTAATTTATATACTCTTTGAAATATAATAACCTGAATTCTTTTCCTTAGACACCAAATTTTGACAAACATGTTAGTAATGTTAGAGACCCATGAGAATAAACATGTTATTGACATTTACCTATACAAAAATGAGTGAATCCCTAAATATGTTAACAATTTTAAAATTCCTGTTATTCAGGTTTTCTATTATTTTGATGATTTTGTATTTTAGAATTATTCACTTTGTTCTATATGGTAAATACCTTCAAGGTGATGAAATCCACTGCTATCCTACAAAACATTTACAAATAAAAAAATCACAGAAAGGTTTCCAGCTTTATTAAGGTACAATTGACATATAACACTTTATAAGTTATATACTTGGATACACTTTGATTTGATACTCATATATTGTAAAAAACAATCACCATAGCATTAGCTAATATCTGCACATGTCATATAATTACTATTTCTTTATTGTGGTGATATAATTTGAGATCTACACCTTAAGCAACTTTCAAGTATATAATGCAGCATTAACTATAAACATTATGTGCCATATTAGATCCCAATTTATTTATCTTATCACTGGAAGTTTTCTCTCTTTGACAAATGTCTCCCCATTTTCACACTAGCCCCTGGTAATGACCGTTCTAGTCTCTATTTCTATAAGTTGAGCACTTTTAGATTCTACATATATGTGATCCTATATAATAAAAGCCTAATATGCTAAGTGTCCAATCGTCTGGTCATCTAGTCAACCAATCAAAGCATAATATGTTAATGATAGGCTAAGGCCACTCAACTGCTCGCTATGACATGCACTGAACACCAGGGGGCAGTCAACCAGTCACTATGACATGCACTGACCACCAGGAGGCAGACGCTCCGACCAGTAGGTTAGCTTGCTGCTGGGGTCCAACTGATCGAGACTGAGCGAGATGGGCCTGACACTCCCTGGAGCCCTCCCGCATCCCTCCCTGGCTGGCCAACCTCCTGTGTTCCTCCCAGACCCTGATGGTGCAACAGTGGGGTCCCTCGGCCTGGCCTGCACCCTCTCACAATCTGGGACCCCTCAGGGATGTCAGAGAGCTGATTTCAGCCCAATCTGCAGGCCAGGCCAAGGGACCCCACTGGTGCATAAATTCGTGCACCGGGCCTCTAATATCATATAATACTTTGTCTTACTTTTACATGTTTCAGTTAGCATTATACCACCAAGGTCCATCTATGTTGTTACCAACAGCAGGGTGTCCTTATTTCTCATGGTTTGGTAATATCCCATGGTATACATATATGCCTTATCGTCTTTGTCCACTCATCCACAGATGAATATTTAGGTTATTTCTTATCTTGCCCTTTAAAGCTGCAATGATTATGGGAGTGCAGATATCTCTTCAAGATCCAGATTTTGAATATATACTCAAAAGTGAGATTGCTTAATCCTATAGTAGTTCTATTTTTAATTTATTTAGGAATCTCCATTTTATTTTCCATGGTGTCTGGAATATAAATATAATAATTTATATTCCCACCAACTAAACATTTACAAAGACAAAATCATTATATTGTGTAATTTTTATATGACTTTAGTCAATTAGTATTCTCAGTGATTGCATCTAATTCAGTTTTAAGGAACTAACTAGTGAGAAATCTTTCTTTTATTAGTATAAACTGCACCATCGCAAGGCTTTCTTCTGATGTTCTGCTGAAACTCCCTAAACGTGTGATTTTTACATACATGATGGTGTGTTATAACTGTAAATAAAGGAATAGTTTAATTATTTTGAGATAATTTGAAATGTTTTTATTAAACACTGGATTATAGATAAATAAAATACACCCCCAAAGCAGTGTAATATCTTTAATGATACACAAAAAAGCTTTAGCTAATATATTTATCTTTGTCAAAATAAAATTATTTTTAATGTACATGATATCCTATAATTTAAAATTTTCCTTTCTGTTCCCTTGAAATCCCTGAGGAATATGCAGAGTTCCAGAAAGGATTTGTGGGTCTTCTTCTCAATTTTTTAATAACCAATCAGAACCTTCTGAGCAAGCAGTGTCTTGAATTTAAATTCATGGCCATGCAATGAGCTATTATTTATTGAGATTTTACTACATGTGAGAGCTACTTTGTTCTGGCTGCTTTAAAAATATTATTTCATCTTATTATCTCACATTGTGAACTGGTCATTACTATTCTTGTCTCATTCCACTGATGAGAAACAGGTTCATGGGGGTTAATTTTCCCATGTTCATTTAACTGATGAGGGGAAGGGTGATATCAAAATGCAGGGTTTTATTTCATACTTTGAGCAGGTCATCCAACTGCATTATAATTAGTTATAACATTATAAGTATATTTTTACACACTTTGCCATTGATAAAATGGAAATTTGTCCAGCTTTGTGTATATAGAAAATTATTTTAATTTCTCACATTTTTAAGACAATAAGACATGACATAGATTAGTAATGTGTTTCAGCCCATAGTGTGAAACTGTACCAATAACTTTATATCTCAAAATTCTTAAGTAGTCCCAATGGATTTATTTACTCTTTTAACAGCCATTTAGCAAATTCAGCTATAAACACAACTCTCTAGGGTCTCCATAAACATAGATTTGGGAGCAGATGGCAGTAGAGATAAGGTATTTTCTTTGTGCACCAAAGTACCCGGAAGTCCTCTTGCCACAACAATAATTGAGCTGGTGTTTGGCTGTAAGAAGGGAGGCATGGTTAACGTCTTTGGAAGATATTCCTGTGTGGAATATTCCCAACCGAGAACCCTCACATTGTGTACTTGGACCACTGGCAGGCAGGCGTGTTATATCCACATTTGAATGTCTGGATCATTTGCCTCTTCAAGAGAGAGGCAGCTACAAGTTGGTTCAGATGACCAGGCAAAATAGTGGAAAGCGAAATGCAAGACTGGTAAAATTATACAGAAAATCTTTTCCTCCAGCGTCATTTAAGAAGCAAAGGAACTAAGTAGGAAAATAGCGTATGCAAGTGTTTTCTGGATAAGAAAGGATGAAGAATGATGTGAACAAAGTTATGAAATGGAGAATCCAGGTAGGACAAACTATGTTGGAGAAGAGTGAGCACTGTGGCTCCACAGAGGTTCTTGTCCGGGAGAAGCAGATGACCCTGAGAGAGCTTGAGAACACCAGTATGGTGCACCTTGAAAAGTTTGGAGGTTAAGATGTAGCCTCCAAGGAACCATTGGAAGATTTTGGAGAAACAGTTGATCCTTTGAAAGGAATGGTGTTTTAGTAAGAATAATCTGACTGCAGCCAAGAAAAGGTATTTAAAAATGAAGGCAGGGAGGGTGACAACAGCCTCAAAGGGTAGCATGGTTCCAGGGTATAAGGTAGATGTAATGAAATGGGGCAGGATTGTTAGGATGGTAATATTAGAAATCGAACTTTGCTAGGGACAGAACAATCAAGATAATTTGGTAATAGACTTGTGCTGAGGTTGACATGTCTACTAAAAAGGTTACGACTTCAGAAAATTTCTCCAACTTCCTGATGTCAAGTTGGAAATTGAGGTCTGCAACTCAGAAGAGAGGGTGTGGTGATGAAAATTGAGAGTAGATTGATGTTGATGTAATTGCTAGGGAAATCCTTTAGAATGTAATGAAAGTAGTCTATGACTGAGTTAGAGAATAAGTATTTACGATCTTTGGGGAATTTGAAAATGTTTAGATGACATTGCTTCTGTCCAGCTCTCTACAGATAGCAGTTTATTGTTTCTTAAAAGACCTCTAAAACACAAGTAATAACTTTAAACGTGTTATTCTGTACATGTATTTGTGGGGGCATCTCTGTGATATTTTATCTTTTTTACTTCTTTATCCTCAGTGGGGTCAGTTCATTCCTGAATTTGTCCTGGCTAACAAGTAGCACAGTGGTTCTCAACCTTCCTAATGCTGCGACCCTTTAATACAGTTCCTCATGTTGTGGTGACCCCCAACCATAAAATAATTTTTGTTGCTACTTCATAACTGTAATTTTGCTACTGTTATGAATTGTCATGTAAATATCTGATATGCAGGTTGTATTTTCATTGTTACAAATTGAACATTGCTGGGGTCCAACCCCAGCAGGTCCAGGGGTCCCCAAAGGTGTGGACGGAGTCAGTGAAGAAGGAATGACACAGAGACAGCGTTCAGTTGATCAGCAGCCTAGCCAGGATCTCTAGCCAGGATCTCCAGCCAAGTTCTGGTATGATCTCCAGCGAAGTTCTGCTTAGAATCTCCAGCCAGGTTCTGTGTCCATGTTCTCTTGCTAGGTTCTCCAGGTTCTCCAGCCAGGTTCTGTAGCCATGTTCCCTCACTAGGTTCTCCAGCCAGGTTCTGTCCATGTTCTCCAGCCAGGTTCAGTCACCAGGTTCTAGTCAGGTTCTCTTGCCAATTTCTGTAGTCAGGTTCAGTCCAGGATCTTTTGCCATGTTCTCTCCAGCGAAGTTCTTCTGTCTCTAGGTTCTGTGTAGGTTCTGTCTTCTAAGTTCTGTGTTGTTACATCTGTATTTATACCAGTTGATTCCAATCCTATCAATCTCTATTCCAAAGGTTAGGGCGTTTCTTATCTCCATTCCAGGGAGTAAAGATTATGTAGCTTAAGCATGATTGTTCATAGTTAAAGTGATTAATTACCCGCCTGGCACTTAGTTAAGAGGTTTTATTCCCTCCCTAACTTCAGGGGAAAATCCCTACCTGGGGAAACAACCTTTCACAGAGAGGTGACCTTTGTTAAAACACATAGTGCCAAGAAGGTGAGCAAACATATTAAGAACAGTATGCCATATATGCCGGGTCCCTTGAAACAGCAAGGATGGACCGGGTCCTGGCAGAACATAATTAAAGCACAATGATTACTCACAAAAACAATATGTAATTATGTATGTGTTTTCCGATGGTCTTAGGCGACACCTGTGAAAGGGTCGTTCGACCCCCAAAGGGGTTGCGACCCACAGGTTGAGAACCGCTGAAGTAGCAGGATATATTGCTGATAGTACTGCTTTTCCATTTGGGCTCTAATGCATTGCCAGATTTTTCATCCAGGTTAGTAGCACTTTGGTGTCCTCACAGGTGAAGTGGCAGCAAAACTCACCTACGTTTGTGAATGATTTTCATTTTCATTTTGAAAATTACCATCATTAATTGATTTGTTCTCTGCTCCCAGGAGTGAAGGAATCTCACAGGTCTTTGAACAGGACATCACTTTTCATATGAGGGTATCAGGGAAAATTTCCGTTGTAAAAAAGGGAATAACACTTTCAATACAGTATTTCTCAAGGTGTAAACCATTGGTCACAGGTGGATCTTTATAGTTTGTCAGATGTCAACAAACTGTGGTGACTTTAGATGAAATTACAATGAAGTAGTTTTGTTCCCATATATTGCACAAATTTTAAAATAAGATTAATTACTATTTTCATAGATACTCTATTATATTAATAATCTTTGCCTTTTAAAGATTACATCTGTGCTAAAAAGACAATGTTTATCATTTGTCTCAAAACATATACAGGAACAGGATAAATTTCCTCTCAATATGTTCACATTTTTCCATTTATTGCTTGTGTGTTTTAAATATGCATTAGCTATTGTTAATATTATGTTGACTGTTATCCACAATTTATTAGAAGTGAACCAAGGCCTTGAAATAAACTATTAGAATGTGAATAGAATGATAAAATCATGAACTTGTAATCCAATTTGTGAATCATGCTATAAGTGCAGAAGGTTAAACTATATATTCTCACAGTAGTGGATAAATAAGTATGATGACTGTTCAAGCAGGAAAAACAAAATGATATGAAAGGAATTATGAAGATAACAATCTTTTAAAATTAGATTTTATTGGATTGATGATTTTTTTTACTTTACCCTAGAGCTTTTTAGGTTAGATATCTCTGCAAATTTGGGGCATGAACTTTCACTTAATTTTCAAACAAAGTACAACAACCTCCCTGGTAAGCCAATTGAGTTATTTCAGAACTGTGCTGTTAATAAAATTGATTACTATTATTTTTGCCAAGGGCAGGAAAGAGGCCAGCACTTCAAAGGCAACATTAAAGTTACATTTTCATAGTAAATATGTCACATGGTCTCTGAGAGTGTTATAACAACTGCAAAGTTATAATAAATATTATACCCCCAAAATGATCTATGAGAATATTCCTTTATCAAATGACTAGAGGCCCAGTGCATGAAATTCGTGCACTTGGTGGGGGGTGGGGGGTGGATCCCTCAGCCCAGCCTCTGCCCTCTCGAAGTCCAGGAGCCTCAGGGGATGTTGGACTGACAAGCCTAAGCTGCAGACTGGCCTCCCTCTGCCAGTGGCAACCAGGCAGGTCAATCAGGGGATGGCGCCTGCTGGTGAGTGGCCAGCCCCGCCTCCCCTCACTGGCTGCTGGCTGCTGCTGGTGGCCTCCCTCTGTGGGAGGTGACAGGGCGGGAGGTGACCAGGTGGGCTGATCAGGGGCCGGCACTGCCAGGCAAGAAGCTGGCCCTGCCCCCCATCACCCCTCGGCCACCACTGGTCGCCACCGCCCCCTGATCACCATCCCATCCCTCTGCCCGCTGGCATGTGCCTTGGCTCGCCTGGTGCCTCCTGCTCGCCAGCCCCGCCCCCTGCCGACCAGGAGTTCCACCATTCAGTTGATTGCATATTACGCTTTTATTATATAGGATACTGTTGATTCTGGCATAATATCATTAGCTTATATCTTGGGGGAGCAAATACAAGGTCTGTGCATGCTAACAGGCATTTCGCTTAAGTCAAATCACTGATGTGATATAAGTCCACAAATGGGTGGTCCATAACTGAGGAAAACTGGCTTAATGCTTTTGCTTTGCTTATCACATAAATTCCTGCTATAGGAGATTGTCAAAATTATTTTGCAATTTATTATGGAAAATTAGAAAGGTATGTTGAATCAGTAAAGAAAAAGCCCGAATATTACACCCAGAAGTGGTTACCCCTGAAAAACAATCCACACACTATGACTATTCGGTTAGTGGTCAGATATTCACCTCTGCATCTAACTAAATTGAGTATTGAAACAAATCAATAATCTGAAGGAGAGCAAAGGACATGTACTAAGTATAACCCTTCTTAATGTGCTGCTTGAGGAGCTGGATAGTAACTCTAGGATTATGTTTTTTTATTACTGAATTACCATGGCTGTCAAGAAAAATACGCACTGCATGAGTATTTGAAATGAAACATTTAAAAATTCTTGCAGAGAAAAGTTGTAAGTAACTTGCTGGAGGTTCATATCTTAGAAATCTTTTTAAACCTGTTTTAGGATACAGAATTTACATACCAGAGAATTTTTCCATTATAAGGATACCGTTCACTATTTAGTAAATTTAGAAATTATGCAACCATTGTGTGGGGAAGCACGGGACTTGGTTGGAATGTCTGTAAGGAGGATTCTCTGAAAGGTCAGGGGTCTCTCCGGGGACCTTGCGGAAGACGGCAGCCCCTGCCTTGACTTTTCCAAACAAGTCCAATCCCCCGGGTGTGTGGGTGTTTTGCTAGAATCTCTGTGTTTAGTGTTTAAAGACCCGACCTTGTAGAAGCATATACTTTCTCAAGGATGCTTACCTTGCTGATTGTATCTAGAGGTTAATTTTAGTTCAAGATGTTATGACAATAAAAGCCAAAGGAGGCAGGTGAACAGGGCTACTTCTCAGTGATAGTCAAGTGGTGCCTTAGCCCTCTCTTTCACAGAAATGTGTGTTAATCATTCATCCGTCGCTCAGGGTCTGCTGGTCAGCGCCGGCACCATTGCACTAGAACAGTTTGAAACCCTTTCTGTCATCTCAAAATTTCCCTCATGCTCTTTACAGTCAGTCCCTGCTCCTATTTCCAACATCAGGCAACCACCAAATCTCTTTTCCATCATTTTCATGTCCTTGCCTGATGGCCCTGGTTAGTTACCAGGGAGCAGGTGTACGTTCCTGGTTCACAGTCTTCGGGAAAAAAGCATTTAGTCTTTCAGGGACAAGCCTTTCTATGCATTTGCCTATATAGACATGTAGAGATAATTGTAAAATATTTGTCCCAATATTTAGTAATGTGATTAAACAGACTAAAATCACTTTCTTTTTTATTCCATATTGTCCAACAGCTTTTTATATATTTTGCTTTGGATTTAGATAATTTAACTATACTATATATTTTCTTAAGTTATTTTATAGAGAAAACAACCCAGATAAAATGAACTAAGGAACTTGGTTTGTACCCACTTGGGAAATGTTCTGCTCACTTCTTTATTTTATGAGAAATATCATGCTTTGCAAGAACAGTGAACTAGTATGGGCAAGGGAAGACAAAGGCGAGATTTAGTCTAATGGTAAATTACATAAATGATTCATGGTGAGATTGTTAAGAAGTCATTTTGAATCACCTTGCTATATCTTGTATGAAGGCGTATTTATCCTTAAGAACTTAATATAATGGATAGCTTGATCTCATCTATGTTTCCTTGGAGCACCCAATATTGTATGCTAAACTCACTTAAAGCATCTTTTCATGTTTTATATATGCCATCTACTTTTCAACGTTCACCCCTCTATAAAGGAATTCAAACTGTAGGCTATATCAGCTGAGAAGTGATCAATGGAGGAAGCAACTTGAGATGAGTTATTGTATATACCAAATGGCAAGCAATGTTAATTACTTGCTAACTCGTTTCCTTGGGTTGACCAAAGGCATTATTCAACACATGATCTTTGCTTATTACTTCCAATTTTTAATGCTTCATATAAACAGTGTATAGTCATTTATCTTAAAAAATAAAAATGTAAAGGTTCACTTTTGGAAAAGCAATTGTAAATAATTTTCAGTTACTATGATAGAAAATATAACCTTAATAAAATGGCATTCCTGTCTTAGAAGGAATATTGACATTTTTATATAAGGAAGAAACCTTTAATGAGATCTCAATCAAAGGAAATAGTTCAGTAATGATACATGAATTAATCAATGCTGATCAAATAAATCTACTCCAGTGCATTTTGGATTTTACTTTATGAGTAGCGGCTCAGGTCAAAAGATTAACAAGTTCGTAAGTGACTACTAATAGCATTTCACTTGAGTATGCTTTTGTATCTAGCTAATTGTACAAGACAATATTTGAAAGTACTTCAGATTGCAATTTATTGTTGTGTGGAATTCCTTGGAGAAGGAACATAGAAGGCAAGACCATATAAATCAATGCTTAATCAAAATAAACCAGGCAAAAATACTTAAAAGTATACTGTGTTTCATGGAACTGTGGGAGAAAGTAGACAAAGACTAAAAACGCCGACATTAAGGTTATGTTGAAAAATATAACAAAGATTTTGAAAGTAACCAAATTCAACTATGATAGTTTTATAATTTCTTTAAGTGCTGTCAAATCACCCTTTTCCCGTAGGTAAGGAATGTTTTCGCTCAAGGTTATCTTTCAGGGAGAGTGATAATATTAACACTTCAGAGCTCCATGCCAACATTACATATAAACTCTTACTATAATTATTTTGTGATGGGATCAATATTATCTTTATTTCAGTGCTCATGTTATTGGTGTTTTCACTCGCGTTACCAAAGGAAAAATAGTTACCTAAGTAGACTTCACAGATTATTAATTTTCAGCACCACTGATCAACAAAATAGTTGATCTTCACCTTTTATAACAAACATGTATAAACCATAATTCCTCCATTTCCTCCTGGTTCCCATCCTCACCAATCTACAATTTCTGTATTTGTTTCTACACTCACACTATATCAGATAAATTTTTAGGGGAGGATATTTAATTGTCCCCTTTTCAAACTTGAAGTAGTAGAAGCTTTGAAAATAATTTAAGTAAATGTCGTTAGTGTGTTTCAGTATCATTGTAAATAGTTACTCGGGCAGTTCTCACGTCACTTAGCAATTTCAGGAGAAAGATAGTGAAGTTGTGTGAATGTCTCCAACTTAGTACGCACTAGTTAGCAATGGAGGTAAGCTATACTCTTGGTCTGGATTCAGCCACTAAATTCCAGTGCAGTTGATCAATTTCTGAACTCCACCGCTTTTGACCTTTGAGTATTAATTCTATTTCTCAGTTACCCTGCCTCGGTTACTCACCCTATCACATTTTTTAAAAAAGTATACAGGGAAAATTACACAAGACTATGAAGAGATACAGTAGCACTTACGTGTTTTCTAGGTGAACCATAGCAAATGCTGATTACATGTCTTGCAAAATATATATCCCCATTAATTATTTTGAGTTGTCTAATATTTTGGTTAATGTATTTAGGCTCTATTAATATATATTGGTGATTTTTTTCTGTTATCCCTTTATAAAATGTGTATTACAACATACTACTCTGCAATTACTGTTCAGGAGAATCACAGTACAAATACAATTTCTACCTTATACTTCATAATTATCCTCCAAGTTACCATGCAGTTCAGTGACTAATCACCATGTATGTTGTAAGCCTGCCGTTTAAAAGACAGAAATAATCAGATAATTAGTCTTTGATTGCATAGTGCTCACCCTGTTCTTAAATGTACTCAAATGGCCAGTGATTACCATGTAATTACAGAGCAATTATCATGGTGCATTCACACCACCGTATGTAAGACCCTGTCAGTGATTCCATCCCCTATGTTTAGGGATTTATGACTCAGGCACAGAAAGGTCACCGCAGGCTGGATTGGCGAAAATCTGCCTGAGAGGAGAGCATTTTGTAAAGGTGAGAGCAATGCAGTGTAGAGGCCTGGCGCGGGAAAGTGGCGGTGACTGCTTTGGACGATTTTTGGCATGGCTAATACAAAATATGTACAGAAAGCGAAAATGCAGAGTTTATGCTGATTTTTGAAGTTTTTTGAAGTTCGTCAAGGCAAGTCATTTTCACCAACATATTTCTTTTCACTTTATCCAAAGATGCTTCTCTCTCTCTCTCTCTCTTTGGCGAAAAAGAAACCATTTTAAATTACATAGTGCAAGGTTCACAAACTAAAAATTTCCATCTCACTTCCATATAGCAAGAAGTTTTAAGTGCCAGCACCTGGCATCTCAGCAAAAGATCATACTTAGCACATTTTCTTTTTATTGAGTTGCTGCATGGCAGGAATTGATAATTTTCCGCTGAGAGTTTAAAGAAATGTTTCTTTAAAAATAGTTTTACTAGTACATGGTTGTATTTTCCTACCAAAGTATGTAATTCATTTAATTCTGTAATGTCTTATTTTCTACTACAATCAAATTTTATTAAAAGAAGGTAGCATTATCTGTGTCAACAGGGAAAATACATATCTTAACAATGAACTGTATAACACCTTATGGTGATATTGTCCTACACTTCCTTTGACACTTACAAATGATTTAGATATAGTTAAACATATAAAAGAATATTTGGAAAAATTTTGAGTTGAAATTGATTTAAACTTTAATTCTCTCAGTACCTTATTTAGTGCCAAAATTTGCAGTCACTAGTCTACTAGCCATTTACCTGTTTACTTTTTCTAATTTTTAAATTTCGGCTTATCTGTGATGGAGATGCTAAAAGATAAGATAACCACAAAACAGCAGAAAAAATTCCCTCCATTTAAGCTTTCAAATATTTATTCAGGTTTTATTCTATTCCCGATGCTTTTCTGTATACAGTGGGCGATGCGAAGCAAATGAGCTTCCTATGCAGCTGTAGAGATGAAATAAATCAGCCCAGCCATCAATGCTAAGATATGCTAGCAAGTTCAAGGTAGTTCAAGACCATCTTGCCACATAAAAGCTGACAACATTTGGAACAAGATAAAGGTCCTTGAAAACTAAATAAATGAATTAAATACAGGGCAGAGCAAAAGTAGGTTTACAGTTGTGAGTATGCAAATCTGTTTCTTGAACAACTGTAAACCTACTTTTGCCCCACTCTGTGTATTATTAGATAGGCTTTGTAAGTACATAAGAGTAAGGTCTATAGCTCTTTAAGCAACTATACTTAACTTTATCCTATGATCTAAAAATAAAAGGAGGTTGGGAAAAATAGGTAAACTGTTAATTAAGTAAAAAATAGTATTTACTCAGAGTGCGTGTTTGTGTGCATTTACATCTGCCCAATTTGGGTTCATATGTATGAAGGTTTAATATTCTTTTCTATAATGAATTAGTCCACATGGAAAAAGCTCAAAGCACTTTGATGAAAAATACATTGCTTACCATCCTACCATTTGCCTGACCTTTATTTGCAACTTGAGTCTTTAAACAGCAGCTCATTGTGGTTCTCTTGAAAATCCTCACATTCATCACACATGACTTGAAGTTATTCAGTTTAGAAATGTTTTTAATGTAAAAGCTATTTCTTATAACAATGCTTCCCTCAAGTTCCTAATTTCTTTTTGTTTGACTCTTCCCCTTGTTTAAGTTATAGTGCTTTGGGAGTGATTTGGGAGTCAAAAGGAAAACTTACTTTACAGCTCTGGTTCACAAAAGGGGTAAGTTTGCTTCTCCAGTGAGTGACATCTGGCAATGTTTGGGGACAGGTTTGATTGTCACAACATGGGAGGGATGGTATTACTGACTTCCATTAAGTAGAGACCAGAGATCTGGTAAATATCCTATAATACATAGTACAGCTCTCCACCAAATTGCCCATCCCAAATTCCATAGTAATGAGGTTGGAAAACCCTGCTTTAAAGGAATGAGCATACACTGACTTTAATAGTTTATAAAAAAATAGTATGGAATTTTAACAGAATGTTTGTTTTGCCTCAAATTTATTTAAAACATACACAAATGAAGCAAAAAAATTTACAAGTAATTGTGTTTGAAAGTTATCTATCTATATATATATATAAAAGTCTAAGCGACCGAACGACTGAACGACTGGTTGACCAGTTGCTGTGAAGTGCACTGACCACTGAGGGGCATGCGCTCAACACTGGAGCTGCCCCCTGGTGGTCTGTTCGCTCCCACAGCCAACCTCCCATGGCCGGCCAACCTCCCGTGGTCACTGCCCCTGGCCAGCCGCCCCCCCAATCCCTGATTGGCCCCGATTGCCATCCAGGCCAAGGGACCCCACCCGTGCATGAATTTATGCACCAGGCCTCTAGTATTACATAAGACATAAAATAAAATTTAGGCTGCCTAACATTTTGGGGAGTGGACACATAATTTTCAGCATAAATAAAAATCCACTTAGGTCATTATTCTTAATGACAACACCTTTAAAATTTTTTCTTTTTAATACTATTTTTTCTTCAAATATCGTTCCTTTATTTCATAATTTAACTGTAGGCCTAATTGTTGTGATACTATTAATACAGATTAATGAGCCCTAGAAAATATGTTGAGATAGTAGTTAGATTATTAAGTAATATAAAATATTTTTCTATTGTACATATAATAACAATTTTACTCTACCTACTGATTATTTCTTTTGAATTGTCAGTTTCTCTACATACTTAACGGCAATTGGATCTTTACATCTTGCCTACTACCAGCAATGTTATGACTCTAACTTAAAGGTCACTAGACCAAGTCACTTCGTGACCTACCAAGGACACGTACCCAATCATTAGCTGAATGAGAGAGGATTCCTTGTTGGGCAGAATGATTTTTCCTCTGCTGCTTAATGGAGACAACTTGATAACACTTTTCAGGACATGGTATAAATGTAGCAAAAGAGTATAATTTCCAGAACACTCTTTCTTGTTTCCAAAAGAGTCTAACTTATACCATTCAGAATGTCTTCTTTTTCATCTGGGACTATGGTCACATAGGCACCTTAGAGCTACCCTGGAGCAAATGAAGATGAACATTGGATTATACATAAATAAGTTTTTAACTGGAATTGGAGAATGTTACTAAGATCAGGGCAACAGAATGGACAACAGAGGAAATACTTACCTATTTGTCTTAGAAATGGTTGTTCTATTTGTATTCATGGCAGAGCCACCAAGCCAGATATTATAATTAAAAATAACTTAGTAATACAAAATAGCAATAGTAAAAAAAAATAACTTTTTAATATGGAAACCTTCAACCATACCATGAAATGGAAAGAAGGGTATAATGAAGGTGACTTAATTATCAAGCAGCTTGAATACTTACTAACATCTTGCCAATATTCATTTTACCAATTAATATTATAGTATGTATCTCCAACTGCTAAATGCTTTTTATTTATTACTAAAGGCCCTGTGCATGAATTTGTGCATGGTTGGGTTCCCTCAGCCTGCCAGTGATTGGGGTGGCCAGCCAGGGGGAGGGACCGCAGGAGGTTGGCTGGCCATGGGAGGTTGGCTGTGGGAGCGCACTGACCAACAGGGTGCAGCTCTTACATTGAACATCTTTCCTCTGGTGGTCAGTGTGTGTCATAGCAACCAGTCGACCAGTCATTTGGTTGCTTAGGTTTTTATTTATAGATACAGCTACCATGCTTTGATCTTATCAACAAAATTAACAACAATTCATTAATATTTTCACAATTTCAATAAGAAACAGCACATTTAAATTGGGATCATTTAGAGTTTAACAGTCCTAGATTGTTTGGTTCTGTTGATAGAGCATCGGCCTGTGGAATGGAGGGTCCTGGGTTTGATTCTGATCAAGGGCACATGCCTCAGTTGCAGAGGAAACCAATGAATGGTAGGGGTGTGTGCAGGAGGCAACTGGTAGGGATGTGTGCAGGAGGCAACCAATGAATGTATTTCGCTCACATCTATATTTCTCTCAGTCTTTCCTTTCTCTTTTGCTCTCTCTCTAAAAAAATCAATGGAAAAATATCCTCGGGTGAGGATTAAAATATAATAATTAAAATAGAGTTTAATAAATGAATTTTATTTTGGAAAAAGTAGATAGATAGGGTTTGGGGATACCATAAGTGACAAGGGGTGGTTCAGTAGCCTGGCTCAGATCTGGGGAAAGTATTGCGTTTGCTGCTCCTGCTTCCTGAATTCAATCAAGACTGGGAGCAGCTACTTAAACTCAGAGAAAGGAACTATAACCAATTCACTGGCAATAAATGCTATTTTCCAGGAATATTAAATTTTTTGAAGTTTAAATTTTTGGTAAGAAAGTGGTAATTACACAACAAGTTTGCATTTGACAAAAGCAGAACAAGCTGTTGACATAAATATAATTGCTTTAAATAGACACAACCATATATTATGTTCCATATGGACTTTTTTAAAACAAAACTTTTTTAGTTTTTTTTTAATTATATGTAATACCCCCAAATGTGGTCAAACCTACTTAATACATGTAGAAGATAGAATAATAAAGTATGGATTCTGTCTTAATCACTTTGCTCTATTAAATATTAAAGGGCTATTATTAATAATAGCACTTTTATAATAGATGTCATTTTCTACCTTGAATGAAAACCCCGTCTCTTTTCATGTATTCATTGCCGAAGTGATATAGTCTTTTAAATTCGGAATCTTGTACCAAAGGAGTTTTCTTTTGACTACATGTCATTTCATATTTGTATCTATCCTGGTTCTTGAATTGTAGTAAAAGCTCAACAGTTACTTGGCGAATGAATAACGGCCATATGATTGAATGAAGGAGGGAATGGAAAAGAGAATATGTGCATTGCCACAAAGCAGAATTTCTTTGTTTAGTTCAAATAAGTTGTTCAGGTTTCGGTGTGTGAACTTTTGCTGTCAGGGAAACTTGTATTATGGTGTTTCAAAACTGATGATGTTATCCTTTAGTTCTATAGTATATTAACAGACAGCTTCTTAATTACATTTGGTAGGGAAAAATGATGAAACTGAGTTTTTACGTTAATTATATTTTGAGAAAACCATATTGTCCTATACTAGCTTCTTTGTTTTGGGAATGGCTTGAAGCCAGCCACTAATACCTAAGCTAAATATATGAATAGTTTAAGGAAAATTAAAAATAAACGGTAGATTGGGTTTTCAGGATGAGATTTTAGAAAGAAGTTTCAAGCTAGCCAAGGCAATTCTAATCCTATCTCATGTTCAAGTTAAACTGTAAGAGGAAGCCTATTTTTTTTTAACATTTTAGTATCTTTCAAGGAAAACAGTTATGATAGAGAAAACTTTACTCTCTGAGTAATCTTTGAATATATGTTACTTATTAAAATCCTCCTTGATTCTCAAATAAAGCCAAACATTGTAAGAAAATAGGGATACAGTGAACTTCTGAAACACCAGTTTCTGTGACTGTGTTTGATTTCCTGCAAACATGAATGTGTTGTTTAGGAAGTATTCATTCAGCCTTCAGTAAACAAGATACACATATGGACTTTAAGTAAATTAAGGAAATGCAACAGGATTTAACTACCCACTTACAAAAGGCTAGTTATTTTCTTCATGCTAGATTGAAATCCCAAGTTTACAAATCAGTAATTCTATACTAAATGCTGCCTTGAAAAAACGGCATGGGATATTGCTACTCACATCTTAAACTATAAAAGTTATGTAAATGAACTAGTTCAACTCTGCAGTGGCAGAAGCTCAGATAATAACAATAGCGCTGGATTTGGGGTCAGGAAACCTGGGTTAAATGTATGACTCACTAAGTCACTTTGAACATATTAAATAGATTATCTAACCCTCTAAATAGATTATTAAATTGACCCTCTAAATATTTTCATCCTTGAAAAGTTTACGGTCAACTTTTCTAATAGATACTCTTTCTAAAACCAATTTAATAGGAATTGTCCTTAGTCAACTTATGGGTATGGCAAAAGGTTCTGGGGCGTCTTTCTCAATAGAGCCACAGGGCATTTGCTGCAGTAATTCCACCTCATACTTCCCAATAATTCAAAATCTACTTCTTGTTCTATCCCTAATGAAATGCTTTACTTTTAATAGGAACCTTCAGGAGATACAATAGCTTAATCTAATTAAGTGGCAATGATTTAAGACATTTTAGGCAAACTGACAAAATAGCAGGTAAGGGGTTCTTTAATTGGATGTTCCATTTAAAAATCCTCCAATCTGTCTGGCTGGTTTGGCTCAATGGTTGAGCATGGACCTATGAACCAGAAGGTCATAGCTCGACTCCCAGTAAGGGCACATGCTAGGGTTGATGGCCCTATCCCCAGTGCGGGGAGGGGCAGGAGGCTACCGATCAATAATTTTCTCTTATCATTGATGTTTCTATCTCTCTCTTCCTCTTCCTTCCTCTTTCTGAAATCAATAAAAAAATATTTTTAAAAAATAAAATAAATATCCTCAAATCTTGTACTGTCCATTTTATGTGCTCACAGGTCTAATCCTGATACTAAATTTTATTAGTTTATAAAAAAATATATATTTTTTATCACACAAGCAGAAGAGTCAAAGATGAATATTTAATAGAGCCACAATTTCAAGTCTCATGTGCAAAACAACCTTTGATCCTAGTGCATACTTTATTGACATTTGTCTTCTGTTTTTATCGTACAGTATATATGAATAAACCCAAGAAACACTTTTCTCCTTTATTCACAACTATTTTATTAGAAATAATTTTTTTAGATGTGCTGCCTGCTTTTCTTTTGAAGAGTCACCTAGGTAAAGACTAAAGACTGAACACCAGGTTTTGTAGAGTCATTACACTGTAGTTATCCTCCAAAGGTGGCTTTGAGGGTTTTTTTTTTTAATTAATCTGTCAGTGCTAGATTGTTGTTGACAAACCTGTGTATCTATAAGTATGTACTATAAGCTCAGGATGGACAAGTGTTTGGACCTCCATGTCTGGGAACCCTGCCATCAATACACACAGTTGATTCACATGTTTTTTTTGGCTCTTTCCCTCATGCCATCTGTGTACTTGGCATTATGCCTGCTTGCAAGTTGGTCAGACCTGTGCCAACATAATGGAATGCCGATGGATGGAACATAGGATGCTGCAAAATGTAGCATTTTAAAGAAGAGACCTGCTTCAGGGGACGCCACTTTGGTTCAGCATAAGACCTTCTGTGGATACCTGAGGAGAAAGGGTGAAGAAAGACATGGAATCTACAGACACTCCCAAATGGCAAGAAAAATTAGAATACTGTGAAACCTCTGCAAAGTACAAAATGAAAACATCCTCACGTACCAAATGGCTTCACATACTTAACATTAAATCATATGTGGATTACTCAACAAAATCTTGATTAGTGAGAGACCAAGGTTTTTACACGACATATTTAATATTTCAGGAGCATTCCTGATAGTGTGCTCCAGGGAGTCCAGTAGTTCATTAAAGTTGGCGATATTCCTTGGAGAAAATATCAGAGCTTAAATGCTACTCTTAAATTTTGAGGGCCAGGGAATGCTTAAGTTAAACTTTAAGAGTAAGCCTATTTCTTAGCATTTTAATATCTTTCAAGAAAAATGGAATTATGATTTGTAGTTGTTATGAAAAGCACTGAAAAATATCTTGATCTTAATTTTTTTATGCCAGTGAGTGGGATTTACATAGTTGTTGAATTAAGCACACTATGCTAGGTTATCCTGCAACAACAAACAAGCCTCCAGGACGGTGTGGCTTACCACAGAAGTTCTATCTGTCCATGGGTCACATAGATGTCTTTTAAGTAACCCAGGCACCTGGCACTTGCAGCTAGTGACACCTATTGCGCCTATCTCCTATACCTCCACTTCCAATCTACTGGCCAGAGCTAGTCAGTGATCCACCTGCTGGGAAATAGAGCATTGAACAGAGTATCAGGGATTAGCAACAGCCTCTGCTATAGCAGAGAATGTCCACAGTAAATTTTTTTGTATTGTATGGAAAATTCAAGGGAGTAATGATATCCTATTTACCAATGTATATAGTCTTGGATTGCCGGGGACCCTAGGGAATCTAGGTATGATCACTTCAGAAGTATGCATATGGCTTTCTAATTCTGAGTCCCAGTACCTACACCATGTACAGTGCACCTTCATTTTGTGAATGGATAAATGAATGAATGAAAACAAACCTCCTATTTTACTTATCAGATCAAAAAAGAGATTAAATGACTCTCAAAAATTCCCAGAGTTAGCTAGATCTTCTGACTCCTGGTGCAATTCTGTGCAATTTGAGGGTATACTGTCTACCTTTATTTTTGTATAAATGATTTGAAGCTAAACAATTCAATTATTCCATTTAAGATGTTGAAGTAATGATTAAGAAGTGGTTTTTGACTGTAGGAGTGTACCATTTTGCCTCCCCCAAAAATGTACTTTACGTGGAAGTCTGGACTTGCTCTGAGCATGCTCTCTGGAGTCAGAACAGTATCCTTCATGTGGGTGAGTTTACATTTATTGGTTTGTAGGAGGCCTGGAATTTTGTTCTTTTCTAATAAGAAGATTCTGCCAAAAGCTTTATTCGGAGTTACCAGGAAATGTGGTTAGTCATAGTGTAGCATACACTGTGAGCTAGAGAATATACATTTAATAATGCCATAAGTTCTGCTTTGTAGCATTTACACTTGAAAATATTAGGAATGACCTACAGAAATATCTGGGCATATCTAGTAGGGAAATAATAGGGATCTGTCTTTAGAATCTGCAGTACAGAGACCTGGAAATTAAATATGCACACCGAAGATCAAGAGAGAGGACAGAGACTTTACACAAGGACATTGTGAAGAAGCAAATAACCTGGGTATTTGAGAGTCATTCACATTCATTCTGCCACAGCACTTTCTACTTCTGCATCTTGAGGAAAGTCTGCCAAAGTGTGTTTTTTTGTTTCTAGAGGTGAGTCTACTTTCATCAAAGTCTAAGGCAAATAATTACACACACATATGGTTAGGAGGCAATTTTAAATGGATTTTTGGAGGAAAAATTGGATAACGTGGACTACACATTTTAAAAGTCTTCACAAGGCAGTAAACTTGGGACAAGTAGAAGGTAGTTTTTGAGATGAGGGAAGATTTGGATGAGTTTGGGAAATAAGGCTAGGCGATCTTGAAACAAAATGAAAAAAAAATTAATTACATGGAATGAGTAGGATATGAATGGAAGAAAATGGGGCCTTTTGTCTGAGCTCTGTGCCGTAACTGCAGCATGGGGTAGAGGAAGAGCAATGGGGCAGCTTTACCATAACGTGAAGGTTTGTTCTCTGCTTCTCACCTCTAGAGAGCAACGTGTTGATTCACTCTGTTACCGTGAGGAATTGGGAAAGTTTGAACATGTCAGTGTTGATGATAGAATTAACTAAGTTACCTTGATCACACTTTACCTAATTTGTTAGGCTGAGAGAAATAATTTAGTTTGCAGTGACATACTTGTTTTGAGGAGTCAAATCTTAAAAATTATACATTAAATACCTACAGTAAGAGTCTGCAATGTAAAAATCTCAAATCGACTGTACATTTTTGTGGGAACTATGTCTTTTTCTATTTGGTTTAAAGAAAAACAACAGCCTGGCCGGTGTGGTTCAGTGGTTGAGTGTCAACCTCTGAAGCAGGCAGTTTGATTCAGGTCAGGGCACATGCCTGGGTTGCAGGCTTGAGCCCCAGTGTTGGGCGTGCAGGAAGCAGCCAATTAGTGATTCTCTCTCATCATTGATGTTTATACCTCTCTCTCCCTCTTCCTTCCTTTCTGAAATCAATAAGAATATATTTCAAAAAAAAAAAAAAAACCAACACACAATATTTTTTGGTTTTATATACTGCAACTTAATTGATGTATGTGATTGCTTGCTTTAGAACATTCACTCACTTTAAAAACAGTAAATGGAAGAGTGCTTAAAATTTTACAGTGCATTAGTAATCACACATCTCAAATAGATGAATGATGGTCTGTGAATCACAAGGAAAAGCTATGAGGGGGGAAAAAGGCAACAAGTTCATTTCTAGATGCCTCTTAGCTGTAAACCTCTAGCACTCTTCATTTGTCAATACTGAACTTTAATGAGTCCGGATAAGAAGCTAGTCAATGGATATCCATTTAGCAAGTGATAATCTGAACTCCAGCTGATTGTCCTAGCAGCTGTGTGACTTCATTACCATTAGAAAGGCATGCAGCCAAGCCAGCTGGTACCCAAACAGGCTACTCAATACACAGAGCATATCTATTTGTTGGTTTACACATCAGAATTACACAAGGCTCCATGAAAAGTTTGGAGTATAAAATAGAATCTGCATAAAGATTTAATTTAAAGGGCTTATCATCACTATGCCAAGTACAGCTAGTTTGTTGTGTTTCTACTATGATATAGTATATTATGGTTGTTTTCGGTTCTTCCATAAATGCAGCCTACATACAAAATTTGCATTTAGATACCAAACATAACTGCGCATCATAATTTCCCAGTTAAGAAAACATCTTTTTGGTTGTGTTTGTTTTAGTGCTTACAACAGTGCATTTTCATTTTTTTAAGGCAGCTTTAATAGAAAACAGTTTTCAGAACTTAAGAGCTAACCTTCCATCTGTCCCCTCCTTTTTCCCCAGTGCCTGTGGAGGTCAGGCCTGTGTTGGCTCACCTCTGCACTTTTATAAAGGTTTCTAACTGGAGTTGGCCCTCTACTCTCTCACCACCTTATATTACCAGTAGAAAATTGTCTTGAATCTCCTTCTTATTGCATAAAGTAATATTTTATAGTATAGTTTCTCGCCATTCTGCCTCAGAAGCAACTGGAATACAGATTTTTGCCCTATTCCAGAACCACTGAATAAGTCTGAGTTAATCTTATTAATACTAACCTTTGAAAACCACTTTCCTATAACAAGAGCACTGGGCAGCTTTACCATTAGGTCGGATTCTAATTTTTGCCTTGAGTGTATTTGCAATCTAATAAAATGATCAACACTTTTTTACGTAAAGATGAGTCAAGCCTGCTGGTGTGGCTCAGTTGGTTGAGCATCGTCCCATGAACCTGGAGGTCATGACGATTCGATTCCCAGTCAGGGCGCATGCCTGGATTGCAGGCTTGATCCCCAGTAGGTGGTGTGTAGGAGGAGGCTGATTGATGATTCTCTCTCATCGATATTTCTATCTCTCTTTGAAATCTATAAAAACATATTTTTTAAAAAGATGAGTCAAATACAGTTTATGATATAAGTTTCAAATTGTGGAAATTCAGATTATGTGCATCATTCATGCATTGTTATAGAGAGAGAGGAAGCAGTTAAAAACCCCAATCTCCTTCTCAGGATGGTGTAATAGAGAAGGATTGATCAGTTACTGTAGAAGATAGTCATGCAAATATGGAGTGAATTTTGGGAAAGAATTTTAAGAAGCGTGTCTTACCAAACATGTCACTTTATTAGAAAAATTAATATTAGGGAGCCTCAACAATAGTTCTTATACAGATATTGAAATACATAAGAAGTTTTGTTTTGTTTTTGAGAAATTGAGTAATAAGAAAGGTAGAGGTACAGGCATGCAGACGTTTCTAAAGCAAAGACTCACAACTACACACAGACTAGGTAAAATTAGGTTTACAGTTGTGAGTACATGAAACAGTTTATTTTTGTATTATTATTTATTAATTATTATATTACTTTCCATACAACAACTTTGTCCCACCTTGTATAGTCACTTACATAAATTAGGTCCTGGAGAGGCATGTGATCACAGGAGGGGGAAAAGACAAAAACATAATTACTGGAGTGAAAGTAAAAAGTCAAAGAAGGGCAGAGCGAGGCTCCTCAAACATTTTCTATAAGTAAAATATTCTTGAAGGGAAAACTGGAAAGAGTTCACGCTGAGGGTAGTACTCTTAGGTGAAGGAGAAAGGGAGTCTGAGAGTCAGAATACTGCGTGAGGTTTTTCAAAGATGGTAGGACTTGTGCTGAGTGTTGAATGGTTAGTGCAAGTGGCAAGAGGGATTTTGCAGTTGGGATGCACTGTGATGGGACATTTTAACTGGAATTATAAACCCAGATAACCTAAATCTAATTTATCAGTTTAATATCAAAATTTGTGATCCTTACAATTCTGTCAACTCTATTTAAGGCCTCATTTTTTATAAATTACATTTTAGTACCAGAAAAATAACTATTATCAAAAGTATTTGAGAATTAAAAATGAATACTGAAATGAGAATATAGGTGTGTTTGGCTTACTTAAGAGTTATCTCTTGACCCTGGCCAGATAGCTCAGTTGGTTAGAGCACATACACAAATGAATGCAGAAATAAGTAGAACAACAAATGAGTGTTTCTTTTTCTCTCCCTTCCTCTCTCTCTAAAGTCAATCAATAAATATATATTTTTCATAAAAAAGAGTTATCTGTTGCCGTATAACAAAGTACTTCAAAATGTAATGACTTAAAACAACCGTTTTATTTTGCTCATGGTTTTGAAGGGCAGGAATTTGGAGAGTGATCAGTGGGTGATTTATCTCTGATTCAGTGACATTCGCTCTGGCAGCTGGGCCTGAAGGATCTAATTCTAAAATAGTTTCTTCCCTCACATGTCTGGTACCTTAGTTCTGCTTGTCTTTTCTTTTTCTCTCCAGGATGCGAAAGAAGCTCTCTCTATTCTCACAGCATGAAGGTCTCAAGTTAGTTGGGATTCTTATATGGAGGCTGGGTCCCCCCAAAGCAAACATTTCAAATACTTTCCAAGAGACCCAGGTGGAATTTTCCAGGCCTTGAATGCCATTTTGATTGCAGTCTTTTAGTGAAATCCAGATTCAAGGAGATTGAAATACACTGTCTTCCCCTGGGGCATGACATGCATAATCAGATAAGGATAGCGTCAATGACAGCCACTGCTGAGACAACCTACAGCATCCAACCTGCTGCTCCTCTTCCAGATTTATGGCCATCCCATATGCAAAATATCCTCACAATCTATCAAGACTCCCAAGAGTCTTATCCCATCAGCCCAACGTCCAGAACCTTATTTAAATCAGGTCCAGGTATACCTAGTAGACGAGGTTTGTATGTGTATTTTCTCAGGTACAGCTTCTTGAGCATGATTATCTTGAGATAGAGACCTGACAACTAACGAGACAAGTTATCTACCTCCCAAGCACACACCAAACATAAAACGGCATAGGATAACAGCATAGACACTCCCTTTCAAAAAGCTGAGAAATCCAAAATACATAGCAGTCAGGGTTTCATGGCGATTCTGAAATCCAGCAGAGCACATATTGCCAGTTTCTTGTCTAGAGGTACCCGGTTCATCTATGGAGATGATTCTCTGAGTTCTTAGTTCTGCTATCTGAGTCCCTATTTATTTTCCAGGAAAAAAAGATAGTGCATGTTTTCTGTTAAGCAGTTTTCTCAGACTCCTACCTTCCCAAAGTAGGCTGTGGCTTCAACAACATCTTGTCATTTTGTATTGTTTCTGTCCCTTTCAGCCCAACTGAAAGAGTTTCTTTAAAAACGGTGTGCTTGCTATGTGCCAAATTACAAATCCACTTAATTGGTCGAAAGCCATACCTGTATATCTCTTTGGATAGACTTTCTCTAACTTGGGTTGCCTTAGAAGCTGATGTCCTTAAGATCGTTAAATACTCTATTAACTGAAAGAGTTTATAAAACATATACTTACGAGCCTTAGAAGTCCTACTAGGTGCGGCGTGGAGTATTTTTGAGTTTTTAATAAAGAATCTTAGTTACAACCTCATGGTCTTAAGCCATTGGTGGTGCCTGGATTTTATCTACTCCCTGAAGTCATTTCTTGAGAATTTTAATAGGATGGACTGAGGATGAGAAACAGTTTTATTTTCAAACACATCAAGTCCTAGCTCATTAATATTCTAAGTTTTGCTTGAAAACTTAAGTTCCTTCCTTAATTCTCTCTGTCTTTTTTTTTTTTTTTATGAGCAGCTAGAAGATATAAGTGATACTTTTCAACATTTTGCCTAGGAATTTTTGAAAAATGTAGGATGGTATCATGAGTTCATTAGGTACCATTTATATCTTTCATGTAACAAGATGGAACAATGTCATCCCCAAAACAACTCTTCTGGTCACCATGCTTACAATACCACCAGGTAGCTTAAGTTTAGGAGTAGTATATATCATTTACACTTTATTTTTATTATTGTTAATAATGATAGTGAAATTAAAATGGTGGAAGTGAGATTTTACAAAGTGTACAAATGCTATTAGAGTTACTACTTATACTTTTATAATTTCAATTTATGAAGGTTTTGATATCAACTGGAAAGTGAGAAACTTTTAGTAATGTCCATTATTTTTTCCCAAGCCCTGACTTCAGTACCAAACATATATTATGGATTTAATGATAAATTAATTAATAGTAAAAAAAATGAGCACTTTTTAAGTGCAGAGAAAGATCAAACAATTTCATTTGAAAGACTGGTCAATAAAAATATGAAAAATTTTTGAACATTTTTTTAATCCTCACCAAGGATATTTTTCCATTGGTTTTTAGGGAGAGTGGAAGAACGAGGTAAAGACAGAGAGAAATATCAATGTGAGAGAAACACATCACTTGATTGCCTCCTGCACGAGTCCTGACCAGGGCCCAGGCCAGGGAGGAACCTGCAACCAAGGTACATGCTCTCGACCAGAATCGAACCTTGGATCCTTCGGTCTGCAGGCCAACACTCTATCCACTGAGCCAAACTGGCTAGGGCTTTACGAACATTTTTATTTTAAAAATAAAACTTAAAGTAAAATATAGTCTAGTCAGTGGTCGGCAAACTGCGGCTCGTGAGCCACATGCGGCTCTTTGGCCCCTTGAGTGTGGCTCTTCCACAAAATACCACGTGCGGGTGCGCACGTACAGTGCGATTGAAACTTCATGGCCCATGCACAGAAAGCTACTTTGATTTTTTTTACCGTGGGTGAGCCCTGGTCTAACTGTTCTTAAGCTTTTTGTGTTCAGTAGGTGGAAAAATATATAATTATTCCAGCCTATATCTTACTACACTAGGCCAACTGCTGCCATTCACTTTATTGCTTGGTATTTCTTTATTGCTTGGTATTAAAGTTATAGTATGTGGTGTAAAGAGCGTACACCAAGAATTAAGAGACACAGCTCTTCCCCCACTCATTAACTCCTTACAAATCATTTCATACATGGTGTTTCTCTCATTTGCTTTCTTGTAAAAGGACTTTTCAAACAAGATGATCTGTGAGAGTCTAAATTTATGTTTTGTTGATTACGTTTGTCTATCCCTAATTCAAGGATGCCTTCATTTTCACTTTTGATATTCAAAAAGACTTGAATCATAAGATAGAAGAGTCACACCAAAATGGGTCCTTTGGAAGTGATATTGAGAGTCAATAAAAATGATTTCTATATAGATTATGGTAACTTCAAACCTTCTTTTGAAAGTTTCAAATGTGTAAAACATACTGAAAAATGAAACCATATATATTTTTTAATGAAATAAAAACTTGCTTCCCACCAAAGCTAAGTCTCTGCCTCAAACAATTTCTATAGGCCATCCCAGAATAAAGTAAGTTATAATTCTGCTCAAAAACCAGTAAAAAGAACAGCAAATAAGTTTAAGTATAACTAGATTGAGGCATTATTTGCTACATGTTACCATTTCAGAAATCCATATAAAAGCTTTGTATTTATGTAGTAATTATGTAAGCTCTTGTTACAATGAGGCCTATCTAAGAAATTCCATTTTCCTCCCTCCCTTCAAGAACTTGGGATGAGTACTTCAGTGTCAATCAAATCAAATTAAAACCTTTACCCCCATGTTTAAACCCAATGTCTTTTCTTCCTCTTCTAGCTCCATTTCTAAGTGACCCTCCCTTTTCCTAGCAATTATTATTTATTTCCCACATTGCAACAATTAGCAAATTTAAGGTAAGTAAACTAGCATATTACTGTATGAAGTAATTAGCAGTTCTGACATTTTCATACTGTTTTAATGAATATTTTCTCATTGTGCAGTTTGAATTAGTTGAGTCCTATTCGTCCTTTCTGGCAAAAAGCTGACACATGCTTATGAATAAATTCTAGGTCTCACTGACAGAATAGTACACATTTTGAGGCAAAAATGGCGATTTCCTGAGAATACTTCCTATAGACCTATATTTATATGATTTATCTTAAAATAAGAACGATGCCTGCATTTTCATTGGGAAGACTTTGACTCCTGGTCGAACATTTAGACAAGTTATTTAAGTCTGAATCTCTGAGCTCGACTCTCCTAAAAAAGTTCAATATTTTTAAAATTTCCATGGCTTGTTACATATACTGTTTCTTTTAAATTTTTATTGCTATGAGTTTATAATACTGTGTGCTAATTAAGTTGGTTATATCACTGTATCCTTAGGGGAGCAATTTTTGAAAACGGAGCACTTAAGTTTGTGAATATATTTTAATGAGATTTAAATTAAGCAAGGTAAGCATCTTCAACAAAAGTGATTAAGGAGAATATGTAAGGTGGCAAATTTGCTTCACTAAGGCAACGTTTATTTGCTTTAAAAAATATTTTTAACAAATTAAGGAGGAGGGGATCTAAAGTATATACCTTTTGAAATGGAACATAGTCCTAAACTGGATTTAAAGCCTTCAGAGAGAATAAATCATGATCACTTCTTCATATATTTTAAACGTATAAGAATGTAATCAATGCAAGTGGGGCATAAAAATCTAAACTAAGACATATTAAATGTATGGTTTTATTAATAAATTTAAATGCACAACAAAACTCTTATTGTGGGTTTTAGTAGTATTAGGATATCTGTTGTCCTTACTTAAGTGGCACCGGTGATAGATGGCATTTCTTCTCATGTTGGTGATATTGCATATATAAGACACCCAGCCATCCCCTGGAGAAGAGACAGGCAATTGAATGGATTTGAATATAAGCTGAAACCATACATTGGTTTTGCAGTATTGTACAATCTACCTAACATCGTTGCACCTTAGTTTGCTCAACTATATGTAGAGTAATATCCAGTCTTTCAGTAACTTCAGTAAGTTAGTGTTCTTCCGGGTGATCCAGCCAAGTTTCAATTCTTGCCTACTAGCACGGGGTCATTTGACCGGATGTGTGCTGAGGACTGTGACACATTCCGTTCCATGCCCTGTGGAAGAACCCAGGAGCGTATATTTGACCATGGAAGATATTCACTGTGATGTGGAGAATGGACTGCAGAATTTGGTGTAGTTTTCCCACAAGTCTAATGCAGTGTTAGTTTGGAGGGTTTGTGTTGAAAACTAAACATGCTCACTCTTCTTACCACTCTCCCACCTTATACAATCTACACCTTGAAGTACCCTCACATATTTTTAGAGATATATTCCTATTAGGTATATTGAGTTTTTGATATGTTGCCAAAAATGGGACAACATAATTACTGACATAATTTTAGTAGTAATTAAGTTACTATAATAGCTGAAGGATAATCTCTTTTCTGCAAAGATATTGTTTCTGCTGTTTTCAAGAACTTCAGAGTTCCTGCTTCTTCACCACTGATGCATCCACAGTAAGCTTTAAAGAAAATAAGACAGGGCAGAAAAGATTTATAAATATTTGATTTTCCTAAGCACAGAACTAAGATTTAATTTTGTCAACTTGGAATCTAGCACAATGTTTGGCACATAGTAGGTGCTCAATAAAAATATATTCAAGAAATGACTGAAGTCTGGCCAGTGTTGCTCAGTGGTTAAGCGATGACCTATGAACCAGGAGGTCACAGTTCAATTCCTGGTCAGGGTACACACCCGGGTTGTGGACTCGATCTCCAGTGTAGGGCATGCAGCAGGCAGCCGATCAATTATTCTTTCTCATCAATGTTTCTATCTCTCTCTCCTTCTCCCTTTTTGAAATACATTTTAAAAATATTTAAAAAATGACTTTAAAAGCTACTTTGATAAAAATGTTCATTTTGAACAAAGCATTGTAATACATACCACGGCACTTTTTTTTTTTACTCAAATTGCTCTGATCAGAGTAAAAGAATCTGAAAAGTTGCTGTTTGCAAAGAAATAGCCACTTGTAATTAAGAAACCAATTCCCATCCATCTTACTGTCTTATCACCTTTTATATTTTTAATATGTCACTGAGGTTTATCTTTAAAAGTCCAAGAGCAAATTGCTTCAGGCAGTGACTATAAGTTTGACCATATGGGCATTATTTTGCAATCTACATTTGAAATTGAAAACCAAATCTCATGCTCATGTTTGATAAAACATGGACTATTTTTTTCCTTAAGGTAAGGGGGAAAATCCTGCTTCCATAAATTTTTAAAGTGCAAGTCAGTAGGTTAAATATTAATTTGAATGTCTACAATAATGGGGACCTCTGCTATTTAAGGAAGTCATTATTCCAATGTGTAGTCAACAAGCATATTGATTAGCATTAATTCCCTACAAAAAGTCTCCAGTCATTTTTAACATAAGTTTTTCCTCTTTAACAGTAGCCTGAAGCTTGCCTTTTTTTTCTTTTTGTCAACTTAGCAACAAATTTGCAATTAATCATTTGCTGATTGCAATGAATGGTCTGTCAATAATATGCAACTTACATTGCTAAAAGGGTTATACTGAGTTTTATTGTTTTCTTTTTGTCTTGGGGATGCTTTATTTAGCTATATTTCCTAGAACAGATTTTGAATAGTTGTTTTAAGGTACGGTATGCCAGTTTTAAAGAGACACTACAGGCTGCTCCTAGGGTATTAATCAAGATATGTCCTAACTTTCTTTTGGCATTATAATATTTGGACATCTGTTCTGACTCCTTATATGTGAAATAAAACTCATACCAGATAGTAGAATAAATGAAGGGTTTCATTATCTTAAATGTCATAACATTTGTTTGAATTATCATGTGTAGGTTTTAAATGCTGAAATTGTCATCTTGGTTTTGTTTCATCTATTTTGCTGTCCTTTCAAAAGTCTTTAGCCTGAAAAAAATTCTTTCTTTTCTATTGCATTAATAATTTAAAAGAAATAATTTACAATTTTATGCAATAACAGTGAAATTGTTGTGCATGAGCTATATAGTCTGGTAATTGCTAAAAGCATAAATATTTTACTGAGAGAAACATACCCTTTTAAAGCACAAAAGGTTTCTTATTGTAATGGCAGTGTATTTAGTGACAAATGGTGCAGTTTTAAAAAGCCATTTGTTGACCATTATTATAGTTCTCTTTGTATAAAGATATTATAGATTCTTAGGTATTCTCTTGTTAAATTCTTTTCCATTGTATGTATCAGAAAGGATTTGTCTCTGATTGTATGGTGTCACTAATTAGTGACAACTACTTTTAAAGACTCATGCATCAACCTGAAATATAAAAAAATATATATATCTGGTCTTTTCATTTAAACGACAAAATTAAATAATTTGATTGTGATAGAAATCAATAATACTATCAAATCTGACTTAAAGGACCCCTTAATACCTTTTCCTTTCTCAAGAGCTTTTTTTTAACCAGTAGGATAGCTTTATCCTGAAGCCCTGTCACCCACACCCACTCGGCTTGCAAACACTGGTAGCACTACCTAGTGATTTAGTGTCTGTATTTTCATTTCACATGAGAGCAAAAGAGTGGCATATAATTTGACATACATAAAATGATTTAACTAAACCATGGAAGCAAAGTAGTACTTTACAAATGTATAATTTTGAATATCATGGGCGCTTTCATCCTTTTATTCACTTTGCATATTTGATGTCAGACAGTCAGTGATGTTTTGCCTAGCAAAACATGTCTCTCCAAGGTGGCACGTAATATTTTGTTTGTGAGAATAATTTATGTGCTTGTAATTCGTAAGTGAAACCGTTTTTATAAATGTCACTTATTTGAAAAGAGACATGAACTAAAGTTTAGATTAAATTTATGCTCTTAGATTTGCAGAACTGAGTACTTTTTTTAAAAATCTTTTTTGGGTAGTGGGCTCCTCAATTAAAACCAAAAAAATCTATTAAAAGTATTAAATATAGATCATCTCAAGCTGTTGTCATATAGGAGTTAGGCATCTAAAATTTGGTCATTTTAGCCCAGCCAGCATAGCTCAGTGGTTGAGCATTGACTTTTGAACCAGGAGTTCAATTCCAAGTCAGGGCATACGTCTGGGTTGTGGGCATGCAGGAGGCAGCTGATCAATGATTCTCCATCATCAATCATGTTTCTATCTCTCTCTCCTTCTCCTTTCCTCTCTGAAATCAGTAAAAATATATTTATAAAATAAAATTTGGTCATTTTATGAAACACTAAATAAATGAAAATATTATATCAGTATATATAAAAGCCTAATATGATTGCTAAGTGTCTGATTGATCTCTCGACCTTTGGTTGACTGCTCGACCAGTCACTATGATGCGCACTGACCACCAGGGGGCAGACACTCTGACTGGTAGGTTAGCTTGCTGCTGGGGTCTGGCTGATTGGGTCTGGATGAGATGGGCCGGACACACTCTGGAGCCCTCCCACAATCCCTCCCCAGCTGGCTGGCCCCCATCAGCCCCGATCGGGACTGGGTGAGACAGCTCCAATTGGCCCCGATTGCTGCCCACGGCCACCTGTGCACAAATTCATGCACTGGGCCTCTAGTTAATATATAAAGTGGTAAATGGGCTAAAACTCTAAATTACTGTAATATAAAAATATACTCTTTTAAGGAAAACTTCCATAAGACAACACACCTTAGTTATACAGCTGCTCTAAGCAAAGGGACCTTATAATTTTACATTATAAAGTAACATTTTCCTACATTTTAAATCTTCACAGCCCTTAAAAGCTTGAAACCAATATGTTGGTGCCAAAATAATATAGAATTTTTGAGCAGCTATGTACCTATATTAGGTCTTATGTTGGATTTGGCATTTGATTAAGATCACAGTACTCTTTAATTGCTCTATGTGTACATAGCCATGACATGTATTTATGTGATGATTATTTTTTCTCTTCTTAGAGTGAATAGTAATAATTTTATAGGGGAGAATTTTTTATAGTAAGTACTAAATCCTAGAAGACATTATACTATTCGTACCCATGGATTAGCAAGAGTTACTGTCTCTTCTTTTAAGGTTTCAAATAGCAATGGGAACATGAAACTCCATTTTTTACCCATAATTTATTTAAATAAACATAATTGAAAATTTCTATTTTCCTAATCATAGAACCAGTTTGCTAAAAACATTTATATAAAACTACTTTATCAGAAATAGCAACATAGGCAATTATGTCTCTATCAGAGTGTGCGTTGATTAACATTCAAAATAGATGTATTGGCAATGGTTAAGTCTATATAACATTGAATAGTTTTACCTTTTGCAGAATTTGACTGTGGTTATTATTATTTGTTGCAATATACAAATAGTGTAATTAAAATATTTTTATTATTTTAATTCTTCAAGTTTAGCTATCTTATTTCCAGGTATCATAAATATGTAATATTATTGTGATTTTTCTTACTATTGAATGTGAAATACCAAAATGACTTAAATTTCTTGAAGTGTTACTTTTTGAGGTGACACATGTCTTAAGTGTACAGAATCAATAACATGAGGTATTCACAACAGTTTTGTGTTTGTGAAATTACTTTATAATGGCATAGGGGATTAAAATATTAATTAGAAACAGATGAATTGTGGGAATAGATATATATCAAGTAGATCTAAATATTTTCAAATATCTGAATAGAGTCCTATAGATAAATAGGTTTTGAATGGTAGAGTGGTCAGAGATGGAAGGGCTTAATAGCTAAGCTTAAATTTGGAACTTTGATGGCACCAGTAATTATTACATTTAAATAAATAATAGTACTTAGGATGGATTTTATTATTGTGTTGTATTATTCTAAGGAAAAACCATTTGGTGCATCCCTGTAGTAGTTTAGGTGAGATGTGATCAATTCTGGACTAAGACAAGGACAATAGAAATGGATAAAAAGTAGATTGACAGTGTGGTTATTGATTAAATGTAGGAAAAAAGGGAAAAATCATAAATAACCTGAATTGTGAGGAGCTTGGAGTTGGACGATGGCATCACTGATGCAAATAACGGTTTTGAGAAAAGGATCCACTTTGGGGGAAAAGATAATGTTGAATTTGAATTTTCATCACATTGCATTCATGGCAATATAAAACATGGGTTTGGACACATCAAACTGAATGGCTGCAGATATTGAATTAGATTTTATCAGAATAGTTGAAAACTTTAAAAGAGAATGTAATCAGCCCTGGCCTATGTGGCTCAGTTGGTTGAGCATCATCCTGTGTACCTAAGGGTCAAAGGATCCATTCCTGATCAGGGCACATGCCAAGGTTTTGGGCTGGATCCCCAGTAGGGGATGTGTGGGAGGCGGCTGGTCAATGTCTCCCTTCCACCTGTCTCTCTCAAATCATTTTTCTTTTAAAGGGAGAGTGTAAGCAAAGATAGGGCAAATTTAAGACTGAGTTTGGAGAAAATGGTGGGCAGTGCTGAATGTTCCAGGGATCAAGAGAACAGTCCTGTGAAAGGCTTTGGTGTTTAGTGATTTGAGATCATTTTCTCATGCTGTAAAAAATTTTTATGTATTTTTAAAATATGTTTTTATTGACTTTTTAGAGAGAGAGGAAGGGAGAGATAGATAGAAACATCCATGAGAGAGAAGTGTCAACATCTATGGCTGCCTCCTGCATGCCCCTATTGGGAATTGAGCCTGTAACCCAGGCATGTCCCTGACTAGGAATTGAACCAGTGACCTCTTGGTTCCTACGTCAGTGTTCAAGTGCTTGAGCCACACCAGCTGGGCTCATGCTGTGAAATTTTTAATAACTTTGGTTTCTCGTCAAAACTGTCAATAAAGTAGGCCCCAATATCACTCAACAAAGGTCTTCAAATAAATATATAGCATATTTTTAAATACTTATTTTAAAAATTGCTGGAAAGATAAGGAAAATCCAGGGATAAAAACAATTGTATCAAATTTTCATGAATGAAATTACTGAAGAAAAACTAGAAAGTGTTTTTTTTTAAGCTTATATGCAACTTGCTAGTGAAGACTGTTTTTCACTGTTATGTTTAAAAGATAATACATGTAAGTATTTTAAAAATCTCATAACTTATGAAATCAGAAATCTGACACTTATAATAAATTTCCAGAGACAAGTTTTACGTTAGCATATCCAAATATAATAAAAAGGAAATAATCATCACTGATGTTGAATATCCTGTATATTGTAGGTATTAGTTTGACTTATTTATGCAACTATTTACTTCCTTATTTCTTACCATAACTTCAGACAGGGGAAACAGTTTTCATAGGCTCCTACTGCTAGCAAGTGACAGAGAAAGGATTCTAATAAGGACTATTTTATTCCATATTTCTAGTTTCTTTGATATTTTTCCCTATGAAAAAATTAACTGGTTGCTTAACGTATAGCAAATAAAATAAAAACTAACATTGGACTATTGAAGTACCAAAATGAGAATTACTCATCATCATAAATAAACATTACATAAATGCGTTCATATATTTAATTTAAAATTTGTATCTAAATATTGATCATTATTGGCTATTTTGAAAGGGAAGGTGAGTTCTTTTTTTTTTTTTTCAGAGTATCTATCATCAATAATTAAACCAAGAAGTGTTGGCAAGTATGTGGAGAAAAGGGAACTCTCATGCACTGTTGGTGCGAATGCAGATTGGTATAGACACTATGGAAAGTGGTCTGAAGTTACTTTAACAAGTTAAGGAAGGAACTGCCTTATGACCCAGTGAATCCACTTCTGGGTATATATCCAAAATAACCCAAAACACTAATTCAAAAGAATATATGTTTCCCTATGCTCATTGCAGCATTATTTACAAGAGCTAAAATATTTAAGCAACCCAAGTGCCCATCAACAGACAAATGGATAAAGAAGAGTGGTACATATTTATTTTGGTTGAGTACATACTAATCTAAATCTTATGCTCTTTAATATTTGACAGCTTTTCTGGGATTTCAGTTTTGAAACTGTGTGGTTGCCTAATAGTTTTAGTTTGAGATATTAACCTTGTAGTATTTTAATTCAAATGGAATGTTTTTCCAGCTATACCATATGCATCTAAAAGATGCTTTCTAGTTCTTAAGTAAACATATTAATCTAGAATATATGACAGTGGCTTCCTTGACTTCTCCTCCAGTGTATTCACAAGATAGTAAGTGATTGGAAGGATAAAGACTTGTTATCTATACAACTTTGTAGAATAAGAAAAGCTTTTTGAAGAGCAACAGCAAAAAAAAAACACAAATGCCGGGAGCCGCTCCATCCTTGCTGTTTCAAAGGACCTGGCATATATGGCATACTGTTCTTAATATGTCTGCTCACCTTCTTGGCACTCTGTGTTTTTGAAAGGGAAGGTAAGTTCTGGAGAGAAATTACTTTGTTTATATAGCAACATATATAAGTTTTTATTTGAGATTCTAATATTCTTCTTAATATTTTCTGGTTAACACAGTGTTCCCTAATATTCTCTTTAACTATCAATCTATTCAACTACTGGCTTACTTATTTGAAAGCTATTGACACACAACATCACATAATTATAATCACGTAAGTTCATGGATTCCATAAATAATTTTAAGCAGGCTTTTAGCCATTCAGCCTTTCAAAGACATAGGCAATAACTGTAGTCAACAGACATATTTTACCATATTATTTGAGAGCAGCTATTATTCTCTGTGTATGTGTCTTTCTACTTTTTTTTAATATATATGTTTTATTGATTTCAGAGAGGAAGGGAGAGGGAGAGAGAGATAGAAATTCCAGTGACGAGAACAAATCATTGATTGGCTGCCTCCTGCACGCCCCACGCTGGAGATCGAGCCCGAAACCTTAGCATGTGCCATGATCTCCTTGTTCATAGGTCGACGCTAAACCATTGAGCCATGCCAACCAGGATGTGTATACTTTTCATAGTGATCTTTGAGTCAAAGTCAAGACTCCATAGGAAATGTTAAAGGACTAAAACTCAGCTTCTCATTATAGAGACCATCAAATGTGCTAATTTTTAAATCTGAATGTGGGTAACACAGTTGTATCCATTTAATCTTTGTGTGCACTTTTTAAAACTAGATTTTAAATTTCAACAAAAAGTTAGGCAAAAAGCTTCAATGTGACCAAAGAAGACTTTGTCATATCTGCTGAACTTCCTATTCATTTTTCTATCACAGCAGGAGGCACAATATCAATCCATTTACCCAAACCAAACACACCAACAAGTCATTTCTGATCCATTCCTTTCCTCTTAGCACTCAATCAATGCTCAATCAATCATTAAGGCCAGTATTTATCTATTAACTATTTCATGAATAAGTACCTTCTTCTCCATAAATACATATTACTACTGGTCTAATTCAGCAGTTATTTTATGATTTCTCAATATTGAGCCCACCAAATAAATCATCTATACAGTATCCAAGTGACTGCTCCAAAATGCAAATATCATGCCCTGTTTAAACCATTTCCATGATTCCTTATTTTTAGAATCTAGTATCAACTCCCTAACATGATTACTGGCCTTTTCTCTCTGTTGTGTAGAGTTAGAAAAAAAAAAGTATGTGAGAGCAGAATCTCAAGGAAGACCGTTACTGAAGAGACAGGTAGAAGAGGAGTAGATGGCCAAGTAAAGTGAGATAGACTGAATTGGAAAGTAGGTGGAAAACCAGGAATTGTTCTGATTCGAGTCAAGGCAAGAGAACATTGAGAAAGAGGGAGGAAGGAGAAAAGGGAGGAAGGAAAGAAGGAAGAAATGAAAAGAAATTGGGTAAAAATTGCCATGAGGTCAAGGATATAATTGATAATAGAGTGATGAGTTACACTACACACAGCATTATGATGATAGTAGTGGAGGCAAAGTTAGAAGTCACAGTCAGTAATTTTAAGTAGTGAAGTAGAAAGGCCCACTGCAGTGTGTTAGGAAGACAAAGGAAGTGAAATCAGACATACTAGTCAGGATCTTTAAGAAGTCTGGGTGAAAGGTAGGAAGTGCCAGAATTTGCAGGCACAGGAGGTTAAGGGATTTTTGTTTACATTATTAATACCTAAGCAATTTGAATGTTAAGGGAAAAGAGCCCGTAGAGAGGGAGAGGATGAAGTACAGAAGACGAAGGATATAAATTCTTGATGAATTGTGGTTTCTAAGAGATTGAAAAGGGATAGGATCCCCGCACAAGCCCAGGGAATTGGGTTAGGATGGAGGAAGGAAACTTCTATTATAACAGAAGAGATGGTGTGTTTGGAAACAGTAACATGTTAGGTTTGATGACAGCAGGATGCTGGGAAGTTCCTTTGATTAGCTTTGTGTGTGTGTCTGGCATATGAGGCCACCTACATATGTGTGAAAGAATGATAATGTCTAATATGCCCCACTGTTGGCCAACTAAAATAGAGGGCTTGAGCCCACTATAGATTAATAAATGAAAATTACTATCTTAATTTATGTACAGACAGAAAACCTAAATAGATCACAGAAAATACTATTGGCATATGTCATTTACATTCCCTCTTTGATGAAAGACATAAAGACAAACTATTTTAATTATTCCAGTTTTATAACACATTTTCATATCTCATTGAACTGGAGATACCTGCCTTAATTATTTTACTCTTTTTTTAAAAAAAATTGATGGTTATTTAGAAGTTTAATAGTTTTAGATAAAATCAATATCATTTTTGTTTTTGTATATTTTTTCAATATCATTTTTTATTCAAGTTGCTTTAAGCACTTGGCCAAATCTTTTGGTATTTGGATTACATATGACTTGATACATAAATTTTGGAAGTGTTGGAATATTTTTAATAGCATGTCCTATCTTTTAAAAAGATGTATTTTCCTACTTAATTATATTTTCTCATACGGCTCTTAGTAGGATCTAAAGTTTCCATCACTTTAGGAACACTATTCCATTTGCTATACAGAATAATATCCAAATATCTTCACTATAATACTATAAAGCGGTACCAGTATTCCCTTGTAAAGATAACAAAGCTGTGACTCACAATTTGCTCAAAGTCACCAGTCTGGGAAGTGAACTCTGTCTGAATTCACAGTTTGTCCATTTTAGGGTGTGTAAGAGATGCTAATTAATTTGTTTCCTAAGAATTGCAGTGCATGGAGACAGAAAGAGCAAACTTCATATGAAAGAAAGCAACAACACTATTTTAGCTTTTTCTTATTTGTTCTCTTTTTGGAGAATCCAAAATATGGCTGCTGGATAAGTTTATAGTGTTTGGCAGTTCTCTTTCAAGCCCCTTGGGATTATGCCAAAGGGACAGGCCCCCATGAGAATTTAGTCTGAATTCTTATCCAAATGAACACCTGCTGTCATTGTTCATTATCAATTCTGGAGTCAGCCATGCCAGCTCTCTTTTTGTGGTGGAACTCATTCAATACAAGGAAAAGGCATGCCAGTGTTCCTCAGTTGTCTTTCATTTTCCCTCTATTTACTGCATTATCCATTGCCTAAGTATGTTGGAGGTAGAGCTAACATTAAGTTTATCTTGGCTATTTAATAGTTGGTTTTTAGGAGTTTGCTCAGTTATCATCCAGTCTACTTAAATGGTCTTCTTTTGATACTCTTCTCTCCCCCAATCCCCACCCTCCATCCCTGTTTATCTTCCTTTGGAAAGGAAGAGCTTTGTTATTGAAAAAAATATATGCTTATAAAGCAAATTATACTATACAATCTATTTTTAAAAGTCTGAGTTCTCTAAATTTGCAGAAACAAATAATTCAAACAGAAGTAAATTCAATGATAGTCTCCCTATGGATAACCAATATTGATCATTCATTCTTGGTACTTGATTCATATTCCTTTGCTTTTGTTTTATTGTTCTGCTGGATGTATCCTTTTAATTATGAGGTATTCTAAATTGATTTTGGACCAGATTAGTGTTAAAGTCAAAATAAATTATTTTTTTAAATCAATGAATGATAATGCTGCATAATATATCATAAATAGCCAAGCCAAGATTTTTTCCATAATTTCATACTATTGGACCAATAAAAGTGAACCATCTTGATTTTCCTGCTTCGTAGCAAACCAGGAAGTTGACTATGTATACATAACAAAGTTATATCTTAGAACATCAAAAAATAGAGTGTTATTTTGGTAACTTTTATTTGTACTCATCCATACTTTTGTATTCTTTTCACTTGTGGATTAATTCAATTACTCAACAACTTTTAGAGGCTAAAGTGTACATAAAAGATTGCATTTTTGTCATGGCTCTATCTTGTAGGGAAAAGCAATGCTCTGCCATCTGCAGTGGGCATTGGTCCCTCTCTTGTTGTGCCTCATGCTTTGTTATGCATGAATAAGCACATTAGCCTTTTCATTTCATTCATTAGACTTTTAGTCCTTGATTAGTGTTTTCAAAATTCTCTCAAATACATAACTTCTTTACTGCCTTTGTGTTTGGTTTTTCTTTTTTATCTCCACTATGAAACAGAATTAACAGTTAATCACAACAATAGCCCCATTTCTATTGAGATGGCTGCTAAATATATTAGTTCTCATTGAAGTGATTAATCATGTGTAGATGAAGAATGGGAAAATATCTCCTTTGGAATAAGAGGGACTACTGTTAAAAGTCAGCAAGAATGGTTTGTACTTGAAAAGCTTGAATCACAGTACTCCACCAATCTCTCACACTCAGTTCAATTCTGTCTCATAGAAACTGATTTTTCAAAATTAAAAAAATAAAGAAACTCTGAATGGATTTCCTAAAAGGAAGAAACATCTATTAGAATTCAGAACTCATGAATTTGGGGTCTTAGAGCCTAGTTACACTTGTCACCAATTCTCCAAAAAGAAATTTTTCTATTTGTTGATTTTTCTTGAGCAAGGTAAGATATATATGTCAGAAAGTTGCTTGTGGAACAAAAAGCTAATAATGACACATCCAAAATACTCTTAGCAAACTTTGAAGTCATGTAGTATATTTGCCTTGACTAGATAGGCATCCTCATACTATCTCTTTATCATAATTACTTTCAAAGGACTAAGAGCTTTTCTACCTCATCATTTCTTCACTTAGGCCATCCTTCCGGCTCTGGAATAACAATATTTTTAACTAATTTTTAACATTTATGTTCATATGCTCTATCTTAAACATACTTGGAGTATGAGGCCAGAGCCAGTTATTAAAGGGGATATATAAGTGAAGTAGAAATCAATTCCTAGAAGTAAATATAACAAGTGACCAATGGTGAAATGGTGACATAAATCAGTCTTGCACAAAAATGTAAATTACATATTTTTGCCTAATTTCACAGCATCTTCTTGGCAATGCTATTGTTAAGAAGCAGCTAACTTAAAAATGTTATTCATTCCCTAGCCCAGTGTTGGTGAACCTATGACATGCGTGTCAGAGGTGACACATGAACTCATTTTTTTGGTTGATTTTTCTTTGTTAAATGGCATTTAAATATATAAAATAAATATCAAAAATATAAGTCTTTGTTTTACTAGGTTGCAAATATCAAAAAATTTCTATATGTGACACGGCACCAGAGTTAAGTTAGGGTTTTTCAAAATGCTGACACGCCGAGCTCAAAAGGTTCGCCATCACTGCGGATTGACTCCATGGATAGAGCATTGGCCCATGGACTGAGGAATCCTAGGTTTGATTCCAGTCAAGGGCATGCACCTTGGTTGCAGGCTCCAGGGCCAGGTGCACGCGGGAGGCAACCAAACCATGTGTCTCTGTCACATCGATGTTTCTCTCTCTGTGTCTCTCCCCCTCCCTTCCACTCTCTCTAAAAATCAATGGGAAAATATCTTCCGGTGAGGATTAACAAACAAAAAAATCCAAAACAAAATATTATTCATGAACGTTTTTATCTTTATTTCCATAAGACAATAGGATCCTAAAATGTCCTGCTCTTCTTTTCTGTTTCTCTCCTTAGGATGCCTCCATTGCACACAGATTCCACATCATGAGAGAAAAACACCCAGAGAAATTCAACAGTAGGTAAGATACAAATGATAAAATTTATAGTTATGGTTGCTGTTAATAAATTATGTCATAAAATGGATCACCATATGGTGTAAAATATTTCACATATGATAACTGAATAAGGCTTGGTGTGTAAGCATAAAGACAAATGTGTAAATGAGTTCAAACTTTCTCCTTAGGTTTTAATGTGGTCATAATGGGAAATGAAACATGTTCATCTATAGTCCATTGTCATGAGCTGAAAAGAAAGATTCTGACACTTCTATTATAGAGAAATGATGAATAGCGATATTAAAATATTTCTTCTAATTAATTTTTTTCAATGTGCACAAATCCATGCACCAGGCCACTAGTTATTATCTAAAAAATAGCTACTTTTTATTTATCATGTACTATCTAATAAGCAATAAAGTTAAAACATTGAGCAAAGTCTTTTAACTGTGAACTGACAGAACTGGGATAGAACCCACACTTCAAACATTTTATTCTAGAGGCCCAAGGCACAAAATTCATGCAAGGGCGTTGGCCCCGGCCCCCGCCTGCTGCCTCTGTATCCTGGGGCCTCTGCCGCCTTTGCCTCAGCCCCCCCACGCTGCAGCTTTGTCTAGAAGGAAAGACTTCTGGAAGGACTTTTGGTCTAATTAGCATATTATGCTTTTATTATTATAGATTGCATCCCTCTTCAAATTTAAAAAGCTTGATTTTCATAAGCAAACAAATGAGATACATGATTGAGAAAAGCTTGCTATATTCAGAAAAAATATGTATTTTGGATAGACAGTCAGCTGTCAGAACTGATTACTGCTCAGTAAAATAGATCATGAACTGGTCTTTATGGGAAGATAAATTTAATACAAATATTCACTTCATATTTTGCATTTTAGTTACTGCATGACCAATTCTTTTATTAAAAACTAGAGGCCCGGTGAACAAAAATTTGTGCACTCGGGGGGAGGGATTCCCTCAGCCCCACCTGTGCCCTCTCCTAGTCTGGGACCCCTCAGGGGATGAACACCTGGTGGCTTAGGCCCGCTCCCTGAGGGATTGGGCCTAAGCTGGCAGTCAGACATCCCTCTGGCAGCCCGGGAACCCTTGGGGGATGTCCACTTGCCAGCAGGGAGCAGGCCTAAGCTGTAGTCGGACATCCTTAGCGCTGCTGAGGAGGCGAGAGAGGCTCCCACCACCACCGCTGTACTGGCAGCCATCAGCCTGGCTTGTGGCTGAGCAGAGCTCCCCCTGGGTGAGGCGCTGATGGCTGTTTGCAGGCTGGCCACAGCCCCTTCAGGTTAGGGGTTCCCCCTGGGGTGCCTGGGCAGCCTGGGTGAGGGTCTGATGGCTGTTTTCAGGCTGGCCACAGCCCCTTCGGGGTGAGGGGGTTCCTGCTGGGGTGCTTCACCAGTCTGGGTGAGGGGCTGAGGGCCGTTTTCAGGCTGGCTAAGCCCCACAGCAGGGACCCTCACCCCATGAGGGTGTGGCCAGCCTGGGTGAGGGGCTGATGGCTGTTTGCAGGCTGGCCACAACCCCCAGACACCCAAGCTCCCAGTGGAGGCTGGCTGGAAGCAGGTATCTGGGATTTATTTATCTTTTATAATTGAAACTTGGCTGCCATGAGCAGAAGCCACAGCTGGCTGTGGGCAGGTGGGAAGCTTGGCTTCCTCCATCACCCGGGCAACCAAGCCCCCTGCTTGCTGCAGCTCCATGGCTGCCAGCCGTCATCGTGGTTGCATTAATTTGCATACAGTCACTCTGATTGGCTGGTGGGCGTGGCTTAGGGCATAGTGAAGTATAGTCAATTAGCATCTTTTCTTTTATTAGTGTAGATAGGTCCTTTCACAAAAAGAAAAGAATTGATTCAAATGAATGTAACTATATGTATGAATCGAAGCAAACTTTTATAAATCAGTGCAGGTGAGACTATTCTACCTTTTTATACATGTGGAAATACTTAAATTAAAAATTAATACAAGTTGTCAGTATACATTTGGTAAGCATCTAACAACTTTAATCTAGTAACAGTTTTAAAAAAGCAGAAACTAGTATTAACACTAGTATTTATGGAGAAAGCCAGGATTCAGTAATTGTAAAAATTAAAGAGATGCTCGAATAGTTGTTGAGAACTTGTAAGAATTGTAGAGTGAAAAGAGTAGGATATTATTGGTTTGTTTTAACCCTCAAAATCTAAGCTTTATAAACTGTGGTGCATCTCTAAATAATCTATTTCCTCCCTATTCTTACACACTGTGTGCTGACTTTGAGTGGCTGAGAAGAGAGAAAAAGTAAAGTAATATGTGATTGTGAGATTCATTCAAAGCGTATGATGACTCAGACAATACATGTGGACTCTCACTGGCAGAGATCTCCAGGTTTATGAAGCGCCTATGTTATTTACTCTGCCACAAAGCAGCCCCGTGGGTGGGCACCACATGGGCATTGTTGGCACTTTACTAGCTTTTTAATTCAACTGTTTTCAAAATATTTTATTCCTTAAAGTAAAATGTACCTTGAATTGATGTTGCAAAAGGACTTTATATAGGACCCTATCCCTCTACGCTGGTGGCACCCTGTATGTATATTCCTACACTATATATGCATACCTGAGAATTTTTTTAAAAAATTGAAATATTTTATTACATTTTTCAATTATAGTTAACTTTCAATACTATTTCACATTTGTTTTAGGTGTACAGCATAGTGGTTACACATTCATATAATTTATGAAGTGATCACCCTAGTAAGTCTAGTACCCTCCTGGCACAATATATATATATTACAATATTATTGACTATGTTTCCTAAGCTGTATTTTACATTCCCGAGTTTATTTATAACTACCAATTTGTACTTTTTAATCACTTAACCTTTTCCACCTAGTCCCCCAATCTCCTCCTATTTGGCAACTATCAGTTTGCTCTCTGTATCTATGAATCTGTTTCTGTTTAATTTGTTTATTTATTTTGTTCTTTATATTCCATATTTAAGTGAAATCATATGGCATTTGTTTTTATCTAACTTATTTCAATGGAGTTAAACTCAACTTAAACCACAGTTTTTAACTGGATTAGGATATTTACAAAGCTTTCTTCATGCATTAGACTTGAAAATTCCTGTCACTTTGTGAATAATGAACATGGGCCTCTGATTTGATGCTGCTGAGTAACTGTATATTACATAGATATCATGGTGGGACTCTAATCCTTATATCGTGTGTCTAATATTGGCTTCAACTAAGTGGAAATTGAACCAGAGAAATATCAATGCTAATGAAGTACCTTATTCTTTTTTAAATCTTTATTGTTGAAACCATGTCCCCTATTTTCCCCCATTGACCCTTTCCAGTCCACTCCCCCCTCCCGCCGCTACCCAGGCCTTTAAAAACTTTTCCTTCAAGGAGAAAAGCTTTGATGACCAAAATTAGTCTAGCCACTATATTATATGTGATATTTTCCTCTAACATGTAGACATCGACACTTTTTCTGATATTCAAGGAAATAGGAAAAGCTTTGGCTTCACATCCTCCCATTTCTAGAAGGAAATATGGCTATCGCTACTCTCCCGGAAAAATGGGGCAGAGGAAGTGAATTATCTTTGGCTTCAGTTATACCCATTTCTACAGTTCATTTCATGAAGTTACAAATTCATAATCAGAATCACATATATTAATGGTCAGAGCCAAGGACTCTATGGTCTCTGTATTTGGTTTGGTTGATATTGTGTCATGAATTTTATTTTTTATTTGTGTTTTTTTTTATGGAAATCTTTTTATTTCATGAGGCAACGAATTAAAATTTTAAACTGCTATAATATTTGTTTTGTTTTATTAAGTCCAAAGAAACTTTTTTCTAAAATTTCTACTCATTATTCCTAGCTTTGGTCCCTGGAAGAGTTCAGGATAAGTTTGTTCTTTCTTTCATATAGTATCCCTTCAGATATTTTTTCCCTTTCATTGATTAAGATATTACAGATGTGTCCTTATCCCCCCAATGTCCCCTCATCCCCCCAATCCTGCTCTTAACCTCACCACCTGTTGTCCACATCCATCACTTATACTTATATGCATGCATACAAGACCACTTATTACACAACTGCCTCTGAAAATCCTTATATTTATTTTAATAATGTCACCAGTATATTGACATAATTTTCTTACATGTAAGTTCATAAAAATATTGTTAAAATGTTAAAATTAGTTTAGATTTTTTTAACTCTAGACTTTAGTGTACTACTGTATATGAGAACCATCATAGTAATTAGTTTCATGATTAGTGAGATCCTTTCTGATTTTTTATTAAATTTATCTATTTAAATGTTTTAGCAAAACATATAGAAACTTATTTCTTCCCTGGCTGCTGGAGCTCAGTTGGTTAGAGCATTGTGCTGTATACCAACATTTGCAGTACTATTCATGGTCAGGGCACATGCGTAGGTTTCAGCTTCTGTTCATGGTTAGGGTGTGTGGGGAAGGCAACCAATCGATGTTTTACTCTCACCTCTCTCTCTCTCTCTCTCTCTCTCTCTCTCTCTCTCTCTCTCTCTCTCTCTCTCTCTCTCTCTCTCTCTCCTCTCTCATCAATAAAAGCATGTCCTCAGGTGAGGATTTAAAAAAAAGCAACAACATTTCTACTAGTTATTTTATGTTTTGCCTTGAGTTCTTTCTTACACTACAAATCATAAATCATGGAGTTAGGGTTTGCTTTTTCTCTCCTAGCTCAGATAGCTATAAGATTTGTTTCTAAGAAAATGTAAAAAGTGTATATGTGTGCATGTTTACATAATGTCTTTAGAGGAATTAATAGAAAACGTTTAACACCGGTTATTTCTGGAAAAGGGAACCAAGTCATTGGGTGGAGATTGATATTTTATTCTGTTTTTGTGTACCGTTTGAATCTGTGCCATGCATATTATAAGTTTAAGTAGAAAGTAATCTAATTGCACATTTGTACCTATAAGATTCATTTCTAGAACATTTTTACTTTATAAGATTTAATTTTATTTCATAAAAGAGATGAAAATATAGTAGATATTAGCATTTAGTAATAAACCTTGGATGTCCTCAAAATGAACATATTTATTAATGTACATAAAACCATATGATCAAATCAATTTGCCTATGCTTATCCAATGCCATCCTATAAAGTGTTCATGTGTCGATATACATACATTAAAATAGGTTTCAAGCAAAATAAATGCTGTTTGGAAAATGCAGCATGCAGTGTACATCTTCAGGATTTTCACAATTTAATAGCCCATTAACAGCTTTAAGGAATGCACATGGGAATAAAAGTTTAATGATGTTTAAGGCAATTTTGCATAAAAGTTATTCAGCAGAGATAGAGACGAAAAACAGAGAGAAATGCGTAGGGAGGAGGGAGAAAGTAGAATTAAAAGTATAGAGACGTGTATCAATATATTTATGTGATACCTAAAATTTTGACAGCACATATATAAGAATGCCAATATTTATGATCTTCCCTCATGTCAGAGGCTAATGAATTTTGTTCCCTATAATAATTTTCATTCTTCTAATGATAAAAACATATTATTCACATGTATTCACTTAATTTTTATTATCAATTGCAATACTACTTTATGACGTTCCCACTGCCCAGTATGTGGTTAGATGTCATTTCCAACCATATATTTGTACACTCTGATGTGATGTGCTTATAAAGTGTAAAACTACATCTTGTTGCAAATTATTTGTAAATTTGGCATATGGGCAAATCTTGCTTATATAATTTAAAGAGAATATTTCATTTGGAACAATAGTAACATAGAAAATGCCTTCTAGATTGATGTAGCTCACATGTGTCTAATGTGTTTTCAAAGAATGCCAGGGATATAGGAGGTGCTCAATGTACTATTGGCTAACAATATTTTAAAATTACCATCAGCTCTAAAATTACATATATTACCAAGTTAGTTAGGCATATGCATTTTGATCCACACTTTTGTAAGTTGTCCTCATTTAGAATTAGAAGCATTAGATAATTCCTAAACTGTAATGAAGCATATTTTGGATATGAAAATTTTCTAAATTTCTATGATGAAGGCATGCCAGTTATAGAACAGAGCAGTTTCTTTCTTACAAGGACAGATTTTCAGATTTCAACATTGAGACAGGTTCAGCCATAGCACTCTTTCATATTTTCAGGAATTTGCAAATGGACTCTTTTAAGTACTCCTAATAATGGCGTTTCAGATCAGATCTCTTGTTACAATAAATCATATGCCATTAATATTATCCTCTAGCATGCTCACCTTGAAATTCATTTATATTTCAAAGAACATGATGTTTCTAACATTATCTTAAGGAAATTAATTACCAAAATATATAGTTCTGGTCTCTATGCTTCTTATGACAGAAATGGAAAGAACTGGGAAAGATAATGATTTTTCCGGTGCTTAAGAGAGTTCTGGTTGAGAGCTTTATCTCGTATTCTTTTAAAAAGTTCTGTGTAAATCTAAGGTATTGTTAAAAGGAAGTATGCTGTGTAACTTTCTAAACTTTAAGATATTCTTCAATCAAACTAAATTTAAATAAATGTTTACATTCTCTTAGACTCAAAACAAAACAAACATTAAAGAATTTATGCATCAATTTAAAACCATTTAGTACATAATATTGGTATTTAAATTATTTATATAATTTGACTAATACTATGTACCATTAAACTTACATTCTTATAATTCACATACATTACATCTCTCCTACTTAGGTAGAGCAATTTAATTCCTGCTTTTGATAAATATTGATATTAACAATTGTTTACCAATTAAAATATGTATCTATTAAAATGATAAGTATAAAGGCTTATAATATTTTGGGGGATATTTTATAAGTAAAACATGACACCTTGACAAAGACTTGCAAGTAAGACACACAATGGAACTAGCTATAGAAAAAGTATTGGTGGTCTAACAAAAAAGTTTTAATATTGTGGGCATAGCTTGTTGTCAAGGAACCAGTTCAAATTCTTTTTAAATTAAATTTATTGGGGTGACATTGGTTAATAGGATCATAGAGGTTTCAGGTGTGGACTTCTATGTTACAACATCTGTATATTGCACTGGGTGCCCACCACCCAAACTCAAATCATCTCTGTCACAATATATTAGGCCCCCTTCACCCACCCTTCCCACCCCTTCCCTCTGGCAGCCACCACACTGATGCTTGTGTTCACAAGTTCCAATTTTATATCCCACATATGAGTGAAATCATATGGTTCTTAGCTTTGTCTGCCTGATTTATTTCACTTAGCATAATATTCTCAAGGTTCATCCATATTGTTGTAAATGGTAGCATTTCATCCTTTCATATGGCTGAGTGGTATTCCATTGTGTGTATGTACCACTTCTTTATTCAGTCCTCTACCAAATTCTTTTTTTTTTAAATATATATTTTATTGATTTTTTACAGAGAGGAAGGGAGAGAAATAGAGAGTTAGAAACATCGATGAGAGAGAAATATCGATCAGCTGCCTCCTGCACATCCCCCACTGGGGATGTGCCCGCAACCCAGGTACATGCCCTTGACCGGAATCGAACCTGGGACCTCTCAGTCCACAGGCTGACGCTCTATCCACTGAGCCAAACCGGTTTCGGCTACCAAATTCTTAATAACATTTGCTAGTAAACACTAATGGCCTGCAATACTCCACAAAGATGCTGTTTCATTAATTCCACAGTTTATTTTAAAATATATGCTCTCTAACTCCCTGAATGAGACAAGACTCATTTTCCTAGCCCCACTGCCACCCACCCTCACCATGGTTCAGAGGTATGTACTTCCCTTCTGTACTAATTGCTGCTTTTTATTAAGAAGTACACAACTAAAGAGCTTAAATATGTGTGTGAATTTAAGTAAGGCAATGCAACCCAATCAACATAGTGGTTTGGTATCAGATATGTCAGAGGGTATTGCCTCCCAAATGTGTGAAGAGAAGAAATATAACTGACTAATATAGTAGACTGATCATTTGATACTATTATATTAATAAACTTTAATTTTTAAAAGAACCAGTGCTTTCCAAATTACCCAAGGAATAAATCGCAAACATGAATTCAGAAAGTGTGATATGCTTTAAAATTGTACTGATTCTGTGAAATGATTCTTGATTTTCTGACAGTAGGCCTTATGAGATCATGGAATGGGGCTCTTTCTGGGGTTTTAGTATCTACATAGCACACAGAACATATTTAACACTCAATGTATATTTGCTAAGTTTATCTCCTAAATTATTTATTATTGAGTGATTTCTTTGTCTTCTAATCAAGGTCCTAAAGTTTGGGTAAAATATTGATTATCTGCTATTCATTTGGTTGACTATTCTATAGACATTTAATAAGAGCCCCTTTTATATAATGGGCATCTAGCTAGAATAGAATCTTTGAAACCTAAGGCATATGAATGAAATTAATTGAAGCTTAGATAGTAATAAGTTCTGTAGAAAAATATAAACTAGAAGAAAAGGCTGTGTTGCAGCAGTACATAGTGAAGGACATGTCCTGGGCTCCCAAGGTAAAGTGACCATTGAGCTCTTAAAGGTGTATGTCGAAGGAAGGGTTGCTTACATATTCTCTGAGGTAGCCGAAGAAGAAACTTTTATTTCTAGTTTCGGTTTGCAAGATACTTATATTTTATTAGGATCATTCTATGCAAATCTTCTCAATACTATTTTCCTCCTTGCTTTTGCCTTTCTATTCCTAGGATTTGTGTTTTTGCTTTACATGAATTTGCCTATGTTTTATGCAAAGACTTTATACACATAGAAACACATACGCACACATGCACACACTCACTTCCTAGGATAGAAGATTAAGAAGCACGATTTATGAGGTAACATTAGTTAATCAAAGATTTCCACAGAATCACAACCGAAGAATCCAAGATAGAGTATTTTACCACGGGGAAGAGTAATACACTAACAAAACATCTTAAGAAAAAAAATGCTATTTTTTTACTACAGATTCTATACCTACTTGAAGACTTTCAGGAAATATTTGAAAGCAAATACATACGTATAATATATATTATGTTACATATAAATTCATGTAACTTTGACTAATTTATATAAAGAATCAATTTTAAAGGAAAAACCAGAGATGAACTTAGCCAGCAGTAAAAACTACCGTTTCTAAAAGCCCTCCTCCTAATTTGCCAAGCATTTTCTGTGAAAAACATTGAAGCTCTTGTTTCCTTTGTGTTCAGGCCTCTCCCTTGAGCAGCATTAGTCTCTCTCACTATAACAAGAACCAGTTGTGTTCTGGGGACTGAAGGGATCCACTAAACTAATTAGACAATGGACAGCTGACTTTGGGGAATGAGTCTGTGACATTGATCAATGTCAATGACAAACATTTTTCCCCGTTTGATGTTCTGAGATAATCTATAGGCTAGAATTTGGAATTGATTAGCTTTTGGTTGCTATATTTTTTTTCGGATAAAGTTAGTGCCATATAAGTTAGTTAATTTCATATGAAGTTTAAATACCTAATGTATAATAGCCAGATGCTTTAAGACTTCACACTGTCAGTAAACTAATAAAAGTGGGTTTTTTTGTTCTTCTAGAATAAAATCAATTGATTTTTGGTAGAAATTATCCCTGGGAATAATTTTGAGGACCCTGTTAATACCTTTTCTTTATAGGACATATCAAGTACCAATTGACTCTATCTCGAATTTTTTCCAAAGGGGTTAATCACATCATTATAAGGTAATTTTACCTAGGAGGTAATCCCCTGGCATGGCTAATTGGAACTCATTAGATGCTCTCCATTGTTTCTTGCTCCACCCCAGCATTAGTAGCTAATGCCTTTCCTTTTGGAATACATGTTCATATAAGGCTATGTTGAGCATTCTTTTCTTACTGAATATAAGTAATTCTAAAATATTAATCTTGAATGGCTGATTTGCTTTTTTTAAAAAAATGGGTTTCCTCACAAATAATTTTTAAGAGAAAAAATGGTATTCTCTCATAGGTAACATTTTTAAGATAGTATTTTATGTTTTATGTTTCTCCATATGCAATGTTTTCACAATATAGAAAATTTGACTTAAGCAACCCTCATCCTCTATATATGTGTGCTAATATGAACCAGCTCTAAAATATGAAGAAAACATTTCCTTATTAGGTAAAGAGTCTCAGGAGAGTTAGACATTACAAAAATCTTGATTTATGTGAAATTTTTATTCTAATTTCTCAGAAATCTTCCCTTGCGACTTAAGGTTTAGCTAAATAAATAAATGAATGAATGAATGAATAAATAAATAAATAAATGCCAGAAATGCCATAACTTTATGGCTTTTAAAAAAATATATTGTATTGGTTTTTTTTTACAGAGAGGAAGGGAGAGGGATAGAGAGTTAGAAACATCAGTGAGAGAGAAACATCGATCAGCTGCCTCCTGCACACCCCCTACTGGGGATGTGCCCACAACCAAGGTACATGCCCTTGACCGGAATCGAACCTGGGACCCTTCAGTCCACAGGCCGATGCTCTATCCACTGAGCCAAACCAGTCAGGGTACTTTATGGCTTTTTAAAAAGATTTGATTTGGCAAGCACTTATAAAACATCACAATTTGCTAAGATTTGCCAAGTATCCCAGTTATAAACTGTTAGCCATCAAAAGGATAAGGGTTCAGTTTCCTCCCCTTTCCAGTAACATTGTCCCCATGTTGTCTAAGACCCCACTAACAGTTTCCATCGGTTTGCCAGTGCCCTCCCTTCCCTTCAGTTCCAAAGCAAACGTCACGTATTTTCTAGTTTTCAGTATCACAACTCCATTCCACATATCAAAACCTCTTCTGTATGCTATTACTACAGCAAACTACTCGAAAGTGTTGCAGTATAAAACAGCCATTTTATTATGTGCATAGCTTCTGTGGGCCAGTGACTCCAACAGGGCAGAGCAGGATGGCTAGTCACTGCTTTCTCATGTCTGGGCTTTCAACTGGGAAGACTCAATGGTCGGGAGAGATTTGACAGCTAGGGGATGGAATCAGCTGGAGGCATGGTGACCTGCTGTCTGATGCTGGTTGTTGGTTGAGACCTTCCTTGGAGCTCTGTATTGGTCAAGATTCATTAGAGGAACTGAACCAGTTAGGTTCACATTGGAAGGGGTAATCTGCTTTACTGAGCCCACCAAGTCAAGTGCTGTTATCATCCAAAAACACGCTCAAAGACAATCCCAGAAATAATGTTAATCTGGGCACCCCGTAGCTACTCTAGTTGACACATAAAACTAACCATCGCAAGCACGTGCATGCGATTTCTCCAGGTGGCCTGGGCTTGACCACTGTGGTGGCCCAGGATTGCCAGGCTTCTGAAATGGTAGCTGAGTCCTCCAAACAAGAGCACCCCAAGGAAACAGGAACTGTTTGGCCGTGACTTGGCTTAGTTGTGGCAGCGCATGGTTTCACGTTCACTGTGTCTTTGTGATTGAAGTGCTCAGACGCTCCCTCAGATTCAGATGCAGAGGCCATAGACTCCACTTTTCAAAGGGAGGATTTTCAACAGGAGTTTCAACAATGAATAATACCGAGTTTAATGGGAAGGATATCACAACATACAATGGTAAGAAAGGCTACTATTTATTTAGGATGACTCTTCCAAGCCATTAAGTTGTTTTTATCACACGATGTGTGTGTTTATTTTTCATCTTCAAAGTAAGTCTACTCTGTAACTATTGCTATTTCCATTGTACAGAGTTGGATACCATCCACATAAGAACTCATAGTGGTAGAACCAAAGCTCATTCTTTTAAGTCATGTGTGCGTGTCTCTATGTGTGTATAGTCAGAAATAAACTGTGCCTTTAAAATCTCCTTTTAAAGAGATATTTTCCAGAAAATCTTCTCCAGAAAATATTTTTCTATGTTCTGCCCCTCTGTTTTTATTCATAATCTTTTAAAATTTTTAATTTAAGTATAGTTGGCATATGATAATAAATTAGTTTCAGGTGTATAATATAGTGATTTGACATTTTTATACCTTACAGTATGTTCTAATTCCATTAATCATTCTTACAATGTCCTCATATTACAAGAATACTCACACATCATTTATTCAGTATAGAATTATTTACATATTTTTATTAATTTTACTAAAATAAACCAAAAAAACCCCCAAAAAACATTCCACAACTTTAGCACAAATGCCCTTAACATTATTTCATTCTATTTTTTAATGTGTGACACAAGAAATATTTATTTCATGTCTATAATATGAAAGTGCTTGCAAAATAAATAAAGTTAATAATTAAATATCCTCCCTGCCCTTGAAATGCCTGCAGGTGAGTGGGAAAGAAAAACCAAAATTAAATGTGGTAAAGGCTATCACTGAAGTTAAGTGCAAAATTGAGTGCAAAGTGCTGCCAGGAGGATGTGTCTATATTTGACTGAGTTAAGAAGGAGAGAAGACATCCCCTCCAATGGTATTCTTCTCATACCCAAGTGTACTGCTCACAGCATCATCCCTCAAAGATATTCTTATACTCATGTCCACTGCTCACAGCATCGTCCCCCAAAGATATTATTCTCATACCCATATCCACTGCTCACAGCATTGTCCTCCAATGATAACCTTCTCATACCTATGTCCAGTGTTCATATTTACTAGCCAGAAAATATTTTTTTGTTGAGAGTAGAAGGTGAGTTTGATACCGAGTTTATGGCTTATTTGGGAAAAGATACATGCAGACATACAGTTCTGTGAGATGAATGCAGGAATCAAAGTATACATCTGAATGAAAATGAGAAAATAATTCTGTGGTGGTGATGGAGTAGTGGTGTTTGGAAGGCTTTATAGAAAACAATATTTGGACATGGTTCTATATGAATAAGGGCTTTAATATCATGTGCTGGGGTAAAGTAACATAAAACTTATTGTCCTGTGATGGGAGGATAAATAGTTCCATATAGGTAGATAGATAAAAGTTTGAAATATAAGATTTAAGGGGATTTGTTCATTTTACTCAGATCACACAAAAATTGGTAGTCCCATTGGAAACTTGGACTTTATTTTATCCTTAAGGTAATATGAAACAATTATAGGGCTTTAAACAAAGTCATAAGACTAAGGAAATGGATTTTTAGAAGGAAAAATTGGTTTACTGTTACCAAGCTTGGTAACTCATATGGGTATGAATATGGATGTAAAGGAAATGATGAGTGAATGTGTGGATGAAGGCCGAATGGTGACTGTACTAACCAAGAGGTTTATGTAGGAAGAAGAGGTGGTGGGTATTAGTTGGTTCTTTGCTTGTTGAATGTGAGGCATCTGTGGGATATCCAGGTCAATTTCACAGGCAATAAATTATTTACTGGCCTGGAATTAGGTGGGATGTCTTGGATAGAGATGAGGAATCATTACAATAAAGACACCATTCTTGCTCTATCATCTTTTAACTGGTAAATCCAAAGTCATGATAACTGAGTTATGACTTTTGAGGAGACTGACTTAAAATCGCTGGTGAATTATATTTTTAGAATTATACTAACATGTAATTATGTAATTATTAATTACTAGTTTTTTCAGTTATGTATGTAAATTATTTTATTAGGCTATTTTATCAGAAGCATTTATGTATAATTTAGGCAGAACATTAAATTGTTTCTTTAGTTTTTAGGATAAGCAAATTAAAAATATAACTTTATCATTATTCTCACAGAAAATCTCATTTTGTTGAATGCCTAGAATTCAGTTTAAAATCCAAATTCTTATATAAAAAAAGAAAGAAGCCAGGGCATGCATCCTTCTAAGCAAAGCTTTAAAAAAATTCTCAAGTACTGTACTTAAAAAAAAAAAAAGAAAGAAAAAGAAAAGAAAGAAAAAGAACCAGCCAGCAGAGGGCGCTGGCCCTCATTCACTCAATCATTGCAGCAAACCTTATGAACAAGAAACAGTCCTTTCTTAATAAGCTCACTGGCAAAGTAATATTTTTGCTGAGTGTTGTGTTAAAGCCAAACTTAAATATTTATACCAGTAGCCTGTCCTTCTCTTGTGGAAATATACATCTCTTTTAGTGAAGTATAATTTGAGTTGTATTTAAATGCCAGCCGGCAGACTTGAGAATCTGTTAGAAAATGTCAAAATCTGATCTATCTGTGGTAGAGGTCAAAGGCCATCTGTGTACCCTAGTCCTGCTAATCTGATTATATTTAATGAACAAGACCAGTTTTAAACTGATATGCAAGGGACTTTACTTCAGTCAAACTGAAAGTCAAAGTGTTGATACTCTTTCTTAATTATAGCATTACTAGCTAAATAAATGCCACAATTCCTTAAACAATTTTCTAATTGGAACTGAGGGCATTCTAAAAAGAAATTCTTGTTTAGAAAGCCTTAGGTAATTAAATTTAGGAATAGCATTATTCCAGCTTAATACATAGATTATTTTGTTTATGAGAATTTTTTTCCACATACCTCTTTGGTTTAGAAATATTTAATGATATTGCAAAAATATAATTTTATATGCAAGTAATACTGTATTTCTTTTAAAAGCATTCTAGCAAATCTTATATTTTATAATATTTTTATAATTTTTCTTGTATTTCTTCTGTAGATAAGCAAATAAGGAAAACATTGATTGTTAAAGCACATTTAAGCTCTTCAATGTGTAGAAATTATTGGCAACTGCATATTTTAGGTAGTTTTTTTTAATAATGTAAGATCTTTTACATACACTCTTTACTAGTATACCAGAATTTCTTGTTACTATCACATGCAACATACTTTTTTTTAAAGCTTGTGTACAATGAAATATATATCTGTGTAGTATCTAAAATCTGTTTACATTTAAAAGATGATCTGAAACATATTTACTTCTTATGTTTTAAAGAGAAGTTAATGCTGTCCTTCCTACTTTATGACCTAACACAGTGGAAGTGTAGTAAACAGCTTAAAACCTGTGGGAAGTTCATTTTAATGGGTTATGGTGTGAGAGGGCCCCGTCTCTTTTCTTCATTCTATGAAGCTTATAACAATCTTGTTTGCCAAGATGATTATTTAATAGAGTGACAAACTGCCCCACTGGTGGGATACATTAATTTTGCCTCTAAAGTTGCCCCTTGTCGTACATAAGAAGGTGATAATTAGGTTTCAGATTAGAATAAAATAATCATGTCACTTTTGTAGATACTTAAAATAAATGTAATCCCTTATATAAAATTGGAACAATTAAAAGTTGTAAAATATTTTTCACTGTGAACTTTTAGGCAAATACAGCTAATATATGATGTTAATTTTTAGCTAGCATGACTCTCTGAAAAGTTACCAATTGGAAAAATCATATAAGAAGTGATTAACTTTTCAAGTGAAGCAATGGTATTAGGCTTTGTAGAACATCTACCTAATAAAATAGAACTCATTCATATCCTGATTTAATTTTTCCTCTGTACAATTCAATCTTTGAAAAGTCACATAGAATCATTTTGTGCATGTATATTAATGCTCTCAATTTCGAATGTTGTTGAGAGCTCAAATTATTAGATACTACAAGTGATTATATTTCAATTTTAGCATTATATTACACAGAAATTAACTAGATATCACATCCTAAGTGCTTAAATACTATATGATGTTTGAATTTTCAACAGTGAAAACACAATTTATTAAAACAAGACACTCAGAGACTTTTTTTTAAAATAAAAAAACCAGACTCTTTCCCTGCCTTGGAGTTGACAGTAACATGTTGTCTTAAAGTTCTAGAGCCCAATCCTCTCTAGTTTTAAATAACCAGAGGTAATTTCCTCTTCTCAAAGTCTGCAGAGTATTAAACACTTCCCTGAATCTATTTCCTGAACCAAGTGGGAGAGTGTTCAGTGCACATTCATTTAAAATACCTTTATGTTCAGACTCAATTACTTTTAATAGAGTGGAGAATGTTTGGTATAGCTTTGAGTGCACAGCATGAAAGGGTGGGTTTTAGTTGGAAAACATAAAATTCATTCCTGTGGAAAGGTAATCTCTAGTGAAATATAGAAACCAGAAAACCTTATTGAAGACCATTAAATGTACTGCGAATGTCATGTACTTTCTTTGCACATGTTAAACACTGAGTTATGACATAAATGAAGTAATTGCAGGACACGGGCAAAATAAAATTAAAAAGATTTTTGTTGATAATATGCAAAAATGCTACATCAGTTGTTATTCATTCTGCAGTTATTTCTTTGAGGAACTTTTATACAGCTGTGAAAACCTAGAGAGTTTTGTACAAAACAATTTTGACAAATGTTCATAATTCCATACCAGTAAAATGCATTTTAATGTCATTCAGAATGTTCCACTTAAACAAGTAGTAAAACTCACATTAAAGTTTTTTTGTGTGGTTTTTAAGTTCACTATCAGATGATGCAATCAAGTTTTCCTGGTTCGTATTAAGAAACTAGACGCTTGGTGCACAAAATTTGGGGCATCCCTCAGACTTGCCTGTGCCCTCTCGCAGTCTGGGACCCCTTGGGGGATGTCCACCTGCCAGCTTAGGCCCGATCCCCCTGGGGATCAGACCTAAGCCAGCACTTAGACATACCTCTCGCAGTTCGGGGCTCTTGCAGTCTGGGGCTCTCACAGTCCGGGACCCCTTGCTCCTTACCACCCGCCTGCAGCAGAGGTGGGAGAGGCTCCCACCACCACCACTGTGCTTGTCAGCCATGAGCCCTGCTTCTGGCTAAGCGGTGCTCCCCCTGTGGGAGTGCACTGACCACCAGGGAGCAGCTCCTGCATTGAGCATCTGTCCCCTGGTGGTCAGTTCACATCATAGCGACCGATCGTTCTGCTGGTCATTCCACCATTCAGTCGATTTGCAATTAAGGTTATATTATATAGGATATCAAAAATTCTAAATAGAATTTATATTTTTAAATTATTGCTTAGTGTTTAGAGTATCGGCCTGAGCACTGAAAGGTCATGGGTCCCATTCCCAATCAAGGGCTTGTACCTGGGTTACAGGTTAGATCTTTGGCTCCAATTAGGGCATGTGTAGGAGGCAACCAATCAATGTGTCTCTCTCACATTGATGTGTCTCTCTCTATCTCTCTCACTCTGTCCCTCCCCATCCCTCCCTCAGTTCCACTCTCTGAAAAATCAATGCAAAAATATCCTCAGGTGAGGATTAGCAACAACAAAATACACTGATGATTGGAAGTTTGGACCTGATATTAGGGTATGTAGATAACCCAGACATGAGAAATGTCATGATGTCATACAAAGTGAATGAACCTTCCTTTCTGTCTATGACAAAATTCTAATTCTGCTTCTGCTTTTTACCAGCTCTGAAATCTTGGGTAAATTATTTAGAATTTAGGATCCTTCATTGCAGTAACTGTGACAACAGACTAGCAAGTCCTCATTCTCCTGATTGTTATCAGGTTGAGTTCAGCTGAATGATGCACATAATGTAGCTAACGTAATACCTTTTCATTTCCTTCATCCCCATCAGAATTTACTATTAAAACTGTCATCTGACTCAAGTGCATGAGGAATATTGATGTCATAATGTGGGGATCCAATAATTCTGTGGAATTTCGGAAGGCAGGTCAAAAATATTAAGTGATTTGTGGAAAGTGGAAAATGCACTTGGAAGTTTTTGAAAAATTTACTATTTAAGAGGCAGTATGCACCTAATAACTGCATATGTAATGGAAAAATTGTGTTATAGAGTAAAAAGAGCACAGACTTTGGATTAAAAACCATATTATAGCCTGGCCCGTGTGGATTAGTGGTTGAGCGTCGACCTATGAACCAGAGGTCATGGTTCAATTCCAGGTCAGGGCACATGCCCTGGTTGTGGGATCGATCCCCAGTCTGGGGTGTGCAAGAGACAGCCGATCAATGATTCTCTCTCATAATTGATGTTTCAATCTCTCTCTCCCTTCCTCTCTGAAATGAATATATACATATATTTAAAAGCCATATTATATATAATTCCTTTTGTGGAAATGACCTCTTCTGTAAATTGAAATGATTTGGGTAAGACAACTCACAAGGTTATTGTGGCTATCAAATGCAATAATATTTTGTAAAAACACAGAATACACAAAAATTAGTTCACAATGGTTTTCCAGTCAAAGTTGTGGTCTGGAAGAAAATACAGGCTTGATAGAGACTCACAGAGATGCCATTGAATTAAGTGGCCTCTTTAAAAGGAAGAGCATTTTCACATAATACTTACCTCCCAACAGGCAGAGCAAGATCTGAATGCTTCCCAATGTTACATAACAATATAGTCCGGGGCCTGGAAAACTATGGCACCCATGGCAACTCCAGCCCTCTGCCTGCTTTGTAAAAACAAAACAAGTTTTGTTGGAACCCAGCCAAGTTCAATGGTTTTCCTGCTGTTCATGGCTGCCTTTTAAACACAAGGGCAGAGTGGAATTGAGACCTAGCCCATGGGATCTGCTTTGCCTAAAGTATTTACTATCTGGCCTTTACAGGAAAAGTTTACCCCTCTTCCCCCACAACAGATGAAAAAACTGAGAAAGAGTGTTCAAAAAAGTGTGGATAGATTTCAGAGCACATGAAATGGGTGGAAACCTCAAATTCTGAAATAGAAGGTCCTATGCAAGAGAGACACTGGAGAAATACAGAGGAGGAGGAATTTAAGTGGACTCCTAATCTTCAGTAGTGTGTGAATTTTAAGCAATTGTGGAGAAGCAGACTCTCTGCAAAATGTCGTTCATTCTAGTTCAAATCCATATGCGCTGCCCAGAGAGTGAACTAAGACAGTATGTGAGACTTTGGAGTAGACTGTGCTATATCTACATCAGCTCTCCTTATCTGGTTGGTGGGAAAAGCAAGACCTGGCAGAGCCATATTATTTGATCTTTGAAATGGCTGGAGTGGTGACAAGCACACATTCTGGAACCTCACAGCCTAAATCCAATTCCAGGCTCTTTTGATTACCAACTGGGTGACCCTCGGCCAGCAGATCAATCTCCTCTGTTCCTGAGTTGCCTCCTCTGTAAAAAAGTACAGCAATAGTTCCTACCCTTTAGAGTTAATACACGTAAAACTCAACGTGGCCTGAGTAGTAATCACTACTACTAAGTAAGTTCTTGCTACTCCCATTTCCATGCTCATGCATAGATTAGCTATTTCATTTAGATATATTGTCAATGTTTTTCAATGCATAGTGTGAATTTGGTCAGTCTCATTTAATCCCCCATTTTTTTGTCCTTATAGGGCACTGATTTAAATTTACCTTCATGTAAATATATCTGTTTAGACTAATGGAATCGTATCTGATAATTTCAGGCAAGAAATTGTATTATAAAATGTCTTGCAAACAATAGTTATCCAAATGTAAGATGCTATATAAGTATTTATTTGGGGCCTTGACAGATGAAATGAAACATAAGTGCTTTCGTACTAGAGGACAAACTTTGAATTCTAAGGTCATAGGTTTTTTGCTTAGTTTCAAAATAAATATTGTTTTAAAATATATAGTTGAATAGTTTGGTACCATATGAGAATAAATTTGTTAACAGTTCATAGGTAATTATCTTGTTGTTTTTGTGTTCTAAGATTTTTTACCCTCATTGCTTAAATAATAAAATACATGTGCATAGCGACTTACAGTTTAAAATTTGCTTTCATATGCATTTCTGTATTTTATTTGATCTTGAGATGTTTAAGCTCAGAGATGTATGCCATGCGTGCTCTTTTATTTTTGGCAGGAAATATTGCAAGCATATTGATGGTGATAATTAATATTTTCTAAACAGTCGAAAAACAGGTGTACCTTTCCAAATAAAGCCAAATAAAAATTTCAAAACAAACTTGTTCAGTGACTACAAAAAGCATTCAAAAAATAAAGTAGGAATTGTCTTGAAAGGTTTTAGATTAAGAATATTGTTAGAAATAACATCATAGTATTATATTTTTAAAGATAAGAATTTTGCTCTATTCACCTTTGTATCTTCATTGCTTATCAAGTGCCTACCAAACACTAGGGCATTTTATATACTTTAAATTATCTATATTTTTGACTAATTTTATTCTTTTTAATGGAGGCCTTTCTGTTTGTATCTAGAAGTTTGTGGGATAGGGTTAATGCTAAGGGTAGCTAAGTTAATCTTCCATTATTATCTAAAAGTTACTAATCTCATCAATAACCACATTAATACTAACTGTGCAAAAGAATGCCTTTCTTTAATTTCTCTGATTGATCTCATCTTGTTTTGAGTCACCCTTCTCCCTGATGTAATAAGCACTTGGTTTTATCAAAATACTTCACTTTTCTGAGTTAACACTTTTTCTCTATCCTGTAACTACCCAGTTTTTCCTCCCCTGTCTTTCTCTAGGCACTGGTTTCGCCCTTACTTCCCCCTTCACAGAGCAATTTTGAGCATAAAGGGCATGTTACATTTCCTGTGGACATAAGAAGACTGTCTCTGCTGTCCCTCAGGCAGCCTGTGTCTCTATCAAGTGTAGCAGAAGGCAGGAGGTCACTGGGCATCTTCCACTGCTGTCCACCACTCCCGGCATGTGACCAATACCTGGTTTTGATGAATGTGGACAGTGTAGTTACCTACATTCACCATGTCGCACACTCACCGTCTACTTTTCCTGAACTTGTACCTCCTCGATTTCATCTTCTTAGCACTTTTGAGTCCACATTGTGGAGAGAATCTCACAATCTTAAGGTTCCTTTTATTTCACTGTAATAAAATCTGTGTGACCCTACAAACTCCACTTGACTGAACACCTTCTTCAGCCATTGCTGCTGTGCTGCCCCCATGCCAGATAGGGCGCAGAATTGTGAAAACACCGTTGTTCTTCCCAGTCACAGGTTGGGTCTCCTAAGGCTACTCCTGGGATTCTTTGCCCTGCCCTACGTGGATATTTTTCTTTTCCACTCAAAGGGGTTGGTTGGCCTAAAGAATAAGGGGCCAACACATATCTAACCTCTTGTCTTTTTATTTCCAACATTTTGGTCCTCATCTTGCCACCCACCAACTGCAAGGCCATGTCCTTCTAATTTGACGTAAAGCCCCTCTGAACATCCTTAGCTTCTGAGTATTAGTTCTTCTACTCCTTAGTCTTCTGGTACCTGTCACTGGATCTATAAATTCCTGTGTGGAAATAAAGAACGGCCTTTATCTTTCAGCATGGCCTGACGTTTGCAAAAGTTAAACATGTGTGTCTTCAGCTTATTACCTGGATAAAGCCATCCCAAAGAAGATATGCATGTTGTTGACAAAATTAGTAGAGGAGTCAGAAGCATTCAGTATTTCGGTATTAACCAGCATACAATGCATGGATTTAATATTTCAAAAAAATTTCTGTTATATCTATTTTACATAATGATACAATGTGTTCTTATCATTTTTATTTTTTTTTACTCCCTGGAACCGTTTGTCAGAAATATCACAAGATCGGAATTAGTTGTTGTTATGTAGAAAATAATCTATAATGAACTTTAAAAATCACAACTCCGCTAATTTGAAAGCAATTCACTACATTGTTTGCTTTGCATACTATAGTAAGTTCATAAACTATCCAATTAGATAGTTTCATTGAACATTCTCCCATGTGAGTTTGGCACAAAACCCAAATCAGAATAACTAACTGGGTTGGCTAAACATTTTGATCCAAGAGTCATGCACAAATTAAATGTTAATTCTCTGACTCTTTTGAAGCTGGTATTTCCCTAATTTGTCATTAAAGAAAAGCTTGCAAGAATATGTTGTTACCTTAAGGGAATGTCGATGTTTGAGGAGAGGTTAAAGGCCAGTGGAAGATATTTGGAAGATATCTTGTCTTAGGGTATTTTTAATGGTAAAATATGTCATCAAGGCTCAAGAAAGTGGATATAGATATTACAGGCAATTGAAAGTAGTAGGTGGTTATTGTAGCTGGAACGCCTCCCAGAGCAGATGGTTTTTTAGGAGTTTTTGAAGGAGAAGAGCAAGGTGGCCTGCCTGGCGTATATTAATTGAGTGCCTGTTCCAAGTGGAGGGGGTGGTTGGAAGAATGTGTGATGTCTTGAGTGGGCGAATGATACAAACAGTCATAACTTCAAAATAACCTGGAATTTATATCTCAGAAAGCTTCCAGACGTTTCACAAAGGCACAATTTCATCTGTAAGGAATCAGTAAAATGCAAAGTTATACAAATAGAAAGTTAACACTGTACAAAATAGAACAGAGCCAACATGGTTAATATTTTTACTTTTAACACTTTGCTATTGCTCGTCAACAAAAAATAATAATTTCCTAATTAGAAGTCTTACTAAAACTACTTTTGAATCTGTGTTTTTGAAAGGACTGATTTATCAAGCATTTAAAGATATTAGCCTCTAATATTTTATATATATATATATATGTATGTATATATACATATATATATACATATACATATATATATATATATATATATATATATATATATATATATATATTTGGCAGGCATAGATTCTGTGAGAAATGACATGGTTTAACTTATGTGATCATTATATTCAGTTTTTAATTCATAAGGACTCTTGAATCTATCCCCATCCATCCATTTCTTAGAGCTATAGATAACATTACCTCATGCTCATACTGATGAAAATTCTCCTAATTGAATTCCTTTCTCAGTCTTCCCAGTTCTTTAAGCACATCTATATGTTGCTTTCAGATTTATTTTTCTTAAAAATTAGTTTTGTTAATTCACTTTATAGTGTCATGTGTAAGAACACAGAATCCGGAAACAGACTTCACACATTGGAATCCCAGTCCTGCTACTTTCTAGTTGTGACCTTGGGCAACTTATCTTCTAAGTTGCTTAGCTCTCCAAATATAAAATACTTGGAAAATAAAATTACCTGGGTTAGGAGAAATCATACTATTATGGTTTCTACCTGTGTTAGAAACCTGTGATGAAAAGTAAATTTGTTATTATTCCCAAAACATTTCAACAATACTGGGTACATTGCCGGTATACAGTAGTGTTGGATAAAGGTCATGATCATGCTGCAGAAACGTTACATCTCCTCATTGCATAACAGAAAGGTCAGAATTCTTGGTCAGGCATTCAAGGTCTTCTCTACCATCTGCCTCCCACGTTCAAGTTTTACCCAACCTTGTTTCCAGAGGCAAGCATTCTACTCAATCAGTTTTCCATCTCTTTTGTCCTTTCTTGCTTTCATCTTTTAACCTGTACTTTCCCTCAAACTAGGATGCTGATCAACATTTCACTGCCACACTCATCTCCACTGCCAGGTTATATATTCGATCATGCACAACTCCTTTAATTCCACCTTCCGCACAATCTTTTCTTTTCTTTTCACCCTTCTCCTACATATCTTCCCTTTTAAATTCCTCCAACACCAGTAGCCTAAGCCACTTGCATAACAACATGATGTTTTTAAAATTCTGTAACCTTCATAAAATCTCTCCAACTAAATTGCTCCATTCTTAGAGAGCATGTTACCAGCAGTCCGCATATGTCTTTGCACACAAAAGGAGCTTAATAAGTATATGGTTCATGAGCAGATGCATGAATGCATGCATAAACTGTGTATTCAACAAAGGGATTTACTTAAAGAGATTGAAGGGTCTACAGTTTTTTTGTGTGTTTTTTTAAAATATATTTTATTGATTTTTTACAGAGAGGAAGAGAGAGAGATAGAAACATTGATGGGAGAGAAACATCGATCAGCCGCCTCCTGCACATCTCCTACTGGGGATGTGCCCGCAACCCAGGTACATGCCCCTGACCGGAATCGAACCTGGGACCCCTCAGTCCGCAGGCCGATGCTCTGTCCTCTGAGCCAAACCGGTTTCGGCATGGGTCTACAGTTCTTGACATTTCATTGTCACTCTGTCAGGATTTAGATAGTTTCACATTAGCCAAGAGCCCTCTGAAAATCAGATAACTAGTCTATAATTCTGAACGGAAGCATAGAATTGATGCTTCCTGAGATGGCCAAAATTAAAGATATGTTCTAATATGCATAGGAGCTTATAAACAGCTGATGAGTTATAATTGCCTAGTAACCAGATGTTCTATGACAAAGGTGGCTGGTGTGGAAGCTAGCCATTGTGTGGCTATTAGCATAGGTCTCTTGGTATATAAAAAGAGGGTTCTCAATTGTTCAAGTCTGAGATCTGGACAGGTTGATAGTTGTACCTTTAGTACCCAGTGACTGAAAAAATATAAAATGATACAAAATAACATAAATACACCAATGCTTTAAAACAAGTAAGATAATTTTATGATGTATTTCAAAAACCAATGCCTTTAAAAATTATCATGGTATGTAAATACAAAAAAATATTTTGTTATTTTCCTACATATGTGAATTTATAGATCCATCATAATATATGGATTACCCTATTCATGATCCACATTTTGGAAGTTATTGGAATAGAGCATGACATTAATGAAGCCAAATTTATGAGCTGGTTTTAATGAGCTTCTATGTTTTCATGGACAAAACACTTACCCAGAACCCTGGACTAGGTACTTTAAACATGTCTTTAGATACAAACTGAGCAAATGGTGAGCTGTATATGAAAAAAATTTTAGAGACCTCTCAGAACATATAGCATAGAATGGATGTTTTATTATATTTTGTTGAATATATATTATTCAAGATTTGATCATGAACTATTTTTTAAATTGTTATTCATAATAACACTCCGTTTCTGGCTGTATGCCATGTGCAAAGTACAGTGTAGAGTATATAAAAGCTAACAAGGCAAGTTTCTGTTAAAGAAAACTAAACTTATTTATCCTATTCTGCCACTCTGTAGGTGTTAATGGAGTAATAGATAAAAAAAATATTAAGTAAACCAATTTACCGAAGTTCTCAGGAAGGTTTAATAAGGATCTTAGAAGAGGATTTAAGGATGTGCAAATAACTATCCTAGAAAAGAACACATTGTGTTTGAAAAATCCATCAGTTAAGTAGCTGCTTTTCAAAGCACAAAAAGTTTGCATGGCTCTTGGGTCTACTAATAACAGGTTTTTTTCCATGCCTTTTAGAGTGCAAATTGACTTCAAAGGGAATTCTTTCATGAAGTATGGAGAGACCCTATACACTGACTAAAGAGGCGATTGTAAGAAGTGTTTGAAGAACATTTGGATTGTTATATGTAAGAAAGAGCGAATAAAATGCTGAGGAAGTCAATGAAACATGGCTTTTCGTAGTGTTACAAATTACAGTGATTGAAATTTAACTTAGAAGTAAGAAAAGTGCCCCGGAACAATGCAGTATAGACATCCTTTTCTAGTAGGACTTTGAATCTAGGAAAATCGTACAGCAAAAAATAGTTGTTTCACAGAACGCAGCACCAAAGGACTTGTTTTGGGAAACATCATAGTTGTAGAAAAAATAAAGAGCATTCTAATAGATGCCCTGTTTATAAGAAACATGAAAAGTGTGGCAGTGTTAATGTATGTATGATAATAGGGACACTTTAGTATATAACATTTTTTTCTTTATGATCCTTGTAAACAGTTTCTACCTGTTAAGATTAGAAATGGTTCGATTTATCTTATAATTACTGATTATTAAAACCAAAGCCCATGTTATGCATTTTAGCTTCATTTTGGGCTCCATTGTTAATACCTTTTCTTGATTATCTTCTTTTTGTTAGTTCTACTTACTTAACTACATTTCTAAATTTTCTGTGTCCTAGCAAAACATTTAAAAATCATTTGGAAAAATGAAAAGACATATAGTTGACAAATTAAGACTAAAGACTTGTACAAACTTTGTAGTATATTTCTTCAGTTTGGATTTTTTCTCAGCATTGGTCAAATTATGCTTGATAATGATTGCTGGGTTTACTTTTCACATAATAATGCAAAGGGAATTGGGCAATCTGAAAAGATAGATCCAAAATAGTGGAAATGAAGAAAATAAGAAGACCCGAGGTTCTATTACTTTACTTCCTTTCAGTGTTTGTCATTTTAGAAGATGTGTGTCATGTACATAAGGAACCACGATGAAAAGAAGGAGCGAGAATTCAAAAAAACACACACACCAACAACAACAAAAAATAAGCTAGGGAAAAGGTTAGTTCAAATTTTTACAGCTGTTTTCTCCGAAATGTTTTAAAATTATTTAAAGAGTTGTTTTGACTTTAAACAGAGTTGTGAGTAAAAGTGGGCCTTTTACCCAAGTTACTTTTCCATTAAATGTCTCTGCACAATAGTCATCCGCTAAAATTTGCCCTCAGAAATTTTTCATGTGAACGTTTAATCAATTTTTGTTGTTAATTTGGTCATAATACATTGAAATGCTCATTTATCTTTGAACAATTCCGTACAAATAACCCTCTTGTGAAAATTCAATGTACCTTGTATAATGCTATGAACTGAAGGAATTATTCAGGGATTGACGTTTTGAACAGCTGTTGGTAGTTGATTTTATTTTCTATGATATTATTGTAGGTGGTGGGAATGGCACCAGGTATCTGTCTGGTGGGATCAGACCAAACCTGGGTTCAGCAACCTTGGTACTTGAGTTCTGGCTGAGAAAAGTATTCAGAGCCAAGACCCAAACTCGCTAGAGAAGATTTGAGCAAGCAAAGAGAAAGTACACTCAAAGAAATGTCCAGCTGCCGCTCAAACAGCAGCCCTGGGGAGTGGGCTAGGATTCCTTTTAAACCCTCGGAGGGGAAGGAACTGCTTTCTTCATCAACCTGGCCTATCAGAGCCTGTCCTGTCGCCTTCTGTCCTTGCATGGAAGTTAGATGGGGCTTTCTTCCAGCACCCCCTCCTTGTTCTCCTCTATGAGTGGGGCTCTACCACGTGAATAACCACATGCCAGAGGAGCAAAGCCAGGAGAATCCCACCTGCATAACCAGAGGCTTTCTAGGGTGGAGAGAGGCCCTAGGGGCAAGGCCTTGGATTGAATATCTCAATATCTGCTCCACCAGTTCTTTCTTGTTATTAGGTGTCCAGGTGTTCCGCCCTGGTGACCTTCTGTACCTGGCCCAACACCCTTGCTCTGCTCATGTCTGACCAAGTGCCTAAAACAATATTACGTTTTAATATTTAAATTCTTAGGATATGTGGTTCTGTATATCAACCTTTCAAATAAAAAAATTAAATATATTTTTATTGATTTCAGAGAGGAAGGAAGAGGCAGAGGGAGATGGAAACATCAATGATGAGAGAGAATCGTTGGTAGGCTGCCTCCTTTACGCCTCCTACTGGGAGCCAAGCCAGCAACCTGGGCATGTTCCCCTGACTGGGAATTGAACTCTGACCTCCTGGTTCATAGGTTGGCACTCAACCACTGAACCATGTTAGTACACAGCTGAAAACTGTTAGTGAGTGGAAGATGGAGCAACACATGAGGAAAGGAGATTTTAAAATGAGGGGAAAAGAAATGTTAAGGTGAGAAGCAGTGATTGCATTACATAAGTAAATAATAATAAAAAGAAGGTGCAAGAGCTAATAATGCAAATGACAGTACATAAAATTATTTTATGAATTAAAAAAGAACATAAATTCTGAATTCAGGAATTGTAATAAATCCTATGCTGGATAACAACACAAAAATAAGTAAACCAACAAAACTTCCAAATTCATCTTAGTAAAACTACAGCGTATCAGAAAGAGAAGAGAAGACAATAAAGAAGGTCCCAGTATTCTAGGAATGAAAGACAAAGTTTGACTATTAAACAAACAAACAAACACACAAACAAAACCAACTCTAACAAACCTGATATGTAATGATGAAAATGGGAAGGTTTTGTTTTGTTTTGTTTTATTCGGGAATGATATTACAATGCTCACAATCATCATTTTTGTAGAATACTGTACTGGAAGTTATCACCAAATTAGTAATTCAAAAACATGAAATGTAATGAAATAAACTAAATTAAAATTCATAATGATTGGGAAGGAAGTAACCAGATTGCATTTATATGTCATTACCATGATTACATGGAAAACACTAAATAGTCTACATTGAAGTTATTAGAAATAATATGAGCCATCTGATATTTAATATGTAGTTATAAAACGTAATTGAAAAGACAAAGTTGGTCCTATTTACAAATATGTCAGAAAATACAAATTACGTTGGAATGTATCTAACAAAGTTGTACAGGACCTTCAAGGACAAAAATAATGCATTTACAGAAAACATTAAAGTAAAATTAAATAAGTGGAGAGCAAAATCCTATTTATAAGAAGACTATCATAAATGTATCAGTTCTCCTCAATTTTTAATTCCATTCATAATTTTAAAATAGTACTTTTTTAAAGGAAGGAGAGAAGCTTATCTTTAAAATGTCTGGTCTGGGATGGCAAATGTTTAGTCATAATCAAAAGAAAGTATGAGAGTATACCTTAAAAAATATCAATATTATAATGGCGTGATAATGTGGAACGCGGTATGAATGCAAGTACAGGAAAATACCATTATTAAAATTGTATTGTGAGCCCTGGCTGGTGGGACTTGGTGGATAGAGCGCACCGAGGGTCGTGGGTTTGATTCCCCATCAAGGGCACATAACGGGATTGCTTGTTCTCCCCAACCCCAGGTCGGAGCACATGCGAGAGGCATCCCTTTGACCCTTTTTTTTAAATTTTGTTTTATTGCTTAAAGTATTACAAAGAGTAGTACATATCTCTCCTTTTTTCCTTTGATGTCTGTCTCTCTCTGTCTCTTCTTCCCTCCTCCCCTCCCTCCCTCCTTACTACTCTCTTTCTGAAATGCAATGGAAAAAACCTTCAGGTGAGACTTAACAACACAAAAACCTTGTATTGTGAGATTAGTTATCTATTTGGAAAAAAAAATTAAATTGGATTTCTATTTTATGCTATACACATACACAGAATAATTCTTACTGCTACTGCATTGAAGATGTAAATGTAATACCATTTAGAAACATTTTTTTTAAGTTTTAAAAGTATGATTTTATAAAAATTGGAATTTTCTGTACACCAAACGGCAAAACAAAAGATAAAATGCCTCCAGGGAGAAGAAAAGTGTAATGTTTATAATCGAGAAAGAATTATTATTTAAAATATGAAAAGGTCTTGTATGATATAAAGAGGAAAAAAGGGATGCTCAAAAAACACAAGAAAAGCTAGTCAACTGGTTTCAAATAGGAAAAAGCAAATTTTAAAAAGCTATTATTTCAAATTTATCAGAAAAATTAAAAGTTTGACAATACCAAGTGTTGACATGCATTGAGCCAGTCATGTATATCATAATAGAAACATTTTGAAAGTAACTTAACAATGGTCTAAATTTAATAATTTCCATATGCTAAGACCCAGCACTTTTATTCCTAGGTATGTATTTTAGAGAAATTGTCACATATGTGTATCATGATACGTGTATAAACTCTTTGCATTGTTTATACTTACAAAATAAATTGGAATCGATCTACAATGCCATCAACAATGGATCAATAAATAAGCTGTAGCAGCAAATTCAATCAATAGAATATCACTCAGCAGCAATAATGAAGGATTTTGAGTTAAATCTGTTAACCTGAATATACCTCAAAAATCTAAATGTTATATTTTAAAAGAGCAAAGTACAGAATACATGTCTCTATTTTATGAAGTTAAAACTTGCAAAATTTTTTGTTTTAGAGATATATACATTTATGTAGAAAGCATAAATAAAAAGAAATGGTAAATATCAAACTGAAGAAAGTAGTTTTCTATGTGATGATTGCATAGTGAATGAAGAGGAAGTCATGGGAAATTCACTTAAAATGTATTTCTTCAATATGTGAATGGAATAGAGGTCATTTAATATTTATTTTATTTTATTTTATTGATTTTTAGAGAGAGGAAGCAAGAAGGAGAGAGAGATAGAAACATTCATGAAAGAGAAACATTGATTGGCTGCCTTCTGCATGAACCCCACTGGGGTTTGAGCCCACAACCCAGGCATGTGCCCTGACCGGGAATCGAACCAGTAACCTCTTGGTGCATGAATCCATGCTCAACCATTGAGCCACACCAGCCAGACTGGAACTGAGGTCTTTTCTTGTATTTTTTAATTCATCTTTGCATATCTAAAATCTTTTTCGTGTCTGGCTGGAGTGGCTCAGCTGGTTGAGCATCATCCTGTGCACCGAGGCATTGGCGGTTCAGGTTCAATTCCTGTTTAAGGCACATACTGGGTTGTGGGTTTGATCCTGGTCAGTACACCTATGGAAGGCAACCCATTGACTTTTCTCTCTCACAGTGATGTTTCTCTCTCTCTCTTTCTCTCCTCCCTTCCTCTCTCTCTCAAATAAATAAAAATATATTTTTTAAAAGTAAAATCTTTTAATATTATTTAAAAAGGAATAAGCCCTGGTAGTTTTTGCTCAGTGGTTAAAACATCAGCTGGGGCACCAAGTGTCTTGGGTTCAATTTCTGGTCAAGGGCACATACCTGGGTTGTAGGTTCTTCTCAGCCCCAGTCGGGGTGTGTGCGGGAGGCAACCAGTTGATGTTTTTCTCAACATCAATGTTTACTTCTTACTCCCCATCCCTCCCTCCTTTACACTCTCTAAAAATCAATAGAAAAACTATCCTTGGGTGAGGATTAACAAAAAGCAACAACAAAAAAGAAATGAAAATATTGTATTTCTTTCATATTGAAATTCTTAGACAAACATTCACAAATGTCATTAAAAAAATCTCATTTTCTTCTCTACTGAAATAGAATATTGACAATACATTGGCTTATATAAGGAATGAATGTGAAGAAAAAACATAAAGGGGCAGTTTGGATATAAGTATTTTTAATAAAGGCAAACCTTCTTGAAGAAAACTACAACCCTTTCATGCTTGTTTGTTTTCCTTAAACACACTTTAATTAGAGATGTTTTATCTGGCTATTTCCGATGGAATATAAGGCACTCTTGCCTTGGAATGAGCATGGCTTAAAATTTAATAATAATAAGGCTTTCCCCATTAGTATAGTACTTGAAATGTTAAAGAAATCTTAGAAATTGCTAAAGGTTAGAGAGTATATTCAGTCACTGTATATGTTTTTCTTATTCCTTGAATTTTAAAATATGGAAGTGTTAACCTTTCAAAAGGTATGGAGAAGATAATTAGGTGGTATGTAATCGTCTGTTTCTTTAAGAAATATATTGCTGAATGGGAACCTTTTCTTGCTGCCAACACTTACTAACATTGTGAGAAGGACATTTTGCTTCACAATGTCAGCTCTAATTTGAGACAAAATAATGCATCTAACTATACTGTCATCTATAATTCATGGCCACTCATAAGCGTAGTTCATTGAAATCTCACCCATGCTCCAACCTCCGTCACTCCAGGAAGCAAGATTCATTGCACTTTTCTCTGTTTTTACCTAAATTACTATGTTAACTATATAGAGGGTTTGGGCAGTAAATTGTTCTGAAACACATAATGAAAGTCTAGCTTGACAATACCCCTTTAATAAGAGAGTCTGCATTTCCTTTCTTTTTAGAACATGAGTGTATAAAAATCACAAATGTTTTTTCATGTTTTCTTTACCGAGTCCTCCTTCAAATGTCACGTGTTTTCTATTCTGACTGTTGTTTTTTTAATGACTGGTCTTGCTCTCTTGACCTACTAATATGACTCCATCAGCCTCACTAAGAAGCAGTGACAGGACACAACCTGCTAACAAGGCTGAGGGCTGAGCTCCGTTTCCTTAATCCTGGCTATTCTCCTGTTACACCGACATTGGATCAGCACTTTGTCAAGCTGGTATTAATTTGCCCTGGTATTAATATCCCCGAGTTTCTGTTTGATTTAGGTAGATCCTTGTAGGGTGGGAAAATCTTGTGTGGAAACCTTGAAACTTCCTAAACTTTAGGCTTGATAATAAGGCTTTTAACTCACGTACTATGTTGTATTACTGGTTTTTGTCATTTTGTAATCTTTCAACAAATTTTTAAAATAATTTCATCTTTCCTATACTGAGGGGGAAATACTAATTTGGGGTATTATAGAGTCAGTGGGAAATTAATTTTTAAAAATCTCATGGCAAGATTGAAAATATTTTCTGAACTCTCTGGAAATTACCTTAAAGACAGTTTTCTGTCTTCCAAGGTTCTCTTTAAAGATGAAAATTAATACAATTATCTTAGTTGAAAACATTTAGGAGGAATGAAATCAAAGCAGTAAATCAGAAAAATAAAGCTGGCCCATACAATAGCATTTGCTAAGTTAGTAATTTGTAATGAGAAACTTTAAAAAATATGTTTAGCATATTTTTAAAAGTGGAACATATTTTCCATAGAATCAGTACTGCTCTTCAGCTTAGACTAATTTTATTTTTCTAACCCAGTAGCCAATAAACTAATCAATAAATGAGTAGGAAACTCAAAATAAATATGAAGGCATGAATCTACACTAATAAAAGAGAAAGATGCAAATTGACCGTCCCTCCATTATGCCCACCAGCCAATCAGGAGTGAGTATGCAAAGTAACCTGACAAAGATGGTGGGTTGATTTGCATATGCAGGTGCTGAGTGGCTGGGGGCAGGGTGGCTGCTTGTGTGCCTGCTGGCGCCAAGCAGCCTGGATCCAGGGGACGGGCGTCCTCGGGACCCAGGCCTCTCTGAGCCTGTAGGCCTACGTGTAGGCCCAGGGCGGCCGGGGTCTCAGAACGCCCCAGCCACTCCGGGCCTACGCTCGCAGGTTCCAAGCATCTGGGGGTGGTGCGGGAACATCCCTGGGACCCAGGCATTTTGAGCCGGCGTGCGCAAGCGACCAGGGCTGGGGTGGGAACGTCCCCCACAGAGAGTGAGCAGACAGCAGACTGCAGGGGATTGCTTGCCCCTCACCAAGATGGTGAGGGGCAAGCAGTGCCCCACAGTGAGTGAGCAGACAGCAGAACCCTGCTTGCCCCTGGCCATGGCAGCGAGGGGCAAGCAGTCCCCCACAGGGACCCCACAGAGAGCAGACACCAGGGCCCTGCTTGCCCCTGTGGTAGCGAGCCAGAGAGCAGACAGCAGGGCCCTGCTTGCCCCTGGCCCTGGCGGCAAGGGCAAGCAGGCCCTCACAGAGAGCAAACTTGAGGGCCTGCAATGGCGTCAAGCAGGCAGGTCCGCAGAGAGCAGAGAACCATGGGGAGCAGGCCTAAGCTGTCAGTAGGACATCCCCTGAGGGCTCCCAGATTGGAGAGGGTGCAGGTTGGGCTGAGAGACCCACCCTCCCACTCCATGCACAAATTTCATGCACAGGGCCCCTAGTAGTTTTATAATTATTAAAGTCATTTTATGAAAATTCTGCATTACTGAATAATATAAAAATTCAATCTCTATTCTGATGGAATTGGTCACTGAGTTAGTCAACTCTGTCTTAATTTTTAATTACAATCACTTTTTCTTTGTCTGTAATAAAGGTGTGTGTGTGTTTTTTTTCTGTTGTCATTGTCATTGTTCCAGCTTTTTTATATATATTTGCAAATGAAAAGCATCTCCATAAATCATTAAGTCTTGGTTCCCAGAATAATGTTTTGTGTATTAAAAATAAAATTTATGGTTTGCTGAGGTTGCAACTCTTTACTGCAAAAATATATAAATAAGCAAAAAGGAAACCAAAAAAAGAGAGAGCCCAAATGCCAATTGAGTTAAGTTCATTAAGAATGTGAAAATAGTTGTCTTAATTAGTAAATACTTTTTCACAATGACATAGTTTTTAACAGTTCACTTATATAATTTTATTGAGGTTCATTAAACTATTTTCAAGTATGAGTCTAGCTTTTGGGGGGTTTCAATATTTGTAATAATATAATACTGTGTAATACTGCAAGCTCTTTCATTAAAGCAAAGACCCCAGGCTCCTGGAATTTGACCTAAGGCTAAAACTATCTTGAATGAATTTTATGATAGAAATAAGTATACCCCTGGCAGGTGTGGCTCAGTTGATTGGTTGTGGTCCCATGCACCATACCTGGTAGGCTTGCGGGAATTTCCCAAAAATAAACTTTTATATGTACTCTAGAACCCATCAGAAAGTATAATGGGTGAAATGAAAACCAGACTCTTTAAGACATATCTTTCAGGTGACTACAAGGCCCAAAGACATCCCAAAACATTTATAATTGAGTATTGTATTACCAATAATACAAAATTTTTTGTCTCCTCCCTCAAAATGGAATTTTTTCTTCTCAAGATAACTGCCCTGGTGGAAACTCAGTGAAAGCTTCTGACTACAGGGTTCAATTTCCTTTTCTCTCAGATCTTTTGTTAACTGTGAAGATTAGAGGAGGGGTTAATAGTGTAATAAACAAATACTAAGTAGGTGCACACATTCACACAAACATCTAATTCTGTCATAACAAGCATTCTCTAAATCAGGAAAATTCTCAACTCTCCTGCCCTAGCATTCCCAACTCACCAACATGGTCTAAAATGTACTTAATTTCATTTAAGAGGAATAATGAAGAAAATTAATGAGTGCGACGCTGTAAAGTGATACAGGGAGACAAAAGGTAGAAAAAGAAAAAAAAAGCAGGAGGCTGAGAAAACCACTAGAAAAACATTTCCATGAGCAGAAAGTAATCACAACTGTCTTATCATGAACCACCCTCTCCCCCAGGTGCCTCCCAAAACCTAAGTGCAAGAGATTAAAGCAAAAGTCCAATACCTCAGAATGTAGGAGACAAAGATACACCTGAACCGAAAGAGAGAGACTAGCTGGTTTGGCTCAGTGGATAGTAGAGCATTGGCCTGCAGACCTAAGGTCCCAGGTTCCATTCCAGTCAAGGGCATGTACTTTGGTTGCTCCTCTGGTCCAGGCCCTGATCAGGATGCACACAGGAGGCAACTAATCGATGTGTTTCTCTCACATCGATGTTTCTCTCTGTCTTTCCCTCTCTCTTCCACTCTCCCTAAAAAATCAATGGAAAAATATCCTCCTGTAAGGATTAATAACGAGAGAGAGAGAGAGAGAGAGAGAGAGAGAGAGAGAGAGAGAGAGAAAGAGAGAGATTAAAAGAGATGTAGAGGATAAATATAAAACTAGGGGCCCAGTGCACAAATTTGTTCACCTTCAAAGAAACTATGGGCCTCGAGGCTGCGGTGGGCAGAGATGTGGGACTTGGCCCATCCTCCAGGCCCCTGCCTGGCCCCTCCCACTACGGCCCTGGTCCCCTGTCTGCTGGCAACCCCACTCCCCCCTCCGCTGAACTCCCACATACTGACTGTGCAGATCCCGCTCGCACGATCAGGACTGGCACCAGGCGGTGGCAGCGGATGTGATTGGTGACTCTGGCACTGACTGCGGGTGCGAGTGGAGCTGGCCGTGGCAGTGGGTGCGAGCGGCAGCTTTGATGCTGGCAGCAGGTGTGAGAGGTGGCTGCCAGCCCCTCAGGAACAGGGCGGGTGGGAGAAGCAGTGAGGGGCAATGGGGGCTGGCAGCCACCGCTTGCACTCACTGACGGCTCTGAGCGATTGGGGCCAGCACTGGGTACTGGCAGCAGGTGCGAGCAGCGGCTCCAGCGCCTGCAGCAGGTGTGAGTGCCAGGTGAGACCGCGGTGTTTGGGAGCAAAGAATTTTCAGTAAGCACCAGCTCGCCCCGATGACAGCAACTGGTGCCTCTGCTCACCTGCTGCACCATCCCATCACCATGGCCGACGCCTGCCATGTTCCGCACTCTGCCACCTGCTGCCGATGCCCACCATGTCCTGCACGCGCTACCCTGGTGGTCAGCACATGTCATAGCAGGCGGTTGTTCGGGTGTTCAGTTGTTCTGCCATTCGGTCTATTTGCATATTAGCCTTTTGTTATCTAGGATAACAGTCAAAATGAGAGCAGTACAAAAGGCTCTGGGAAAGAGTAAAGCATGCAGACAACAGAACTGATAAAGTCAGCAAAGCAATTGAAATGAAATATAAGTGGAACAATAAGCTTACAGAGACAAATTATTTGTGTGAGGCAGACGAAGTTATAAAGCATAGAGCTTAGAATAGTGCATAATAGCATTAAGTATTAAGTATTGACTATTATTGATGATGTCCAGTTGAACAAATGAATCATCCTATACAAATTGATGTTTTGGAAGAAGATAATTGCACAAATACAAAATAGTAATAATACTAATATACATATATATTTCAAGAAATCTTTCCAGAAATGAATTAGACTTGAATTTATAGCTTTACAAAGGCAAATATGTTCAAAGACAGATTGCAATGAAATGACCAACAGAAAAACATTTCATGCTACATTATGTGGATTTGAAGTGTATAAAAAATAGAGTATAAAGCAATAAAGGTAAAATATATTTAATACATAAAATCCAATTACTATAATTACTTATTTTAGTTTATCTTAAAATTTTACTTGAAATAATAAGCAAATCAGTAAAGTTTTTATAGAGAGACTTCAAGAACATTCAGATAAAATGCTTTTGAGAAACCAGAACACTAAGCCCCTTTGTCTTATGTAGATGCACTTAATCTTTATTTGAGAAGAATTGGATCTAGGACATCAAGATTCACATAAATATGCATAATAGCATAATTTACAATGACATCTTTATCATTAGAAACAACAAAGTGGTCATCCATTTATATTACCATTGGTTTACCATTTGTATGAACATTATGGTCAATTTTAATTTTCAAATTAGAGAAATGTGAGTTATTCAAACTGAACAATCAAATAGAAATAAAATATTGTACAATTGCATTCAAGAGGGAACAAATACAAGTTAATTGAAACTTGAACATATTAATTTAGAAAAATAAAGTAAAAATATAGAAAACAAGGAAATGGCTTAAATCCTTTAAGTTGGAAAAACTCTTAAGTGATACATTTTAGTGATGTAAAAAAATAATATTTCAGGGTTTGTATTCTTGCACCTGTAGGTAGACTTATTTTAAATCACTTAAAAGTTAACAGTTACATTTTCACTTATTAATACACCAATGATGAAGTACATGGATATAGGGTTATGACTGTCCTTAGTAAATGTAAATGAAGTTAATCTCAAGGCTCTATAGTAGCTTTCATGAGAATCTATAACCGGTTTAATAGTTTATCTTTACTCATAATTTTAGCAAGATAAGTAGAATACTTCATTATCAAGAAATCATTTAAGCCCTAGCCAGTTTGATTCAGTGTATAGAGCGTTGGCCTCCATACTGAAGGGTCCCAGGTTCTGTTCCGGTCAAGGGCATGTGCCTTGGCTGCAGGCTCCTCCCTCGCCCAGGCCCCTGTCTGGGGTGTGCAGGAGGCAACCAATCGATGTGTTTCTCTCACATTCATGTTTCTCTCTGTCTCTCTCTCTTCCACTCTCTCTAAAAATCAAGGGAAAAATATCCTCCAGTGAGGATTAAAAAAAAAAAAAAGGAATCATTTACATCTGAGTTAGGGCTGAGAGATCATGGGGTAAGGTTAAAGATGTTTTAGTTCAGTGACTTTGCAAAGACATTATTTCCCTCTCAGCTCTGTTAACTATTATGATGCAAGGCTTTTTTTCTTTTATTGTTTCATTACAATTGACATTCAATTTTGTTAGTTTCAGGTATATAGCATAGTGGTTATACATTCATATACTAGTAACTTATAAAGTGATCCCCCTGATAAGTCTAGTACCCATCTAGCACCATATGTAGTTACTACAATATTATTGACTACTGGAGGCCTGATGCATGAAATTTGTGCAAGGGACTTGGCCCTCGCAGCCGTGGTGGCTTGCCTAGGCCCTCACAGTCCCAGCTTTGTCTGGAAGGACGTCAGGAAGGTTGTTCATCTGTCCGGTTAATTAGCATATTATGCTTTTATTATTATAGAAGATATCCCCTTTGCTGTACTCCATATCACTGTAGCTATTTTGTAACTGGTCGTTTGTACTTCTTAATCCCTTCACCATTTTCACCACCACCCCCTAACCTACTCCCATTGGTCAACTACCAGTTTGTTCTCTGTATCTATGAATCAATTTCTGTTTTGTTTGTTCATTTATTTTGTGTGTATTTTTTTTTAGGATTCCACATGTAAGTAAAATCATGTGGTATTTGTCTTTCTCCGTAAGATTTCATTCTTTTTTATGGCTAATAGTCCATTGTATGTATGTATGTACCAATTTATTTTTTTATCCAGTCATCTGTTGGTGGATATTTAGGTTGCTTCAATATCTCAGCTATTATAAATAATGCTGAAATGAACATGGAGATGCATATATCTTTTTGATTTAGTGTTTTGGTTTTCTTCAGATAAATTCCCAGAAGAGAGATCACTGGGTCATAAGGCAGGTCCATTTTTAATTTTTTGAGGAATATCTGTACAGTTTTCTATAGTAGTTGCACCAATTTGTAATCCCACTAACAAGTAAATGAGGGTTCCCTTTTCTCCACATCCTTGCCAGTGCTTGTTTTTTGTTGATTTATTTATGATAGCCATTCTCACAGGTTAAATCTCATTGTGGTTTTAATTTGCATTTCTCTGATTAATTACTAAGATCAATGTCAAAATTTGCTGCCTATGTTTTCTTCTTGGAGTTTTGGGTCTTATATTTAAGTCTTTCATCCATTGTGAGTTTTAATAAGTTATTTAAGTTCTCCATCCTTCAGTATAAACAAGAAAAATAAAACCTATTTCTTAGAATTGTTTTGCAGATTATGAGATAGCATATGTTATACATTAACAGAGTGCATTGACGGGTGGTCAGAGAAGGCTTTTTGCTAAATGACAGTTGAGCAGAGATTTAGGAAAGGACAGAGTGTGATTTGCAGAAACCTGGAGGAAGAGTGTATTTGAGGAGGGAGGAAGGCTGGCATGGAACAAATCCAGGCTTGGTTTATTCAAGACAAGGAGACAATATGGTAGGCGCAGAATGAGCAGAAGGAAAAATAAGGATAGGGAGTGAGGAGAAAAGATCAGACAGAGGCCCAGGCCACGTGTGGCCTCATAACCAGACAGTGATGAGGATTAGGTTTTACTGAATGTTGGGGTTTGGCAAGTTGTATAGGGACAACTGATTTCTGTGTGGAAGACTGACTTGCAAATAAGGATTTAAGTGCAAGACTGGTTAGGAGACTGTTGACTAAGTTCAGGCAGGGAGTGACATTGGTCGGACTAAGGGGACGGTGCTGAGTGAAGGGGATGGGATATGGAAGTGAAATGAGTAATAAATTTAAAATTTGGGCCCGAGCAACTAAAAGGGCAGAGATACCATTTTTAAAGAGGAGACTATTATCGCATAGGCACATTAATGAAGAGGAGATCAAGAGTTTTATTTTCTACTCATTTCCATGTACCAAAATCCAAGATTGAAACAGTTATAAATGTTAAATGGATGTCAGTAGTTTTAATATAATCATCATTGTGTGAAATGTCAATGATTTCACTTAACTTCTTTTTTTTTAATTCTTCTGTCTGAATTTTAGTCAAACTTTATATGGAATCATAGTCTCATGAATTTAAAGAAGCAAAGCAATTGCTAAGCCTTTCAAAATATTTCCAAATCAATTTTATGAACTACTAAGGAGCAATTACACAGTTATATAAAAAATTTATGCATAACTAGGTTCATTAGCTTTTATATACTAATTATGGACCAGATGATATTTGAACACCAATTTGTTAAAGACTAAAAGTATATTGGTAAGAGTTATGAAGCCTTTTAAAACTTACTAAATGTCAGATAATTTTATTAGTTTTTGTGTAATTAATATTCCATTGCTTATTTCAAAAGGTAAACATCATTATTCTTTTTGACAATTATTTTAAAGATAAGCAATTTTTTTATCTTACATTTCTGCCTAGAATATCAAGGTATGTAGTAGGTTTAAGTCTAGTTTCTATCATGGAAAATATAGTCTTACTTAAAAAACACACACACCTGGAATTATTCTATTATTTTATTTAATGTCTAGTTATCTGGCTATCTTGCCATCTATTAATTGGGTCAGCTTCACTGTTCCTTTTGTAAGAACATTTAGTTACCAAATCATAATAGTGTTCTTCTAGAGTAGGAAGTTAGGTAGGACATGATTATGAAACATAGCTTTATCCTGGGAATAAAATTTGAGTCCCAGCACTGCCAATTGAGTAGCTATATAATATTTTATAAGTCTTTTCTTTTTTAATCCTCACCTGAGGGTATTTTTCCATTGATTTTTTTAGAGAGAAGAAAAGACAGAGAGAAAAACATCCATTGGTTGCCTCCTGCACAAGCCCCAACCAAGTTCCAGGCTGGAGAGGAGCCTGCAACTGAGGTATATGCCCTTGACCAGAATTAAACCCAGGACCCTTTGGTCTGCAGGCTGACACTGTATCCACTGAGCCAAACTGGCTAGGGCCATTTTGTTTTTTAGGGCCTAATTTTTCCATCAAAGTAAGCATTGATCTCATAGTTATTTGGGGAACTTAATGAGATAATACAAATAAATACACCATACCAGAGATATAGAAAGTAGTTAAATAAGTAGTCTATAAACGGCACTTGCTATTAGTACTTCTTGTATTGTTATTACTAAATTATTATTATTATATCTTATAGAATATGTTATATCTATATAACATATAGATTTTTTTAAATCCTCACCCAAGGATATTTTTTCCAATGATTTTCAAATAGAGTATAAGGGACTGTGGAGGGGAGTAAGAAAGAGAGAGAAACATCAATGTGAGAGCGACACATTGATTGGCTGCCTCACACACATGGATTGGTTGGCTTTTACCACTGAGTCAAACCAGCCAGGGCATATCTATAACACTTTTAATGATCAACACTTACTCACAAAAACCACATGATTAAGCACCTAAAATATCTTAATGGGGAGAACTTTTTAGCAGTTACAATTTAAAATATCCTGTGAGAGAAATAGAATCTTAAGATTAAACCATCAAATAAAATACAACAAAGGCATTTTCTTTTTCAGAGGGTTCTTTGATATTTGAAATAAATATACTCTGGGAGTTCTTTGTGTTTCCTCGGCATACTGTATGTGCAGAACTGGAAAAATTGGATGATCTTTTACCTGAATAAAATAAATTTTCATGGATTTCATGCCTTTCTGATTCTAAAGATATCACCCAAACAACTCATGTATTTCTTAAGTCTCTTACTTTCTTTAATATAATAGCATATTGCACACAATTTTCGCAACAGCAGTTTTCAGCAATAACAACATACTCACACACAACAGGGGACAAACTTCAGAAATATAAAGATGAGTTCATTCCCATTAAAAGAATTGGCCCTTCTCAATTTCTTTGGATGCCAGTAAACAAATTCTGAAATATAGTGATACTTTAGTTGACACTAGATTAATCATATTTAGAAACAATTGAAAGGACACTGAATTTAATTTTATTTTTTCCTTTTACGTTAATGGAACTGAAGAATATAATATGATTCAGCAAATTGATAAAGGAGGTCAGTTTTCACAAGTGCATTTTTAAAAATAGTTAAATGCAATATATCAATATTTTTATATATGCATTCTATAAATATGCCTATTATTTTCCCAGGAGGCTGTGATAGCTTTTTTTGGATGCTAAGGAGTACTTGAAGTGAATTTTATGCTCCAGTTATAAACTCCTAAAGGAAGAGTTTATAATGGAAACATGGTGAGACGTTAAATATCAGCACTGAATTAGGTACTTTTGAGTTCCATATTTGTTTGAAAATAGTAACAGCAGTTAGAGTTTCTCCCAGAGGTGTATTTTCTTTAGCTACATGTCTAAATATGTCTAATTACAGGATTGCTCTTTGTGCCTATTCAATGTTGATACTAAATATTGTTTTCCATTACTACCATATTCTTATTTTAGAGCTTGTAAAATGTATTCTACTCAATAAAATACCTGTGGAAATTATCTTTTTAGATTGAGTGCAGTGTTTTCCATTGATAAAGGTTGAGAGGCAAAATGTTCCCTTTTTTGACTCAAGACATTTCAATAGTTTATTTTAGAATAAATATTATCTACTTTCTACCTTGACTGGAAAAAATGAATAATAACAACTGGTAATTTACTAAGCAGTTTACCAAGTACTTTGAAAATAATTTTGTTTAAGCCTGAGCACAATTCTGTGAGATATGTTCCCTTTATCATTATCACGATCCATCTTTTTATCTACCTGACATCCTTTGGTAAATAACAGATACAAGACTTTACTATTTAAAATCTTTTGAGCATCAAAGTCTTTATTCTTTAGAGTTGCATGAATTTTTCCAAAATTCTCTCGGACTTTTCAATGACTGAACAAATAAGTTCTAAGAATTTATGTCGAAAATTAAATGAGCATATATTTGTAACATATGAGCAATTTGTTTATTTCTCATCAGCTAGATAAAAATTTAGTTAATATTTGAGTTAAAATAGCATTTTAGCCATGTATAATTATAACTTAAATTTGAAGTTTAAGGTAAGTGAAACTGAATGCAGAGTCAATGCTTTCAAGAATTTATGGGTAAACTGAGGCTTTTGAGTTTATGTCATGAATGGGGTAGAAGATTAAGGACAGTGCAGTCACTTTCACATTCAAATCTATGGTGATGATTCATTTCCAGTTCAGAAGTATGGGGGGGTGGGGAGGGCAAAGAACAGATTCTGAAAGCTATATTGAGATAAATGGGATTTGTATCAATATCAATCCCATTTATAAGAACATCCAAACCTGTAGAAAATTTTCACAAAAAACTTCTTTGAGCCAGACAAAGGGTACTCCTGGAAACAAGATCTCTCTTGCGTGAAAATGCTTCCTAGAATGACAGTTTGCAGTTTATTTTATGCATTTTTGGAATTAAGGAGGTGAAGGAAGATGACTAAATGAAGGTGGGAGAAAGGCGGGGAATGGATTAGAGGACAGTTAACAAGATTATGTGCTCTCTGGAATGAGGTTATGCCTCCCAGAGATCTGATGAAGAGGATTACCCTGCATTTCCAAGGTATGTGAACCTAGAGGAACAAGACCAATGGACAAAGATAAACATTTTGCTATAGAAGTTATATGCATGGGCCATGACAACCCACCATGACCTGTCCATTTATGAATTTATGATAAGATCACTGTGTGAGGTTACTTTCCATAGAGCCCTTTTTTCAGCTGCAGGATAGCAACCCCAAAAGTTAGTTCACGATTTTATAGTAACCAGAGAGACCTTTTACCCAGACTTTCTATAATTTTTTAGAACTTTTATTGGCAAGTGAATTGAAACAAATCTGAAAACCTCCAGCAGATTTTCTTTAAAGAATGAAGATCAGTGAGAAAAGGATTTCTCACACAATCCAAAATATAGTTTTCAGCATAGCACAATGAAAATATTGCTAGCTAAATGTATCTTTAATATAGATTAATAATATTTAATTTCCCCCATGAAATCATTTTTAGAGGCTTTATTTTCATTTAGCAGCTTTATGCATCAAATCAAAGCAAAGTCACATTTGTAAGCCACCTGAGTATCAATTGACTTAGTTAATCATTGATTTGATGCATAAAGACAAACCAGTTTTAATATTCAATAGAAAATGCAAAATCCAAAAAGGAATATATATGTTTACATGTAACCACTTTATATATATATATAAATATATATGTATATATGTGTGTATATATATAAAACATGTTATATATTCATTAATTTAAATGCTTATTGCAAATGTTTACTTCTAGACAAACATTTTAACTTTTACATTTATTCTTTACTGATACTCTATTATAGGTATTTTTTGGTTTAAACATAGTTCATATCAAAAAATCTCGAAATGACTAGCTAGCTGCCTTATTCAGTGTATTTAAATTTTATGTAGTTGTTAAAAAATTATGTGCACAAGGTATTAGGATTTTAATGGATAAGTTACACAGGGAATAATGTCAAATGACTCAGCTTGTCAGAATGTTAAGTGCCCTTCACACATCCCTCAGGCTGGAGAATGTCATTTCACACCACTGTCAACCTATTTAGAATTAAGTCAAGGAATGTGCAGAGCTTTTAGCCCCATTTACATCAGGACTTACAGAAACATTCTGGTAATATTATACAGATGCTTAAGGTTACATCAAATTTCATATATATATATATATGCATATATATATACACGCATACACAGATATATATGTATATATGTATACATACATATACATATCTATATGTATATATGTGTGTGTGTGAGTATATATATATATATATATATATATATATATATATATATATACTAGAGGCCCAGTGCACAAAAATTTGTGCACTCGGGGGGTGGGGGGGGTTCCCTCAGCCTGGCCTGTGCCCTTTCGCATCCTCTCCGGGTCACAGATCAGGGGCCCGGATCCCACGAACAGTGTCTGGTGATGCCTGCCCCGCCTCCCCGGGTCACAGATCAGAGGCCCAGATCCCACGGACAGTGTCTGGCGCTGCCTGTGCTGCCTCCCCAGGTCACGGATCAGGGGCCCGGATCCTGTGGGCAGCGTCTGGTGCTGCCTGCCCCGCCTGCAGTATGCAAATTTAACAGCCATCTTTTTGGGTTAATTTGCATACTCTTCTGATTGGCTGATGGGAGTAGCAAAGGAATGGTCAATTAGCATCTTTGTCTTTTATTAGTGTAGATATATATATATATATATATATATATATATATATATATATATCAGTAGAAGTGATTTTTTTTCTGAAGATATAGGTAAGCAATGCGATTTAACAGCCTTTGAATGCCTATATACTGAGTGGCCAGATTATTATGACCACCCTATCAGTACTTCATTGGGCCACCTTTTGCCTTCAGTACTGCGGCGATTCTTCTTGACATTGACTCCACAGATGTTGAAAGGTGATGCGAGGAATGTGACACCATGCCTGATGAATACAACTGTCCAGTTCTGTGAGATTTGATGGTTGTGGAACCAGCTGCCTGATGGGTCTTTTAACTTCATCCCACAAATGCTCAATTGGATTGAGATCTGGTGATTGTGGAGGCCACCTAAGCAAGGTAAAGTCTCCCTCATGTTCTTGAAACCACTCCTGCACAATATAAGCACCGTGGCATAGTGCATTGTCTCGTTGGACGAAGCCATCTCCATTGGGATATGCCATCAACATGAAAGGATGAATTTGATCAGCAACGATACTTAAGTATGTTGTGCTATTCAGATGTTGTTCCACATGAATTAAAGGGCCCAAATCATGCCAGGAAAACATGCCCCAAACCATAACACTACCCCCACCAGCTTGAGGGGTTGTACTCATGCATGTGGGGTGCATGCTTTCATGCTGTTTCCGCCAAATTCTCCCTCTGCCATCTGTATGATGCAACTGGAAACATGATTCATTGAACCACATGACTTTTTTCCAATGCTTGATTGTCCAATCCTTGCGTTCCTGAGCGAATTGGAGACGTTTTATCTTGGTAACTGCAGACAGCAAAGGTGTTTGAACAGGCCTTCGGCTTCCATATCCCATATGATATACAGTGTATGGCTAATCTGCCTACAGATGTCAGGTGGCCATAATAATCTGGCCACTCATAATAATATATATCCCACATTGAAAGGCTGTTAAATCTCATTGTTTACCCATATCTTCAGGAAAAAATCACTTCTACTGTCGTGGTAAACAACCTGCTTTCCTACTTATAATGGTCTGGCGCTCTAGCAACCTCACCTCGAAATTATAGCTAATTTGCCTACAAACGTCAGGTGGTCATAATAATCTGGCCACTCAGTGTATATTGTTAATAGAAATAAGAAAATTAGTGTTGAAAGACACTTATAAATAATATAGAGAAATTATTTAATTATGCAAGAAAGTAAAGTCTGGATTCATTAAATTACTTATTTAAGTTATTCCTCTTTGTTACTGGCAAAGACAAGGGCAAACCCTGTACCTGACTTCTAGGGAAGAGGTTTTCAACCTTCCCGTCGCCAGAACAATTTTTGTCTCACGTAGTCATTCAATGCCCTCCTTCATATCATGGGATTCTTTTCATCTCTCTTATTTTTAATTATGATCTCTGACCTGTCCTCTCCCATTCTCTTCCAATAAATTTTCACTTTCCAAGCTCTACACATTAGTCACTAATTCATCTTAGTGATGTAAGAAATGCCCAAACCTGTAGATAATTTTTATGAGTTTGAGTTTATTTAAGCCAGAGGATCCACCTGAAAGCAAGATCTCAACAGTCTGGAAAAAATATTGTTTCCCAGAATGACAGTTTGTGGTGGTGTGTGTGTGTGTGTGTGTGTGTGTGTGTGTGTGTGTGTGTGTGTCTGTTTCATGCATTTGGGAATTAAGGAGATAAGGTAAGGAATATTACTTGAAGGTAGGAGAAAGCAACAAGGTGGGGAGGTCGGGATTGGATTAGATAGATGACTTATCAAGATTAAGTGCTCTTTTGTAGGTGGTTCTGCTTCTGGGGGGTCTGAAGAAAGGGAATTTCAAAGGTGTCTTAAGGCCCTAACCGGTTTGGTTCAGTGGATAGAGTGTCAGCCTGTGGACTGAAAGGTCCCAGGTTCGATTCCGGTCAAGGGCATGTACCTTGGTTGCGGGCACATCCCCAGTAGGGGGTGTGCAGGAGGCAGCTGATCAATGTTTCTCTCTCATCAATGTTTGTAACTCTCTATCCCTCTCCCTTCCTCTCTGTAAAAAAATCAATAAAACATATTCCAAGGTATCTTAAGGTAGGTGCACAGAAAGAATAGACATGATTTGCATAAGGCAAAGAGTGACTAAAGAAGTGATATGCCTGGGGCTTGACTATCCACTTTAGCCTGGCAGTTAGGAATGTATGATCAAATTACCCCGTGATGTTACTTTCAGTTAGATTTATGACAGCCCCTCTTCATCTAAATGTATTTCATGATGTTATTGCTACATATTGGAACTTCCCAACCTTTACTAGAATCTATTTACTTTCTTTTTCTTGAATTGTCTGTGAAAGATTGTCACCCTATAAACATAAAATATGTACAATCTATGAAAAAGATTATGAATATTTTTGAAAATAAGCAGTAGAATTTTTTAAAATATTGAATACAAAGGTTTAATGTAGATTTAGCCATTAAGTTCTAGGAGTAAATCTGTACTATTAATGTGCTCAAATCTCTCCAAACAAATTCTACTTTCATTTGCTTCACTCATACCCTTTTAGATAATACCCTTCATTGACCTTCTTGTTTATAGACAAACTACTGAAGTTTTTTTTTTATTTTTATTTTCTTCTATTTTCACTAATCAAGTCTGATACAATCTTTTCTACACATCAATGATTCTTGATGTGGGTATCAGTAATCTTCATCTCACTTCTTTTAACCACATCTTACATAAATGCCCTGCAGAATTCCTTAATAGTTGGATACTTCTTAAAATGTTTTTTTTTTGTTTTTTTTGTTTTTTTTTTTATCACGTAGCTTCTATAATACCATATATCTGGCTACTCTTTCTCTATCCTCCCCTTCAACATTATTCTTCTTTATCTGGAATAGCTTAAGATTTATTAAAAGGCCTTTTACTGTAAACTTTTTTGATTCCCTATGTAAATCCTAAATTTTCATAACTCTTCTCAAATCCAGGCTAATTTTTCCAACTACCTCATTGACATCCCCTCTTTCATATTTTGAAGCTATTACAAGGTCAGGACATGCAAAACTGGATTTATTATTTTCCTTTTCAAACTTGATGCTGTTCCAACATTTCCCATCTCATGAATGGCAACATTATCCATTTCATTGTGCAAGATACTGTCTCTAAACCACCTCATTGGCGCTTTCCTTCTGTCATTTCCCTCCTGTGTCTAGTCCTGTACCGAGTATTTAAATGACTTATTGTTGTTGTTATTTTATTTTTTATTTTTAAAATCTTTATTGTTGAAAGTATTGACCTCTTCTATCCTGCCCCCCTCCCCACCCCTGCCTCAGGCCTTCACCACCCTATTGTCTGTGTCATGAACTTGTTGTTTTTTAATTCTCATAACCACATGAGTTAGGTATTATCCCACATTGTACACTCTATATCCAATCCATTGCTATGTCATTTCAATTTTGTCTCTTAAGTAGCTCCTAGAACAGGGGTGGGCAAACTTTCTAACTCGAGGGCCACAATGGGTTCTTAAACTGGACCGGAGGGCCGGAACAAAAGCATGGATGGAGTGTTTGTGTGAACTAATATAAATTCAAAGTAAACATCATTACATAAAAGGGTACGGTCTTTTCTTTTTATTAGTTTCATTCATTTCAAACTGGCCGGATCCAGCCCACGGGCCGTAGTGTGCCCACGGCTGTCCTAGAATCATCACCTCATTCCATTTCTCCCAACTCCTTCCTGATCTATGCTCCTAGAATCTCTCAACTTGCTTGTCTCAAAAAGCTTCACAGTTCTCTTCACCGACTTTTGCTCACCTTCAGTCTGTGGCTAGAGTGATGTTTTTCACACAGAGCTCTTATCATTTCACCTATATGACTACCTCCTTAAATCTCCTTAAGAATGCCTTACAAACCCTGTGGGATCTGTCACCCACCTGACTCTCCAGTCTCACTGAGCTATCTATCTTCCCTCTATTTTTTTTTTTGCCATGTATCTTCTACTCTTCCTGCAGATTTCAATTCAATTGTGCTTTAGTAGGAAAGCCTGACCAAACTTCCTTTTAGAAGTCAATGCCTCTATTGCATTCTTTCCCATGCATCTTCCCTGTGTAGCATTATTCTAGTTGCAATTTCAAATCTATTTGCGAGATTATTCTAATAATATCTCTTTCCCCAAATACTGTTCGCTATAGAAGTTTTGTGTTTGTCTTTTCTGAGAGTTTTGTCACCAGAAGTTAGAATGGTATCTGCTTGAGAGGAGAAATTCATCATATATTTTGGAATAAATCAATGTTTATAGACTTCTGGTCTTTCTGTTTACCCATGCGTAAACATCATTACACATGCATACACATCATATCATTCTCACTCATGACTTATACACATGAATACCTGCTCTCGCACATACTCCCCATACACACATATAAACTCTTTGTGATAATAAAACACATACATTGTTACCATCTGATTTTCTTATTATATCAGTATGACCTGACTACTTTTACTAAATAATTTTATTATTTTCTCTATACCAGTGCTTAAATGGCTACATATTATTCCACTATATTTAATGTGACAAGATGAGTTAAATCAGTGCCCTCTTTCCTGTTAGAGATATACCTTGGTTAACATTTTTTTATATTAAGCTTTGCTTATATATATAATTCGTGCCAGAAGCAAATAAGGAGGTAGAGGAGAATGATGAGATACTAGTAGTTTTTATTTGAAGAGCAATTATCATTTGTCAGAAAATGTGCTAAATCTACAAGTGTACAATCACTCTGTAAAATGGTTATTATGATCCTCATTATACAGAAAGGTAAGCTAAGATTCACAGCACAAAATAAATTACTGAGATTATATAAGCAAGTAGTAGACCAACAATTTCATTTATTTACCTTTTTTAATATTTATTTTTTATTGATTTCAGAGAGGAAGGGAGAGGGAGAAAAAGATAAAAACATCAATTATGAGAGAGAAATATTGACTGGCTGCCTCCTGCAAACCCCACACTGGGGATTGAGCCTGCAACCTGGGGATATGCCCCAACCTGGAATCCAACCAGGACTTCCCGGTTCATAGGTTGATGCTCAACCACAGCCATGCCTGCCGGGCAAGGCCAACAATTTTAGTGCTAGACTGTCTGACTATAATAAAACTTGTTAATAATAGACTATACTTGTTTTAAATTTATTAATGTTTATTGTCAAATGCCGTCTTGGGATTTTATATTAATCTATACTTCTGTACTTCCATATCTATGCCAATATCTTCACTATCATTATTATCATCATTATTATTGTTAGTAAGAAAAATGTTTTGCCAACTAAAGATATAGAAACTCATATTAATATGTTCCTATATGTTTGAACATAGGTTATAGTAGATTTGTATTTTTCTGTAAGTTGTATAGTTTTAATCATTTTATCATTTTTTTACTTGCATAATTTTTAATATAATTTAGTCATCAGAACTCTTTCCCTGTTAAGGACATTAACTGTGAACATTATATATTGAACATTTTTCCAATTTTTGTCAGTTTTATTTTAATATTTAATGGGGCATGTTTGTGCACTTCTGTGTATACTTTTCATGTTGTAGTCGTTTTTACTTTTGTATAACCAAATAATTCAGGGCCTTAAGCTTTTACATATTTGAGATTTGAATTTTGACAACATTTTAATGATGAGTAAAGGTTAAATAATTCTTGAAAGAAATGTGCTTGGAAATATAAATTATAAATATGGTTTATTATATAAGTGAATGCCGATGAGATCTATTTTAAATGTGTCTTGCTGAATAAAAATGTCTTAGAGATAGGAATAGCAAAAGGTTTGGAAATAGAATGAATGTATACATGATATGAATTTGGAGCAAAATGAATAGAAAGTTAACCAGAACCAGACTTTATAAAAATATATAGCTATATTATAAATTTTAAACTATGTTAAAAGCTTCTGCAGAAAGGTTATTTTTTAAAGGATATATATATATATGTATATATATATATCATTGTAAACAAGCTTGGTGTGATAAATAGGTCAGAAAAATGGATGGAAGAATAAGAGATTTGCAATAGGATAGTGATTTTGTTAATTGTGATATCACTGTGCTTTGTTAAAATCTAACAATTATTGCCCTGACCGGTTTGGCTCGGTGGATAGACCGTCAGCCTGCGGACTCAGGGGTCACAGGTTCGATTCCGGTCAAGGGCATGTACCTTGGTTGCGGGCACACCCCCAGTGGGGAGTGTGCAGGAGGCAGCTGATCGATGTTTCTCTCTCATCGATGTCTCTAACTCTCTGTCCCTCTCCCTTCCTCTCTGTGGAAAATCAATAAAATATATTTTAAAAAAACATCTAACAATTATTGTTATAATGGTCAAAAATAAAGAAATAAAAAACATCAGTGAGCCCTAGCCAGTTTGCTTAGTGGATAGAGCATTGGCCTGTGAACCTATGGGTTTGATTCTGGTCAAGGGCATATACCTCGATTTCAGGGTCCTCCCCGGCCTGGGCCCTGGTTAGGGCGCATGCAGGAGGCAACCTACCAATGTGTTTTTCTCACATGGATATTTCTCTCTGTTTTTTCCTCTCTCTTCTACTCTCTGTAAAAATCAATGAAAAAATATCCTTGGGTGAGGATTAAAAAACAAAATCAGTGAACTAGAAAAATAGGATTATAAATGTTAGAAATGGCAATTGTTTCATGAATCTGGAAGGTTATTGGATGCATCTCCCAAAGGTATTTTGCCCTCACCTCAATATAATAAATTATTCAAGCATTTCCTGTTTACCCACAAGCTTAGTAACATAAATAACGTGGTCAATTTCACTCTAATATACCCTGTGAAAATAAATGCTTTGTCCTATAGTCCTTCATATTCCCCATTGTAAGTAAGTCATACTGGGTACATAGTAGTAAATAAATATATAATTGTTTGCTTATTGATTTTAAAATTTTCTTTGTTGCTGTACCTACTCAACCCAAGATAAAAAACCGTGATGATAAACCTGTCCCTGAATGCTTCTGACACCCGCAGCGTATTTAATGCCAAGCTCTAGGACGTCCCAATCATGGTTACTTTGACTGTTTGCCTTCAGATTCCAAAACTTCATTTGAGTAACTGACGACTAGACCCTGGGAGAAGGATATGCTTACTTTGTCAAGAAGCACCATAGTTTTTCTTCACAACTGTATTTGCTAAAGTGTGTTCTGACTTCTTAAGTAGAGGATGTAGTTCCTGGGACTTGTGAGCTATTAGACAAATTACAAAGGTTAGGTGATTATCGCAAGTCCTGATTGAAGTGTCTTTATTCCGCCAGATTCCATGATTCATATAGGATTTAGTAGGTTCAATAACAATCCTTATCAAAGGATATTTGAAAAGAGCAAGTTAGCGTGGTGGTTAGATAGATGGCAAAGCAGTCATATGTAAATAGTTTCCGAGGTCTTTACATGAGAAGTTTACTTCCTTATTGAAACCTAATGGATACTATGGGACACTAATTAGCATTCTCTAAGAGTTCTCCAAAAGGAGTGTCATTGGAGTTTATGTGAATTGGCAGAAAGCAGCATACATTGATTTGATCACTAAAAGGCCTTGCATTTGGGGCTTTTTTTTTTTTTAAAGTGGAAAATGGTTCCCCAATGAAAACATATATCATAAGAGAATGAGAGGAAGAGAAGATAAAGAAAATTGAATGTTCGTCACTGATCAATTATTCAGAATCAATTATGGTTTGCTAGGGAATGCATGCTGTGCCAAAGCCAAACCAAACTGAAGTAAGCATGAGAATTAATTACTTTCATGCTTGCATGAGGCTAGAGGAAGGAGGAGGTGGTATCAATTGGCAGAAACGTACTGCTCTCTAGGAGCTGCAAATAATTATGACACAATGAGAGACCTTACTCCAGAATGTCGGGCATTTTGTTATGAAGGGAGAGATTCTGAATTCAGTTTATGGGAAGGGTATGTGAATTTATATAATTTCTTCCTAAAATCATTTACTGTATTTAGTGTGCTTCAGGGAAAAAGAACCAATAGAATAGATGTATATAATATATATGTAAAAAGATAAGTATCACAAAATACATATTATATAAATATATGTAAAACATTATATATATCCACTATATGTGATATAAATATATATACATATATATGTGTATATATGTGTGTGTATAATACATATAGACACACATATGTACACATATATTTGTTTGTTTGGAGAGATAAGAGATTTATTTTAAGGAACTGAGGGCCAGCACAACTGATATCCACAGGGCAAGCTGGAAGACTACAGTTATTGTTGCAGTTATGAGTCCAAGGGCTGGAAACTCAAGGCATGATTTCTGTGTTTCAACCTGGAGAGCAGAATTCCTTCCTCTACAGGGACTTGCATCTCTTTTTTAAAGACCTTCAACTGATTGGATGAGGCCCATCCACTTTATGGAGGGCTATCTGCTTTATTCAGAGTTTACTGATTTAAATGTTAATCACATCTAAAAATTACATCAGAGCAGCATGTAGGATGATGTTTGAGTAGGCACTATAGCCAACTTGACACATAAAATTAACCATCACATTTACCTTACTTACTTATGGCCTAGGTCTGTGCTATGGATAATAACTGTATCACACACTGTCATAGTCAGAAATTTCATATTCTCACAACTGTATTGCAAGTCAATCAGGTATCAAATTTAACTCCAATAACACAAATGAGGAGACAGAATGATTAAAAATATATAAATCTTAAATTTTAAATGAAGTCCACATCAAGTATCATAAAGAATTTTATTAGGCCCTAACCGGTTTGGCTCAGTGGATAGAGCGTCGGCCTGCGGACTGAAAGGTCCCAGGTTCGATTCTGGTCAAGGGCATGTACCTTGGTTGCGGGCGCATCCCCAGTGGGAGGTGTGCAGGAGGCAGCTGATCGATGTTTCTCTCTCATCGATGTTTCTAACTCTCTATCCCTCTCCCTTCCTCTCTGTAAAAAAATTAATAAAATATATATATATAAAAGGAATTTTATTAGTGGTCAGTAAGAAAAAACTATGTTAGTTAGAGTTAAAATTAGCAGTTATTTGAGGATGGTAGCAGTGTCATGTCATGTCATCTTTATCATTAAATTACAGTTACCCTATGAATTTGAAATTTTAAGTAACTTCAACTTGAAATATTTTCACTTCATAGAAGTAGGTAAAGTATACCAATTTTGATGGTAAGAATGATAATGTCTTTTCTTTTTCTTTTTTGAAAAATAAACATTAAAACCATGCAAGGAATGAAATAGAACTACTTCTCTTATGTAATCTATATCTAGATAGAAAATGAGAGAATTAAAGAGATAGCCATTGTTATCAGTTCTTGCCCAAAAATCTGAAGTGCTCCTTCCACTGAGATACTTTCCCCCATAACTTAGAAGTCTTTCCCCCATAACTTAGAAGGGCAGCGGTTCATATTAGTTAAATAATATGACAGTGTGTGTGTACGTATGTACACATTTTTGTGTTGTGTCTTTTTTTCTCGACATAGAATTTTCCCACGTGGAATCACTGTTAATTCACAGGTGACATACAAAAGGGAATTAAAAATCCTCTCAGTTTTAAAAGGTCCCCCCTGGTAAGGCATTATTTCCCTTTCACTGTCATTGAGAGGAATTTGTTTGAGCTAAAACACATTGAAGAGTCTCTCTCATTTTTAGAGAGTGATTTAGTTAGCTATACTGCTAGAAAGGGACTGTTATATCTATCATGTGAAACATTTAAAAACCAACCTAATAAAAGTGATTATGTTTGGAGTTAATGAAGCACTGATTCCCCTAACACCGTTGAGTAAAGGAAAGAAAGATCTTTGCCAATAAAAATCTCATCAGGTGATGGCCTTGACAGAACATCCCACTACTCCTGTCAGCCAGAGCTGTCATAAACAAACCACTGATGAGACAATGACAATAATTAACACTGTGCTAATGGGATATGGAACCTCACAGCTATTCTTTCAGCTACAGTGAACTGAATGAAAGCCAAACAGTGCACATGGCTTAACATCATCACATGTTTCTCTTTTATTTACTGTGGTTATGTTGGCTGTCTTGTGTTAAAAATGACAGATATGCTTTTGGAGGCTCGTGGGATGGTAGATAAGGAAACTAGATGCTGGAAATCCCACAACTATGTTCACATTACAGTTAATAATTGACAGTGAAGATACTGGCTTAATCTGGACTTCGGTTAGATAAGACTGTGGCCATGTGGGAGATATTTTTTTTATTGTGATAATAACTGTAGGCGAGAACATTCTTTGAGCCCCAAATTAAAATAATCAGAGGTAATGGATTTTATTAGAGATGTTGTCACTGGCAGAATCAGGTTATGAAGTCATGAGATTTGCTGGCTGCTACTGCTATAAGCAGCCATTTTGATGATAATTTTTGCATGTAAAAGGCATCACATCTACCATAGGGCAGTGAATTGAGCTAGGAAACTGATAGCATACCTTGGCACATAGGTTCCCTGAAACTCTCCCTCTGCTCCAAATCTCTAGACTCATCATTAGAGTATAATCGCTCCTTCTCTACTGCATTGTCAAGTGCATATCTAAGAGGTCTCTCCCTCTTGGCATTGCTACTTTTCAATAAGATATTTATGGAACACATGAATACTTCCTTAAGTCACATTTCAGTTTAATAAATTTCATCTTACACAAGGGACAAGCATGGTACGTCTAGACAGATTTTTTTTTTTCATTTTAGCTTCCCTGCTTGAACTCCAATCAAAGGAAATAGCTGTATTACATAAAATGCATTCACTTGTGGAAATGGAAATGTTTTGATCTCTATTAAATACTGGAAATTTAAAAAAAAGTTTGAATGTACTCTGAAAAGTGAGATTATTTTTACCCTCCTGAATGACAAATCTTTCTAAACAGGCTTTCCAGCAATTAGTCTTGCTCTCATGCTATTTCTACACTGGCAAGATGAAGTCTGTTACTTGCCAGATCTCCAGAGAATATGGTGCTTTCTGTACAGGCACCAGGATTTGTCCAAATGCCAGAGTATATGCTTGTACTTGGCCAGTGTAGAAATAGCAGAAGATGCCTGAAATATTCTAATTTTGATTGAATTATTTGGGTGATTTCTCTAAGGAATCACTGCTTAACCTCTCTAAGAGTTACAAATTGTTAGACATAATGCAAGTAAATGTGTGGGTTATTTTGATTATTTACTAAATATGAATTGTTTGGTATTCCTTCCAGTAAGAAAAAAGTAAAATCATGGTCCCGACTATAAGGGAGACCATAAAGGGTATTTTCATCTTAGAATTTGCAATTTAATTGAAGAGATTTATATGGCACCTCAAAACGGATTCTTAGAAAACTATTTTTACACATACTTTAGTGTATAAATGTTTTTTGATAGTCTGTTAAATACTTATGTAAAATTCCCCTTAAAATACTTTGAAAGTAAATTCTATTTTTCTTGCCAGAATTCATGTTGGTTTTCATTATAACCCAAATTTTTTGTTAATATTGTCTTCAATGTATCTCTCTTATCAAAAGGGAAAAAATCTGGCAGTTTTTAAAAAATTCATTTTATTAGATTCAAAGGCTTCAAAATAGTCTGTTCCCTGTTCTGTCTCTTTATTAGAACTTCAAGAGAAAGGCCTTTTCAAAGAAAACCCTGTTGAAGCACACTTTTTTTGCCCTTCTAGAAACATAATTTGGATTTCATCCCATAGCCTGACTCAATTAAAGCATGATCAACTCTAAGTTTTCTTTTCCTGGGCTGAAATTAAACCTCACTTTTTTTATGGAAGTAAATATATAGGATAATCACTATACATGGTAATCAATTTACTTTTTCTTTCAAACCTTAGTACTAGTTATAAAATTAGCTAAATATTGTAAGGTGCTTCGATATGGATTCAGAATGTCATCTTTGTTTCTATTATGGAATTCTTTCAGAATTTAAGGCAATCTTATATTGATAATAAAATCTAATTATTCTGATACTTTTGCCTCATAGTATTTAAGTTTATGGCACTCAATAGAGGTATCGATAATAACTGAAGAACTGAATACTCGGGTTTAGATGGTAATTTTATTTTTTCAAAATTAGTTCCATATCCAAAAAGCTTGTTGATATTAAAGTATTCTTTTTTATATAATAATAGGTACTAGTATATTATATTATGTACTAAAGTGTTTTAAAATATAGTTTCAATATATTCTCAAAAGTTTGAGACCACTAGTATTTAAGGAGTAGTAACGGTAATAATAATAGTAGAACACCCATTTTGCCAGTGAGAAAATGAGGTATAAGGAAGTTAAACAGTTTATTCAAATTCGATGTTTTATAAGTTTCAGAGAAAACTCATAGACTTGTATCTCTTGATTCTAAATTTCTTTTTTGTTTCACCATACCTTTCCTTGTGCTCGCCAGGTGTAAATGTGAGTAGCATCCCCAATGTGTAGGATTTGTAGGCGTATCTCATCTCAAGATGACCTGCTCAAGTTGTGTTCAGGTAGCCCCTTGGCCTTCTTCCCTGCCACCAGACTGGGCCCACCACTGACAACCAACTTGAAAACCTAATGACTTTCAAAATCATGGTCTTCCGCAGACCAGTACTTTGCTTCACTTTTGTTCCTCCGTTTTTTCTATCATAGAGTAAGAGTTAGAAGCTGAGCTCACATTACTTCATAGATGACTCCAGGTAATAAATGTCAGCCACTGTTCACTCTGGTTCCATCCCCATGATGTGTTTCTAACCACTATTCTGGCTACACCCTCATTCTAACCCACCAGAGAGAAATTACTGCTAAGTCCTTTCCTGCCCTGGATGATTTTCTCATTTGCAAAGAACAAAACGATAATAAAAACAGAGTTTAAGATTTTGCCTTCACACATGCCAGTTGGTTTTTTCCCCCCATAAAAGTGTTTGTAGCTTTGCCTCACTATTTATTTTCAAAATGACAGTGTGAATTTTTTGAAGTCATCATAAGAATTTGTGTGCAAAGTATTGACTGTCAGCTGCTCAGCCACCTGAATGAATTATGCCTTTAGTACCTTACAGCAATTTTGCTGATGCCCATGATAAGGTATTTCTTTCTATTTTCCTAATTACTCATTCTGTATTCACAAGGACATTCTTAAAGGCCTCGGGTCATAGGAAACATAGGAGACTATTTATTTATTTGTAAATGTGGTTTAGCATAATGTTTTACAATGGGTACTGTAAAACTTGGCATTTCTTTATTTTTCCCATCTTTAATCTTTTCAACCGGTCATTATCATTGATCAAAATCATTCAAGAGAATGAGATCAAAGTAGATATTTAGGTAGCTGCAGTAGGTGAGCGTTTATGGTGCTTATGTCACATTTTCTCCAATGCATAAAGCATTCTTTGAAGTGAATCCAGTGTTTATATCAGTACTGTGTTCAGCCATTGCAATAAAATTCTGGCTATCTGAAATCAGACTTCTTGCCCCCCTAATCATCTTGAAAGAATATAGACACAAAAGGGTTACAATTTCTGGAACACAAAGTCTAATTTTAGGGCACCCAGGAACAATAATGTATCTAAGAGAAGGGAAGACCCAAAGATTACATTTTATATAAGGAATCAGCCAAATAATAAATTCTGTTTAGCTGATAAGAACAACCCCCCTTAAAAAAAAAAAATCTATGTTTATTGGTTTCACAGAGAGGAGAGAAGAAAGGAGAGAAGAGAGGAGGAGAGGAGAGTAGAGGAGAGGAGAGGAGAGGAGAGGAGAGGAGAGGAGAGGAGAGGAGAGGAGAGGAGAGGGGAGGGGAGGGGAGGGGAGGGGAGGGGAGGGGAGGGGAGAGGGGAGGGGAGGGGAGAGGAGAGGAGAGGAGAGGGGAGAGGAGGGGAGGGGAGGGGAGGAGAGGAGAAGGAAGGGGAGGGGAAGGGAGGGGAGGGGAGGGGGAGAGAGATAGAAACACCAGTGATGAGCAAGAATCATTGATTGGGCTGCCTCCTGCATGCCCCCTACTGGAGATCAAGCCGGCAACCCAGGCATGTGCCCTGACAGGGAATTGAATGGTGACCTCCTAGTTCATGGGTCGATGCTCAAACACTGAGCAACACTGGCCCCTTTTATCACATGAAAGCTAAGATACATACAAGAATCTACAGTTAACAAAACATAGCCAAACAAATGTGAAAGTATATAATGAAAAGAGCTACACAGCAAAGAAGGGCCCATTGGACCATGGTGATGATGCAGGTCAACAGTAGTGACAGAGGTAGTGAATGAGACCGCAGAGCTAAAGACAATGAATAATGAAGAGGCACAATAGGAACAGCAGCTTTGCTGGTAGAAGGACACAGGGGTTCTGGTCTCCAAAACCTGTGTAAATGTAAACAGAGGTGATTGTTACTACCTTCAAAGGAGAAAAGAAGCAAAGAGCCAAATAACCACACTATAGAACCTGAAGGTACACTCATGGAAGAGTTCTGACGACTGGCTAATGGAAAGGGGAAAGATAAATATGCACTGATAACTAGACCCACAAAGAGTTTGCATGTTAAAAGTAGGCCAACCACTATGATTAAATAGTTTAAGGGCAGCAAATATCCACAGCTCAGTGCCCTGACAATTCCTAGCCACTATTTAGTTCTGTACCAATAAAAACAACATTTATAATGCCAGATCTTTGTATACTGCAGCACAACTGTTAATGGTAACAACGCAGTCTTCTTAGCATCATGTAATGTCTACCTATGTAAAGATTGCAAGAAAACATATCTCTTATAGAGATTTCCATGTCTCTGTGTGTGTGAGTAACTTAAAGAACTATCTCAGAAAATTTGAAAACTTCCGTTTCCAGAATACAAGGTGGAGCAAAAGCAGGGTTATACAGTTGTTCATATAGAAAATAATACAATAATCAATAAATAATACAAGAGTAAACTCTATGTTTCATGTACTCACAACTGTAACCCTACCTTTCTCCCACCCTGCATTTTATCCCCTCAATATTTCCACATGACATCATTTTTGAAATAAGGCATGTAAGTTCATTAGTAGGTGACCTTTCAACCCATTTTAGAGTTGGGAATTCTCTCGCCTCTGAATCAGTCAGATGTGAAGAATAGGATGACATATTCTGAGTCTTTTATTCAGTAAAAAATCTGTATGTTTTCCTTCTGGCCCTGGTCTTTAGAGTTTCATTACTCATGCCACTTAGTAGATATTTGCATAGCAAGGCAGCTTTAGCTATGGGAGAACTGGGTGTGGATTGGAGCATATCGTCACCCTGTAGTATGAAATACAACCAGAAGCACTCCAAAACACAGTGCTTATTGCATTTTTTTAAATTAAATACTGATTCTTTTTAAATATGCTACCTGATTTGAGCTACATGTCATCCAAGGTTGTTGACTATTATGCTATATGAGGAAGCCCCATCAAGAAATAAAAGTTCATTGCTTGGCCAGTGTGGCTCTGTGGTTGAGCGTCCACCTATGAACCAGGATGTCACAGTTAGATTCCCAGTCAGGGGCTATGCCCGGGTTGCTGGCTCGATCCCAAATGTAGGGTGGGCAGGAGGCAGCTGATCAATGATTCTTTCTTAGCATTGATGTTTCTTTCTCTCCCTCTTCCTTCCTCTCTGAAATCAATAAAAATATATTTAAAAAAAAGAAACAAAAGTTCATAATAGCCTTTGGTCCATAGCCACAAAGAGCTGGGGTTCCTCCTGCTTTGGTTTGAGCTTGGTTATCATCTTGGCATTAAATTCCAATATGTCGGTTTTAACTAATAATGCCTACAAATCCGTAATTGATGGGATTCTTATGATAAGCCACCATGCTTTATTTTTCTAGAAAATAATCATTTCATAATTTAGATTCGTGGCCTAAAATGTCCATTTCATGTAAAGTTTTGATCATTTAATCCTTCTACCAGCAAAGCTATACTGTGTCCTTTGTTTCCCATAAGATATACTGTGTTTTCACCTTGCCACTAATTGTTATTGTTTTCAAAATAAATAAATCTTCAGTAAAATTTAAAATAATATTTGGGAATTCTCAGTTAACAATTTGTCAACAAACTAGACTTTGAGACTTGGCATTTATATACAGTTACTTACTATATTTAAAATATATTATTTCCTAACTTACTCTTTCATAAAAATAAGAAAATAGCATTTTCCCAGACATGTAAGGTTGACCTGCTCTGCCATTCTCCAGTGACATGGTCACATAATTGAAGTCCAGAAGAGCAAACTTTAGTTCACATATTGATGACTCACACTGGGAAAACTTATATTGAAGGCAGTTCTTCAAATGCATATTTTATAACCAAGAAATTTTATGTTATTGAAGTGATATATAGAGTAGCCTGCATTGCTTATGCTGAAGTCATTTTATAAGGGGAAAATACCTTTATTTCTTAGAGAAACTAGGAATTCAATAGGTTATGCATATGAGTTCAAGGATTTTACTTATGTTAACTGCTATTTTATTATGAGGGCAGTCTAGAAGGGGTCAATGGGGAAAACAATGGAACATATATAATATTTTCAACAATACAGATTTTAAAATAAAAACAGGCAATCATTTAAAAATATTTTATTATAAATTAAATAATGTATGTTTTTGTTTCTTTTAAATTAATGTAAATGATAAATTAATTGAATATAAAAATAACTTTAGTAGATTCCAGAATTGGAAATATTTGTTTTTTGTGTGTATTTGTACATATGGTAAGGTACATATTTGTACATATGGTAGGATATTATTTAGACATGGTGATTCTCTAAAATGTTTTCACTTATCTGGATTTCAGAATGCTAAAATTATTTTTAAATCTCATTACTATATATTATTTGAACGGAAATAATTTCTAATAAGCTATTTTAATATTTTTACCTAGATCTTTCTGTATCAAATGGATTTTTTGTTTTCTTACATTTTTTACCAAAATAATGTAAAGATATTTTTACCTACTGAAAATAAAAAGCATAGTAAAACTAAAAAGAAATATTTTGTGCCAAAATTTACTTTAAATGACAAAGATTATTTTAAGAGTTTTTCTGATGTGTGAGCAAGGAAAGAGTAAAAGTTGGGATGATAGTAAGAGATAATAGTGAAAATATTTTATCATTGTAGTCATTACCATAAATCAAAGACACTGTAAAATTTGCCTTTATGTTTGGAGAGAACAAGCATTTTATTGACTGTCTTTCATAATTAATAGCATTTACTCTTTAAATCAAATTAGTCTACTTTTCCTATTAAAGCCTTACTGTAGGATCATTTTTTAAAGCGCAAAATGACCTTGACAAAAATGAAGGATCGATAATATGTTGATTAGGAGTCTATTTGCTCTAATAGCAAACGTTTCCTCCTTGTTAGTTCCTGTGGCAACACTTTCAGAGGTCGTAGTTCATTACTATCTCCTGGCAGTGGTATTTTCTACACGCAGAAAAAGTTGACTCTACTGAGCAAAACACTGATGGATTGACTTAGTCATATATATGGATTTTTCTTAATACTTCTTTAATCAGCTCATTTTGGGATTCAAGATTGTGTTACAGGATATCCATCAATTGGGCAGGAAGAAGAGAACAATATGCTGTTGAAACTAGCATCCTCAGAATTTCTGGACCTAGATTTAATCAATGAGGGGCATGGGAGCCATGTTTTATTGCAGAAAAAGAAAAGCTTAATGTGATTGAGGTTTCAGAAAATCAAAATATGAGCACTGATGGGGAAATGGTCAGCAGTGAGAAAGTATACATATGACAGCAAGTTATATGGATGTTAATGGTTCAATGTCTTGATAAATGAAGCTAGAGAGGGTTGTACATAAACCCCTGGAATCCTTGCAGAATATAAGGGAATTTTCTATAAATGTGGTCATATTTATTACAAATGAGTCTTCTTTCTACAGTAGTCTTAGCAAAGGAAAACAAATGTTTAAGCAGCAGTGCAGCCAATAAACAGAAGCCATTAATGATATATTCTTTATCAATAATATATGTGGACTAGCTGGTCTAAGATAAATCTAGTCAAAGAAAAAAAAAAGTTTGCTTTGGCTAGCCAAGGGGAATAAAGGACAAATGAGGTGCAATTAAGCACGGAACAATTTAGTATAATTCTAATAGCAAAGTCTTTAATGATGCTTTGGTACAGATGAATTTGATTTAGAAATATCTCCCAAGTTAAGTTGTGGAAACCCATCTCTTCAGTCACTTAAATTTGGACAGGGCAAAGTTATTATGCTGAATGAGAAAATTGGAACCTTGGAAAGGGACTAAATGACCTAATTGATCTTCTTTGCCATCACTGATTTCTAGATACTACTATGAATTAAATTAAAAAAAGGTCAATTTTTTTCTATTTAAGATAAAAAGAACTGAACTTATAAGTACTTACTTTTTTTATTTATTTAGCATGCATCTGTGTCTACAGTCTCTTTTCTCTTTTTGCCTGTCATCTGACTCATATTGTTCTTAGTTGTATGCTCTAAAGAGTGGTGTTCATCATCTTTGTATTAAAAATCAGTTCTAAACGAAATAGTAGACACAGAGTTTCTTGTCCTGACTTAAAAACAAGTATTTCATTGGAAACTATAAAAACATTATCCTTGGCTGCACCATAAGCAACTGGTGGGCCAATAAGATAGTGGAATAAATGGTAAAGGGAAGAAGATAAAGGCCCAAAAATGTTGTATCAGCTAAATAAGCAATGTAGAGCTTTTATATTTTTATAATCTTTAGAAATTAATGCAATATCCTATGAAAGGGTAGTGGGGGTTGGGGGGGGGAGGGAGGAGCAAACTATCTAGAGAGACCAAATAGTAAATATTTAGATTTGCAGACCAAGATGCAAAATTAAGGATGTTATATAAATTATTATATAATAAGAAAACACATTTGCATACATGTTATTGATTACATTAAATATATAATATGAATTAAGTGTTTAGTTTTGTAATAAAATTTTACTAATAAGAAGCATGGATTTCTGTTTTGAGAGAGGTGTCATTTTGCTGAATCGGGTTCCCAGTTGGTGTTCCTCATCATGAAATGAGTTGTAAATGTACAGCGTCTACATAAACAGGCATGTTTGGCCCTGTAAGCCATTGTTTGCCTATCATTTTCCTAACATACTTTGACCTAGGATTGAGCTAGCTTCTTTTTTTAAAATACATTTTTATTAATTTCAGAGAAGAAGAGAGAGGGAGAGAGAGATAGAAACATCAAAGATGAGAGAGAATAATTGCTTGGCTGCCTCCTGCACACAAGCAGAAGGCGAGACCGAAATCTGGGCATTTTCCCTGACCAGGAATCACACTGTGACCTCCTGGTTAATAGGTTGACGCTCAGCCACTGAGCCACACTGGCCTGGCCAGAGCTATTTTTGTAGAAGTTTTATCTCCAGTGTGGGAGAATATTAGGATAGTTATTTGGTTGTATAGAATAGTTTCTCTAGTCCATTAAATGTGACTGATCAAATCCCCTTGAATGCTTGCTTTATTCATTGTAATTGTGTATCAGATCCATTTTGCCAAAAGGATTTGGAACTTTCACTAGGATTTGACCAAAATCATTTATTTGCCACCACTCTCCACTCCTCAAGTGTAGACAACAGCACCAAATCTGCTTTATTCACAACTTCACTCTGACAATGCTTCTCAATGCCCTGGTGAGACCTGAAGGAGCCATTGATAATGGTTTAAGCTTCTACAGAAAAAAAGAAATAGTGTTCATTTATAGTTGTATACATTCATATACTCATTAATTTATCTACCTATGAACCAGAACAGTGACCTCCTGGTTCATAGGTAGATGCTCAACCACTGAGCCATGCATGCCGGTCTGTTATAATACCTTTTAAGTTACCTTCTCCTATTCTACTAGAACCTCACCCCTCAGGTAGGATGAAGAATATGAAAACTCTAGGGCAGAGATAGTTGGCTTGGCTTGCAAATGCCAATGTCTGACTCATAGACTTACTCCAAATGCAGCAAAATAAAATATATAAAATTATGCATTTACACATAATTAATTTTAATTGAATTCTTAAAAAATGAATTAATGTGCTATTTTTACTAAATTTATTATTTTAATCAAAAATACCTTTAATGAGCAAGTAGAGATAATACATTGTCAAAATGAGTACTGGATTTATGTTGATTTTTCTTTAATTTTTCCCTGTGAAAAAATTCTAAAGAATTTAAATGTTCTCTAACTTAATATCTAATTTTTTGAAGCTAAAATAAACTTTCCAGAAATTGAAGAGTTAAGTCATTAACGTAGGACACAGCAAAAACCTCTCCACAGAACAAGTCATTTCACCTACTCTAAATCAATATCAGTCAATTAAATCACGTTCTTTCTTGTTAATATATTTTGCATACAGATTCCATCTTCTAAATTCTGCTGTGGTATTTTACTCAATTCTATTCATCCTTTTCAAGTCTGATGTGATAATTTTACTTAAATAAAAGTGTGAAAAAAAATCTCTGAATGAGCCTGGCTGGTGCGGCTCAGTGGTTGAGTGTCGACCTATGAGCCAGGATGTCACAGTTCAATTCCCAGTCAGGGCACATACCCACACTGAGGGCTCTATTCCCAGTATGAGGCATGCAGGAGGCATCATTGATGTTTCTATCTCTTCTTCTCCCTTTCTCTCTGAAATCAGTTAAAATATATATTTTTTAAAATATCTGAATGTCTTGTGCACTATAACTATCTAAATTTTGATGTTTCACATGATCACAATTCATCTCTCTGTGGATTTTATCAGAAAATCAATAAAATGACATAGGAATTAAGTGTATAAAATAGTTCAAAGATAAATAATTCCTTCATTATAATCTCCTCATATTAAGCCTGGAAACATGGCGCTTAAAAGAGAATATCTGTTCATCAGTTGAAAAGGCAAGTGAAAACTAATTCCTTCAAGGAATTATCTTTTTCCCAAGATTATCTTCCAGATTCTCAAGAACTTTATCATCAAGTTATGATAGCAAATTATTATAGTAAAATTAATAAGAGTATGAGAGATTTCCACTTGCTGACAAGGAGACAGGGAGGCATTGTGGTTTGTGGCAGCAGAGGAGGCTGACTTTTACTGCTTGGAATCACACCTGTATTTAAATAGAAATATCAGAGAAGGATTAGTAGGAATAAAGAAAGATTCGGTAGCATGTAGCTTTATGAAGATCACACTTTATTCAGAAATGGATAATAGCATTTCCTGTCTTGAGAGAGCGGTGATGTATGCCTCTCACACTTAAATCACAGCTTGTACCCCCATGTAGGGTCCGTAGGCCACTTGCCAATCAGCACAACTTTGAGTTAGAATGGCCCCCTCACTATGTTTGGAAGTGTTTCACTATGAAGGGGCTTGAATGGGATGCCCTCATCCTTTAACTTTAACAAGGGCCGCTGATGGATGTGGTCCATTTAAATGTACAACAGAGAGCTGAACTAGATAACGAACTTATTATTCCTCTCGGAGGATTGCAGGTTGGTCCCGAAGGAGCGCAGTAAGCCAGAGCAAATCCATATCTACTGGCTAAACAATAGCCAGAAGGCTGACTGGAGATATTGATTTACTTTCTAGGCCATTTAGGCCTTAATGGCAGAGAGAAGCTGAAGTGCTGTTTACTTTTCTGCCAGAATCGACCAAACAACCAGTCCATTTTTTACAGGTTTTTGATTGATTTCGCTTAGAGGAATTAGAGGTGATTTATTTTTAAGCTGAAAGCAACTCGTAAATATCTTCAACTGCACAGGTTCCCTGAGAGGAAATGTTAAGTGGAAATACTTATTGAGAAAGACTTTGTTGCAAATCAATGGGAATAAGTATCATGCCTCACTCGAGCAGTCAGATGTCAGACACCTTTCCAGGGCCCCGTCAGGACTATAATCTCATCCCTTCAGCTCCTCTCCTTTTGAAAGCTCTCAAGTTCACCAAGCTTGAATAAGTTTAGTTGCCTCACTGAACTTCAGCCAGATGCACCCTGCTGACTTTCGAAGGGTCTTATATGGGACAACATAATGGTGTGCAAGGCTCATATGGCGCATTTTCGATGTTTGATGGATGAAAACAGTAATTTATCACACAAGTGGCAATTTTCCATGAATCCTCAATCCCATACAGAGAAATTGTGGAACTCCAACAAAGGAATGAAACAGACACAAAAAGGAGGGCTCACCCCCTTTGCTACCACGTTAGTCTGACTTTTAAAAAGACATCAACTCTTAAAATAGTGATAATATTGAATGATATGCTTCAATAATCACAACAACAAAAATGACTTGTGATTTAGTGTTCAAGCAGATAAGGTGTGAGGAGGCTGTAATGAAAGGGCAGTTAGTGTTTTAAGTGATCTTTCCAAGAGTGCTCGCTTTATGTTTAGAGCAAGTTAACAAAGGGGTAAAGGATAGCACTTGAAATTCTGTATAAAAGCTCTCTATTCTGTGTTGGCAGGAGAGGGAGAAGGGAGCTCAAGGAGCTTCTGATTTCATCTCTGTGCTCTTTTCTCAGTTGTCATCACCACATCCACGTCTTGTAAAGTTTCTGAAATGGTGTTGTTTAAGAAAGTGGTCAATACTCTTTATTTTCTTCACTTTACTAAAAGAATTTTTAAAGTATAATATCAATTATAATCAGTGTTTAACCATTGCATTCATCAAACCTCCTTATTCTTAAAATTTTGAAAGATATACAGTCATATTTCTTTTCTAGTATGTTTTTTCCTGATGGTAACACCACAGTTAAGTATTGCAGAAAATTTCAATAATATATCAAATTTTAAATAATACAATGATAACCCATAAAGCCTTCAGCCTACAATAAGCACTGTTTTCTTTGTAGTGTTTTTTCTTTTAGTTTTTTTTTAATTTTTGCTCAGGTATTTATGTAAATGTGTTTAATATTTTTTTAAAAATCAGAACTGCATATCACTTCCCTTAACATTCCAGGAGCATTTTACATAATCCTCGAAAGAATCTTCCTTCATATTGTGGTACCACTGGTTCCTAGTAGAAGGAACTTAAACATGACACTTCTCCAACTGATAATACTAACCTGTAAAATGGAAATAATGCTTTAAAGCACCTTGCTCATGGGATTTATTTTTTGAGAGGACAAAATGTAAAGAAGGAAAAAATAGCAATGATGAGTCTGTAGTTGAGAAGCGTTTGCACGAGTCTTTCAAGTATTTTACTTTCACAGTATAAAATTTAGCTGCTTCTGTTATGCCTATTATCCTTAGAGGAACCAAAGAATAAAGGGTCCTATTAGAAAGGCCTTTTAAAAATAATACATGAAAAATTAATGTTAATCATCTTTTTTGTTTACTTCCCCCCTCTTTTGTCCTTTACTTTTCCCACCAAAATATTTGCCCAGTTAGAAGAGGCCACGCCTCCTGGGAGACAAGCCGTACACATATGTGTGATGAGCTTGAGAGACCATGTTTGCTGGAGCTCACCAGAGGGACAGCGAGCTCCAACTTTGCTGTAATTACTGTAGACCAAGGGCAGCGATAATTTACGGGCTGACAATTTCCACTTTGTTTCTCACTTATCTCTTGCTTTTCACTAAAAATGTGCAACTATTTCAGCTACTGGTACATGGCTATGTCATGGTTCTTGTGAAAAAAAAATTACTTATCACCACAGCTCTATCTTGATGAATGAGGTTACTTAATTATAAGGGGGTACTACTTGATACAAAGTCATGTGTTTGGGCAAAAGTCACAATCAGCCTATATTCCCTAAGTATAGAGGTGTGAGACAACTCATTTTTCCTTTCATCCTGGGAATTTAAAAGGAGATACTTGTTCAGAACAAGTATGAAGCTCAAAGAAGTTCTTTTTTTTTTTTTTAAATCATTTCTGAGTGAAATAGATCAGTGAAGAAAACAACAGCTGTTATCATGGCGCTGAACTGGATTTGAAAATGCTAGCTCAAAACAGTGACTACAAGTGCAGTACCGCGCCATGACATTCGAAGCTCCCAGGCCCGAAGAGTGAGTTCAGAGCAGAATTTCCCACATGCCATGTGGAACTGTGGTTCTGAAATAAATTAATAGTTCCCATATTCAAACAAGTTCAGATTCAGCCCTACAACCCTCTTGGAAATTCACATTCAACATAACATGTTAAAGCCTCTCTGAACTTACTTCCTTCAGTTTGAGTGAAGGCAAGCTCCAATAATATTAGCAATAACCGAAACTTTGTACTCAACAAAAGTCGTGCTTCATGTTATGAAATATTGTTTATATTCATTGCTATAGGGTGTATCAAAAATGTATACACACACACTGAATAATTGTAAAGGCAATATTTATTAAAATACATTTCATTTTCAAAGTTGAGCTATCAGCTGTTAAAGTGTGTATACATTTTAGGGAGGATACCTGTATTTAAAAATTAGGGTAGTTATTAGACATACTACTAGATCTTATTATTTAATACTTGCATTAATATGGCAGATATTTATTTTTATATTTTGATAATTATACTTCAATAAAATTCATTTCCCCTTGAAACCCTATCCATTTATGTTTACCTATTAAAATAACATTATTCTGAGAAGATATCTATGACTGTCACACAATATTGGTTCAAAAACCGTTGCTATGAATAAGCTAATTTAACTCCTTCCAACGATCTCCACACTTCTTTACTTAGGAATCCTTTCCTTTTTCCCACTGATGATCATGCAAGGAATAAGTCATCTGTGTAGAATATTCTGGCTTCAGCTTCGCTTCTCTGCTCTGCTGCGTTGTCCCTATTACTCTGTTTAAAACCAGCGGCCTCCACGGGAAGGATCCCCATGCCCAGAGTTCACAGGCTTCTTCACCCCAGACTTCTCAGATCCGTTCATACCCTTGTCCACAGTGAACCTCAAGGCTGGTGATATGATGTGCCCTTCCCCCAGTTCCTTTGGCCATGGGATCCTTTTCTCTTTCAGAACAGAACTTAGGAGCTTGCATTGAGCATGGACACATATGCGTGAAATATTGTGTCAGTCCACGTTAAGTGGTTAGTGGGAAACTTTGAGCTACTGCATAGTGCCGGTAAAAATCATAGTTTCATTGAGAGAGAAAAAAATAATCAGGGAATATGGCAAAGCTTCTACTGCTGAGATAGAAGACACCTACCTTTTGAGAAAAGTGATTGGTTGTCGCCAACCACCTCTTCAGGCCTGAGGAGTTCTCACTTGCCAGAGGTTTTCTCAAGGTTAGTACTATTGACATTTCAGGCCAGATAGTTCTTTATAATGCGCAGCTGTCCCGTGCATGATTTTTGCCAGCACTTGTCTTACAGACTGTTAATTTTAGGTCTAGAAAAAAGGAGAGGTACTCTCTAAGAAGTTTTTTTCATGTATTTGATGTACATTTAAGTAATCCTTAAACCATATTAATATTCAGAATTGGCATTGTCTCTTATCTAAACGTTTGTTTACATAGATGAATGAATCAGCTTGGCCTATTCATCACAGATTTGTTAACATTTCGGTATCTTTTGCCTGAAATTAAAGTGGAAATGACTAAGTGGGTTGTTACAGAAATGGTAGGCAGTGCATGCCTCATCTTTAAAAGCCTCTCAGCCCTTGATTAATGAGGGCCAAAGACAGCCACAAAGTGTAGTCAATCTTGGTTCTTCTAAACAAACTATATGCTTTATTAAAACACCAGTATGAATACCAATTAAAATGTCCTGTACCAACAGACTATGGTTAATGACACCATTCCATAGCCAGGGTCCCCTTCTTTCTTAGATTTTGAATTCCAGGTTTAATTTAGGGTGATAATGGATTCACCTAAAAGACCACCTATCCCAGATTCTTACGATTTCCATTCCAATGTGACTGTGTGAGTAAGTTATGGCCTATGAAACAGATACAGAAGTGGTGTGTGAGACATTCAGAAAAAAATGCTTTAAAATGTTGATGCAGAAAGAGCCCCCTTTGCTCACCTTTGCTTCTTCATTCTGCTGGCCTTGACATGGATATGAGGGCTGGAACAACAAGAGCTCCGTTGAGCTATGAGCGTAGAAACCACCCAGTGAGGTAGGCAGAGCAGAACATGGATCCCGGTGACACTGAGAAACCAACACACAGGACTGCATACCTCCTGGTGGCTTCTCAATGACACACGAATAAACTCCTATCTTCTTTTGGCTAAGGTGGTTTTGGATCTCATGGTATGTGCTGTAAAATTGAATGACAATTGATTAGATTAGTCATATGTTTGAAAAAGATAATAATTATAATACTCATTTGATGATCATATGAAACCCTGACTTCCTAAGTACTGCTTCAGCAACTGGCATACCTCAGATAAATAATCAAGACATCAGTCCCCAAAGGAACAAAGTGGGAGACAAGCAATGAGACCCTGTGTTCTCCTCAGATGTTCCCTGAGAGTGAGTGAAGCCAATATAAGTAGAAACTATTACTGGGGGAAACGTCCTGTTGAATCTTGTTTGTACCACAGATCTTGCTTTTCCGTCCACTCTAAAAGAAGAGGGGAAGGAAGTTCTTGCTCAGAACTATGAAAATATTACCAAAATGGCAATCAGAACAGGAAGGAGATTATTCAGTTTCTTGCCAGACCAGCACATTGTCCTAAAGAATCCCTCTTGGCTCTTCCTCACCCTGTTTTCCACTGTCACTGCCCATGTGGCTACTGCAGAGTCCACCCAGCTGAGAGTCACCACCGCTGGCCATTCACAGACTCAGAGATGTCCCAGCCAAGTCTTCATGTTAATGCCCAGCACCTTCTGTTATTCCTTCTTGATCTATAGCTGCAGGGGGAAGTTCCTAGCAATAAAAAACTCATAAGCTTTTTGGTGTGTCATATTGTAAACACTCTACTGAAATGTTTGTTTTCCTGAGAGGTACTATTCTCCTTTTAATACTACCTTAGTAAGTTTTCTTAACTTGCCATTCCTGTCAGTGGGATGTATAGAGATTACTCTTGAGAGTAGAATCAAGCCTTTCCTTTTTATAAGGCCACATATACTTTAAGTTTCATAAACTTGGATATATGTATATGTGTGTACATGAGTGCATGTACTAAAAGGTTCACTGGGAATAGATGAGGAGAAATGCAAAAGGAAAGTAATATTTGAATCAACAGAGGCATGTTCCTCTCTAGACATTGTACGTGCCTCATTGAATAACAATGCAGTGGACAATAATGCTATTTTTTGAGTATTTGTGCAAGTGCTCTATTAATTGTGGATAAAAACATTAATAGAAGTCATGCTCCCCACTCCCTTTTCTAAGCTGCTCTTTCCTACTTCACCCACATGTAACCTATGTTCTTAGCAGAACCATCAAGGCAGCTGCTGCCAGCCTGTGGGTGGTGAAATCGGAGATGAAAACTATTTGCAGTCTTAAGACTAAGTTGTCTTGTAAAACTAAGATGGAGAAAAAGATAGTTGAATTTGAACCCATGTAAATGCATACCTCAGGAATTCAAAGAGTTGGTAATATTAATAACCAAAGCCAAGGATTGCAAAGTTTGGGTGCTATTTCACTTTAGCACAGATGAAAATGGGAACTGTGGCAAACATCATCACCATTTTGCTGAAACCAATGCAGTTTAGGAAAAGGTTTGTGACTAGGCCATTGCTGAAGCTAGGAAGTGGAGGATGCCTACTTCCTGGATGCCAAAGAAGCATTCCTGAAGACTGCATGTGACTGGAGGGAATCTGTTAGTAAGATCACTCTTTCTAGCCCTTTCATTTCCATGTTCTCGTGTCTAAAATGTTTATATGAATGTTTCCTACTTCAAAGGGTTATTATCTGAATTAAATAAAATAGTACATGCAAAGCTTTTTATTTATTTTATTGTTTTATTAAAGTATTTTAATCCTCACCTGGCCTTAGAGAGAGAGAGAGAGAGAGAGAGAGAGAGAGAGAGAGAGAGAGAGAGAGAGAGATATCAGTTGCCTTCTATATGTGCCCTGGCTGGGGATCGAACTGGCAACCTTTCCATGCACAGGATGACATTCAGCCAACTGAGCCCCTCTGGCCAGGCACATGCAAAGCTTTTTAAATAGAATCTGACATAGAAGCCACCCAGTAAAATCTAGCCACTGAAGTTATTATCCACAGGGTTGCATGTGAGGTTTTCAGTTCCTGGAGCAAAAGTAGAAATGGAGGTCCACATACCATATAGATAAATATTTAAAAGTTTTAAATCAATCTATCCAACTTATTGATGTTAAATATGATCGCTCTGGCACAACAACATAGAAGGCCAAGTTCTAACTCTAGAATTTCTCAACCTGGGTGACAGCACAGAAGAAGTTAGCCTCTGGCCCAGCTCTCAGCAATGGACTTTCCTCAGCAATTGATTTTTCCCGCCTCAGCTCCATCATGCTCTGTGGGGAGTTCCACTGTCACCTACAGGGACCGCCAGTCTGCACATCACTCCTGCACATGGCAGCCCCTTTGCCAGCCCTTGGGCCTGGAGCACATCTTGCCATCAGGAAGGAGGACTGCTCAGGCTCTAGAAGTCAGCATGGGTTTATTTGAGCAAAGATTAAAAGGGGAATTATTGTTTTAAAAGCAGTTGTTGAAAGCCAACTGAAGTCCTCAAGTAGCCAGACACTTGACATCAATCCTGACTCCCGCCACCCTCTTCCCTCTTTTTTTGAATCATCCAATTTCTCAAGTACAGGCAAGAAACAGAAAGTGTGTGTGGCGGGAGTGGAAGGGGATAACTCCATATCTTTGGAGCACCTTAAGATGGATTTCATCATAGAATTTCTCGTAGCAGGAGTGTATGAAATGGAAAGTTGGTTCAACAGAACTGATTTTGTACATAGTTACAGATGATGAAAGGCATGGGTGCTCTTATTTAAGGAGGGTTTAAAAACAAAGGCTTGCTGACTTCAGCATAATGAGATAAGAAAATGAACCCAGATAAATGAATTCCATTTACAAATAAAAAAATTAGAAAATTAAGAGATCTGGTGTAATGGGAAAAGTCTTAAAATGTGTATGTGGCATAATGGTATACAGTACTCTCAAAAAAGAATGTTCATGAAAACTAAAAAAATAATAATTTTTTCCTCAGCTGACATTTTCCCAAATCTCATTATGACTTACATGATTTTAATCAAAATGTTCTATTCTTCCAAGTCAGTTTTGCTAATAACCACTTTCCTACTTCACCAAAATGTGTAAGTATTTTGAAAAAATAAGAGCAAACAGATTGTTTTCTTCCCTTCTTAATTCTGTTTGCTTAATCACCTAGTAAAAGGGCAGGGGGAGGGTTCATAAGAAAATAGTTAGATGGTTTCAAGAATATAATTTATTTAAAATAATGCATATTTTTGGTCCCTTTGAGTTATTAAATTTTCATTATATATCTTATCACATGAATTCACTTAAATCTGTGAGTGTTTTATGTAGAAAACATGGGTTGAGCCTGGGGGAAGGTAGACGTGAGTGATAAATGGTGATGGAAGGAGACTTGACTTGGGATGATGAACACACCTTACAATATACAGATAATGTATTATAAAATTATACAATTGAAACCTTTATAATTTTATTACCAATGCCACCCCAATAAATTCAATAAAAATTCTAAAAATTGGTTGAGGCATTTGATGGTAGTCTCTAGTGAAAATAGTCAATGTATCCAGGATAGTTACTAGATAAATTTCTGTTCTTTATAAAGACTGATTATATCATTCTCTAGGGTATATTTGACTCTTTGAATCACTAGAGATTCCCCTCTACTACTAATTTTTAAATAAAATGTATAGTTTGGATTAATTTTAAATTTACACAAAGGTTGCATAAATGGTATAGAGAATTTCTACATACCTTTTGCACACTTTCCCCTAAAGTGAGCATCTTACAAATCATGATACATGATGCTGAGAAGTAAACTTTCAAAACTAAGAAATTAACAGTACTATATTTTTGACTGTTTGTATGGACAAATGGCTTAGAATGCCATCTTCTCTGCCCCTAGAAATGACTGAATTCCCAAAGAGAATCAGTGTGCATTAAGAGGCCAGCTTCAAAATTAGTAGGTCGCAAAAGGGCCCTCATGAGCCTAGAATCAAATTCCTTTGTCTTCTGTTAGTTTCTGCTCTCGGTGGAAGCCTTTCTCTGTGCAGCCATGTAAGATGCACAATGTTGGATGGGCCATCCCGGGTAAAGTCTCAACTATCTAAAGAATGTCTAACTGAGTACTGTGGGATTCTTCAACTACACTGCAGAATCATAGGAAGCACTGAGAAGGCTGGTAGATCCAAGAAACTCCCATTCTACAAAAACCCTTTGTGAATTACACAAATGCTTTAGGCCTTCAAATACTTTAGGGGCACTCTGAGGAAGGGCCCTAGAAAGCCACTTCAGAGGGAAAATCGCAGCCCCTGGCTGTGAACAATTCTGCACATAGCCATGGGGAGCACAGTACCATGTCCACCCCAACCCTGCTCTCCGGGGAGTTGGGAACTGTAACTGGCAAGAATCCCTGGAAGGTTGCAGGGATCCAGGAGAAAGACCCAGCCAATGCAAGATACATGGTTACTGGGCCAGCCAGCGTGGCTCAGTGATTTAACATTGACCTATGAACCAGGAGGTCATGATTTGATTTCCTGTCAGGCCATATGCCCTGGTTATGGGCTCATTCCCCAGTGTGGGGTGTGCTGGAGGCAGCCGATCAATGATTCTCTCTCATCATTGAAGTTTCTATCTCTCTCTCCCTCTCTCTTCCCCTCTGAAATCAATAAAAATATTTTTTTAAAAGATACAGGGTTAATGATGGGAGACAGGAGGCTTTGTTGGATAAGTAAGTTGGAGTCCTGGCTAGTGTATCCTTTTGCTATACACTCTTTTAATACACATCTTCTGGGGCTGCATTTGTTACCAAGTTTTAAGTACATATTGCCGGTTTTTACTAAAATGAACCAAGTGCTTTCATACCTGTCCTAGAAAAATAACAATGTTCACTTGGAAGTTTAAAATAGAAGACAAAGGCATGGCCTTCGAGAAAAGAAAGTCTATATTTTAACTCATAAAGCAAATCAAAAAGTTTAACAAAACTACCATCAGTGCAATTTTTCATTTTAAATTAAATCATGAGAATAAAACAATTTTCTTTTTTCTTTCTCTCTTAAGAGCTTAGGACATTATAATAGATATGGCATTGAGTGATTGCCAAATTAATGAAACCATTGTTAGAGTTCTCTACCAGTGTAGAGATAGATTTATAAAAGGTACATTTGGCTGGCTGGCTACTTGGCTCTACTTCTATCTCTTTTAGTTTTGAAACAGCCCAGTCTGGAAACAATTCTGCACAATGGGTCAGAAGATAAATCCACTGGGACAGACCTCAGACTATCATGACACAATAAAGTAGGATTCCCATGGTTTAGATCCCCTATCCTGTAACCCGGGTGCTGTAACATCACTAATTGAATCCGCAAAACTTATGCTTCCTAAATATCAGCTTAAGTTCCAAAGGCCAGGAAGGCGCCCCAAAGACTCACCATCTGCAAAATGTCTCTTCCCGTTTGCTCATTTACAGAGAGCACCACTTGTGCTTCAAGGAACATGACAATTCGAATGTTTTGTCATTCTTCCACCAATCTGATTGCCTGGAAATATCGGAGTACTTCTTACTCACCTTAGAAAATTATTTAGCACAAAAGTGTTCAGAAAATGGCTTTATATAGGTTTAGTGTTTAAATGTAAGCAACACAGGTGCTTCTGAAGTAACAGGGCAAGGGGGTGGGGGTCCGTGTTTTATGAGGCTTTTACAATTCTCTCCCCTAAAGTTTAGAACATTATAACCACGGTTTCATTAATGTGTGAATCATTCAATGTCATCTTCGCTATAAAGTACCGGACTTTTAATGGGTTTAGGGAGAGAGAGAAAATTATTCTATGATTTAATTTCAAATGAAAAATGGCATAGTGAGTAACTTTGTTAAATTTTTTTGAATGGGGTTTGGTAAAATTTTCATCTCATGTAAGGTTATTTGTGTGATGAGAGCATGCATGTTTTCATAATCTTTGTGACAGGAATGATTGAAAATATTACATGATGGATTAGGTTACTCATGAAATTAAGGAGAGCTTTGGGAAATATAAAAGGTTACTATGGCAGCTCACAGCCGTTGTCTTGGAAGAAGCCTTTCATCTGCCTTTGATTTCAGCCACAGTTACCGTGGATGTTCTGTGCCCACTTAGACCAGCTTTCTGCACGTGCCAGCTGGGGGTTCACCGGCTACCTGCAATGGAGCCTTGCTCTTCTAGTCTCTTGTATGTTGGATCTCTGTATAACATGTGTACAGCTGGTATCCTTATTTGTAGAAAATTAAAATGAAATGATTCTTGAAACAACGTTGAGTCAAGATACCAAACCAGGTCTCTGTGTGGTCTGGTTCAAATACTAAGACCCTCATGTGAAGTTGTAAATATAGTCATTTATATAACAAATGTTTACAGAGAACTTACTGTTATTGGCACTGGGGATATAGCCATGAAACAAAATCATTGTCCTCAAGGAACTTATAGTCTTGGGGGGAGACAATTGGCAAGTAAAACATCAGTATAGCAGAGGGCAGGAAGTTGTACAAAAGAAATGGAAGGCATGGAAGGTCAGACAAAGGTGGCGTTTGAACAAAGACCCAAAAATTCTAGGCAGAAAGAATGGCAAGTATAAAAAGTGGAGAGAGGCCTGTGCTTGGCCTGATTGAAAACTCAACAATGAAAGGAACTTGAGCTCATAATTCTGTCTCATTTTTGTCTTTTGTAAATTAAGGTAATATCAGTAGCAAATTCATTGTAAGGATTGAATGTGTCATTTATGCAAGGCGCCTAGCATATCTTCATTAAGTGTTAGCTCATTGTTATCATTCAGTTCATGTATTCTACTCTCAAAGGAAATGTCAGGGAAGGTTTTGGATTCAGCATAGTGCCTATTTAGACGAAAATTAACACTGTTACACTGCATGGAAGACTCTTCCTCAGCCTTCCCTTTTATTACCAATGGTCTGATTTTGTTCTTCTTGCCTTGGTGTGTGGCAAGAGGAGAAGGAGATTTTTAAAAACCTGTTTAGTCACAAAGGAAAGGAAAGTATGAGAGGCTTTATAACTAGAAGAACTGACTTAGTTTTGGCCATCCGGGGCTAAAGGTGAATAAGGATTTTCTAGGCGGAGAACGAGAAAAAGAAACTTTTAGGCAGAAGGAGTATATCACTTAAAGTTTCTAAGGCAACACGGGGACCATTTGTCCCCTCTTGAGAGGACACTTAGCAATGTCTGGAGACATTTTGGTTGCCGCACTGGACAGTGCTATTGGCATATGGAAAGAAGAGACCAGAGATGCTTCTGATCATCCGACGATGCACAGGACAGTCCCCCATACATTTTGTTTTTAACATAATAAGGGATACCATTATGAAAGTGCATTTCTTTCTAGAGCAGCAGTTCTCAACCTGTGGGTCACGACCCCTTTGGCGGTCGAACGACCCTTTCACAGGGGTCACCTAAGACCATCCTGTATATCAGATATTTACATTACAATTCATAACAGTAGCAACATTACAGTTATGAAGTAGCAACAAAAATAATTTTATGGTTGGGTCACAACATGAGGAACTGTATTTAAAGGGCCAGAAGGTTGAGAACCACTGTCCTAGAGGAAATCTTTGAAGAAAAATTTAAGTTCAAATCTCCTATTTAGCTTTTACTAGTACCTATCTTTAATAATAGTTCTTTATTTTAAAATATACCTTATAACAATATTAGATATTATAAAATATCTTTGAAATCCATATTGCTTGTGGAATTGTGAATAGATAAGGGGTTGGCTTCAGGAATAATAATTTGCATTATGGAACAAACATCGGTCAATTTTTTGCTCTGTATTAAGGTAAATGAAAGAAACAATAGTAAAGGTGAAAATATATTGTAGGATATACATACATATATACCCATATCTCCACACACATCCTTCTCCCTCTAACAGTAAATTAGGTGCTAATAAGTCAAATGCTACTGTGTTTAGGATATAGCAATGTAAATTTGCCAGAGGCAGAGTATGGACTGAGGATTAAAAATCCACTTATAAAATGTAATCAACTCTAATTTTGTGAATTCTTATTAGAATGTCATAAGGGTACACAACTACACCTTGACATACCATCTTCTCAAATATATATTAAGTAATAACACATGTCCGTCTTATCTATTTTAGGTGAAAACTATTTCACATGGGTTTCATGTAAATATAGGAAAACAGTTTGAAAATTATATTTTTAATTTAATATAATAAATGCTGGTACCAAATAGCTTTGAATAAAAAATAATTTACTTTCAAAATCTGTCCTTTATGATGCATACCACCTAGGATTTTTGTTAACCATAGTTCTGGGCACTATGAATAGTTTTCAAGAAAAGTGTAAAACTCCCAAAATTTTAGGCATCATCCTTTACATGTGCATTATGTGTATATTTCAGGAAAGATGTTTCATGACTCTCATAACATTCTCAATGTATCCCTGGCACACAGAAAATTAAGAACCACTGCTCTAAGTATCGCCTTATGTAATTCACAAATCTGTTTACAGACTAATTGCCTCAAGCATATAGATTTCTTTTTAGTATGCTTTCTAAATTTATTTTTATAAGAACTAGAGAGAAGACTTTTTGTGCTGCAATAAGATTTCTGCATATATTGTAGCATGTGGAGAATGATGAAGCCAAGTTAAGCTGGGTGCTGTGGAATTCAGGTTGAGTCAAGTATTAATAGAAATCCCTCATGTCATCTTTACCTGTGATTTGAGGACCTTGTTTTTGTACCATATTATTTGCAAATGGTTAAAAAGATAATAATTAATTATTATGGAGATAGATAGGGTCTATGTTTTACACGACCATGTAGAAAAGAATCAATATTTTGTCAAGTCCTCAACCTTGAATCCTTTTTTTTGCGATGCAGAATTTAATTATACTGTAGGTTCTGGGTGGTCCCTTGTCCTTCTACTTTTGTCCTGATTCATACTCTGGATATCATCCCAATAATGATTCGATGAAATAGGAAGTTAAGTATTAGGATGATGTGATGATAGATACAAAAGTCTTAGAAGACAGTCATACTGATTGATTCTCAGAAAACTTGAGTCTAATTTCATGTCTGGCACAAATCCTACACCATTTAGACTCGGCTGCCTTTTCCGCTGGAAAAAAAGAGTATGAAAAATTTCTGCAGTACTTTCCTGCTTGAAAAGTGGGGTTCCACAATTAATTTTTTTAATTGTTGTTAATCCTCACCTGAGGATATTTTTCCATTGATTTGTTAGAGAGAGTGGAAGAGAGGGAAAGACAGAGAGAAATATCGATATGAGAGAGAGACATCGATTGGTTTCCTCCTGCATGTGCCCCAACCAGGGCCAGGGATAGAGCCTGCAACCTAGATATGTGCCCTTGACTGGAATTGAACCCAGCACCTTTCAGTCTGCGGGCCGATACTCTACTCTACCCAGTGAGCCAAATAAGCTAGGGCCACAATTACAATTTTATTCCCATCAGTTATTCTCTAAATATTCAGTACTTATAAATCGAACGCACAATGTAGGTGATTAAAATGGCATGAAGAGCCCCTGCCCTCAAGATGTTGGCTGTCTAGGAGGAAATCATAGAAGATCAGAATATTTCAAGTGCTGAATTTCCAAAGAAAGGTTATAGCCAGTGGCATTAGGACTACCAGATGTATTCATTTTTTGTGACACATGTGCAGATGGTGACCTTCTATATGATAATCTTGGTGCATTTCCTTAGAAAACTCTGTTTTTCTGAAGTCTGTTGCTCCACAACTTTTGGTTCTTGAGATTTATGCTCCTGTGCAGTCTGGGTCTGAGCTTCATTAGCACCTGATTTACCACGAGGGCAGATGGTTATTGGAAATAAAAAGTCAGCCATTTCCTATGATTAAATCTCTCATGGGCTGCATCTCCCTCTTAGCTATTTCCTTACTATTGCATATGATTCATTCCCAAGCAGAACAGTGATTATTATGTGATTGTTAAATCTAAAGTGGAAAGGAAAGTAGATTATTAGAAAAAGTCTAGTAGCTTATTAATATATATTATGTGCTACAATGAAATGATTTTACCAAAGTATTAGCAAGATGATAGATTTATAGATGATGAGAGAAAATTACTCTATTGTGGTGATTGAATATAACAAAAAAAAAATCCGAATTTTTCTTTTTTTCTTGCCTGCTTTAAGAGGTTATTGTTTAAAACAATAATCCTCCCCCACCCCAAATACCTCCTCATTCTGGTCCCTTTCCAGTACTTCTGGCCAATATTATGTGAGTCTAGTAGACAAGGGAACTCTAGGATTGTTCGTTGCTGTGTCTAGATATATTGAGCTCAGAGGAAAGCAAGACTTTGTTTCCAACAGAAATATTTCACTAGTTTTATCTGATTGGAAATAATTGACTTATTCTTTTACTTGATCTTTTCTTTTACTTGAACAACAAAAGAGAATGAGAAATGTCATTGCAGTTCAGATTTTTGTACGCTCTTTCTTTATATTATACTGACTAATAAAGTTGCCCACACAGTAGAGTCAGCCTGTGTACAATAGAAACTTGTTGATTTGTTTGGTTATTACTACAGTTAATTGCCCTATCATATTCCTTTTCTTCCATGTCAAAGTCTAATTGTTCAATTGAAAGACAAATACCACCACAATTACCAGAGTTCTTTTCTCTCTAATTCATTTCCGCTATTAAGTTTATGTAGGTTACTTAGTTTCAACTCTGAGGGTTTGGATACGCAAGGAGTTTTAACAATGAAATTCAAATCCTGCTCTGCTGATCTTTTAGGAACGTCTATTGCTGTCATTTCCTGATGCGCGTGCACCAAATCATTGCATCAAAAACACACACACACAGAAATACAAATTCTTTATCAGCACTGCTACTAACAGCATTCATCACAGGACAGATTTGCTATGATGCTAAATAGCTGGCCCTAATCTACCAACACAATCTTGCAATGAGCTAACCATTTCTCTACTCTGGGTCTTTTGCCTGTTCTCAGTTGTTTTGAATAACAGAGGCCTTTGTGCTTACGGTCACCTGCGCCGTAAAGGGCTTCCTTTCTAGTCATTATAACCTCTCATGAAATATTTTTATTTTCCTCCCTTCCCTTATTAACATAGCACTTTCACAATGTAAGTGTGAGCACTTGAGGAATTATTACCTTTCCTACTATACTGTAGGGCAGAGATTATAGGCAGAACTTATAGAATTTTTGCTGACTTTTGTATATGTTGTGCTTAGCACAGTGTGACAAATATCATAAATATTCTGTGTGTTTTACCCATTTACCCATAGCACATCAAAACCAAAGGTTAATAGCTTAAAATAACCTCAATTTATTATTTCTCATATTTTTGTGTACTGGCCGGACAGCTCTTCAGCTACAGGAAGCTGGTGGATGAGGTGAGGGCTGGGCTCAGCTAGGATACTGGATCTTCCTCTTCATATCATCTCCATCTGGGCTTCATTACAATATGGAGGTCCAGGACAATGCTCCAAGAGTGGGAAAGTGGCATTTACAAGCCCCTTGAGGCCTAGACTCTGGAACTTGTACAACATCACCTCTGCCACATGCAGGGTCACCAAACCGGGTCACCAAGGCTAGTCCAGATTTATGGGGTGGAGATAGGAATTTACCTCTGGAAGGGAGAATTGCCATAGTCCCACTATACAGGGCCATGCATATAGGATTGGGAAAAATCTGTGCCCATTAAACAGTCTACCTTTGTAATCAATAATACTTTAATTAATTTTGAATAAAACTAGAGGCCCGGTGCACGAATTCATGCATGGGTGGGGTTCCTCGGCCTGGCCAGCAATTGGGGCTGATCGGGCTGTCTCTCCCACCCCTGATCAGGGCCAATTGGGGCTGGCTCGGGGGCGGGACTGTTGCAGGTTGGCTGGCCACAGGAGGTTGGCTGTGGGAGTATACTGACCACCGGGGGGCAGCTCCTGCATTGAGCTTCTCCCCCTGGTGGTCAGTGCGCATCATAGTGACCAGTCGACCAGTCATTCGGTCGACTGGTCTTAACGGTAACTTAGGCTTTTATATATATATAGATTATTCTTTCATTGTAGAGAATAGATGCTCTAATTTTATATTTAGAGAAATAATGACTCCGCAACATGAGGGCAGAAACTGATGAAATTTCAGCAACTAGAACACAGTCTGACACAAGAGGGTTCAATAAATATTTGTGAATGAATAGGAGAAAGAAAGACATTTCTTTCTTTGGTCTTTTTCTTTCATATTGCTTTTTGTTTTCATCTGTCTCAAATGATTAAGTTCTAAATGGTTAGCGAACTAGCTGAATGGGACATAGAGTTCTTGCTCACATATGTGATTCCATGAATCCATAATAATGAACTCTGGCAAGATTAAATGACACAAAAACATATTATGTAAGTAGGAATAATCTTATGAGTATTTTATGAAAATTTGACCACTCACCGAAAAAGAGCCCCTGGGAGATTTTGTTTTTGTATTGATGAATACAAAATGAGAATGATTTATTCTCTCCAATCTCTATAATCTGTTCAGAATAGGAAAAAAATCTATAAGTCATTAACCTAAATAAGTGACTATAAACTTTTAATAATATTCAGGATGTGGTGACTTCAATACTGTAGCTAGGTTGAGATTGTAGTATTATTTTGTGGACAAAGCAGATCACTTTTGTTCTTTCACAATGAAAAATACAGATGACTTATTTAAATTCTGGAAACCAATGAAACATGTTGCTAACTATTTTAACATAGAAAAAAAGTGGTGGTTTGTTGATGGTGGTGCAAATTGAAAGTAGTTTTATCTTATAAAAGTCTTTCCAACTGGAATTCATCTCCATGTATTATCTGCTTATATGGGCATAATTTCAAACATGAGAAAATAGCATATGAGCTAGGCGTATTGTAAAAATAAAGCAGTAATAATACTGGAGAGGAAATATTTCTTTTACCATCCATCTTTGAATTATCTTCCATGTACTTGAATGCACCAGCACAATGAATAACCCCAAATGATAATGCCTGCATCTGTCAATTAGCTTATACACAAGTCAGCCTGAATATTTTATATAAATTACAGCATCTTGGCTGGAAACAAAAACAGATCATGATATTCCAGGGAGTCATCTGCGTCCCTCAAGATATATATCAGTGCCAAAAAATGCAATCTAAATAATAATGGATTTACTGATTCATGTGTTAGACTATATAATTCTTCAATTTGATTAAAATATCAATATTTTCAATATAACTCAAGTAGTCTGATTCCCATCCGTATCATTTTTATACAAGATAATGAATGTGTTAGTAAAGCCACTCCCCTATAGCATTAGAAAAAGCAGAATTGCCCCATTTTTTAGTTCTAGTGTGAGAGAAGTTTTAAGGTGAACAGCATTTTGAAAATGCAAAGTTTTGCTTCTTGTTACAGAAGCAGAAAAGGATTGCTGATGTGTGAAGAAAAACAAAAGGTAAAACACCTAACTAATTTTCAGAGAATAGAAGCAAGTTTTAGTAAAACCTTTTCTTTTTTTAAGTTGTGAAGCATGATTGTCTTCACTGAATATAGGTAAGGGAAATGATGTGTGAAGGAACTATAGAGATGTCAGTTTTTCCTTTTTTTTTTACAAGTTTTATAAAATATAGCATCTAAAATTGGTTAAGAGACATAGCAAGGTATAATTTGTTCTAATGGTACATAATTATTGATTTAAAATTATTCTATGGCACTAAAGATAGTAACTGAAAAATTAATTGACACTTTTAGTGCTAAAAGTAAATGTTTTTCAAAAATATTTGTGTAATCTTTTTTTTTTTAATATGTTGAACTTAGGTTGTATTTTGAAACTGCTTTGTTTAGTGATTTCAGATGTTATTTATTTGTTGACTTCCTCATATTCACTGGACAGAGTTACCAGTCAATTTATATTTTAGTTGTAAGCAGTTGTCCATGAGTCAGGACAGAAAATCAGGATTTTTCTTTAGCATCAAATTTAGTGAAACTCCTGCATTTATTTAACTTCCCTGAAATTAAATAGGTGTTTCTTATATACCTATTGAACTATATTAACATTAAAAAACAACTTTATAGTCTTATATTTGGTGTTTAAATAGTTGATTAGCATAGTACATTCAGTAAAAGCAAATAAATAGGATAGGAAGGAAGGAAGGAAGGAAGGAAGGAAGGAAGGAAGGAAGGAAGGAAGGAAGGAAGGAAGCAAGGAAGGAAGGAAGGAAGGAAGGAAGGGAGGGAGGGAGGGAGGGAGGGAGGGAGGGAGGGAGGGAGGAAGGAAGGAAGGAAGGAAGGAAGGAAGGAAGGAAGGAAGGAAGGAAAGAAGGAAGGAAGAAAGGAGAGGGGAAGGGAGGGAAGGAAGATAAAGAAATTCAATTGGTAAGTAATAGAGAGGGAATATGGCAAGCAATTCTTTTACTGTTTAGCTCAACATATTAAATCTGTGTTATTCAGCTAGTTGTCCCTGCTATCTACAAAGCCTATTTTGGCTTTCCAGCAGGCCTCCTAGTGGGCAGTATCTTGAGTATATAGTCATAGTCCAATCTATCCTCATTTTGGTAAATGCAAAAACATAATTGTATTATGGCACCCAAATGATCAAGCTCTTAATTCACTTGCTTAAGTTTACCAAATAATAAGAATTATATACCACTTATTTCAGAGGGAAGTGGGGGTGTGATTAACTGGGGAACTTGTATGCATATATGCATAGGCCCTGGACACAGACTATAGAGTGGTGAAGCCTTGGGAGGGGTAGGTGTGGGGTCAATGGGAAAAAACAAACAAACTGTAATACTGTCAACAATACAGATAAATTAAAAAAAATAGAGGGAAGGTGGTGGTGTTTCCTTTTCAGGGATGAAAACAATTTCAGAATTCAAAACATCATATTCATAATCTCAAAACCCATGGAAAGTCAAATTAACCCCCACCTTGCTTGGTAACTATGCAATTAGAGAAAAGGAATGAGGATAGGTTGAGAAACTGTTAGGTAGAGTCTTTGGAAACCATGACCAAGTTTCTGCTTTAGGAAATCCTGCTACTCAGTTCATTATGTACAGTCTTAGACCATGTGATATTGGGAGTGTGACTTGTAAACTAAATCTCATTGAGTTTACCTGTGGCCATGCTCAGTAACAATAGCAATGGTTGCTATCACAAACTTGAATTAATCTTCCTGGTAGTTTTCTTAGGGAAACTTTAATTATTCTAAGTTATTTAAATAGTAAACATCTAATTATTATTGAAAGCTATTGAGTTCTAAACATGCTTGGGCATTGTTTAGCTATTTTGTAGGTTTAGTTTTGCATTTGCTGTCATTAGTAATTCATTATTCCTCTTTGGGTGCTTAGTATGCATATTCTTCTTTAGCATGGACACTGCAATGTGGTATCACTACTGCTTTTATACTTTCCACTCTAACGCTCCTAATTATTCCTAGTGTGCAATAACTAGCAGAGAAAGAAATATTTAGAAAAAAATAATTCATTAGTATTATGCTACAAAGTTTTTACAGGCAAAAAAAAATTACTCATAGAGCCACATATTCATTTACTTTTTAAAAGAGAATTGGAAAATATTTGAAAAAAATGTACTAAAATATTTGACTTTGGGAGCACCTTTTCATATACTTACATAGGAGAAAATTTCTTTGCTCTTGTAAAAGTAATTCGGGTTAAAAATTGTATTTTTAGAATATCCATCTTTTTTCACAAACTAAGACAGAGTATTATGTGATTCTGTCTGAAGTTTCTATGACTTGTTTCATTGCCTCCTGGGACTTAACAAGCATATCTTATGAATGAGCATTAGATACAGGCATTTTTATATGTCATTAAAAAATTATATCTTATTGTTTGGAGACATGAAAAATGTGTGTTCTTTTTGGTATGAATATAAAATGCCCCCACTATAGTAATTACAGCCATGTTTCTTTCTTATGAAATAATATTAACATAATTCTCCTGCTATGAGAGAAGTATAAATAGCTATTTTAAAGTAAAACATGGGTTTGAGGGTTTCAGTAAAATGTAGTTCTTTTTAAAAATATGATATAGAATTTGGGTTACTTCTGCATCTAGAATGTTCGTAGGGATAGTAATTGTCATGAAATTGTAGTTTCTGGTTTCTGCAAGCAAATACATAATTTTTATATACTTAAATGCTTTATGCTATAATTTTTATAAATTGTAGTAAAACTTCCCATTTATTCCGATACTCAAACTTGAACAATCTTTTTCATAACCATTTATTGGACAATTTATAGTTACCAATCAATATTGAATTGCTGATTGCATTCGAGTTAGGTGTGGGGCTTAGTTCTTTAACAATGCCTATTCTGCCCAGCCAGCGTTGCTCAGTGGTTGAGCATTGACCTATGAACCAGGAGGTAGTGAATCAATTCCCAGTGAGGACACATGCTCAGGTTGTGGGCTCGATCCCCAGTGTGGGGTGTGCAGGAGGCAGCCGATCAATGATTCTCTCTCATCATTGATGTTTCTCTCTCTCCCTTTCCCTTCCTCTCTGAAAGCAATAAAAATATATTTTTTAAAAATGCCTATTCCTGTAGTCCATACACATGGCATTTAGTTTATAGGAGACTTCAAGAGGCGACCAAAATGTAAAGCACAAGTGCCCCCACCTTCACACCTTCACTCCTCTGGGTTTGGCTATGCCAAGGCCCCAAGGCCCTGCCAACATGCCGAGACCCCGGGATGCTGCTGCGTTGAGCTACAGATTTCAGGCTCAGCTCATCCACTGGTGGAATCAGGTCCCACCAGGCCTTCCATTTGATTTGTGGTGTGTTTTTAAAAGTAATGCCTCACTATGTTTAGGGATACATGAGGAAACCTGCAATTAGGTTTAGTGTAATGTCTCTTGGCAATGAAAAGCAAATAAAACTGAATGGATCCTATGACATAAATGTACCACTTTAAACACCCCAGTGACTTTCAACCTTTTTTCGTGTCATTGCACACATATACTAATTACTAAAAATCTGCAGCATACCAAAAGTATATTTTTTGCCGATCTGACAAAAAATAGATATAATTTTGACTCATTTATGCTGGACAGCTATTGTTGTGTTGGCTATTGTCCTTTTTTTATTTGATAGTCTAAGAAAAAGAGTTTAACGCTTCCAACTAAATAGACAGGTATTGCATATTTTAAAAATTCTTGTGGCACACCCGTTAAAAATCTCCGACTTACCCCAATATTATTAGCTAAGTTTAAAACTCTGGCTATGTTTCAAGGGTAGTCCATCAAATTTTCAAACTGAATTTTATTATTAAAATTAAGTTCTTGAATTGTTAGAAACATTATTCTCCATGAGAAAATGATTTTTAATACCAATTTGAAATGGTGGTTGAAATGCTTTCATAATAGGGCAGACATGAAAGAAAGCTAATGAAAAAAGATAAGGACCATAGCCAATTTTGTTCAGTGGATAGAGCGTCAGCCTGCCAACTTTAGGGTCATGGGTTTGATTCCTGTCAAGGGCACATATCTGGGTTGCAGGCTCGATCCCCAGTGTGGGGCGTGCAGGAGGCAGCTGATCAATGAGTTTCTCTCATCATTGATGTCTCTCTCTCTCTCTCCCTTCATCTCTGAAACCAAAAAGAATATATATATATATATATATATATATATATATATATATATATATATATATTAAAGATGAGGTTTTTGAAATATCCTTAATGAGTAAAAAAAAAAAATCATTTAAATCCATTGTCACTAATCTACTTAGGACATTATTTTTTTTTGCTTTTGTTTCAAAAGCAAAGATTGAAAAGGACTTTATTTAATGAGCATGTTATCCATACAATGTAGATAGAATCTCTTAGTTAAGAATTCTTGAAAATGGATTTAGGAACCTAATAGAAGATTTTTTCCTATCCATATTAAATGGCCTTCCTATATTGTCACTATATACAAAAAATAATAGAAGAAACACACCTATGAGAAAATTGACCTTTAAGAGTAATTTCACTGAAATAAAGATTTCTGTGTTTATGACTTTTGAGCTTTGTAGTATAAGGTAAATGAGGCAATTTCAACCCTGTTTGTTAGAAATGAGCTTCATAACTAATTAGGTTCTTTTTGGGAAATGCGCTACCTGTTCACCTTTTGTTTGTTTTGTTTTATGTTTGCTGCGTTAAAATTACCTACCAGACAAAAGCCAAAACAAAACAAACAAACCAGCAAAACCCCATGCAAACCAGGAAGAAAAATTCCAAGAAAAATACTTTGCTAGAAATTAAATTACTTCTTTGAAAGTTTAGAACTTGGAGAATTAAATATTAGTTAACTTTCATTATGACAAGAATGCTTTTTTACTTGAGCAAGAAGTTCCAATAGTTCCTTTATCCCCCTGTTTAAGAAAATGCCTGGCAAATTTGAGTTAATTTATTCATTTTTACCTGAACTTCTGGTAGGCAAGCACTTTAAATATTAGCCTGAAACCTATAGATTTACAATTAAATGAACTGAAATAGGTTTTAATATGTTGATGACTTAAATTATAGTATAAATAACTCTTTTTGTAGGCTGTTTCTCATCATCTTGCAAATACAAATTCTGTCTGTGAATGCAGTAAATAAGACGTTGGTTTGAACATTTCACAGTGGGTTAAATGTCCAGTTTTCTTATTTTTAAAGTCCAAAGCTATATGTTTTCTCTAACAGATTTGAGTTTGAATTATTTCTATCATTTTCTAATGTGAGCTGTAAAAATAAATAGCATACATGCTTAAATGTGGTGGGGTTTTGTTGCATTTCTACAACCCAAAGACCAGTTGGGCTGAAAAAAAATAAAATTTAACAGCTTTTAATTTGTCATGTGGAATCTGATCCTATGTGCTTTTTATTACCTCCATATATTTATCTAAGTGAAGCATAAAATGGTTGTAATAATGGAGAATTTAAAGCAGCTTTTGCACATGAGCAGTAATGCTAACTCATATGGTGAATAAAAACTGAATGTAAATTCCCAGAATGTTGTTTCTTGTGTTTACGAAGGTGTATGTTGGTTAGCTGATATAAGCTCCTCATCATCCCAATTAAGCTATAAGGAACGTTGATGGATAGAATGGAAAGCAAATAAGGAGTGATCATTTATCTGCTATCAGAAGCTTCATGTATTTATATTTAATTTTCAAACTGCAATACAATATACATTAGGCCACAGGACACGTTGAAATATAAGCTCACAGCCCTTTTGTTGGGTGATGGTTTGCAGTTCCACGTGCTTCCAGAGATAACCTAGGTCTGGCAGAAATCAGTCTAACCTAAAATCACTAGTTCCTATCGATTCCGTTTCATTTATTTCTCTTGGTATGACACCCTCTTCTCTATTTCCCTTGCAACTTGGTTTAGGCCTTTAATTATAGTACATGTGTACTATTCCAACAACCATGTTTCTGTCCGCAATGCCAGCATTCCAACATTCCAGCCCACCTATTCATTTCTGCTAGACTTATTTGCCCATATAACAAAGCTAGCCATGTGACTCCTCTGCCAATAAACTTCTGTGAGCAGCCTGTTAATCAGTAATTTCAAGTCCAGCCCTAGCCGGTTTGGCTCAGTGGATAGAGCATCCGCCTGCGGACTGAAAGGTCCCAGGTTCGATTCCGGTCAAGGGCACATTCCCGTGTTGCGGGATCGATCCCCAGTGGGGGAAGGGGGCATGCAGGAGACAGCCTATCAGTGATTCTCTCTCATCATTGATATTTCTCTCTCTTTCTCTCCCTCTCCCTTCCTTTCTGAAATCAATCAAAATATAGTCTTAAAAATTTCAAGCCCAAACACCTTAACTTGGCCTAGGTGTTTCTGAAGCACACCCTTGTTAGCTTGCAGTCCGCATGCTCTGAAGTTACATTGCACTCCTAAAAATGCTCAGAACTGGTCGCATCTTCTCCCTATTGGCCTTTTACTTAGCTATTAAAATGTCACCTTCTCTTCTAAAACTCTGGACTCCCTGACGTAAAAGTAGCTGATTTATTGAAGTGTTTTCTCACAGTATGTTGCTCATATTTCACATGGAGATTAAATTTTAAATTATCTTATATGCCCGTAATCTTACAACATTCTGAAATCCTTGTAGACTAAGATAATTGCATTTATATTTGTATCTATAACACTAGACACAGTAGCATATGGAGGTGAATGTTCTCACTAAACATTTGTTAAATGAATGAATGTATGAATAAATGAATCCAGAAAGGTCTGGGTAAAACTGCCATATAAAAAAATGTTGTTAGAAAACTTACTGAATGTAGAAAACAGTTCTAAACAGTCACGAAACGTCTACTAATTATTATTCTAAGGTTGTCATGAGACCACCTCATACAGACCATTCTTTTCCTCTCAATATACTGAGTGATATAATTTTCATCAGAATGATGGCTTATTAGGAAAATATTTTTAGTTTTACATAACTTTAGCCATTGTACAAATTTGTAGAAGTGCAACTATAAAGTAGGTATTTGCATTAATTTTCATATACATTTGCATGTGGGTCCAGGCACACAGATCTGGGTGTTAAATGTTTATTCCAGTTCTATCTAACTACCAACATCTATTTTTATGTAACTCAGATATATGAAATCAGGCCATAACCCCACCTCCCCCCCAAAAAAATATTCTCTAGAAAAGAATAAGGATTCCTAGTGTTAAAATCCACTGAAACCTATATTGGTCTTCATTATTGGTCTGAATATGTGATTAATACAAGAGCTAATGAAATGTTTTATTAAACTAATAGAACTTTGTATGAGGCTATATATTGAGTACTACATCTATATGGATGAGATTACTTTCATAATTTATAATGTCATATCAGAGAACTATATTCAAGATAGCATAATAATAAGCACTGTATTAGGTTTTATGTCATTTTCCATAAATAAAATAGGATTTAATTAAGTAGTAAGGTCCTTGCCAAAGGTATTTTTAATTGTTGAAATGTTTTACATGGTAATGTAAAAGAAGATACATAGCAATATTTATGCCCAAAAGAATAATTTAATGGGAGGGGCATACTCAAATATTATAACATAATTTCTTTCTGTTGGTTTCTATGTGTGAAAGCATTATCTCATTTTACCTATTTTCTTCTACTATCCATACCTCATTAGGATATGTATGATTAAAAACTGCATTTTGTCATGAGATTAAATTTTTGAATCCAATACTTGGTAACATAAAAATCTAGTCAACTTTTGTAAAATTATATTAAATGATCATATATTGAATTAACTGTCACAAAGAAATAAAGATATGCTCAATGGTTCATGGGAGAAAATACATTTTGAATATCTTACTTCCATATTAATTACTGAAATGTTTTAAACTATATTTTCTTTGAAACTTTGTTATATTGATAAAATGTTGTATCTTTAGCTCTTCTATGCTGTATCATAATTTCCCACTATTGTTCGTATAAAAGAGGACACTATCTTAATGAAATAATAAATGGTTATTCTTCTAATACTAAATTTTATCATTATAGATAACTACCATTTTAATATGCTATCCAATTATGTCAATTTTTGAATGCATAGCCATCTAGAAAAATCTTAACATTTTTACTTAGTTTCTTTTTTTCCCCATGAAAAGCCAAGACATTTTTCTCTTTATGAGTGGCTGGTCTAAAATGAAGTCATCCACGAACAAGCTAAGAATAATAAGCACTAAAATAATATATTAAAATCTGAGCAACTAATATATAGAAAAGTCAAAGATATACTTGAATCTGTCAGATCAATACATTATTGTAATTCCCTCAGGGACAATCATACAATTTGACACCAACATTTAAGCTTTGAAAATTATGTGGCCATCTATTACAGTATGGATGATACATATCCTCAAACCTTTTCTAACACTTATATTATAACACAAGACAGGGCTGCCTCATATAAAAATTCCTTTCTGTTATTCATAATTGCCCAAATGGCTTGTTCTTTTCTTTTTCAGAATGAAGAACAAATTTTGGTATTTTGAGTTTGGAACATCTGAAACTTTCTCAGCAACCTGCAAGAAGCTACATGAATCTGTAGAAATAGAAGTAAGAAAAATGAATTCTCTTTTATAATACTATGAAATGGCCTGAGTTTGGTTATTAATATGTTTTTGGTAGTCCATGGAAGGAGTTATGTTTTGAGCAATCCATATAGCTTTATCCATGATTCTAAAATTTTATTTCTCTCAGTCATTGGGAATCTAGTACTACCTGAAATATTAGTATAAAGTTAAGTTTGAGTATGAGTTATTTTAATACAATATAAAAGGAGAGTTGGAACACAACTTTAGAAAACAATGGAGAAGTTACTGAACATAGTGTGGATACAAAAAAAAAGTAAGATGAAAGAAAGTACTTGAAGAGAAAAGTTGCAAGATACATTAAAAAAAAAACTTATTATTTTCAGGTCTCAGTATCTTATAACCTTTAAAACATAGTTCACGAAAATTGTACTTACTTTCATGAATGCAGGTTAAAAAGTATACTTTTCCATTCCATTCATTAGCTAGATTTTCTCAGTTCCTGGGGTTGCCGTTTCCCCGTTACATTTATAGCAAGTGGAAAAGCCAAGACAGAGAGCAAAGATAGCAAGGAAAGATATATTTGAAAAAGATTTGTAACAAATAGGTCTACCAAAATATATAGACACTAGAAATAAAAGTTCTGGGAATGGGTTACAGTAGAAATTGACTTAGTTTTATTGAGAGATTTTAGGGGTTAAAGAAAAAGGAATAGCTAACTTTTGATAAGTGTTGAAGACAAACCATAGGAACAGAACTATGAAGCAACATTTAATGATTAGCTGATATGAATTGAGAAATGTGAATAAAAAAATAAATGCATAACTTGTCTTCTAAGGCCTAAATCATTAGTGGCATAGACTCAGTAAAAAGTTTGGTAAACAAACGTAGTTATGGACCACATATCATAATGGCCAGCTTGGTTCTTTATTATCCTACCTTTCTAATTTACTGTTAAAGGAAAGAACAGCAAATTTCAGGTATTATTTCAGAATGTAACTTTTTTGGCCTTTAATTTCATTATGTTGATGGGTAAAGTGAAGTATTAGGAGAATTGGTGGTCACAAAATGGAAAATGACCTTCATTACTGAATTAAATGATAACCCTGAAAGGAATATAATCACAAAGAGGTGAAGGGTTTGGGCCCAACATCAACCTTCTGTGATTACTGTTCATAAAGATATATATATAATTTATATATTTATAGTGTTATATATTTATACTGTTGTATATGTGCATATGCACATATATTTATTAGAAATACCTAAATCTCCCTTCCCCTCCTGAAATGTTATTTTTAAAAATCCATTATTTAGTGGATATTGAACATGTCTTGCCCTCAGAATGTTCAAATAAAATCTGTAGAAGACGGCAAAAAATGAAAAAAATTATAAGTATGGCTTCTTATTGAATGTAGGGTACATGCTCTACCTTTCCTTGCCTTATCTTACTATTGAACACAGATTGAAAAAAAAATGATCTAGGAGAGATACTCCTTGTTTATGTATAGGAAAACTCAAGTTGTCAGTCTTTCCAATTTAATTTATATATTCACTACAATCCCAATCAACACCCCAGCATTATTTTGTAATATTGACAACTGATTCTGAAGTTTATATAGAGAGTTAAAGACCCAGAACAAATTGAAAAAGAACAGAAATGGAGACTGACACTACCTAACTTCAAGACTTAGTGTAAAGCTACAGTACTTAAAACAGCATGATATTGGTGAAGGAATAGACCAAATAGACCAATAAATCAATGGAACAGGCTAGAGATCCCAGAGACAGACCTCCATAAATACTGATCTTTGACAAAGGAGGGAATGTAATATAATAGGAAAAAAAGGCTTTTAAACAAATGGTTCTAAAACAACTGGGCATCCACAAGCAAAAAAAAAAAAAAACTGGACATAGATCTTCACTCTTTTTTTAAAAAAATGGGATACTGATTTCTATTTTTTAAAATTTTTTTCTTTATTGATTAAGGTATTACATATGTGTCCTATCGCCCCATTGCCCCCCCACCTCCCCCCACTCATGCTCTCACCTCCTGTTGTCTGTGTCCATTGGTTAGGCTTATATGCATCCATATAAGTCCTTTGGTTGATCTTTCCCCCTTACCCCCACCATCCCCTACCTTCCCTCTGACCTTCACTCTTAACAAAAATTAACTCAAAATGGATCAAAAGTCCTAAATGTAAAATGCAAACTTATAAGACTTTTAGAAGATAATGTAGGAAAAAAACCTAGATGGCCTTGGATATGGTGATGCCTTTTTAGATACACTCCAAAGATACAAGGAAACAATTGATGAACTGGACTGTGTTGAAATTAAAAACTGCTCTGTGAAAGACAATGTCAAGAAAATGAGGAAGCAAGCCACTAATGGAGAGAAAATATTTGCAAAGGACATATCTGATAAAGGACTCTGAGCCAAAATATACAAAGAACTCTTAAAACGCAACATTAAGAAAGTAAACAATCCCATTGAAAAATAGGATGGAGATTTTAACAGACATTTCACCAAAAAATATACACAGAAGGCAAAGAAATGATACTCCAATGAAAACTAAAACAATGACCTACCGCTACCCACCTATTAGAAGCCTGAAAACATCAAATGCAGGTGTGGATGTGGAGAAAGAGGCAGTCTCATTCATTGAAGGTGGGAATGCAAAATGACAGAGCTACTTTGGAAAACAGTTTGGCACTTTCTTACAAAACTAAATATACTCTTACCATATGATCCATCAATTATACTCATTAGAGTTGAAAACCAAAAAGAATTGAAAACTTATATCCATGCAAAAACCTGTACATGGATATTTATAAAAGCTTAATTAATAATTACCAAAAGTTGGAAACAAACAAGGGGTTCTTCAGTAGCTGAATGGATGCATATATTCACACAATTATGCATTTATGTGTCACATAATAGAAAATGTTCAAGAAAAAGGTTGTATCATATAGCAAAGATATTTGAATGAAAATCAGTGTGGAAAACATTGACATCTTATAGAATAACTATTTAGAATGTTCCCCCCCAAAAATATGGGCAATAGAACTAAATTATTTATCTTAGGCTGTGTTTCTACATGCCCTCCACATCTGACTTACCATCTCTGCATTGACTGGCTTGTTGTGGAAACCACTACAGTAACATTTATAAATCAGAACCAGAGCCATGCACTTTCCATTCTATTTTTGCGAATCTTAAAATACTGTTATAATTTTATGTATTCATCTTAATTCTAAAATGTGGGGTTTGTGCATGTGTGTGTGTGTATATGGATGGTAATATTAAATCTGCTTCTCTACTTTTTAATGAATCCAGTCTATCATATTAGTAGAATATTCCTTTCTACCCTCAAGGTTACTTCATAATTAAATATAACAAAAACAGCAATTTGGAAATTCGATTCTGTTTCCTGTTGCTTCCTATTTGGCCTAAAATTATACCAACTATGGTTTGAAAATATATACCAGAGACTAAAACCACTCCAGTACAAGAGTGCCTCATGTAATGGGTATATATATTTTATAAGCATCCTCTTCAAAACACATTTACTGCATGACCCTTCATTTCACATTTATCTTTCATACAGGAAGCTTTTTCCAAAAGGATTGAATATTTAGAATAATATGAATATCATGAGATACTAGTTTATAATGATACTAGAGGCCTGGTGCATGAAATTCATGTATGGGGGGGCGGGGTTCCCCTCAGCCCGGCCTGCACCCTCTCGCATTCAGGAACTCTTGGGGGATGTTGGACTGCCAATTTAGGCCCGATCCCGCAGGGATCCCTCAGGGACCAGGCCTAAACTGGCAGTCAGACATCCCTCTCGCAATCCGGGATGCTGGCTCCTAACTGTTCACCTGCCTGCCTGTCTGCCTGATCACCCCTAACCACTCAGCTTGCCTGCCTCATCGCCCCTAACCCTTCACCTGCCTGCCTGCCTGATTTCCCCTAACTGCTTGCCTGCCTGCCTGATAACTCCTAACTGCTCGCCTGCCTGCCTTATCACCCCTAACTGCTCGCCTGCCTGCCTGATTTCCCCTAACCACTCACCTGCCTGCCTGATGACCCCTAACCACTTGCCTACCTGCCTAATCACCCCTAACCACTCGCCTGCCTGCCTGATTGTCCCTAACCACCTCTGCCTTGGCCCCTGCCACCGTGGTTTCGTCCAGAAGGACGTCTGGAATGACGTCCTTGAGGTCGTTTGGCTGTCCGGTCTTATTAGCATATTAGGCTTTTATTATTATAGATAGCTAAGTTTTATCTATTATTAATTAAACCTCATGCTTGGTGCTAAGCAATGCAAACACATTATTTGATTTAGTCTGCCTCAAAATCCTATGAGTTAAAGAGATTTTATGTTTCCATTGCAGAATTGAACAGATGAACATTTTCTTTAATAATTTAAGAGAAATAAGAATTGTATTGCTGCCAAAGATTTTAAATCTAAGGAAACAAATAAATTGTGGATTTTATAAATATTAATATGTGTGTATATGTGTATAAACTGATGATGTATAATGTATATGGTGAGAGAGAGATTAACAAAGTTGAAATTTTTAATTTTCAGGATATCAGTTATCTTCTAACTTTGTTACCAAAGATAAATGAAAAATTAAAAGTTTTAAAATTTTAATATATTAAAAGCAAAGTTTGTATTACATTACTTGGGAAAGGCACCAAAGGGTCTTATGTTTTATTGAGCAAAATATGAATGATTTTTATCTGACCTCAGCATAAAATTAGACTCAGTATGAAAAAAACTATTTACAGTTTATCATTAATTTTATCTTATCAAATTTATTATCCACATTTACAACTCTCCAGTGTTCCTCACATGTTTTGAATTTTCCTGTCAAATTAATTGAAACTAAAACACTAAATTCACATATAAAAGCTTTCCCTTAACACCTTTGTATAGAATGGTGCAGGGTATATTAGTAAACCAGGATTCAAATGCATTGGAAAAAAATTTTTTTTAAACATCTTCTTTTCTTTTAGGTAAATTTCTATGGAATAAGATCTTCCCTTTAAAACCGAAAAGAGTATACAATGGCATCCCAGCTTTGCACTTTGCAAATAGCTCCCATTGTACTATATAGTACTATATGCTAACGACCTTTTCTCTACATAATAAAAATATTCAGGATTTATTGACTAACCGAGGCTGTTAGCTTTTAAGCTTTTACATTCTTTTCCTCTGTAGCTACCTTTTTGAAAATCATAAATCTTTGAAACGGATGAAAATATTATCTGACACAGTATTATAACTTGTTTATATTTCATAGCTCTCACCTCAGCTTTTATTTCCATGCACTCCGCTGGTGCGCACCAGGCAATTCCTGGTCTCCATCAGGACGAGCACTGAAAGTTTCCTGACTAATGAACATAACGTTAAAGCAAACAGAGGAAGGTAGTCTGGGGTCAAGAACTAGTGGAAACAAATCACTAATAAATAGCAATTTATGTAAGTACACTGTCCTCCTCTCATGGGAACCTCAGTGTTCTTCATAAGTCCTTTATTGGGACTCAGTGATTTTTTTTTAACTTTGTTAAAGAGCTACTTACTCTGTTTCCTTAAAACTACATGTGACCAGATGCTGAAGATTGAAAACATGAATAATGGTATCTACTGATATTTTTCAATTGTCACATGTAGCTTCCCCAGTTCATTATTTTAAGCCTATTTGCCAATGTGCTTTCCTTTTAGGCATAAGAACAAAGGAAGACTTCTTCACTAATTCTGAAAGTAACTTGTCACAGTGGGGTTCTAAGGCCTAGTCACATAATTGTCTTAGCGTCCTACCTGCTGTGTTCAATATTGAGTGAAAATGGAAGCCAGGCCCCAACTTCAGTTTATTTCTCAATTCTTCTGTTATTTAAGTGATTTTAGTCGGTTTGGGGGAAACCAGACCTTTATAAATTAACAGCAGGGAAATACCAAAGGTGTCAGATTGCATATTTATCATCTTTTTCGTGTAATACTTAAATATGTATTAAGAAGTGACTGACATAAATTAGGCAGATTTCAGAAGCCACAGGCCATGGCTTGTAGGGGACCCCCTTCTGCTTGACATTTCATCCTTGTCAAAGATCAAATTATTTTAATTTAGGCTGCAAATTATAAGGAATGAAGACTTCTTTGTGGGAATTCCCTGTGGTAATCTGACTTTTGTTGTTACTGCTGCTTGTCAGTGTGCAAAAGATATAATATGCATGCAAATAAGGTTAAAAAATATGTACTATCTAATTATCCAGCCAGTACATTCCACTTGAAGACAGTGGGAGGCCTGACACACAGTATGTGTTTGATTCATTGAGGCCTGCAGGGTATTTACACAAGATTACTTTTAATTATGAAATTAATATCTGTTTATCTAGAATATATAGCGGTAAGTGAGTATACACATGAGTAGAATTCTTTAGTAAAAAGAAATCATCTTAATTTAATACATAAAAAGGAAGAAAAAAAATCTGTTGTTTCTTGGGGTGGGGGGTTGGGGGGGGGAGGAGAAGACATTATCCAGACCTTGGTTTCACCCTCATTGAAGCAATTTGAATGAAAACTTGGCACCTTCTCTAGAATTTGTTTCTAGCCCTGCCAAGTAGGCTCAAGATGTGATGCTTTATTTCACAGTGTTTACATTTTAGTGACTAAGATGCAGTATGAGGTTCAGTATGATGAGGCAGAAGTGGAAAAAGATGAAGATTTTCTATTTGTTTAGTTTTGTTTTTATCGTGTTGACATAGCATTAGCTCTTTTAGGTTCAGAAATCATGATTGCCATGAGAAGAAAATGATGATTACTCTCAATGCCTTTTTCTTAGACTATGACATGATACATAAAACACCCCCACTGTGGATATCCTTCAAGCTCTGAAATACATATTCCCAACAAAGTTTTTTATAAACTAAACTAAACTTATGTATTTCTATCTCTCTTCTCATATTGACTTATAATTGAACATGGGAGAACAATGTCTGGGTTTTATTTGTGACTAGAGGCCCGGTGCACAAAATTCATGCCCTTGCGGGTGGGTGGGGGGGTCCCTCAGCCTAGCCTGCACCCTCTCGCAGTCTGGGAGCCCTCAGGGAATGTCAGACTGACAGCTTAGGCCCGCTTTTCATGGGTATCGAGCCTAAGTTGGCAGTCAGACATCCTTAGTGCTGCCTCGAAGGCAGGAGAGGCTCTCGCCAGCCAAGAGCCAGGCATATAGCTGAGCAGCTCTCCCACTGTGGGAGCACACTGACCACCAGGGGGCAGCTCCTGCATTGTACTGGTGGTCAGTGCTCATTATAGCTACCTGTCGTTCCACAGTTTGATCGATTTGCATATTAGCCTTTTATTATATAGGATTATTACCATTTTAGAAAACTCAAAAGAAATGAGTGACTCCAAAAATACAGTATAGCCTGTCACTCTCTACACATGTCCATTGGTGGAAATGAAGAGAAAATTCAAAATATTTTAAAATTTACCACTGTGTCTGTTAGCAAGTTTTATATTTTTCAGACAAACAGAAAAAAAACTGCCTAATTAATGGTTTTTATTTTTTAATTCATTGTTACAGCAGCTATAAAGTAATGATGAGTTAGTGATTATATTTACTGCTACTCTTGGCATTTCCCTCACTCAGCCTGCCTAGTCCTCCATATTCATTTAGACAATTATGTGTCTCATTGCCTTTAACACTGTATTTGGAACTCAATCTAGAAAGAAAAACAAAAAGCCATCATTGGCCACTCTAATGTAATTCAGAGCTCTTGCAAATCCTGTTTTGTACTTTCCTTTTTTCAAAAGTCTCTTCTTATTCACTTTCTCTTAATAGTGCCTTGAAGTGTGTTCTAAGAAGGGGGCAATAATTAAAATTTCCACCTAAAATTTGACCAAACTTCCCAGAATCAAGCTTTTGTAACACATTGGAAATTTATAACTTGTTATACATGCAGATACTAACGCATCTCTTTCCCAAAGGTTTTCTATAAACAAAAAGAAACTGATGATTCAATTTGATCATTTTTAAAGAGTCTGAATAACAGGTTAACGTTATCATCTGTTTTATATTTTATATTGACATTAATGGTAACTATTGAAGTGTTCTTGTAAAGCTTATTTAGAAATGACAAGATTATGGATTTTAAAGTTCTTATTAAAAGATAAAGAAATACAAAAGGAGAAATCAAGGAAAGAAAGACAAAATATCTTTCTGTTCTTTTCTTCTTACTGATCAGTGTGATGGAGTTCAGATAGATTTAATAAACATCTCTCTGGAAGGAATTGCTATCTTGAATATACCAAGCATGCATGGAGGATCCAATCTTTGGGGAGAGTCTAAGAAAAGAAGAAGCCATCGTCGGATAGAGAAGAAAGGATCTGACAAAAGGACCACACTCACAGATGCCAAAGAGTTGAAGTTTGCAAGTCAAGGTAAGTTTTCTCACATTATTTGTTAAATTTATTTTAATCTGCTTTTAGAGACTACATTAAAATTAAAGAATATCCCATCACTATCGTCTATAGATTTAATAAGTTGTTTTTTTCATAATCAGATATGCATGTGTAATTACATTATATCATAACAGATTCTACAATCATATGTACACTGACTGTATTTTTCTTTTTTACTCCTTTATTCTCCTTGGGTATATAACATCCTATAGACAACAAATACATCTGGATATTCAGAGTATAATAATGTAACGTTTATTGTACATTAAATCCTGGAATGTGATGGTTTTGCTCAGTGTGTTCCAGTTGCTCTAACAATGGCTGGTTAAAGCCTTTCTAAGGTTGTGCTGCAAGATTTTTTATTCGTGGCTTTGCTCAGTCAGGCTGTGATATTGAAGTATCTTATATTAAGCTCTTGTTCTAAGTACCATATCTAATTGCATGTTTAAATATCCCACAATAAATTTCAATTCTCTGCTATTCAGAAATTTAATAACAGAAAAGAGGAAACCTGGGGAAAAGGGGGAAAAGGATGAACACAATAGGATAGAATAGTTGTGGATCAGAATTTTCAAGGACATTGTAATATATATCACATTGGGTCTTGACAACTAACTCCTGTTGATAGGTTTTATAAGCAAAGATAAATTGGTAGCATTCTAATAATTTATCATGTCCAAATAATTTATGTGTATTATCCATACTATTTCTTTACCTTTTAGAATCTACCTAATTCTATTAATGATGTTCAGATGTCTAAGAAAACATATTGGCTCAGCCCAGTGCAAAGATAACATGTGAAGTTGTTATAGGGTTATGAACCCAATAAAATAATGAGTATATTTTTTTAATAAGTAAAATAAATGTGAGGAGGGTTGTTAGGCTTGATGGTAATAGGACATGGCTTTATGTTTTAATGTCTTCAGGTGTCTGATTCAAGTTTCAGTAGCAGGCAGCAACTTCTGTTATGTGAAATTTGGTGACTATAAGAATGACAAAGATTGATGGAGAAAGCATTAGGTATCGTCTTGACAGAAGTGCTTATTACAACCTGCCAATGACAGAGGTTTTGATGCCCCTTAGATGTGTAGGTAATCCTAAAGAAGTACATCTTGAAAAGTAGTGCAATTTATTTATTTATTTTAATTTCAAATTACATTTAACTTTCAATATTATTTTGTATTGGTTTCAGGTGTACAGCTTAGTGGTTAAGATAATCATATACTTTACAAAGTGTTCTCCCCTATATTTTCACTACCCACCTGGAATCATATGCTTTTAACCATGATATTATTGACTCTATTCCCTATGCTGTATTTTATCACCCCATGACTATTCTGTAACTACCGATTTGTACTTTTTAATCCCTTTCACCCTCTCCCCCTCCCCCTCTCCTCTGGCAACCATAGACGCTCTTTGCATCTATGAGTCTGTTTCAATTTCGTTCATTCATTATTTTTTTTCAATTCCACATATAAGTGGAATCATATGGTATTTGTCTTTTTTCTATTTCAAAAGTAGTGTAATTTAATACAAGTAAGTTTATACCAAATTAATTAAAGTGCTTTATACTCAAAATGAAAACAACTATATGAAAACATGGGGAAATGTTTTCTAAAGGAGAAAAACATAGACAAAATGAGTAGTTTGGGGCTCTATGAATTTAAATCTGAAGGGAATTATACATAACTAGAGGCCCAATGCACAAAGATTCGTGCAAGAATAGGCCTTATTTCCCCTGGTTGCCAGCACCGCCTTTGTTCCGGCCCAGAGCCGCCTTCCGCCTTTGCGCACTGCCCAGAGGCCCTGAGAGGCCATGGGACAACGCAAGCATCCTGGCCTGGCCGCTGCCATCTTTGTCGGATCAATTTGCATATCCCCTCCTTATTGGCTGTGGGAGCTGCCATCTTTGTCACAAAGTAATGGTCAATTTGCATATTCTGTCTTTATTAGATAGGATTATAAACTTCTAAGATTTAATGTGGTTAATATTGCATTTATATTTAAATAGTACTTTAGTAAATTTCAAAGAAAGTTAACGAAAATTTTCTAAATATTAAAATTAGTTCAAGGACTATACTAACATCAAATATAAAAAGCTCTGCTCTCTCCCTAGGGAAGCAATGAGTAGATATACATTACATAGTAATATAGTCCATGCAATAAAAAAGAGTTTTATGTATATTATATATATATGTAATAATTTCGGGGTTATTTTTATAGTTGGTCACTACATACCAATACTTACCATGTCCTTTACATGTACATATTACAGTTATATATCTGAATTGATTCTCAATGCTCAACTGCCAACTACATTCACCACTGAGCTGTTAAAACTCTTAAGACTCATAGGTATTTTTTACCAAGGCAAGTGTGTAAACCCTCTATGGAGCTACTGCAGACATACCGTTTACTGGCCTCACTCTTCTCTGTATGCTTTTCTCGATAATACATATTTGGAATAAAGCACAGAGATGTCAGCCAGAACTATTCTCATGGACTATCAGTGCTCATAACTATAGGAATCTCTTCCCATTTTACCTTCTTGCTGTGTAAAACAATCAGGACCTAATTTTCATAAACTTGAGAAAGGAGAAAATGGAAATCTATAGGGTTTATTATTTAGGGATATTTATTCTCAGTACAAAATGGAGAAAAACAGTAGAAATTAGAGTTTTTGAAGCTCATTGGGTGAACAATAACAGAAGAATGTTTATAACTAAATTGGCTCAATTTTTTTGTTTCCCCTCTTACTAAACTATGCTTACAGGGTTTAGTTTTATTTTAAGATAAGTATAATTTCACTGATAAAAATGACTTTATCAGCTATATGTAAAAAGTTGACCAGTATATATTAATTACTCTTTCCTTTTAATTAAATTTCCCAAGAAAATGTTTTATTTTTATATATTTTGCAACAGAATAGTGGAAAATATCTCCTCTTTTTAAGTATCTTCAAGCTTTGAAGTTTTAATTTCAAATTTATTTTATTAATTATTAAATGTTATGCTTGATAGTGAGGAGTGAAATTTAATACATAAAATATCTGTATGAATCCCTTTCCTAAATGGTATATTATTCAATCATTTCATTGTGTTTTAAATTTCACAAAAACAACAGTGATATTAATGTGAGGGTCAATGAGCATTTTAAATCTAAATATGTTTTTAAATAGACACAAAATAATTGAAGATAGAGACTTTAGAATGAAATATGGAAAATATAATTCTAGTTCAACACATTTCTTTAACCCAGATTTAAATTAATGTATTTTACTATATTAGTAAGAAAGTGAAAAATTGAGTAGTGTAACTTTTTTATCAGGAGCATTTTCTCAAAATATTAACTAACAATTTTCCTGATATGCTCCATAAAACACTAAAGTTTAAAATAAATGTTTAATATATTGTAATGGATCCTTGTTTCCATAAATCTTAGAAAGCTTTTGTTGATGTGGGTGGTAGAGTTGGGGAATCATGCAGAACTAGATTTTTTGTAATAAAGGTAAATTATTTTATTTAGTAGAAGGATATACTAATATATTAAGAAAAAAGTTTACAAGTTTTATTTTTAATTAAAAAATGTGTCATAACCAGTGATCCCACTTCTAGGAATATATCCTAAGAAGCCCAAAGTACCAATCGGAACGAATACATGCACCCCTATGTATATAGCACCTCTGTTTGTGATAGCTAAGAACTGGAAACAGCCCAAATGCCCACCAGTAGATGAGTGGATAAAAAAGCTGCGGGACATTTACACTATGGAATACTACATAGCTATAAAAAAACGAATTATCTGTTACCCTTTGAGATAGCATGGAGGGACCTGGAAAATATTATGCTACGCAAAATAAACCAGTCAGATGAAGAGAAGCATCACATGACCTCACTCATATGTGGAAACTAAAGAACAAAATAAACTGATGAACAAAATAGATCCAGAGACATGGAAACATGGAACAGACTGTCCAATCTCAGAGGAAAGGTGGGGGTGGGTGGTTGGGTGGGTGGAAAGAGATGAACCAATGAATTTATATGAATATGCATAATCCATGGACACAGACAATAGTGAGGTGAAGGCCTGGGGAAGAGGGTGCAGACTAGAAGGGGTCCATGGCGGGGGGGAGTAAAGAAACATTTGTAATACTTTCAAAAATAAAGATTAAATTTAAAAAAATGTCATAGACCAAAGGTACAGGATTGGGTTTTGAACATTAAATTCTCATTTATATTGTGCTGTACATGATCTGGAAGTCCTGCACAACATTTGCTTGCAATATTTGAGGGCACTCACAGTATAAGATTAGAGTATCTTCAGTTAAGAAATTCACTGGTTGGAAATTTTGGGGTTGATTTCATTCAAGTTGATGAAAATTATAAGTAATTCATTTAATTACATTGTTGTTCCAGAAAAAATATTCTGTAACAGTTGGATGCAATTCTGAATCAGATTCACACTCACACTCATCTAATTCAGTGAACATTTCCTTAGTGGGTTTTTCTTTTACTGTTTTATTCTCTCTCTTTTCTTTCTTTTTTGAAATATAAATGAGTGTATAATATATAGACAGCAGGTCTTCAAGCAAAGCTGTGAGGTAGGCCGGGTACATCTCCAGTGCTCTGAGCCTTAAGTGCCAATCATTCCCATTTGTATCAGTTACTGAGTTCATCTTAGCTGCCCCCTCTTCTGAATTAATTCTAAGCATCAGCAAGATGTCTAATAAATTTATGCACATTAATGTATAAATGACTGATTGCATGAAAGTAGAGATATTTGCATTTTAAAAGAAATAAAGGCCTTCAGCTAAACCATTATTTTTCAAACTGAGTTATAACTCCAATTCTTCAGAGGTGCTCTAAAATTCTTCAGCGGTTCAAATTCATTATCACCATATTTTGAAACAATAAAAACTATAATAAAAACACCCTAAAGTGTTTCTATAAAATAATTTTTTCATATTGACTTTCAAACCTTTAAATTGTGTTATCAGACAAAAAACAACTTTCTCTTCTCCTGCATCTCTTCCTCCTCTTCTTCTCAATTGATCAATAACAGTAGATAGATTTACATATCCACATGTTACATGTATGTATACATGTATACATGTATGTATATTTATAGATGTTTATATGGGTGTATATATATACAGATGTAAATTAGTAATCAATAACAGTCACATTAACTGGAGAATCTGTAGCTCTGCAGTGGTCATCTAAAAATATATAGCCGAAACCGGTTTGGCTCAGTGGATAGAGCGTCTGCCTGCGGACTAAAAGGTCCCAGATTCGATTCAGGTCAGGGGCATGTACCTTGGTTGCAGGCATATCCCCAGTAGGAGATGTGCAGGAGGCAGCTGATCGATGTTTCTCTCTCATCGATGTTTCTAACTCTCTATCTCTCTCCCTTCCTCTCTGTAAAAAATCAATAAAATATATTTAATAAATAAATAAATAAATAAATAAATAAATAAATAAATAAATAAAATATATCTTTGCATATTGAAGGAGGATAATTATACAAATGGGTACATTACCACCATAGCACATCTTAATTAAATATAATTAAAAGGCCCAAAAGCTCAGGTACTTTTGTTTGACATAGTCAACAAACAGCATAGCAATCAATGGACATGAAAACAGGTGACCGTGCTAATACTTTAAAAGTAAATGGTCACCACTGTTTGGAAAATTGTTGCTTATAAAGAAATTGCACTAGTAAGCTCACTCCCAAAAATAATAGTCCTTTGCTAGTTTGTATATCAAGTGCATTTTATCACAGATTTGTGATATAAACATGTTCACCACTGCCAATAAAGAGCCAGCAATGAAATTGAAATACATTTCAGCTAAGTATGCAGAATGAAATAAATTTGACTAATTGAAATTTCAAGTGAACATCTGAACTAGAGAGCAAGTAACATCATATCATACACTTGTACTGAAAAAGTTAAAGAGAAAAATACGATATTAAAAAGACACCTTTTGGAAGTATTTTTTAACCGGACAGTGAGGATCTCTCAGGTAATGTGATCAGTTTTTAGTTATTCAAATGGTTTCAGTTCTGAAGATGATAAGCCCAACTATTCCACTCTCCAGCTCTGAAATCAGAATGATACAAAATAGCCAAGTGAGATTAAAAAATGTGTACCATTTACAAGTACTTATCTGTCAGTGTCAAGATATTCCCAATACGATGTACCCAAAACAAAATACAGAAATCAATGAAAAATAGGATGCCTGTGACACTGCAACTGTCTTCATGAAATAACTTCATTATTTTCATAGATTTGCTGCATTAAAGTGGTAGCAATTTAAACATTTAAAATGTATTTTTACAAATAACATTCTAAGTTTCTCTTTTATTTACTCGTTTCTAAGAAATTGCTCCTTTAAAAAAAAGAGGTTGATTGCTTTAAAAAACTTAAAAACCACTGAGCAAAAGTAATTATATTTAAGCCATAGTTTCAAACATTTGCCAGAAGCTAACGGGAGGTACTTTCGGGAGCAGCTGGATTGCCTGCTTAAATCCTCATTAACTGGGTGACTGTCTACCCCACCTATGGATGCAGTTAGCCAGGTATATTATTAAAACTAATTAACATACGCTGTCTCTATGAAACTTTCAATAACTTAATTCCCATTTACCAATGTTAATTCTCTTATTTGGACAGAATTTCCCAAAGTGTAGCAGGCATTCAACTGATGGAAATTGGAGATGGTTTAAGCAGTTACAGATGAATATTTTAAAATTTAATAGTGTACTATTACAGGTGTTTTCTCTTTATAGTAAGGGATATTTTAAAAGCATAATTGTAATATAAATTTAATTTTTAAAATAAATTTACTTAAGTAAAAACCAAAACTAAGCAATAATACTGGCAGTACATGGGCACGGCAAAAATTGAAGGCAGAACAAAAAATACTAAAGTGTGGCAAATTGCACCAGGCAAATACTTCAGCTCCCACCACTTTGTATAATTTGCACAGCCCCAGTTTTGAATACTTAGTATAAACAATATTTCTATTCTTCGTCATCTTGTGTAAAATGTACTATGTACCAGTTTCCCCAGAATAACCTCTTCCATGTACTTTACACCGTACACGCCCCCACCCTGCCTTATTTGCTGTCTGTGCACGGTGCTAAGAAGACTAAAACCCTGAGTCTTCCTAGGACCCAGAGAGGAGAGTCTGTGTATCTGATTGGCTGTCAAGGAATCTCTTTACATCAAATGACTTTATTAACATATTATTTTGAAACCTCTGAAGAAGTAGGGAGAAAGAGGTCAGTTTCAAACAAATTGATCAAAGAGAATAAATGAGTTGATGTCAATGAACGCTTGGCAAAACTTGATTTTTTTTTTTGCCTCTGAAGATAAATAAGGTTATTGGCTCTGATGTCTTCATCTTTAAAATGGGGATGGTGAGTTCTGAAGGAGCTGAGGTGAACGTATGGGTGCTGTATGTCATATTGCCTGGACAATTGCACAGGAGCATTTAAATAGCTAGACCCCAACACTTTCTATACCTTGTAAAAGTTACACTTTTTTTGAAATTTGATGGTAATGGGCATTTGTCATCCATTATCAATTTTTCTTCACATTTCTATGGATTATTTAGGGTAATTTAAATGGCAGTGTTTTAAGTTATCTAAATATAACTGCAACATTTTAGAACTGTAGATGATGTGTTTGGCATTCAAACCCTGGCAAGCAGAATAATTTCCAAGCATTTAAAGTCAGTGATTAAATCAATTAAGTTTAGAAACAAGAAAAGGATTTCATGCTGCATTATTTTGCCTGGATATTAAAATTGTTGAAAAAAGATCATGGCACTTGAGATGTTGCATTTCACAAAAATATATGGACATACTAATATCATGATAATTGGTTGAAAAGAGATAGATCCAAACATTTGTAGCCTTTAAGGAGATGTCTCAAACTGAGTTCCTAATTGTATGTTTTTAAACCACCTCCCTTGAAGTTTTCCAGCAGTAGGTAACACATACAGGAGCACAAACTTAATAAAAGCTATCAAAATATAAAAATGTGTTCCCAATTAAAGATTGCATCATTACTTCAGATGTCTTAATGTTGTGACTTTTTTAAAATAAAAGTCATGCTTCTAAAGTTTATAAACAGTAATAAAACAAAATTAGAGAATATAAGACATTTCATGTATCTAACATTAGAACTATATTTCAAAATATAAGACCATGTATTCTTATCTTTGGCCTAGCTTTCCTATAAAAGCATATATATTATGAAGAAGCATTTATGAAATTTATTTGTCATGACACTATAAAAACTTCATAGAAACTGCTAGCCTCCGAGAAATTTGGAAAGGAGAAAGCATAAATTGAATAAATTAATATTTTACAAACAAAACACTAAATGATCTTTGGAATATTTTTATATTCCTTCTGGAGCTATATAAAATACATTTTTGTAGCTAGCATTATTTTTCCTTGTTCCCATGGTCAGCAATCAAATTTTCAAAATCTGACATGCAGCATAATGGTAGAAAACTTATAGTAAAATTGGTAAGGCCACAAAATTATTTTGGATGTAATATAGCATATAAGTATTCATTTAAACAAGAAAATAGTATTCTCTAATAACATAAATGAGATTATTGCTATTAAGGGCTTATACTTTTTTTTATCCTCACCCAAGAATATTTTTCCATATGAATTTTAGAGAGAGAGAGAGAATGGAAGGGAGGGAGGAGAAGGAGAGAGAACCATTGATGGAAGAAAGACACATCGATTGATTGCCTCCCACATGCACCCTGACCGGTACCAGGGATTGACCCTGCATCCTAGGTACATGCCCTTGACCGGTAACTGAACCTGTGACTCTTCAGTCTGTGGGCTGATGCTCTAACCACTGAGAAAAAGCACAGAGAGCTAAGGGCTTATTCTTGAAAACAAATTGAAATTAGAAAAGCAGGGAAAATCTGAAGAATAGGTAGGTAGGAATGGCAGAACAAGGAGCAACATGCTTTCACCCAGTGAATGTGGGAAAGACTGAGAAAAATGAGTTTTTAGTAGCAGTCACAGATTGAAAAATATATGATCTGGCAATCAATTTAATAGTTGCAAGGGAAGAAGAAAAGAAATTTGTTTACTTGAGGTTTTAAATTAAGGCTCAGCTATTATCTTCTCTGACATCTGAGGCAAATACCTTCTTATTTTCGCAAGGCTGTTTTGAGAACTTCTATATTTCTATTATTGATTTTAGTTGTAACATCAGGGAAGGATGAAAAATATAAATGCTTTAACAGGTCATTTTCTCTACAATGTTGATGTCCACTATCAGTGATAAAATAACCATCTTATAATTTGTTTCTGTGACATAGTATTCAATCCTGAGTCTGTTGAAAATAATGGTAGATCATCTACCCAGACCAAGACTGCATTATAGTTTTAAGTAAATTTAACTTATGCAGTGGTGAAAATATAAAATGTATTTTTAAGTTAAATAAATATTGACTGATTATACAAGCTTCAACTAATTAAATAACACCCATAAAGCATGCTTTCAAATAGTTGTCACATAAAGTTTCCAAATATGAGACTATGCATAGAAGTTCCTAAATATAAAACCCTATCATAACCTTGCCATTTGAGGGTAATGTTTTGAAGCTCACGTAAGAGATGTGTCCCAGGGAACTTACAATAATTTGTCCTACTTAAACCAAAATGTGGTGGTATTGAGTCCAAGTTCATTGTCTCGAAAAACCAAAGAATGGATCTGCAGACAAAAATGATTAGCAGGAGCAAAGTTTATTGAGAATAAAGGGTGCAACTGAGGTTCCAGGAGCAGGACGGTGTCCATGTTACGGCCGGATGTTTAGCATCCAAGCTAATTCAAGTCTGTTAGTCCATGGCCATAAGCCATGTGAGCTCAGAGATGTGTTCCCTGCCACAGGAGCATCAGGAACCCACTGCACACTAGAGAGAGAAGAGAATAAGAAGAGGGAGCACGCTCTTTTTGTCTGGGGAGAGGTGGGGGGAGGTCCAGCCTTGCTAGTTCATGATTGGTCTTTTCAAATAATTTTGCCTCATCCACATTCTTGGGATTGATTTATATGCCTCCTTGTCTTTGATTGGTTATTTGCAAGTTTCCTGTCTTAGCAACTTCCATATATTTTATGGATTGCCTTAGTAGCTTCTGCCTACCTGGGTTGCCAGGTTCTACTTCTTCTTCTTATGGTCCCTCCCTTGTCTACCCAGTTTTCTTCTGTCTCCTCACTATAATCAGAACATATGACAAAAAATTAGGGAGGATTTTAAAAAAGTAGTAAACATTAAAGAACTATTAAGAAGATTTGAAATCTCCCTAACTGGTTTGGCCCAGTGGATAGAGCATTGGCCTACGGACTAAAGACTCCCAGGTTCAATTCTGGTCCAAGGCACATGCCCAGGTTTCGGGCTCAATCCCCAGTGTGGAGCATACAGGAGGCAGCTGATCAATGATTCTCTCTTATCATTGATGTTTCTATCTCTCTCTCCCTCTTCCTTCCTCTCTAAAATCAATAAAATATATATTTTTTAAAAAGACATGAAATCAACTACATAAGTTGTTAAACATAAGTCATGGTTTTATTTTTTAATTTTTCTGTTGGTATTAAAAGCTGTTTTCCTTTCCTCAAGATAGGAAATAATACAAAAGAAACACTATAATTTCACTAAGAATTAAACTTCAATTGTACCATCTTGTGGAATGGCATTTAGAGATTTAAAGTCCTACCAGGAGAGACATTAAACTTTTATTCTATCTCTATTTTTTAGGTGTTTTTTGTTTTTGTTTTCTGCTGATTACCTTAATGCATGCAAAGAAACCACTACAAACTGGCATCTGGTTCTCTTTGCACACATTTGTCTAACTACCAGAGAGTGACAGGGGGTCTGGTAGAGAGCAAAGAGACCTGTTTATTGAAAGAGTCAAATCCCATGATCTACTAAATTATCTTTGAGCTGTATGAATTTGAGTTAACCAAGGTAACTAAAGACTGTAGTTCCATTGCCATGAATGTTACATACAGTGGGGCCTTGACTTACGAGTGTCCCGACTAATGAGTTTTTTGAGATACCAGCTGTCTCTCTGCAAATTTTTTGCATTGAGTTGATAGAGTAATTTGAGTTAACGAGCTCCTTAACGAGCTCCTTAATAAGCTCCGTCTCGGAAGGAATTAAGCTCGTAAGTCAAGGCCCCACTGTGTATACATATATATATATATATATGAGAGAGAGAGAGAGAGAGAGAGAGAGAGAGAGAGAGAGAGAGAGAGAGAGAGAGAGAGAGAGAGCGCTAGTTAACAACTTCTTGGACAGTATCCAGCCAACTCTGTTTTTAAAGTTCATCATTTCCTCCACATTGAATAATTATTTTCCTGGCTTAATAAAAACATTTTTATTGCTCTTCCTTTGATAAACAGTGGATTTACAAACTCAGGGATTTTTGTTTTGTTTTGTTTTAGGTAGTGTCTGTTGGCGGTTGTAAAGTACAACTGTTAATCGGAATAAGCTAAAGATTGAGGCCTGAATGTTATAAGGTGACAGTCATTTGGAATAAGACTGAAAATCTCCATAAATAAATATGACTGATTTAAATAAGCCCTAGGGAGCTTTTTTGAGAAAGTTTAAATGCCTGATGAATGCCACACTGTTATTCTAATTATCCCATAATATGGGACAAAATAGCAATCTTCTTCATCCTTTTATTTACAAAGCTGCTCCAATTATCATTATATTTCACCTGTTCAAACTCTGAAAGATTGTTCCTCGTGGAGAAATTCATTAAAAGAGAATAATTATATTATATTTCACAGATTCGCAGAAAGAAAATGTGTCTTTGAACAATTTCATTTCCCTGAAGAGTTGTTCATTTTAGGGTGGAAGACAGGTCTATTAAGTACCTTCTACACTTTTTAAACATGTCAAATCTAACCATTAATACCAAAATTAGTCATTTGATTCTAATTAAATGAAAGAATCAGCTGCTATTTGTAGAATTTAATTTTAGTGAATGAAACAAACATAACAATATTTTCAAAATATATTGAATAACCAAGTAAGAATTTTTTTATGCATAATGATTTAAATTCATGTCTATTCTGATAGTTAAAGCCATTAGCATATTGACATCTTTCCCTATTGATGCTTGAGAAAATGTACTTCTCTATCCAAAAAATTATATAAAGCATATTTTCTCACTGAGTGTGGCATTCACATTTTCAGAGTATCTTGTTAGAAAAATAAGAGAAAATCAACCAATATCAAAGAACATTTCAGTTTTATATTTACTGTAAGGAAGGTTCATGGAGTTTGTGAGTAAATGTATTTTCAACATTTAAAAAGTCATGTGCATAAAAACGTGACTTTGAAGAAAACAGGTCCAAGACACGACACTGTATATTTGAACAGTTGGTACTGTGTAATAAGCTATCCAAGGTCACATGCAAGTAATACCTTATGCCTTATATCTCTCTTGTGAGTAATTGAGCAATAATGAAATAATGGACTAATCACTGATGCTTTTGCCAAGCTTTCTATACTTGACGATAAGAAGTTTCTCCCCTAAGAGTCCTTATATTGTAGTCTTTTCTTACATCACCCTGGCCAGCTAAGACTGAAGTAACAGGATATCTAGTGAACCTAGTGGAAAGCAAGAAGTCTACACATCTTTTACCCGGTATGAAATTATGACAGATGCCCTGGGCAGAGTGCCTCAGTTGGTTGGAGTGTCATTCTATACAACAAAATGTTGTGGGTTCGATTCCTGGACAGGGCACATGCCTATGTTGCAGATGTGATCCCTGGTGGGGGCATGTACAGGAAGGCAACCAAATAATATCTCTCTCTCTCTCTCTCTCTCTCTCTCTCTCTCTCTCTCTCTCTCTCTCTCTCTCTCTCTCTCTCTCCTCTCTCTCTCTCTCAAATAAGCATGTCCTTTGTTGAGGATTAACAAAATAAATTATGGAAGATGCTATTTGATTTTTAAAAGGCAGTAATTACATCAAATTTAAATAGGAATTTTAAATGTGTCTAGGATTTGAAGAACTCTGAGATAAAAAGAGAATTAATCTGCATGTCTCATTTTAAAAGATCTAACTGTGCTATTCTGAGTTGGAGGTTTTGTACATTTTTGTAGTTAGGCATTATTTTTAAATTCTTTGTGAATATATCGTCTGTTCTTTTTATTAATGAAATGTATTTCTTTAAAGGGATTCTTTACAGTATTTGTTTTAATTGTTTTAAGATGGGCTATTTTGGATTTCCATTGCTTTTTCTTTTGCTTTCATTTTGCTGTTTGATTTCTGAATATTTTTTATGTTACCATTGCAAATATTACTTTTTATTCAAATTTCATGCAGAAGTTAGTAATTAACAAGAAACTGTAACGGTGTTTTTATCCTTGAGGGAATGAATGTGCTGGTTACAGCAGATAATGGAATTGAGCTTCCTTTGCTAGTCAAGGAAAATATTCAGTTCTCCAAAAATTATAAACAAACAAAAAAGGAAATGAATGCATTAGTCTAGCCATTAAGTTGATTTCAACTAAAAAAAAAAAAAAAAAAGTCTGACATTTGAAACCTCTCTAGAAGACTTTAATAAGTCAGGGTATTTCTAGTATGTAAGACAAACCCCTTGGCCATGTATATGTAGGGGCAGTTTGTGTCTGAGTCTGTGTGCATATATATTGACTTCATTCAGGGGAAAAGGATAAGGATAATGGGCATGCAGGTGGCAGAATACTGCATGGAAGAAAAGCATCCCTTGAACACATATTATTCTGAAATTCCCAGTCAGAGTACCAGGAAAGCAAAGCATTGCTTTAGCAGGAAGGAAGGGTATTTTTAATAGCAGAAGAGAGTGTAAGGGAAAAAAAAGTTGTTCTCTAAACTAAAAATCATTATCCCATTATCCCAAGGGAAAAAGATGGAAATAGGTAAAGGAAGAATGAAACTCCTCCCTTTCTGTCTTCCTTTCTTTCCCTTTACTACATGCCATCCTTTGAGAATACTGCATTCTTCAAATTTCCTCACTCTTCCTCCTCCAGATGAGAAGAACCTGCCACATTAGCTGATATATTTTCCATTGATGTTTAGACAGAGTGGAAGGGGGAGAGGAGGAGGCGGAGGAGGAGGAGGAGGAGAAGGAGGGGGAGGAGGAGAGGGAGAGAGAGAGAGAGAGAGAGAGAGATCAAAGTGAGACAGACAAGAGACATATCGTTGTTTGCTTCTTGCCCCTACCGGGCCAGGGATTGAGCCTGCAACTGAGATACTTGCCTTTGACCAAAATCGAACCTGCAACCCTTCAGTCTATGGGCCAATACTCTAGCCACTGAATAAAACTGGCTAGGGCTACCTATTAGCTTTTTAACTGTTGTTTAATCTATGTGGTCTTGTAACTAATTTTATATCCTAACCTCATCATTCAACATCATAAGTATGTTTATACTTCAATATTACTTTTTCTGTGGCTATAAGATATAAGATTTGGCAAAGATACATGTGACTAAAAGAAAATTTTACTCTCCTTTTGAATATATATTTTATACAATTAAATAGTATAATAATATTAGAAATATTATATAAGAAAAAAGTTTGTCTTAATTTAGTAATCATTGTTAAATAAATCTATTATAAGTTCCTAAGTATAGAAATGATTTATATCTAAACATACAGGTTGGGGCAAAAGTAGACTTACAGTTGAGAGTACATGAAACACAGAGTCAACTTGTATTATTATTTATTAATCATTATATTATTTTCTATACAAACAACTGTAAACCAACTTTTTCTGCACACTGTATTTATTGCATAATGAGAAATTATGTAAATGTCCAAATTTAGGGGAATTAGTGGGTTAATCATGACATAGCCATTAAAAATTATGGGTTGAAGTATTGTTTTGCTTTATTTACATTTATGATTTTATTTTATTTATGTATTGAGAAATAATTAATATATAACACTGTATAAGTTTGAAGTGTACAACATATTTTTAATATGTTTATATATAGCAATATAATTGAATTTTAATAATATCTGAGAATGTTTATGATGTGGAATAAACAGGAAGAATTCCTGGGATAACATTACTTAAGTAGAATTATTATTATATTTTTGTATATACATGTATATGAGGTATTTAAAAAGTCATTATTTCAAAAAATTAGATAATAGATCATGCTTTACATCTTTTTAACTGAAATTTGCCAAAATTAGTTTATATTACACTTCAAATCAGGAAAATGTGCTATTTCAAATCATTTTATTTAAAGAAATTCTTTCTGATATTTTTCCTGAATGCCTAAGCCAGTAGATTCATTAGATAAATTTATTGATGCATATGAGCTGAAATTAAGAAAATTTCCATATAATTTATGGATGTCAACATGGAGATATTTGAGTGATTTGGAACAAAGATATCATCTTACATAAAATTTTGAGTAAGATATTATGATTAAAAAAAAAAAGAAAACCAAAGTCATTAATGCAATATGACCTTCAGGGAAGGGCACAGTGGCTATAGTTTGTTACCAATGTATTAGTGAAACAATTACTTGCTTTACATCTTTTAACATTACTGTTATGTAACTACTGATAGTGAATTTTCCTCCACAGATTAGCTGATTTATACTAGTAAGTTGGCATTCGGTACTGTACATAGTAAATATTTGTATTTTATTTGTGCACATATGGGTACATTTCTTTAATTCCAAGAAAGTTCCAGCTGTTCTTTTCTTATATGTATATATAGCAGCCAACTGCTCCTCATTCATTTAGAACATCTTCTAGTCTTTAATCTTTTATTGGTATTTCACTATTCAATCAATATGCCCAGTCACACATTAGAAATATGTTAAAACTAGAATTAAATTTCTTGGATGAGAACTTATAACACCACATCCTTTCTATGGAAGACTTTAATTAACTAAAGTCTGAAAATATTAAATGACAATAAGCACTTTTATATTATTAAAATTCTCCTGTTTTATATATTAGAGAGAGGTATAGTTTGAGATAATGTTAATAGTTTTTAAGTATTGGATTTTACTATAACCCTAATATAGAATTAAGCATATTACTCAGTTTATCCATTTTCCACAATATTATTGTACTAACACTATGAACCAGGCAATGTTATAGATTTAATAGAAGTGAAAAATAAGTTAATCCAATAGTTACAATAAAATCTGGACAGTGCTATGATGGGAAAGTACTATTGATACAGAAATACATACTAAGAGTACCAAATCTTGTTGAAGATATTAGGGAAGTTAAAAAACACATGATATTAAGCTAAGGCTCAAAGAATGAGAATGAGTAAAGTATGCAAAGAGGGAGAGAAATAGTCATATTATTCCAGGTTTCTGGTAGAATAACAGGGCACATTTGATGAGTCAAAGGCATCTTGGTATAAGATCACAGTGGAAATTGACTCAATGCCTCATTACTTGGCTTTTGTTTTGTTTTTTGTTTTTTTTTATCTTCTACCGAACTGTAAACACCATGAGGTCAGGAAACATATCTATTTTGCTTCCTCCTATATTCCCAAGATTAAGCTGGGGTCCTGGCACACAGTAGTAGCCAAATGATTATTTGTGAAAAAAATGGGGGAGGACTGGAAAGACATGAGGCTGAAGAGAAACTTTGTGCCCATCACAGAGATATCTGAATGCTGATCTTCATAAAAATCGACATTTTATAGTTGATGAAACTGACTCAGCTTTTAAAACAGTGCTAAAACTCAAAAAGTGGGTATATAGGAAAATGAGAGTAACAATTTGCTTCTATTCAAAGCCAATGTAGTTTCCAAAATACATGTTGACTGTAGAAAGGAACAGCATAGGCCTAGTTCTGATGCATGGAGCCAAAAGATCAGGGAACATTTCCCTTCAGTTCTCTACTCTATCAACTGAGCTATCCCCAAATTCTGAAAAACGTTTACATCACTTGCTGAAACCCTGAAATGAAGATAAAATAGTTATGTAGTAGCTAATATCCTACCTGTCTCGATTTTATTGATATTAGTATCTGAGCATGTTTATGATGTGGAGTTACAGGAATAAAGAACAGTTAGTGTTTGCCCTGGCCGGGTGGCTCAATTGGTTGGAACATAATCCCATACACCAAAACCTTCCAGGTGCGATTCCCACGTCTGGAAACATACCCAGGTTGCTGATTTAACCTCCAGTCAGGGCGTGTACAGGAGGCAATGGATTGATATTTATCTTTCACATAGATATTCTCTCCCTCTCTCTCCCCCTACCTCTCTCTCTAAAAATCAATAAACATATCCTTGATTGAGGATAAAAAATACCACCACCACCACCACACACATACAAACAAATAAAACAATCAGTGTTTAAAACCCCAGCCTAATTCTTGCAACATTAACATCTATTTCTTATAAATTAAATGTAGCATCATTAATTCCTCCTTTAAATCTTCTCTTTTTACCCTAATTACCAAAACTAATAAACATTAACAATGTAAATTCCGTAGTAAATATCATAAGCTTTAAGTAGGACTACTATGTCATAAATGGACAAATATCTGCTTTATCAAGAAGTTGGAAATTCTAAAAAAATTTTCATAAAAATTCATATAAGACTAAAAAAGTATTTTATTTTTCAGCTTAAAAATTTTTTAAAAAATGACATTTATGCACTGTAAGCCCCACTACTACACACTGAACTGACTATGAATATTTGCCAGGGCAGATGTCTGGGAACTGAGCTTTAGCTAGCAATTGAAGAGCAAGCAATCTAATTGGTTGGGTTCTAGTGTAATTTTTTTTAAAAAATGGGAAAGGAAATAAAACAAAAAACTAACCAAACAAACAATTTCTTTTTCTGAAGCTCATTTCATTACCTGGCCTTCTGAGGCAGAAAAGTGGATGTAAGTGAATGCTATGAGGCTTAGCACAAAGTGGAACTGTGGAATGTTGTGTAGTATGACAAGAAAATCTGGGAATATGGCAGAAATCAAAATACTCTTAGTGGTACAATAAAATAATCTATAAACATCACACTACAAAGGTAAGCTGTCTTACAGTAACTGAGTGTAATGATGCTAAATGTAGAACACTGACAGCCTAGGCAGGTCTCAAAAAAAAAAAATAAAAAGATAATTCATCTGAAAGGAAATATATAAACCTTACCTTTAACATGGAGAATTGCAGGTTAATTTGTTATTTCTCAAAAAAATTTATAATCTCCTTCTTTGCTTGCAGTGTATGTGTGTATGAAGTGTTGTGTTGTTGATGTTAGTTCTACAAGAGGAAGCTGTGTAGAAGCAGGTAGATAACATAAAAAAATAGAAAAGAGCCCGGCCGGTGTGAGTCAGTGGTTGAACATCGACCTATGAACCAGGAGGTCATGGTTTGATTCCTGGTCAAAGCACATGATCAGGTTTTGGGCTCAATCCCCAGTGTGGGGCATGGAGAAAGCAGCCAATCAGTTATTCTCTCTCATCATTGATGTTCCCATCTTTCTCCACTCCCTTCTTCTCTTAAATCAATAAAAATATATTTAAAAAAATAGGAGACTGAAGAAGCCCGTTTTCTAATTGATAATCCAGGGTTTCATTAAAGCATTAGATTATCTGAGTATGTGATAGCTTCCCCCCTCTAATCATGATAGATGCTTCCATCCTCAGTGACTTTCATGGTGGCAAAAAGGTACATGAAAATCTCAGGCAGGTGCATGAACATTCAGCAGCAAGCCTGAGGTCACCTGCACAGTGAAGGCTCCTGGGCTACACTGCACTTGACAACTAAAGAAATGACTGAGTGTTTACCTGCAGCTAGTGCTCCAGCGGAAGTGGTAATTGACCTTTGGAATTTCTGTCCCTGTTCTGGCTGACTTTCTTTGATGCTTGTGAGTTAATGGAGAGTGCCGCCCTGATGCCGTGGCTGTATTTGAACTTAACACAAGCACAGTGCAGCTGGAGCAAGACCAGGTTTGGTCTGAGCAAAGAAACATCAAAGAGCAAAGAAGGAAAAATTAAGTGTGAAAGTAAACCAGTGTTCATATAGTAGGTATGGCAGGTAAGTTGTTTTATGTAATGAAGAAGAAATAGACACAGTGTCAGAAAAATCATTAATCAGTAAGAAAACATAGTTTCTCAATTCAGGGCTAATATTCATGTATTTTTCTAGAAGGGTGAATATGTTTTTATGTAAAACATTCTTCCTAAAATAAAAGGCTTAACTTAGAGCAAAAAAAAAAAAAATAGTCATAATGACCAAAGCAAATTTTCTTAAAGAACATAGGGAATTCAAAAAAAAAATGCAGTAATGTTTGTCATTACATTACATTAAATTGCAAATAAACTTTGTAATTAAAAGAAAAACCTACAACTTTGCCGTCACTACCTAACGGAGGGCATTTCCTTTTCTTTTTTACTAATGTCTCCTGAAGAAGTACTTTCCTTAGGTGTTTAAGAAAACAATCTTTTTAAAATGGCACTGGATGTATATAAAAATCGATCAGAGACAATTCCAGATAGCTGGAGTAAATAAACATTCTTCTTGCCTGGTGGCATAGTTATAATAACCACTTTACATAATTAGATCTTGGGCTTCTACCATCTACGATATATAATCTTTAGAATTTGTACAAAGTTCCTTCTGAAATAATTTTTCTTGGCCAGTGATTCATTCAGTGCAGAGAATAAAGGCCAAAGCTATACCTAAAATTATACCAAAGATTTTACATTAAGTAAAAGATAAAAAAAAGATATATAAGAAAACTTATAATTTCATCATATAGTGCATTCTAATATGAAGAAAATAAACAAGGTGATGTAGAACAATTGGTGGGTGATTTTCAGTTTAGAATGAATGGCCAAGGAATGGGTTTCTGAGAAAGCTAAAATTAATTTGAGGTTCAAGAATAAGGAAACAGCCCTGGCTGGTATTGCCCAGTGGTTAGAGTGTGCCCAAGGACCTGAAGGGTGGCTGGCAGGTTTGAGTCCCTGCCAAGGGTTAGGGTTAGGGTTACTTTTCTCCCTCGAAACTGTATATTGTGGCCAGCCTAGAACTATCATAAAACAAGCCTTTATTTTTTCTATCCGCTGCTACCTACCTTTCCTCCAGTACTCTACTTTCACAGCCAACCCTCCACTCTCATTGCATAGATATGAAATAGAGTTAGGAAAATTAGTTAGTATTATAGAAAAATAACATAAAGATAGAGGGAGCATTGGAGATTGCAATACTTCTTGACTGAGAAGTTAGAATAGTCTAGCTTTAAGAGTGTATTGAAAATAAAATATCCCAGAAAACCTCATCCAGAAAAAAAAAATTAACTGAAATTGCAGGTCTCCTAACCCAGAACTCAGGTAAAAAAAGAGGAGATAGTAAGGATCGGAAGCTTGGGAGTGTAATAAACAGAATAATGCCTTCTCTACTTAGGAGTCCACATCCTAATCTTTGGAATCTGTGAATATGTTATGAGGTAGCAAGGGAGAATTAAGCTTGGAAGTAACATTAAGGTTGCTGATCAACTGACTTAGAGATTAACCACTGTTACCTGGGTGGGCCCAATGTAATCCCAAGGGTCCTTGAAATTGGAAGAGGGAGGTAGGAGAGGAAAAACCAGAGAGATGATAGCCTGAAAAAGACTCAACCCAACATTGCTGGCTCTGAAGGGGGCCATGAGCCAAACAATGCAGATGGTGTCTAGAAACTGGAAAAGGCAAGGGAGTGGGTTCTCCCCCAGAGCCTCCCAAGAGAAGCACAGCCTGCCAGCGCTTTGATTTTAGCTCAATGAGACCCATCTTGGACTTTCGCCCTCTAGAACTGCATGATTTAAAAAAAAATTGTGTTGTAAGTCACTAGGTTGCACTAATTTGTTTCAGCAGTAGGAAGCAAGTAAAGGGGAAGAGTGTAGGAAACCCAGACTATACAGAGTCAGACAGGCACGTTGTAAAGATGCAGCAAGAACCGCATAAGGACTTTGAAATGCATTCTGAGTGCAGTAGGAAGGCACGGGTGGTTTCAAACGGAAGAGTTCGCTAAAGTAAACTCCGTCTGCTCTGTGGAGGATGGCTTGTAGGCATGCCCGGAGGATATCACCTAGTACAAGTATGCAGACAGAAAAGAGAAGGGAGCCCAGGAAGAGATGAGGAATCGATATAGAACAAAATACCGGAAGGCCAAGCCATATGTTACCATTAGCTATTTTGGGTGGTAACATGACAGATGATTTATCTGTTTTCTTTTTTCTGTTCTGTTTTATAAGTTTCCTTGCTGGGCACATTTTACATGGCAATTTAAAAAAGAATACCAATAAATGACATACTTATGGAGAAGAAATCAACTACAGATATAAAATATTATTTCCTATCCTAGAAAGAAAGGAAACAATGAGTGACTCAAAATGTAAAGAAGCACAGAAACCATGGGAAGATCACACAGTTTAGCCTTCATCTTGGCAGGTACAAATATAAGTTAGGCACTAAGATATTTATAGCGTGCACCTGCAACTCAGGTAAACTGTTTTTTTCTTGACATAATTTCTGAGGTTTTTTATGTAAGAGAATTTATAAAAGAAGCTTTACTTCCAGATTATTCAATAATTGCTATTTTGCTAAGCATAATGTATTATTTTTTTTAAAATATATTTTATTGATTTTTTACAGAGAGGAAGGGAGAGAGATAGAGTTAGAAACATCGATGAGAGAGAAACATCGATCAGCTGCCTCCTGCACATCTCCCACTGGGGATGCGCCCGCAACCCAGGTACATGCCCCTGACCGGAACCGAACCTGGGACCCTTCAGTCCGCAGGCCGACGCTCTATCCACTGAGCCAAACCGGTTTTGGCAAGCATAATGTATTATTAAACCAATATTGTGTGTATTCAGTAAAATGGAAATATCTCATCAAAGTTTAAAAACAATTATTTTAAACATATACTCAGAGGACATTTCAATCAATGTCTCCAGAAGTTTTGTTTTGTTTCTTTCTCTCATCCTAAGATTATTTTACACTCAGTCACTTGAGTTTTCCCAGACATTGATTTGGCCATAAAGAAAAAGCCCAGAACATTGGATGACTCATTTTGGTCAGGCATTTTGCATCATGTAGAGATGGCTTAAGGTGAAACCAGTAGCAACCAAAGCTCTGTGTGTTTATGGTGTTCTTTCTTTAATAAAGTGGTAGCCACCGTCAAACCAGAACCTCAGACAGACGTGATTTCACAACCAGAAGCCTCTCATTGCCTGATTTGGATAGCAGGTACGCAGAGGCACTCTCTGAGTGCAGAGGGTTTCCATGTTCTTCCTGGGATGGCAGCACAATCCAGCCTTAAGTCAGTCCACCCAGGGTCTGAATTAGAATGAGCCATTTAATAAAATGCACTCTCACCTGCCGGCTTAAAGACTGATACTCCCCAAGAGGGGATGGTGTAGATCGGTCTAAAACAGGGGTGGGCAAACTTTTTGACTCGAGGGCCACAATGGGTTCCTAAACTGGACCGGAGGGCCGGAACAAAAGCATGGATGGAGTGTTTGTGTGAACTAATATAAATTCAAAGTAAACATCATTACATAAAAGGGTACGGTCTTTTTTTTTTTTTTAGTTTTATTCATTTCAAACAGGCCGGATTCGGCCCGCGGGCTGTGGTTTGCCCAAGGCTGGTAAAAATTGGTTTCCTATTCAGGGCTTCCAAAGCACTGCTGCAATATCTCTTTTATTTTGTGGCAACTTATTTTTAAAAAATAACCAAGTTTGACCTCTAGTCAACCTGGATATTAGAATATGAACAAATAGATTTCAGCTGATACAGAACGGGAGTATTGCTGTGACTCTTCTCGCAGCTTGAATGCCCTGAAAATATTGGAAGAAAGACAGCCCCACCACATCCAGGAGAAAAGACCATGTAAATGAATCATGTCATATCCACCATAGATAAGGACTCTTGATTTAAACCTTATCATTAGTATCTTTCCAAAACACATTCACAATTATGTCTTTAAAACCAAAAATATTAGCACAAAATGACTTTCCACAAACAGAACAAATAAGTTGTAATTTCCACTGCTTTCCGCGGCACGGATACGTGTAACATTCGAACTTCAAAAGAGAGCATTTGTCCCTCAGAGAGGCTGCTCATTTGGGAAGAAATTGGAAAGGAGGTAGATAGTATATGCTAACAGTTTCTATAAGTTACTGTATCTGAAACTCCTGAGATAAGCTCTTGACTCTCTGTACTAATGTTTGCATTGTTGTCTCTGACAGTATGGTCTCCTGCTTGGAGAAGCAAAATGTTTAGTGTGACAAGGTAGTTGTTGTCCTCTTATTGGGTTTGTGGTTTTCTCTAGTAATGGCAAGATGTTTAGTTCACATTGAATGGTTTGCCAGGATGTATTCCTGATATTTCCTATTTAAAAATCTATATAAAATTTCTGAGAGTAGAATTTTGAAATTGGGGTTTTTGCTGAGTCCCATGAAAGTGATTGCACTGAAAATTTTTCTTATCAATACAATTAGGCCTAGATCTTCAGGTCCTTAAAACTATAGATTCCTTATAAGACTGATTGGAGAATTCATTCTGGGGAGGATTGAAGATTCCTGAACAATACCAAATTTAGAAATACAGAGGACAGGGACATAATCTGAGAAGACATTTTAGGACCCATTTCACTTTAAGGTTGTGGTTACTTGAAACATAAATGAAATGTTTTCTCTATCTGGGACAGTAATAAAGCACTTTCTTAAGTTTACAAGTTAAGAAATTGCTTAATGTTTATAAACTATGCTTAATAATGAACAGCATTTGTCTGCTTTTATGTAGCATAATATTTTGGTACTTTCTACTTAATAGATAAGACATACACCAGTGGGCCTATTATTTGTGGTCGTTTTGCTTAATCATAAAGTCACGGTCCATCCAAGTGCCTATTAGTCTAATACTATTTTAGTCCACAGTAGCAGGCAGTTATTCTACCTTACTCCTGAAAATCATGTCGGCTGATACTCTCTGTAGCAAACTTTACTGTTCTTCACAAAGACTTTCGATGATAGGAGAAAGGGTTACATTTTCTCTTTTAACCTACTAACCTGCAGTGTGGCATGAGGCTCTCTTTGCCCAATAGCATGTGAGCAGAAATAGTTGGCATCTCCTTTAAGCCAGTCTGTAGTTGGTGTGTTCCTTTTCCCCCCTTTCACAGCAACTAGCAATGTTTCAGATAGATGGAAGGAAACAGGCAGCCAACTTACAACTTATTCTGGACATGTAGCATGAATGAAGAATGAAACTTTATGTTTGTAAGCCACCTAAATGTTGCCTTCCTTGTGAAATAAAATAACCTAGCCATTCTTAACCATAGTTTATAAAAAGGAGTAAAGTCTAAGAAGTCACCTTTATATTAGCTGTTCAAATTACAAAAGACTGACGAATTAACTTTCAATCAGTCAGTCTCCAGAATTCAAGTTTATGTTTTTCACAGAGCGGGACAAGAGATGTAATTTTTACTCTTCTGTTTTCCAAAACTCTTGGAATGTGATGCTTTGAAAATCAGAGGTGCTTGGAATAAGGCATCAGCTTTGCATCCAGAGCCAAAGCTGGGCTTTGAGGTCAGGCTAGGGCCTCCCTCCATTTTCTGCCTGTGAGCATGACACAGGAAGAGGTAGTTCTGAAACTTCTGTGCTGATGGTTCCACATTAGTGGAGATGTATGCCAAATTTATGAAAGTGCTACATATGCTTAAATGGGGATATACCAGTGGTCGGCAAACTGCGGCTCGCGAGCCACATGTGGCTCTTTGGCCCCTTGAGTGTAGCTCTTCCACAAAATACCACGTGCAGGCGCGCATGTACAGTGCGATTGAAACTTCGTGGCCCATGTGCAGGAGTCGGTATCTTGTGGAAGAGCCACCATCAAGGGGCCAAAGAGCTGCATGTGGATCGCGAGCTGCAGTTTGCCGACCACTGGGATATACCATTTGATTTTGTACATTTCTTTAGTGTCCATTAATGAGTTTATATTTCAGGTTGACCAACTTAGAGTAACAAACATAAAGGAGAGAAAAAAACAGCTGTACTTTTCTTGATAACAATTGTATTAGAGTTGCTAGTTCCTACTTGTCTTTCATCAAGGCACTTGCTTAGAAGACACTAAAGATATGTTGCTCTGACTACACTGTCCTATCACATTGCAACAGGATTTTAGTGTGGTGTGTAATATAAATGCATATTTACACAGATATGTTATTTTTGTTCACAAACTTCCTATGTTTGTGAATGTTTTTCAAATATACTTGCTTCAGATTTTAAGCATTTTACCTTTATTGCAAATCTTCAATGCATTTCTTCAGTTAGTCAAGGATCATTGTATTTGTCTCATTCCTAATGTTCCTCTTCCACCACTAAAAATCAACTCTAAAAATTAGGTGCTTTTTTTAAAGTATGAGTCTTGGTTGCAACATTTCAAAACAATTTCCAAAATATCTGCAATAAATATTGAGTTTCCTATTAAATGTATCAGTTGCCTTCAAATCTATCATCATGTAAAAAGCCAGATTCTATAATAAACAATGTGTCTTGGGAAAATTAGGATAAATCTGTTCTTAGATTCTGAAAAAACTATGCCAAAGAACAGCATGCTACAAACAATATTCCAAAACTCTGCTGCTGCCACATCCTTCTGTATCAGTGTATGTGCTAAGGCCTCCGTGTTGGCTGAAGCCCAGCCCATGTGGGTGCTATCGCAAGCCTTGCATTCAGGAGCAACAGTGCATATGGGTGTGGGCTGTTCTTTCTGGTAGCAGAACCAGACTGACCCCCCACAACACATCGAGAAGCCTCCTGTCTGGATACGTCTGTCTGTGGGGAGATTCCAGCTGGTCTATTTGCTATACATTGCCTGTTCTCATGTAAACAATGAAAACATTGAGGGAAGTGCCCATGGAGTCTGACTAGCAAGCAATGGCTTCCTTGGCTACTCTACAAGGACAAAAGGATGAAGGCAAAAGAGAGTAGGAAGAAGGGTGTGAATAAGGTGGGCGGCTGCAAGGGAATCAGGACAGCAGGAAAGAAGTTGCAAGGGAGAAAACAGGAGTTGGGTAACAGCTAAAAGTGCAAGGGGTGCCCTAGCTGGTTTGGCTCAGTGGATAAAGCGTCAGCCTGCAGACTGAGGGGTCCCAAGTTTGATTCCAGTCAAGAGCATATACCTTGGTTGCAGGTACATCCCCAGTAGGAGGTGTGCAGGAGGCAGCTGATTGATGTTTCTCTCTCATCAATGTTTCTAACTCTTGATCCCTCTCCCTTCCTCTCTGTAAAAAATCAATAAAATATACATTTTTTTAAAAAAGTGCAAGAGGTGCTTTATTCCTGAGAATATCTAATTGGTCAGAAGTAAATGGCAGCAATTATCAATTAAGCCTAACTACTAAAATATATCCTTGCAATCAGTGCAAGGATATTATTTTAGTAGTTAGGCCTAATTAGGAATTGCTGGTATTTACTTTTCAAATTAGGAATTTGAATTCAGTATATGAACTCAGTGCACAAAATGAACGATAGGCATGGCACTAAAAATGACTACAAAATAAATAGATCATCATCTTTTCCTCTCAGGTCATAGCAGTCTAGGGCCAAAACAGTAAAAACTCAAAGATAGGCCACATTTACAAAATGTCCAGAATTCCAACACCCTCAATTTCTCCCCAGCCAGTTCAGGAAGTTCAAGGTAAGATTTTTATATGCTCTCAAACATTTTTTTGGCTCCAACAAACATGGTCTTCATGGCTCTATGTCTTCTATTTCTTATCCTAATAATATAAGAAATATAAGAATCTTAAGAAAACTTCTTGTAAAGAAACCTATTATCCCTGAAGTAGCATAGCCCAAGCTGTCTCGGCCATTTCCTTCCCATTGCATGCTCCAGTGTATCCTAAATGGACCAATGTGGATATGGGGCAATGCCACGGGATAAAACTATGTGTAAAATTATATACTACACAGCAGCTTCTGTTAAATTAAAATTAGTAAGGTGCCTTCAGACCTAAGTATATTAGTGAAATATTAAACAACATTTTGACCCGAACTTCTAGAACAGTGATGGCGAACCTATGACACGCGTGTCAGAGGTGACACACAAACTCACTTTTTTGGTTGATTTTTCCTTGTTAAATAGCATTTAAATATATGAAATAAATATCAAAAATATAAATCTTTGTTTTACTATGGTTGCAAATATCAAAAAATCTCTATATATGACATGGCACAAGAGTTAAGTTAGGGTCTTTCAAAATGCTGACACGCCGAGCTCAAAAGGTTCGCCATCACTGTTTTAGAAGGTTCTATGTCAGGGCCCATGTGTGCAGAAATCTGTACATTCTCTGAGCCAGTCTCACTACTACACCTTCTAGCTTTAAAAGATGCTTCACTTAAAAACTTTAAATGAAGTCTAGCAGTTGTCAATCCATTGACATTAATACCACATTAACCATGGACACTCACCATGTGTTAACAGTGAATCCATTTCTTTTCCCATTATGTAAGGCATGCAATAGAGGTAGATAAATGAATGAGTATTAATACAGCACATTTTAATTATGTATGTAGTAAATTCCAACCATGGTGGCAGGGATTTAGAATGACTGAAGTTTCTTTAAGTTTCCATTAAAAATTCTGGATATAGAAAAAAGCGACATTACAAACCCTACTTCTTTGAGTTAAAACTGACCTTAACAGAAGATAAATGCTAAAATGTAGAACTCAATAAACCTGTAAAACATCTGAGAATGACACATGAGAGAGAAGCCAATATAACCTTAAAACTGATTGATTCCTTTTTTATTTTGTCACATATTCAGCACACTCAAAAGCTAATTAGCATTCTAAGCCACATTGGAATTTTAGACTCTGTAGGTTCTGGGTAATACATCCCACCATAGTAAAAAATGACACATCTGTTTTTTTAATGGACAAATGTAATATATTTTAAATCATAGTTACCTCATAATTTTAATGTTGTAAGAGATGGTAGAGATCACATGGTCCTACTTTTCCCCACCTCCACACATATACAAAAAAAAAAAAAAACCAAAACCACATTTTTGTTAATGTCCATATGTGTATGTATCACTTTATATGTGAAGATTGACCTGTGGGGAAACTAATATATATCTATAAGTGTCTAATATGTTGGTTGCAGGTAAAAAAATTTTATGCTGTTGATACCATTTTGCTTATTGAAGCATGTTTCAGACATTGTCTTCGGTTCTTGGCACATATTTTATAATTAGAATAATACCTAAAATGTTATGATATCATATACTTATGTATTTATAACTGCAGTTATTGAAACACAGTCTGGAATCTCTGACATTTAATGTTCAGTTAAATCATAAATATTTCTTATCCAGAAAGATCTGAAAAAAACCAAAGTGTTTTAAAACATACTTAAAGGACTACAAAAATGAGAATTTAGGGCAATGAAACATATCAGTGACTAAGTCCATTGTAAGCAAGCTTTTCATTATATGAACATTTATTTACCCAGTTTCCAAATCAGATATCTTCCCCCTATTTTTGAAGACTGTAAGAGATTCTGAAATCCGATTCTAAATTTTGGTTGCTCTCATATCCTCTTATGCAAGACATTAGTGCTCACATAATACTTTCTCATTATTATTTCACTTTTCAAAATCTAGATTTCTCTCTCTCTCTCTCTCTCTCTCTCTCTCTCTCTCTCTCTCTCTTCCTCCCCACTCCCCCCCCCCCCATCCTCCCCACCTTCCTCTCTCAAATCAATAAAAGTTGTTTAAAGAAAAAAAGGCAGGCCTGGCTGGAGTGGCTCAGTGGTTGAGCATAGACCAATGAACCAGGAGGTCATGGTTCGATTCCTGGTCAGGGCACATGCCCAGGTTATGGGCTCAATCCCTTTTGTGGGGTCTGCAGGAGTAAGCTGATCAATGATTCTCTCTCATCATTGATGTTTCTATCTCTCCCTCTCCCTTCTGCTCTGAAATAAAAAATATATATATATATTTTTAAGAAACTGGGCAAACTTAAGAAACAATAAAGCTTCACATGTTAGCATGGTGACAATATGAACTTTATGTAGGAACCTCCTGAATACGGTGCCCAAATCCAAAGAAAGAATGTAAAGCAAGGGACTATGACATTGTTTGGGGAGCTACTGAGCAAGCAGCAGTCAGTGACCACATGGGTAGTTGGTTACCTTCTACCTCAACTCCTGGAGTGAAGATAAAAGTCTCGCTACTCTCATATTAACCTAAGCCCACCTCCAAAGTACATTGCTCAAGCCCATCAAAAAGGGTATGGCTACTCAAGTCTAGGGCATTCTTCCATAAAACATTGAAGTACAACTATGCATCCAATAATTTGAATCTCTTTGAAAATCATTCTTAAGTAAAAAATTTTTAAATATATTTTTATTAATTTCAGAGAGGAAGGGAGAGGGAGAGAGAGATAGAAACATCAGTGATGAGAAAGAATCATTGATTGGCTGCCTCCTCCACACCCCACACTGGGACTTGTGCCTGTAACCTGCACATGTGCCCTGACCGGGAATTGAACAGTGACCTCCTGGTTCTTAGGGTCAATGCTCAACCACTGAGCCACATCACTGGGCAGTAACATTTTAAAGTAATTAATTCTAGATGCTAACACTGACTATCTTTAGCTGCAATGAGATATTGCTAATATGCAGCTATATTTTTGTACATGCATATACTTTCCTCAATGTGAATAGATGAGAGAGAGGAAGAAAATTAAATTAAAACCACTTACTAGTAACTACTGAGTGATAGCATGTCTGTTTTACAGCATGTCTTTTCAAACCATGAGAAATGCTCTTAGCCATTGGAGCTATCCTCAGCATTTGTATGCAGAGTAGCATTCAATTCAAATCTGTTCTCCAAACCATACCACAGGAAGATACACCATTAAGCTATGCTAACCTGAACATTAAGATCCTAAATCATCCATAACCTAGCACTCCAGCCTTGTTTTCATTGCAATAATATGATAAACCAGAGAACCCACAGTGCTTGATACGAATATATTGGCTATGAGTATAAAGCAATCAACCCAAATCCATAAACTACATATGACATCAGTTTCATGTCCTTACTCTATTGTCACATCCATAATGAGATTGCCAGCCCTAGCTGGTTTGGCTCAGTGGATAGAGGATTGGCCTGTGGACTGAAGGGTCCTGGGCTCGATTCCAGTCAAGGGCATATACCTCAGTTGCAGGCTCCCAAAACTGGTCAGGGCCATGTGGGCGGCAACCAATCAATGTGTTTCTCTCACAGTTGTGTTTCTCTCTGTCTCTCCCTCTCCCTTCCACTCTCTCTAAAAATCAATGGAAAAAATATCCTTGGGTGAAATTTAAAAAACAAATGAGATTGCCAAACAAATCATCACATGTTTTATTGAGAAAAACCATGATCCTTTCTGTGAATTTAAAACTAATAATAAGACAATCATATTGGGTTACATTATTGCATATTCTGGTTCTGCTGTGCCAAGTAGCCTCACTATTATCAAAAACCTCCTTTTATTCAACTGTTCCATCTGCCTCCCAAAATAGGTTCCTTATTCTCAATATTATAACTACAAACTTTATGTCCTTCTTTGCCTTTTAAAACTTAGATTTTTCAGAAGGGATTTGCAGTTGGACTAGTATGTCTTTCATTTAAGGATGCTAGAGCAATAGCCATTCCTGCAAGATAAGTAAAATAGTTAAATAGTTAGAACTCCACAATGAGTACTACAAACATTTCCTGGTCCTTCTAGAATTTATTTTGTTTTTGGAGACAATATGGGCAGAGAGAAAATGTTTTCAGTCATGGATGACATCTGGCTTAAACAACAAAAATAGAATGACAACAAAGTTAAGGAGGTTCCATTGATATGGCAGATAAAGGTAACCATTGTATAATGCAATCATCAAATAACTGTGTGCAAAGCTTCTTCAAAGACATAGGTCTCAATAGAAAAATGATGGGGAAATATGTTTTTCTGATCTAAATCTTTCAAGTTCTTTCATAGTTATGGTCATCTAAAGTTAATTAGGAAACACACTCATTTTTTATCATATGAGATTATTCTTCCAACTTATAATTTATGTATAAGTGCATGGTAATAGTTATCCCTGGCATTTAAATAGAATTTTTTCACAATTAAACATCTTTAGTATTGAGAACCTGTGCACAAATGCCTTGTCAACCTGATTGGGACACTGAGACATTGCTTTCACCTCTGTCTTCCCTATTTCTTTAAGTTAGTAACCATTAATTTATTTAATTCTCCAAATAAAATGTAATATCATGTGTCATATGAGAGATAATATGTAGATGACATGATTAATTAGCAAGTTATTTGGTTTTTAGTCTCTTTGTTGCCCTTCAAGTTAGATTAAATTAAATCACATATGTACTGTATGCGTATTTACTTGTTTTAAATCTGAATATCAAGGAAAATAGAGGGCAAAAAATATATGTAACTATATTGCTAACACCCTGAACAAAGATGGTGGTATCATGATCTTTCAATAACTAAAATTGGCAAGAGCATAAGAATGTCTCTTTTGCTTTCTTATTAGCAAAATGTTGGGATTTTGTTCTAAATAAAAAGCATAATATGGTTAGATTCTGGAAAATCATAGTTTGCCTTCACCACCACTTCCACCAACACTACCACCACCTCCACCACCACCACCATCACCACCACCACCACCATCTCCACCACCACCACTACCATCACTACCATGCCCGCCATCACCTCCACCAGCACTACCATCACCACCACAACCACCACCATGCCCACCATTACCTGCACTACCACCACCACTACCACACCCCCCCACCATGCCTACCATCACCTCCACCAGCACTACCACCACCACCACCACCACCACCACCTCCACCACCACCATGCCCACCATCACCTCTACCAGCACTACCACCACCACCATGACCACCACCACCACCAACAACAACAACAACATCACCACCCTCAAATTCCCTAAGCACCAGCACACACCCAAAAGGATCTGGTGGAACCAATTTATTGGGAGCTATTTTCTTTTTTCCCTTAAAATTCCCAACTAAAGCATTTATGTTTGGGGCCTTTGAGCCACAAATATCTTGTCTGCAGTGCTCTCTTTCAAAGCATGCAAGCCCTGTGCTCTGCCATTATTTTAGGACGGTAATGTTTTCCCTTTAAATGATGCTCCCCTTGCCCATCAAAGGCACCATTGTCTGCCTGGGATCCTCAATTCGGTTGCTCTTAGCCCCTGATAAATTAGTAATGGAACAGAATAGGAGGCTTGTGGCTTCTGCACCCTGTTATTAAATTGTGGTTTGGTGCTAAAATGTGTATATACCACAGCCTCTGTAATGGCAGGTAACTGTGTGACTAATTGGACCAGACTCAATAGAATCACAGAGCTACAAGGATCTTCAAATTCTTTGGTTTAGTCATCTTGTGATGACTTCCTTTTTCAAAGAAGACTAAAGTCTTAGAAATTAAAAGTCTTGCACAAGAACATTAAAACAGAAAGCAACATATCTTAGACCGTAGCATATTCTGTTTCACATATTATCTCTCTTTGAATCAACCTTTTGATGTCTATTAAATATTAAAGAAAATGAATTTAAACTTGGCCACAGACTTTTTTGAACAAAGGTCTGAGTCTCATAAAATATTTTTAAATAATTTGTGGCAACTTTAAAAGAAATTGATCAGTCATCAATTCCTAAGTTATTGCTTACTTGTAAGAGAGCCTGTGTTCCTACAAGACTCTATTCTTTTCAAAACTTGTTTCTATAAGCTTTTCCCTTTAAAGTTTGTACCCAGAGTATATCAGTTAACATATTATCATTTCTATAAGGTAATTAAGGAAGATATTATCTCTGATATGCTTAATTCTAATCTGAACCCCAATAGCTATATGTTTAAACTCTCTCTGCTTTTTAAAATCACTCATATTTTACTTATTTGCCCATATGCTTCATACCTCCTGTTAATCACTAAAAGCTTTTGAAAGTAAAGAAACTTCTTAAGCATCTTTCAAGAGCCCACAAGTTCTAACACATGGTTTCCCAGAAACAGGCTTTTAATATGTCTATTTAGCAAATTAACAAAATGAATTTCTCTTTGACAGACAGGTAAGAAAATGTACATATAAAAATATTTTCTCCGGGTCATATAGGAAATCAGTAGAAGACATAGGACTAAAATATTGTGTTCATTTTAGTCACCTGTTTATTTAACATTGTACTACTCGGGCAAGGACTCAGAATTCCTCTGCTCCCAACAACCCCCTTCAGAGAGGAACAAATGTGCCACAGCCCTTCCTGAACTGGCAGTGTTTTGTGATCTCTGTGCCGCTGTCTGCCACAGCCAGAGCTGCTCGGTTGAAGGGATGGGTGGGACCCCACCCCCACCCAAAGTACATGTGGTAGAACATAGGCTGAAAAGGCTGTTGTACAGAGGGTGGGAGAAGCTCCAATAAATCAATGCCAGCAAAGTTGTGATGAGTAGACACTGTGAGTGGGCAGAGGAACCTGGTTAGGGGGGACATATGTAGCATCGATGCAGTAAAAAGTGGAAACACATGACAGAGTATGCAGTCTGTGAGAAAGAAGCAGTGCATATTCTGAAACTGGAGCCAGGCCGCTATTGACAACTTTACTTTTCTGTTTCCACTACTATCTGCAGGCATCTTGAAAATGAAACCCCCTTCCCAGGAGGTAAAGAGGGGAATAGCCTTCTCTTGTAACAACAATAGAAGCTTTATAATAAACGTAGTGAAAGGCATGGGAACCTATGACCCCTGATTCAGAGAGGCCAGTCAGTATATTTCCACCTTTCCAAAATGCCTGCCTATTAATTCTCCATCTTATGCAGTGTTATGTTTTTAGTACAGATAATTCAATAGTTGCCACCTATTTAAAGAAATGCTGTAAAGTACTATCTATGTAGTTGATTTTAAGATTTATTTTGGATTCAAATCATGTTATTTCTCAGGAGTGAAAACAAAATTCCCCTCACAAATAAAATAAAGAAGACAAATGGAGTGCATCAAAACAGGAGCTTTCTAAATCCGGGAACTTCAATCCAGAGCTGGTTGTTGGCAGCCTTGAACTGTTTCCTCTGCTGGGGTCCAACCCCAGCAGGTCCAGGGGTCCCCAAAGGTGTGGACGGAATCGGCGAAGAAGGAATGACACAGAGGCAGTGTTCAGGTGATCATCATAGCCGGGTTCTCTTGTCAGGGTCTCCAGCCAGGTTCTGTAGCCAGTTCTCCAGCCAAATTCTGTCTAGGATCTCCAGCCAAGTTCTGGTTCGGTTCTCTCACTAGGTTCTCCAGCCAAGGTTCTCCAGCCAAGTTCTGTCACCAGGTTCTCTAGCCAGGTTCTCCAGCCAGGTTCTATCCAGGTTCTCCTGCCAAGTTCTGTTGCCAGGTTCTGTTGCCATGTTCTCTCGCTAGGTTTTCCAGCCAGGTTCTGTAGCCAGGTTCTGTCCAGGTTCTCCTGCCAGGTTCAGTCACCAGGTTCTAGTCAGGTTCTCTTGCCAATTTCTGTAGTCAGGTTCAGTCCAGGATCTTTTGCCATGTTCTCTCCAGCGAAGTTCTTCTGTCTCTAGGTTCTGTATAGGTTCTGTCTTCTAAGTTCTGTCTCTCTTGGTTCTGTCTTCTAAGTTCTGTCTTGTTACATCTGTATTTATACCAGTTGATTCCAATCCTATCAATCTCTATTCCAAAGGTTAGGGCGTTTCTTATCTCCATTCCAGGGAGTAAAGATTATGTAGCTTAAGCATGATTGTTCATAGTTAAAGTAATTACCCGCCTGGCACTTAGTAAAGAGGTTTTATTCCCTCCCTAACTTCAGGGGAAAATCCCTACCTGGGGAACAACCTTTCTCAGAGACCTTGGTTAAAACACATAGTGCCAAGAAGGTGAGCAAACATATTAAGAACAGTATGCCATATATGCCAGGTCCCTTGAAACAGCAAGCAGGGACCGGCTCCCGGCATTCCTCCAACCTACTGTGGCTAGCCCTTTACCTGGATGCTCGTATACTGCCAGAATATGACGTTGCATTTCTGAGAGGATATCTTTGATTTTTGTGAGACTCAGAGGTGGTGTTGGAGAAATGGTGAATTCAAAGAAAGCCCTAAAAAAATATAGTCTTCAGAGATATACTCTCTGGCCCACAGGTCGAAATGTGTGCTAGTTAGATTATCATCTCTAATTCAGGACCATATAAACCAGTGAAGTAGATTGTTGGTGAGTGAGCCAGCCATTGGTCATTTTAAAATATGTCCAGGAATTCTTTGATATTGCTTTCAGTTAGAGGTGGAGCCCAATTTCCCTCCTGTAGAGTGTGTGATGGACTCACTTTTAATGGATAAAATAAAGTGAAAATGATGGAATGTGATTGCAGAGAATCCTATATAATAAAAGGGTAATATGCAAATAAACCAAATGGCAGAACAACTGAACAACCAATCAAAGAGTAATATACTAATGATATGCTAAGGCAGCTCAACCACTCGCTATGACGTGCACTGACCACCAGGGGGCAGATGCTCTGACTGGTAGGTTAGCTTGCTGCTGAGGTCTGACTGATTGGGACTCAGTGAGATAGGCCAGACACGCCCTGGAGCCTGTGGTCCCTCCCCAGCCCAATCATGCACCCGTGGGGTCCCTCGGCCTGGCCTGTGACCTCTTGCAATCTGGGACCTCTCAAGGGATGTCAGAGAGCCAGTTTCAGCCAGATCCCGCAGACCACTCCCCTTGGGAGGTTATCAGATGCAGGGCTCATGGCTGGTGAGCACAGCTGTGGCAGCACGAGCCTCTTCCATTCGGGACTGATTGGGCTCGAGCCCGGGGCAGGCACAGGGAGGCTGTGATGAGCAAGAGCAGCAGGTAGGAGCTGCAGATGGCATTGGACTTCAGGTTTCGGCCCGATCCCTGCAGGCCACCCAGAGACCCCACCTGTGTACAAATTCGTACTGGGCCTCTAGTAGGTCATAAAAGTCCTTGCAATACCCTCTTTTCTCTCTGATCCCTCACTCTCTTGAGGGCACTCAAGTAGCCCTATGTTGAAATCTGCAGAGCAGGAAACTAAGGCCTTTGCTAACACCAGTGAGAAGCTGAGGCGTCCAGCCAATAGCCATGTGAGTGAGTCATCACAAAAGCCCTACAGCCCCATGTATGCCTTCAGATGCTTAGAGACAACTTAGCTGCAGCCTCCTGAGAGACTCTAGGCCAGATTCATCCTGTTAAGCCGCTCCCAAATTCCTCACCTACTGAAACTGTGATACCACATATGTTTGCTGTTTCAAGCTGCTGAGTTTGAAGGTAGTTTCTGACCCATAATAGATCACTAATGCACTGCCCTTACTCCTACAGTGACACTGTCAAAGTGAAAGTTATTTCCCAATGTTCTAATATTCAAATTATTTTTCAATAACCCCTTTCTTACCAGAAATGAAACATAAAATAATATTCTCAAAATGTTCCATATATGAATGCTTTGTAGGGGTTAAATGGATTAAATTATATAACTAACAAAATATTAACATACTTTTCTTAAAGGAGAAGCAAAATTAACTTTCTTCAAAACTGATTAATAATCCTAGTAATCCCCAAATGTACTGTATCCTCTAATATATTTAATTCATTTTTGAAATTGTACTAGTTTCAATTTTAAATTTTATAAGAAATGAAGTAGAAGAATTTCTTATGTGTTTTACATTGTTATTCTGAAAATTTTTTGTGCTGAATTCTAAATGAATATGTTTGAAGTATCTGAGTATTTATGTACATATATATGGATACTGAAATGCATATGTTGTTTTTCATTCCATTTTTGTTTTATTTATTTATTGCTGTTGTAGTTTAATTTCTACCCAAAAGCAGCTGCCTGTGGGTGGTGGGTGAATTTACTGCTTGTTTCCCAGAATCTTTATAAAATGTCTTTAAAGCATTTTATAATCTGGTGATGCAAGGTAAGTATTTGGGGGGGGGGGGGAGAGAGAGAGAGAGAGAGAGAGAGAGAGAGAGAGAGAGAGAGAGAAGGTTATTTTAATGTTTAAGATAGATGTTTAAAATCAAAAAGTCAATTCTGTTAAGTGGTTAGATCAGTGGTCTAGAAGCTAACAGACTTGCCTTATCTTCAAAACAAATATAAAAATCAGGTGATATGTGGTTGGCAACCCTGATTATTTTCCCCTCAGACTGAGTAGTATCAATATTTCCATATATCTTGTGAGTCACCTTCTGATATTTAGATATTTGTCCTGTTGTAGCCTAGTTACTAGAATGGCTCTGAAATAGTTTGATGAAAGTGAATCACAAGAGTGTCAGCCCAGAGAGTCTATTTATCCTATATTCTGGTTATCTGTTATATAACAAATCACACAAAACATAGTGGCTTAAAACTAAAAACAATGATTGCAACTCATGGTTCTGTGGGTCAGTATTTGGTGAGTAGTTCTTCTGCTCCATGTGACATGACTGGGGTCACTTGGTGGTGTTCAACTTGACACCTTCACATGGAGGCCTGGAATGCTGGTTTGGTCTGGATCCATCCACTTCTCCATGTAGATCCATGAGCCAGGAAATGGAAGCTGCTAGTCTCTCCTGAGGGCTGGCTCAGAAATTGGCACATTATCACTTCTGCCATTGTCTTCTGGTTAAGATAGAACTTCCTAAGATTTGATAGAAAAAGCATCAAATAATTTGTGGAATCTTTAATTTGCCACCCTGGAAGACACACAGGGACACACACTTATACATAAATATGTCTTTTATATCACAGGCATCTCTAGAGGGAAACTAAGTTATTTATCATCTATATTTCAAATGAAATTGGTTTCAAAATATAAGGTAATGTTCATATGACAAGTAAATTAAAACAAACAAAAAATTTGGTTACACTGAAGCCCATCATCTTGCTTTGTATTAATGTATTTTAATGCCAGTGATGATCAAGATCAAGGAAATTGATTAGACAATGATAATTTAAAATACCAGGTTTTATTACAATAGCAATATTGTTCATTTAGTTAAACCAATATATATTTCTTTGTGTATTGAAAAGCAACTGAACCATTAAAATAATCAGAGGGTAAAAATATATAAGGATATAAATTGATACAGTGAAACATTGTCATTTTATGTTGAGCTTTGTTGGGTAAATAATGGTGGATATATTTTGGTACATTGGTATTTAGAATCTCAATAGAAATACTTAAAAGGTCATACACACAAAAGCTTCTTTACCTGTAGCAGCAAATGACATCATCTCTAGCCTTTATAGCTACAAACATTTTTCAAAGACGGCAATTTATGGATGCTCTTCTAAGAATTAGTCGATATATAAGCTTTCTTCAAAATATACAGCTGCAGCAGTGAGCCACATATATTTTATTGGGCCTTGCTAATTTTCTCTGAGTTCTAGGAGCTATGGATTTTTGAGATATTTGGCTGAAACTCAAAATGAAAAATCATTTTAAAAAATAGAAAAGCATTTCATTCTTTAAAAATGCTAAAAATATATGATGCAAAATGCCATAGTTTGGCTGTAATAGCAAAATTCTTAGAATCAATCAGTCAAAAATAACTGTGTTATTTAGGCGCAATTTGAAGGCATACAAACTAAAAACAGTACTTTAAAACTGTCTCTAAGAGCTTGATGGCCTCTCTGTACACTAGTAGCTACTTGCCTTTTAAAAATAACAATTTACTGAGCACAGAGAATAGTCCACTATAGAAAAGGTTGTCTTTTATGTAGCACTAACATATACTTAATAGCATTTATCTATTTAGTCTGGACTAAGGGCAAGAGGGTACTTCAACAACAACCCAATCTGCTCTATTTTACCACCATTTCTATGTATTCTTACAATAAAAGCAAGAAGCAAACTAAAATTCACATACATACCACACACTGGGAGATGGTTCTATGTAATTTTACTTTGCCTGGATGAACATTGTATTTGGGGAAAAGTACAAAAGTTCTTGGCCCAATCATTTATTTATTTTTTAGTAATTTATTAATTCAGAATAAAGTTATAAAGAGCCTACTGTGTGCAAGGCGCTATTCTCAACCCTGACAATAAAGAGAAATAGCTATAGCTCCTGTCTTTAACATACTGAGAATTTAAGGGGAAAAATAGACATAAACACAATTGGAAAAATAAAGTTTCTGGTACAAGGAAGGGGTACCTCACTCTTGAAAAATTGGGGAGAGATTTTTTAAAAGAAGTGCAGAAATCAATAGTAGGACTTGTATGCATGCATATAAGCCTAACCAATGGACACAAGACACTGTGGGGTAGGGGAGGCCGGGGGAAGGTCAATGGGGGGGAAAAAAAGGAGACATATGTACTACTATTTTTAATACTTTAAACAATAAAATAATTTTTTTTTTTAAAAAAAAGGACATTTGGGAATTAGCGTGGCCCAAAAAGGATGTAGAAGGCATAAAAAAAAAAAAGAATATGAAAATGTCAGGAGATTAGAAAAAATACATTAGTTGGAGCAATTAGCATGGTATTGTGGAGGGTAGTAGAAGAGTATGGAGGTTGAAGTGATCATCTGAACTGATCTTAAAAAAGTTGAAAAGAGAATGCAGCAGAAAGGTTAGCATTCTAAACAGAGAAATACCCCTGAAGCCAAAAGTGTATGCTAATTATTAGGACCAGATAACTAAGCACAAACCAGATCACAAAACCCCCAGTATGAAAAGTTAAAAAAAAAAATCAATGCTTAGTAGAGTGTCTTTGAAGGTTTTTTTAAAAAATCTGACTTGATCAAATTCAATTTTAAAATGATCTCTGTCTGACTTAGAAAAAATGAATTGGAAACAGGAAGATCAGTAGGCTCTTGCAAAAATCTAAGCAGAGGGTAAAAACTGAAAAAGGAAGCCTTTCCCAGTTTTCACTGTCGCCTCAAAGTCTAGATCCTGCCCAGCCTCCCTCACGATGCTAGCGCCACGTGTTGTTGGTTTATGTTACAGCCAAACCTTACTTCTGGTCAAGTTTTGGTGTTAAGTCACTTATTGCTGAATGAAAAAAAAAACCATTCCAAACTTTACTGGCTTAAAACAACAATGACCATTCTCTCTCATGATTCTGTGAATGTACTGGGCTCAGCATGGCAGTTTTCTGCTCCTAGCGATGTTAGCTGGGGCTGTGAGCATCTGGGTGCCCAAACGGACTGACACACCCAAGATGGCTCACTCACAGGGACATGTGGACAGTGTGGCCTATCTTTCCATGTAGTCTCAGACTCTGGTACTCCGCATGACCTCTCTAAACATCACTCCAGGAGAATAGCCATAATTCTTGGTGACTCAGGGTTCCAAAAATTGCCAAAGCAGTAGCTACTTGGCCTTCTTAAGGTTTAAGTGCTACTCATTGATGTCCTCTATCACTCATGAAAGTTGAGCTTATACTCTTAGTGAGATCCTTAATTATGATCAGGACTTAGGAGCATCCCTTTAGGATCCCTGCCTAGAAACAAAGCAATGGGGCATTTCTAGATGCCCCTCAATCAGGTGACTGAGGTCCCTAGAAGCAGGTGTTTTCCTTTACCTTTGGGTTTCTTTTGTATGTATGTATGTATGTATGTATGTATGTATGTATGTATTTATTTATGTATTTATTTATTGTTAATCCTCACTCTTAGGATATTTTTTCATTGGTTTTTAGGGAGAGTGTAAGAGAGAGGGAAAGACAGAGAGAGAAACATCGATGTGAGAGGAAACACACATCGATTGGTTGCTTCCTGCAGGAGCCCCGGCCAGGGCCTGAAACCAAGGTACGTGCCCTTGACCAGAATGGAACTCGGGACGCTTTGGTGTGCAGGCCAATGCCCTATCCACCGAGCCAAACCAGCTAGGGCTATCTTTGGGTTTATTTAATGTAGAAATCAAGGCCAACTGGAGAGTGTGTGGTATTGGCTATTTCAGAGAAATTTCTTACAAAATGTGTATGAACTAAAAAGTTGTTTTTCCTCCTTCACCTGGATGTAATTTAGGATATCACACAATAAAGAACATAATAGTCATAACACTATCTGTTTTGTAGGGTTGCAAACTCACTCACAGTTTACTCAGGTATGTAGAAAACATTTAAGTTTATTTTATCAATAATTAATTGAGTCTAATTTACCACCATCTGCTGAATAGCAGGGGAGAAAAACAAAGTATAGTCTTATCTATTTTAAAATGTGCTTGTTAAGACAGTTAATGAATCTCTTGCCATAATGCTCAGTCATTCTAACATAATTCGTGCAAGAACTCCTCGGAGTTCTTGTGTGGTGAGAGGAGTATGGCCTAAACCATCTCATGATGGGAAGGGAAATTTTGAGTTGTTTAATCAAAATATAATGTTTATTTTCACCCCTAATTTAGCACATCAAGTTAATCACTGAAAAGGCAAAAGTATCCACTTAACTCTATATATTCTTGAACAGATATGTATAAAACTTTTATCCCTCATCCTTCACCACAGGGTGTATGGTATTTAAAGTTTACAGACAGAGAATGTTATGTTTGCCCTGGAATGATTCATGCCAGCACTTAGTATTTATGCATACAAATGTGGGAGAACTATCCACATGTTATTAAAACTATTGCTTGAAAAGCAACAAATCCAACCTAAGCACTGATTGTTTTATTTTTATGATACCAAAATATTTATATTTGACTTTTTTGCTGAAATGACAAATTTCTGCCATTGTAATGTTTGTCTACATTATTTTAGCAAACATAGAAGACAAGGAAAACAATTGCCTATATAATTTAAGGCAGTTAAAACATGATTAAGGGCATCAAGCAATTGACCAGTTCATTTAGTTAATTATCTTAAAGCCTACATTTATAAATACAGCCATTCTGAAGAGGTTTTGCCATTTATTGGCTAATTTAATCAAGTAAGCCACTACCAACATTCAGTGAGTAAGGTCCTGGGCTTATTTTTGAAAATGGTTTTCTTGACTTTCTGATTGCGTTAAGGATCTAATTGACAATATTACCCTTTCTACTGTGTAGACAAAATCTTAATGAGCAATAACTTATCTCTTTTTGTGGGCTTAAAGCAAGTTTTAATCATAACCTTACCCGAGTTGAATGTTAACATTTTAGTTAGTAGCAAGGTTCACTAAAAATGAAATGTTACTGTAATTTCGTGGTATTAAGTAGCCACACTTCAGCCAAAGATTTGCTAAAATTAACTAAAAATGGCTTAGTTAGCTGACCTTTAATAAGCTGAAGTCTCACTCTTAATTATATTGGTTGAGTATTCCTAACCTCACTGATGTCATGAGAACTATAAGGTAAGCAAGCTGCCTTATTTTATTCATTATGACAATGCCTATTGGATTAATGCTGACAAATGTCTAAGAAATCTTATAAAAGCTTGAACATTAACACAAAGCCTCATCTAGCACTGAGCCCATTGGCTTTTGTTTCTGGGTGACCATCAGCAGGGTTTAATTTTAAACTTGCTAACACAAAATAGTAACTGGAGAGCAATTTGTCTCACTTGTTTTCTTAGTCAAATTATGATAGAAAACTGTTCACCTGGGAAAATCCAAATTCATATCATAAACATAATGCTGCTTATAGGAGTACTAATGATACACTTTATGAATTTTAATTTCTGTTTGGAAGTCAGCAAGTGTGCATTCTATAAATGTAAACCATCTGTTGGCACCTCCTAAAAGACTAGATTTCAGTCCATCCCAACATGAATTATTTATTTTGATGGATTTATTTCCTAAGCAAATTTAAGGTGTGTGTGTGTGTATGTGTGTGCGCGCGCATGCACACACACGTGTGCACACACGTTTTAATATGTTTTTAATCTGCAATAAAGTTTTGAAGTCAGGACGTGCATAATTAAAAACTTAGAAGACAGAAGAGCTTAACAATTTGAAGTGTGTTTATTTTACATAATAAGATGCTTGTAAAATTAAGAAATGCCATTTAACATTAAATCAAAGGTGAAAAGAGAAATGAGAGGAAATGCAATGAAAAATTTCTGTAATTTAATTTCAGTGACAATATGAGACATTTTCCTGTTACTTAGGAAAAAAAGAGGAATCCATATCTAGCCACTGGCAATCCCTTATAGCCCATAATTATAAGACAACTCCAATGACAGTGAACATTTTAAATATACTCACTTCACTGGAGGAACATCTACTATATTTTGAAATGCAAAAATTCTCATTGAAGTTAATTTAATAGGCCTTGTTACATTGCCAGTGTTGCATTTTTTTAAAGAATAATTCTTATGGGTAAATACATGAAATGGCCTTTAGATGTCAAATATTATTGGACATAGTTATACTTTTCTCTTTTGTTTGTGTTTAACTCCTGTCTTTCTACAAATAAAAAAAAAATCATTATGTAGGACAGAAACAGTCGATGCATATTAGTGAATCCAGGTAAAAAAAGAGGTATCAGAGGGATTTTTTAAAACCACATTCAACAGGGAATTGTGTAGAGTTTTTTTAAAAAAAAAAAAATGTTGTGCGATAGGTTAGTTGCATTAAACCTATTGAACATGTTTCATAGACAAATACATCAGACATGTGCATTACAAATTAGAGCAGGACATGAACCAGGCTTTAAGAATCTAAATTACATTGGTTTAAAATAAATGTCTCCCAATTGTAACTTAGTAATTTTAAAACTGCAGATTTTCATGAGACTTTTTTTTTTTTTTTTTTTTTTTTTTAAGGAGCAGGCCCTATTTGAGGCAACACACTTACCCTAGAGCTATGGATTTTTTTATTTCCTTACAAAGTCATTATTCCATTTTGTAACATGGGCAAATTAAATCAACTGTGAAAAGTTTGTTCCTCTTTGCACCAAAGACCAAGTCCCCGCTGTACATAGACTTGATTGTGTGCGCGGGTATTTCCATAACACTTGTTGCCACTGGAGAGCTACAGCTGCAGTTGCCATCCCTGGGTTGTTCCCTCCCATCCCTTTCACCCTCCAGCAATTTTTGTTCTCTTCCATTCAGGCAAATTTGAACTGATTAAATGTTCTTGGGTGATGCAAGGAGGCTATAGGACAAAGCAACAGAGAAGGTCCTGTTGTATTTCACCCTAATTTCAGCTGTCTGTAAATTTTATCTGTAGTCTTTGAAAATGTATCTTTAGTTATTCCTCCAGGCAGTGAATCCAAAATGTATTTGTAATAGTCAGACTATTATTCATTCTTGACTGTGCAAAAAAATCTTAATACACCAACAGAAAGAATCTGTATTTCATTTCTCATCCGAAGTACTTTCCCCAAGCACAGTTCTTCCTGCTCCTAACACACACAAGGTCTTCTTATTCTGTGTGCCCATTAAAAACTAAGTGCCTGGCCCATTAAAGGCTAATATATTGGACAAATGGTATCACAAAATCCTATTGGTTTACCAAAAAAAGTGAATGGTGAACGGGATTTATATTAAGCCTTTCACAGTTAAAAGAAAGATTTTTACAATTATGTTTGTCTACTTTTACTCAACATAGCCCTTTGGTTCATGTGTTTATCCTCCTCAGAGACACTTCCAAATAAAGAATTTCATTATTGTGTACTGACCTCATTTGAAAATCTGAGTACTAAGTTAACTGAAAATATCATATCTATGTTTTTGTTAAATGTGGAAATCCTGAGTACTGTTAGGGCTCAGATACCTTAAAGCCTAGACCGAATGAGTCATTCTCATTATTTAATTAGAAGAGGCACACATAGAGAAATCAGATAGAAGCTGTGTGCTCCTGACCGTTGGTCACCCTTCACTCACTCTTTTTTATTAATGTTTGTCACGAAAAAACATATTACCTTCAAGGTATATTTTATATTAGTTTACCCTTTCTTTACCTCTACTATGAATATCCTAATGAGACCATCATTCTCTCCCAAATGACCTACTGTAATAACCTGCAATTTGTCTCCCAACATCCACTTTGACCATATTCCAGCCAATATCACCACAAAAAAATAGAGTAATCTTTTAAAATACATACAGCCAATCACTTCACTCTCCCACTTAAAAAAAAAAAAATTAATCCTCACCTGACAATATTTTTCCATTGATTTTTTTTTTAGAGAGAGTGGAAGAGAGAGGGAAAGACAGAGAGAAACAGCGATGTGACAGAAAAGCTTAGATGTGAAAGGAAAAGAAGACAAAAAAACTGGAAGGACGGTACAATAAAGATGAAAGGCTTTTTTCAGAAACTACAGGAATCATGGGGAGAGAGAGGTAATTGATGGGAATAGGTACCCATAGTCTTTCTTTGTGTGTGTGCAAGTCTTTGGCAAGAGCTTTCATTATGTTAGTCTTGCTTTGCACTCTTACCTGCAACAGCATAAAGATCTAGTAACCTCTATATGCACTTTCTGTTTAGAGTTCTTTAAAAATTTTTCAAGAAGTCTTTATACTTTTTTCCTACTTCCCACTTAATTAGGGTCCAAGGGAGATACTTTGAGTAGAGTGAAATGTCTTTAATTGAATTCTGTGGCTTGGTCTTTATCATCATAAGAGTATCCACATATTGGCTCTGCTGATTGCATTATGTGTAGTAGCAATAGGTGGGTGATTAATATTAAAATATTTTAATCATTAAAACACTTCTAATTAATTTATTTTCTTTTTTTCCAAAGCTTAATATGGGAATGTTCTCATTTTTCTTGCTACATTTACGTCTATCTCTCAATAAGGCTTTTCAAGTTTGTTGATTGCAAATAATTCTTGGCCAGGCAAGGGGGGAATAGTTTTAAGAGAAGGCTTAACTTAATAGGGTTGATACCACACTTAGACTTCATCACATTGACCTCCATATTTGTCTATTGTTGTTTTGTTGTAATACTCTTCCCTGCCATAACTCATTCTTTGCTTTAAAAAACCTGAGAATTTTTCATGTTAGGTTAATGTAATAAAATTGAATGTGAGACTTCCTCCAGCTTCTATTGGCTGCCTTACCAAGTAGAAGAGAGAAGCCCTATCATTCACCATGCTCAGTGCTAAGGAACATTGATCACGCTAGGGAGATCATTGGTATCTCTGAATACCCAGGGAAGGAAGAATTCTTCAAGAGGTCTAACGGGTTTGAGATAGGGTTAAAAAAAGGGGAGGACTCGGTTGAGTTTTAATTTTAATTTCTTATTTATTTTTAGGATAAACTTGATAACATGCTGTTGTATTTGCCCTGGAAAAAAGCCATGGAAGCAAAGAAAGAGACACAAATTTTGACATTTAGAAAAAGTTTTTAAATATCTAAAAGTAGCTTAAAATACTAATAATTGAAATATATGTACTATTGAGAGAGAGAATATAGAGAAGCACAAGAGTGTTAAGAAGTCCTATTGAAAAGAACCTGAGATCTCATCTGGGACTCAGCATGATAGTACAAGGCAAGCATCATGTTTTTAGTTCATATCATAGTTCTGCTCCTTGTTAGTTCCGTAGCCTCAGAAAAGTTATTCCTTCTCTCTGTATTTCAAATATTGCATCTATAAAATGCAGTTGTAGTTGAGATTGTTCATTTCCTCCTCCTCCTCCTCCTCCTTCTCCTTCTTCATGAGTTTACATAAATGAAAGTGAAACCCACATGTTATTGAGTCTAAATAGCTTATTGTTAGAGAAGTGTTTAATAGTTATACTGGCTAGTCCATAATTCAAGAACTTTTTACCCATAATCCTCATGAGTTTAGCAGCCACACTTTGTTTTCTGAGTATAAAATACCTTTTTTTCATGTGATCCTATTAAATTGATCATAATTTATATGGTATGAGCATTAGCATTTAAACCCAAGGCACATATCTGTACACTGTGTGTTTGAAAGACCAGTGGGCTGTGGAAGCAGCCGAACACAAGGAGGTGTCCACTTCAGAAGCTAATTTACCCAAGTGGATCTTTTCTTTGAGAGGGAGGGGAGAGAAGGAAAGGCAGAAAGAAGAGAGTGAGAGAAGTTGAGTCATGAGTACCAGAGTGAGATTGCATCCACAGAGTAGGTACATATTTCTGAGAGAACAAAGGAGAGGGGAGTCATTTAAATTTCCAACTTCAAGCAGAAAAATGTTTTATTGATGTATTTAAAAATTTCATCCTCATAACAGTATTCAAAACTCTAATCCCACAGGAGACAAAAAAAAAAATTGGTTGCCAGAGAGACTTCAGACATAAGAACATTAAGGACAGAGAAACAGGGAGCTGGAGCTATTTCAGTGGTTAATAATCAATTATTAAGAATAGGTGGTAGTAAGAGCCCTCAAGGAAATGTTAGAAAAATCCAGTGCTAGATGCTTGGGGCTGCACAGCTGGGGACCCAGAGGAGGAAACAGACCCAGAACTCAGCTCAAGGAACTAATCTCTGTGCTATTCCCAGGGACTAAGCTAAAAATTAATAAAACCAGAACTTGATTTCAAAAGCTACTGGGTGCACTCTTTAGAATTATAATTTGTTGTACGGGTTTTAGAGAATCATATGCCATTCTTACCATGCGGATGGATGTAGGCATTTTCAACACAATCTGACAGGCACTATGGCACATTGGTTAAGAATGTGGCTGCAGAGCCTAGATCAGGGGTCCTCAAACTTTTTAAACATGGGGCCAGTTCACTGTCCCTCAGACCGTTGGAGGGCCGGACTATAGTTTTAAAAAAAAAACTATGGACAAATTCCTATGCACACTGCACGTATCTTATTTTGAAGTGAAAAAAACAAAACGGGAACAAATACAATATTTGTATTTGCATGTGGCCCGCGGTCCGTAGTTTGAGGACCCCTGGCCTAGATGATCAGCTTCTGAATCTGGGCCAGTCCCTTTTCTAACTGTGTGATATTAAACAAGGCACTTGATATTTCCATTCCTCAGTCTCCTCACCCATAAGAGGGGATTAATTTTTAAATGCATAGCATAAAGTGATTTTCGAGATTACATGTGAAGCACTTAGAGCAGCAGCTGGCAAATAATCACCACCCAGTAAATATTAGCCATTATACTTAGGTTTCATTTTTAATCATACACTGATATACAAAAATTTAAGAAGTGTGATCTATAGAGCCCTGGGCTTGATTGTAACCTTCATAAACATTGCAGACAAACCAGCTAATTACCCTTAAGAAGTCTCTCTCTGTAGAAAGCCAACTTATGCCAGAATGTCAGTTCTTACTTGCCATGAGATATAATTGTCAAGTAAATCTGCTTTCACGTTGATCTAGCCAGCACATTTTCTTCATGAAGACATGTTAAATGGGGGGTAAAATTATTATAATTTTTGTTGGTAAAATTGTCCCTTAGTCAAAATAGCTGGAGGTGATTGTTTCCGTGATAGCATTAGTCTTGCCATGAAAACCACAGTGTTTGAATGTTAGAAGCCTTATGCACAGGCTCCTCACCCCTTGGCCAGCACCTACCTCAAGGATGTCCCTTTTCCTTTTCTTACCTGGCTAACTCAACTCTTTTTTTTTTTCAGTCCCTGGGTCTTTTCCCCACAGAGTGTAATGTAATTAAGCATGTCATGATTTCTATGTTTCTGCTTACTCAGTTCTCTATGAGATCTCCATGAATCTTATTCCTCCTTCCATTCAAAAATCACTCTCTAGATGTCTCCCTCTCCACAAATGAGATACAGAAAGTAAAAGCAATAAGAGTTGTGGTATGATAAGAGTGTGATATTGCCCTGGCTGGTCTGGCTCAGTGTATAGAACCTCAGCCTGCGGACTAAAGGGTCCAAGGTTCAATTCTGGTCAAGGGCACATGCCCAAGTTGTAGGCTTGATCCCCATTAGAGGGCGGGCAGGAGGCAGCCAATCAATGATTCTTATCATTGATGTTTCTCTCTCTCCCTCTCCCTTCCTCTCTGAAATCAATAAAAATATTTTTTAAAAAAAAAAAACAGAGTGGCTGATATTTAATGAATTTGTGCTGGAAGGAATTATAAAAATAATGAATTTTTATAAAACTGTTAACAAAAACAATGATGGTGGGAAAATTCATTTTTACTCCCCTCTCCTCTAACTTTTAAACATTCTTCTTATAATTCAAAGCCTGAGTCAAGTTCTAGCTTCTCTTTATGTCTCCCCTGATCTTTCTCATTTTCCCAAACATAACTCTCTTTTGTAGATAAACCTTCCCCCCACACACAAAACACACATTCTCTCTCTCTCTCTCTCTCTCTCTCTCTCTCTCTCTCTCTCTCTCTCTCTCTCTCTCTCTCTCTCACACACACACACACACACAAAAACAAAAAACAACTCCCATATTACCTTATGAAATTCGGGTATCATGGGTCCATGTTTAGTTTCAAATTATAGCAAGGGCTATAAAAATAAAAAGAAGAGTGAGAATCATTTTGAAGGAAGAATTATCAATATCGTAGACTAATTTGAGGAAGAGGCTACAGTCAAAAGTGACTGTAGAATCAACTTTATTGAGAGAATAGTGGTCATATTAAGAAGAGAGGTTTTACTTATCAGATAAACCATGCTAAGGAAATAATCCAACTTGAACATTTTATCTGTGAATAAAATATTTGAAAAGCAGTGTGCTTTGATATCCCAAAGCTTCAAAAGACATTCCTTGATACATTTGTTTTGGAAAAGGAAATGTCTTACTGGGATCTAAAAGTGCATTTCCTCTATTTCCAATAGTGTCTCAGATGGACCAAACATTGGTGGTTTCAGCATATGACCTTGACTTTTAAAGATAAAAATTAGGATATTTGGAGAACCAAAATGGCGGCATAAGGTACAAACCTGTACGTGCTGCTCCCCACAACAACATTAAAACCACAACTATAAGACAAAACAGCTATCATCCAGAACCACGGGAAAGTTGACCGAGTGGAAGTTCTACAACTAGAAGGAAATAAAAAAGTGCATTGAGACCGAATAGGAGGGGAGAGGCGCCAAGAAGAGAGGTATAGAGTCGCGTGAGGCAGCTGCACCTGGGTGCGCAGTTTCTTTCAATCGGAAGGGGATACAAGCTCTCGAGCGCACTGAACTCATTTACCTCGAGACGCTGGGGTCCCAGGCTCCTGCAGGGAGAAACAGGACTGTCCTGCAGCGGGTCAGAAAGTGAGGGTGACTTCCTCACAGAGCTGCTCTCAGGGATCATTGTGGCGGTGGGAGCACACAGCACTCAGGGAATCAAGGAAACATGGAGTCCAAGTCGCGGAGACATGACGACACCATTGTTTGCTCTGCCCTGGTGTCTCCCTGAGACCCCACCCCACTCAATTCACATCCCCTCCCAAGCTGTGTTCGGCGGCACAAAGGAGGCACCTGCGTTTCTGCAACCGAACAACCTGCAGCTGGATCAGAGAGCTCCAAAACTTCCAAACTACAAACAAAGCAGAGAAATCTGTTGATATCACTGTAGCAGTTCTTCTTATAGACACAGCGGCTCCTCGCAGTCAGCCAAAAATGCGAAAACAAAGAAACATGTCACAAATGAAAGAAATGGAGGAAAGCAAACGAATGGAGGACATAGAGTTCAGAACCACAGTTATAAGATTACTCAAGAATCTTCTACAAACCTCCAAGGAACTTAGTGAGACCTTCAAGGACCTTAATGAGAATGCCAAACAAATGGAAGAGGACCAGTCAGAAATTAAACATACACTGACTGTAATAAAGAATAATATACAGAGATCCAACAGCAGATGAGAGGATCCCAAGAATCAAGTCAAAGATCTGAAATATGAAGAAGCAAAAAACACTCATCCAGAAAAGCAAAACGAAAAAATAATCCAAAAATATGAAGATAGTGTAAGGAGCCTCTGGGACAACTTCAAGCGTACCAACATCCGAATTATCAGGGTGTCAGAAGAAGAGAGAGAGCAAGATACTGAAAGCCTATTTGAAGAAATCATGACAGAAAACTTCCCCTACCTGATGAAAGAAATAGACTTACAAGTCCAGGAAGTGAAGAGAACCCCAAACAAAAGGAATCCAAAGAGGACCACACCAAGACACATCATAATTAAAATGCCAAGGGCTAAAGACAAAGAGAGAATCTTAAAAGCAGCAAGAGAAAAACAGTGAGTTACCTACAATGGAGTACCCATACGACTGTCAGCTGATTTCTCAACAGAAACCATGCAGGCCAGAAGAGAGTGGCAAGAAATATTCAAAGTGATGAATAGCAAGAACCTACAACCAAGATTACTCTACCCAGCAAAGCTATCATGTAGAATTGAAGGTCAGATAAAGAGCTTCACAGACAAGAAAAAGCTAAAGGAGTTCATTACCACCAAACCAGGATTATATGAAATGCTGAAGGATATTCTTTAAGGGATAAATACCACATGATCTCACTCATTTGTGGAATATAATGAACAAGATAAACTCATGAACAAGGACTGATCCAGAGACAGACAGGCATTGATTGGACTGTCGGGCCTTGGAGGGAAGGTAGGGGAGGGTGGGGGTAAGGGGAAGAGTTCACCCAAAGGACTTATATGTAAGCATATAGGCCTAACCAATGGACATGGCAAGAGGTGGGGGTGGTTGAGGGCATGAGCGGGCCGGGGGGGGGGGGGGGGGGGGTAGGGGATAACGTGGGGATAAGGACACATATGTAATATCTTAATTTAAAAAATTAAGAAATCTAAAAAAAAATTAGGATGTTTGAGTTAGTTAATATTGAAAACTAATATATTAGCATCCATCTGGTTCTAGGAATTTTAAAATGTCTCAGCACTGCTTTTTTCTCACTACCAATTTTTATCACTTATTCACCTTTGATTTGCCTGCCTCTTAAGGAAACTAGAAGTTCAGTGCCATTCACACTGGCAACAGGCTTCCAGACTTGGGAGTCACATTTCCTCAACACTTTAAGTGCCAGTGCTGTTTCCCACACGTTCGTCAGCACTGGGTATAATTTCAGAAACATTATTATATAAACTTAGAGCAACAAGCAAATTTTTCTTTGTCTTTCCTTTTCCATTTTATTTTTTCTTTCTTTTTTTGTCTCATAAAATGTAAATCTTCTAAAAATAGGCTTAATGCTCTTGCTTATGGCCCTTCTCATTTATTTACATTGCATGTCTATAAAAAATTTTTAAAAGAATAGATTATTTGCCTGGCCAGCATGGCTCAGTGGTTGAGCATCGACCTATGAACCAGGAGGTCATGATTCAATTCCCGGTCAGGGCACACACCCAGGTCGCAAGCTCAATCCCCAGAAAGAGGCAGCCAATTAGTGATCTCTCTCATCATTGGTGTTTCTATTTCTCTCTCCCTCACCTTTCCTCTGAAATAAATAAAAATATATTTTAAAAAGTAAATAAAATAAAAGATTATTCTGTTGCAGTAATTCTCTCCCATTGTCATACCCTCTTCCAATCTCTAATCTTCATGCTACCACCTCTCTTAAGGAATGTGCAAAAGCTTCCGATTTGCGTGAACTCCAAATTATTTGCAGTATCTCAGTGATACCCAGAAAGCTTCATGTGTTAAACTCCCATATATTTGGATTTTCTTCTTGTATATTTACTGCTGCTGACACTTCTATTGAATTTAGAAGCACTAACATCATCTTCAGTGGTGATTGACTTGGAAGTTATAAAGGATATAGTTGAATTGAAGAACTCTGACCTTTCTCTGAGGTCACTAATCAAATGTTATGACTTACCTTATGAAAAACTGGAGTCACACAAAGGACAGCATAACTTTTTCTCCCTTCAGGTTGTAATATAATTCATGAACAACCGTCAGGATTTTCTCAAGGTATTTCCACAATGTAAGAAGTTGCTTTGAAAGGCCTGGGTAGCATTACCTGGATGAGTCCTGACCTAGATTCCTAAGACAAGCAGGCCCACTGCTCTCCGCTCCCTCTCAGACAAACAGAAATCTGATCCTTAAGCACAGAAAGCTGTCACGATTTGTGACCTTCACTGTGAGGGATAGAAGCTGAGCCAAAGCAGACAGAATTACCTCTTACCTCAAGGAAAGTCACTCCAGAGGTCACTTTCAGGACAATGCGAGGACAGGTGCCCTCCTGCTTCTTTGCCCTGGTAGGCCTTTCTGTTGGCTGATTTATCCGTTCGAGCATATGCCCTGCTCCCGTAATTCAAAGACAACTCATCCGACACTGGATGAGATCAAGACTGGGAGCCACCGGAGACTGGTTCCTGTGAAGGAAAATTATGTCAGCCGCAGGCAGGTCAGGGACTGAGGGCATCAAATGAAATCGGCTTAGGTTTTTGAATTTAGGGTCATCATCTGTGTAATAAATATGGATTAAAAAATGTTGATTTGCTTCCCATTTGCCTGGTTATGTAGATGTGTTGAAATATATGAATTACTGCAGGTCAGTAACCTAATGCAGTTTACCCAATTATCCCAAGTAGTTATTTTATTTCATTGCTTCTAAAAATAATTTATTGCAAGGAGTTTTGTTTATGCTTTATTATTTAACCTTTAATTTGCAGTGATTTTATAAGTGTAAAATTGTTCACTTGTTTATAATATTTTCCACTGCACTTGGCAGATTATATCTCTAGCATTCTTCTCTTTTCTCTACTTAGGTGTACATACATGTTCCCATGATGTATTTAAACATTCCCTGGAATTCAGCCAAATCACTTTTATTCATTCATTTTAATTTGCTTTCCTACTCTTAGGTAAAAGGCAATTAGTTAAAACAAAACATTTTCAGATTTAATTAAAATTTTAAAAGTCTTTTGTCAGCTTATTTCTTAATAACAAATTTAAGACATGTATTAAGTGCTATAGGATATTACTTACATCATTTTTAGAAAGCCATGTGAGTTGGGTTTAGTAACAACCACATATTTAATTTTATTACATTAGTATTATGTCGGATCCTTCTTCACATGATCAATGTATGCAGAATTTTGATAACCTTTATAGAATTATGAATCTCCATAGAAGAAAATGCTAAAGTAAAAATATTAGGAGAAATCATGTGTTTGAACTACTAAATGAAAAGCTACCAATTGTTTTTATTATATTATATTTACACTAGAGGCCCGGTGCACAAAAATTTGTGCACTTGGGAGGGAAGGGGGGTTCCCTCAGCCTGGCCTGTGCCCTCTCGCAGTCTGGGACCCCTTGAGAGATAACGCCCTGTTGGCTTAGGCCTGCTCCCTGGTGGCAGAGGGCAGGCCCAATCCCTAGGTGCAGCCCCTGGTCGGGCTCAGAGCAGGGCCGATTGGGGAGTTGGGGCGCCGCCCCCTGTCATGCACAGAGCAGGGCGGATCCGGAGGTTGCGATGCCACCCTCAGTCATGCTCAGGGTAGGGCCGATTGGGGGGTTGGGGCACCGCCCCCTGTCACACTGAAGGCAGGGTTGATGGGGAGGTTGCGGCACCACCCCCTGTCACGCACAGAGCAGGGCCAATCAGGGGGTTGGGGCGCTGCCCCCTGTCACACACAGAGCAGGGCCCATCAGGGGGGTTGGGGCGCCATACCCTGTCATGCACAGAGCAGGGTCGATCAGGAGTTTGGGGAGCTCCCCCCGTCACGCACAGAGCAGGGCCCATCAGGGGGTTGGGGAGCTCCCCCCTGTCACTCACAGAGTAGGGCCGATAGGGGAGTTGGGGCGCCGCCACTGTCACACTCAGGGCAGGGCCGATGGGAGGTTATGGCTCTACCCCATCACACACAGAGCAGGGCCCGTGGGGGAAGAGGGTTGGGGCGCTGCCCTCTATCACCCACAGAGCAGGACCAATCAGGGGGTTGGGGCGCTGCCACTCTCACACTCAGGGCAGGGCCAATGGGGAGGTTATGGCTCTACCCTGTCACACACAGAGCAGGGCCGATCAGGGGGTTGGGGCGCCGCACCCTGTCATGCACAGAGCCGCAGGGCGATCAGGGGGTTGGGGAGCTCCCCCCTATCAGGCACAGAGCAGGGCTGATCATGAGGTTGGGGCACCTTCCCCTGTCAGGAACAGAGCAGGACGGATAGGGAGGTTGTGGCCACGCCCCCTGTCACACACAGAGCCGCAGGGCGATCAGGGGGTTGGGGAGTTACCCCCTGTCATGCTGATCCCGGTGCCGGGAGGCTTTCGACTCTGCTGACCCTGGTGCTGGGAGGCATATTACCCTTTTACTATATAGGATAGAGGCCTGGTGCATGGGTGGGGCTGGCTGGTTTGCCCTGAAGGGTGTCCTGGATCAGGGTGGGGGTCCCCCCTGGGGTGCCTGGCCAGCCTGGGTGAGGGGATGATGGCTCTTTGCAGCTGATCACACACCCTTCAGGATGGGGGTCCCCACTGGGGTTCCTGGCCAGTCTGGGTGAGGAGCTGAGGGCTGTTTTCAGGCTGGGGGTGACTGAAGCTCCCAACCGCTCCTTTTTTTCTTTTCTTTTTTTATTCTGGTTAATGGCACTATATTGTCAATATGTAGTTAGAGAGAGAGGATATAGGACAAAGGTGACCTCTGCTGTAGTATCTTCTACATTTCTTTACTTTTTCCTTTCCATTAATGTTTTAAACGAAACATGTATGGTGGCTGGTAAGGTTACAGGATCAAACTATTTTTTAATTATATCTACTTGTCTACATTTACACCCAAAATGAGTTCCCTAGTGTCTGTAAATATTACTATGACAAATAACAGTCCCATATTAATCCCCTATACCAGCCGTGGGCAAGCTATGGCCCGCGGGCCGGATCCGGCCCGTTTGATATGAATAAAACTAAAAAAAAAAAAAAAGACCGTACCCTTTTATGTAATGATGTTTACTTTGAATTTATATTAGTTCACACAAACCCCCCATCCATGCTTTTGTTCCGGCCCTCCGGTCCAGTTTAAGAACCCATTGTGGCCCTTGAGTCAAAAAGTTTGCCCACCCCTGCCCTATACCAACTAAGCTTCAATCCCAAAAAAATCAGACCAGCTAGAGGGATGGTCTCATCACCAATGACCCCAACTCATCCTTATTTAGGGAATCATAACCTATCTTAATAGGCTCAAGTACATTTAATGACAGAATTAGTGCAGCTTTAAATCTGAGAAGTTCCTTAGGCTTCCAAAACTCTGGAATAGTTTTGTTATTCAGATAAAAACCCCTGCCCTGCATGTCAATTTCAACTTAACCAAGCCTAAATAGTACAGGATTTCATCATGATTTTGATTGCTTCTTTTACTGTGCTTATCGAAATTTAAGGAATTTTACTTTTTCATGATTAATGGGCCTTACATTTTAATGAATTACATTGCAGTTGCCTTTGGTTTATATTTTTCATAGTTATGAAGACATTGCAAAACTTAACAAATGTCTAAGGAAAGTAGCAATTATTCCTAATAATGTACAAAGTATCTTATGTAAATATATGAAGATTTCACAAAGAAACAAGTATAAGCATATTCTGAATGCATAAGCTTATACAAGTGTCCTGCTTTTGATTCTTAGAATTAGTTGTATGTACATTTAGGGTTTGTTTTTGTTTTTTTGCCAAAAATAACCTAAGAATTACAGTTGGAGCCCAACCTAGCATGTTGAATCACATATTTAGAAACAATATAGCTTGAGGAAACCAAATTAATCATACAGAATAGAAGTTTTCATTCTGGAGTGAATGGAAGGACTTCAGAGAACCCATGAGCCCTATTGTATAGAAGACAGATTTTTTTGTGTTCTATGGTAATGGACCTTAATTACAAGTAGAGACTTAATGGATTTGAAAACACAAAAATAATTTAAAATCACACTTGGGGCAATCTATATATATTAAAGGCTAATATGCTAAGTGTCCCTCCTTCCGTCTGGTTGCTATGACACGCACTGACCACCAGGGGGAAGATGCTCAATGCAGTAGCTGCCGAGCTGCAGTGACTTGGCAGAAAACAGAGAGGAGGGAGCCAGACTCCTCACAGGGCTGCGCGATTCCACCTCGGCCATGGGCTGTGTTGTTGCAGGGGCACTGTCGGCCCTGAAGCTGGTTTACTGCACCCTTGCATTTGTGTTCCACACCCTTTATGACAGCAACTTTGCAGAGCACCCTCTTGCACTCCGGGACCCCTCGGGGGATGTCAGAGAACTGATTTCAGCCCAATCCCCACAGGCCAGGCCGAGGGATCCCACCTGCCGGAGGGACCCTGCTCATTCCACAGACACCTTTCGAGCCATGGCTCCACCCCAGGTGCAGCCAGCTAGGGAGGGACAGCGGGAGGTTGGCTCCAGGGCATGTCCGGCCTGTCTCACCCAGTCCTGCCCTGCCGGCCACCTTCTAATTAATTTAATTTCAATGTGCACGAATCCGTGCACCAGGTCACTAGTGCTTATATAATCCAGGAGTCCAAATTCTATTTTACCCTTTCCTCACACAGGATGTCTGAGGCAGCTATATATTATGAAGATTCTTCTGGCCCACACCAAGCAGGGTGGGTGTCACGTAAATGTAGATTCTAGTCTAGGCTCACAGACTCATTGACCTTTTGACCTTAGTGCATCATTTAACATAGTTACTCTTTTTTTAAAATTCATAAAATGATGATGCTAATTATCTGCCTACAAAGATCATAGGACATAATGAATGAGTAAACACATAATAAAATTATGAAATGCTATATAAATGTAAGGAATTACTGTGACTGTGTTGCTTGAGATTTTGCTATTAAAAGGTACAGTCTACAGAAAATTGCACAAGGCAGTCAAACAGTAGTGAGCTGTTTTAGGAAACACTTTTTAAATTCCACTTTCTCAAATTTTCAAATTTATCATACCTTTGAGCTTTAAACTTTGCCGAATACATTTTAACATTTTTTAAAACTTTTCAAAATCAGCACTAATGTTCCTAGAGCTATAAAAACACGATGTTCCAACTGCACTTTTTTATAAGCTTTGTACCCTTTTCTTGGTTTTATTGCCAAAACAACGCATGGAAACAAAAGATGCAGAAAAGATATGAAAGGAAGTAACGACTGCTGAGCAGTTATCCTGTAGATGAATAATAGACAAGTACATAAACAGATGCAAGCCTAACACGGATGCAAAATGAATGCGAGGAATCAAACAGCAAAAGCAGTTACAAAGTTAGGCATTGGGAGTGGGCATTCATCTCCCTGGGAAGATGCTCTATTGCTGACATTACAAAATCTCTCTTCACTGTAATATAATCATTGCTTTATGTCTCTATCTCCTTTTGACAGTTAAAAAGAAAGAAATTAAAAAATGTTAAGACCTTAAGCAAAGCATGCTAACTTTTATAAGCTGTACTCCTATGATACTTCAACAGGCATCTGGAAATTGATTACCATGTGTACATACATAAAATATGTAGCATATCAACTAATACTTTCTTCAAATAGTGCAAAACTGCTACTTGGATTATGTTCTTACTATGAATTACCTGAGTTGGTTAACTGAATTCACCTATTCTTTAATTTTTCATAAATCTGTAAAATTCTGATTTTATTCTGAGTAATAGATATGTTTATCATTTACTGAATATCATGTGCAGTTAACATAGATTTTTCTCTTTTCATCTACTATAAGATCTTTGACTAGTTTAATAGTTTGAGCTGTAGAGTCCTCATAATACCTGAATTTAGATTATAACTGTTAATATAAGATTTTCAAGCTTTACAATAAAAGATACAGGTGCAATACAATTTAAAATCTTTTAAGTAGGAATAAAGAGATCAAAGTGAACAGTTAAAACGGTAGAGTTGAGAATAAGGAAAAATTCTGTAAGCTTGCACCATAATGTGGTGAATCTAATTTCAAAAATTTAGAGTGATATTATTGTGAAGTTAAATGACTTTGGGTGCTTCGGTATAGCCACACATATGGGAGATTCACAGGTGTGGGTACACCATCCTTGTCTTCTTATAACTCAGTTGGGTTTGGCAGGTGGAGACAGTGGTCTAGTCTGGTTTAAAATCAGTAAGGTTGGCACAGGTCTTGTGATGCACTGGCACTTCTGGGCCAGTAGCAAAGATGCCAAGAATATTCCCGCCCGCCAGCCTGATCCAGGGAAATTGGGCTGAGAAGCTAGGGGAGGACCCACTACCCCACAGACATCCAACATAGAGAATACTGCCTGAAACTTCCCTGCCTAGAAATTTCATCTCTACTTCTCTGTTCCCCACAGAAGAGAAAAGCTTTAACCCTCTGTCCTGTACTATTTTGAGAATGAGTATTTGCTATAGGCATTAATGAGTTTCATTCTTATTAAATCAGAAAATATACTTTAAAAAAAAGAATATTTTAGTAGAGTCAAATATTTGGCCCTGGGATTAGTGGAAAGCAAGGCAAAAAAAATAACTTTTCATTACTTCTTACTTTTTATAAAAGGAAGTTCATGGGTTTAAGAAAAACATGTTACTTTCACCAACTTCTGACAGATCTTATTGTATGGTTCTATATAGAGAGACTACAACCAACTTAATAGACATGTTCAAAATGTGTTAACATTGCCCTGGCCAGTGTGGCTCAGTTAGTTGGAGCGTTGTCTGCACCAGAGGGTCTCAGGTTCGATTCTTGGTCAATGTTTCCTTCCCTTCCCTTCCCCTCCCTTCCCTTCCCTTCCCTCCCCTCTCCTCCCCTCCCCTCCCCTCCCATCCCCTCCCCTCCTCTCCTCTCCTCCCTTCTCCTCTCCTCTCCTCTTCTCTCTCTCTCTCTCTCTCTCTCTCTCTCTCCCCCTCTCTCCTCCCCCCCCTATTCCTCCCTCTCTGAAATCAATTTTTTTAGAGGGGGAAAAAATAAGAATAGGGCCTCACATGGAAACTGCTAAAAAAATTTTTAAAAAATGTGTTAACATGAAAATGACTCAGGTTTCAGTGATATATATAGTAATAAAAGTGCTTTCAATAATTATAAATTGTATTGGAGACTACAGAGTTATGTTTTATGTTCAAATTAGTATTGAATGAATAACATTTACTGAGCACTGCAAAGATTATAATATACAGGTGAAAAGAAAAAAACTTACTGTTTATATCATCTTAAGTAGGTAAACTTAAAATGATAATTTTTAATATTTGTTGCCAAATTAGTTAGTAATGCATATTTTCATATCTCAGATTATTGCAGGATTTATTCCTCCACAGAAACAATTTTGTTGCTATCAGACTCGTTTCCGATTCTTATTGAAAACACCTTGGCTTTGTTATTATTTTTTTAATCCTCAGCTGAGGATATTTTCCCATTGATTTTTAGAGAGAGTGGAAAGGAGGGGGAGAGACACAGAGACAGAAAAATATTGATATGAGTGCGACACATCAATTGGTTGCCTCCCACATGCACCCATACCAGGGCAGGGGATTGAGACTGCAACCCGGGTACGTGTCCTTGATGGGAATCGAACCTAGGACCCTTTAGTCCGTGGGCCAATGCTCTATCCACTGAGCCAAACTGGCTAGGGCTTGGATAAGTTGCATAAATGTTCTATGAATTAATATTCAAATGGCATTAAATTATCTTGAATAAATTGTCAAGTATTAGGAAAAAATAAAGTATATATATTTATTACACTTACTAAAATCAATATTTTCTCATACTATTGGCTATTTGGTGGTACACTGTCACATTAATAGGTTGAACATACTACATTAAAGAATAAATGCCTCATTTATTAGCAATTTCACAGCCAGCTTCTTGAAGGGTGTGGGGGAGGCAATACATAAACCAGAAAGTAATAAAATAATTTTAGAAAGGGAGGGAGGGAAGAAGGAGGGAGAAGTAATCTATGAATAAATTGAGCATACCATTCATAACTATGTTGTTCTGTTCATTTCTGTGAAGTCCATTTCAGTTTTATTTTATATTTATACATAAGTAATATATGTGAATATACTGTATAGGTATATATATGTTTAACAGAGTGACTGGTTATTATGAGTGATTAATATAGAAAAGCATTAGGCAAATGTAATGCTGAGCTGCAAGGTTTTACCTGTGACTTTAAAATGAACCTTGTTTACAAGAAAAGTATAAACAGGAAAAAAATCTCTGAAAGATGTTTCTCATACTCTAAACTTATTACTGGGTTTAGTAAGTGCTCCAGATTGGTTTATTGGTCTTCTACCACACTGCCAAAAATTTAAGAAAAATTTTGAGTAAATATTACAATAAGACTTAAGAAAGAAAAAAATTAAAAGAGGCCAAAAGGGGAAAAAAGGACTTAATATTAAATTCTGAATATGTGTATTACTCCTTTTCCTTTTTTTTCAGTGTCATTATGATAAATTATAAGTTTTGGAAGAAATTATTTATTGAAAGGATCGCTGGTTCCTCTTGGCTTTGCTAATATTTTCCAAAACTTTTGGCAGAAATAATAATTATATTATTTCTCCTTTTCTTTAATTGAGTTGGATACTCTCTTCAGTTTTCCTAGGAAAATTGTTCAGGCTTATTTGAGAAGTGATAATTTGATTTTTCTGTTGATAATTACTTCTTCTAGTGCTTGGTTCAAGTTAAACAATTATAATTCATTTTAAATGATGAATATGAAGTATTATTTGTTCTTTCACATTATAATTATAATTTGAAAAGTCTACAGCTGCAAAATACATACACCACTCTTTAAATTATATATTTAAATCAGGATTAAAATTTTTTATAAAAATTACCAAATAAGTGAATAAACTCGTTTTTAAATGTCATTTCAAAATCTAGCCTGAATTAGTAGTATCATAAATTGTGTGTGTATTGTCTGCAGTGTGTGACCATATAGTATATGGGTGCACATGAAGAGGTAAATACTGCAGAAATGGGGTTTGCTATTCATACATATCATTTACATTGCCACAAAATTTTATAGCTTCACATAACAGCCAAATTAGCTACAGGAAGCTAAACATTAATATATCGTCTTTTAAGTATGCAGGGTAGATAAGCTTTTTAGAGAAGAAATGGAAGTAGAGTTAAAGAAAATTAGTTGGCATTTTCAAATACACTTAACTCTTTAGTTGTTCTTTAATTCGCATGTTTTCTGATTACACTTTTAACAATTACCATATATACCATGCTGCAATGATTTATGGTTGTAAAATTACATGAGCCAGTATTATTTTCCAAAATAATGACCATATATTGGCATTCAAATTCACTGATGCTGATGAAATCCTGATAAAATTGATATAAAATAAGGTTCCAATGCTGATTTCTGAAGCCCTTCTCCGTTGTACAGAATAACAGTTTAGTTTCTTAATATCAAATTCTTTTGGCTGTTCCAAGTAAAACAGATGGTTAAGATAATTATAATGGAAATGGCATGCTGAGAAAACTGTGGAGAGACCATTCCATTCTTTTTTCTTTCCTGTTTCCTCTTTCTAAATGCAGTAAATAAAGGTATGGGACAATGAACAAAACATGCAAGTCAAAAAAGTGAGCTCTCCCCTTGACTCTGTGGAGATGGCCTCAGATCCAGTCGTTGACCTCTGTGGGTCTCAGTTTCCTCTTCTGTAAAGTGAAGAGGAGGAACTTGTTTACCTGGTGGCCCACCAGTACCCAGTAGAACCTCAGCATCCACCTGGGAGAAGCTTCCTGGAGGAAAAGTCAGTCTGAGCGGAGGAAAGAGGTTTCCTTCAAAATCAAAGTTACTTTTTTGTTGACCAAAAGAATTTTTATGCAAAAAGCATTTCAAATGAGTTTAAAACAGAGCAGAAATGAATCTGAAACGCCTAACGTATGCTTTTTCAGCACTTTCTAGTAATTATGACAATTTAGGTGGTTATGTAAATTACACAATTCTTGTAAAATGACATAATTATGAAATGTTGGGGCAGAAACAGAAAAGGATTACTTTGCTTTAAAGTGAATACTGCAATGATATACGATTGGTAATATACCCGCTCTATCACCTTTTCTAAATCCCTTGGGATTTTACTGTTGTTAATGGAAAAGTATTAATAAGAAGCAACTCTTCAAGGGCATAGATTGGATAAAAACTGTTTAGGATGATATATTATGAGTATTCTTTGGACTTATTTTTATTGTTTGAATTCAGATGATTAAATCTATGTTTGCATAAACAACCCATTCACATGACACTATTTTCAAAAAGATCATCTTTATTCCTAACAATTAATTTGGCATTTGGAGCACTTAAGTCACTGAAAACAATATTTGTAATAAGTATTTCACTTAATATTGTGTGGTTCATGTTTTTCAGAAGAGGGATATTGTATTGAGGAGATATTGCTAAGGTAGGGACAAGAACTTTAAGAACCAAAACAATGTATATGTGTATTTGCAATATTCATAAATCCCACTTACTTTTGGTGACTAGTATATAAAATTTCTTTTTCCTTTTATTTTTATTTTTAATATATTTTTTATTGATTTTAAAGAGGAAATTTAGAGAGACATAGAAACATCAATGATGAGAGAGAATCATTGAACAGCTGCCTCCTGCATTGATCTGTTGCCTCCTGCACAACCCTCATTGGGGATCCAGCCCTCAACCTGGCCATGTGCCCAGACCCGTAATCGAACCATGACTTCCTGGTTCATAGGTCCATGCTCAACCACTGAGCCACACCAGCCATGCTTTTTCCTTTTAAATTTGTAGTTAATGCCTAATCCTTCATTAGCCAATCAGTTAGCATGACAAAGGCGTAAGTAAAGGTGTTTGTGAGGTGAGGTGGAGGTCCTTATTTTCTTTAATTGACTTTTTCTTCACATTGGACAGTTTCATCCCAAGGAGAGACAGAAGGACAAACTCTTAGTAAAATGATTGCTACTTGCTTAGCAAGGAGTATCATGAAGATGCCATGCTTTCTAGCATTTTTAGTTTCTTGTGTTGAACCCAAAATAGGTGCACTTCTCAACCGAAGGATCACAGTTGAGTTCAGTTGTGATCTCGGGAGTTGAAAGAGCCTTCTTTTTGGTTTTCTTTCCCTTCCTGGGGGTACGAGTGGGCAGAACATGGAGAGGGGTAGGCACTTTCCTCTCCATCTACCTGTGGATGTGCCCTACTCACTCTCCCTACTCTAGTTCCAAATTCTTGACATTTAGATCATTTGCCTCGGAACTATCTGCCCTTCCCCCTCACCTCTGTATAGCTTATATTTCATATTCTTAGATCATCATCATCGTTAAGTGATTTATACAGGTGTATAGAGTATTCATTTCAATAGATACAAATGCATTCCTACTTTATTACAGCAGGAAATTAATCACAGCACCTCTGACTAAGAGAATAGTCATTACTGAGCTGTAGGGACCTTTGATGGGGGAGGACTTTCTCTAATCACACCCTCTCACAGCTAAGAAAACAAAAGGAGCTAGTAAGAGCTTTTATCTCACTAAGTTTTCCACTCGGAGCAATGAAAAATGAGGCCTGCGGCTCAAAGGGACATCAAAAAGAAAATTCTGAGACTCAAGGGGAAAGAAAAAAGGGCATTGGCATAAATTCTGGCTTTAAAAAATAGGAACATCCTCCCTTGGCTAAGCTAGGAATTACAAAGAAAAAGAAAGACAGAGAGACTTTTACACTTCTTTTCACTCAGCCCCTTCAGATGGTCCCACTTGTCCTTAGCTAACCAGACTAGTGTGGAGAATTGTCTGAAAAAAATCATGTCCCCACTACTTCCTTTCCATGTGCCTTTTCTTTTCTCTTTCCTGCACATAGCTTAAGGCAAGCCTCTTTTGATACATAAGTTTGCATTGTCTCAAGGGCTTCATGTGTTCCCCTCTGTCTTCCACTGTAGCCAAGACACCTCAAGAAATGATTTCTCCTTTTTGCAACCATACAGGCAAAATATCAAGCATGGATAACAAGCGTGAGTGGTCTTTGTGCAACAAAGACAAAATGCTATTTTAAAGTGGCCAGCAGATTAGTCCTGTTGCTCTGGATGTGGTCTAGATCTTAAAAATGTTGGAGCTTGGAAACTGACACCCTAGGGCTTGTAAAGAATGTTTGCTTCTAAGGGGGAGCCTGGAATTTGTCCTTAAAGCAGGCGCACCCATCATTCTGGGAGTTGTTCTTTAGTGAGCACTTTTTAGTCTTACAAGTACCCCTTCCTGGCTTTGAGATAAACCTTGAACTCATAAAATAATCAGACAATGTACCCTAAATATTAACTGTTCTGTTTAGTTATGTATTTTGAGTGCTTCCTTGGCTGGACTATGCCCTTGAAGAAGTTAGTGTCTTGCTTTTCAAATTAGAGTTTTGAGGAGGTTCTCTCTTGGTGCATGTTAATGCCAGGTAGGGTAAGACTGACTCACACAGATATTGAGAAGAAGCATTTGGTCTGCTTTAAAGATGCCTTGCCTTTGTCTCCAAGGTCTGGATCACTCTATATAATGGGATAGGAGTTTTCTCTGGAAGAAAATGCATGATCTCACTGCCAATCATCTAAGTTCAAGTAAAAATAAGTCAAGCCTGGATACCCAAGGAGGATTAAATTGTTGTTGTTTTCTCTTTCTCTCAAACTTTCTCTGCACCTTGAAGGGAGGGGATTTTGAGAAGTCATTTGTCTACAGAAGACACGTGGTTTCGGAAACACCAAAGCATTGAAGGACTGAGGATAAAGCGTGCTGGCTATGGCTTCTAGAGGAGGGACACCTTATATCCACTTTAACCTTTTATTTTTCTTCATTTATTTCCATTCTCTTAAATATTTAATTTCGTCATATGGGAGGGGAATTAACAGAAAAGCAGAAGGATGCAGGAGTACACAATCTGAAGTGATCCTGAGCTGGTTGGGGTGGACCAGTAGAAGAATCTGGTCTGCAGGTGATAAGCACCAGGCAGAATTGTGTGCCATGAAAGCATCCCTCAGAATTTTCAGAAGTCCCAGCAAAAAATTTCAATAAAACCCATCAACTTCTCTCAGATCCTTAGGTTGGGGCATAGGCCAAATTGAACATTGTTAGACATACTTGATAAGTTTGGGATATTTGAATAATATTGTTGATATGCTGCCAACACTATGTTTTTCTTAGAAATGTCAAAATTGGACATCACTAGACTTTTCTTTTTTCTCTTTGAAAATTATGAACATAATTATCTTTAATTACAATCACAATATAGTGAAACTACAGGCATTAGTAGGGAATATAAGACAGTGATTTGTTCTAAGCAATGTTTTCCCTGGATAGAAGAAAATTACCTTCTATTCCATACCAACATACATATTTACAGAAATCTACACACAAACACCTAAAATTTAATTTTACAATAGCCTATATTTTACAGATCTTTCATGAATTGCTGATATAGTCAGTTCTTCAATGTGTTAATAGATTAATATTGAATAGCTTTAAAGAATATTATGAAAAAATACAGCATCATCTGAATAGTCATTTAAAAGTAGATTCTTGCTTTATCCAGTTTGTCAACCTAAAATGACCAACAGACTCCACACTTAACCTCCAGAAGGATTATAGTAATAACTAGAGGCCTGATGCATGAAATTCGTGCAAGAGTAGGCCTTTGCAGCCACGGTTGCCTGGATCCCTCCCTGCAACCGGAGCGGCTACCTCAAGGCTGCCTCAATCCCGCGGCTGCAGTCCCGGCTTCATCCCAGAAGGAAATCCAGAAGGACGTCTGGTCTAATTAGCATATTATGCTTTTGTTATTATAGATGAAGATACAAATGATTATATAGCAATTAGTTAACTGTTGTGAAGAAATGTATAACAGACCTAGATGTCAGGGACATAACTCATCTGGTAGTAGAGGAAGAAAGATTGCACTGAGGTATTTGATCTTAGAAGAATATAGGAAGAGGGTAGTTTTCCAGGCAGATAAAATAGCATGTGTGAGAATAGGAAAGTAAACAGCAAAGAGAATAAAAAGAGATAAAACTCATGAGGGTAATCTGCTGATCTAGCAAGTTTAGTTTAGTCTGAAATGTAACATATTTAAATACTTTTGAACCTGTATTGCTTTAATAAAATGTGGCAATGTTGTTAATGTTACAGTAATTCTCTGGTTATGCCATTTTTTCACTGGGCATAGTTTAGTTATTGCCCCATCTTATCTTGATGTCATTAATTTACAATCCTTTTTCTTTTATGAAGGATTTTTGACTTTACAGATTACCTCACATAATAATTCTCCTGTAATGACTTTTCATCAGAACAGCTTTGAAAATACATACTTTTTTTTCAGACAAGATTTCTTTTTCTCCCAGTGAAATGACTTTTTCCCCAAAAATACACTCAGTGTCTAGACCATAAGAAGTATTATATTGACATTACTGTTTTAAGCAAAAATGCATTCACCAATTTATGGGAAGTCACATTTTCTAATAAAATAAGTCATATGAAATAAATTTGAATAGTGTGAATTTGCCAAGTGAGGGATTAAAGAGGACTACTTTTTTTATAGCACTTTAATCTAATCCTCCTGTTTCTAAGCAGTCTTGTGTTAAACATTTGTTTTGTCCTGGCTCTTGGTCTATTACTTTATTTTTTTAAAATATTATTAGTGCAGTTTTATGTTTACAACAAAAGTGAGGAGAAGATACAGAAATTTTCCATGTCCCCTGAGGCTAACACACATGCAGAACCTCTCCCATTATCAATACCCCCCACCAGATTGGTACATCCGATATAAGTGATGAACTTACACTGATACAGCATAATTACCCAAAGTCCATAGTTTACATTAAGTATTTTTAAAATATATTCTTATTGATTTCAGAGAGGAAGGGAGAGATAGAAACATCAATGATGAGAGAGAATCATTGATCAGCTGCCTCTTGCATGCCCCCCACTGGGGATCGAGCCCGCAACCTGGGCATGTCTCCTTGACCAGAATCGAACCTGGGACCCTTCAGTCCGCAGGCAACGCTCTATCCACTACACCAAACCAGCTAGGGCTACATTAAGTTTTGTTTTGGTATTGTGTATTCTATGTGTTTCAACAAATGTATAGTGACATGTGTCCTCCTTTATAGCACCATACAAAGTATTTTCATGGCCCCCAAAATACGCTGTGCTCCACCTATTCATCCCCCGCTCCCCTCTAACCCTTCTTCTCTAACAAAACTATTGTCTCCACTTTCAGTATGATGTTGATAAGGAGTGGTGAAAAGACATCCTTGCCTTGTACCTAATCTTAGTGGGAGAGTTGTGGATTTCTCACCATTAAGTACTAGAGGCCTGGTGCACAAAAATGTGTGCACTCGGGGGGGCCCCTCAGCCCGGCCTATGCCCTCTCACAGTCTGGGAACCCTCAGGGGATGACCACCTGCTGGCTTAGGCCCGCTCCCCAGGGGATTGTGCCTAAGCTGGCAGTCAGACATCCCTCTGGCAGCCAAGGAGCCCTTGGGGGATGTCCACTTGCCAGCAGGGACCAGGCCTAAGCTGCAGTCGGACATCCTTAGTGCTGCTGAGGAGGTGGAAGAGGCTCCTGCCATCACTGCTGTGCTGGCAGCCGTTGGCCTGGCTTGTGGCAGAGCAGAGCTCCCCTGTGGGAGTGCACTGACCACCAGGGGGCAGACGCTCCTGCATTGAGCGTCTGCCCCCTGGTGGTCAGTGTGCATCATAGTGACCAGTCATTCTCAGTCGTTCTGCTGTTAGGGTCAATTTGCATATTACCCTTTTATTATATAGGATGATATTAGCTATAGGTTTTTGTACATTGTCTTCATCAAGGTGTGAAAATTGTCCTCTATTCCTAGTTTACTAAAAATTTTTATCAAGAATAGGTGTTGAGTGTTATCATATTATCTTTCTGCATCTGTTAATATGATCATGTGACATATTTATTTGTATGTTGATGTGATGGAGTATATTATTGATTTTCGGATGTTAAACCAGTATTGCATAAGTTAGATAAATCCCACTTGGTCATGGTGTATAATTTTTTCCATAGGTGTTTTTTGTTTTTTGTTTTATTCAATTTGCTTATACTTTGTTGAGGATTTGTTCACCAGAGTTTATGAGAGATAGTGTGCTGGGAGCCAGTCCATCCTTGCTGTTTCAAAGGACCTGGCATATATGACATACTGTTCTTAAAATGTTTGCTCACCTTCTTGGCACTATGTGTTTTAACCAAGGTCTCCTCTCTGAGAAAGGTTGTTTCCCCAGGTAGGGATTTTTTCCCTGAAGTCAGGGAGGGGATAAAACTCCTTAACTAAGTGCCAGGTGGGTAGTTAATCACTTTAACTACAAACAATCATGCTTAAGCTACATAATCTTTACTCCCTGGAATGGAGATAAGAAACGCCCTAACCTTTGTAATAGAGATTGATAGGATTGAATCAACTGGTATAAATACAGATGTAACAAGACAGCAAGAGACAGAACTTAGAATACAGAGCTTAGAACACAGAACCTACTCAGAACCTAGAGACAGAAGAACTTCGCTGGAGAGAACATGGCAAAAGATCCTGGACTGAACCTGACTACAGAAATTGGCAAGAGAAACTGACTAGAACCTGGTGACTGAACCTGGCTGGAGAACCTAGCGAGACAACATGGACACAGAACCTGGCTGGAGATCCTAAGCAGAACCTCTCTGGAGATCCAGACCAGAACTTGGCTGGAGATCCTGGCTGGAGATCCTGGCTAGGCTGCTGATCAACTGAACACTGCCTCCGTGTCGTTCCTTCTTCGCCGACTCCGTCCACGCCTTTGGGAACCCCTGTACCTGCTGGGGTTGGACCCCGGCAATAGTGGTCCATAGTTTTCTTTTAATGTCTTTGTCTAGTATGGGTATTAGAGTAATCTTGTTCTCATCAAATGAGTTAGGAAGTATTCCCTCTGCTTCTATCCTTTGAAAGAAATTGTAGAAAATTGGTATAGCTTCTCTCTTAAATGTTTGGTAGAATTTAGTCTTCTGTTTTTCAATAATTGGTTTATTTCATCAAATGTGTGGTCACAGAGTTGTTGATAGTATTCGTTCAATTTATATGCCACCTGCAGTGATGTACACTCTTTCATTTACTCATATTAGTAATGTGTAACCTCTCTCTTTTTCCCTTTGTTAGCCTGACTAGAGGTTTATTGATTTTATTGATCTTTTCAAAGAACCAGCTTTTGGTTTCATTAATTTTTCTCTATTTGATTTGCTGTTTTTAATTTCATTGATTTCTGCTCTAATTCTTATTATTTATTTTCTTTGACTTATTTTGATTTAACTTGCTCTTCTTTTCCTAGTTGGTTAAGGTGGAAACTCATATTATTGATTTTTACATCTTTCTTTTGTAATTCATGCTTTTGATGCTATAAATCTCTATCTAAACATAACTCTTGCTGAATTCCACAAATTATAAGTTGTGATTTCCTTTCAGTTTAGTTTTTCTTAGTCCCACGTGTTATTTAGAAGTGTAGTGTTTAATTTTCATCTATTTTGGAACATATCACTTGTCTTTCTGTTATTGATTTTTGGTTTAATTTCATTGGGACCTGAGAGCAGAAATTATATTATTAAGATTTTTTAAGCTGTGTTTTATTGCACCAAATTTTCATCTTGGTGAATATTACATGTAAGCTTGAGGAAAATATGGATTATCCTATTGTTCAATGAAGCCCTCTAGAGATGCCAATTATATCCAGTTGATTAATGGAATTGTTCAGTTTAACTATATTCTTGCTGAATTTCTGCTCGCTAGATCTGCTCACTTCTGAGAGAGAGAGATTAAAGCTTTCAACTATGATAGTGGATTCATCTATTTCTGCATGCAGTTTCCATCAGTTTTTGCCTCGTGTAGTTTGATGCTCTGTTGTTACATGCACACACACTACAATTCGTTATGTCTTCATGGGAAATTGATCCCTTTATCATTGTGTGATGCACTTTATCCCTGAAAACTTTTCTTGTTTTGAAGTCTACTCTGATATCAATATAGCTACTCTGTCTTTTGATTAATGTTTGCATAGTGTATTTTTCTCTATCCATTTACTAGTAATCTAAATGTGTCTTCATATTTAAAGTGGATTTCTTGTAGACAACATATAGTTGCATTGTGGTTTTTTTATTCACTCTGACAGTCTGTTTTATTTTTTGTTTAATTCTCATCTGAGGATATTTCCAATGATTTATAGAGAGAGTGGAAGACAGAGAGAAAGACAGAGAGAAATGTCGATGTGAGAGAAACACATCTATTGGTTGCCTCGTGCATGTGTCCCGACCAGACCCTGGGCCAGGGAGGAGTCTGCAACGAGGTACATGCCCTTGACCAGGAATTGAACCTGGGACCTTTCGCAGGTCGACACTCTATCCACTGAGCCAAGCCAGCTAGTGTTCTTTGTGTTTTAATTAGTGCATTTAGATCCTTGACATTTAAAGTGATTAATGATATTAGGTTAACATCTACCATAGTCATTACTGTTTTCTACTTGCTCTTATTCTTTGTTCCTATTTTTTTAATCTTTATTGTTGAAAGTATTGCATATGTCCCCAACTGCCCACTCCCCCCTGCCCCATTTTCCCTCCTAATCCACCCCAGGCCATCACCACACTATTGTCTGTCTCCATAGGTTATACATACATGCTTATAAGCTCTTTGGTTGATCTGTGTTCCTATTTTTGTCTTCTACTCTTTCTGCCTTTTGTGGTTTTAATTGAGCATTTTACATTTTTTCATTTTCTCTCCTTTCTTAGCGTATTAGTTAGACTTCTTTTTAAATGTAGTATTTAGTGGTTGCTAAAAGTCCACTGTCAAATGACTCACAGGTAGTGTAACTGTGTGTATATGATATATTCTTAAGCATACATAATTAAATACAGTATGCCTATTATTATTTTGAATAAACTATTATCTGTTAGACCAAGTAATAATTAGAAAACTAAAAGTTTGCTGTCACTTTCCCTTATTCCTTCTTCAGTGGTTTTTCTTTATGTAGCTCTGAGTTTCTGACATATTATTTTCCTTCCCTATAAATACTTGTTTAAAGACATTTCTTGCAAGGCAGTTGTATTGGCAACAAATTCTTTCCATTTTTATTTGTCCAAATAAGTCCTTAGTTCCCCTTCACTTTTGAATGGTAACTTTGCAGGGTACAAAATTCTAGGTTAGTGGGTTTCTTCTCTCAACACTTTAAATATTGTATCTGGTATCTTTTTGCTAGCATGGCTTCTGAGAAAAAAGTTGGATGTAATACTTAAACCTTAGTTACTCTATAGGTAAGATATTCTTTTCTTCTGCCTTCTTTCACATTTTTTCTTTGCCTTTGATTTTCTGTAATATGAAAATACCTGGGTATATTGTTTTTGGCACTTATTCTTCTCGATGTTCTCTGAGGTTCCTGGGTTTGTGGTTTGGTGTCTAATATTAATTTAGGAAAATTCTCAGTCATTATTTTAAATATTTCATCTGTTCCTTTCTTTCTTGTCCTATCAACGTGACCCTGTAGATGTTTTTGGACTACTCAGTGTCTTTTCCAAATAGAGTCTTTGTTTTTACAAAAACAATAATGAGGTAGAACCCCCTATCACAACAGACCGTCCACTTCAGAAGATTACAACGGGAAGTGGCCTCTATGTGAGAGTATGTCCAGCAGTGACTTAGTCTTTGTCCTTCAGTGTTATCAACTTCTATTTCCTTCAAATTGAGTAAATAATCAATAGCATGAATAGCATGTATTGCAGCTGTTTCTGTTCTGTGGTCTATAAGGCAAATAGCATCAGTTGTAAAATTAAAATAAATTACAAAGAATTCTGTCTTCACTGGAATTAATGATCCACAGAAGCTAATGACTAATAACCTTTGTCTTCAAAGCCAGAAATTCTCTATGATGCTGAAATCGAGTTCTCTGAGCCTAAAGAATAAGAGGGGTTAAACCACTCTGTTCAGTAGCTAGTTCAACATAAACACTGGCTTAATAAATGCTTAATTGATCATATTTTTGGCAGGCACAACCTAACAACAACAAATGACCTTTGCTAAACGGTTTTATTTCATATTTTCCAGTGGCACACATAGTCATCCAGAATTCTGAAGACAGATGTGACTTTGTGTGCAAGAGATGCAAGAGAGCAGATCAAACTTTAATAGAACTTCAAGTTTTAAGTGTTTTATTATTTTTCCTGCTGTGTTTTTTCTTTTTGTTTTAATGGAATGATAGGTAAATGGAACAAAGATATATGTGAAATGTATATATAATTATATACCTTTGTCCCATACTTTTAGTATTTTCACATTTTCTTTTTTCATATATTTCAGTGTAAAGGATTAGATCAATAAACAAGATCACTTATTCTTTTCCTCTTCTGTACCTCCTTCTTTCTCTCCCTCCCTTCTTGTATAATTTTGTCAAGATAGAACCCAATGAGCCTTAGTAATTCCATATTGGAAATGGAAATTTAGTTGATTCTTATTTCCTGGTAATTGACCTTAGACAATGCTTATTGGTTTTATTTATGATGGTTTATTCTTTTTAATTGCATTGGCTAATTTTGTTGGGCAATTTTCTCACAGATTTCTCTATAACTTGCACATTTGGGAGTGTTTTGAAACTCAGACACTTAGCCACTATGATTGTTTGAGTAAAAATTTAACAAAAAGGAACTTTCCAAAATGTTAATCTAGTTTCAGTGTCCAGTGTAGTGGACAGACTCTCCAAAGTAAGATTTTTCTAGAGAGAAGTTCATCGGATTATGAAAGAAGCACAGTAGGTTCCAAAGTAGAATGGATCAAGACTTTGGCAACCTTCAGTCTAACCCTGGACTTCTCAATAACTAGCTATAGGCCCATAGATATGTTATATAATCTTTTTTTACCTCAACTTTCTTATATATAAAATGAAAAAAAATTTAACCACATGGCCTATTAGCTATGATTCTAAATAAGTATTAAAAACAGCAGAAACTCCTTATCTAAAAAACTGATCATACCAATATGCTCAATTAATATTTGACAAAGGAGGCAAGAACATACAATGGAGTCAAGACAGTCTCTTCAATAAATGGTGTTGGGAAAATTGGACAGATACATGCAAAAAAATGAAACTAGACCACCAACTAACACCATACACAAAAATAAACTCAAAATGGATAAAGGACTTAAATGTAAGATGGGAAACCATAAAAATACTAGAGGAATCCAAAGGCAACAAAATCTCAGACATATGCCGAAGCAATTTCTTCACCTACACAGCTCCTAGGGCATTGGAAACTAAAGAGAAAATAAACAAATGAGACTACATCAAAATAAAAAGCTTCTACACAGAAAAAAAAACCATCAACAAAAAAAAACAAGAAAGCCCTCTGCATGGGAGAACATATTTGCCATTGTTATCACCGATAAGGGTTTAATCTCCAACATTTATAGGGAACTCATACAACTCAACAAAAGGAAGATAAACAATCCAAACAAAAAATGGGCAAAGGACCTAAATAGGCACTTTTCAAAAGAGGACATTCAGAAAGCCAAGAGACATATGAAAACATGCTCAAAGTCACTAATCATCTGAGAAATGCAAATCAAAACAACAATGAGGTACCATCTCACACCTGTCAGAATGGCTATCATCAACAAATCAACAAATGACAAGTGTTGGAGAGGATGTGGAGAAAAAGGAACACTCGTGCACTGCTGGTGGGAATGAAGACCGGTGCAGCCACTATGGAAGACAGTATGGAGTTTCCTCAAAAAGTTAAAAATGGAACTCCCATTTGACCCAGTGATCCCACTTCTAGGAATATATTCCAAGAAAACAGAAACACCAATCAGAAATGATATATGCACCCCTATGTTCATAGCAGCACAATTTACAATAGCTAAGATCTGGAAACAGCCTAAGTGCCCATCAGCAGATGAATGGATTAGAAAACTGTGGTACATCTACATGATGGAATAATATGCTGCTGTAAAAAAGAAGGAATTCTTACCATTTGTAACAGCATGGATGGAACTGGAGAGCATTATGCTAAGTGAAATAAGCCAGTCAATGAAAGAAAAATACCACATGATCTTACTCATTTATGGATAATTAAGACCATTATAAACTGATGAACAAAAATAGATACAGAGCAACATCAAACAGACTGTCAAACTACAGCGGGAAGGTCGGGGAGGGTTGGGGGGGATGGGTAAGAGATCAACCGAAGGCCTTGTATGCATGCATATAAGCATAACCAATGGACACAAGACACTGGGGGGTATGGGAGGCTAGGGGAAGGTCAAGGGAAGAAAATAAAAAAGGAGACATATATAATACTTTTTGTAATACTTTAAGCAATAAAACAATTTTTTAAAAAAAGATGTCCTGGTAAAGAAATGTAATTATTGTCACCTATGGCTACTGAAAACTGACATTCTGTATACACTGGTGGCACTTTCCATCTTTTATAGGCTGACAGATAATGGGATTGCAGGTTTCAAGCAGTAATCTCCACATTTTATTGTGCTTTCTGGGGTGCAGGGGAGTAGAAAGGCAACATAATTAAGTTCTATAAAGTACTAAACAGACAAGCAAACAAAACAACACTGTTTAGCAAGAAGTCCCTGTCCTGTGAGAGATCTGAGGTAATTCACACTTTCCAGGGGGATTGACATTGTTCTATGTTGTGATTGAAAATACCAATAAAGAGGCAGGGGAATGGCTATGAGACTTTCCCCAAAAGTCAAATCCGGATTCCAGAATCCATGTTCTTCCACATTAAGTGATGCTGTGATATCACAATAGGAGATCCGAAAAAATGCATCTGATCTTTCTTTTCTCCTAATCATGTAACACTTTCCTTGTAATTTCCTGATGGTGGTTGTGATATGATAAAAAGTATTTGGTCTTTGTCCCCAGTTCTTGGCACATTGCTCCTACAATAACCCTTGGAATCTCTGGAGGGATGAGTGTCTTTTGTATGGTAATGAGAGGACTGATGGCTGGGTTCCCCTAAATCGCTTCAGGGGGCTGATCTCCATAAAGACCAGTGTCTGATTAAAAGCTTGGAACTTTCAGCCCCATCCTCCAATCTTGGGTGAGGGAGAGGAACCAGGGACTTGAGTCTAATCACCAATGGCCAATTAAACAACTGTGTATATGTAATGAAACTTTCATAAAAACCTCAAAACAATAAGATTCAGAGAGTTTCTGGTTGGTGAACAGATCCATGTAGTAGGAGGGTGCTGTCCCCCAACTCCACAGGATGGGAGACCCCTCCAGACCTCCTCCTATGTACTTCTTCATCTGTATCCTCCATAATAAACCAGTAAATGTGAAAAAAAAAAGTGATCATAGACTTTGATACCAATACCATATTATATTTTTCATATATGATTCATTTCATGTAGTATTTCATGTAGTAAAACAACTTATACTGAATATTGATAAATATTTGCTAGTTATCTGGAAAATTTGGACAACATAGATTTGGTGAACTATGCGATTCAGGTTGACATGTGCATATGTCATAATTATGAAAACATTTCCTTTATAAAGTCTCTTTAAAATCTTTCTTCAAGGAATAGTCATGAGGCTAAAATTTAACACAGAAACTACAGAATGCCAGTAAAAATAGTTAAATGTATAATTTCCTTAACTTAAAAAATAGATACTAAAAACCATCCTTTGTCTTTCTCAGTTTGTTTATAATCCACATTTTAAACATAAATAACGTGCATGCTTTGAAAAGTCTTAAAGTCAGAAAGAGAGAAAATATCTATTTTGCTATGTAATCCTCTTAACATGTACATGCCAGATGGTGTTTCATATCAGGTCAGAAATGATGAAGGAATCTGGCTTTCAATCTAAGAATCTGGGGGAAAAAATGAGTAACTAGGGGTTACATATTTGTAATAGTATTTTTCTCTGAAATGCAACCATTTGTAATAATTTTGATATGTTTCTGTCTGTGGATGTGGATTTATTTTTCTTATTTCATTTCTCTTATACCTTATTGGAATTCTGAAAGCTTATTTATGATGTGATTAGATATTTTCTCAATCTTTGGAACCCTATAGCCAGGTAATAATTTGACATTCAGATATTTCAAACTGAAACTTAGTAACGAGTCTAGGAACTAAAAAATCAATGACTTATAGGGAAGGAAAAATAAATTAAAATTTGATTAACTATGAAAAAGAATAATCTTTTTTAAATTCATTTTACAGACACTAATTATAAGATTGAATAGCCTGAATTCGTCTGCTAATATAAAACATAAATTCTCTTTATATATCAATAGCACATTGCATATGCATAAACCTGGCTGACTTTATAGAATAAATTTCGGCCTTTGTATTTTAGAAATGCAAAAAATTCTACTCTTAGTCCACTCGTTTTTATTGTCTTCATTTCTATCCATCCCTCCTTTTAGATTACATGTCATTAGCTAATCTGATTCAAACTAATTCATCATAATATACTGTTCACTGGTTTTTTTTACGTTTTTAAAAATATTTTTTTATTGATTTTAAAGAGAAAGGAGAGAGAGATAGATACATCAATGATGAGAGAGAATCATTGATTGACTGCTTCCTGCATGTCCCACACTGCATATGCCCTGACAAGGAATTGAACCTTGACCTCCTGGCACATAAGTCAATGCTCAACCACTGAGTGATGCCAGCCAGGCTCACTGTCTTTTTAATGTCTGTATAAAATATTTGTTGGGTTCTGTGGCCTTGACTGCATCTAATCTATAAAATAGAGTATAAACCTTTAAGTAATATAGGTGTTATTCAATATTGTACTGGATGTTTCTGCTAGGACAATTAAAAATCAAAAATAAATAAAAGTCATTCAAATTGGAAAGGAGGTAAAAATCTCTCTATTCTCATATAGCATAATCTTATATATAGAAATCTTAAGGAATCCCTTAAATTAGTATTAGAACTGATCAATGCATTCATCATGCTTATCAAATGAAAGATTAACATAAAAATTAATTGTATAACCACATTGATTGGTTGCCTTCTGCACGTGCCCCAACCAACTGAGGTACATGCACTTGACCGGAATCAAACTCAGGACTCTTTGGCCTGGGTCCGCAGGCTGACACTCTATCTACTGAGCCAAACCAGCTCAGGCTAGAAGTGAATCTTGATTACTCAGTTCAGTGCTGGATTTTTATATATGGCATCAATAACATGAGACACAAGTATCTATACTAATAAAAGGGTAGTATGCTAATTAGACTGGATAGACCGGACGTCCTTCTGGACCACACCATGGTGGCGGGGGTCGAGGAAGAGGCAGTTAGGGGCGATCAGGCTGGCAGGGGAGAGAGGTTATAGGCAATCAGGTAGGCAGGGGAGAGCAGTTAGGGGCAATCAGGCCAGCAGGGGAGAGCAGTTAGGAATAGTCAGGCCAGAAAGGGAGCAGTTAGGGGTATCAGGCAGGCAAGGCAGAGGTGGTTAGGGGCAATCAGGAAGGCAGGCAGAGGGGTTAGGGGCAATCAGGCAGGCAGGTGAGCATTTAGGAGCCAGCAGTCCTGGATTGCGAGAGGGTGCAGGCTGGCTGAAGGACACCCCCTCACACCCCCATGGACAAATTTCATGCACTAGGCCTCTAGTGTGTGTGTGTGTGTGTGTGTGTGTGTGTGTGTGTGTGTGTGTGTATAAATTGGACTTCATCAAAATTAAAAATGTGCTTCAGCAGACACTATCAAGAAAATGAAGAAACAGCACACAGATGAGAGGAAATAATTGTGAATCATATATCTGATAAGGGACTCATGTCTACAATATATAAAAAACTCTTACATCTCAATAACAGAAAGATAAATAACTCAATTCAACAATGGGCAAATTTCTAAAAGAATATTTCTCCAAGAAAAAAATACAAATAGCCATTAAGCACATGCAGAGGTACTTGCAACCATTACTCATCAAGAAAATGCAAATGCCACTCCACACCCATTAGGATAGCTAGAATCAAAAAGTCAGGTAAGTGTTGATGAGAATATAGAAAAATCCTAACCCTTACGCCCTTCTGGTTGGACTGGAAAATGGTACTGTGTCTTTGGAAAATAGTCTGGCAGTTTCTCAAACGGTTAAGCATAGAGTTTGCATATGACCCAGCAATTCCACACCTAGGTAAATGTCCAAGGGAAATGGAAACACATGTCCACACAAACACTTGTACATTAATGTTTATAGAAACATCATTTATAATAGTCAAATGGTGTGAAACAAAATTTCCATAAATGGGTGAATAGATAAACAAAATATAGTATGTTTATACAATGGAATATGATTAAGCCATCAAAAAGAATAAAGTATTAATAACATGCTACAACATGGATGAACCCTAAAAGCATTACCTTAGGTGAAAGAAGCAAATCACAAAAGGCCACATCCTATGTAATAAAAGGCTAATATGCAAATCAACTGAACGGCAGAATGATCGGTCACTATGATGCGCACTGACCACCAGGGGGCAGATGTTCAACCCAGGATCTGCCCCCTGGTGGTCAGTGCACTCCCACAGGGGGAGTGCAGCTGGGCTCACAGCTGGCGAGTGCAGTGGTGATGGCTGGAGCCATCAGTTGGACATCCCCCAAGGGCTCCCAGACTGCGCGAGGGCGCAGGCTCGGCTGAGGGATGCCCCTGCTTGAGTGCATGATTTTCATACACCAGGCCTCTAGTATTATATAATTCTATTCATATGAAATATCCAGAATAGGTAAATTTATAGGTATGAGAAGTAGATGAGTAGTTGCTATGAAGACAGTAGGACTGGGGGATTAGAGGATTGAGCACTAATGAGAGCACAATATCTAAAGGATATCAAGTATCTTATGGAGGGAAAGAAAATGTTCTGAAATTTACTGTGGTGATGATGCACATGTCTATGAATATACTGAAAAACCTTGAGTTGTACACTTTAAATGGGTGAATTATATGGCATATGAATCATATTTTTATAAAGCTGTAAAAAAAATCTTTGTCCCAGGAATGGTGGGTTAGCTTCTTCCTCATACATTATAATATAATATTTTAGTCTAGAAAGTCCATAAATGGACAAAAGTATGATTAGCTTTCCCTTCTCTTCCTTCCAGCCATCTCTTATTCATTATGGGCAAGAGCCACTTCCAAAGCAGATGAGGTCTTAATTCCCATTAGCATTTGGCCTTTGGTCAATTCACAGCATTAAAAAAAGAGCTTTTGTTGGCAAGGTCTTCAGACCACCAACAAATTCACCTATGAAGTTGAGCAAATACAATTGTGGTTTTTATTATTTTTTTATTAGAGTGATATTTTTATTTAACTATTAAGTGCCTTTGCAAGATGTTTTTATGTTGAGCCACATAGAGTAATCTTGATCAAGATTTATAACTCTGTTTTAAACCATGCCCTTGTAAATATAACTTCAAGTGTCATGGCCAAGTTAGGCTACAGCTCAAATTTATTATCTATTTGGAAAAGATTTCAAATTCCTTCTCCATTTCCTCTGAGTAAACCAGTACATTTCTTTTTCTGTTCTCTATTTTGAACAGATTAATATTAGAATACTTCATATTATTGAGCAAATAATTTTTTTGCTCAAATTCTTTTTGAAGACTGCAGTATCATGAACACAAAGCTATGTCTGGTGGGTGTATCTGTGTTTACATGAATCTATCCTACTAAAAAAAAAAAAAAAATTAGTTTATTTCAAAGCCAAAAGAAATTTAACATTTAAATAAAAGTCCTAATAGGAAACAGACTAAACCCTCAAGTTAGGGTAACTTGAGAAGCATTTATTTACAAAGGGACTTATTACAAAAGTAGGGGCAGGATGGGGTGGAGGGGGGCTATACAATGGACTTGTCACACCTGGATCTCATGAATGAAGGAAGGAAAAAGGAAGTGGAATAAAGGGAGAGAGGCGGAGATCCAGCTGCCTTGAGAGGAGCATAACTTGCTGTCAAAGGCCATACCCATTTTTTATTCTATAGTTTGGGTCTGTAATAATATTTTACACCAAATTTATTACTCATGACAGCAATACACTAGTGTGGCTTTGATAAGTAAAAATAAATAAATAAAGAAAGAAAGAAAGAAGAAGAAGAAGAAAGAAAACCAAAACAAAATTTAGGCATGGCTGATATTTAAATAATATTCACCCATATTTTACCGTTTTCATTTTTTTTTTTTAAATCCTCACCTGGGGATACTTTCCCATTGGTTTTTAGAGAGAGTGGAAGAGGGAAAGACATAGAGAAATATCAATGTGAGAAAACACATTGATTGGTTGCCTCCTGCAGGAGCCCCAACCAGAGCCCGGGCCAGGGAGGAGCCTGCAACTGAGTTACGTGACCGTGACCAGAATCAAACCCAGGACCCTTTGGTTCGCAGGCCGACACTGTCCACTGAGCCAAACTGGAGAGGGTTACCCATTAAATTTATATTTTAAAAAGCACATTCCTTACTTCTAGTTTCTGACGAATTTTAAAAGATTTATATATATATATATATATATATATATATATATATATATATATATTCTCCAGATTATTATGACCATCTAACGTTTGTAGGCAAATTAGCTATAATTTCGCGCTGAAGTTGCTAGATGGCCAGACCATTATAAATAGGGAAGCAGGTTGTTTACCACAACAGAAGTGATTTTTTTCTGAAGATATGGGTAAACAATGCGATTTAACAGCCTTTGAACATGTGATATATATATATATATATATATATATATATATATATATATATATATATAAATTAGCTCTTTTTATTCTTTTTCATCATAACATATTTTTATTTTCTTTCATAGATTTCATTATAATTTACAATTTTGTATCTTAATTTTTGTTTTAAACCGGTTATCCTCATTAGCCAGTAAACCCCAAGAAGCTGAGAATGGTATCTACTTGTTCAACCCTTTAAAGTCCTAGTGACACATTGTAAGAGCTTAGTAACTATTTGTCAGTGAATCTGCAAATCAATCTGCTTAAAGAAATAGTATACAGACCAGATGTACACAGTGGGACACGTATAAAAGGACACAAACTTTACATCATATAAACAAATACATGTGAAAATGCGTGACCTTTGTGAATAAGGTGCGTGCCTTTTGAGTCTTTTCATATACCTATGATTTCAGTGAACAAAGAAATAACATTGTCGCCCTTGCCTAGCCAGTTTGGCTCAGTGGATAGAGCACCGGCCTGGGTACTGAAGGGTCCCAGGTTTGATTCCAGGCCAAGGGCACATGCCTGGGTTGCGGGCTCCATCCCAGCAGGGGGTGTGCAGGAGGCAGCCAGTCCATGCTATGATTCCCTATCATTCTCTCTCTCTCTCTCTCTCTCTCTCTCTCTCTCTCTCTCTCTCTCTCTCTCTCTTCCTCTCTGAAATCAATACAAATATATTTTTTTAAAAAGAAGTAACTTTGTCATAATCTTACATAATCTTATTAGATGAGAACTTAAATCCTAAACCATAATGGTTGCTTGCAAATTCTAGCTTCACAATGAATTAGGCCAGTTAACTCTGTGTCTCAGTGTCTTCATCTTTAAGGTGGAAATAACAGGACTTCAGTGGTGGGGTCAGCGCCGTGGCAGGAGGAGCCGGTGAGGAAACGGCGCCGGCGACCTGGCGCCCAGCGGTGTCCAGCCCGGCGCTCCGTGGCGTCGGTGCTTGTGGACTTGGTCAGCGACAGCGATGAGCGGTCCAAGTCCCGCTCACGGAGTCCTCCGTGCGGGTCGCGCCCTCCCCCCCCCCCCAACCCGGATGACAGTGACAGTGACAGCGACAGGCGGACGCAGGGCGGCTGGAGCCCCTCCGACCCTTGCCAGGTGGCGGCGGCTGCTGGAACCGGGGAAGGCACCGGCGGGTGCACCCCGAGAAGGTCAAGAGCAGCCGCCAGCTCATCCCAGATCACCTGCCCCTCCTGACACTCTGCCCCCCGGGGCTGGGGCAGAGGGGACCTGGCGGACTCTGGCAGTCCCCACGCTGGGGACCTCCCGGCCCAGACCCTCCCTGGAAGCAGCAGCTGAGGAGCAAGGCGGTGTCTCTGTCTCAGGACACCTCTCCTTTGCCCTCGCCTCTGCCAGGGACCAAGAGCAGAAAACACGCGGGCGCTCTCCATCCAGAAGGTCAGGGAGGTGAGCACGCGCCTCCAGCACCTTGGTTCCCGCCCGGCCACCTGAGCCGCCCGGCCACCTGAGCCGAGATGAGGAGGGGCCCATTCCCCCCAGGAGCCCTCGGCTCTTCCAGCTCCCAGCCCGGCGCCGTGCTGGCCCGATCAGATTGCCCGTCCCAATGTCGGAGCCCTACAGGGTGTGGCGGGCCCCATGGCCACCCTTCTCGGGGTGTCCCCAGGCAGGATCCTCTTGCTCTTTGGAGAGACAGGGCTGTCCCCTACCGCCACCCCCAGGATCCTGCAGCTTGGAGCGGCTGCATCTTTGGCTGTGTGGTGCGGGCTAGCTCCCCGCCTCCCCCCCCCCCCCCACCCCCGGGGCAGCAGAGGCCTCCCACCGGCTCCAGCTGCGCCTGCAGGGGAAGGAGAAGCACCAGGCGCTGCAAGGCGCCCCGTCCCGGGATGCTCCCCTCAAGACCCTCATGTCCCACTACGCGGAGGCCCTGGAACTCTCCGGCCGCAAGCTCTCCTTCTTTATGGGACACAGCTTTCGGGCAAGGAGCTGCCGGCTGATCTGGGCATGGAATCCGGGACCTCATTGAGGTCTGGGACTGAAACCCCACTCCCTGTTGGAAGACCCTCATGGGACCCGCACTACCGGACTTGGAGACCAGCTGTCCCCTTTGGCCCCGAAGGGCTAGCCGAAGCTGAGGTGGAACTTACCTTCAAGCTGAAGCCAAACCAAGGCATGGTATTTGACCCTCTCCCGCTCACTTTAGTTTCAGACTGTTAGTGCCCTGATTAGTTGTGTTTGTCATTGCTGCCCGGGGTGGACTGTGGCTCCATTCCCATGGTGTGCTGAGCTCTGCGGCACCCTGGGCCATTCCCCACCCCCTCCTTTTCACTTCCACCACCACCCTTGCCTTCACTGAACTGCTCATGTTTGAAGAGGGAGTGGGAATAAATGGGGGCTGAGAATGGGATTCCAGCCCTGGGGTTGGCGCCACATCTAGGACAGCCGTAGCCTTTGTGGGGATAGGTGGTGAGGTCTGCTTGAGGCACGGACACAGGAAAAGAAAGGATCGAGCTCACGCAGGCAGGAGCTTACGCGCAGGCAGACGGGGCTGCTCACTGAAGGATCTCGAAGGCTCTCTGCCTTGGAGTCCAGCTCACCCAGGACCTGTAGAGCCCCGTCCTGAGGCGCGCATTGTTGAGGGCACAACTGAGCACAGGAGGCCTTTTGGATCTCAGGTCCTAGTCCATGCAAGGATCTCATGCAAGGCCCCGGTTTCATGGCTCTCTCCCCTCCACGCCAGCCACTCCCACACGCATCCACTCTGGGATGGGATTACAAGTCTTTGAATATGAATGTATCCTTGTAAAACGCAGTGCTGTACATGTGAATATCCTTTTTATGAAATAAATAAATAAATAAATAAATAAATAAATAAATAAATAAATAAATAAATAAAATGGAACTAATACTAGTAGCCATTGTATGGGACTGTTGAGGATTAGAGATAAAACACCTGTATACCAACTGCACTTATTGAAAGTTGAAAGTATTAGTGATTATTACTTGGTTGTTACTGTCTTCATTTTCATTTTTATTCTACACTCATCTGCATGCATAGGCTGTTCTGAAATTTGAGAGAAAGGGTATGTGCATATAAGAGGTGGGAGAGGGAGAATGAGTAATATCTGTACTTATCGTGGGGCCCTGCGCTTTGTGAGGTGCTTTTAATATAGTTTCATTGTATTACCCTTGAGAAAAATGAGGATGAAAAACTAATTTTCTCCCAGGTTGTCATTAACCATCTTGTCACACATGCATAGCTACAGTAGATTCCTTTCTTTTGGAATTGTTTATATTTGCCCTAACTTTCAATATTCTTCTTGTTTTCCCTGATTCAAAAAATTCAACTCACTTTTCCCTCAATCACCAAGCAAATGTTCACATTTTCAAGACTCCACTCAAATGCTACCATTGCCTCATGTTTTGTCTTATCATTTGCATTTATGATGAGGGTAGATCAACTCCTCCATGGCACCATGAACTTCAATTCTCCTAGCGACATCCTGGCACACAGCTAGTGCTAATTAAGTGTAGAGTGTGAGGAGGAGCAAAGGGTGGGGAGAAGGAGGGAGACAAATGGAAGTCTAGACAGTACTGTGTGACTAAAACCTATGAAACAGTCAACAAAATTTCCTCTCAGCTCAGTGTCATATTTCCTTAGTTTTTACTGATTTGAAGTTGTTTTAGGTGAGGACAAAGAAGCAGTTCATGTACTTAATCTTCTCTTGATGTTTTCAAAATTGTCTACCTTCCTGTAGGTAGTATCAGGCCCTACATTTGAAGCTTTATTGTATGTTTTGTTATAATTATGTGATAGAGGAGAACGTAGTAGAAACAAAAAGGCAACTTTCTTAGAAAAACAATTCTAACTAAAAACATAAAATGTTTGTTGCAGAAAAGGGGAAAATTAAAGTAACTGTAATGAGAAATATGTATGCATCCCATGACCCTGAAATAATTGCCATGTAACATTGCCATATATTTTCTTGCTATACTTTTTCTTTTATTTGTGTTGAAATGTACAAGCAAAACATATGGGTTTTTAAAAATTTTTCAAAATATTAAATCATAATGAATTTCTTGAAAACAAGAATTTGAAATGACACATGGAATTTGAGTTTATAAAATGAATGAACATCCCTAAAAGAAGAGTATGACATAGTCAAAAAAGTGAAAGGTGATGTTTACTGTAGGGAATGAAGAAAAGAATAGCAACAGATAAAGATGGAGAGGTGAGCAGGGACTAGATAATGCAGCCATGTAGACCCTGGCGTTTTCTCCCAGGGATAATCAGAAATACTGCATGTGTTTAAACAGGGAAGGATGTGATCAGATCTGCATTTGAGAGAGCCTGAGTAGATGTGGGATGACCATTAGGAAGCTATTTCCAGTTCTGTTGGACTGACAGTGGTATCAGAGATGAACAAAAGATGTTTTGTTGAAAGAGGACAATGGTGAAGGTGTCCATTGTAAGAGAACACAGCATCTGTCGAGCCTTTCTTTTAAGGAGAGAATCCTGATTCTCTTTAATTAAAAAAAAAACCTTTATTTTTTATTAGTGAAATTTAGGTGGCAAGAATCCAATGGAGAGGAAGAGGGCATGAAACCTCAAGAAAATGTGAGGCTATACGAGTAAAGCAGGAGGAGATGGGCTTGCTTTATAAAGATAAAGAGCCCTCCGATCTATTGTACCAGGAAGCAGAAGCAAAGGGAAAAGGACTGGTATTGGTTTGTGTAGCTTCCCAGATGGTGGGATGTTGAAGTGGGTGACTTCTAGTTTCTCTGCCCCAGGTGGCATTGTCATTTGTGGAGGGCAAGGGAGATGAGAAGAAAGGGAAGTGATCTGTGAAGCTTCATGTTATGGAGAGTAACCCTTCCTGCCTTCTACTTCGAATGTGAGGATTAAATATATTAATTATATCAATATTAGTCCAGTAATTTAGTCATCCATTGCATAGAATTAGGATGGAGATCTCCACCATCCTCACCTACTGCACTAATTGATTCTGAAAATCAGATGTATGTTGAGACTTTGGATCAAGCCAATTCACCTTGGAACTTTGTGAGGATTCTTGACACACATTAAAAATTAGTGATTTTCCTGGCAATGAAATTTATAGACAGAATTTAAGCTGAAGAGTTCGCTTTCTCCAGATTATGCACATGGGTATGGATCTAATTGGAAAGGAAAAAGCAGCCATCTTGCTAGAGTGCTATCTGCTACTTGGTCTCATAGAGTTGGCTGGCTGCCCTGGGTTTGAAAAGAATTCCTTTTTGCCTTTGTATTGAGTAAAAGAGCCAGGCATTTGCCCCCAGTAATCGAGGCATTGCTGTCTCTTGTTTGGCCATTGCAACGCCAGATGTATCATATAAATATTCTAATGGATAGTGGTGGACTAGCAACATAGGAGATAATCTGATGCAGGCAGATGCTGGCAGTCAAGATTACTCAAGCTGTATTGAAATTTCCTTTGCACCTGGCACTGGAGGTGTTAGCCATGCCAGTTCAATCCCCCCAACACAGATGTTCTTGTTGTACCACTTCGTCTGTATAACATTTAGGTTTCTGTTTAGCTTTGCCATCGTACACATAAATACTGTAATCCAAAGATCACCCATTTATTAGTGCACCTGCATCTTCAACCAGATTTCTTTCATTCTCTTCAATGAATGCTCAATGTTTTTCTAAAAAACGACACAGCTACAGGGTGAATAACCTTTTGTGTCTGCCAGATAGCTTAACAAAATGATGATGATACTGATGATAAAAATAACAATACCAGATTTAAAAAATACTGTTACTGATTCATGGAGATAACTGGAACTATGTTGAGCAAAATATATTTTATTAACTTGTGTTCTGAGCTTTTCTTTATTTATTTTTTATTAGTGAAGAAGATGGGTTATATAAGTAGATTATTTTTCGCAAAGCTATATTCTCCAAATAGGATTTTGGTAGAGCTTACCTCTTAAGGAGCAGATTTTCCTGTGTGTGAACCTCTGAAACCCCATTTTAAATTAATAGGAGTGGAGCTCTGTGCAGCTGTAGACTGGGTATGACCTCCTGCATCTGGGATGAAAAAGCCTTGGGAGGGAGGCAAGATCATTACTCTAGAGAATAGCCTTGTGTAGTGGCTGTCCTACTGAAGTGGGGAAAGGGCATCAAAATGTTTCCATCTTGTTTTTATAGTTGCAAGCAGTGCCTGTATCTTTCCAAATACTAATTTTGAAATACATCTCTCTATGAAAAGGAATTTCAGTGCTACTTAATTTTGGTTTGGGGGAGATAGAACTGCCTTTCATTATTCATTTGAAACAAATAAATGTTTAAACATGAGCTACATTTTAAAAATTGATGAGTGGTGATGGTTTGTAAAGTTCTTTTTTCTCATCAGTAGTAATAGTTTCCCAGGTTTAAACTCAATGTCCTGCTCATTTTCCACTCTGCATATAGCCACAATTGTATTCTGTTGGAGATTTATACATGCATCCCATAGAGGAAAGAGAAACAGTGTGTGCCATTATATTACTCCAGAAATTTAGTAATTCATTGTGTAGAATTAGAGACTATCATGAAGCCAGCTAATTAGGGGAAGAATAGAATCCAAAAGGAAGAATGAACAAGAAAAGAGGATAAATGAAGAAATATCCAGGAGGCTGTGAATGTCCTTTTGTTGATTTCTGACAACTCTTCCAGCACTAGGATAGGGCTGAACAAACACTATCAGTGTGTTCAGTGAATAGTTAGAGAGGAAAGCTAACTGCAGAGGCTACCTAGTATGTACTCCTATATTCTGAAAGTAAAGACATAAAGCAAGAACACAGAAAAATAAAGAAGCCAAGAAAAGGCAGTTTCTTTAAATGACATAAAATTAATGCAACTATTTTCATTTTTGACTCTGTTGCTCAATAAATAAACAAATACAAGTATAGGTATATACACAGACACAAAGAAACATTAGTCCATAACTTTGAAGAAAGAGAGAGGGAGAACATGTACAATCACTGGCATCCAGGGGGCTATTGAAGTAGAACTTGAACCCTCATTAACCCTTCCTGCCTCCTACTTCAAATGTGAGGATTAAATAGAATATATTTTATCCTAGACTAGTCTTCGTTCTTTTTGAGTTTTTAAGGCCTCTAATACTGCACTCCTGCCACAGCTCAAGAATCCAGCATATTGGTACCCACTATCCCGCTTCTCATCCTTAGAATACTTTCTATTTCTAGTTCAACAGAATGCTTCTTTGTTTGTTTTATTTTGTTTTCTGTTTTTTATTGATTTCAGAGACAGGAAAGGAGAGGGGAAGAAGGATAGAAACATCAATCATATGAGAAAATCATTGATTGCTGCCTCCTGCACGTCCCCTACTGGGGATGTGCCCTGACTAGTAGCCTAACTGTGACCTCCTGGTTCATGGGTCCATGCTCAACCCCCACACCACACCAACCAGGAAGAATGTTTTTACTGTTTATTATATTAGCAGCAACTATTGAGTTCCTGCTCTGTGCTAAGTACTATTATGTGTTGAATATATTCTCTCACTAGGCATTTGTATTTCATTGTATAGAGGAAGGGACAGGTGCTCGCAAAGATTATTTTTTTCAAGGTCACACAATTGATAACTTAAGGAGCAACTGTCTGGACCCAGACTCCTATCATAAGCCTATATATTTTATTGCAGCAAAAATTTGCTGAGAGTATCGTGGAGTAAAACAGAAATTTACAAACAAAACTTAAGGATCGATTACGTTAAGTCATATTTTTATTTTGGGGTTGTTAATTTTTAAAAGTCTATTTTACTTTTCTTTGAGGATATAGTATTGGAGCCATTTATTTCTCCTCTTTTGTTCTACATTTACTCTCTCACCGTCACTGTTTTCATGCCCTACTTCCCAAGTACAGTAAAGAATGGAACTAAAGGGGTTGCCCTCTCAGGATAAAAAGCATAGTTTTACTTTGACACAAGAATCAGTCAGGAATTTTAGTTGCAAACAACAGGATCCAGCCTCATGGTATAAGAAAAAAGTAGTTTGTTTAATGATATTAGCAGCCTTAGCGGCTCTCCAAAGGATAAAGAATCAGGCTTAAAATCCATGAAGGCAGGAGCCACACAAAGTCCATCACCTGACTTTTCCACAGGGAACTTGACCGCCATTGCTTCTGTGCATGAGTACAGAACCTACTGTAGAGAAACTGGACACAGGATGCTACCCCTAGAACCCCTGACACTACATCTCTAGAGAATAGAATGTCTTCATGCTGTCCTGGCAAGAATTGTCTCTGTCTGTCACCTTCTTTTTCAAGCCACTGCTTTCCAAACTGAAGTGTCACATTGGTGCACCTGATGTGCAGCCTAGTCCCATGCTGGTGGATCACCCTCTGACAGATCACACTCTGATGGGTCATATTCTGATAGAGCACATGCTGACCCCAAGTCGGGCAGGGGGAGTGAGCGCTGCCTTCTGCTAAAGGCAGAATTTATATTCCTGAAACATAGGGAGGTAGCTTCAAACGTACTGGGCCGCAAGAAAACATGACATGTGTCTTTAACACCCAAAAAGATAAATAATATAATTTTTTAAAAAAGGTTAACTGAAAGTTATTTTCAACACCTATAGCCTCCATTTCATATTTTTACACTAACACTTGTTTTCTATATCATATTTATCTTACTCTTAATCGAATATTTGCTAGTAACTGACATATATTGTATTTTACTATTGCCTTATATAATAAAATTTATTTATCAGAGATCCTGATCACTCACCTATGAGAGTAGTTGAAACATGAAATGAATTTTATCCAATATAAAGTTTCCTTGTGTCTTAGAGTTTGCTTAACTTTTATATCTATTTATTACTTGATCTTCACAATAATCCAAAGAAAAAAAGCGAAATGTTACATTATTTCTGCTTTATAGATAAAGAAACTAGATTTCATAAGGGTCATGTGATTTCTCAACACCAAAAATCTGATTATGTTGTCCACAATAAAAGATTTCAATGGTGGGGGGAGGGGAAACAGCCCGTCAGGTAAGTCTAAACTCTTTCATGTTTTATAAAATTATATATTCATGCACTTGATTACTTTTTTGAGCCTACTCTGCCCTTTCCTTACCCCCTGAAAATCCATACTACAGCCATTCCGAACAACTCCTAAGTCAGTGTAAGCATCAGGATTTATCCCGTTTTTTGTTGTGCCTTTGCACATGCTGTTTCTCTGCCTGAAACCACCATGGCTGCCTGACAGATTCCTCAGGTTGTTGCTGACACATGACATACTCTGAGAAAATTTTCCATAAAGTTGGTTTAATTTCCCTTCCTACAAATGACCTAGCACCTTTTATTTACCTCAGTTATGACTGCTACCCCCTTTTTTCAGTTGGTGAGTTAATATTGGCCTCTGTTGATTCCACACACCACCTCCTCTCTTTATTAGATGGGAATTTCTCTGAGGACACGTCTTTCTAACTTATCTCAGTAACAGGAACTCTCTAAGAACTTGAGAGCTTATAGTTAGGATACATTTTTTTTTCTTTTGAACATGTGCATTAGGAAATTATCACCTGGTTAGTATTACATATCAGAAATGATCTATTCAAAGTCTATAGATTTTCTTGCTTACATTTATCCATCCATCGATCTGTCTGTATCTCTATAATAAAATATGGTGTGAGTCAAATTGTTCCCAAAGAAAATGAAGCTTATATAGGGGTAAGGTCAGAAAAATAAGAGTTTCTGCTGGGGTGGCAAGGGAAAGGTCTGCTATGGCTGGGTTCCCAGAACAGCGGACAACCACAACTGTCTCCATGGAAGAGTCTTCTTGGGAAGACCCTCAGATGGAAGAAGAGCTGGTAGCAGCCCCAGGGAAAATCTTTTTTTAAAATATATTTTTATTGATTTCAGAGAGAGACACAGAAACATCAATGATGAGAGATTATCATTGATTGGCTGCTTCCTGCAAGCTCCCCAGTGGAGATTGAGCGTGCAACCCCAGCATGTGCCCTGACCTGGAATTGAACCATTTCCGCCTGCTTCATAGGTTGATGCTCAACCACTGAGCCACATTGGCCAGGCCATAGGTCAAATCTTGACAAGTTTCCTCAGTCCCACAAGTGCAGAGTATCAGAATGCAAGCTTATATAACAAGAATAACAGTAGCAATGGCACACTAAGAATGAGAGGCTGTTTTCAAATTTTCCTGGGTCTTAAACAATCTTTAGAAAAGAAGTCAGCCTGTAACATAGCTGAGATCTAATTTGCTGATAAACTGGATTATTGGGAACATGGAGGCAGAATAAAGTTGATTAACAGGAGATAAAAGTATTTTTGAACACCTAATGATTTGGCTGGTACACATCACATGCACACACACACACAGCTTATTCAAATGCTTGAAGTTTCTCTAAATAAAAGCATATCCCCTTATTTTAAAGAATTGCATGAAAATAACTGATATAAAGAACAGAAAATATCCATAGTAATAGTTCTTTCTCTCCTTGAGTTAATCCACTTGAGCACATGTTTCAATCCCATACCCCTGACCCTGCAGTCAATATTCTTTCTTGTGTGGAAAAGAATTATTGTTGTGTTGTTTCAATACGGGTCTTGGCTGTTTCACAGTGTTCCCAAACACTCTAACTTCTTTTCAGCCAGTTGACTAAAAACTTGAATCTTTTAGTTCTCATGGGCAAAGAGCTGATGAAGATTTTTTGTGAGATAATGTTGGTAATATGAACTCCTCACCAAATCATAAACCCTATGTTTTCTCAGAAGTTTTCTATTTCTCAATTTAAAGAGGAGGAGGGAGCAGTGATCTCATGTAATGGATTGAAGGATGGTCAGTGACTTAACCAGAGAGCTTAGGCTAATCATTTTCTCACTCATATTTATCTAGATAGACACATATATAAACACACTTACAAGGTTGGGTTCACCAAGGATACTTATAGAAATGTGTAGAAGACATAGACTATATCAGAACAACTAAAGCTTTGGGTCATCTCAGAATTTAACATGAATGCATATATTAGACCACAGTATACAAGCGTCCATGTGTTAAAATTCGATCTACTATCACAGAGCATGTTGGCTTTTCTAAACAAAGTACTGTCCTCATTTTAAAGTATGTGGCTTAATATATGTCAACAACTTCTAGAAATGTTCATTATTTAAAAAAAAACATTAATGGTTAATATTTAAGTACAATGACATTAACTCATTTTCCTCCTATTTAGAAGTATGCATGTCAATGAGTACCATTTCCCCACTCATGTGATGGCACAGGGAAGCTCAGGTAAAATGACAGGAGCATAAATATCCTGCTGATCCCTGGGAAGGAGGGAATAGGAACGACACTGAAATGCCTGTTGGTGTTATTTTATCAGAAGTTACCGATTACCTAAATACTAGTGGCCTGGTGCATGAAATTCATGCATGGGGCAGGGGGGTTGTCCCTCAGCCTGGCCTGCACCCTCTCCAAACTGGGACACCTTGGGGGGTGTCTGAGTGCCAGTTTAGGCCTGATCCCTCTCACAATTCATGACCGCTGGCTCCTAACCACTCACCTGCCTGCCTGCCTGATTGCCCCCAACCACTTTGCCTACCAGCCTGATTGCCCCCAACTGCCCCCCCTTCTGGCCTAATCACCCCTAACTGCCCCCCTGCCAGCCTGATCGCCCACAACTGCCACCCCCTGCCAGCCAGCTTGCCCCCAACTTCCCCCCTTGCCCCCCGCTGGCCTGCTCGCCCCGAAGTGCCCCCCGCTGGTCTGCTTGCCCCCAACTTCCCCCCCTGCCAGCCTGATCACCCTTAACTGACCCCTGCTGGCCTGTTTGACCCCAACTGCCCCCCCAACTGGCCTGATCACCCCTAACTGCCTCTGCCTTGGCCTCACCACCATGGCTTTGTCCGGAATGTCTCCCCATCTAATTAGCATATTACCCTTTTATTAGTATAGATTTCAGATTGCCCAGTGATACATTAAGTTTTTCTTTGGCCCACCACCATAGTCATAATATATGCCTCATAGAAATAGAAATGATGGTGTGTGAAGCGTTTAGATCTCATGTTTTACAACTAAATAAACCTAGTGGTGTTCTCTAGGCCCCCATGTATATGATTGTACAGTATGTGCTGTGTAAAATTGGAGGAGATGCCATTCGCTTCACTTAGACGTGAATAGTGACCCAACAGTTACATGTTACGCATACAACCTGTGTCACATCATGCTTTGGCCTGCAGGCTCAGGGACCATGAGGAAAAGAAGCTTTTCTTGTCATTGTTGGATCCTAGTTGACTAACTTCCATGTCAGTGTTTTTATGCTAAATATTCTGGCTTGTAAATAGAAACCACCTATAAACATGGGTGAAAATTTGCTGCCCTTGGAATATATTCATTATTCAAATAGAGAAGTACAAGAATGAGGCAAAATCAAGATAAATATCCATCCATCTCTAAGGGCGCTTGTTGATTTTATAGTTTACTTTTTTGTTTCTTACTCTAATTTATTATTGGCTGATCCATTATCATCACCAGGGAAAATCTTATGATTGTCTTGTATGTTTTCTTTGACATGGGTACAGAAAGACAATAGAGTATAGGAAGAATAAAAGTTGATTTCCCCACCACCCCCCCACCCCCCACCCCGGCTACTATTCTTTCTGATACTGGCCCCCACGCAGAGATTATTCGCACATCTGTTGATTTTTTTTCATGGTGCACACATTTGCACCTTTTTTTTTAATGTTGACTGAATCACTTAATTGTAGAGGAGTGTTCATTTTAATGTAAATCTTACAGTATTACACGAGTGAATGTATGAAAATAGCTTGGAACAGTTTAAATTGGGCAGAATTCGGCTTTGATCATAATATGCCTCTTCAGCATTAAAATAAACTTGCAACATATGCTGAAAAACATGTGTAATAAGTAAGTGCCTCTTGCATGGTGACTTATCTGGGAAAAGTAAATCATCATTTAATAGGATTTAAAATTCATAAAATACTTCTAACAACTAACAATGTTATGATACAATTAGCATTTTACAATGACACAGAGCACCTGGCTATTTCTGATTTAAAGAAAAAAACTTTTAAATTTTAAAAATGCTATCAGATTTTAATCACCTTCGGAAACATTTGAAAACAAAGCACTTAGCAGACAGCTATATTATATTGCTACATACTTCAAACTTGTGTATGCTATTTAAAAGATATAAATGAATGTGATGAATTGAGTTTAATCTTTAGATCACTCAGTAAAAACAATGAAGTTATCAATATTCTTAAATTATTATGAGACTAAGCAGAATTAATTATGACAAAGGAGTTTCCAACAAACAAAATGACTAAACAACAGTATTTGCCTTTGAAAACCACCTTGGTGAGATATTATTGTTTAATGACAATTATCTACAAATCTTTCCATCAGTGTCCTTGTAATGCAGGGAGGAATGGTGCTATTGTGAGAATAAAACTCTAGACACTCGCTGTATAACTGTGGACACAAAATTCATCTTGTCTGTCTTCTTATCCCCATCTGTAAAATTGTATCAGGAAAGAATGCTTTGAGATGCAAGTTTTTTTAAAAAAGCCATCTAACAATGGATTAAGCATAGTTTTTAAGTACTACGAGTAAGTAGTGCCAGAAACATATAAAAAACTAGAGGCCTGATGCACGAAATTCGTGCAAGGGGCTCGGCTCTCACAGCCCCTTGCAGCCCCAGCTTCGTCTGGAAGGTTGTCTGGATGGTCGTTCTGCTGTTCAGTCTAATTAGCATATTAGCTCTTTATTATATAGGATAATTCTTATATAAAAGATAATCTATTAATGTTTACTTAGTTGTTGTTAGTCCTCACACAAATATATTTTTCCTCATTGATTTTTAGAGAAAGTAGAAGGGATGGGAGAAAATAGAGAGAAAGGAACATCCATGTGAGAGAGACACATTGATTGGTTGCCTCCCACATGCACCCTGACTATGACGGGACCATGGCCGGGTATCAAGCCTGCAACCAAGGACTATGCCCTTGACTGGAATCAAACCTGTGACCCTTCAGTCCAAGGGCCAACCTTCTAACCACTGAGCAAACCTGGCAAGGGCCAATGCTTACTTTTAATGAAAGGAATACCTTTGTCACTTCAAGAAGTTTCTTCTGAAATAATGAGCCTTTCCTCTTCCCCCCCCACCCCCCCCCCCCCCCAGCTATTACTCATTGTAAAACAAATTCAAAGGTGAGTCTGTCTTTCTTTCTGAGACAATTATATAAGGCTATCAGGAATATTTCAAGTGTACTTAATATAGTGCATTATTACTAATTCAACATATACTTATTGATTATCTGTTCTGTGCCAGGTAGTGCATTTGGGAATCTAAAAACAAAACAATAAACATCAAAGCAACATGACATAAGTTTCTTACCCACAAACATTGTACATTAATTTGAAAGTAATATTCGTATCCATAGGTAAGGTTTCTCCAAGTTATTCACTATGTGGACTTTCACCATGCTCTGTGAATGAGCACATATCAGTATATCCTACTCCAAATTCTCCATGTTCTCTGCCTTTTCACTTGTTTTTCCCTCTATTTTCCTTATCTTGGTGGCATTGCCATCAGCTTTTTCCCAAGTCTGACCCTAGGCATCATTGTGCCTTCTAACACTCCCCATCCCCCAGGTCATGATCCCATCAGTTCTACCTCCTAAACAACTCTTCCTTTTATGTACATGGTCACCGCATTACTTTAACTCCTTGTCATTTCTCACTAGATTATTTCTGTGCTTCTCTAATTGATCACCCTCCTTCTAAACTCATTTCCTTACAATCCATCTTCCACACGACTCGATAAATGTTCTTTTTAAAATGCAATCTAATCACTTCTCTACTTAAGCTTAGAAATCTTAACTGCCTCTCCCACCACAACCTCCCTGCCCCATCTTGTCAACTACAGGGAAAATCCAAACTCCTAAACAAGGTTTATAAGGCCCTTTATGACTGAGTCCTCATTGCCTAATTTGCTCATCAGTTACAGAAAGACTTTCCCTAAATTCTTCCCACCCCAAGTCCCCACCCCCCAACTATCATTCATAGAATTAAACACTTTCCATTTTTGGCAATATATATTTTGAATATATGTCTATTGTAGCAGTAATTATACTACATAACTTTTTCTTAATCCTCACCAGAAAATGTTTAGAAAAGAGGAAGGGAGAGAGAGAGAGAGAGAGAGAGAGAGAGAGAGAGAGAGAGAGAGAGAGAGAAATTTTCACTATTATTTCCAAAACCATTAAGTAATAACCTAGTAAACTAATTGTATTAATTGAACAGCCTAATTTTTAAAAAAGAAACCTCCTTGCAGTGTGCTGCCACCAGCCCTGGTTCTAGTGCAGTTTTGTTTCTCTTACCAATTCAGTCCCACTGAGCTTTTGGTTCTACTACACCTTGGGCCTAGGACACCTGGACATCTTCTCTTCATCCCATTTCCTTGTAGAAAGAAGACCTATCGGGGCCTTATTTCTGTCTTTAGCTTCACAAGGAGCCCAATCCTGTCTCAAGAAGCCTACAGAGTCCTGACCTACTAGTCCCCTTGAATTCCATTGTAGAAATGCTCTTTGCTTCACCCTATGGAAACTTGGGTTTGTCGGACTGACATAAATGCTGTGGGTAATAAAATCTCGGATCTCCGACTCCAGAGATTCGTGCCTTCTGCCAACCTCCCCAAAACTGTGGAGGCTGCCTTGTTAGCTTTCAAAAAAGGTAGAATCTCAGATGCTTCACTTCTTAACAACAATGCAAGTGTCCATAAAGCCAAACTCTTCTCACCTGGGGTTTCCCTAGGCCCCTGCTTTCTGATTCTTTCTCACTGTTCACATTTCCTGGCTTCAGATTCCTTTTCTTTTTATTGATGATCCATGCAAAACAGGCTTTTTTTCAACTTGCAACTCAAATTAGCATTTCTTTATAAATCTGTTTAGTCCCAAATGCTCATTATAACCCTGTGTCAAGGAAAAAGGAAAGAACTGATGTCGAGTACAACTCTGAGACTGTACTAGAAAAATTTAATTATTTGACCTATACCCACACATGTCAAGTCCAAAGGTATGAATTTATTAGTGTTTCTCAAATAGCAGTTGTATAGCTGAGTTGGACATTTCAAAGTCTATATAGGGACCAAAATGAGTCCTTCAACTCATTTTCCTTGGGCACATTGGTCTATTTCACATATGATGACCTTAGTTAGGTGTCCTATATCAGAGAGAATATGTGATTTCATTTGCTCAGTGGATGGATATATACCTGTGAACTTGTCTAACAGAAACCACTGGTAGGTATTCTTTGAAATGTGTTATCTCTGTTAAACCACTGCTATTGTAGAAACAAACCTTTCTAACAATATTTTTCCAAAGAAATTGATAGCCATTCTGCATTTTCACCTAAGAGAGAAAAGTTAATAGGAAGGCTCTGCACAGGAACTTTAAACTGTCTGGTAAAAGTGGTGATCGGTCCAAACACATTAAAATTCTATTTTCCTTTACAACTGTTTGCTGCAGATGACCCCCACTGATCTTAAGTATATTTCTGTATCTGTAACTGAATAGAGGTTTTCCGTACAGCATGTTCTAATGGCACTCTGGCCTTTAGCCAACAAGGCACTGAATAAGGCTATTTTTAAAATACAGAAACTGGGAACAGCTGCAGCAATCAAATTTGATAAAAACAGAGAGGAACTTTGCTTTTTTTTTTTTTTTTTTTTACGGTTTGTCCAAGTTTAGACTTCTTTCATAGAACTGCTTTTGTTCTGTTGTATGAAGGGCTACAAGACCAATACAGTGAAGCCCTTTTAAACAAATAAATTTTAAAAGAATACGGCTAAATAGAATAATTTTTCTTTGTACCAAGAGTATCAATGTGGAAGTATTATAAACTAGCTTTGAAAAGGATAGATCTCTTCTAAGAGGAGGTAGGAGAAGAATGAGCTATATTAGTAAAGTTTGTGCTATAACAGAGGTTTTGGCTTCCCCAACCCCCAAAGCAACTTCTTGAAAGGGAAGATAAATGCTTGGTTTCTCAGTGTTGGAAATCTGAAAGTTTGCATTGAACTTCACGTGTTCACCAGGGTTGTTAGGGACGAAGGCGCTTTGAATGTCCCATTCCTACTTTTCACATCACTGTCATTCATGAATGTTTCTGTATTTTCTAAAAGCTGGATTAATATCAGGGCAGTTCTTTTATAAAGATAAAATGACATGCTTTTTAAAATGTAAAGGAAAACTTTCACAGAGACCTTTTGTGCTTATCTGAATCCCTCAACATGTCTATATACAAGGGCTTATTCTTTATTTTAAAAAAAAATCCAAGCTCTTTGGAAACTTGTCAGTACATGATTAATAAGCATCATGAGGTGAATAGATACTGAAAATCTCCTCTAAAGCCGTAGGTTGCAAGTTCTCTCCTCTAAGTGATTTCATGTGTTGAATGGGTTTGTCTGCTAACTTTGTAATTGGCATGACAAAGGATATTGTATTTCTTATAAGTATTTACAAATGGGATTAATTTAAAATCCCATCCAAATAAAACTACTTATGTCAACATTAATTCAATTTAGTAATCCAAAATGTAATATAATTCTTTTTCTGTGGCCATAAAGTCATAAAATAAAATTATCTTACCGCAAAAGAAAGGCAAAAAAGGCAGGGGACACACAAAATAGAAGCATCCAGGTGTATATTAAGATGTACTAACTTGTTAGCATTAGCCTATTAGGTATGACGGTCCATCTGTCTACAATGTATTATTAGCTGGAAAAAAAAAAAATGGAAAAACACATTAAGCAGAGTCTTCTCCAACTTGAATAATTTTTTCCTAGAGGCATTGATGATTCAGTCACAAACCGCTCATCTTTTAACGATGAAGCAATAATGATATTGTGTCCTTGGTGCTTGAGACAATAATCATTCCTGTCTCAGTTCTGTTCTCGTGTCCTGTTTTCTGTTCATGAGGGTCCTCAGTCCTTCGTTATGGCAAACTCCTTAAACCCACACACTGTTCTAACCGGAAGTTAGCATTCCTGCTGTGCAAAAGCCTTGAACTCAGCAGGTTTTCAAGGGTTCTCTGGCAAGACACCAGGTTTTGGGATATAACTCTAGATTTTACTGATACCAAAAAGTTCTAAATGAAGGTTACTGGGAATTTAACTCGATTTAGTCATGTAGCCTCTGTTCTGAAGACATACTGCTGGGAGAGAGAGACCGACTTCTCACCAGCAGTGTGCTTTTATGCAAGAGGTCTGAGAAAGCACAGTAACCCCAATATAGAATTGCTCCATCTCTTGCTAGGAACACAATATTTATGTTACCGGTACAAACGGGATATAAAAACCAGATCTGTTATACAAGGAAATTTTTAGTGTAAATCACTATTCTTTATCATTATGTTGTCCTTTAATTTTTAGCATTACGTTTATAAGTGGGTTTAAATCCATCACCATGAGTTTAAATCCATTACCAAAAACAATGTTACTGTTTTTTCCACAAGTGTGTTTCATATTTCATTGAAACCAAAATAAGGGGACAGTAAAATGTGTCATTATATAACAAAATATAGTTTTATACTGTATTTTAAACTGTCACAGTGTTTCTGAAAATGGAATGTAAAGACTACATAGTCATACATAAAGTAATATGGCACTGCTCCCTAATAAACTGCCTAGTTTAATTTAGGTGTTGTTGTATTTTATTGTTGAAACTACTTAATTCTTTGAAGAATAAGGGTAGCTGATCTCCCTGGGCACTTCACCCTCTTAACAGGCATCAGTGTTGGGGTGCAGGGCACCCTTTCAGCAGCTATTCAGGATTTGCTGACATGGCCATCGTTCATGGGCACTTGTTTTTACTAACTGTGCTGATATGAGGAGACGAGGGAAATAGTTTGGTTTTTGGAAGAGGACAGGAATGGCTTGATCTGCCGGGAGCCGGTCCATCCTTGCTGTTTCAAGGGACCTGGCATATGTGGCATACTGTTCTTAATATGTTTGCTCACCTTCTTGGCACTATGTGTTTTAACCAAGGTCTCTGAGAAAGGTTGTTTCCCCAGGTAGGGATTTTCCCCTGAAGTTAGGGAGGGAATCAAACCTCTTAACTAAGTGCCAGGCGGGTAATTAATCACTTTAACTATGAACAATCATGCTTAAGCTACATAATCTTTACTCCCTGGAATGGAGATAAGAAACGCCCTAACCTTTGGAATAGAGATTGATAGGATTGGAATCAACTGGTATAAATACAGATGTAAGAAGACAGAACTTAGAAGACAGAACTAAGAAGACAGAACCTACACACAGAACTTAGAAGACAGAACCAAGAGGCACAGAACCTAGAGAAGAACCTAGAGACAGAACATGGCAAAAGATCCTGGACAGAAGCTAGACACAGAACCTACACAGAACCTAGAGACAGAAGAACTTCGCTGGAGAGAACATGGCAAAAGATCCTGGACTGAACCTGACTACAGAAATTGGCAAGAGAACCTGACTAGAACCTGGTGACTGAACCTGGCTGGAGAACCTGGACAGAACCTGGCTGGAGAATCTAGCAAGGGAACATGGCTACAGAACCTGGCTGGAGAACCTGGAGAACCTAGCAAGAGAACATGGACACAGAACCTGGCTGGAGATCCTAACCAGAACTTCGCTGGAGATCCAGACCAGAACTTGGCTGGAGATCCTGGCTAGAGATCCTGGCTAGGCTGCTGATCAACTGAACGCTGTCTCTGTGTCATTCCTTCTTCGCCGACTCCGTCCACACCTTTGGGGACCCCTGGACCTGCTGGGGTTGGACCCCAGCATTGATCTGTGAAAACATCCCTACACACACTAATAGCTCATTTACACAGAAAACAAGCCACAGCCTTCAGTCCCTCCACAAAGCTAACGAGAACAAACGGACTCAAGCATCCAGAAGTGGCAGTGCTCAGATCCACTGCTAGCGTGTGCTCATAAACTCTGCTTGCATTTACCTTCACACGCACTGCCAGTTGCAGCAGTCGTGGCTGCGGGGGTCTTTAAGCTGGCTCTCGCTGAGCCTTGTGAATGAAATGCTCATGCTCCTGGGGCTGTGTGTTCCCAGGGTGACGGTCACTCTGCAAGCACACGGTAACGAAGTGACTTGAAGGCCCTGAATCCCTTTGGTCACAATGAGGGAGGTTGTTGACAATATGCCATACTGTGATTTCTGGTCTTTATGTTTTTTTGGATTCATTTGGGGAAGTTCAGAATTTTTAGAATGAACTAGCTGGTTGTTTTCATAAACCAGATGGCTTTAAAAGAGATGATCAAATCCATTCTTTAAAAGTTATTTTTAAAGGCAGGCATGTGATTCTGACATATATATATATACATTTTTTTTCTGTGTATGTACCTTAACCCCTTATCTTTTAGATTTCAACAGGAAGTGGGATATTTCTCACTGCTACATTTTCCAAATAACTCTAGTTAAACCATTTTTGTTCCAGACCATTTGGGATGGAAATTTTTCCAAAAAGTATTTTGCTTTTCATAGCCGTCTTATAGAGATTCTTCAGAGTATAATTCATACATGATCTCAGTAGACATTGTAAAAGAGAGTTTTATGCTATATTTTAATTTGGTGACATCTGAAACTATTTGGTGGTAGGATAATTAGTGCTATCATTTCAAGGTGTTATATATACATTTCTTTGTAGTGTTCTTTTCTCTTTCATCATTGATAACATTTAATCGGTTAGTTCTTGTTATTGTCTGTATATATAGTGGCACAGAATTTGGAGTCAAGCATACGTAGTTGGAAAACCAGATTTTCAACTATATGTGAAGACTTGGATAAGTAACATAGTCTTCTCGTTAATAAAAAGAGGAGATTAATACCAGGCTTAAATGATTGTAATGAGTCTTAAATGGAAAAATGCCTGTAAGTCTATATATATATATATATATATATATATATATATATATATATATATATTTATATGTAACAGGCATTTACCCTTCCCATTTTCTTGAGATACCTATAATTGCATAATATGTCTGTATTAATGTTTGCATACATGTACTGTGAAACACAGATTCCATATTAATACAATTTTGCTTTAGCTCTCTCCACTCACTCCCTTTTCTAGTTTATGGAAGTCCAGGGAAACAGCTATTGATGTTTGTGGGAAATCCTCTAAATCAAGGGCAATAAATGGACACGTTAAGGAAGAATCCTAGAAGCATTCACTTTGGTGGGTGGATTTCATATATACCTTGGCTTCTTAAAAGTTTATTCTAGATCCTTAAGCATGTTTCCAAGGTTGCTAGATAAGTGAAACAGCACTGGAAGGCAGACAGTCTACCCACACTTGAAGGTACAGCTCCATAGCTAGCTTGGTCTCACGCTGCCAACTAAGGACTCACTAGACGAATTGCTAGGTAATTAGCAATTTATAGTTATTACAAAGTGTCCCCCCTGAGTCAAAGAGTGGACTCCAGGACACGGCCTCCCACAGTGGCGTGGCGTGTTGCTGGACACCAGGCACAAAGAGCATGTCCTGCCCTGCCCCCTACCTCTCACTTCAGTGCACACTCTATTCCATGAAATGCTGAAATGCTTCAGCCCACAGTCGGGCTGTGTTTGTGAAGCATCCTCTTCCGTTCCCTCACATATGGCAGTCTGAACCAATTACATAATGAGACATATTAACAGGGCATAACTGTCAAAACAATGAGATTAAGCTCTGAATAAATACTACCCGCTTATTAGCTATGCTGCTCCTATGCTCTTGAATCTATCCCTTACGCCTGACTTTCAGATTTTTGCATTCATATCTCCGAGTACCTGTGTATACAAAGTAATGCGGCACTAACAACATTCAAGAAAGATTTACAATGTCAAAGGCAAATTCAACTCTAAGGTAAGGTTTCTTAGCATTTTTGTGCTAAAGTCCTCTTTTGCAAATCTGGCAAAATCTACAGACACTTCTGGGAGCAATATTTTAAAATTCATAAAAATATACACAGACTAACAGTTTTACTGGTTAAAAAACCAATTGTGTTGAAATGCTGTTAAAATTTTGATTTAGTAATATATGAGCTTCTTTATTAATAAATTAACTTAAAAATTTAACAGGCCCGGGAGGGTTGGTGGGGGGGGGGGGGCAGGTAAGAGATCAACCAAAGGACTTGTGTGCATGCATATAAGCATAACCAATGGACACAAGACACTGGGGTGTAGGGGAGGCCGGGGGAAGGTCAAGGGGGAAAAAAAAGGAGACATATGTACTACTCTTTGTAATATTTAAGCAATAAAACAAAATTTTAAAAAAAGAGATGTTGGTGGTCCATGTGGCCTTGAGAGGACCATTTGCAAATTGCAAAAATAAGATAAAATAAACTTCTGAAATGTAAGGCAAAGAAATATTAACAGAGCATCAATAAGTGTTAAGGTTTAAAAGTAATAATTAGTACCAATAGCATTTGGAAACACTACCACAACTACAGCAAGAACTTTCAAAGCATGCAATACCTGACTCTTTAGTCAGAGGCACTTACTCTTTCCCCTTAGATTGTCAAATGAAGAAAATGACAGTAGCCAACACAACAATAGCCTTTCTGTGTGGATGCCCTGTCTTGAACTATAAATATGTAGGTCATATAATAGAGTTGCTTCTTATTGGTCACATCACACAATAAGGTTGTGCCTGATTGGTTAATTCTTGGTACCAGAAATCCTTGTATACTAGTATAGGCACCTGAGTCTGTTTGTGTGTTGTTTTTTTTAAAGTCACTTTGAAGCAAAATTAAAAAAAAAGGTAGGTAATTACTATTTTTCTTTTTCATAAGTCAATATAAATAATACCTACTTTTTGTTAAATCAGCAAATATATATTTTTGTGTGCTGCAGAATTTTAGTAATTAGTTTATATGTGCCATGAGATGAAAAAGGTTGAAAATCGCTGTGATAAGGAAAAATCTGTGATATCTGTCAGTGAGAAAAACATGGGTGTTTTTACTACAATGATGGTTTCTTCCCTAAATTTGTACTTGAAAGAAATGCTTATCTTCAATTACATGTTGGTATGAATAAAATTTTGTTTTCCTGGCAGCATGGCTCAGTGGTTGAGCATGGACTTATGGATCAGGAGGTCAATGTTAGATTACTGGTCAGGGCACATGCCCAGGTTGCAAGCTCAATCCCTAATGTGGTGCAGGCAGGAGGCAGCCAATCAATAATTTTCTCTCATCATTGATGTTTCTATTTCTCTCTTCCTCTTCCTCTCCCTTCATCTCTGAAATCAATAAAACTATATTTTAAAAAATTGTGTTTTCCTGCATTCAGAGTCACTGATACTATGTTGAGACTCTTGCTCTAATATGATCTAACTTGGGCTATTTCCTTAAGTTTCTTCCTTCAGAAGCACTTATTCTAGACATTCATATTTTAAATATGAAAATATCAAATTTGGCAGATTCTCTTGCCTCTGTTACCCCTATGGAACCATTGGGCTTAACTCTTTCAGAAATGCACTATTTTCCCTGAACAAAAGCAGTGTCTTCCATGGGGTAGACAAATACTTCAGCTATCAAGATGTTGGATTTCTCAATATTTGGTAGGTAACGCACAGATTCAGCCAACTCTCACCTTGATGTTCAGTCTGGATGCAACTTCTGCCTTCCTACCTATGACTCTACTTCTTCTCACACTCAAGAGAGCTAACCAGGATGCAATGGCTGAGTTGAATATTAAATGTGAAGCTGCTCTAATTTCTTTTGTCACAAAGTTTATGGAAACTTGGGTATTTCGTGATTAATAACAAACTGATAGTGAGAAATCTCACAGCACATGCGTGTGGTGAGAAGACTCCATGGTTGAGAACAGCTATTCTATGCAGAAAGACATACACTGAGGAATTTGGACTTCCAGGCCACTTTAATGCCACTTAATAGTTGTAGTGGCAGTACCAAAGTGAAAACCTCATTGACTTGGAAGAGTTCATGTTTCTCTTAAGCAGAGTTTGGCACTTTTTCTCTAAAGATCCAGGTAATCAATGTTTCAGGCTTTGCAGGGCCATTTGGTCTCTGTTGCAACTACTCTGCTATTGTAGTATGAAAGCAAACATAGACAACACCTCAGTGAATGAGTATAGCTGTGTTCCAATAAAAACTAACTTACGAACACTGAATTTGGAATTTTATGTAATCCTCAGATGTCACAATATATTAATCTTTTAAAATTTTTTCCACTTTGTAAACATGTAAAAACCATTTTTAGCTCACAAGCCATATAGAAATAGGCGTTGAGCCAGATTTTATTCATAGGCTGTAGTTTGCTACTCCTACGGTTAAGTATGAAATCAATAGCCAGGTAGCAAACCAATTAAGTAGGTTCATCTGGTTGGTTATGACATCCCAAGGGGTCTTTCACTTAAAAGAAATTTTAACTAGACTGTGAAGCGACAAGTCTTTTATATTTTTAGATGTTACCACATATAGGAACAGTTCAGAGTTTTATAAGACAGAAACTATCTTAGTCTGAAATCAATCAGGACCCTGATCTCAAAGACAATGTGTAAGAGGCATCAGTTGTACACAGACATTGCAGACTATTGCATCAAATAATGTGAGTGTGTTATACAAGCAAATTTGTGCAGCACAAATTTAACGTTTCTTTTTTATTTTATTTTTGTGTACACCTAATTAAAAGGAATATGTATTAATTTACCTTTACCAGAGTTTGTAAATTTTCCAGTATTTCTACTCAGTTTTTTGTGTTAGCAAGAACATGAAAGTTTGAAAGTGTCCATATGAAACACATTTGCTTGTTTTTCTTCAAATAAAACGTTAGCTATGACCAGCTATTCCATTATTAACTTATATAATCATCATACCCTCCCAATCTAAATCTATAAGAAAAAGCTTCATTAATGATGATTAATGGTAAAATTGAGTATCAGGGCATTTTTTTCTGGGAGAAAAATGAAGACAAATTAAAATAAGGGAAAAATGAGGAGAGTGGTAGACAGTAGCAATATGGCGTGGGTGTAGAAAGTCCCTGTGATTCATGGAAAAGTTAGGGCTCACAGATTAACTCTTATGATAAAGTGTTTCAATTCTTGTAGCATAGTTCCTATTAACCAGATCTTTACAAAAATTGGTATAAAATTTCACCTGTTTACAAACCAGGCAGTGCAAAATGTATAATACTAAATATGAACTTCAATCTTGTTGTGGTAGTGGTTGTTTTATAAATATCACCAGACACACATCTGGGGTTTTAGTGCTTGCCACAATGTAGTTTTCTGGTTGACATATCTAAGAAATGTGTATAACACCCAGGCGATAGAGCCAAGCACATTTTAGTGCAGGCTACAGCTGAAAGAATATGTTTCCATTCCTTGTCCATCTGTTCTTGGCGACATAAATTTAAACTAGAAACAGTAAGTTTCATGCAAAATAAGTCTAACTAGGGTTTAGAACAGCAAGGTGAATGCTCTAAATTATTATGACTTGTTAACATTTGACTTTGTGGCTGGAAGGTTGTTTTTATTTAGAGAATAAAAACATGCTGCAGCTATAGCTTAAAGTTTGAAAATACAGATTTTTTTATCAGTTCGCTTAAGAAATACTTTGTCACACTTTCTGTTTCAAAGGTTATTAAATTTGCCAGTGATCATGAGCCTAACAAACTTGGGGATTTCAAAGTGTTATTTGCCACACACTTGAACTATACTGGAAATGTATCATCTACATCTCTGAACTGCATGCTCAAATTGATTTATTAGCAGAGAATAAAGGTTTTCCATACAAAATGAAGTCCATATGAAACACATTTGCTTATTTTTCTTCAAATAGAACTTTAGCTATGACCAGCTATTACATGATTACCTTATATAATCATCATACCTCCCAATCTGACACAACCTCCAGCATTGTCTGCTACTAAAACAATATTAAACTATTTACATTTGAAAACTCATGAGAACCTATATCTATAAAAGCCTAAGCAATGGGCCAACCGGCCGGTAGCTATGACACAGACAGACCACCAGGGGGCAGACGCTCAATGCACAGGCATGGAAACATGGAACAGACTAATGAATCTCAAAGGGAAGGGGGAAGGGTGGGAAGAGATTAACCAAAGATCTTAAAGGCATACTAGAGGCCCAGTGCCCAGATTTGTGCACCAGTGGGGTCTCTCGGCCTGGCCTGCGGGGATCAGGCCAAAACCGGCTCTCCAACATCCCCCGAGGGGATCAGATTGCGAATCCCTGCACTGGGCCTCTAGTATTAAAATGAAAGGACCATATATATGCACCTAGAGTTTCACCTCCAAATCAAAGGTTCAAGCATTCTTTGCTCAATAAGAAAGCTGATAGGTTATGGGTCAGAGCTAGTTCTGCAGGATTCTACTGAAGTGAGTGCACTTTTTGTTTTCTGGCTGAGTAAAAAGTGCCTCCCACCTGGCCAGTGTGGCTCAGTGGTTGAGCATGGACCTATGAACCAGGAAGTCACAGTTCGATTCCTGGTCAGGGCACATGCCCTGGCTGTGGGCTCGATCCCCAGTTGAGGGCATGTAGGAGGCAGGCAATCAATGATTCTCTCTCATCGTTGATGTTTCTATCTCTCTCTCCCTCTCCCTTCCTCTCTGAAAACAATACAAATATACATATTTTTAAAGTCCCTCCCAACCTCTCTTCCTATGTAAGAAAAAACCTCTCTTCCTATGTAAGAAACATTTCTGATATGGCTGATTTATCAAATATAACATAGTGTTTATGAAACAAAATGTAGTTGGGTTTAAACTTTGGCTTTGTCACTTCCTAGGTATGTGGATATGAATAAATTAGTTCTCTAATTTTCAGTTTCTTTGTCTAAAAATGAGGATAATCATATTTGCCTTAAAGTGGTTTTCAGGCAGAATAAATGAGATAATATATAGAAAGAGATTAGTCCAGTGGCAGGCACTTTGTAAACACTCAACAAGCAATGCCTATTACAATTGGACTCTCTCTGCTGTCTTCCTGTTAAAAAAAATGATTGCACTGTGCTAATTATCTAGTCTACTTCTGCAGCATATTCCTATTATCAGGAAAGCATTGAAAGAAATTAATGTTGTTTCTTGAACTTCTGCACAGAGTTACCTATGACTCTGGACAAGTCTCTCAGTGATTTAGAGACTCAGTCTTCTTTTGTCTAAAATGAGAACTGTAATTGCATGATCTCTTAGGTCTTTTGTTGGAGTAAGTTAACAAAATCATATTTGACAGCATAGCCTCATACTTTATTTATAGTGCTGAAATGTGTGTTTGCTGCCAAATGTCTGATGTGGGATGTATAATGTTCCACATATACATGTGGAATAACATTAAGTTTGTTGATGTTAAAAACGACTGGTATATTTTTTGGCATTATTTGGCTCGCGATCCCTTCTTCCCATTTTGTTTTAGAATAAGCTGACAGCAAATCTTTTCCCACAGCACCTCAAGGTTTAGTTAAACTGAGAATGTCTTAAATAGGCCATCTTTTCATTACTGACAGTATCCAAGACAGGGAAGCTTTCTTTGTGAAGTAGCTTTGATTTTCCAGCTCCATATCTAATGTCATTACATTGTACACACATGCCTGTGCACTGTAACTTACAAGGCTTCTGTTTCCCTTCAGATCTGAGTGATCAGCTGCTGGAGGTGGTTGGCTTGGAAGGAGCCATGGAGATGGGGCAAATATACACAGGACTGAAAAGTGCTGGGCGGCGGCTGGCTCAGTGCTCCTCCGTGGTCATCAGGTAGTTCTAGCTCTCTAATTGAAAAGGGGGGTTGACCTGGCATCACTACCAACTAATTAAAAGTACGCAGGACTCTGATAACGACATTTGTCTTATTTGTATCTCAAGTTATCAATGATTAATACTGATATATTTCAACATATTGAAAATCGCTTAGCTATTATGATAAGTTCGTTTGGATTCAATAATCTTTTGTTGAGACCAAGGATACAATTCTAACATACACATTTTATCCCCTCCAACCTGGGTTACGCTCAGTTGACTGTATTGAAGCTCAGTTTAGTTTACTGAAGCATCGAGGTATCTGCTGGGCAAATTACCCAAAGAAAACACTGTTGAAGCATTATTAATGTAAATTCTTTAATGGACTAAAGTGCACCCATTTTTCTATACAATTAAATGATTAATTGTTGTGAATTAATAAGATTTTATATATGTATTAAATTTGAACCTGTCAAGAAACTTTTTCCCAAAAAATTTTTACCTATAGAAAAAAAGGTGTATTTGATACTAAGGTAAAAGCACGGATGACAGCACAGAAATAAGTGGTGTTCTTTGCATGAAAGTGGTGATACTGGAAAGTCTGAGACAACAAACACTTTTATTCCAGGTTTGCGATGAAAACACGGAACTTCTTCTGGCTGTAGGAATTCTGATTTTGCCATTAAATATATACCCTACTTCTGTTTTTTGCATCAGAGTTTTTGTATATATCACCACATTTACCAGAAAGCGCAACATCCCTATCAAGGAACCTTTAAGATATTCATTACTAAGCAAGAGTTTAAGTCCCTTTTAAAATAGATACCTTTAGAGCCCAGCTGTTAGCATATTTGCATTTCCTGGTCTCATTAGCGTATGTCTTACATATGGAGTCTGTTGGGTAAAGTATTTCAGTGATATACTTAAAAGGAAATATTTTCTTCCAGGACTAGCAAGTCTTTGCCAATGCAGATCGATGGGGAACCATGGATGCAGACCCCATGCACTGTGAGTAGAGCAGTTGAAAGTCTAGTCACTTTCATTTCCGCTTACTAGGTATTATATCCTCCTATAACTAACTAATCGCATATGTCTACAACTGATCATAATATCTAAGATGTACCATTTATTTTCTTAGTTCTGTGGTAAAGCAATTGCATTCCGGTTTTAAGCATTATATTCCCTTTACAGCGATTTAGCTTTGGAATGTTTGTGTTAGCTTAGGTATAACCTTTAAACCCCACAGATCAATTATATACTCTGAAACTAAACAAAATCGATAAACTTTCTTGTACCTTTCTTAAACGTGCTTCAGACTAGCTTTGAGGAAATTATATATGAGACCTTCAGACGAAAGTCTCCCGTCTGTTCTTTTGCCTCCATTTGGGGATTTGGGGGCTCCCTTCTCTCTAGAAAAATTCCCCCTATACTTTTTTCCATAATGAGATATTAGTTAAGTCAGACATTTATACCCCCCAAAATTTCTATTTTCATCTGAAGAGTGAACATTTTGTTACATTTCAAAAACATGCTAGGCACTGCTGTTGGCCCTAAGAATGGAAACATAATCATGATCAATTATAGAACATTGAAATAATGAAACAGAATAGACCATGATCAATAATTTAATTGTCTTCAAGGAACTTACTTCTGATAATATGAGATTGAATAAATATAAATAGAAGTATAGCATAACCTCAGATTACAAGAGTTATGAAAAAACAAGGCAAAAAAATGAAGAGGAACTGGGTAAAATATGGAGAATACTGCTGTATGGGTGGATCTGGGAGGCTTCTTTGAAAGAAGAGCCGAAGGTCAGGGTGTTAAAGAAACAGTAAGAAGGGTGGTATGACCAAAGCTTCTAGAAGTAGGGAGCAAGTGGTGAGAGGTAAAGTAAAAGATGGACAGGGGTCAGGTCAGGTAGAAAAATGATGGTAAAGTGTTCGCATCTGATTGTAAGTGTAATTGGAAACTCTTGAGGCTTTGAGCATCATCTGATTGATATGTTTAAAGTTCACCTTGGCTGCTACGTGGAGAATAGATTGTTCTGACTTGCAGCTGGGAGACAGGATCTATCAAAGTAGTCTGGGGCCGGGCAAGGATAGTGGCAGGGAAGTGGATGGATTTGAGCTACCTTCTGGAACTGAAGCAGAAAGAATTTGCTAATGAGTTCCCTTGGGGTGAGGGATAAGGGCTGAGAGAAAGAAATGAATCGATGTTCACTCTTGCCTTAAGATTGGGTGCAACACTGTTTAGAGCGTGATCGGGGAGGTCTTAATATTAGGTCAGTATTAGCATTTTGCTAAGTGCTGGCAGTGCATGTTTTGTGTTTTTTTTAATTGAGGAATAATTGACATAGTACATTATATTAGTATTTAATAAATATTTACACAAACTCTAAGTAATGGTTATCACCACTTTTCAGATGGAGAAAACTGATGCTTTGGAAGGTTAAATAATCTACTCAAGGTCAGATATGAAGCAGATATGGAACTCAAATCCAGGCTTCTTTTTGATTAACCACTAGTTTGAACAATTTTAGCTACAGATTCCAAACAGTATAACTTAGCATAAAGGAGGGAAGTTTTAATCATACCCCTCTAGGGGTTTTACTCGGAAATTATTGGCTCAGTCGTTGTTCACAGCACATCCATATGACTCTTCGTTTATTCCTAATATAGTCCTTTTAGCTACTTGAACCCCAAGTTTGTGAAATACATTAGTTCTGTAATAATGGTGTAAAACAAACATATGAAAAATTACTCTAGACTGGCTACTTCTTATGCCTTTTACTATCTCTGTACATGGGACCAAACACCCTTTTAAAATTTTCCTGTTCCTGCCCTGGCTGCTGGTGTGGCTCAGTTGGTTGGAGCATAGTCCCATATGCCAGAAGGTAACAGGGTCAATTCCCAGTCAGGGCACATGCCTAGGTTGTGGGTTCCATCCCTGGTCTGGGCGTATGGGAGGCAACCAATCTATGTAACTCTCACATTAATGTTTCTCTTTCTCTCTCTCTCTCTCTCTCTCTCTCTCTCTCTCTCTCTCTCTCTCTCTCTCTCCTCCCTCTCCCTCTCCCTCCCTCCCTCCCTCCCTCCCTCCCTCCCTCCCTCCCTCCCTCCCTCCCTCCCTTCTTCCCTCCCTCCCTCTGGATTTCCTGTTCCTCTCCCTTTACCAGCATATATACACTTAGATCTTGTCTGTTATTGTTCATTTCCCAATGACATTTTTAACTTTACATTTATACTCATATGGAGGTTAAAGGTGTTGTTGCTGTTGCGAGTGGTAGAGTGGTGGTGGTGGTGGTGGTGGTGGTGGTGATGGTGGCGATGGTTAGGATTATGGCGTTGGAGTAACAGTGCTGATGATTGTGATGATGGAAATTGTGGAGAAACTTCGGTTATGGTGATGATGACAGTTGTGACAATCATGATGGTGGTGGTGGCAACAAGGGTGGTCATGAAGAGCTAAGAAGATGCTGTCAGTGACAGTGGTGATGGGGTTGCAATGCTCGTGGTGATGGTGTTTGTAATATAGGATGGTAGTGGTAGTGGTAATAGCATTATTCTTGTCTTGCATAAAAGGTCACTTTTCATCAGCCTGAGTAACAAGAGAATAAAAAAAAGACCATGAAAACAAACACCTTCCATTAGTACTCTTTATGACTTTGGACTCTTCTCAGGGAGAAGGGGAATTTAGCTTTCGTGCTGTTTTAAATCATGCAGGATCAATGGCAATAATAATATATAACAATTATTAAGTTTTTAATTTGTTCCATGTACAGTTTTAGACACTTGGCCTGTATTGACATGCTTAATGATCACAAAACTTATGATTGGTTTCATTTTATGGATAAAGCAATTGAGGCAGACAAAGGTTAAATAGTTCGCCTTGTTCCGCGCAGATAATAAATGGCAAAGTAGAGGCTGAAACACAGGTGGCCTGGCCCCACTGTCTGCACTCGCTGCAGCTACTCCCCGCTGCAGCTCTCAACCTGGAAAGGCCCCAGTCCATCCTCAGGACACAGTCCCTCCAGGGTGACCTTTGGAAACCACTTACTGCTTTGCTCCAGCTTTTAAAAGTCTATGTCTATTAAAATCTAATTAATGTTTTAGAATAACTTTAGCTTATTTCACACGAGTACTTGTAATACATTTGTTGTTTCCTTTCAATTAGTAATTGGACATTCATTTCACCTATTAATTATCATAATCTATACAATTGTTGAATTAATAATACATTTTAAATAACATTTAATTTTCTCTCCTTGTAAATACTTTTATTCATATAAAACATTTATTTTTTTTTAAATATATTTTATTGATTTTTTACAGAGAGGAAGGGAGAGAGAGATAGAGAGTTAGAAACATCGATGGGAGAGAAACATCGATCAGCTGCCTCCTGCACATCTCCTACTGGGGATGTGCCCGCAACCCAGGTAGGTACATGCCCTTGACCGGAATCGAACCTGGGACCTTTCAGTCCGCAGATCGACGCTCTATCCACTGAGCCAAACCGGTTTCGGCCATATAAAACATTTATTACAGTCTACAGAGGGCCAAGAAGTATACTAGACTATGGCTTATTATTGTTATTTCACATTCTGGCATATTCTACTTTTCCTAGAACCACATGGAGTTCTGAACTTTAAATTTCACTTCAACTGGTGAAAATGTTTAGCATTCATAACATTGGCATGGTTTAAATAGAAAGTGTTCTTTGCCTCGATTCAATAAGACAGTATTTTTCTTATAGAACATAAGAATTGGTAGAATGTTAAAATTCTTTGCCGAATTTAAATATCCGTAAGCTGATCTTCAATTTATGCAGGAATTGCTCTAGATATAATTTTAGAGCACAGCAGAAATTCCATTTTTTAAGTAGAGTATGTAAAATGGAAAGACAGGTGATAAAATGGGTCTTGATTTTTATAAAAATTAATACCTTAAAAAATCAAAGTATCCTAAGTTTTGGAAATTGATGGCAGTGATGTTTGTCCAGCAATGTGAATTACTTTATGCCATTGATCTGTGTGATTATAGTTAAAATAGAAAATCGTACAATGTTACTTATATTTTATCACAATAAAAAAGTAACTTGCCGAAACCGGTTTGGCTCAGTGGATAGAGCATCGGCTTGCGGACTGAAGGGTCCCAGGTTCAATTCCGGTCAAGAGCATGTACCTGGGTTGCGGACACATCCCCAGTGGGAGATGTGCAGGAGGCAGCTGATCGATGTTTCTCTCTCATCGATGTTTCTGGCTCTCTGTCTCTCTCCCTTCCTCTCTGTAAAAAATCAATAAAATATATTAAAAAAAAAAGTAACTTAAAAAATTTGAAGTAATATTTACTTACAAATTTCATAAATCCTGAGTTCAAATATCATGAAAAGCAAAAATCAAAGAACTTAAAATTAACTCTTCAAATAGATACTTTGTGTTTTTTAATCTTTATTGTTGAAAGTATTATATATGTCCCCTCCTTTTCCCCATTGACCCCTTTTAGCCTGCCCCAGCCCCCCACCCCAGACCTTCACCACACTGTTGTCTATGACCATGGGTTATGCATACAAGTTCTTTGGTTGGTCTCGTTCTACCCACCCACCCACCCACCCACCTCCCTCTTCCCTCTGAGATTTAATAGTCTGTTCCATGTGTCTATGTCTCTAGATCTATTTTGTTCATTAGATTCCACAAATGAGTGAGATCATGTGATAGTTGTCTTTATCTGACTGGTTTATTTTGCTTAGCATAATTTTTATGATCTTTTAAATTATTTTACATTAAAGTAGCCAAGAAATGTGTTAAGTATTCTGGTGTTTATTGTTTTCTAGTAGTCACTGAGTTAACAGAGAATAAATTTTGGCCATGTAATTCTAGAAGACTTCATACTGAAATAATTCAAGAGCCTTTCTTTAGGCTGGACTCCAGAGCCTAACTATTTTCCCCTCTCTCTCTTCTTCCTTCACAATCCTTCCTCCTGAGCACATCAACATACTGACTCTGTTGTCAATATGTTTCTTTCATGTCTGGAGGTGGAAAGAGCAGCTTTGGGAGGAGCAGGTGACAGTAAGATATAAGAGGTCATAAACAAGGTCAGGTTATATTTAGCAAATGCATATGCGGCCCTTTCACCCCCAATATTACAAGTGATGGGTGCCTGGTAAAGTTTTGTTAAGTGAGAATGACCACACTAAACCTCAAGTTCAGTATAACCAAACTGGACTCATCACCTAAGCCCCTGTACCTCCTCCCCCCAAACTCCTGCTCCTCCCTTTACCATATTGAATTAGCTACCTTTAGGTATATAATGTTCCCTAAGCTAAAAATCTGAGAGTCATTATTCTTCTCCATAGCCTCACATTCAATGACCATGCCTACCTAGTGATATGACATATTTCTGAAATCTTTTCCTTTTTTTCATCCCAAATACCACTATTCTAGATTTTATTTTTCTCTCACTCCCATTTTACTTCTTTCTCATTCCTAACAATAACCACATCAATCTTCCCTATCTCGATTTTTAATCTAAATTCATCTTTCACTTTTCTGCCAGAATGATCACATAAAATACTAATTGCACCATGACACTCTTCTACTGAAAATCATTTACTTTTTCAATCTGATAAAATGTACCTCGAAACACCAATATAATTCCTGTTTCTCCAATATCTCCTCTTACTTCTTTTGCATTTCGTCATGCAGTTTCCTCTTCTCAAAATAAACTTTATTCTTTAGTTGAGTAACACAACTTATCTTTTGAGACTCATTTCATGCTGCCCTCCCTCCATAACTGAACATCATTTTCTCCACTCTTCCACCTCCTTCCTGACCTCAATTAATCCAATAGTTCAGCCTGGGTACTTCATAGCCATGTCAAATAGCTATCAAATAGCTAACTATATTACATATAACTGATGTCAAGGCAACTTCTGGAAAGCATATGCATGAGCTTTGCCTTTTTTATACCTTCCTTGGTACAATACCTTTCAGAACCCTGAATCCATTTGCCCATTCTTAGCTTCCAACATTAAATACCTTCAACATGCAACTGTGGTCTGACCTGGTACCGAGCCAATCCCTGGTACTGGCTGTCTTGCTGCCTTACGCTTGATCCCTGGTATTTCAATGGCAGATACTTGATCATTTCGTGCCCTGAATGTAACTGTCTCCTGCTATCCCCATTTCCACTGGGTGGGCCATTCTCTAGCGTGTTATTTTCTGACTTGAATGCCAGGTTACTTCCTTGGCACTAGCATCCTCTGGACTCAGACACTGGCTACTTGCCTCACCTTTGCTTGTACCCTCTCCTGTGAAGACCGGATCTTTTTCTCATTGCCCAAAGACACTGCCATTATCTAGAGTTAACTTCATTTTGACAACTGTTTTTGCAAAGAGAGGATTTCCAGCACAACTTTGAAATGCAAATTCTTTATGAAGAGGAATACTGTTCTGAGTCCTATTAAATGTTGATTTGTGTGTTTGTTGTTATTGTATTTTAAGTAATCATAAATTTAAAGTGTAAGTTACTATTCAATCATTTGCTAATTACAAATTAATCTCATGCCATTGACACAGAAAATGAAAAAAATTATAAATTTAAATATTTTCAGTCCCAGATATTTAATGTTATCTAAATGAAGGCTGATTGAATTTTCAAGACATTTGTCCTGGAGATGTTTGGAGGAAACCATAGTAATAATGCCTATTGTTTATTGAGGGTTTACCATGTGCCAGTTTCTGTACTGTGTATTCATATTCATTCTTTATGTAATCCTTACAACAACCAGCCCTGAGAGGTCAGTGAAGTTATTATAATCCACATATCATACATTTTTAAAAATAAATAACTAAAAACTGAAGCCAGGTAAATGTAGCAACTTGGCAAGGCCACTCAGAGGCAGAGCAGACCAGGGACTCTAATGCACTTCTCTTAATTATAATGCTTTACTGCCTCATTCAGTCACTCCTCAGGGCTTCTATTGTACCGCTAATGTTAGTGATTAATTACAACTTTTATAACATAATTCATTTTTAAATATATTTATATATTTCTCTTTTTTTGGAAGTATAGACATGTCAAAAAGGGAAAGGTTGATTGATTTATATAGCAAGGTATTATAAGGGAGCAACTATTTTAGTTTTTATTTTTAACTACAGTTTACATTAAATATTATTCTGCATTAGTTTCAGATGTACAGTGTAGTGGTTAGAAAATCATATACTCTCCAGTACCCACCTGGCCCCATAGATAATTATTACAATATTATTAATTATATTGTCTATGCTATAACTTACATCTCTGTGACAATTCTGTTAACTACCAATTTATTTTTTTTCTTTTTCTTTTTTTTTCTTTTATTTTTTTTTGTTTGTTTGTTTTTTTTATTGCTTAAAGTATTACAAAGGGTATTACATATGTGTCCATTTTATCCCCCTGCCCTAGACAGTCCCCTAGCCTCCCCTATCCCCCAATGTCTTATGTCCACTGGTTATGCTTATATGCATGCATACAAGTCCTTTAGTTGATCTCTTACCCCCCTACCTCCTGCCCCCCAACCCTCCCCGGCCTTCCTGCTGCAGTTTGACAATCTGTTTGAGGCAGCTCTGCCTCTGTATCTATTATTGTTCAAAAGTTTATAATGGTCTCTATTATCCATGAATGAGTGAGATCATGTGGTATTTTTCCTTCATTGACTGGCTTATTTCACTTAGCATAATGCTCTCCAGTTCCATCCGTGACGTTGCAAATGGTAAGAGTTCCTTCCTTTTTAGAGCAGCATAGTATTCCATCGTTCTGTTAACTACCAATTTATACTTATTAATCCCTTCACCATTTTCATCCAGTCTCCGAACCCCCCTCCCTTCTGCCAACTGTCAGTCTGTTATTTACAAGTCTGTTTCTTTTTTTGTTTGTTTTGATTTGTGTTTTAGATTCCATACTAAGTGGAATCATATGGTATTTGTCTTTGTCTGCCTGACATATTTCACTTAGCATAATACCCTCTAGGTCCATCCATGCTGTCACAAAAGGTAAGGTTTCATTCTTTTTAATGGCCAAGTAGTGCTCCTTTTAGTACAGCTTTTTTACCCACTCATCTATTGATGAGCACTTGGGTTGCTTCCATATCTTGGGAATGCATATACTTTTTCAAATTAGTGTTTTAGGTTTCATTAGTTATATTCTGGAAGAGGAAATGCTGGGTCATAAGGCACTTCCATTCTTTAATTTTTTGAGGAACCTCCTCACTGTTTTCCATAGTGGCTGCACCAATCTGCATTTCCACCAACAGTGCACAAGGGTTCCCTTTCCTCCTCATCCTTGCCAACATTTGTTGTTTATTGATTTATTGATGATAGTAATTCTGACAAGTGTGAAATAGTATATCATTGTGGTTTCTCTGATGATTAGTGATGATCAGAAGATATGAATAGACACTTCTCCAAAAAAGATATACAGGTGGCCAAAAGACATATATTTTCCTCTTTAATACATTATTTTTTGCTTCCCAGTTGTCAAAGCCATCCATCACACTACTGCCAGAATTATTTATGAATAACACAACTATGATTATCTTACTCCCTGATGTCAAAATTCATTTCTTTTAAATCCTCACCATAAGATATTTTTCCATTTTTCTAAATATATTTTATTGATTTTTTTACAAAGAGGAAGGGAGAGGGATAGAGAGTTAGAAACATCGATGAGAGAGAAACATCAACCAGCTGCCTCTTGCACACCCCCTACTGGGGGTGTGCCCACAACCAAGGTACATGCCCTTGCCTGAAATCGAAACTGGGACCCTTCAGTCCGCAGGCCAATGCTCTATCCACTGAGCCAAATCGTCCATTGGTTTTTAGAGAGAGTGGAAGAGAGAGGGAAAGACAGAGAGAAATATTGATGTGAGAAAAACACATCAATTGGTTGCCTCCTGCACGAGCCCCAACCAGGGCCTGGGCCAATGAGGAGCCTGTAACTGAAGTAAGTGCCCTTGACTGGAATTGCACCTGGGACCCTTCAGATGACTCTCCATCCACTGAGCCAAACTGGCTAGGACTCAAAACTCATTTCACACCATATATGTATTGTAAGTGACTTCAAAATCTTTCTGAAAGACTATGGGATATAAATACATATATACTAAAAATAAAATAAAATCCCTTCCCTCAATGCTAAGCTTAGCAGCAATTTCCTCATGAAGTCTTTTTAACTCTCCATCTGTCTGAAATATTTGCCTGGTCCTTTGTATTCCTGTGACTTTCTGTTGGTATTGTCTTAATGGCATCCCAATGCATGGCCCTGTGTTTTGGCTATACATATATGCATCCAGCTCTTCTGACTTCATTGTAAGCATCTTAAGAGTCATCCTTAATTCCCCTTCATACCTCGCATACTGTCTTACATAATGTGGTTTCTGATGAGAAATCCAGTCATTTGAATCTTTGCTCCACAATATGTAATGCATCACTTCAGGCTGCTTTGAAGATTTTTTCTTTGTCTTTAGTGTTCAGTCATTTGATTTTGATGAGTCTTGGCATGAATTTCCTTGAGCTTATTTTGTTTTAGTTTCTCTGAGCTTCATGAATATGTTGGTTTATGTTTTGCCAAATTGTGAAGTTTTCATACATTATTTCTTCAACTATTTATTTTAGCATTACACTCATTCTCCATTCCTTTTAAAGCTCTGATGATATTTTAGATATTTTGAGTATTATCTCATAGATCTCCGAGTCTTTATTAATTTTCCCTCTTTATTTCTTTCTATTGTTGAAAGTGGATAATATCTTCATCTATATTCAAGTTCACTGACTTTTTCCTCTGTCGTTTCCATTCTGTTCTTGAGTTCATCCAGTCCTTTAAAATTTATATATATATATATATATATATATATATATATATATATATATATATATATATTTGACTTTAGAGAGGAAGGGAGAGAGAGAGAGAGATAGAAACATCAGTGATGAGAGAGAATCATTCATTGGCTGCCTCATGTATGCTCCACAACCCGGGCATGTGCCCTGACCGGGAAATGAACCATGACCTCCTGGTTCACAGATCGATGCTCAACCACTGAGCCACATAGGCTGGGCCAGTCCTTTTTTAAAATTTTCATTGTATTTTTTAGTTGTAAAATATTTAATTGATTCCATTTTTAAATCCTCTGTTTCTCAGCCAATAGTCTCTATCTTTTCTTTCAAGAGGGTCTGCCATTACTTATTGGAGCTTGGTTATCATTGCTGTTGCAAAATCCTTGCCTGATAATTTCAACACTTGTATCATCTCAGGGGTCACATCATTGGCTATCTTTCCTCTTAGAAGTATTTGAGATTTTCCTGGATCAGCACATGCTGAGACATTTTAGATTATATCCTGAATATATTAAATATCACATTTACTCTGGGTGCTTTTTAATTCTTGTAGGGAATGTTGATTTCTTCTTGTTGTTGTTCTTTCAGTAGGTAATTGACCCAGTTAGGTTCAGATCACAAATTCTGATCTGCTTCCTGTGAGTTGTGGTTCTGATATCAGTTCAGTTTTCAAAGCCTTTGCAATGTTTATCAGATTTATCTTACATATACACAATCCATAGACCTGTCTGGAACCTGGGTTGTAGGCTACCCCCTAATTCAGTTCTCTAAATTTTTAGTATGCTTCTCAAGGTCAAACCTATGCATATCAGGCTCAGAGATATACTGAGGAGATCATATACAACTTTAGAGATAGCTTTCTTATGTCTCCCGTCACTCCAAATCTCCTGGAAGTATTTTTGTGTGTATTTTGTTGTTGTTGTTGTTGTTGTTGTTGTTTGTTTATTTGTTTGCCTCCCAAGGCTTTCATATTGCTCTGTTGCCTAGAAATCTAAGGCCTTAGTTTCCCTGTACTTCCTGATATAGTACCTGCCTCCAGGGCCATCTAGAAAGCGGATAGAGAAAGAAAAATTATCAGGCATTCACCCATGCTTTTGGGACCACAGTTGCACTGATCAGGGAGAAAGGCTTTCCTTCATTGTAGTTGGAGGCACCTACTACTAAGAAATTGCAAGGGACTCTGATGGAAGAGATTGGTAGGCTAAATAGGACAAAATATTTTCCCACTCTCTCTGACTTTTGGGGCTATAATTTTCTACCCCTTAAAACAGAAAGACCAGGCTTTTCACAGAACTCTCTGTACTTGGTGTGCAGTTTCAGGTTTGGGGCTGCATTTAAGTCAGGCTAGGAAATACGAGATGGGAGAAACCTATGAAATGCATCACTGGTTCAGTGGTACTTCTTGCACTGGTTTCCTTCCCAGTCTGCCTGCATCTCTTTTCAGCATCCTCTAGTAGCTGCTCCATGTGCAGGGTTTGTGGTGGCTTTCAGTGTGAAGGACCAGGTGGAGTGCGCTTACTTCTTTTTAACCAGAACTGAAAACTTCACCACTCTCCTTAGTTTGTTGTGTGTGGCTACTTTGAGATCTGCCTGAATTGTCCCCATTGAGTTGGCATATTATTAGGCAAATTGCTTATCTGCCAATTTTGAGACTTCACTGTATAGTCTGCATTTTCATATCTCTTACAAAAATCCTATATAATAGCCCTGGCTGGTTTGGCTCAGTGAATAGAGCGTCAGCCTGAGGACTGAATTGTCCCAGGTTCGATTCCGGTCAAGGGCATCTACCTTGGTTGCAGGCACATCCCCAGTGGGAGGCGTGCAGGAAGCAGCTGATTGATGTTCCTCTCTCGTCGATGTTTCTAACTCTCTATCCCTCTCCCTTCCTCTCTGTAAAAAAATCAATAAAATATATTTTAAAAAACCCTATATAATAAAAGGGTAATATGCAAATTGACCCTAAGGGTGGAACAACTGGAATGATGGGTTGCTATGACGCAAACTGACCACCAGGGGACAGATGCTCAATGCAGGGGCTGCCCCCTGGTGGTAAGTGCACTCCCACAGGGGGAGCTCCGCTCAGCCACAAGCCAGGCTGACAGCTGCAAGCGCAGCAGTGGTGGTGGGAGCCTCTCCCACCTGCTCAGCAGCACTAAGGATGTCTGGCTAATGGCTTAGGCCAACTCCCCACAGTCAGACATCCCCCGAGGGATCCGGGACTGCCAGAGGGTGTCTGACTGCCAGCTTAGGCCCAATCCCCTGGGGAGCGGGCCTAAGCCAGCAGGTGGACATCCTCTGAGGGGTCGCAGACTGAGAGGGGGTGCAGGTAGGACTGAGGGACCCTCCCCACCCAAGTGCACAAATTTTCGTGCACTGGGCCTCTAGTACTAAATAAGTCTTAGAAATGTCCTAAACCAGTAGTTGGCAAACTGAGGCCCCTTGAGAGTGGCTCTTCCACAAAATACCACGTGCGGGCACGCGTGTACAGTGTGATTGAAACTTCGTGGCCACACTCAAGGGGCCAAAGAGCCGCATGTGTCTCATGAGTCACAGTTTGCCAACCACTGCCCTAAACCTTGAATCTTACATCTTATACATTTTGAGATAACTTCTTTAAATTTTTTCCCCATTCTTGTGTCCTTCATTTAAGCAGTTGAGACAACATTTACCTTTCAGTTTGAATGAAAATAATTAACCAAAAAGGCTCACCTATGAGGATAATGTTAAGTTTCAGATATTTCTCTAGACCGGTAATGACACAGATGACTACATGAGTTTGTTTTTTGGATTACTTTGTATATAAGCAAACATATTTTAAGACTTTGCAAGTGAGTTACATAATCATAGGGGAGGCTTTTAGATTGTGGCAGTGACTTTAAATGAATGTCCAAGGTCATTAGGCAAAGAAGTCATAAGACTTTAACTGTTCCTAACTTGTTTTTCTACTCCCAAACATGCCATCTCTCCATTAAGCTTGTCTTCTTACAGATAAAAGTTCAGAGGGCAAAATACAATGACTGAAGCTTTCTGTGATGCACAGTATTAAGTACAGGAGCAAAAATGTAAAACAAGTTGCCAGGCCAATGAGACCTCTTGGCACTTTAGCAGATCTAACTAGAGCACACCCAGTATAGGGCGCTTACAGTTGAGAATCAAAATAAACTGAGATTGTTTTAATGCCCCTTTCAACACACTTCTAGAGTTAACTACCATGAAAATCCTTTCTACTGAGGTATATCATTTAAATGAACATTTCACATAATATTGTGTTAGAAACTGCAAAGTTGTCAGATGGATTTTTTTTCATACTATATATGTTTATATCTCTCTTGATTACTAAAGATATGAGACAATTTTAAAGGGAAATTGTGAAGAGAACTATGTTTCCTGACAAGAAGCTACCAAAACCTAAACATAAATAGTACATGGGAAGATTTATGGGGAGAATAGGGAGAATTTGAGAAGTAAGAAAATAGTTGGAATTTGCTTATCTATATGATAGGTGGGCATTTCTATACTTATTACCTAAATTAACTGATCACAGACTGGGGAATTGAAGACAGATTAGAAATTATACAGCCTTACAACTATTTTATTATAAAATCTCAACCAATTTATTACAACTTCCATATATCAGCTTTTTGTGAAATAGTCAACATTTTTAGCACTTTTGTAAACATTCACTAAAGTCTGAAGTTAAAATATTTTTCACTCCATAAAAGCCACGTTTTATGGCATTTTCATAAAGAGGGAGGGAAAAACAGCTTAAGGAAAATTACTATGCAAAGGAAATAGCAGTGCTGTGAAAGTTACCTGCAGGTTTATCTATCTCTTGAATTTCCCAAGATCCTTTCATTAAATAGATTACCTTTAAATAGTATGAAATAATATTGAATACACTTGGCTGATTTCCTGGAAATTGGTCTTGTTTTGAAAGTTTGATGCGAATATTATTTTCTCATTAGAAGTTACACAGCTATTTTAACTTGGCACTTGCTATCTTTGTAGACATACCATTTTCAAGTAATCTTAAGCCGTACCAATGTTCCAGCAAAGGAACATTTGTATTTTTAGTGATGAAAGACAAAGAGTAACCAAAAAATTATCAGTTGGAAAATGCTTTGTGTAGATAATAAATATTTTCCTGATGTGCGTAGAAATTGCATTTTGCCTACTATTTAAATAAAGAATAAGGATACATCTTAAGGAAGGAAATAGCATCATTTGTTATTCAATGAGTCTTATCTTGATATTTGAGGAATAGAAAATTAACAGTCTTTTGCCATCTTGACACATATTTGAATAAGCAGACTGCTGTTCTGATGGGTATATTTTTTAAAGTGTGAGTGGTAGTGAGACTCCAAAAGCAATTAAATAAAACATAAACTAAAAACATCCTTTTACCTAAGACTTTATTGGTAAATGCTGAGCATAAATTTGCATTTCTAAAGCCATCATTTTTTTTTTCAAAGACTGGCACTTTAGTGTTTAGTTGGACGTTATTTTGTGTGTTCCCCAGTTACTTATGCATTAATTAGTTTTGTTTACCTGTGCATAATTTTTCCTAATTTCACAACAGTTGTTGTTTTGTAATTGACAATGCAATTTACTGCCTGTGTGCTTTCTGGACCCCAAACAAGTATGTTAAGGTATAAAGCACCAATCTCTTTCATTTCAGACTGTTAAAAAAGGGATTGGTTGTGACTAATTTCCAATTAATTTGCACTGGTTGTGGGGAACAAAACAATTGCACCTACTAATTAAAATTTAAAATATTCCGAAGTGTCATCTTTAGGTGTCTGTGGAATATATAATTTCCATTTTGGTTCATTGCTGGATCTGTAACACCCGTGAGCTTGACAGCTCTATTAATTTAAAGGCTCAGTAATACCTATTAGTACAAAACATGAAAAAAATACCATTAATCATTTATTTTAATTCTGCAGCTCTGTCATTTTCTCAGTATGTTTTAAAATTATGATGACACCATAATGTGCACAAATCGACCTGGATGATGGGGAAACGGATCACACTACTTAGGAAAAACACTGAAGTACATTATTAGAGCTTAATTAAAGCCAAACTGATTAAATTTGATTGCATTTTGCACACAAAAAAGATGTTTTTAAAATCATTTTAACATACTATATTGAAAAGAGTTAATCCAAACTTGTTATGTTTGCAGATAGACTTACCTTTGTACCATTCTTTTCTTTAATACATTCTAATTAAATACTGCAAAGTCAATCTAAATTGTTCTTTTATCCATTTTGAAAATCAAAAGAATTTAGTCATTAGTTTTAATTTAGAAAAATTTGTCTCATGTCAGCTAAAATATATAATAGTGTGTCTCATCTTAGTATTCGTTGATAGGAGCTCCTAACCCAAACTGAACACAATGTCCAAAAATACAAAAGGGAAAAAATTGAAATGAAAAGTGTACCAAGTATGTAATATTTTATGCATTTATATTGATTTGATCCAGGACTGTCACACAGTCTAAATGTGGAAAAATTGTATGCGCTTAACAGAATTGTGTCATTAGCTTTCAAAAAGATCAATTTAAAAAATATTTATACCTGGTTCAAGAGGAATATATTGCTCTAGAATGGGTGGTCTCCTAGTCTATGGGCACCGTCAGACTAATAGCAGTAGGTTTGATGTCTTTTCTTCCAGAGCAGTTAGAAGTCTCTCTCCTGGGATGAAAACTATAGAATCACAAGACCTGAGCCCGACTTTCTTCCCACATTTGCCTTGTGGTCATACTTTATCTAGTTTGTCATTTCATCTGATTTTGTGGATTAAAATAAGAAACGATGGCCAACACATTCTAAGCTTTTTCTCAAAGAGCAACAACCTGAGTTGTTGTAAGTTGTAAAGAATAAGCGTTCTTGCCGAAACCGGTTTGGCTCAGTGGATAGAGCGTCGGCCTGCGGACTGAAAGGTCCCAGGTTCGATTCTGGTCAAGGGCATGTACCTGGGTTGCGGGCACATCCCCTGTGGGAGATGTGCAGGAGGCAGCTGATCGATGTTTCTCTCTCATCAATGTTTCTAACTCTCTATCTCTCTCCCTTCCTCTCTGTAAAAAATCAATAAAATATATTAAAAAAAAAAAAAAAAAGAATAAGCGTTCTTATCCACCAGCAGAGAACGGGGTTCCATGTTTTCATAGAGAGATTCCCAGGGTGAGTTACCAACTTCAAATAAAAATTTGAATTAAAAAAACTATTAATAAAAAAACACTGAATAGAATTTAGTCATTCATTGTTTTTATTTCCTGGAATATCCAGAACATATTTGCACATATTTTATTTGAGGAGACAAAAAGTTTGAAGAATTTTACATATCACATTGTTTTATCCATATGATAGTCCCATGGAGTGAACAAAATAGATATCATTTGACATGATTTTCAAGTCCATAGGTTAAAATTAGAATAGAATACAACTGTGTTATCCAAGTTTAGTCAGGAATGCCAGAATCATTTTGTCATTCCTTCAACAAATACTTACTGAATTCCTGCTCGACAAAGGTGCTGACATTTTGCCTTACAGTGCTAGATGGAAACAAAGCAAAAACAGACATGCCCTCTGAACTCGGTGAAGATATACATTCCCCAGAGTCACACAAATATAAAATTCCAGTAATGATATAAGTTCTGTGAACATATGTTCATGGTACTGAGACACTGTGGCACTGTGGTAATATGGTGCTGTGGTATCATGAAAGGGTGTAATACAGGAATTTGACCACCTCAAAGGAAGTCTAAGAAGACTTTCAAAGGAACTCAAAACAGACCTGAGAACCCAAGGGAGGGAAGACTGTCCTATGCAAAGGGAACAGCATGAGGAGGGGAGGGGCATGGTGTGCACAAGGACCTGAAAGCTGATGTGATAGATATGGACCAGAAGGACAGGTGGTGTGGGGTAAGGCAGGTGATTTAGTGGGTATCAGAGCTGCAGGGCCTGGAAGCTCACGGAAGGATTTTTAGCTTTAGTTTAAGAGGCATATGGGACTAAAGAGAGTTTAAGAAGGAGGGAGGGTGATGTGATCAGATTTGCATGATGATAAAATCATTTCTGGTGGGGAATGGATTAAACCATTTAGGAGACTCTTTTTTTTCTTTTAGAACCCATCACTTTTACTATTTAATATATTTTTAAAATGTATTTCCACTGAATGATCACTTTAATGAATAAATACAATGCACAGTCAATGATTTGATGTGAAGTAGATTACATTTCCCTAGCTGGCAAGAATGATCTTAAATTCAAATGAGTTGAAGGTTTAGGATTTTTGTAAATTTGTTGAGGCTTGAGAACGGTAGTAGTAGAAAGACAAAAAAACAAACAAAAAAAAACCAAGAGATACGGAAAATATTTGAAGGATAAAATTGCTAGATTGTTTATGTGAGGTGAGGAGGAGGTGCCAAGGATGATCCAGATTTCTGACTTGAACAATTGAATAAGTGATGGAACAATTCTTTGGAAGAGGAGAATCTGGATAATATGTAGGTTATTTTTTTCTCCATTCTAATTTAACCCAACTAAATTATGTTCCCTGATCAATATCCTAGGCATATTGTTACGAAAGTCAATCATTACTACACTCTGTGATGGCAATTTTTTATGGATAGCATGTAAAGTGTTTACTGGATTACCATTAAATACTTTAACATTGATAGAATATCTTTAAGATCAGTGATATGCTGTTCCAAACAGCCAAGGGTATAGCTGAGTCTAGCAATTGGCTCATTAAGGAACTTTCTTTTCATAATATGTCAGTATGTGCTTACTGGTCTCCATTGCTTTTAAAAACCCATTCTTTCTGTGAGTTAATAAATGTCGCATATGGGTCTATTTTCTACTCTTTTATTTGGGTAGAGGTGGAACCAGGCCTGTGGCTGGAATGCTACCAGGTGCTTCTGGCCTCCTCAGAGAGCAGGCAGATGGCCGTAATAAGCCATCTCCCAATGTCACCCAAGGAATCCTGAAAGCCTGGTTGTCTCAGCTAGGAGAGGGGTGAGCAAAATGTGCTCTCCACTGGACTAAACATAATTCCACTAAAAATAGTAGGTAACATGCATAGTCTCATTTGGTACTTGCAGTAGTCCTGTAAAGTAGGTGCATTGTTATCTTCCGTTAGTAAATAGAGAGTGAAGCTCAAAAATGCGAGCTACTTTGTCCAATGGCCAAGCTGGCACTCAAACCCTTGCTTCATTTCTCAAGTTCATGATCTTAACCCCATAAAGCAAAAGATGTCTGTAATGTCATTCAGTAAGTAGTAAATATTGTGAATATTCTCCAGTTATAGTCAAGGATGAGAATTTCTTTGTGGTATTTTGGGTTTGTTTTTTTGTTTGTTTTTGTGTGTGTATGTGTTTTGTTTTTGTTTTGTTTTTTTGTGTTTTTGTTTGTTTTGTTTTTTGGGAAGGCCCTGGGAAAAGAAAAACAATGACTGGGTTAAAGTTGTGGGTTAAATTTTTCTGCAGAGACATGGGCATTATAAAAAAGTAGTTTTTAAAAAATGTTGACCTTCCCTGGCAACCAACTTACAACATAAAATATTTTGGAAGGGAGAACCAAATTTTTATCTTTAAAGAGATTTCAGACCCAGGTATGAATACTAGTATTTCCCCTGCAGTGTGGCCAAATAGCCCTTCACTTTTAGGGAAAAGTTCCTCTTTTCTCATTACGATTCATATTTAAAATTCCTGTGAATGTCATCAGCAAGTAAACCTCTCAAACCCATATTTTAAAGATTTATCGTAAATTCTCCTCAATGATTTCTCTGGATTTGATGTTATATCAAAGTCTATAACATTAAAGTTGGAAATTACTATCATTTCAGAAAATAATGGCTGGAATCATAAAGAAGCTGGCACTGAAGTTTTCGAAAATTGTTATGTTTCATTGCTTTGCTTTTTGGCAGTTATGGACCTGAAAAATTTAGCATGCTCTTTATTCCTACTGTCATATGGCTCAGCTACATGCATGAATTCAAAATGGTTTCCATTATTGGAAGGAGATAATCTTATTCCAGAATCAAGCTAGGTAACCGTTAATGTTCCAGATAATTGCTAAATTAAGCTCTCCCACAGATATTTTATGGCATTTATTTTGCTCTGAAAACCCCATTCATTTTTAAGGTAGCTGAATAAATCCAGTGATAATGAACTCTTAAAGAGAGATGAAGCAAGGGGAAAATATTGGCTAGATTCAGGGAGAATATTTAAAAAGAAAAATGCTACCTGCTGAGGTGCTTTCTAAGAACTACAATATTATTAAGCCCACCCTGGTGCAAAGCAATAAAGAGATTATGCATTTAAGCCAAATTTGATCAGTTGATGCATTCATTATCAAAACTGGGAAAGCTAGTATATATTCCAATTCAGAATTTTCACCAAATGAATTCTGAATGGTGGCACTCAGCGTAGCAAATTAAATTACTTGCACTTTCACCCATTTTTTAACTACTGACCTACTAGGTTGTAATTTTAAATTAAAATGTATTGCTTCCACCATATGCCTAATAATTTTAGATGTAATTTTCAATATTTGACTGTAATTACATCAGGGATCAGCAAGTTATGTTCTTTGGGCCAAATCTGAACAGCTGCCTGTTTGTGTATAACCAAAGAGTTAAGAATTTATTTTTACATTTTAAGTGGCTGAAAATGTCAAAATAAGAATGCTAAAATTCAAATTTTAGATGCCATCCATAGTTGAACTAGAGCACAGCCACTCCCAATCACTTATATATAGTCTGTGGATACTTCCTAGCACAGTGGCCAAGTTGAGTAGTTACAGAGACCCTCTAGCCCAGAAAGCCCAAATATCTACCATTTAGCCCTTTACAGAAAATGCTTGGCAACCTCTGAATTACATGAGCAACTACTTAACCATCCTGTAATATATGTCTCTCAGATATAATGATTCCTATATTTAGAAATGATGTAATAACTTACACCAGTAAGAAATTAGAAATGGTGTAAGAACTTACACCAGTAACTTAATCACTTTTATGCAAAACATTGTGGCAAATTGAGGCACATCTAGCTTGTACACATGCAATTTGATGGTTTCAACCTCATTAATAGAAGAGGCATAGCCACAGTGAGGACTGATTTGCAAAGTTTATATGCTGGTGCTTCCTTCTAGCTTTTCTCCCACTTCTCGGGCTCCTGGTGCTTAGATTCCTTCACAGGACATCATTCCCCGCTTTCCCCTAAAATGTCTGTTTCCTTAGTTTCATAGTCTAACCGCTGAGAGGTGAATTTGCCACACTGCCCGGTAGTCTCTTCTCAGTGGATATCATTATAAGCTCATCACACACCTAAACCTGCCTCAAGACTTGTTCTCCCTTCTGAACGAACACCAGACCTAGACTGAACAGCTCCTTCACCAGCACTGAGTCACTCTCAAACTGCATTCACCACCTTCCTGGCTCCTACCCCTGCCAAAAGTGCATCTCTTTCTAGTAAGATTATTAACACACACATCACAAATTGCTGGGGTCCAACCCCAGCGGGTCCAGGGGTCCCCAAAGGTGTGGATGGAGTCAGCAAAGAAGGAATAACACGGAGACAGCGTTCAGTTGATCAGCAGCCTAGCCAGGATCTCCAGCGAAGTTCTGGTTAGGATCTCCAGCCAGGCTCTGTGTCCATGTTCTCTTGCTAGGTTCTCCAGGTTCCCCAGCCAGGTTTGGTTACCAGATTCTGTAGCCATGTTCCCTCGCTAGGTTCTCCAGCCAGGTTCTGTCCAGGTTCTCCAGCCAGGTTCAGTCACCAGGTTCTAGTCAGGTTCTCTTGCCATGTTCTATCCAGGTTCAGTAGCCAGGTTCTGTCTCTAGGTTCTTCAGCCAGGTTCTCTCGCTAGGTTCTGTCTCAAGGTTCTGTTGCCAGTTTCTGTCCAGGATCTTTTGCCATGTTCTCTCGCTAGGTTCTGTCTCTAGGTTCTGTGGCCAGTTTCTGTCCAGGATCTTTTGCCATGTTCTCTCCAGCGAAGTTCTTCTGTCTCTAGGTTCTGTGTAGGTTCTGTGTCTAGGTTCTGTGTCTAGGTTCTGTGTAGGTTCCTGTGTCTAGGTTCTGTGTATTGTTGTCTTGTTACATCTGTATTTATATCAGTTGATTCCAATCCTATCAATCTCTATTCCAAAGGTTAGGGGGTTTCTTATTTCCATTCCAGGGAGTAAAGATTATGTAGCTTAAGCATGATTGTTCATAGTTAAAGTGATTAATTACCCGCCTGGCACTTAGTTAAGGGGTTTTATTCCCTCCCTAACTTCAGGGGAAAATCCCTACCTGGGGAAACAACCTTTCTCAGAGAGGTGACCTTGGTTAAAACACATAGCGCTAAGGGGAGCAAACATATTAAGAGCAGTATGCCATATATGCCAGGTCCCTTGAAACAGCAAGGATGGACCGGCTCCCGGCAACAAATAAAGCTGAAAGCATGTAAAGCATACTAGAACTGTTTCCTTTTCCCATACTCCACAGAGCCCATCAACTAGGACCATATCCTGTAATTATGCCTCCCTGGGAACTCTCCACTCTGCCACCGCCATAACTGAAGTCCACTGCAGGCTTTTCTGGGTTTTATTAACTTTCCATCTGCTCTCCTGCCTCTGGCATGGCACCCAGCCCCTAATCTATGCTTCCAGAGTGATGTCGCTAAAATCAGGTTTAATTCTGCCCTGTCCTTCCACCGTGATCTGAATGTCATGCTTTGTGCTCCCATTGCACCCTGGGAAAATCTCTGTAGCACATTGTAGCGTTCATTGCACATGTTATCGCCATTGGTCCAAACTGTCTTCCAAAGTGGCTGTGTGTGTCCTTTGGCATTTCTACCAGCAGTGTGTGGGACTGTTGCTCTACAGCCTCACCAGGCTTTGGTGTTGCCAGTGTGGCCCTGTGGTTTTTGAATCTCTTTCTTAGCTCACTCATTTGTTTTGCTGGAGAACACCCCCAGATGTGTTTTAAAGGGCATAGGAAAGGTACACTCTCTAGATCCTTTTCTGACTGAAAATGCCTTCATTGTACCCTTGCATCTAATCAATACACTGGCTAAGTATAGAAGTCTGGGATAAAATTAACTTTGCCTCTGGGGTTTGAAGGTGTTTCTCCATATTCTTTTAGCTCTAATGTTTTTGAGAAGCCTGGTGCCATGCTGATTTTTATTTTTTCTGTAAATGACCTGTTTTTCCTTTCCGAGGGCATTTAGAATCTTCTTTGTATCCTCGTACTTTGAAATTTCACAGTAATGTGTGATTTGAGCTGGGCTAGACAGAAGTTTGATTGGCAGAAAAGAGGGGGACTGTTCTCCAGGGCAATAACTGGCACAGGGGTGGGAAATAAGGAGATCTGAGTCAGCTATCAGGTCTCTTCTAGAACTTACCAACTTGTGCTGTGTAATGGGAGGTTACAGAACCTGTATACGTTCTGTCTTATATTGAAAATTAAGGATGTTGACACCTACCTCCCAGAGTTGTTGAGATAATAAAATTAGATGAAATAAAAATTTAAAAATGGGAAAATTATTCTTTTGGAAGCTGGTAGAACTCCCTGAAGAGAGAATAGCTCCACCCTCTATTTTAATCTTATCAGAATGCTTTGCTAGGCCCTTAGGTGGGTAGAGGTGGTCTCTAGGGACTGGAAATTGAGCTGTGTCTTTCCCTCTGATAACCTGAGGGAGAGACATTCTGCCCTTAACAATAAAGGGTGATGGGAATATTCAATGCTGGGAAACAGGGGGCTAGGAAAGGGAATACCAGTGATTAACCAGGGAACTTCTATGCATATATGCATAGCCCATGGACACAGACAATAGTGTGGTGAAGGCTTGGGAGGGGTGGGTGTAAGGTAGAGGGGGTCAATGAGGAAAAAAACACCCAAACAAAGAAGACATCTGTAATACTTTCAGCAATAAAGATAAATTTTTTAAAAAGAAAATGAGGTGAGCCAAACCTGCCTGGAGTATGAATCAGGGAAGACCCACTTCTCTTCCCTCGATTTTATTTGAGCTAAAGAAGGTCTTTGGAGATCACCTAAATGCCTAATGGGAATAGACACTGTCTGGTGCCAGACATAAATCCTCTCTCTTCAGTCTATTTTATGAAATAATACTTCAATTCTACACTCTGATAAAAATACTTTTATGGGAGTAGACTTTTGCTGAGAGCCACTCAAAGAAATGGCTGAAACAGGTAGCATCTGGATAACATGTGTAAAACACTAGTAGCATAATGGTCAGCCCACAATCAGAGCCAAAGCTTGTTACTTTTTATTCATGTCATTATTATTAACATTATAATTATGAGGTGGAACTATAAAAGTATACAACCCTGACAATGTCATAGAAACAGGAAAACTGCTTCTTGATCTGATTTATACTTGTACGCCTTTATTTCATATTGACTAATTATAAAACTGAAATCAAATGTTTGCATGTTTACAGTTTTTGATGTGCTCATCTTAATTAGACATAAGAAGATGGAATTAGAAAGAGTCATGGGACAGAAGTGACTCTCTTCTGCCTCTGTGGCTTTCCAAGGGAGTGGGTGACATGTAGAAATGGAGAGTTGTTTTATATGAGGACACCATTCTGTTACTGACAATATTTGCCTTGGCTCTTTTCAGCAGTGCTTTTCTACCTCCATGCAGCCACTCAGCTTCTAGGCGCCCCATCACCGTTGCTTATGTTTGCCTGCAGTTCTCTCTCATTTATCATCTCAGATTCTCTTCCAAACTCAATAATCAAAATCAAGTTGCAAAATGCCTTGCTCATAGCTGGTGCCCAATAAATATCTGATGTATTGAGGAACAACTAAGAAATAACTACCTGCATCTTAAAAGAAGGAAGTGCTCAAAGGTAGCCTGATGATCGGTTCAAGTCTTCTGATTGCTGAAACAATACATTCTGAAGTGTTTGGAATCTGCTCCTTACCCATTGCTTTTCTAGTAGATAGCATGTTCTCAAAACAAACAAACAAACAAACAAAAACAAACAAACAAACAAGTAAGAGTATGGAAAGTATGGAATATATACAAAACAGGCATCTGAGTCATTCTTCCAGCCTGCTGAGGGTCCCTTAACCAGGTTTACCTCCAACCTGAAGCTACACTTAAGTCATTACAGTTTTCTGAAGCCTACACCTGGACTTTCTGTGATTACCACAGCAACAGTTCACCTGGACTGGAATGATTGTCACCTTAATGGGATGGTTTTTCCTTCTGCCCAAATAGAAAAGACATGTAATTTTACAATGTAATATAATATGCAAAGAGCCCAGATACATAATAGACATTTCATGGATGCTTGTTTCCTCCATGTTACTCCCCTAAGTAACAACCAATTGTTTCTCATTTCCATAAATAACAGACATAAAAGGTGGAAATTTAATTTTTTACAGAAATAAAGAGAAAGGGTTGTGCACTTTGACCATAGGATTGATTCAACAACAAAGAGGACAGGTTATGGATAATTTTAAAAATAGGACTGGTGCTCTCCTGCTTAGAAACTAAAAACTAGAACTCCCTATTCATCAGTAACATGGACTAAGTGTCCCATTGTGTCAAGAGCACTGAATGAGATCTGTGCTATTTTTGAAGGCAGAACACCCTGTGATCCCTTTTTTAAAAAAAGGATTGCCAATGTAAAGATAGCCATAATCAAACAAAATTCAAATACCTAAAAGCCAAACAAAACCTCGCACACAATCATTTGTGGTATTTTGGCTATGCTTTGACTACGATGGTATATTTCTTCCATTGATAATAATGATCTTGTTTCCAACATGTCCTAATACCATTGTACCCTCCAAAGGATTTAGGACAGCAACTGTGAATCAGAAGGTATACCTTCTTACTTTAACTGCTAGTGTTCTATTGGAAGCGAAGGTTATTATAGAAGTAATACGTGACAACTTCTTCCCAAGGAACTTATCTAAAACATGACATTTTTGTGTAAAAAGATTCATGTTCAAGTTCAACATTAAGAAATTGCTTAGCCTCCTATTTCAGCATCTAAATCATTATTGCTGTGCTTGTTAAATTTCTCTCTCCTACTTGACTGTAACTTCTTGGAGGCAGAGAATGTGTATTATGTATTTTTTTAAGTCCCTGAAGCATAGTAAGGGCTCAAACAACTTTGTGAAATGAGTAAATGAATGAATGATGTAGTATTAGCTATGATGTATAAAGCTAAGATTCAGAGGAGTTTAAAATCAGTAGCATTCCCAGCCAATGTTGTTCAGTGATTGAGCATGGACCCATGAACCAAGAGGTCCCTGGTTCAATTCCCAATCAGGGCACATGCCCGGGTTGCGAGCTTGATCCCCAGTAGCGGGTGTGCAGGAGGCAGCCGATTGAGGTTTCCCTCTATCACTGTTTCTATCTCTCTCTCCCTCTCCCTTCCTCTTGCTCAAAAAAAAATATAAACAAACAAATAAAAACATTTTAAATAAAATAAAATCAATAGCATATGGTAATCCAAAGCTGAATTATTAAGAGAAAATCTGATAGAGATATCTTGGAACCTACATATATAAGTGCACTCATATTTTAACTATATGGTTATCAACTTCCCAGTTCATAAGATAAAAATAAAGTAAAGTTGTATATCCAGAGAGTTAGGGGCTGGGTTAGCCTGGTGGCCTTTAACAGGTGCAATTTATTTTTACAGTGAAGAGAAGAACACTGAATCTTCCCAGAATAACCTGATTCCAACAGAGTTAAACAAAGTTGTTCATTTTTCCAGGGTTTTGACATATTTCTGTCTTTGGAGACTGTGAAGTAAATCTCTATTTCCCAAAAGCCCCTGTACTGATTTTAATGATCCTGTCCACATGACATACATTTTTTTTTTTATTTCATCGCTATTAGTGAATGACAAGTGAAGGATATTCATTTTAACTTGAAAATGTCAGGTATGCACTTTAAGAGATATATTTTTGCAGCTTTTAATGAGGTGGTGTTTCTTTTTGAAAGAAATACTCATCTCTGATGTAGGTGCTATGCAGGTGTGACAACTGATATTTAATAAGCGATGGCTCTTGTATTAGTCACAGTTCTCTAAAGAAAATGTCTCAGATTGCTTTTGAAAAACTCTTAGCATCACTAGCCCAAAGGCAAGATGTGACCTTTTTATTACATAATGATAATCATTTATTATCTCCCAATGTATCTTAAAGTCACAGACAAAATGCCACTTTGATAATTGCTTTCAATTAGCTTTGAGCATAGCGTATATTCACAAAATGTCTTCTCTAATTTAGACTTGAATTAGAGAAAATTACAGACATAATCTACTTTAAGCTTGTCTCATTTAAGGTGATTCGTAGTTTTATATCAAAGAAATCAAAACGAGCAGCTTTAGAACAGTTCCTCAAAGTGTTTTAAGCAGGCTTTTCAATATTTGATTTTATTCTATTACCAATTAATTAACAAATTAGAAAAGTAGTTCATCATTCCTGACCTTTTATGCATGTTAGCTTGTGACTTTCAGTTCTAATGATTGTTTGGAAATTAAGCCTTGCAGTTCGTGTTGAAAGAGAGAAACAATCTGATTAGTAAGATAAATAAAGCTTGCCTTGATACCAAGTGCATCTTGATGTTTGGCTATAGTTGGGATTCCGAACACTATAATCATGCATCCTTTCCTGCCTTAAATAAATGATACATAACTAGTGGTTAATAAATTATACTAGATAATTGTGTAACCTAAACAAGGGATTTGGGATTATCATTACAAGCGAGGTTAGAAGTAACGTGATAATTAAAAGGAAATCTCAGTTAACTTTAATGTTTTGTTTATACCTTGAACATTGGAATATGGTTCAAATGCATAGCTTTATCTCTCTTAGAAATATTTTTTAAAAAAATAATAGAAACTCAGAAACTACATTTTTATACTTGTGGTGTTTTAGTAATTCATTTCAGATTCTCAGAAACTGAGAATACTATGATATGATATCTAGAGATTACTCTCTTTCTTTCTTTCTTTTTTCCTAGATAAAAATTACACACAAGAACCAAGCCCCAATGCTGATGGGCCCTCCTCCAAAAACTGGGTTGTTCTGCTCCCTCGTCCAAAGAACAAGAAACCGAAGCAAGGAATAATCCCTGTGTCGTTTCATTCTTAGAGATCTAATTATCATAATTGGGCCATGGAAAACTTATGCTGGAAATCTTTGAATCCTTTCAAGTCTCCTACTCATGCAAACTCATGGAATTGGTTTAACGGTTTCTGTTACTGAGTTCATGTAAAATTCATCTATTAGAAAATTTGTCTCAGTTTTTATGGGCATCATTGCATGAAGAAAGCAGAAGTTTACGTGAAGTGATACTGCATATTTTAGTTGCATGCATTCCCATAGGTTTTTATGACTACCATCCATTCCTCCTCAAGTTCTGTTTCCTAATCTGTGATTAAAACAACAACAAAAACAAGCTTAAACATAAAAAAGGAAATATCACAGAAAATGTGACTCTCAGTGTGATTTCAGTCATCAATGAGCACTGATCAGTAATGCTACACTGATCAAAGTTGCAGATTGCTCTAGTTTTTCCCTTTTAGAATCAGTGTACCAATAGTCTTTGACCTATGACTTGAGAAGAAACTTTTCATTGAAGGATTTTATTAAATAGTGGTATATGATACCTGCTGTATCTATTTTTTCTTTAACTTTTAATGCTTCTGAGTGGAATTCAAAATGTCAGGCATAAAATTTTCTTGTGCTGAAAAGAGAAAGTGGTTTTTTATTTTGTTTTAATTTTGTTTTTTATTCCAGAAATAAGTGAAAACATGTTACTTGGCAGTAAAGTGTGGTAATATGACAAGCCTTATTCCTTTCTGCATGTGAATCTAGGAGATTATTCATAACCACATCAGTAACCAAATAGGTGTTTTAAACTATGTGCCTAACAAGCTGTGTTTCCCACCAAAGATTCACAAAGCGATGCCTGAGAGAAATGTTTTAATAATTTATTGTGGAGAAAATTTATGGTTCTTATGATTAATTTTGTGATGACTAAAACTGTGGAAGAGAGTGAATTACCCATTAATTATAATTAAAATTCTCACCGTTCAGAGACAGTGGGACAATACAACATAATCAAAGCTCAATATTATTAACTTAACAGAAGTTATATACAAAAAGCTGATTTCTTGCTTTTGTGGGTCCTTTGTAAGTATAAGTGTCTGTAATTTTTCATGGATCAGTTAAGTCCATTTGAGAAAGTATATGGTTGTATCAGTTTCTTTCTAATATAAATTGATACCTGTAATAATATTGAGCTCACTGAAGAAAAACATGCATGCAATTAGCCTCCTCACCTACTCCACACCCATCTCTATGACGTTTTAAATGTGTGTTTGGAAATAACGGTCTAGATTGTTGTTTAATATACTCATGGCATTGTTGGATTTTCTGAGTGTCTAAGGAAATTCTGGAATAGTACTTTCTTAGTGTTTCATTTAACCTGCGATATAAAGTGAAATGCTATTCTGAGCAGTTCAGTGTTGTTCATTCATATTGACCTGCGTCTCATCTTTGCATGTGTTATGTTTTCAAACATGCCATAAGAAAAACAAGTGTTTGAAATGCATGATTTATTAGTTTCTCTCAACGCTCGGCATTAAAGTACTAATGATTTATCAGTTCTGTTTTTTTATTGATTCATTCATCTTTGCATAACAAATAGCATTTAGTGATTCTGTTGAACACAATCCTGTGCATGGGTTTATGGATTTCAAGTAAAATTGCTATAATTTTCATTCTTTGGTTTGAAAACTCATGTGAATGCTGTTGTATGAAATAGCTAGTCTCAAGCACTGTGTTGTGATGGAAGATTATGTGTAAAACATATTCTTTTTTTGTGTTCCAGGAACATTAGGTGGTAAATATCAATCAACAATAAGTTTAATTGCTTTGAAAATAAAAGCTTTTGAATAAAATTAATACATAATTTAGCATTCCCAGGAAAATTATTATTACAATTGCAAATGTAGCACAGAAATCCCTTTCCCTAGTACATATATTTTTAAATGGTATTTGGCAGAACAGTAAATTACACCAAAAGAAATTTCAAAACAGTAAAAAATGCATTACTGATACAATGTTACATAACACACACATTTTGTGTGTGGTATGTACGGTTGCAGGTAATAAATATTTTCACATAAACTGAGAAAATTGTGTACAATGGTCAGGCAAGCTTTGTGTCAAATACATATTCTGAAGCCACAAATTATTTTATGTTCAGTACAACATGCAATTATTTCCTGGCCACGTTTTAGAGTATATAGTTTGAAGGCAGCAACACTTTGTGAATCATTCTTAACAATCTGTGCAGTGGAAAGCTGTTGAAAAGACAGTGGGATGAGACAAATCAAACAATCGGCCCATGAGACTTCAATAATTGAAATAATGGGATGCAGATTTACTTCAATGTAGCTACACAACTATAATTACTGTTACTAGTAGTTACATTTTCAGTCAATGGGAAGCACTGGTATCAATAATAGATATTCAAATAGTGATCAAATTTTACATTTCAAAACTCATTTTCTAAAGATACTCATTTGCTTGCCCCTCAAGTACACTACTCCTGGGCTTTTGGGAAGCAGTTTTATAAAAGCCCACTTTGATGGTTTTAAAATATTCTTCCCATTTTTATGATAGCTTCAAGGGAAGAATGTTTACTTAAAAAAAATTTCTAAACAGAAAGTTCTATGGTATATTAAAATATTGAATAATGAATGTTAGCTTTACAAGATACAATTTTTTCTTATGTGTGTGGGTGACTGTTTGAGTTGTTGGCTAGACATAGTGATATAAAGTTTTAAGTGGATGAAGCTCTTAAGTAAGCCCTGAGTTTATAAGGGTTGAAGGAAAAGGGAAAAAGAGATATGCACTGTGCGAAGCATTGTCATACAGTTAGCTGATAAACAGAGAAAGACATTCCAAAATAAACCTGAATGGCCATGCTTCTAATGGGAATGAGGTCTCTATGTAGAGCCAGAAATTTTAAAGGATGTATTTTTCTACTTAGATATATATATCATGTATATTTGATTCAAAAAGTGCATGTCAGCTTATTATGGAGGAAGAAGATATATGGTAGGAAGAGAAAAAATAACATTTAAAAATTTTATTTTTTAAACAGGTTATCGTGAATATAACCAGAATAAAGCAAAAGGCTCAGATGTTTAGCGACCCCTACCATAGGCAGAAATTGAAATCCAATGAGAATTAATAAATCATGTTTATGATTTGTATCTTGTTATTTTCCCCTTTATTTAGTGGGATGGGAAGCAATTGCAATTTTCAAGAAAGAATCTGTTTTTAATCTTGGACTATATTGTACTTGAATGAGACAAAACTTTTAAATGGCTCCATTCATTTTTTGTGTCAAAGTTAGTTCCGCTGCTTATTACTTACAAAAAGAAAAATGTAATTTTCATGGTACATATAGCCCCAAATAGTTATTCAAATCCAGTACATATATTCTAAATTTAAAAAGATTGAGCCCTTATATATTTAAATGTAAAGTTTAAATAAATAAAGCAAACAGAAATCTTCAAAAGAGCTTTTATTTTGTGAAAGGCAGCAATCACTTCTTAAATCCCTCAGTTAAATTGCATTCTATTTAAATAAACTTTGGATAAACCCACATTGGAAGGATTCTGTACATCCTTATTGTGTTTAAGAATGTGCTATTCATTTAATTATAATATCTTATTTTCTCAGAAAGTGTTATATATAGTATTCTGTTTTTGAAATAAAAATGTTAACTGCTCAGATAAGTGTCATTCCTTACTGCCATTTTGGTCATATTCTGTCCATATATGAACTTTTCAAGCATATAAAGAATATCCACCAGGCCAGCCAGAAACCCTGCTTTTTGTTGGGGAGGAAGGAGTATGAGTATTTGGGGACTGAAGTCTGTGTTGTTAAGAGCCAGATCATTCTACTTTGTGGTACTTTGGCCCAAGTTGCTGCTATGAACATTATTCTAGCAATTTCAGAGATTTCAGGATGGGGGATTGAATGACTACGTCAGGGGGTCTGTGAGGATTTAAGCAAAATTTTCTGGATTAAACCAATTTCTAATTTTATTTTGTGTAACAGACTTCAACACATATCTCATGGGCACTGATAGGTACAGGATATTTTATGAAGAAGCTGCAGCAATTAGTAGGATCAGGCCTAAACGGGCAGTCAGACATCCCTTGAGGCATCCCAGATTGGAGAGGGTGCAGGCTGGCTGAGGGACACATACACACACTATGCACAAATTTCATGCACCAGGCCTCTAGTTCTATACATAAATGAATAACTCATTTGAGTCCTATAATTATCAAGGCCATGCTCAATTGACTCACAATAAAACTGAGGCACAGAAATGTTTAAAACTCAACTCAAGGCTATGGTTGGTCCAGCACAGGGTCTACATTTCCGAAGGGACTGGGGGTAGTGGATACGTGGTCACGTGTCTTCTATTCTCTAAGGAATGTTGGTAGGTTGGTAGGTAGAATAACTCCTGCCCCCCAAAAGCTGTACACACTAAACTTTGACACCTGTGAGTAGTTTGTGTTACCTGGCAGCAGGGAATTAAGACTACTGATAGATTAAGGATGCTAATCAGCGGGCTTTAAGTGAGTAGCCTGGGTTATCCAGCTGGGCCCAATGTCATCTCAAGGGTCTTTAAAATGAAGGAGGGAGGTGGAACAGGTGGTCAGAGTCGGAGGGAGTGTGGAAGTGCTTTGCTGCTGCCTCTGAAGATGGCGGAAGGGAGGCTACAGGCCACAGACTCGGTGCCTCTGGATATTGCGAAAGGTAAGGGAACATTGTCTCCAGTAGGATCACACCATTTTTGTTTTAGCCCACTGAGACCCATTGTGGACTCCTGACCCATGGCACTATAAGAAATTTCTGTTGTTTTAAGTGACTACATGAGTGGTAATTTGTTCAGGCAGGAATAGGAAGCAAATATAGGTGGGTAGGAAGGTGGACTATCCACATTCGGACCTGTGGCTGCACTTAGATGCCTTTTAAAATAGAGCAAAAGGCCCTAGCCAGTTTGGCTCAGTGGATAGAGCATTAGCCTGCAGACCTCCTCCCAGGAGGTTGCAGGCTCCTCCCAGGCCCAGGCCCTGGTTGGGCTCCCAGGAAGCAACTAACCAATGTGTTTCTCTCACATCATTATCTGTCTTTTCCTCTCTCTTCTACTCTCTCTAAAAATCAGTGGAAAATATCCTTGGGTGAGGATTAAAAAATAGAGCAAAAGTCCTCTCTTTAAACCTTAATGCATTTGAATTGCTTAATCTTCTTTAAAAAGCGTGTGGATTCCTCAAATCCAGTGTACATATTCTCACCCTAATGTTGATAAATTGATGGGGGGAGGGGGAGAGGTTATTTCCTAGTTCATTCATTTTTGATATCACTTTAAAAAGGAAAAAAAATAAAAGCGTTTGTCATGATAAAAATCTATTTCATGGGAGACAATGATCTCAATAACATTTTTCAGTGATATATATAATCCTGGTTTTAGTTATTTGGAAATTTGCAGAATAATAATGCTTGTTTTCCTTTCTTAGAACACTTTCTATTTTGGTCTGTAGGGATAAGAGAATAACAAAAGGTGACAGTGCAGGGGAGGTTTTGAATACGCCTCTTCAGTTAATTTTATTTATCTTTGCCCACATTTTCCCACACATTTGCTTTATAAGTTTAGCTGAGCTGGAGCAACAGCTGAGCAGAGGAAGCTAACGAAGAGGCCCCTACCTGCTGGGTCAGAGCCCTGCCTGCCTTTGGTTCGCTATCCCAATTTGAAGTTCTTGAACCAGAGTGTGCTTTGCAAATGCTAATGGATTTAAACTGGTTTATGTTTCAATTACTAGGTGCTTGAAAGGGAAAATCAAAGTACTTCGGAGATACTTTAGAGTGTAAAGACTTTTTGGTTTTTAGATCAGAATTTCCCGAGTCCAAGGAAGGTTGCCAGTCACATGAAAACTGAGCATGTCTGTCTATAACTTGAGTCCTTTTCCTATTCTAGAGCCTTCACTCTTGTAACCGAGTTTATGTTGCTACCAGAGACTCCATTGTCTTTCACGCACACGGGAGAAATTGATCGATTCAGTGGTTTGTTTGGTACAGTTTAGTGACAAAGATTCTCTCCTCAACTACTCTCTACTCAGTCTCCTCTGAACTGTTTATCAAATAAGCCTTCATTTTGGACTTCGTGTTTCTCTCTGCATTGTTACATTTTTAGCAAGAATCCTGCTCAATCAGGTTAGCCAGAACCCCCCACTCTGCATATCTGATCACCCTCAGGATCTAATCTGACTTCTCACCTTCCACCACCTCCCAGGTGATGTCTGATTCCCCCGATCTGCCTTCAGCAAGAATCCCCTCTTGCCCCTATGGTTTCCTCTTAGTAATTTTTCATCCACTGACCCCTCTCCTGCTCTTTAGCTGTATTTAAGTTGAGCCCAACCTTTCTCCCCTACTGCAAAATTCCACTGTAGTGGTCCCTATAATTTATCACAATAGTCCCTCCTTGAATAAAGTTTTCCTTATGATGTAATTTACTACTTTTTATTTAATGTTAGTTTTTGGTGATGTGTGTGTGTGTTTTGTTTTGTTTTTTTAACACGGGTACGATTAGATGATGGTGAGAACTATGTTTGGACTAGCCAACTCACACCTACCTGGTGTATAGAGGTCTGTGACCACCCAGGGCAAACCACGTGCTGCTACATGAGAAAGTTACTGATATGTCATTTCTTCCACTCTTCAAGAGAAGTGGCAAACTAAGATTTTTATATGAAGTCTTTTAACTTTAAAGTACTGTGTCTAACAAGCAAGCAAGAACACTTCTGTAAATATCACCCAGCCAGTGGGCCTGAAGTTCTCACCATCTTTCATTGAGAAACTTTTTCCTCTGTAAAAGACAGTCTGACAATGATAAAGTGCACTACTGCCTTATCATCCTCCATTTCCCTGGTTAGAAATAATAGTTATTGTGAATTATTTCAATTGAGATTGAATGTGCCAGAACACTGAAGGGACAAAAATGTTGTTTATCTCTTATTGATTCCTTTAACAAATTTAATACGTGTTTGTTAAATGCTTAGGAGCTCAGAAAACATCCATGAATAAAACAAAGTCCATTGTCCTCAGATGGGTATTATTCTAGCTGATGTCATCATTAAACCATCTCTGTAAGCCATTTAAAAGGGAAATATCTAAAACTTACAATTCAAGACATTCATGAGGCTATTCTATACTTGGGAAGCTTACAGTCAAGTCTTTTTACAGCAGAAGAAATCACTTTCATATAGTATTAGGTCTAGAATTTTTTTTATTCTTTGCTTTCTACTTAATTTTCTTTATCAAATTTCATTGACTTACTCAGAACTTTTACTACCATGTACTAAAAGGAAATGGATAAAAAGTGGTAGGTGGCTTATTTATATTATATGTTGATGCCTTCGTTAATAGTGGAGCTGACAATAATCTCAGGGTCGCAGAGCTAAATACTAGGGATTGCATAGAGGCTTACCTTCTACAAAGTGCTTTTCGCTACCCACTGCATGTGTGCCTCTTAATGGGGGGTTGGGTTAGGTAACAGTCAGAATATCTTCTTGGATCCCCATATTTATCTACAATTTGGAAAAAATACATTTTATGTAAAATCCAACACAAATCCATATATATGTCTACGTAAAAGGACTCAAACATTAAAGTGAAACCTCAGATTTGCCATAACTCACAAAATGTTTGCCCAAGCTCCCAGGTTTATGCAATTGGAACATTGGAAGGTGCTTTGGAGAAAGCACTGCCCCATACTCCAATCTTTACCAACAGCCTGGATCTCATTTCTAAGCTGCAGACCTGTGTCTAACTGCCCACTGGTATCTATTTGCATCATGGGTTCGATGTGCCTGAAACTCCACTCATTCACATTCTCACATGACAACCTGCTCTCCTGTCTGTTATCTGCTTTTCATGTAATGAGGTATGACCCAGTCTTTTATAGAAACCTAGAGGCCCGGTGCACGAAATTTGTGCACAGGTGATATCCCTAGGCCTGACCGGCGATCAGGGCCAATCAGGGCCTGCAAGCTGGGCGGAGGGACGGGGCGCAAGAGGTTGGCCACCAGCCCTGATGAGGGAGCCGGCCCTTGGCCCCCCTGGGAAAGGGGCCACATCTGCCACCACCGCCAGTTCCCTGTCCCAGGCCAGGGCCTGGCCCAGATCTGGGGGGAGGGACTTCAGGAGGTTGGCCAGCAGGGAGAGGTTGGCTGTGGGAGCACACTGACCACCAGGGGGCAGCTCCTGTGTTCAGTGTCTGCCCCCTGGTGGTCAGTGTGCATCATAACGACCAGTCGTTCCGGTCGCTTAAGCTATTATATATATAGATGGGTCACCACCTCTTTTCCATTCAATTTATTTCATATACAGTGGGGCCTTGACTTACAAGTTTAATTCGTTCCGTGAAGGAGCTCGTAACTCAAATTACTCGTATGTCAAATCACTGTGACATTCGCTGCACCAACTAGTGGTGGGGTATCTGAAGCTAGCTCATAACCCGAATTTTAGCTTGCAACTCAAAGCAAAAAATTGGCCGAGAGACGGCTCATATCTCGAAAAACTCGTTAGTCGGAACACTCGTAAGTCAAGGCCCCACTGTATTTTTCATTCATCTTCTACTTCTGTCCCCGCTGCTATTCTCTAATATTTGTTTTTTTCTCTCTCATTTGAACTTTTTCAATAATAACCTAAATGATCTATCTGCTCTCAGTTTGTACTGATTTCAGTTGATCCTACCACATGATGTAAGAAATTTTTCTAAAATGCAAATATATTACTAATTTACTATTAATATATTCTAAAAATGATCAAAGACTGAATAAGGTAAAATATTAATTTTTGTGTAAATGTGAATGGCTTCAAAACTTTTGTGATAATGCCTTTACTCTCTTGCATTAAAATGGAGCTATTTTGAGTGAGAGAAGAAAGGACAAGAATAATAGAAACACACACCAACAATATTTTATCCAAACCACAGTCCAGCATCAAGTTAGCTGTGTGATGATGCTGCCTGGGCCATATCCACCACATCAATAGAGAAAGGTATTGAATGATATTGACCTTGAAGACTTACAGAACAACTCAGAGCACTTCAAGGAATTCTAAGGCCACAGCCCTCCTATTTCCTTTACCCTCTAATATCTTTGCAATCTTCAAAAATACATGGCTTTTAATATCACATTGTTTAGTGGAGAACTTGTTCATTCAAAGGTTGTTTCACTTTATCCAGTCATTAAAGTTTGATGTAAAGAATAAGGGATAAAATAGGCATTGAAGCTCTTAGCATCTATAAAGCTCTGCAGATGGGCTAAGAAATATTTTCAAAATATGTGTACATATTTGTAATTTTGTCTGTGCTCTCTAGTAATTACAGGCTGCGAGTACTATTTTCACATCCATGAAGAATTAGTTGGATTTTGGCTTGTGATATTTTATATTACTTTAACATATGTAGTTCTAATATCTGACATTTCTTTTAAAGTTTTTTACATCATAGATATGTTTTCTTCTTGTTCTTAGCATGTGTATTCTATCTTAGACATGTTTTAGAGAAAAATACAATTTTTGTCTCTCATTTATTCACATCACACATGACACATCACACATGACACATCACATACAACTTGGCAAAATAAACTTTTTGAAGGATAGAAGAGTAACATATAGCCTATATTAATTTTAAGGCATTACAATATATATTATGGAAAGGAATTTAAAATATTATTTAAACTGCTCATTTGATTGTTAATTTATATATTATTTTATTTTCATTTAAGAAAACACAAAAGCAAAGTAGAGGTTCCTATTTATTCATGTTGCTGAAGGATGGTGACCCTTAGTTAAAAATGTTTTCCTGCTTAATAATGCACCAATTACAGTTTTTAATTGATCCTTTGATTTCAAATACCTTTTATATTTGCTGCCAAACACATAATATTAGCTTTTTATAAGAGTGAAATTATAAGTTCAAATTTGTGAATTCTTAGGTCTTTGATCATATGTTGATTTTATTCTCCTAGTTTATAAGTGCTTAACTAACTCTCCCTGTCAAATTTAGAAAAGGACCAATGAAATTTGAAAATAGAAAATAATAGCAATGCTCCTTCCTAGAGCTCAATCTTTCATTTGTTTCTCATTCATGTGGTTTTTAATTTATTTTTCTTGAAAAGCATAATAACCTCTGATTTTGTAACTATTTTTGAAATATTGGAATTTCCCTTTCATTTTAGAGCTATTACAAATTTGACTTTTTCAAATGTGAACATTTAATTACAATATCCCATTTTAATTTTTAAATTATGTATTCCTTTTCTATATCTTGGAAATGTATATTTTAAATATCTGAAGATGATCCTCATTCTCTGGTATCTTTATATCTGAACAAAAGTATTATTTATTTTCTATCATATTTTTAATTTCTCTAAATTAGTTCAGTAACACTTTGAATAAATATTTATTAGAGCTTTAAAGAACTTCTCATTAAATATATATTTTGAAAAATTATGCCTGCGTAGCTTAAGCTCTTTGTCCACATTCTCACAGTCAACTAGAATTAGACCACCCATATACTCCAGCACCACGCCTGCTCCATAAGTAGTTCAAAATGGTAAAAAAATAAATAAATAAATAAAAATAATACTGTGAGATTAAAATAAAAAAATTATCATCAAATCTGAATTATCCAATAAAAAGCATATGTATGATAGAATAGTTATTTCCACAATATTTGGTTTTAGAGAACATTTAATTTTAGAGGCAATTTCCATAATTGTGTTTTATTAGGCAAATATTAAAAGTACTTTGCTTCTCCTAAAGAAACAATGCCTGATGATAATAGAGATAATTGAGGAGGGGGGTTGACAGGAGTTAGCAAGTTTTTTAGAATTATAATAATACATGCCTTGAGTAAAATGCAAAACTGCAAATCATGTAGGTAATTGAAAGTTCAAATCAAAATATTTAAAAATAACAAGAAACCTGATCATGTACACACAAATTCACTATTGAAATAGTATTTTAAAAGTTAAGGCTCTCATTATGCTAAGTGAAATAAGCCAGTCAGAGAAAGATAAATACCACATGATCTCACTCATTTGTGGATTATAGAGAACAACATAGACTGATGAAAAGGGACAGACTCAAAGACTGAGAAACAGCAATCAGGCTATCAATCCCCAGAAGGAAAGTAGGGGCGGGCGGGGGTAAGGGGAAGAGATCAACCGAAGGACTTGTATACATGTATATAAGCCATACCAATGGACATGGACAACAGGGGGATGGGAGCATGAGTGTGTGTGGGGGGGAGGTTGGGGGTTAATGGGGGGGATGAGGACACATTTGTAATACCTTAACTAATAAAAAAAAAAAAAAAAAGTTAAGGCTCTCAGATTCCTTCAAGGTCTTTTGGTTTAGAAACCTTGGTTAAGCAACAGTATAGTCAGGTATAATGTTATCTAGCCACAGTGATCTGAAAAAGTGGCTAAAGTTGTATTACAATTTAATTTTAGATAAAAAGGATGATATTTTCTTTATTTTAATAGAAAAACAAGTTTATTTATTTAAAAACTAGAGACCTAGTGCACAAATTTGTGCACAGGTGGGGTCCACCCAGCCGCCTCAATGGGGGCCGATCAGGGCTAGACCAGCCAGGGGGAGGGGCCATGGGAGGTTGGCTGGTCCCGACCCCAATTGGTTGTTCCAGCATTCCAGCATTTGGGTTGCTTGGCTTTTATATATATAGATGGATTTGAGCAATTTTAGCAATAATACAGAGCTCCTTAGTTCACTTAAAGAGTAAAATATCTCATATGTTTTGAATATGTTCACTCACTTCTAGCTTTTTTCTACCAGCTTCACTTGGAATTTAAATTATAGTAAAAAGCCATCACAAGACTCTTTTTCAACCTTTAGTTTTGCATGGAAATGACAGAAAGATACACATTTTCTATTACATCATTGCCTATGCTCTATATGGTCCTACTCTTTTCTTCTGCTTACAGTGTCAGGACTACTTGCTAGTGTGCTCTCAGTGGACTAACAGAGTCTTATGGCAGATGGGGAAGAAAATGGGTATGTGTTTAATCTTTGACCTTCTCCATCAACTCATGATTCAAATATAGTCACATATTTATTTTTACAATTGATTGCTCATGATTTCACAGTTCCTGTTGGCACAGAAACTAACTGATATCTTCTGATGCAGGAATCAATCACCAGGACACTGTAGTATGAGAAGAAGTGGGATGTAGAGGGAAGGTGCAGAAAGGGACCAAAATTAATCTCTTTTGTGTGTTTTGAAATATATCCATCTTTAAAAAAATTTCTAATTATAGTTTACATTCAATATTTTGTATTAGTTTTAGGTTCACAGCACAGTGGTTAGACAATCATAGACTTTACAAACATCCTCTCTGATATTTCCAGAACCCACCTGGCAGCAAAATTAATCTTGACACATACAGCTGTGCCATTGTATGATGTGGCCACGTGATGACATCATTAAAAGTTGTCAACAAGCTGGTGGTGATGCCTATGCTGGTCTAGACTCTTGTGGATGCTGTAGTGTTAACCGCACCCCAAGCATAGGTTCTAAAGTTATATTTCTCTTTCTTCACACACAGTGTTTTGTCATCCCCCCCCACAAAAAAAAATAATAGTATGCTGTATTTGGGATGGGTTTTCTCCTTCAGGTGAATGCTGTGCTCTCAACAACCTTCCTTCATTACTGCTTAGACCTATCTCTTAAGTTTAAACACCAGCTTAGACTCTACTTTCTCTCAATGATATTTATTTTTCGGAGCCAGGTTTCCTTGCCCTGTCAGTAGATCTTCATAAAAACATCTCTTCTACCCTGGTCCCTTTACCTTTAAATCTGAAGGGGTTGAGATTTCTGTGCAATCTCCCACTCTTATGCCAGTTGCATTATTCTTATTACCTGTGACCAGTGAGGAAGAGCAACAACCTCAGAAAATAAGTCATGAGGAAGTCACAGGTACTTTTGAAAGTTTTCTGCCCTTCTCGGCATCTCCTCTATACATTCCATAATGTATGTGTCTACTTGCTGCAGCCTTTCTTGGAGAATGCACATGTACATACGGCCTGCCTGATCAAGTACCTTTTAAAATCAGTAGATATATACTGCTCTGACCTTGGCCAAAGGGAAAAATCAGCAAAGCTTAGCTTCCTTCAGTGTTTCTCATCTTCTTCCAGGGTTTCCTTGCCAATGCCAATTATAAATGGTTGCATTCTATCAAAAATGCCTAATGTCTTCCATTGAAACAGATCTTATTGTCTTGGGATCAAGAAATTGATAATGATTAAACTAAATATTTGTAACTAGATTTTTTTTATATATAGTTATAGATTTCGTTTTTACCAAGTGCTTTCTTTGAGCACTTAGGTAGCAGAAAGCTCAGTGGGTTTCTGGTCAACCTGACCCAATTCCAAAATCCTGAGAAAAAGAAAATAATGAGAGAAGGAAAAGCGGTAACAATAAATGTGCTATGATGAATGAGAAAAGAAGTAAAAGGTGAACTTATGCTCTAGTTACTATTATTTTTGGATTCTACCACTTGGAAACTGAAATGAATGATGTGGTTTTTATATTTAAAAGGAGTTTGCCATGAACTTGAGATGTATAAATAGTGAATACTAAATTTTTAGGAAAGTATGCATAGTAAAACATTAAGGAAAATTCTAGGGAAAAAATTATTATGACTTCATCCTTTTTACAAAGTAAATCTGTCAGTTACATAGCAAATAAAGCAAATGGAGTGGATCTCAATGAAAGGGTTCACTGCTGAATGCAATAGAATGAATCATCACCTATGACCGTTTCCTTCCATGAAAAAGGAGGCTGCCCAGATCCTTGGGATTCAAGCTCATGGTGTCTGAGGTTCAATCCAGGAGTAGAAACCAATGTAAGTAAAAAGAAAAGAGAATCTCTTGAATACTACAAGAAAATGCCTAAAAACAAGAATATTTGCATATCATAAAGGAGATTGACATGCATTAAATGAAAGAGATAATTCAGGAGTTCAAATTTTCTGTAACTCCAATTTGGTTTGGAATAGATGGACTGTAATTCATGGTAGTTTACACAGTGTTTGATTCTCTTCCCTTTTTTTGTGTGTGTCAGTAGCTTTCTCAAATTTATATGTTTTATACATACATATATATTTATTTACTTAGATATTTAATAATTTATATACACACATAGATTTCCAAATTTCCTGTATTTACTTATTTACTGATCTGGTAGTAGTATATTTCATTCTACAAACACATATTAACTTACACTGAAATAAGACTGGCTATTTATCAAACATTCATCAGTTCTAAGAAAAAAGATTTTTAGATTCTTGGCAGCGTTCTACAATTCGGTTTAACATCAGATCAGAAAGATTATTTTTGTTTTCCTTGTGAAATTTTTTTAGACATTTGTTAATGACCTGATTTACTTTTTCCATCAGAAATATAACTATTCTTTGGGAAGTAATTCAGAACAAATAGCCACCAGGTGTGAGTTTTGCTAATTCAATATTAAAGTGAGCAAATACCACAATCTGCATTTGATTTCTATCCCTTTCCTGTTATTTACCAAGTGTCTGTTTTTGTGCCATAACTTATTTAGAGTGAACTAGGCCATTAGGTGCTAGAAAGCTCCAAATCACATTTATTTCATTTGTTCATGTTTCCCTCATACAACCAAAATCTGAGACCAGTTCACTTGCCCTCTAATTTTAAACAAAAGTCTTCTTATAATGGGTATGCCAAGTCTAAACCTTCTTTTGTCAGGTGGTAGAAGAATAAATCAAATTCTAGTAAGAATTGATTGTGGAGCCCTGACCGGTTTGGCTCAGTGGATAGAGCGTCGGCCTGTGGACAGAAAGGTCCCAGGTTCAATTCCGGTCAAGGGCATGTGCCTTGGTTGCGGGCACATCCCCAGTAGGGGGTGTGCAGGAGGCAGCTGATCGATGTTTCTCTCTCATCGATGTTTCTAACTCTCTATCCCTCTCTCTTCCTCTCTGTAAAAAATCAATAATATATATATTGATATATATATTGATATATATATATTCTATATATATAGAATTGATTGTGGAGTATTGGAATAAATGCTCATATATTATTCAACCCTTGTCTCTGCTTAACTGGCTCAAGTCGTGACAGGCAGCATGGACCCACTGATTGTTCAGTTACATATTCTGGCCACCAATAAGTAAGTGAGGGACTCTTCTGGGGTGAGTACCAGGGATTCCACTTGCTGCCTGCACTGGGGGTTCCCGGAACTGAGGCCTGGATTCTTATTTGCAGCACTGCCAGGAATTTTCCTTTTTTGAGTCCCAGCTGCAGCCTCAGCAATCCCCGTCATCTCACCTGAGACCTAAGTTGAATCAAGCATTTTTGTATGACAGGAGGAGGAACCAAGCATGTTTGTATGGCACGAGAAGCATGTGCTGCTTTCTGTCTGGGCTTCTTTATAAGGAACCATGTACTGTGTATGGCATGGGAGGCATTTTACTGCCTCTCCTCTGGGCGAGCCTGATCAGCTCCAGGTGACAAGAGACCTCCAGTGGTCTTTAGCCTGGTCTCCAAGCCCTTAGTCTGATCCACTCTGGGATGTGAGGCCTTGCCCTGCTTCGGTGGGTGTTTCTATGCAGGGCATTCTGTGGTGTCTGTGGCTGGACAGACAAGGAGCTTGGTGTGAAGTTCTTGTCTGGAGTTGGTGTGCAGCTATAAATATTGTATGTAAGGGTGTCTCTGTTGGTCATTGTCTTGTGTCTCTTTGTTGTTTGGTTTAATTTATTTAAAGATGGGGCACATCCCACTTTGCTGGGGGCCCAGCTGCTTTTGGCAGGCTGAACCTGTGGCAGGGATTGCAGGAACTTCCCAGCAGCTGCCAAACTTTCTTAATCTTGGGGATCCTTCCCGCTCTTCCTGTCAAGGCATCAGCCACTGGAAACTCTTGCTAGTGAAGCTCTTGTCTGCCTGTAATGTACCTTTGGTCACTGGTGTTCTTTGCTTGCTTTCTATCTTTTGGAGACTTAGTTTGCTCTTCACGGATTCATATACACAGAGAATCCTCTGTTTCTGCAATGTGAGTTTTGTGCCACTCAGAGCCAAAGGTCATTTGCTGTGCTGGGTTAGTGTGAGGTAAGAGTCTAAGGATAACTTCCCAGTCCCTCCTTTGAGAGTACTCATTTATATACTGTAGGATTTGTTGTTGTCATTTCTGTTTTTAAGATCTCTTATATCCAGGATTTCATATTGTTACAGTCTACTCAGAAAGAAAATTTTGGGAAATAAAACTTTCTAAGTCACCAAATCTTTATCCTGGAGGGCCTGATCTGCATAAGTGCCCTCCAGCAGGCTGCAGAAATAGCAGTGGGAGCCACTCCCATTTTTGTAAGGAAAAAGAAAAGAAAATAGTACTTTCACATTAAAGCCACTGAAGGTCGTTGAGTTATATCTGTTACAGAATTTGTCAAGAAAATGCCTTGGGTAATGATAATTGGCTTTAAAATCTCGAAATTGTTTAGGCAAAATAAATATAACTAAAATGAAGGATTTCTGATAAAGCTTTTCAGTGATAATTATATATGCCTAAACATAGTTTTCCAAAGTCTTTGGTCATTTAAAACTTTGGAGTTTGCTGGTTTAAATAGTAAAAATATTTAATATCTAGGTATTTTGAAGTAACAGGATACTGAAATATTAATCTGAGTTTCTCTACTTTGGGCTTCCTAATACAGAGAATCTAGAGAATAGATTTGAATCTGTTAATGAATATGTCTTGTATTTTATCTGAAATATATTTCTTAAAATGTGAGTGTATTGCTAATTTGAAAAAATATTAAGTACTTACTTGCCACCTAAAATTTAAGGTTTCTAAAAAGTTAAAAATTCTAACTAATTGGAAAAAAGTATATGGTTTTGGTAATAGAAGGCATTAGGTATGGAGATGCATTTTTTAAGGGAAAAGGAAAGTAAGTTGTTCTAAAGCTAAATGAATAAGATTTGTGAAAAATATAGAAGAATCGTGAAGAGAAATCTTAAAAGGAAATTATAGGTAATCTGAATAATTTAATTAGATAAATGAATCTAAAGTATATTTAGAGAGAGTGAAAGGGAGGAAGGGGAAGAGACAGAGAGAAACATTGATGTAAGAGTGACACATTGGTTGGTTGCCTCCCGCAGTCGCCCCTACCAGGCCTGGGATGGAACCTGCAACCCAGATCGGTGCCTTTGATCTGGAATTGAACCTGCAATCCTCAGGTGCTTGGGTGGATTCTCTGACCACTAAGCTACACTGGTCAGGGCTACATGAAATGTCTTGTTCAGTTCCATAAATGTTTTGGCTGCCACATCTCCCTAGTTAACATCGATAACTCTGTTATTAAAGGGAGAAAGACATATCTCAAACACCTGGAATAAGGCAAGCACTGTCATAGGTATTTCATATATTATTCACTTTTATTCTCATAAGAATCCTCTCAGGGATATCTTAACCCCCAACCCCCCACCCCATTGTCTAAGCTTGGAAACTCAATTCAAAGCCAGTGGCTTGACTAAAACTCCTTAGCAATATGAGAGCTAAATTTGAACTTGGCTGCATTAGAAGTCCATACATTTTCTAGTATAACAGGTAACTTCAAAATCCAAAAGATCATGCAACTTTAAAAATAAAAAATAACCCTAACCAGTTTGGCTCAGTGGATAGAGCGTCAGCCTGCAGACTGAAGGGTCCCAGGTTCCATTCTGGTCAAGGGCATGTACCTATGTTGCGGGCACATCCCCAGTAGGGGGTGTGCAGGTGGCAGCTGATTGTTTCTTTCTCATCGATGTTTCTAACTCTCTATCCCTCTCCCTTCCTCTCTGTAAAAAATCAATAAAGTATATTTAAAAAAACAAAAAATAAAAGGGACTGTTTTACTTACTCTTCTGGTAGAAAAACAAGTTTTGTTTAATTTACATACAACTTAACCCCAATATGTCATGTAATATCAGTGAACAACAGACTGAGAATCATTTTCTAACCATTGTTCCCAACTTTGCCGGACTATACATTATGAAGTAGGACTTAGGGCTTTAGAGTTCCTGGCTGTTATACCTTTGCATGATTTTGTATTCCCTTTCCCCCAATCAAATGCCAGATTCAAACACTACACTATGCTACACTACACTACACTACACTACACTACACTACACTACACTACATTATACCACATACACACACACACACACACACACACACACACACACACACACGGATCCATCTACCTCATTTCCTTCTAGAGAGGCTAGAGCTTTTCTTCTATGATAAGTAAGAATCACACCTCACTATGCAACATGGCCAGATCTTCTACCAAGTCCCTTTTAAGGACACTTTCTCAGTCCTTTTGTTAAGACCTACTCATATGAGTCCTAATTTTCAAACACTGAGAATCATTTTAAGAAAAAATTTCTTCAGTTTTCACATGAGTGAGCTGATTAATTCCTTCATTTAGCAATATGTGTCAGGTGATATGCTAAGCACTTTGCACAGACTGTATTATCTAACTGTATTAACTATATTAACAGTTCTACTAACTGTATGCAATAGATGCTGGCCGTCATCCATATTTCAAATGGGCAAACTCAGAGGTAAAGTGAAATACACAAAGAAATGGAGTTAGGATAAGATCCAGGATGACAACCAGTAGGATTGCCTCCCCAGTAAGGATCTTTCCACGTTCTACCTTATAATGCTTCCATTGGCTAAGCATACCCCTGAGCTAGTCCAACGTGAGCCTAGGATCATCACCTTGAAGAATCCCAAGAAACGGAATATTTTCTGCCTTCCATGTCCCTCAACTTTTCCCTACAAGAAAACAAGGAAGCAGGCACTCAGAGCTGTGTGCATCAAAAATAGGAACCTATTTTTGTGTAATATGTGATATGATTGGATCATTTTCTTAGACTGTTAGGTCAAGATAGTGTTACCAATAACAGATACTCCATTACATGAGAAAAGCTGTTGCCATTTTTATTCTCATTGATTAAACCTGCTCTCCTTTGAAACCATAGTGTTTATGTAAAACAAAAGAAATAAAAATCTCCACAAACTTTACACCCTCAAATTTACTATACATACCGTCAGAAACCTTCCAGCTGATGACATAAAAACCTTTTAAAATTTTACTTATGATGCATGTTGTTTGGGAAATTGGGACTTGTTCTGTTAGTACTCAGATGGCTGTAAGGAAGACAGCTGCTGGGGAGACTTGGCAGGTGTACAAGTGAAGTTAGAAGCGCACATGTTTATTACTTAGAGGCTGCCTACACCTACCGATCTTTGCCAAGAGATAACAGTTCCGAGTTTTATAGTCAATTGTCTTTCCTTTTTTGTCCCAGAGACTCACCAAAATTCAATAAGTTTTATTTAGTGAACACCTCCTTACTGCACTCAGTATCCTTGCCTAAGCAGAATCCCTTAAAATAAAACAAGCGGGAGCCGTTGCAGCAGAGCGAACACAGCCAGAATGATCAGGAGCCCATTTCTTTCCCAGTGAGCTCATTACTATTAATTTCTCCTGTCCTTAGAGAATATTCGGAAAAGCAAGTTCGTCAGGAAAGTGAACGAAATGAAAAAAACAAAGTTGGTAAAATACCTCTCCCCTTCAAAAGGGCATCCTAAGTGAGGCAGTCTCATAGGACCGCCTCCCTGGCACGGGCTCTGAGTAATGTTTGAGATGATTAGGTGCGCATGATTCTGGGAGCATACATGAATGTTTTCACACTGGTATCAAACAGAAGCTCGCTGTTTGTAGAAACACCTCAGTAAATATACAGAATCCAACAGATTCCATTCTCAAGAAACCTAAGACTTTCCCTCCTTGGAAATCTGAAGAGTCTGTAATTGAAGAGAATATAAATGTAATAATAGAACCAAAAAGTTAAAAAAAAATAAGTGATAACATTTAAGGACTTGTCCTCTGTGGCCAAATTCTCCAATTGTCCGCACCATGCCCTCCAGAGGACGGCTCTGAGGTCCACATGATGGGACTCGTGGCTAGAGGGCTTTGGGTGGGAAGAGTAAGATGAATAAAGGATTTTATTTCTTTGGTACTTCCTCACACTTACTTCTCTTTTGAACCCCAGCTCCTCCACTTACTAACAGTTTGACCCTGGGCTTCTAAATTCTTAGTACCCTTGGTTTTGTTAAATCTATGAAATGAGAATCATAATAGTTCTTACATTATGAGAAATAAAATATTAATGTAAAGAGCTGAGGACAATACCTGGCACAGAGTAAGATCCAACTAGTAATTTGTGAAAACAGCCATCTCAGCCTTGGGAAGAAGGGGAATCCAAGTGAGAAGCTTGACTCCTCGGTTATGGTAGAGGTGAAAGATTCTCATTAATTAGAGATCTTTGTAAAATACCCACGGATGAAGGGTCCTCAAGAGGCCAAGGATAGGTAGTAGGAAAGTGTTCTCTATCCCTGTGTACACTTGCTGCCATCTCCTTTTGTGATATCATGTGAAGATAAAATGTATATAGTGTATCTCAATTGACTTTGACAAATATTGATTGTATTTCCACAATCCTGAAGGCCGGAATGTTTTCAGAAGAGAACATCTTACATCTCTTAATGATTAAAAACTGGGATGTGGGCACTGTTGATGCTTTCAAACTTTTTTGTTGGGGAAAAATGGGGGGTTAGAAGGAAAATACAGAAATGAGAAATTAGAAATTGTATATATAATTAGAAAAAAATTAAAAGTTGATGGCTGGAGTAAAAATTCACAGGAAAAAAAGACACAGAAGAAAGAAAAACACAGAGTAACTATTATAGAAATAACTCAAAAGATTGTCAAAAACACAAATGTTAGTATGAGGTTCTTACACACAAATACCTAGGAAGTGAGAAATAAGATGAACGTGAAATGTTACCGTAAGTGACTATGTATGCCCACATCAGTGTCACAGGGCTTCCCTTCTCACTAAGGTTTATTGACCATGCAGATTTCCTCTTCTGTGAATTTTATAGTCATCATCATTAAAATCTTATAGTCAATCTGATTGTTAGTTCTTTTTTATGGATCTGTAGACATTATTTTTACATATCCTGAAAAGTAATCTTCTGTCAGTTATATGTGTTACAGATGAATGAATCTTACTTCATTTGTATTCCAGAGGAGTCCCAGTAGCATCTGACAAACTCATTTGCCAGCCTGAATTTAAGTCAAAAATAGATGAGGACCCTAAAAGAGGGCACTGGCTGTTTTAACTAGTTTTAGCTCTTGTTGGCCAAAGGGTACAAACTTCTAGTTATAAGATCAGTAAATTTTGGGGATCTAATGTACAGAATGGTGATTATAATGAACAATACTGTATTATGTACTTTAATACCTATAAAATTAACATGTGATAAAGTAATACAAACAGAGAATGTGGTGATTAATTCATCTACACTAATAAAAGGGTAATATGCTAATTAGACAGGCTCGACCGGCCATCTTCCGGATGTCCGACTTCCTTCCAGGCAAAACCATAGTGGTTGGGGCTGAGGCAGAGGCAATTAGGGGCAATTGGGCTGGCAGGGGAGGGTAGTTGGGGGTGACCAGGCCTGCAGGGGAGGGCAATTGGGGGCAACCAGGACTGCAAGGGAGGGCTGTTGCGGGTGACCAGGCTGGCAGGGGAAGACAGTTGAGGGCATTAGGCAGTCAGGCATTGAGTGGTTAGGAACCAGTGGTCCTGGATTTCGAGAGGGATGTCCCGGATTAAAGAGGGTGCAGGCTGGGCTGAGGGACACACCCCCTCCCCCACCGCCCTGTGCACCAATTTTGTGCACCAGGCCTCTACTTTAAATATAGTCAATCAGTTAATGAGTTACCTGGAGAAATACTGAGATACCAAGCACAGAAGGCATTCGAGCCAAATATGAGTTGGACTCAAGTGCATTTGGACGTGTATAGCAAACACTATTGTTTCAAAGCAGACTGATTTTGAAACAGAGTCTAAGGTGGTTGTATTGTCAAGAACCTGTTTAATGCATTTCATCCTTTGAAAACATGGCTTCAGTACTAATCAAAGAAAACTACTGTCTTGTTCACAGTAGGTCTGGATTGCTGTATCTGAGCCATAGTCTAAATCAGAGGTCAGAACACTTATTATGGCTCATGGGTAAACACCAGGTAGCTGCCTATTTTTATAAATAAAGTTATGTTGGAACAAAGACATGCTCATTAATTCAGGTATTGTGTATGGCTGTCTTCACACTACAAAAGCAAATTTAAGTACTTGTGGAAGAGTGTGTGGCCCTCAGATCTAAAACATTTACTATTGGGCTCCTTACAGAAAAAAAAGTTTGCTCAGTGCTGATCGATGACCACCTGCTATTCAAATTGAAGGGGACATTATTGTGTTAAATGCTGGGCTAGGTTATTTTTAACTTTATATGATTTTGTATTTTTATTGTTCAATGTTGATCAAATTGTTTTACTAATTTTATTCATATTTGTTAACAAGAACAAAATTTACTCCCTGAGAGTAATGAAATTTAGCCTAATCAATTATATTAAATTAATCATGTGGCTTTTTTTCTCCAACCTTAAAATAACATTATATATCTACAAATTACTTGGGTTTCGCCATTGTTTCTGCTCAAAAAAAATACATTTAAATAGATTAGAACACAGTTGAACTGATAATTCTATAGCAACTGAACCTATATGATGAGGTAATGCTTGCTGAATATTTAATGTTAAATTAACGAGAATGATGCAACCATTACTACTCTTGGAGTGCCAGAAATAGATGTTTTATTATTATGTGAGTTGAGAGATTCTGTCTTCTCTCTATTCTACTCTTACACTGATCTGGCCAAACTTCCTGAAGAATTGAAGCTGAGTTTTTTCAAAGAAGGCAGCAGTGCGTTGATTCGCTTTCAGGCACACTCATGGACCTCCTCGTGGACAAGAACTTTGAGTAGCACAGCCTAAGAGATTAAGTGCAGAGGGCCTCTCTTCTTGCTACAATGTGAACATGCTTCATCACTCCAAGTTCTTCATAAATTAACTACTAATATAGATTAACTTCTCTGTAAACTCCATAATGTCCATTGTATTCACTGCTAGATCCCCCGTAGCTGGAACAGCGATGTCCTTTAATTAATGTCTGTTGAATGAATAATTTTGTTTAAAAAAAAAAAGAAATAAGCACTATTCTTGAGACTGCTTACTCCACCGCATACAAAAGCCATCTTTCATATGAACTCCTATTTGTTTCAATTACAGTTTTTCTTTTGCAATTAAGCAGAGAAAGAGAAGAACCAAGTTTGTAATAGAACACATATAAAATAGAAATTTATCTCTATTGTTAACTCAAAGTGTAGATGCTCAAGAATAAAAATGTTATCATGACTAGGCATTAATGGTCTATTGCTGTTGCTAGGACTTTCAGTGCTGTGTTGAATAAACATGTTAAGAGTGGTCATTGCCTTGTTTCTTAGAGGAAAAGGTTTCAGCTTTTTACCATTGAGTATGATGTTACCCGCAGCCTTGTCATATATAGCCTTTAATATGGGGAGGTACGTTCCCTCTATTCCCTCCCTATTTGTTAAGAGTTTTTATCATGAAATAATGCCATATTTTGTAAAGTGCTTTTTCTTTATCTATTTAGATCATTATATTTGCTTTTTAGCCTTCATTTTATTAATATGGTGTATCACACTGATTGATTTGTGGATGTTGACCCACGCTGGCATCCCTGGAATAAATCCCACTTGGTTGTGGTGTATGATCCTTTTGATGTATTGTTAAATTCAGTTTAAAACTTTGTTGAGGATTTTTTCATCTATGTTCATCAACTATATTATCCTGTAGTTTTCTTTTCTTATAGTGTCCGTTTCTGGTTACTCCAAAACTTTGTCTCAAAAGGTCAATACATATTTTTAATTTCTTCAAGTTTCTATGATGGGTCATAAATTCAGGAACAGCTTGAATGAGCAATTCTGGCTTGAGGTTTCTCATGATGTTACAGTCAGATATTGGTCAAACATGGTCATCTGAATTCTGGGCTGGAGCTGAATTGTTTCATTCCAAGGTGGCTCGCTCACGTGGCAGGCATGATGATGACGCCTGTTGTCAAAAGGCCTCAGCTCCCCACATGAACCTTTCACAGGGCTCCTTGAGTGTAATCATATTATGGCAACTGGCTTCTCCTAGAAGTGATATAAAAGAGGTAGGGCCAGGTGTCCTTTGTCTGGCCTATCCTTGATTTTTGCCACATTTTGTTTATTAAAAATGGTTCACAAGTCCAGCTAACAGTGAATGGCAGGAAATTAGGCTCCTCCTTTTAAAGAAAAGAATGTCAGTGAGTTTGCAGAAATATTTTTAAATCACCAAATATACATAGGAGATTATGATTTTCCTATTTTTTTTTTACTTAAAAGACTATTTATTTTAGTATACTAGCTGGTAAATTCACTAAAACATAATTAGCTTTCCTTCCTTCCTTCCTTCCTTCCTTCCTTCCTTCCTTCCCTCCTTCCTTCCTTCTGTCTCCTCCTCTTAATCCCCCTCCTCTTCCTTAAAAAAATCTGCTCTTTTGATCAATAGACCCTCTCAGTTATCTGCTTTGAAATCTAGTAGATACAGTCTTAATATTTCATACAGCCCAGATATTTCTGCCTAGGTCACCTACCAAAATGTAGAACTCAGTTTAAGTTTTCCAAGTGACAGATTCACTCACAATATTTTCAGTTCTTTTGAAATAACCCATCCATGACAGCAGCTTTACTTTTATTCCAAGTTTTGTGATCATGCCCATAAGGTTCAGGGAAGTGAGTTTCCAGTGAATACAAGAAGGGTAATAAGTGGGGCGGATTTATGAAAACATCAAGTGACAAGGTCATCGAGAGAACTTTCTCACCCACATAGTTTAAGCCTGGATGCATGATGTGGTAAAAGAAATTGAATTGGTAACTAGATAATGCACTATAGACCTTTCAAACAGCAGGAGCAAAAGTCATTTTTTCTTTTATTTCTTATTTATTTTAATTAATAATGTATGATGGTGATCTCAGCAGTTAGCACAGCAAGTTCCAGTTCTCTCATTTTCCTTCTGCAGGGCAGAGATGGGACTATGCTGTCAATACAGGTTGTGGCATTTGTTATGCAATAAAAACCAAAATCGTATACAGTGTGGCTAGCTTCTTGAACCTCTCTGTAACAATAGGACACATTTTTATCTTATGCAAAGAGATGATGTCATGTCATATTTTTTGAGATAAGGGGGTAAAATTATATAGTGGGCAGAAGCGGATATTGAGAGTCATTCTCTTTATGTAACAAAACAGAGCAAAGAAAAAATATTACTTCAGAAGCTCAGAGAATATCATAGCCTAGCTATTTAAAGAAGTATATAATACAGTCATTCTTTATAATTATAATATGTATTATTAACATATTTTATACTTGAATTCTTGTAAATGTGATTAGAAAGCTAAAATGTTTAGCCAAGATCAGCTGCACTTTCCTCCTGAATTTTAGTGCACATGGATCAAAGACTAGTTTCAAGAGAACTTTTTTTGACAGCGAAGATCAGAAACTTCAAAAATAATGCTAATAGAATAAGAAATAACAGAAAGGTGTTATCCAGGAATGTCTATGTATAGTTTACATCCAGACAGCTGAGTCATTTCCCCATAGTTTAATTATAAAGTAGATATTATCATCCCAATTTACATTGGGAAACATTTTAAGTGGAATGTTTAAGAATTCCAATTGCTGAAAAGCAACATGATTGTATTTGGCCTATGCAATTTATAAAAGTAAGAATGGCCTGTAAGCATGAAAGCAGCACAAACTTTGTGTTACAGCATAGTACATCCTCATATTAAATGTTTTAATGTAATAATTTTGTGATTTATGCAAAGTAAATTACCACAGATAATTGATTTTTAGACTCATCCTCCTTTTGGGGGATCTAGATTTTAAGAAGGTTGTGAAGAAATTGCAGAGGTTCACTCAAAAGTTTCTAAAGAATAAAAGAATTGTAGTCTCTTGGAGCAGAGGGCTAGAACAAACTACTGATAGGAAAGTATCACTGAGTTTAATTTTAAGCATGTGCCAGAAGGCAGATTTTAGATAGTGTAAAAATTCTTTGGAAGAAAATAATACTGGAATTAAATGATAATTTAGGCACCCAGAAAATTATTCTAGCATAAAAACAATTTTCAATTTTTAGATAATTTCTAAAACACCAGGATCTAAATGCCATTGCTTTTTTCCTCCTCAGTCCTTTTTCTAACATAGAACAATGAAAAACCTAAGAATAGATGATACAATAAAGACCAGAGAAGCCCTACCTGAGTTTTGTCAGACTGAGAGCTGAGTCCATCGCTAACCGAAAACATTGTTTTTCATTTGTTTTTCACAAAGAGAACAGGGCCAGATAATAAAAATGGAAGCTTTTCTTGATGAGTGTAAGTTTCTAATTAAAATTTTTTCAAGATTTGGCAAAATATGGAAGGACGCTAGGACCTACTGATGTAGCCGACAGCAAAGTGAGCAGAAAATAGTTATGCTGGAAAGTTTTGTACCATTTAAAGTAGAGTGGAGAACAGAGATGCTTTTTGATATGGCAATTCAAGAAGTGTGAAAGGAGACTTAGGGTCAAAGTCAATCTGAAAGCTACTTTCTTTCATCTAAAAGGCAGGCCAGACCATACTATTCCTGCCTTTTTTTTTTTTTTCTGAGTAGGAGAAGAGGATAGAAGAGAGCAAAGAAAAAAATTCAAAGAAAAGACACAGGCAGACAAGGAGAAAGGACCTTATACTTCCCAAGGGTAAAAGCCAGGAGAATTTTTAGCAGAGTACACACTGAAGGAGTGGATGGTGTCACTAATCCAATAGTGTCCAGAGCAGCTGGAACCATAGAAATACAGGTGACCGGTCTCAGCACTTGCAGAAATATGCTGCCATGGAACACTGGCACGGAGAGACACAAAGGTGGACTGGTCAATAGCACAAAACTAGGGAGAAATACAAGAGGGATTCTGGTAAGACTATCATGTTTACATAGACGCCTCCTTCAGCTGTTGATTTCACCACAGAAAGAGATGGAAGGAATGAAAGGTGTGTTTTTGTCTTTATTTTATGCCGTTTCTTGAGGAAGGTCAATAGTTTTGTCTTTCTAGGACCCATTGAGGAGATATTTAACTTCTGAGACAGCAATTCTCCTTCATTTAGGTTAAATATATATAACTTATGTGTGTGCAGAAAGTGGAGAGACATTCTACAGATGCTACTAGACTCACATAGGTGGCAGGCTTGAAAGGCAGCACTCTTATTCTTACCTGAGCCTGGAAGGGATGAGGGGTTTGTGGGATAGTGTAGTTCCTTCATTGGTGACATACAGCTCCTGTTTGTTCTCAGCAGGCCTGAGGGGAGGTGGAGGCATGATGCCCATGAACCCTAGCTCCTAAACGGGCGCCCTTGACAAGAACAGAAATGTTTCTCTATGGCGGTGCCTGCTCTGAGAGAGGTTTAGTCTGAGCCTCTCAGAGGCACCATAGCATGAGAGCAATAGGAAGAGAGGCGTTCAGGGCTTGTGTATTGCAAGGAGAGACAGCATGATGGGATTTACCATGGTTTAAGGAGCAAACCCTCCTGTATTCCAAGCACCTTGTAAACTTCAAAGAGTCTGTGGTAGAGCGACAGAGAGATCCAAACCTGTCATGGTTGGGAATATCAGTCAGCCTTAACTTGAAGTTAAATCTTAATAATATGGTGCTTCATGCTCCTGAGTGTTGAGGACCAAATACCCATTAAATATATGGCTTTGGCTAGTTTGGCTCAGTGGATAGAGCATCAGCCTGCATACCAAAGGGTCCCGGGTTTGATTCTGGTCAAGGGCATGTATCTTGGTTGCAGGCTCCTTCTCTGCCTAGGTTCTGGTCAGGGTATGTGCAGGAGACAACCAATCAATGTGTTTCTCTCTCACATGAATGTTTTTTTTCGTTCCCTCCCTCTTCTACTCTCTCTAAAAAGATCAATGGAAAAGTATCCTCAGGTGAGGATGAACAAAAAAAAAGAAATTAAAAAAAATATATATAAATATGTGTGTATATATATATATATATATATATATATATATATATATATATTATGCTTAATATACTGTAAAAAAACTTCCTGAGGAAGGCATGGGTTTTATTTGTACATGAAAACAACCTCAAAACTTTGGAGACTTCAAGCAGAGAAACCAACTGAGTTTTTTCTTCTAAGGATTAAAAAAAAAGTGTGTATGTATGTATGCATATGTATGTATGTGTGTGTATATATATACATATATGCATATATATATCTATATATGAGAGAGAAAGAAAGAGTATGTATGTAATTATAAAATTATATTCAGATACATATGTAATAGTATATGCAATAACCATAGTGAAAATCAAAAGAATTCAGGATTGTGATTACATGGAGAAGGTAGGAAGGACATGCGTCTGAGAAATTCCTTATAAAACATATCTGTTGTCTCTTCAGATAGTAAAACCCACAATAAAACTTACAAGTAGTAGTCAAACAGGCAATCATAACCTAGATCAGTAAACTGGAAACAGTAAAAGTATAGGACTGTATAGCAGAGTAAAGTGGAAAAGCATGGATCTCATCACCCCCCGTGATGATTAATTTTACCTGTCAACTTGACTAGGCTAAGGTATATCCAGGTTCTGGTAAAACATTATATCTGCATGCATCTGTGAGAGTGCACTTGAATCAATAGATTGAGTAAGTAAGATCTGCCTTTACCAATGTGGATGGGCTTCATCCAACCATTGAGAACAGAACTAAAAGGAAGAGTAGGAGAAAGTTACCTTCTTATAGTCACTCATGAGCCACGTTCTTTCCAACTGGTGGCTTTACCATTTTCTGGGTCCTCCTAGTGGTTTTCTATTCAACCAGAAGACCAAGGAAGAGAAGGATTGTGTGTAGATTTTTTTTTATGGGATAGGTATGAATGTGACAGATATAACTTTTGCCTACATTTGATTGGGCAGAACTCAGGAATTTGGCTGGATCTAATTGCAAAAGAAGCTGGGAAATACAATCAGCTTTTGTTAAGTCCAGCTGAAACAGGAAACTATTAGGAGAGAAGCTAAGCAGTTTCTGCATTCAAGACAACTGCATAAAATAATTTGAGGTAGTGTGGAAATCGGCCTACTGGAAATGTAATATGATTGTTGGGCCACACTGAGTGCAAATCAAAAAATTTAAAATTAATAATGTCAATGTGCTAATCAAAAATCTATAGCAAAATCTCTTTGACTCAGTTGGGTTATTTCCTCCATAGTTAATCTGCAGCTTAGTTTAGACACAGAAAAGAGAGATGGTAGGGTTTACCTAGCCCTACTATTTTCCTAAGTGAGTAAAATAGAGGGAGAGTTAAGCAACTAACTGAAAATATTTTCAAAAGAGAAATGTTATTTATGGTCCAGAGAAACAAGGCTGATCTGGGGAATGATCTAGGAAGCAGATGAATATTGAGATGGATATTGGAGTTAGCACATAGGGATCTCAGTAAAGTCAGGTATATGCAGCCATAAAAATATTTGATAGAGAAGATATAAAAATAAAGTTGTTTATCTCAGGGAGAATTGCTTTAAATCTCTATTTTAAAAGATTTTGGTGATAACAGGTCTTATGTATATTACCATAAGAATGGCAGTAATAGAATGATAAAAAGATCATTAAAAAGGAGAAATGTGAAAGGCCAGGGGCCAGAATTTGTACATATCAAAGTAATAAAGAAAATGACATGACTAGGGAACAAAAATATTAGCTGTAAATTCTAGCCATCAGTGAATGAGCTGCCTAAAAACAGAGATTGTTAGATGACAGCCTGAATGAGAAGAATAAGGTAATTTATCCACAGAAATGAATCTAAAAAATGTGGTTTGAAGTAAATGGATTGTAAGAAATCATGTTAAGTAAGAAATTCTAAGTAATATATCTATACACAGTGATGAGTGAGAAATGAAACAACCTTACATTAAGAAAAGGAAAAAGTTACTCCTTTAGGTATCTGGGTTTCATTTAGGGGAAGGACGAGAGAATATTCCAAGAACAGGTAAAATACTGGGGATTTTTCTGATAATAGAGTATGTTATCTAGCAGTTGCTGTAGGAGGGTTTGTGAGAAAGGGTGTGTGGGTGCTATGGTCAGATTAGTAGATGTCTACAGTCATATGGATATGGGGCTAGAATTATAATGAATAACCTGGGAAGATCCAACATCTTGTGTGAATTGGGTTATTAGAGATAGAAAGTATGGTACAATTATAGGATTGTACGGAAGTAATACTCTTAGCATTCTTCTGGGTTCTTCTAAGCTGCTCCTAGCATGAGTAGAGAACACGGAGGAAAGTTTTTAAAATAAGACAGATTTGAGAATATTTAAAGGATAGAATATAGAATTATTGGTGTTGGTTGTAAGAGGGAAGAAGAACAAAAAAAGTATGACTTTCTTATTTCTGATGTAAGCAATGGAATGGCTATTGGTATAATCATCAAATACAGGAAACATTGCCTAAGGAGCACAGATATTATGGTCTGTTTTTGTTTTTGAAGGAGGAAAGGATAAATTAGTCACTCCAATGTGGGTGGAGATGTAGAGTTAAATATCTGCAAAGAAGTTTGGGAGAGATGTGTGGGCTATAGCTATAGAAGAACATCATCACTTATGATTTAGGTTGAAGGGGAAGGCAAAAATGACAGAAGAAGCAGCCAGAGAAATAAGAGATTTGTGCTATAAGAATCATACTGCAAGAAAGAGAGAGAAATCAGTAGGGTGAAAAGATGACAGCTAAATAGGAAAGAAGATTCAAAAGTGTCAGTTAGTTTGTATGACTTGAGACACAAGTATTTCCTACTGCGGTAATTACATAGAAATTTCTGGAATAAAACCCTACTAGATTTTTTTTTCTGTAAGTCATTCTATTATACTCAGGTATACCTTAATTTCACTACTGAGTGCATAATCTATTTTTAAAATATTGGTTTTTTATCTTCTTTTGCCCATTTTTTTCTTTATTGATTAAGATATTATATATGTGTCTTTATCCCCCCATTGCCCTCCCCACCCTACCCTACCCCCGCTCATGCCCTCACCCCCTTGGTGTCTGTGTCCATTGGTTAGGCTTATATGCATGCTTACAAGTCCTTTGGTTGATCTCTCTCCTTTACCCCCACCCTCCCCTAACTTCCCTCTGAGGTTTGATGGTCTGATCGATGCTTCTCTGTCTCTGGATCTGGTTTTGTTCATCAGTTTATGTTGTTCATTATATTCCACAAATGAGTGATATCATGTGATATTTATCTTTCTCTGACTGGCTTATTTCGTTTAGCATAATGCTCTCCAGTTCCATCCATGCTGTTGCAAATGGTAAGAACTCCTTCTTTTTTACAGTAGTGTAGTATTCCATTGTGCAGATGTATCACAGTTTTTTAATCCACTCATCTGCTGGTGGGCACTTAGGCTGTTTCCAAATCTTAGCTATGGTAAATTGTGCTGCTATGAGCATAGGGGTGCGTATTGTTTGTATCAGTATAGTAAATTAAATAACAATACTATTAGATAGTATGTTTAATTATACTAGCTTAAAACTAATATATTAACCTCTGCAAATGGCATTTGTAGTACAGATATTAGTTCAAATATTTGAAGTATATTCTAAATACTCACCAATCATTTTTAAACTACAATAATATACCACAGAAGGTCCTCATGCAGCTTCTATTAAAATGTAGTATCTTTGAAAAATGAGTATAAAACTTCCTGGGTTAGTAATATAAATTTTCATTTCCTAATAAAACACAATCATTACAATATAGTAAACACACCTTAAGTGACTATATTTTTTCAAAAACTATAACAAAAGTACCACTTAAAGTAAAGAAAGTAGAACTTATTAACCAGAAGGAATTTGGCTTTAAACTACTATTGATTCAGTTAGGCCCTCATGTACTGGTTAACAATAATCAGAATTTACCAAAGAGAAGTTGAAGCAATAGGAAATCCTCTGACAATTTAGGAAATGTCTCTCTTAAGTCTGCCAGCTTTATTAACACTACTTTTCTTTTTCAAACAAAAATTACAGCACAAATGCATATTCATTATTTGTTCAGTACCGTAAGACTTCTGGACACAACACATTCAAAATGTGTTTTACAATGAAGAACCTGATGCCAAGTACATCTACTTTTTGCCTTTCTCCCTATAATATATTTATCCCACTGCTGAGAAGCAGTGCGGCAATCTGCTTGTGTGTGTTACAGGGAAGCCCAGATACTAGCTCTCAGTTAAGACCATACATCCCTGGCCAGTGTGGCTCAGTTAGTTTAGCATCATCCCATGCACTGAGAGGTTGCAAGTTTGATTCCCAGTCATGGTACATGCCAGGGTTTTGGGCTCAATACCCAGTATGGGGCATGCAGGAGGAAGCTGAGGTTTCTCTCCCTCTTCTTTCCTCTCTCTTAAAAATAAAAGAAAAGATAATCAGACTCCAGGTTATTTTCAGTTCCAGTACCACAAAAATCTGCATCATTATACTTTACATACATACATACATACATACATTATCAAACAGTATTGGGAGGTCAGTAAGGCAATATAAAAATCAAAATTTACGCTGGTCAGCCATATGAGAATTTGTAAAGTTTCCTTGAGTTGCTTATTGTCTCAACAAATTTAGCTGCAATAGATCTGTGTAGGAGAGCTGAGTAGCACACTTCCTCAGACTTAGTAACCAAAGTTAATGTCAAAAAAATTTTTTTAAACCCATCACCTTTTTAAATGGGGCAATCCTTTACATTTATCTTACAGAGCTAATTACTTTTAAAAAATTATAAAAATAAGACCAAAGGGGATATTTTTACTAGTAAAGCTGATTAAAGATTCCTCTGGATGATATCGTGCAATCCTAATTAATTAAATCATATTTTTTTTGTGTGTTTTTAAATTACGGTTCCAAGGAACAATAATATAATAGTTAAGATGAACATTGCCTCGATCCCACTTGGCTTTGAATCCTGGCTCTGCCAATGTCTATAGGACTTTTGTGGAGTTACTTAGCATCTCTGTGCCTCTGTTTCTTCACCTATAAAATATCTTTCACTTATTGTTGAGTAAGGATTAAATTAGTCTGTAAAGAATTTAGGACAGAGCCTGGCATGAATTAAGCTCTGTCTAAATATTAACTGGAATAAACATTAGCTAGAAGAAAATCTTTTTCTCTAATTTTTGAAATGACAACTTTTAAAATGTGGCAATTAATTTATTGAGCAGAGTTCCACCATGGCCTATTGCAAAACTTCTGGCAAAGAAATTTCAGAGCATACAAGTAGAATCTGGGGAACATAACTCACACATTTATTCAACAAGCATTTATTAAGTTACCTATTATGTGTTTGGTAGCTCCTAGTATCTCATGTAGAAAAAGTGAACAAGTCTGCCCTCAAAGACTGGTCTATCATATTTGCAGACATGTAACAAAGGTAGATTGCATTAAAAAGTGATGGGTGAGTGCTAGGATGCATATGTGCCACATGGACTACAGAGAGAGAGAAGAGGGCAAAGAGCAGAAGGGTCCACTCAATGGAGGCAGGCCAAGCTCATAGAGTGGGGCAGAACTGAATACGCCTTGAAGCCTGACTGAAAACCCCAGCCTATTTCAGTAATTAACACCTCATCTATCAAGAAGTATGATAAACATGTCTGCCTTTTAAAATGAAATTTATAATGGAACTTCATCTTAACCTCTCTCTCATGATTTTAACTGGAGACATGGAGTTCACACCAGCTTTGGATGCCTTACTCTTCTTTAATTCTAACAAAAGTCACAGGTGATACAGCACATAAGTGATTTTTGTATGAACAAACCCGTCATTTCCCCCTTCTTACATTTCTTCACAGATAAAATGCCACAAGCATTATTCTTGGAGGAAAAGCTACAGAAATACTTGAATGCGAAAATGTATATAAATGGCACAGCCAGATCAGTGAATATTTAATTGAAGGGTACCTGAAACCATAGACAGTTGTAATAGCATTAAACTTTTTCTATAGTTTAGCCTAATGTGCAAATCCACAGTGTCATCAGGTTTGGCTTGGCAGTGACATCTCACTCACTCCGAGGACATGTGGCGGAGAGAAGCCAGTCTGCTCAAAGAGTAGGTGGATCCCAATCTCATACTCATCTCATGGCAGAAAGTCTTTTGAATTGTAGTGCTGCCAACATATAAAGTAGGAGCAGCTGAAGTGATGTATAATTATCTGCAGGCACTTTGTCCACAAAATATCAATATCCCAAAGAACATCAGAGGAAACAGGGCAGCTTAGAGTTAGAAGGAGCACACCTGGATTTCTTCATCTACCCCTCACCCCTGTGAGTTAAAAGAGAAAGGGCCCAAACATTGGAAAGATCAAATGCCCTGAACAAAATCACACATCTATCTGGTACTAAAATCAAGACTAGATTCCAGATTTGTTGGATTCTAATCATTTTTTTTTATTTCTATTATATCAGGAAACCTTCCTGAGAATTCTAAGTGAACTACAGTAGAGCCTTTATATTGTGGTAAAGTATTTTCTGAGAACTTCTCAAATTCAAGAATACAGCTCTGAGCACATATTTTGTTCTTTCAAATGCAATAAAGTATAACTGAAAAATGCCAATGACACCTTCAGTCTTTTAATGCATCTATAATATGGGACTTTGGTTTATTTATGCAGCCATTACGATAAATGCCTCCAAAAGCACATTTCCTTCTAACGTTACATGTTTCATTCTACAAGTTAATTGCTTTTGCAGATTTTACTAAAGTTTTATCTTTCACAATAAGAACAAATTTTGGACTATTTAGAACATTTGCTGAATCAGATTCACAAATCACTTTTTCTTGTCTTCACATAGAACTCATGGTGGGCTTGACAACTTCAAATTTCCAAGCCAACATATAATTTGACAATCCATTTTTAATTTATCCAAAGTGTAATTTCTGGATAAAAACGTTAATACTTTTAATGACTCTCTACCACTGGCAGCTGGATTTCTTTCCAAAGTCATTTTTTAGAAAGAAACATAGTTTTGCAGCACTTCGCTGGGATTTTATCCGCTATAAATGTGAGACAGAACACAAAGCCACAATGAAATGTGAATGCTCGGTGGTCATCTCACTCACTAACGCCCATTCCTACCCTCAAGCTCTGTGCTGTGAGTTGCTCCGTATCACAACTAGCAAAATTCCATATTGCTGTGTAATGTAGGTGTACAACATGTCTCAGAAATCACCGAAGGCTGTGTGATAAATCGGTCATATTAAGAGTATCCTGTAACCTTACTATTTCCATCTTCTATCCTGCACCTCAGAATCTCACAGGTGGAAACTGACTTAGTATTATTTGATGACAGTGTGTGTTTCTGTGGACCTTTTCTAGCCTGTATATATGCACAATAGACATCTCAAGGCCTGCAAAGTGTTCTAAATCAAGCGTAGCACATTACATAACAAAACCCTTACTTCTGCCTCTTGCAACTAAGGGACTTTTAGCTGTGAGAGCCTCTGAAGAAACACTTCAGTGATGTATTCAAAGTCTTTTTTTAAATGACGCAACAAAATTTCAGCTAAATTCATTCCCAAAAAAGAGAGCTTATTCCTATGATCACCTCCAACAATTTTTCTTTTGCAATTTTTCTCTCTGTTGTTTGGGTTTTGATCCTTTTCTAAAACAGGCTTTTTTTTTATCTCTAAGTTACAGGTCTTCTCTCCAAATTCTTACACAATTGTCCCAGATTCATGCTGATCTTCAAGGTTCTTTCTTCTCCTTCTCAGTGGTTAGTAGTGATGTCTTTGTACTGAAAATATTTCTCTTGCCAGTAGGCTAGTCCTCCCATGCTCTATCAATACAATTTAATCTATAACTGTATTGGTGTTTAGAACTTTGGGTAATTTACAAATTTGGTAGTATGTGGATTAGATCATGCAAAATAGCTTTTCTTTGTGGTCATAAGTTATATGTAATCTTTTTGAATGTATAGATCTCAAACTAATCCCTATGATAAATGTGAGCTTACAAACCAATTGTAGTAAAAAAATAATTATATCTTACAATTTCATTCATTCTATATTTGCTCTAATGTTTCATCTATGTTCAAAAATGAACTCAGATTTAGAAGATGTAAATAAACAGTATCACCCCGTATTTTCACAGGGTGGTGCCCTTTTATCTGTGTTCACCAAGATAGCTGTGTCACCTCTTGATGTTTATTCTAATAAGATTAAAAGCTTCCTTATAACTTTATAATATCTCAAAAGGCAGAATTCTAAAGTCTTCAGTTACATGAGAAAGAGTGACAGCAATTTTAAAATAATTGTTTTTAAATCTCATTGGAAAGAAATGATTGACATCATATAACCCAAAACTGTGAAAAAATATATCTTATAGTTTGGAATAAGAGTGTGAGGTCTATTTTTAAAAAGTATGTTTGATTTAAGATTGAAATGTGTTATAATTAACATGTATTTCTTTGGTAATTCTTCAAAAATGGCATGTGATCTAAATTAGGCTAAGCAGATTATTTTCTGGGGCATTTGCTGAAGTTTTCAAAAGTCAAGCTGGAGTTTTGCAGGTGGTATTATGTTAGCCTGGAATTGTTGTGGCATCTCTCTAGTGAATGATCGTTGCTTGAAAATTAAAAAACCTATAAGAAAATGGAGTTTAGAAATGGTAGGGAGAGTTCTTGTTTTAGCATGCTTAATCACTCCCAGACATTCCTTTTTTGAAAGTCAAGGTATTCCATGTGGTGCTTATGCAAAAATACATAGATGATTAAGGTTATTTTTATGAAACATCAGCAACAGGAAAGAGAAGGAACAAGATGCCTAAATAAAACAATTAAGCTCATAAATTCGATCTAATTTGAGAAATAAAAATTCAAGGATTATATTTTCATAGTCATTTGAGAAGTTACTGGAACTATAAAATTAAAAAGAAAAGATGGGATAAAGAAAAGAATCAATGTATAAATAAAGGAGAGTTACAATATCATTGCCAATGTAAAAATTTACTCGAGTGAAATCATAGAATAAGTAGATGAAGAACAAATCATTACTATTGAAAGTAAAGGCAAAGACATTTTTAGAGTAAAGGGCAATATATATATCAAGTTGAAAGACCTAATCTTTTCAGAAACTCCAGCATCTTATCCCCAGCAGATGCCAAGAGGAAGAATACAAAGGAAGAAATTTTTTAACGGAAGAAAGAAAGGATTGAGAGTGAAAGACTAAATAACATTCCATGGGCTGAAGAAAGACTTAAGTCTCAACATAAAATGGACATATCAAAGACAAAATTTGAATATAGGAAAAATATATTTATGTATTTATATACATACTTACTGTTAAGGTTAAAAAAGTATAAAGATAAGAAGGAAGTTCTAAAGTCTTTTTAAAAATAAATAGCATGTCCTACCTTCAAAAAAATGAAAATAAAATTGACATCAGCCTTCTTATTACAACTGGGAAGTCAATTGAAAATGAAAAAGAAAATTTAAGCATATCATATTCACACTGTGGAAACCAAGGACAAACAGAAAATCTTGAAAGAATGGTGGTAAGGGGGAGAGATCAACCAAAGGACTTGTATGCATGCATATAAGCCTAACCAATGGACACAGACACTAGGGGGCTGAGAACATGAGTGGGGGGTGGCAGTGGGGGGATAAGGACACACATGTAATACCTTAATAAAGAGGGGGAAAAAGAAAATCTTGAAAGAAGACAGAAAGGAAAAATATTGCTTACCTATACAGGTACATGACAGGATTTACCTTAGATTTCTATTCGGAAACCATTCTAGTAAGAAAAGAATGTTGAGCCCTGGCTGGTTGTTCAGTGGTTAGAGCATCAGCCAGTGGACCATAGGGTTGAGGTTTGATTCCCAATTAAGGGCATGTACATCGGTTGTGAGTTCGCTCCCCATCCTCAGTGGGGACACATGCAGGAGGCAACCAGTCCACGTGTCAGACACATTGATGTTTCTCGCTCTCTCTCTCTCCACTTCTCTTTCTCTTCAACACCCCCCCCCCCACTCCTCCCTTTCACTCTCTCTAAAGATCAATGGGAAAATATCCTCTGGTAAGGATTTAAAAAAAAAAGTGAATCTGGCCCTAGCTGGTTTGGCTCAGTGGTTAGAGTGGATAGAGTATCAGCCTGTGGACTGAAGGGTCCCAGGTTCAACTCCAGTCGAGGGCAGCTGCCTGGGTTGTGGGCTCAGTCCCCAGTGTGGGTCGTGCAAGAGGCAGCCATTCAATGATTCTCATCATTGATGTTTCTATCTCCCTCTCCCTTCTTCTCTGAATTCAATATATATATAATTTTTTTTTTTAAAGTGAGTCTGGGTGAGCTTGTGTTTCAGCCACACCTTCATCTGGGTTTTGATTGAGAGTCTGGCAGATCTCTGCTTTTTTGGCCCTGAACACTGTGGGGATTAATTTCCACCATTAATAGGTTTTCAGCTTAGCTTTTTAACCTTCAAACCCTTGAGATCTAAAATATGACATGTGTCTTGATTCAGAGATGGCCATGACTTTGAAGCAGTCCCTAGCAGAACTTTAAGTACCACAAAGCCACAGACTATTTCACTCTACCTTGATAATGCTTCCAGCCCAGTCCCAGGTGCCCACCCCACCCAAGTCAGCAAATATCCCAAAATGTAAACTGGTCAGGCATTTGGAATCCTTCAAGTATCAATTCATAACTTAAGACTACGGTTGTTAAACACTTTGCTGGTTTCCCTTTCCCCTGTGGAAATGAGCCACCCCAAGATGTGCCTCAGTGGTCTGCGGATTACTTTGAGCTAAAGGCAATTGTAGCTTCAGACTCAAAAGAAACTTCTGCCCCTCCTTTTAAACTACCTGGAAGAACTTTAATCAGGGGCCTTGCCCATAAGAGATTATCAGAGAGAAATTCTTTCAATCTATTTGCTAAATATCTGCTGATGCTCCCCACCCCCAAGGCACCTTGCTCATCCCTAGCTCAGGATGTCTTATGTACCTCAAGCCCCTTTTCTTTCTCTGAGCCTCTCATATATGTGGGGTTCTTGTGTGCACAAGATAAAATTTTATTTTCTTTTGTTTTCAATGTGGAATTTTTTTTTAATCTTATAATTTTCAACTACAACAGTAAATAATTCAGGAGGATATTTTTTATGCCCTCTTTCAGTGACACTCTCTAATGTGTCATGACCTAGCCATAATTTTCTTTGAGTGGTTAATATTTAGTTACTAATTTTTGATGATCTGAAAATACCATATTGATTGCACACTAATGTTTAATCAGCTTTCCTAAGCAGAATGCTTCTTTTCATTTTCTATAAGATGGTGTATCTGTAATTAAAGAGTCAGCTATACTGAAAATCATTGTACTTTGCTTTCTCCAGCATTAAGCATAATTATTGATTGTCAGACTACTTTTAATTCTCTCTTGTTAATATAGACAATTAAAAAATATATAGACAATTTAAAAAAATACTTATATTAAAATTCCAGAAATCTATTGCATTCTATTCATTACCTTTTTTTTCTAATTCTCCTCAATATTTTTATATCAATGCTTATCAAAAACAGCACATGGAGATTGTATAGCCAATTTGTAGCCTAATAGTGATGTAATTAATGGCCAAAACATTTAAATACAGAATGGGTTGAGATATTATAGTAGCTTCATTTCTATTGTCTTTTTTTTTTTTTTTTTTTTTTTTTTTTTTTTTTTTTTTTTTTTAGTTTTCTGTGCCAAAGTGGACCAACATCAATAAATCTAATCTTCCAGAAATTTGTTGGGCACATATCTTAATGAAAGCAATCATTAAATAACCATTGAAGATATTTTGTGATTTTTTTTCTTAAAGGAGAGTATTGACTAGCAGCCCCAAAGCATATGTGTATATCAGGAAAATGACATGCTTTCTCAAAGGAAAAATTAACCTGAATGACTAACAATCCATTTGGGAAAACTCAGGATATTTACTCTTTTTATATATCTTTGCTCTGGCTCATTGATTCATGAACTTGAATAGAGTTAAAATAGAAATAGGGACACATTAAGCTTTTCTGAGTTGGTTATTCCATATACCCTTAACCTTAATTATATTGGTTTGCCCTTCTCCTGTGGTTATTAAATATTATAGTATGGAAACTATTCCTGGTGCTATTGACAAATATGTCAAACCTTGTGTCCATCAAAACTGACCTAAGTGTACTGCACCTTGGCATGGGCAGTCAGATCTAAACCTTGAGGTCAGTTTCATGAAAATTCGTGGAAGTCAAAGGACAAGGGCAGAAACATCTAAATCTCAAATGGAGAGAAAAATCACTTGGTGTGTCCTCGCTGTTTGAACCCAGATCTTGTGATCACAAGAAGAAATTTATTCAAGTTAGTCCAAGAGAAATGGAATTTATTATAAATAGTTTATATCCATCCAAGTTCTATTAGGGCAAAGAAGTGACATCAATTTGAACAGGAAAATTTTAGTATAAAATTATTAAATTATGACAAGAGATCAATCATAAGGATGTGAAGAGAACTCTACAGATTACTCAAGGCTGAGGGAAAGTATGCAATGAAAGACATGGCTGGAAGGGGGATTCCAAGGTGAGCTTTAGACCTTGTTAGGAAAGGTGTGGTTGCATCCCCCAATAACTTTGCTTGGTTACTTAGGTCAGAGCTAGTCTACAGTGGCTAGCTAAGCAGGAATTAAGGTTGCAGCTAGCCAAGTTCCTAAGCGAGTATGTACAGGGCTGGGGCTTTCACTGGAGAACTGGAGCTTGTGGTGTACATGTAAAGAGGGCCCATGGAAACAAACCTTACAGGTGCACAAACAACCGGGCAGGTGTACAGAGGGTCAGAGTACTACTGCAAGTTCTGGAATGCTCAGTGTTTATGGGGTTGGCTGTAGGAGACAACTGTCCAGAGCACAGGTTGGTGGTCAGGCACACAGAGTGTGGAGGTGGTATTCTAGGAGAGAGGACCATGGTTACAAGGTGACTGAGGGATTATATGTTCTGGGGCACAAGTGGGACAGAGAGCCAATGGATGACCCTACACACCCAACACTGAAAGTACAACAGAAGCAAAATATAAAACACAAGATAAAATGCAGCACCCCAGAATCGGAGATACTTGCTAAAATACTTACAGATTAAAAGATATATTGATTGGGATTTGCTTCAGTATAACCTGGGCGCTGAAGGGAATGTAAGTGGGACTATGGTGAAACAAGTTGGGACATGTGTTGATCATTGTTGAAGTGAATATTAGAAACACAATGATTTATGATATTACTCTTTACTTTGGTATAAGTTTGGAATTTATGTTCTTGGTTAGAAAAAAAGCAATTTCTTTCCAAACAAAATTATAATTAACTGACCTGGAATTACCTGGTAATAAACCTCAAAATTCCTGCTTTCCTAGGTGTATGTATTCATAATCACTTCCTCATAACTTGCAGAAGCGTGGCTAGATTTCCTTTCTTTATACCAATATCAGACTAACTAGATGGTTCAGTGTTCCAATTCCCATATTTTATCTTGTCATTTAATCTTTTATTCTGCAAATACTTATTTAGCAATGGCTATGCATTAGGCACCCTTCTGGGTTTTAGGATAAGATGCTGAACAAAAACAAGTTTCTGGTCTCCTGAAACTTATCTAATAGAAATGGAGATGCCATAAAGAAGATGAATATATTAAACATACTTATACAATAGTAATACTAAAAAGAAAAGGGAATTGAAAAAATTAAAGCAATATGAAATAATGAAGGGGGAAAGGAGGGTTGAATTTTTTGTAAGATGGCCAGGGAAGGTCACAGGGACACGGTTGCTTTTGAATTAAGACTTTAGGAAACTAAGAGCATTACGATAAGCATCCTTGGAAAATTCTAGGTAGAGGGGAAAACAAACACAGAGGCCCAGTGATGGGAAAGAAGAACAGGTATGTTTAAAGAACAAGGTGAAAGATTGGGATCGGAGGTCAGAGAGCCAAGGTGAGAGGAGGAGGTACAGAGCAGGATGAGCCTTTTCAGGCATAGCACAGATTTTGGCTTCTTTTCTAAATAAGATGGGTTGCCATTGAGAGGTTCGGAGCAGAGAAGTGTCATATTCCAACAAGTTTTAATAGGATCACTCTAGTTACAATGTTGGTAACAGACTACAAGTGCCTAAAGGAAGAGAAGGCAGATGAGTTAAGAGGCTATTACTGTATTGGAAGTAGAAAGTGAATGATTGCTTTAGACTAGGGTGGTGGCACTGGTGGCGTGGAGAAACAATCAAATTATGCATTTTTAAAATAATAAATTTTAAAATTTATTAAAATAAGTTTCTGTGAAAAAATTTGCTTTTTGATGAATTTGGGGAGTGAGTAAAAGCCAGGAATTCATATTTGGGGCATGAAATGGGAAGACTGTGGGAGGAGCTGCTGTAGGATTAGGCAAGGGCAGGTACCCCAGGGGCTCAGTTTTAAGCTTAGGACATGCTGAATTTGAGATGCTTATTAGAGTTCTAAGCAGAAATTTCAAACAGGTCAGAGAAAGAGAGACTGAGGTCTAGAAATGTCTGGGATGGTGATCTATACATCTGAGAGATTGTCAGAAAGACAAATAAATAGACAGATGGAAAGATTATAAAGCCATGAGACATGATGAGATCCTCTATTTAGAGGCCAGTGAGATGAGAAGGAAAGTAAATGAGTTGAGGCATCAGAAAGTTGGTGAGGAAAACTAGCCCACGGTGATATCCTGGAATCCCAGAGAAGAAAGGGTTTCAAAGAAGAACAATCTACACTAACAGATGCTAATAAATCACCTAAGATGAGGGGCAGATGTTGAAAAGATGATCCAATATAGTTGAGGGAGCTTGAGAAAGTTCTGAGAGTTTCTGTTTTCTTTGTGAAATAGAGAGCAAAGTCATCAGCTGAGAGTGAGGATGGAGATGAAGGTGTTAGGTTTTGACTGTAAATTTCCAGTTATGATGGCTTTCCCATTGTAGGTACTCAGTGGGTGTTGACTATGTATCTGACAAAAAAAGAGAGAGTAGCTATGAGTCAGAGGCCCCATTCTAGTCCCTACCATGATAACTAAGTCATTTATTTCCTCCATTCTTTAAGGTTTCATTTCTCCTTAGTAAATTTAGGGTAATATTAGCTACTTAGTGGAGAGAGAAAGAGTGATAGAATTTATGGTAAAGTAATTAGAAAAGGATGAGTCTTGAGTACCTTTGTATCTAATACAATTTATGTATTGATACATTTATATTACTTAATATTTCATTTTATTCAACTTATTTCTGAAAATGTAATAGAAGCTGAAGCAAGCTAGCTCTAAGATAGCACTATATCTAATCCTACACTTTAGTAAGGGTTGAATAAAAAAGTGTAGGAGGCAGAGCTTAAATTTGGTAAAGAACTATACAGATGCCAAGTATTATTACCTTGAGGTGTTTAAGAGGAAGTAAGAAAAGCAAAAGGTACAGTTCCAGTCTTATTTGTGTTGGAATTTGCCACGTGTCCTCAAACAGAGAATGATTAACAAGTTAATGAACAAGAAGTTAAATTTCCACTTAGGTGAGATAGAGAAAAGACTTTGTGATCATAAAAAATGGAGAAAGACTAACTGTTTTTGCAGTCAAGGTCTAATCTTTCTGTTTTGTAACTTTACTGTTTAAATATGCTTTTCTCTTAGATTGAAGGACCAACTAAAAAAGTTCTAAAAGAATCCTTTAAGTTGTAAATCAGTTATTTTTGGAATATTGGGTAGCATTCAACAATAAGAGATATGGTGAAAAAGAGTTAACTACTAACACTTCAAAAAGTGACATCTTTTTTCACTTTGCATAGATAGTAACCCATATTGGTGAATTCTATGAATTTTATCATATTATGGTTCATGTGTTGTTTACCAAAGTGGAGAAATAAATATAGGCTAGAAGATGGTTCTTTAAAACATGTGACTTTCATTGTATAATTTCTAAATATATTTACCCTATTATTTAAAAGGGAATATTTATTTCAAGTTTGACCTCCCATAAAAGGTACTTCTTAAAAATCCCTAGGGAGAGATTAAAGGTTATCATAATATCTATTTTGGTATATCAATTAAGGTTAAAAGAGATGCTGTCCACTGTTTCCTAAACTTTTCAAGTAAGAGCCAAGAGACCTTTTAAAATATCTCGTCATCAGTCCTCCTCAGCCCTCATTCCACCCCACAAGTTCAAGAAAGATCAATGTAGAAAACAAGAAATGAGGACCTTGGGGTCACATTCATGTACAAATAACAACTAATAAGCAAATCACTTAGTAACACAGTATGACTTTTCTAAAATAAATAATATTTATTAACCCTATTTTTAAGCCAGTGTGGGTTTTTTTTTAATTAGCTTAGTAACTATTTGACCTATCAATCACTTCTGTTATTGATGTTGGGGCTTATATTTGCTTGTCAATATGCTTTCTTTTCATCTTCAGAACCAATCTGGTGATTTCTCACTGCCTAGAGAGCTTTTTAAAATGCAAGGTTAAAATAAATAAATAATAAAATGCAATGGTAACATAAAACACATTTTACCTCCACTTTAAAAAGCAAAACTCAGGGAAAGAAACAATAACATAATAATTCCTCAGAAATTAAAAAGGTAAATGAAAAAATCTAAGTTATCTCTTTCTAGAAGTAGAGATGGCCCTAAAAATAGAGATTGATAGGAATCATATTTATGGTGCTCCACATCCAGTGTTAAAATTAAAACTTTTTTAATTTATAAAAGAAAACCTGTCACAAGGGCAATATTGTCCAAGAAATGTTTTAACAAACATGTACAAATCTTATAGGCATTGATGTTAAACATATAAAAATATCTAAATCGTCCATTAGATAATTTTTACACATGTAACTTTGAGGCCTATGTCAAGTGAATAGAATGCTTGTGTTCTCTGGGAGGGAAATATTCATACAGAAATTGCTTGAGAGAAGTCATAAAGTTTTCCTTTTTGGTGCAGGTTCAGTTTTCGGGATTATATTGGTATACCTTATTGAGAGAGAGTGACCCTTTCACCATTTTGTAATATATCAATTTCTAAGTTTAATTTATATCCTTAGCAATATTGCTTTTTTAATATTGACTGCATTACACATTTTTATGATTTTAAGAAAATGGTTATTCTAATAGTTATTTTTATTTTGCCCTGTAAGTGGTTTAATAGACAGATCTTAGCATATAGTATTAATTTAATACAAAATATCAACCTATGAGATATTCTTAATCTTTTTTTGTGCCACGGTCCTTTTTGGTAGTTGATTAAGTTTTCAGAATGATATTTTAAATTCACAAAACAAAACATATAGTCTTATAAATGTAACCAATTATGTCGAAATGCAGTTATTTAATGGTGTGACTCTAGTAACACATTAAATAACAGGACCTAGCAATATGTAAAATAACTATCAAAGCAGCAATGAGTGTTAACAATAGTCTGTGATGTTACCAACAACTGTAATATTATTTTAAAATGTCTCTGATTTCTTCTTGTGATTAAATTATTGGTAGTTGCCTATATTCCTAATTAAAGAAAATGCTGGAGGGAGGGGTGCAAGGTGGACGGGTCAAAAGGAAGGGAAGGGAGGAGGGGGCATCTGTAATACTTTCGACAATAAAGATAGCTTTTAAAAGGAGGAAATACTTAATTTCAGTTGGAGGCTGATGAAAATAAAGTTTTTTTTTCTCCTACAAGTTCATACAGACTTTGAAATCCATGAAATTGTTCAATGTGATTTCAATTGCTCAAATTATACAGAGTCCAAAGAGAATGAAGGTTGAAAAAAGTGAGGGACAGTGCACATAGGGTCATTTGTTCATTCATTTATTCAATTTTTAGAATAATACTTACCTACCAGGCATTGAACTAGTCACCAGGGACACAGTAGTGAACATAAAAGTTGAAGTTGTAATACCCTCATGACATTTACAGAGTAATGGAGAGTCATACAAACTAGTTTTCAAAAAATTAATAATAACTGCTACAAAAGATTTAAGGGCATGGTACTACTCCAATATATAAAGTGAACCTTGATTTAGTGTGGGAAATAAAAGGAGCATTTTCTGAGAAAACAATGACAGAGCAGCTTTAGTTCATAGTTGAGACTGAAAGTTAGTCAAGGTTGCCCCGACGGTTTCTAAGGGAGCCCTTATTTTGTTCTGGAAATTATAAAAATAGCTAATGCCTAAATCATCCAATTCATGAACATTTATTTTTGAAAGTTTAATTTTACATAATATTGAAAAAGTAGTAACTTTATTTCGCCTAACCTTAAGAGAGAGGAGTGGAGAAGGGGAGCGGGTATGAAGAGGTGAAAGGAGAGGAAAAGAGAGAGCTATCAGCATTACTAATCTAATCACTAAACATTTAATGGGATAACACAGTTCCCACAGAAAAGTGTAAGGGCATTTTGGATAACTCCGAACATAGATGAGATCCTGGAATGTATAGCAGCTACAAATTAGAAAAGCTTTACAAAAGAACATTTGCATTATCACCGAGGCCCTAACTGCATAGACAAAGAAATGTGTTTAATTCCCCTCTCCCACCAACTGTGGGAACTTTAATAATCTGCTCTTCTCTTTCAGCAGCCATTTTATCTTCTTTAAATAGGTGAATATCTATTTGGCACAGGTCTTGAGAATATTAAATGAGATAATATATGGCATGTACCATTCTCAGCTACTGGCAAGATAGTAGGTGATCAATAAATGGTAGCTGTATAAATGCTATTGACATGGTGATGATGATGATGATGATGATGATGATGATGATGATGATGATGATGATATGATGATGACAATGAACACAACATGATGGGGTTGAGTTTATTCACTGTGCTGGGTTGTGGGGAGCTAAGAAACATAGATCCTGACTTCAACAGGTTTATCATCTAGTAGTTGATACAGGACATATTTTTTACTTGGAAAGCTGCATTAATAGGCAAAATGTAAGTCATCTTAGCCTTCTACTCTAAAGGCCAAAAACTCAGTACATTCTATTTTAGCTGAAGTATTTCTTAATGTTGCTACTTTTATTTTCCAAACACAGAACTACAGGAAACCATTCTTTCAGAAGTAATTTTAGACTCTCATCACCAAAATAAACTACACATTAATAATATACAATAATAAAAAACACATTAATTGTTGCTTTTCATAATGCATGTACACTAATCTTTAGGGGGCCGAGAAGTTTGTGGTTGGCTACAATATCAGGCTGATTCTTTATAGAGAATAAAGGGGGGAAAGACAGCCACATTCACCGTTGATGATCTATGCTCTGGATCAATAACTGAAACCTCTCATAACGCAAGAATACTAAGCAATTCTGTTTCATAATAGGTTGTGGAAAGTGACCACATTTTGCATTTCCTGGCTTTGTGGTAGTTTGGGGCTTTCAGTGGCTCCATCAACATAAAGAAAATGAGAGTCTAGTGATCTTCACCTTCATACTCCTGCAAAAATACATGGAAAAACTAACAATCAGAGGAAGCAGACAGATCTATACGGTAGTTCAAGTTTCAGACCAAGTCCATCTCCACATACACTTTCACATTTCAAAGTGCTTTAAACTTCTAAGTGTTATGTGGGCCAAACTATTAACACTTGGAACGGATTTCTTCTCTCAAAATGAATGACACTGCATTGTCTTTGAGCAGAGGGAATGTCCTTTTCGGTTCAGTTTGTTAAATTAACTTCACTGAGTTCATTATTTCCTGGGTGATCATCATGTAATATTATTAAACTAGTTTTACTTACTGAGGAAAATTAAGTTCAGAATCAAGAACTTTATCACATTCTCCGCTTAAACTTTTGAAAGCATGAGATTGACGTAGTCAGAATTGTCTCATTCTTCTTTTTTTTTTCAGCTTTATGTGGGTATAATTGACAAAATCATTGTATATTTCATGCACAACATGGTGATTTGCTATTTATATACATTGTGAAAGGATTTCCACTAACAAATTAGCACATCACCTGACATAGTTAACTTTCCTTTTAATGTAGGAAAAACCTTAAGCTTTTAGCAAATTTCAGTTATACAATACAGTGTTATCAACTATAATCCCCATATTATATATTAGATCCTCTTGTCTAATTCATCTTAAAAGTTTTTACGAGCCTCTCCTTATTTCCCTACACCCCATCCCCTGGCAATCATCATTCTACTCTCTGTTTCTATAAGTGTGACTTTTTTTTTTAAAGATTCCACATATAAGTGATACCATATAGTATTGTCTTTCTCTGGCTGGCTTTTTGACTTAGCATAATAACCTCGGTTTCATTCATGTTGTTGCAAATGGTAGGCTTTCCTTCTTTGTTATTTATTTTATTTTTCTTTCCTTGTTTTTTAAAGGCTGAATAATATATCACATTTTCTTTACCCATTCATCTGTGGACAGACAGTTGGGGTGTTTCCATATCTTGCCTGAAATAAACATGGGAGTAGAAACATTTCTTTAAGATAGTGATTGTAATTTCTGTGGATATATATCCAGAAGTGGGATTGCTGGATCATATAATAGTTCTTATTTTTAATATCTTGAGGAACCTCTACACTGTTTTCTATAGTGGTTGTACTAGTTTACATTCCCACCAACAGTGTACCAGGGTTCCTTTTTTTTCCATATCTTCTCTAACATGTTTGTTAATTTATGGATGAAACCATTATGACAGGTGTGAGGTGATATCTCGTGGTTTTGATTGGCATTTCCCTGATGATTAGTGATGTAGACCACCTTTTCCTGTACCTGTTGACCCTTTACATATCTTCTTCAGACAAAGATCTATTCAGGCCCTTTGTCCATTTTTGTAATTGAGTTGTTTGGTTTTTTTGACATTGACTATCTTTTTTTTCTGACAATGACTATCACAGTTTCCTTTGCTGTACAGAAGTTTTTAATTTGATATAGTACCACTTGTTTATTTTTCCTTTTGGTTGCCTTTGGTTTAGGTGTCAAATTCAGAAAATCATTCCCAGACCAACATCAAGGAGCTTATCTACAGTTTTCTTCTAGGAGTTTTACAGTTTTAGGCTTTATGTTCAAGTCTTTAGTCAAACATTTTGAGTTTATTTTTGCTTTGGAGTAAGATGAGGACCCAGTTTTATTCTTTTCCATTTAGCTATCTAGTTTTCCCAACACTATTTACTGAAGAGACTATTCTTTCCCCATTGTATATCCTGGATTCTTCTGTGGAAAATCAACTGGCCATATAAGTGTGGATTTATTTCTAGGCCCTATATTCTGTTCTATTGATTACCTGTCTGTTTTATGATAAAAGTATCCTATTTTGATTACTATATCCTTAAATATACTTTGAAATCAGAAAGTGTGATGCCTTCTGCTTTTACTTCTTTCTCAAGATTGCTTTGGCTGTTTGGAATCTTCAGTGGTTCTGTACAATGTCTCATCATTCTTAATGTCCTTATACTCTAAGATTTTAATTAAACAAAGAGCTGCCAGGGTAGCATAATAACACACACACAAACACATGGTGTCCAAAAGTATACACACTTAGAATAATTATAAAGACAGTATTTAATAAAATACATTTGATTTTCAAAATTGAGCTATCACCTGTTGAGGTGTGTATACATTTCTTGGGACATCCTGTACATTTATGTATTAGAAGTTGATGTTGGAAAATTAGTAAGTTATTATTAAAAGAGTAAAATATATAATGTTTAATATTAAATGTCAATATATTGATTTTTTATTACAAACCAATATAAGATAACTAGTATTTAATTTTTGTTTTACTAATATAATGGCTAAGATGGTAAAAGAAATTCTGGAATATCCCAGGCTTTACAAAAATAATAGAACTGAATGAAATGCCAGCATACTGCAGAGAACTGTGCAAAGTATAACCACTTCAAGGGCCTTGAAATGAGAGATAACCCTTTGTCTGGGGGCTTACTAACAACATATCCATCTAGGCATAAAAGAAAGAAATTTCACCTTTCGGGCTCTTTTATTTGCTCTCTGGATAAAATAGAGACATTTTCTCTCTATGTTGCCAAGAAAGGTCTAGCTACATTATTATCCTGACTGAAGAGCAGCATATTAGCATTGTTACTAATGTGAAAAGCACAAGAGATTTCGATCATTATTGACCAAACTTGACCAGTGGCAAAAACTTTGAGGCCTACATAACCAAGGTGATACATACGCCTTTTAGTTCTTGGTACTACATGTTAGTATAGTCACACACACACACACACACACACTTAGATAATGTATTACCAAGTAAACCTTAGTATCTACTGAAATTTAATATGGCCCTAGCTGAACTTTATTTATGACCTTTGGTCTATACCAGACATAAGCCATAAAGAACATTGTTTCAATCTGTTTTAATTTTACTTCATGATTCTGTCTCAGAAAGGTTTAAAACATGTTTAAGTGCCTGACGCACATAACCCTATATAATTTTGATTAACGTGTTGGCAGTTTTACAAAATGTTTGTTTTTAATTACCAAAAGGAACCAATCCATATTAAAAATTAAATGGTTGCAGTTTTTTAAAACTCTGGCTGCTTATTAAGCTAGAGTTAGCCATAAAAACATTTTTGGCTGCCCTTACAACAGAAGAAAGATTTATCTAAGCTACACTATTAAAAAATCCATTTAGGCTGTCGACAAGTATGTCAAATATCAACCGAATATGATTTAAAGATTCAAGGCCATGAAAAAGAAATATTCTTTGGGCTGTTGTAGGATCTATATGGTCTCAAAGAATCAGAGGAGAGTGACAGGCTGGCACAAGAACAAGAGAAAGATAGAGTGTGCCTGGGATTGTGGAGTTTGAGGGCTAGTCAAGTCTTTCTCCAAGTGCCTGTTATCTGGGTCAGCCCGGCTCTGACATTCATATTCCCAACTCCGGTTCCCCTGTGTGTGCATTCCTGTTCGGGTTCTATGCCAGGTCACCTTTACAATTATGGTTTTATTAGTCTCGTTGTAAGTATATTTTGTATTGTAATTCCATTTCTCTTCCTCCACCCCCCCACCCCCCTGCCCTCGGCCCTAAGACTCTTTCCTTCTGTCAAATACACAGGCATTGATCATTTGCCACAATTTCTAATGGATAACAAGTGATAAGCATTCGATGCATGTCCATAGGGAGCTCACAGCCTAGTAATTATCTGGTAAAACTATGTCAGATTTTTAACATTTTTTTATTCCTAAATTCCTCTAAATACATTACTTAAATCCTCACAGTCTCTCTTTTCATAGGTCAACATTACTAGTCCTCATTCATACATAAATAACATTGCCATGATTTTCAATCCCAATGCCATATCCATTAAACAAATAGTTGTATAACAAACATAAGTGTGTTATCTTAGAAATTATAAGTTTTGAGTTCCTAGTGGAATCAATACTACTTACTCCGATATCCTTTTAAGGAATCAAATGTACATTTGGCAATAATCCCACACCAAAACAAGAAAGAGATAAATTCAAAAGAAAAATCAAGAATTTTGTATATATAATATATATATAACATATATATATTATATATATCTGCAAATTTAGTTTACCAAATTCCCTTTGTGAAATCGACATGTTTTCTTAATAACTGTGCCCTAATGTAATACAAGTTGGAATATGCTCAGTATGCTGAATTATACTCAGAGTACCCTTCATGTTGGATGAATAAACACCTCTTGGTATAGCTGCTAAGGTCATGACAATGGTGTCCTACTTCACAGTGAAGTACTTCAGCAATGGGAGCTATTCTATATATCTTGCTACCTTGTTCCAGAGGTGGCTGGAGATTCAAGTCAAGTCAGTCCAAAACACAGGAATTTGAACCCCGAAACGTGGAAAAGGGAGGTTTAGAGGCTTGAATCATAATAATGGCAATACTTTGTAGAGCACTCATGGCTGGCTATGGCTGAGGCCACTGAAGCTTCCATAATCACAAAATTTTTTAAGTATCAATTACTCACTTCTTCTAGGAAGTCAAAGATATATTACCTGATCCTTCCAATACATTGCCTTTCATGTTTGGGTTAACAAGAAAGAATTACTCTGGGCCCTGGCCAGGTGGCTCAGTTGGTTGGAGCAAAATCCTGCACACCAAAAGGGGGCAGGTTTGATTCCTGGTCAGGGCACATACCCAGGTTGTGGGTTTGATCACTACTGAGAGTATTTGCGGGAGGCAATTGACGTGTTTCTCTATCACGTATATGTTTCTCTTTCTTTCTCCCCCATCTCTCTCTCTCCCTTTCTTTTCATTTTCCTCTCTCACTAAAAATCAATTCAAAAAATATAATTACTTTGAGAATATAATAAAATAGTAGACTTTTTAAAGAACTAACAGTGATCTCAGTTATTTCCTTCAAAACTGCCTTTAAAGGAGAGGAACTGAAGCGGAGAGGAAATAAGAACTTTGCCCAAATTTATGGGGGAAAAGGTATTTTAAGTGAGCATATCCTCAATACGATGTGATGACTTAAGTTGCTAGAAACAGCATTTGAAAATGGCATTTGGCCATATGTTTGAATTTTCAATGATATAAACTTTGTTGAAAATTTGCCATTTTATTTCTGAAGTTCATCAGGTATAACTCCTTATGTCTGATGTTGACAAAATGCCCGAGATAGCGAGTGAAATAAGGCAAAGCACATTATAAATGATATTATTTCATGAGGACAAAAGGAAAATATATTTGTTTTGTTATGGCATAGAATGTCTCTGATAAAAGGAGTTGTCTGATGTTTAAGGAGCTGTGGGAGCAGTTTACAAAGAAACTTACTTTTCTTTGTTTTTCCTTTTGTAAATGTTGAATATATGCACATATTATCAAATCTTAAAAGAAATAAAACTCATCAAAAAGTAAGTGTGTGAATATAGCTAAGAAAATTTTAGTAAAATGACAAGAATAATGGGAAGAAACTTGTGTTATAAAATATTAAAATCTATAAAGCTACTGTAATTAAAACAGTGTATTATCATAAGACAAATTGATAACTAGCTAGGTGGAATGGGAAAAGGATCCAGAAATAAATCCAGATAGAGGTGGGAATTTAAAATATGGTTTCCAAAAGAGGATTGAAAACATTTACTATCACATGTTGGGACAATTCACTATCAGTTTGGAAAAAAAAATAACACACACCATAACAAAAGTAAATGCCAAGTGATTTAATACATGAGTAGCAACAACAGATAAATGATAAAAGTAGTAGAAGAAAATATTTGATGAAACTTTTATTTCCTTGGGTGTGTGAAACAGCTTCCTTTAAATAACACACAATTCAGAAATCATAAAAGTTATTGATAAAATTTTTTTAAAAACTTTATTATAAAATATACCAGGAATAAATTTATTTAAAAGCAGATAAAAATTAAGTAACATAGGAGAAATATCATACTAAGATACAAACAGAACTTATTGAAATAAAAACAGAAGTGCAAAGGAGGCTCAACAAAAAACAATATTTCTTTTATATATTTCATTAGTTTTATCCTTTGGGAAAAAACTAATGAAATATATAATCTTCCAATAAGGAAGATTAAAAAAGAATAAATTATAAAAGATGAATAAAAAAAAAAAACAATTTGGAAACAGGACATAACCAGGGATATCATAAAGGATGAAAGTAATAAACATAAGGAAGTTCTATTAATAATATTAAAAATATACAATTCTATCAATAAATAAATTAAATAGGGGAATATTTTGTAAGCTATTAAATATTAAAAATAAGGAGATAGAATCATTTATTTATGTTGATCTGGAATAATGTCAGTGATATAGTTATCAAACTCAAAATATATTGAATAATGCCAGTTAGTGAGAGGGATAGAAAACAGTGGTGGGGGTTGGAAATTATGGTAGACATGAAATAGTTAACTGTGATTGTCTTTAATGCTCGGAGTTAGAAGAAGAATGTAGGGAATTTTTACTTTTCACTTGATATATTTTTCTAAAATTTGGAAGGTGAATAGTTGTTCACCTTAAGTAATGATACATTAAAACATGGACAAACAAAAATAATAATTAGTGGCTTCTCAAATAAGTGAGAAGTATGCTTGCTGATTCTGAAAAATATGCATAAGTATTCAAGCATGGCTTACTCAAGTGTTTAAAAAAATTGCGTACATCGGCGGGGGGAGTTATTGAAATATCATCATCTTTCTTTATTTCTAATATTTTGTCTGTATTGTTAACATGAAAAAATTGCTGGGCATTTTGACTATTGACTACTGAGGCAAATGCCAAAGGCAAAAGCAGCCAGGAAAGAAATGATTTTCCAAAACCTCCTAAGGTAGAAAAATAAATTAGAAATGTGTGCATGTGTGAATGTGTGTGTGTGTGTGTGTGTGTGTGTGTGTGTGTGTGTGTGTGTGATTATATAGCCAAATGCTTACACGTCTACATCACTTTTTATACAAAAATAATATGTAATATACAAATAAAATTTGATTAATCTATATATAAATTCTTATCTTACAGATTCACTTAAAAAGTTAATGGAAAAGAGCACTGAATGGGTTACCTTGTCACAAAAGATTCCCATACGAATTCAGAAGACTGTAAATACTTTAGACAGAGTGTCCAGGTTGGAGAATATAGAAAAATATTAGTATTGGGTATATTATGACATATTTCTGCATTATTAGAACTTTCTCAAGGAAATAATTGCCAATTGTGTCAAGTAGGTGATTTCTATGTAGGGAAACCAAGGCAGGCCGGCAGGCAGGCAGGCACACTGTTACATCATGGCCTCGTCTCCAGTAAAGCTAGAGGGATACATGGGACTAAGACAACCACTCTTCCCAAGCCCCAGCAGTTCCCTCCTCCTTGCTCACCCCACCTCAGTTAAGTGACATGATATCCAAGGAATAATCTGATTTAGTAGGAACCCCATTCAGAAGTTGTTTGCTCATAATGTTCCTTATACTAAAGTCATCTTTTTTACATTAACCTGATTTACCTGCAGGCTTCATGATTCCATTTGAAAAATGCTTCCTTACAATTCATCTTCTATTGATAGTTTTTTTATTCTTTTTGTGGTCTTCCATCTACTAAATTTATAATACAAACATTGTTACTATATTAGTAGGGTCTTCACATTTTATAAAAATGGGATATCTCTCTATTAGTAACTGTCACCATTGTTATACTCGAGTTGGTCCCAGGTAAAAGCTAAATAGAAAAGCAGGAGACACAATAGTCTCCAGGAAATTGTCTACCTTGCTTATGGGGCCTAGAGTTCATCTTTATCCTGCCACTAATGTGCAATTGAATTAGGTAATGCAAACTTCTCCTGGCTGTTTACTCATATTTCTCTCTGAAGAGTCAGATATATAAACTCAGTTAAAAATGCAGGAGGTTGGAAGGTAACCATAGATTTTAAACCCACAGCTACAGTAATTTATTCTCCCAGGAAAGATATACTAGTTAGGTTGCTGTTATAAATTGAAAACTCTGAGGGATGGGAACCATCTGAGCCTGAATAACTCTGAAACCAAGTAATAACTTTACAAATAGGAATTTCAGATGAAAAAGACATGTATCAGAGAGGCATAAGATGAGATAGATATTCTGAATACAATACAAAATTGTACCTGTGGAGACAAATGCGGAAGTGACATACTACGTAAATCAATGATTCTGATACTTGTTTTCTTTCCGTGGCACTGCTTCTTTTTCCTCCCCTGGGGTTTCAGTGTCTCCCAAGGTTCTATTGCTCCTCTCTTTCACTCTTCTCCCTGTTCATAAACTTACTGAGTTAAGTCATTTCTTCACAAGCTACTCTCAAATACAACATCTAGTCCCAATCACTCTCCTACACTTCCTACAAATTGTAAAGATTCCTGGAGGTCCAGAACTGGAAGAAGCAGAAAAGGCCATGTAGCCTTCAGTCATTCTGTACACAGATCCCTTCTGCCACATCCCAAGCAAATGGTAGTTTGGAGAGTAGAGGCAGGAAGAAAGAAGTCTGAGTGCTTAAGTTGGCTAATTGGGAGCCTCATCCATCATTACATAGTGTTTCTGTGTTTCCTATTTTTTCTCCAGGACTGTTGGATTCTCAAGAGAAATCTCTTAGGGCTGTATGGCTGGTGTTCTGGGAGCAAGGTAGGAGACAAAGCCTCGAGTGCTGACTGAAACTTGATCTTGCTTTCCATTCATTCCTCTCTCCTGCTCCCCATCAGACTGGGTGACCCCAAGCCCTGAACTTCTCTAGCACAGTTTCTTTAGAGTAAACTTCTGGTACTCCTGATTATGGAGGCATTGAAGGGATGCAGGGCTGTTAGAGAGTTGGAAATCCGGGATGGGGAGGAGGCAGCTACACATTTTTTGTGCAGACTTTAAACCAATATCCCTATCTTCACTCCCATGTCTCACATCGTAAATTCCTTATCAACTTCAAGTGCTGAGTCTCCCCCAGATTTTACAGTTTGGAGTTTGGATTGGTCGATTTCTTATCTGTGCTCTCTTCAGCAGATTCATAAACACTTAGCCTCCTCCACTAATCGAGTGAGTTACCTCCACTCCTGCTTCCTATCCTCCAAACATGGGCTAAGAACTCTAGCCCATCGATTCTCTTCTCCAGTTTTCTCTCAACCTTGTGGGTTTATACCTTTATAAATTCCTTTATTGGCATATCAGCAGGATTCTCAGGAGACAAAAATGAGTAATGAGACAAATGGATGCGGGGGTCAAAGTTATGGAAATATTTGTGTTTACATTAAGAAAGCTTATAACGTGCATGCTCTTTAAACTCAATATATTGTCTAATTCTTCAATTTTCTTTCCTAAAAATAATGATGCCAATGATAACACTAAGACAACATTTTTTAAAATATATTTTATTGATTTTTTACAGAGAGGAAGGGAGAAGGACAAAGAGTTAGAAACATCGATGAGAGAGAAACATTGATCAGCTGCCTCCTGCACACTCCCCACTGGGGATGTGCCCACAACCAAGGCACATGCCCTTGACCGGAATCAAACCTGGGACCCTTGAGTCCGCAGGCCGACGCTCTATCCACTGAGCCAAACCATTTAGGGCAAAACAACATTTTTTAAAAAGCAAGAAAGAAGTCTGAGAAAGGTTGAGATAAGTTTTATTTTTAAAGAGATATGGCAACTCAGCAGGTCTATAGATATCACTTAGAAAAACTAAAACTTTGATTTTTATTACAGAACTGAAATATTCATGAACTGAAATGCCACAGTATGTCATTATCTTGGGCCTTCATCTGCAGTCACTGTGATTTAGATCAAGATCAACAAATGAGAGACCATGTGTCAATTGCCTATTTTTGTAAACAAAGTTTTATTGGAACACAGACACTTCCATTCCCTCACTTATTGTCTGTGGTGGCTTGGGTGCTACAAACACTGTTAGTTACACTGGAATTGTGGAGTTACATGTACATTTAATCAAAGCCAGATTTCCTTCCTATTAATATACATGTACTACCTGGTCTTTTACATAAAATGTTTACTGACATCTGCTTTAGATGGCTAAGCTGCAGCGATATAAGAGTTAATGGCAATTTTGTTAAAAATAAATAAGTGGAGAATCATATGTGAAGAGTAGCAAACATTTTATCTTTATTTCTGAATTAAGTAAAAAAGATTATTAAATTATGTTGCCTCTTATGTATAAAAGGCAAGTAAAAACAATGCCTTATTTACAGGTCATATTTGAAACATATTAAAGTCAAAATTCATACATGGGCTAAACTTGTTATATCATTAATCTAGTTACATAAAGAATCAAAGGATCTGGCAACCTGATTATCTTCATTCGCTTTAATCATTGTGGACACAACACTCTGCAGGGAATAAAGGATACCTCAATTTGAGTCATCTTGCTATTAATATACTCTATGGCCTTGGGCAAGTCACAATCTCTCTAGATTTAAGTTTCCTTGTCCATAAAGACAGGTGATTAAATTGCATGGTCTTGCATGGACTGTGATTCTATAAGGTTGTGAAAACAGTGCAGTTAACAGTTTGGCCCCTTGCACATACTATTATTAGGCTGTTCCGCTAGTTTTAATATTTAAAAGAACAGTGTCAAGCACTAAAATGAGGAATACTGAATCTGTAGCAATGTTATGATTTCTCTGCTTCTCTACTTTATTTGGGTTGCCTTAGGAAAATCATTTATGCAATTCCATGCTCCAGTTTCCTTTTTACTAAAGCAGCAATAATAGCATTTGTATCTTAGTATATCAAAATATACTCTTTTTGGGGGGGAGGGGGTTGCACTATTTGGAAACACTTGGGATCAAAGAGGTATATAAATATAAAATTTTTGGTTTTAGATTAAGTTGAGGTTTTTATAATATTTCAAAAAAATACCTAATCTTGCCCTTTAAAATATTGCATATAGAATGCAAATTAAATGCTAAATTTTGCATAGTCCTTGCTCATGTGTGAAAAAATTAGATATTCTGCATCGTAGACAACTCTTCTGAAATAATGTCACCATGTAATATCACTGTTAGCTTTCCCAGCTGAGAAATGCCGTTTTCATGAATAGTGATAAGAAAGGAATTTGAATGGAATTTTACATTCTCATGCCTTGTTACATAAAATTGTCACTCAGGACTATAAATTTTATCCCTTTTATACCAAATATAAACTATCCATTTCGAATGTGTAGCATAGGTTTAGATGCATTTCTTCCTATTTAATTTTTAAATGTCAGGTAAACAATGTTAGGTAAAGAGAACTCCAGATATGATTAGTAAGTATTAAATACATTTAATCAAAGCCATGATTTCCTTCCTATTAATATATAATATTAAAAACCTTACTATTTATGCACTATATAGCAATTGGGAATGTTTGCCTTAGTAATCTAACTTAGAGTAAAAGTTTTACATAATAAGAATTTTGAAAGGTCCAGACCTTTCAATAATATGGTAAAATTACTTCTTTTTAAATATTCTTTCTTAGTGTTTGATGACTTATATTAGTAATTATAATACTCAAATTTTATCTTGATATTTAAGCAGAAAAGATGATTTTTACATTAAATGAGCTTAAATGTGGGAGACAGTATATTAATGAAAAATACTCTAAATAAACATAGTAGTCAGTTGTTTTTTTTAGAAATCCACTTATCTGTGTATGATACGGGGGTTGGCAAAAGTAGGTTTGCAGTTGTGAGTTAAAAAAACAGAGTTTATTCTTGCATCACTATTTATTCTTGTATTTTATATTTTTCCATATGAACAACTGTAAACATACCTTTGCCAACGCCTGTATAATGGTCAGAAAACTTAGTGCTGTTTTTGAAGACCCTATCATTGTTCCCTGAGCTGAAATTAATCATTTGTTACAAGGTGTCTATGAATGGAACTGCTCTTTGTCTGAAGGAGTGCATGCTAACATAGCCAACCTTAGGAAGAAATGTCTAATGAAAGGGAAAGATCTGGGAGTGCAAAAGCAACTATTTTATTAAAATGGACATCTTTTTATACTATTTTTGTCCTTTAGAATTTCTTTACTTGTATCACTGTTCCATCAAAACAGATTGACTGTGTATATTGATTTACAGTCACAATTTAGGGCCATATTTCTGGCCTTGCTTTTATATTAATGGTACATTTTACCCATATCCTATCATACCAAGCTTTCACTTCATTTATAAACATTTTCCTAGTTGTCTATAGCTTTCCCTTTAAGTTCAGGTGAAGCTCAATTTAGTTAACTTTTACAGTAGTTTTTTTCTTGTTGTTGTTGTTTTCTTTTTATGTCTAGCCTTAAAAGTGTTTTGCTTTCTATCTGAATTTCTACTTTGACTCTTTACATAGCATTTCTCTTCTGATCATTCTGTCCATTGCAGCCACCACAACATTCTTATCTTAAGTAATGAACAAGATCTAGGATAGTTGAGATGCACTTCTACCTACTGATGAAATTGAAACTAGAATCCTTTTGTTCACAAAGTCAACTCTGTCTGACTCCTCAGACATTCTTCATCATGCACAATCCTATAAATTAATGGTAATATGTTACATACCCCACTCTCAGCAACAAGACTAAACATGCTACTGAATTTAAGCTAAGGGATTCCTGGGAAGTTGATATAAAACATTTGAGATTTTCTAGGTCATTATGATTACGGTTCTTCTCTCTAGATGCGATGGAAGGCTATTAGAAAGTTTCAGGGAGAGGAGTTATGACTTAACATTTTAAAAGGATTACTCTTGCCTCATGGGGAATGGTGGTAGGGGAATCATGACATAAGCAAAAGGAGTTTTAATCCTTTCAGGCTGCTCTAACAAAATAGCAGAGACTGGGTCCTGGCTGAGTCACTCAGTTGGTTAGAGCATCACCCCGATACATCAAGGTTTTGGGTTCAATCCCCGGTCAGGGCACATGCAAGAACCAACCAATGAATAAGTGGAACAATAAATTTGTATATCTCCCTCTCCCTCTCCCTCTCCCTATCCCTCTCGTCTCTTTCCCCCAAAGAAATTGTTTTTTAAAAATAGCATAGACTGGTTATAAAAAGAAAAAATGTATTGCTCGGAGTTCTGGAATCTGGAAGTCTAAGTCAGGGTGCCAGCATAGTCAGGTTCCTGTGACTGGTTTAGGGTTGCAGATTGGCTTCTTCTTGTATCCTCATCTGGTAGAAGGGGCTTTGGGACTCTTAGGCTCTCTTTTATAAAAGCATTAATCCCATTTATGAGGGCTCCACCCTCATCACCTAAGCACCTCACAAAGACCTCACCTCCTAATGGCACCCACACTGGGCATCCATTTACATATATAACACTTATCATTCTTACCTTGACATAAATTCTTAAAAATTGAATTATTAGTTTCTGTGTGTGATTTAAAGTTTTTGATACATGTCACTAAAGTCCTTACTCAAAATTTTCAACAAATTTATATTTGCCATCTCTTCTATTTTTTGTCAAATTTCATTAATAGAAAAAAATAGTTGTTATATAGTGATTTTATTTTATTTAATCTATATTTATTTTGGTATAAGGCATGAGATTGGGAACTATTGATGTATGCTTTTCTAAATGATTAGTCAATTATCTCAATACCAAATATTTGATTATATTTTCTTCTACTTCAAGTAATACTTCAATAAATTGAGTTACTATATATGTTAGGTTATGTGTGTTCATATGGTGATGTATTAATTAATAATATAAAATGTGTTTTAAATTTTACCTCAAATGCTCTTCTTCACACAGAAAATTTGGACATATTCTTATAAGAAAAATCTAATTGGGATATTGAGTGGAATTGTGCTAAATTTATAGATTTACTTGGAATGGATCGACATCCTTGCAATATTGAGTATTCACATCTGTTATCTCTCCATTTATGCAAACTAGTTATATAAAAAGATACTAATTTTCTATAGATTTTTTATACAAGTTCTGTCCATTTTTTAAAGTTTATTACTGCATATTTTATTTTTATTAGGAGTGGGATATTCTCAAAGTATTTTTATTAAATGCAAGATTGTTATTGATTTAGGTGGATTTATTTTGTTTATACATTTTGTATTTATACATTGGCTTTAAATAGTTTCAGTTGATTCTCTTTGGTGTTCCAATAAATAACCATATCCTAAATAAATAATTTTTGCACACTCTTCGGTCTCCCATTTCTATAGACAACTACCTGGCTCTCTCCACTCTATCAAGCAATCAAAAAGTTTATACTGAAGTGGAGACCAGAGGACATATGTGAAATGTGACCTTATAGGGTTATCTAATGTATCTCCTCTCAGGACCAAATGCCTAGCATTTGTGATAAATGATTCTTTCAAGGGAATTATAGAAATTATGCAACTCTCATTTGAAGTATATATTCTTTATCATACATCCAACTTTCTGCTAATGGTACTGAGTAGGTTTTTATTTTTTCCTTATTTTTTAAAGGGTAATAAGTTCCTTGAGGACATAAGATATACAGCAAGGTGTATTCATAAGGAAAGAAAAGCAGAGAAATCAGTACCTACTGGTGCCCTGCATATAGTTTAGCATAGTGTCTGGGATGCAGTCAGTTCAGAATAAACTTGCAATAAAAGCCACTTCATAAAGGCCTACAAAATAATAATTAAAGCTTTGTAAATTGACTTTGACTATGAACTCTTAAATTAAAAGGAACTTTTTCTAACATTATCATCTTCTAGGAGCAAAAGAGAAAAGGCACTATGTGAAAGAATGTCACTGATTAAAAAAAGCAAATAAAAACTCTGCTATCAGTTTAAAGTGACAGCATAATACCATCACCTCTTGCTCAGTCAACATCTTCAAGAACAAGTAACAATGAACAGAGTTTAAAATTGGAAAATTACAACTGATGACATATGAGTTGCTACTCCAACTCTAGAAGTTGTTTTTGTGCATTTGTTCTTAAGTTTTAGGAGGGAAAAAAACTATTAATTGTTCCCTCTTTAGGCCTGTTTCTCAAAGTGGGGAGGATTAATATCTGTGCTGGGATAATTGGACTTTGAATATGGCCCACAACATATTTAACTCATTTCCTTTTCTGGAAGCAACATAAGCTACCACTGCTTCCATTGTCATAGGAAATGTAAATAAGTGACTAGTCCTTCAATCTAAAAAAATAAAATAGCTTGAACTAAAAGATAGTTAAGAAGAATAAAGTTAAATATGATCTTCATGTTTTATTGTAGACTAGTCCTTTAGACAATTAATGCTTAGCCTTTAGTATCATAAATTTATTTTGAAATGTCAATTTAAGACGGGGAAAAATGTTCAAGGCAATGATATTGTCCCAATTTAAAGTTCTTGTGAGTCTACTTAAATGGTTATAATAACACATGCTGTAGAAATTTTCTATATTTATTTTAAAATTACTGCTATGTGCATATGTATTATTCTTGGTAGGATGGGCATCTTCATATCTAGGGCATCCCACTGTGATGACTGATTATGTTCCAGCTGGTCTTTCTCTACTTAGGAATGAAATTTTTTACTGGCGTAAATTTAATCAGACAATCTTGTTAAATGTGGCACTGGTCCCAATTCGATGAAAGTTTTGAAAAGGGAAAGTAAAGGAATAAAGACAAAAGCAACAGCCTTTAATATCATGCACTTCTCCAATATGAGTTCTAAAATAAGACAGTCTTTGATTTATACTCTGAATTCATCACTTACTGGCTCTGTGATTTTCAAAGTGCTGTGGAACCCCTCTAATTCTTGGTTTTCTGTAAGTTGGAAAATAATATTAATAGCAATATTTTAAGCTTACAATGAGTTTGAAAAAGGATACTGTATGCATGCCTTTAGCCAAATATCTCACATGGGAAGTGGGCAATAAATATTTCCTTCTATTGTTGCTGTTTTCCAACCCTAACCCTAACTGTAACTTCAACCCAAACCCTATCCCTAAAACTAAAGCTCATCCTAACCCTTATCCTAAACTAAAGCTAACAATAATTCTAATCTAAAAAATATTTTCCAACCAGTGTCAAAGAATGATTTGCAAGCCACCCGTATCAAGATCACTGAGGCACTTACTAAAACACAAATTCTGGGTCTCTCTCAGCACCAACTGATCCATGTTCTCTAGGGTTGAAGCTGAGAAATCTGTATATCTCACAAGAACTTTAGATGATGTTTATACACATTGAAAATTTCAGAACATTCCTTAAATAATTAAATTTTATTTTTTTAAAAAGCTACTTTCTTATCATCTAGCAGTTAAATCAGTCTTCACTCCATCATTTTATCTTATCAGTGTGCTCAAAATGAATGCACTCTGCTGGGGTTTGTATTTAAAGTGCTCATGCCCTCTCCCACCCAACTTAGCTCAGGCCCCTTCAAAACTGCCTCCAGCTTTCTTTGAATCTTCTCTATCTCTTTTCTCCCTTGAGGATTACCAGTTGGATCTTTCTAAAGCTCATTATACACTCTTGTTTTCATTCTTTTTTTTTTTTTTTAGTTTTTAATCATTCTCTACATAATAATAAATTCTAAGTTCCTGAACATAGAAACCTATGTTCAAAAATAGACCCCTAACTCTTTCTAGCCTATCTCCATTCTGTCCCTGACAGAGTAAACTCCACTGAAAGAGCAAAATTCACCATTTCAAATAACAAGTTCTGCCCTGCTTCAATGTCCTTCCTTTAGTCAACAAATGACTTTACATTTCTTCCATGATCCAGTTTGAAGACCACTTCCTCCAAAGAGCTTTTCCTAATCTCGCCAGCTGGAAGAGATTACCTTCTTAAAGCCCTTAGTCACATTTTTACAACACTTACATTTTTCTTTTTGTGTTATGACCCCTACTAGATTTTTCATTTCCTACAAAATACCATCTCATCTTCATCCCTTATAGTGCCTGGCATAAAATCTAGACTCAATATTATTATTTTATAGTAACCCCTACATGAATAAATGATAGTAACACATAAGTTGCAATAATGGTTTTTAGAGACACTCAACTTATGAACTATTTCTCTTTTGGCCCTTGTAATTGTTCTTGGAATGCAGAGGTGTTCTTACTTTATGGAATGTATTTGGATCTTAGAAACCACCCCATCCAACATTAGCATTACAGTTGGGCAATCTGAGAATCACAATGACTTGCCTAAATCATACTGTTAAGGAAGACATAGGTCCAGAAGTATGCTGGACTAATTCTCTGTCCAAATGATTTATACATTTATTTCATTATGAATTAAGTGCGTTTCTCACATTTGGATAAGCATATTGTATAAACAAGAAGCATTGATCTTCAGGCTTAGGAGACTGTCTTTGTGCTTCAGCTGAACTATGTTCAGTACTGCTTTGGACCATCTGGGCTTAGCAACACAGTTGGATTCAGGTTGTCTTGGTGTCTTTTCTTTCTGGGGCCAAACTAATAGGGGCAGCAGCTAACTGGGGAGTTGTTTGTTGTTGTTTTATTTCCTCTTGGTATGTCACTGGACCTCAATAGACTGACTGTCACACTATCATTTCTGCTCACATTCTATTTGCTAGGCCCAATATCAATGTTTCTAATAGGGGGACTTCAAAGGCACATGGGGAAGTGCATAAATGTGTAAAAAGAATGTAAAGAATTGAGAACAATGATCTGCCTACAATATGTGACTTTATAATTAGTTTTTATTATGTATATATTTATATTTGATATTTGAAATATGAACATATGTCAGAATAATGTATAAAGATATAATTATAGATATTTCTTATAACAGGTGCAACTTAACCAATGTAGAATTTTAGTTTCTATATTGTCATTATAAAACTGGAAAAATATATATTCAATTTTATCTTCAGATTTAACAAAATGTTTATGAGTGATCTATGCTAATTACTCTTTAATACTCATTTTCTACTAGTGTAAGAAATTATAATGATTTCACCCATGCTAGTAATTTAAATGAGTAAAACTATGTTTAAAACTATTAAAGGATTTTGATTTTGTTTTCTATTTGAGCGACACAGAAGAATGAAAATGTATAACATTTAATCTGCTGTAATAAAATTCTTAAGAATTGCATAAGATCTGAACTTTGAACAATATCAGTGGTTGACTCTGATGCCTGTTGCCCAAAATCAGTTTCTGAAAAAAGCTCCTTAATGAAAACTTCCTGGAACATATGTATTTAAATTGACTTCCATGTAAAAAGTGGCATTATTAAGCAGAATATTCAAGGTTTATTAATTTACCAAATCTTTGCCTCTCTCAGTGTTTGCCAGGAACTGCCATAGTCTGTGCAAAATATTATATAAGAACACTGTGTTAGGCTACATTATGCAATCTTATTTCAAAAAGTTCACTACTATCCTAGCCGGTTTGACTATTCATCATGATACTTAATAAAATCTATAACTATACATTTACCTCTACTTATTGTTAATAATACTAGAAGGGTCAAATCCTTAAAATACTTTCAATCCCCTTATATACAAGATGGAACCATTTTAGGAAGTTCAAAATAAAAAGCAAAATTTAGAGCTTAACTATTTCTTTGTTTTTCTTTCTTTCTTGAAAATGAATATGTAACTAGTAACTGTTGTAAAAAGGTCATATAAGAACTCAGGTCTGAAAACTCAAAATGAAGAGTATGTTAAAGTGTATTAAGGTAGTAAATTGAATGACTCACTCTTGAATGATCTCTGCTATTTTATATCTGTTTGTCCTGGCTATCAAAATCCATAGCCCACTTTGTGACTGTTTTTCTTTTACCACATACAGCCTAATAATTGCTGGTTCTCTCTCTTTTTTTCCAGAAGTTCTGAAGCGGGTGACCCATGAAGTGTGTTATCTGCCTGCAGTTGCCATGGCTGGAGCAGAGGTAAGAGAGATCCCATTGGGAAATGGGCCACCAAAACTATCATTGTGTCATTTAAGAAGAAACACCAATAGTCATTTATTCCTGTCTTAACATTTTGATTTTCTGCTGTCTCTCGTAGGTGAGGTGGAGAGGTGGGAAGAATGTTCTAATTTAAAAAAATTTGCAATGAATATAAGTTGTTCATATAATTACCCAATGTTTTATTGATTGATTTTAACTAGGGTTCAGGTCTGTATCATGCAAGAGCTATGTGCAAATTACTCTGAAACTGTTGTCAAATTTGGTGATATTAGTGCTTTTAAAAAAATCGTTGGCTTTTCTTAGAATTACTCATTCCTAATTACAAGGAAAAGTATTTAAATTTAACATCCTACAGAATGAGGAATGGTACTAGATCAGTTTCCAGGTCCCCTCTGATAATAGGATATTATAGTAATAAAGGATTGTACTTAGTCATTATTTATATATACCAGTATTCATAATGATGAAAATACAGAGTATATTGCTGGCAGTCTTAAGTATAGAGCATGGGTCAGGATATTTATTGAGATGTTAATTTGTGTTTCATTTTCACGGCTATGAAAGAATTAGAAAAACAAGAGCTACTTACTTTTGCCATCTCTATCTTACTCCCTTTCTCAGTACAAAAAGTAGTCAGAATTTGTATTCCTTTTTTACCCACAGATAAAGTCTCTTCCCAGATTTTGTTTTTATTAAAGCCCCCATTTATTGAGGGGTTATGCTGGAGGCTGAAGAGAAAGGCGGAAGAGTGCGGGAAGGTGCACAGATGCAGAAGCCTTGAAGTAAAGAGAGGAGATTGTCTTAAGTAGGGAGGGGATGAAGGGCTGGCTAGACCCATGATTAACAGGAATCCATGCCTTAGTCTTCACTGAACCCCCAAGAGTAAGAAAGAACGTGGGGGAGGATGGTTAAGTCCATGGCTCTTCTAGGAAGGCTGATCTAGAAAGACTTGACAAAGATCCCTTTGACTGGCACTACCTATCTTCAAGAAGATTGGCTTAGGTTTATTGGGCGTAGCATCAGCATCATTCTTGGCTGAAGAACTGAGGCTTCCCCCGTTTTCCAGTCATCCTGTAAAACTTCTGGCTTCCTGTGTGGTCCCAGAGAGGCAGATGAATGGTGCCAAAATGACCGAAGCTGAATTTCTTAATCAGCCAAGCAAGAAGAGGCTGGGAATTAGGTTCAGTTGAATTTGATGACAAGAGAGATAATGTGACATTTCTTGCTTGTGTGTTTAGGAACAGACAATTATAATGGCAGCAAGTATTGAGCAATAAAAATTCTTCTGCAGATGAACTATGAACAGAATTTTGAACAATTAAGTTAGAATGATTTTCTTCTATAAACATTTTTTGTAGTTTAAATTATGTATGTCAAATGTACGTATATGTTGCAATACAGTGAAAATAGTGTGTAGTGTGTTAGAATGCATCATTGTAGATACAAATTCTCAGAATTTTTCAATGCACAAAAAAATTTAAAGCTCTCAAATTTGCTTTTATAAACACAAGGGATAAAACCTAAATTTAAAACAAAGTACAGCATTCTTTACCACTTATTTCTGTACATCACTACACATTCCAGAGATTTGCCTCTATGAAGCTTAGTTATTTCAAAAGACAGCCCGGTGAACTTGTCACCATTTATGATATAGTGATGGGAAAACATTGTACTGTGTGTTAAGTATCCTGACTAGAGTAGCAATTTCTGATCTCCATTCTGTGCACTGGGTTAAATTGCTTAACTCAATGGTATCATTTATAAATTTAAAAGGTTGTAATAAGAGATTCCAATGTTTCAGCCAACTCGAATTCATAACTAGAGGCCCGGTGCACAAAATTCATGCACCCGGGGGTGGAGGTGTCCCTCAGCCCAGCCTGCGTCCTCTCACAATCCGGGACTCCTTGGGGAATGTTGGGCCTAAACTGGCAGTCGGACATCCCTCTCGCAATCCGGGACGCTGCATGCACCGGTGACCATACTTTTCATACAGATGAAAGGCATCTTGCTGTTGTATGGGCAGCTACATTTTTTTGCCCTGATTATAAAAAGTAGTACATAACATGATCCTTCTGAGGCAGTAGTACTGTTTTCCCCATCTTATGGGTGGAAAAACTGAAGCAGAGAGAAGTTAATTAATTGGCTTTGTAACACAGTTATAAGTGTCAGAATCAGGGCTGACCACAAAATGTGCAAACCAGAGTCCATGCATGTCATTGCTGAATCATCCTGTTTTTTCTGTGTTAGAGTAGCCTTGCCAGGTTTTAATTTTTAAATCAAAGAGACTGTTCCCAATATATAGGGTAGGGTCCCTAGGCCTGGCTGGCGATCAGGGCCATCTGTGGGGTGACCAGTGGGCAGGGTGATTAGGGTGTCCCCGCTGGAACCCGCCTTGGCTGGTGGCCTGGTGCCTCCCACTGGTCAGCCCTGACTCTTTCCCCCCTCCCCCCACTGCCACTGCCAGTCACCTCCCTCTTGGCAGGGGGCAGATGCTCAACACAGAAGCTGCCCCCAACCGGGGGAAGCTCCTGAATTGAGCGTCTGCCCCCTGGTGGTCAGTGCGCATGATAGCGACTGTTCTGTTTAGTCTATTTGCATATTAGGGTTTTATTATATAGGATTTTGCAAATACTTTATTTCCCTGGCCTCTAGTCAAATATCCTATGAACTGCCATCTTTATTGTCATTCATGTACTTAGATGACGGAGAAGTTACTATACTGGTTTCCTGTTCTTATCGTCTTCAGAGTCCATTTGAATTACACCACAAAGTAAATTCAGTACTACTACATTAAACTTACACCAATATTTGAACAAAGGCAACATTAACTACCTTGTTTTATTCACAGGATGCTCTCCAAATGGTTTGTTTCAAAGAAAATCCACAAAGACTCCCTTATATTAAAATTATTCAATAAGAATATGCTGCCAGCATTGATGCCAGCTACAAAGGATGAGATCTGAAAGTGTTTCACACAATGGCAATGTCTTTGAAATAAGCATCATCCTTTAGTCTATATATTATATTCATTCACTAAACACAGGGAATGTATGTTTGTCTTATTTATGATTTTCTTAAAGAAGATCCCTTTTTTAGAGACATCTGTTAGACATGTGCTCACTGCTAACCAAAGACCCAGAATATCAAAGTGCCAGCATGCTTTTGAATTTAAAGATCTGGAATGTTTGCTGGAAATCAGCTCAGTAACTGTACAATTTCAGCATGCATAGAAATGTTTTGTACAATAGCCTTCATCATTAGGAATTGTTTGCAATATTTTAATGGGACTAAATAAAGGCATTCATTTGAAGTTGGAATACTTGGACTTTGTCTCAGGATTTAAGGGCAGGAATGAAAGAGAAAGGTAGTAATTCCATTTTATATTTAAGAAAACTGAAGCAGGAATATCATTAACTGACTTCCACAAAGTCATGAAGTAGTAATGTTAAGTCTAGAACATGAAGAATCTGAAGCCAATTATCTTTTATTCGATGAAAATAGGTAAAATCAGATAAATTCATTATCTCAGTAAAATGTCTCTCTGTATTTTGTACTTACTTAAGGGCAAGAATATTTAACCAATAAAGCAAGTTCATGCCCACTTCTAAAGAAATAATACAAAACAATAGACACAAAATAGATAATACCATAGAGGTGGGGATATAGCCTGTCTTATGAAATATCTATGAAATTTTTACATCTAATCACCAAAGAAATTATATCTTTGGTTTTCTTAACTATCTAGACCAGCCGTGGGCAAACTACGGCCCGCGGGCCGGATCCAGCCCATTTGAAATGAATGAAACTATTGAAAAAAAAGACCGTACCCTTTTATGTAATGATGTTTACTTTGAATTTATATTAGTTCACACAAACACTCCATCCATGCTTTTGTTCCAGCCCTCCGGTCCAGTTTAAGAACCCATTGTGGCCCTCGAGTCAAAAAGTTTGCCCACCCCTGATCTAGACAAATAATAGACAAATATGTAAATTGACTGCCCCTCTGTGATACCCACAGCCAATCAGGAGTGAGTATGCAAATTAACCCAACAAAGATGGTGGGCCTGTGGGCAGCACGCATGCATGCAGGTGCCAAACATCCAGGGATGGGGTGGGACGGGGCGGACAGAGAGCAGGTGGCTTGGGAGGCTTGGCTCCCTCGGCCGCTCCCAGCAACTGAGTGAGCCAAGCCCCTCAAGCTGCCAGATGGAGAGCAGAGTAGGAGAGCGGGCAGAGAGCGGGCAGCTTGAGGGGCTTGGCTCCCTCAGTTGCCCCAGCTTCCTCATTGCTGCTGTGGAGACTGACAGCAGGGAGGGGGAAGTCCCACCCCCACAGAATCAGCCAGAATCAGCCATTGGTCAGACAGCTCTCTGTGGCCAGTGGAGTGTCAGGTCCTATCAGCCCAGCCTAGGGCAGCTGAAATTCCCAGTCCTTTTGGTTTCTGTAGCCCCTGTACCAGAAGCAGAAACCAAGAGCACGGGAACACCAGGAATTCTGGGAATTGTAGTTCTGGTGGCAGCCCCTGGACTGGAAGTGGAAGCCCAGAGCACAGGGAACAGCAGGAATGCTGGGAATCATAGTTCTGGTGGCAGACGCATTGTGGGATCTCCTAGACATTAGAGCAAAGTGAGCCTGAAGCAAGTTACTGTTGTAGGTGGGGGAGGGGGGAAAGCAAAGGTGAGAGACACAAGTAAAGTCAGAGTGTCAAAGAAAATTAAAAGGAAGATATCCTGTATCTTCTAGGAAATCTCCACCAATGGAGCAAAGAAGAAAAAAAGACCTCTATTATTCTGTGAGCACCAAACCAAACTGGGTTGGGGGTCTCAGACAATTCGCTCATATGATTGCTAAGACAGACAGAAACTCCCAGATTGGAGAGGGTGCAGGTCAGGCTGAGGGACCCACCCCCCATGCATGAATTTCATGCACCGAGCCCCTAGTATAAAATAAGCTAAGCAGTCAAACTGTAGGAAAATCTTATATGAACAAATAATGTCATACATATTTTTCTCTCCCCCTCTATATTTAAAAATGTTTTTATATTTATATGTATGCACATACCCTAAAGTAACCATGTTTTTAAATTCTCAACTCTTTCCTTTAGAGACCCCCAAATTAAGACCATTTATAGAACTTCAGTTGGAAAGCAAATATTTTGTAATATTATATAACCCACCTGCTGATAATATTAGCAGCCACTTACTAAATTCCATATGTTGTATTCACTTTACCAAACAGAACATGCAAGTCCCCCTTTTTTGTTATTCTTCCATTAGAGATGGGCTGTTTCATTAAAGTTGGAACTTTTTGTGAACAAAACCATTAGAATGAGATTACAAATACCAAGTATAGGTATACATTCCACCTCTTTTTATTTTCTCTCCAAAGTGTGGGGGAATAGAAGGGAATATGTGAAGGTGAAAAACTTTTGGGGGAGCTAAGAAATTTTTCCCTATGACTTTAGTTCTTAGGGTCGAATTATTCAAACAACATACAGCACATTTATAGGAGAAAATCAAATTTTAATAGGTAAGCATAGGGAATTAACATAAGCATGAACATTCCAAAGACAGTGAGGCAAAATGAGGTACATTTGTCTTCCTCAATCAAGAAGGGGAGATAGGCAATTCATAGGCATATGACTCCCCTATATGTGGTGTTCCCATTACATCTCCCCTGACTACTGCACCCTGCCTTTGTTGTTGTTTTTGTGTTCTTATCTGGCAAAATAAAGAGCTATTAGCTTAAATAGGTGGGGTTTTTTTTTAATTTTATCATTTCAAAATCTGAAGAGCTACTCAAGAACTATCAAATCTTGGGGAGGGAAGGTGGCAGTTGATTACAGTGTTGTCCTAATTCATCAAGGTTGTGGGTCAATCTCTGGTCAGGCACAAGCAAGAATCAACCAATGCATGAATAAATAAGTGTAACAATCAATGTTTCACTCTCTCCTTCTCTCCTTTCCTTCCCTTTCTCTCTAAAAATCAATAAATAAAAGAAAACACACATCAAATCTCTATAAAGGGCATTCCCTGGTATTTTAACACATTGTGGACCAGTAGTTTTATTGCTAGCTTTACCCAGTGGCCAGATGAGTTTCTATTGAATGAGTACAAAAAACGTTTTACATAAATGTTAAAGGCATGCCTTAAAATTAAATACCCATTGCATTTTTGAAGTTATTTATTACATGTTTTTACAAGCTCATATCTTTTTAAAGTATGATACTTTGTAAAACACTGTGTAATATAAAAACACGGGAATTCTTGTGGTCCATCTGCCATGTTTAAGTGAGAAACAATGAAACAATTTCCCCATTTTCCTAGGTGAGCTCATCAAGGCTATAGATAGTTGCCTGATAGACTTAGGGCAGCACAGAAGAAAAACAGAAATGGAGATGGGGAAAAGGCAGGGGGTGGGCCCCTCCAACTATGACTTCAGATAACATTAATTGATAGCATTTTCTACTGTCCTTATTACAACCTTTTCTTAGGGAAGAACACCTTTTATGTCCACATGGTAATATTGAATCAGCATAATTAGCAGCCCTAGTAATAAACTGCTTCAAATTGCTGTTTTGATTTTGCTCTAATAATTTTCAAAAGTATTTCACAACCTATAATCCATAGAGTTTTACTACTACAAAATACTCTACCTGGGGGGGAAAAATGTTAGATGGTCAAATATTATTGGAAAGTTTAGTGTACTCTCTCAGCAACCCTCTTATTATCCCCATCTCTAGGAGGCACTAACCCACCCCCACCTCAATTTAATTGTTAGGGAACATTAGCACATGGGAGCCTCTGATAACGGCCAGCAGTTATTCTTTTTGTTTTGTTTTACATTGATTTTTATTGTGTTCAGTTCAACTCAGCATTTCTCAAACTTTCAAGCCTACCCTGGTAACTTTTTCTATTTCTTTTCCAGGATGACACCTCTTAGTATTCATGTCCTTCCATCAAGACTAACTTTGGGAAACTATTGTTGCTGTTGTTTATTATTTTGCAACCACAGTTGTTCAGACTACACATCGGAAAGTGCTTAAAATCAGACTTGAGCGATTAGCAATTATTCATGGTGTTGCGGGAGAAGTGGAGTCAAATGCAGTGAGGTTCTTGGCTGTTCCTCCACTCACTGTCTCTCTGACTTTGGGTGAAGGTGAATCCTTCCCCTTTCTTGAGTATCCGTTTTCCCTCACACCAGGACTGCTGATGCAATGTTCTAAAGATCCAAATCAGAGCATCCATGCTGCTTAAGGGCCCAGTGCACAGCTTGGCACAGAAAACTCAATAAATGATTTTTTTCTCTCAGCCGTTTCTCCCCTCTACACTTTGCAAGTAAATAGTTAAATATTTAAAAAAATCTAATTAAAATTTTTTTCCATTCAAGTTTTTAATAAATTCTGAAGAAATTATCTATTTTACTCATCTTGGGATTGTGGGCTACCTGCGATTTCCATGGCTACTGAAAAATAACTTTACATGAGTCTAATTGCAAAGCAGATCAATTTTTAGAGCAAATGTCCTTGAAAGTGTCTCTTTAATTTTCATTTAATTTGAACAGATGTGTTTGCAGTCCTCATTCATGCAAAACTCCCATCAACATCACTTAGGTCTAAACTAAATTAGGTAATGTAAAGGATAAAAGCAGGGCCACTGAACAGGCACAAGAATACTGTGCTCATGTTGTAGCTCCATGGCTTATAAAGCTGGGAGAAGAGAATTCAGTGGAGGAACAAAAAAAAATTTGATCAAAACAGTTGAAAGGCAAGACCTTAAATGAAAGCATAACTGAAAAGGGAGAACTTCAGGATAGTCTGAGACAGGATTTACTGAAAAGAGTAATAGGTTCCATCTTTTTTTTAAAATATATTTTATTGATTTTTTTTACAGAGAGGAAGAGAGAGTTAGAAACATTGATGAGAGAGACACATCGATCAACTGCTTCCTGCCCACCTCCTACAGGGGATGTGCCCGCAACTACAGGGGATGTGCCCGCAACCACAGTACATACCACTGACCGGAATCAAACCTGGGACCTTTTAGTCTGAAGGCCAGTGTTCTATCCACTGAGCCAAACTGGTTAGGACAATAGGTTCCATCTTGCCATGAACATACCTCTAGTTAACTGTATTCATTCTATGTGTGATTGGTGAATGCTTAGTTGGAGCCAATTTCAGTTCTATGTAGGCTTGTAAATTAAATAATGAATAAGACCACCAGGATCACCTCTACATCCCTAGAGCTTATGTTTTATAGTGGGGTAAGAGGAGGAAGAAAGGGTCAGGAAATGATAAAAAAAACACCAGGGGCATATATTTAAACAAGAAAAGTTTAAACAAGTTAAAACCTATTGTGGAGGAAAGGGGCCACAGGCTGACCTGAAAAACTCAGGGAAGGCCTGCGTGACGGTCTTGCAAACTCTGAGACTTAAAGTAACTACAAAGAATGGTCTGAAATTAAGCTTTAACTAGACACAGTTATGGTGGGTAGTTATATCCTAGGCTGGTATCTTCACGGACAAGGTCAACCTTTACCTTAACTGAGCCTATCTGTCTTTTTGCATCTATAATAACATACCCTTGAAATGTCTGAGTAACTTGTAACTTCCCTTTTTCTGGACTCCTTGGGGCACACCTTAATATGCCTGGGTGCCAGGACAGATACCACAAATTCCTTCATTGTTATCATGTTAATTGTTCCTGCACCACCTAAGAATGTGTCTATCATTTTGCTTCTTATCCAATCCCAGGGGTCATTCCCCGCCCCCCCTCCTGCTTTGCTTCCCCCCCTCCCCTCTCCCCCCCCCCCGCCCCTCTGGTATATCACCAATGGATTTCATGCAATCCACAGATGTCCCTTCCTTTGATTGCAATGTATGAATATAGATGTAACTGCCGTTCTCCTGAGCATTATCCCAATCCGATGAGATTCTACTTCCCAGCAATTGTCAACAGATTGGCTCAAATAAACTCACAAAAATTCTTTACAGGTTTGAATGTTTTTATGTTAACACTATGATGAAAATAAAACCAATTAATATGCTAGAGAGAGAGAGTTAGGGGATGGTCACAGAAGGCCCTTCTAACGGGGTGTTTTGCTGTGATTATATCTCTGCTTGTAGTTTATGCTTTTCATTTTGTGGGGGGTACTGTATTATTTGTGTGCCCCTAACATAACACAATGCCTGGTACACTGTGATGATGAATGAGGAATTAATAATTTGAGAAAATAATTTAAACTTCAACATAAGGAATTTAGTTTAGTTATTACTAAACACATAGCAATCCTGAAGTGTTAAATCCCTAAATGGTATTTTAACTTAAAGTTCTGGATTTTCTTTGTGTCTTAGTCTGCTTTGGCTGCCATAACAAAATATCACAGACTGGGCAACTTATACAACTGAAATGTATTGGTTTGGAAGATTGGAAATTCAAGATCGGGGTGCCAGCAAGGCCATGTTCTGGTGAGAGCTCTCTTCCCACCCTGGCTTTTCATTGTGTGTTCACATGGCATTCATGATGGAGAGAGAGAGGAGAAGGAGACAGAGAGACAGAAGAGAGGTGGGTGGGGAGAAGATCCCTTCTCCTCCTCCTCCTCCTCCTCCTCCTCCTCTTCCTCCTCTTCCTCTTCTTTCTCCTCCTCTTCCTCCTCCTCCTTCTTCTTCTTGTGAGGCCACAAAACCTATCATGAGAGCCCCAAATTTAACCCTAATGACTTCCCAAAGGTGTCATCTCTCAATACCATCATATTGGGGAGTAGGGCTTCAACATATGAATTTGGTGGGGTTGGGGGCAGGGAGAGCACAATCAGTTCATAACACTTTCTTTATAGCAGCTTTAAATATAGGGTACGTTAACTAATTCCTTCAATGGTTATCACTCAGCTAGGCGATGGGGATACAACCATTGATATAGTCTCTGTTCTCCTGAAGCCTTAGGTTGAATTGTGGGAGCCATTTTGCATAAATTAGAAAGGCAAATCTGTGCAATCTGTGATGGACATTTAAAAAATTCTTATATTCAGTCTCTAAAATGGACTTACTGATCCCAGCCTCCTGTATTCACATCTTTTTCTATCGCATTATAATGGTCTTTGGGAACAATGTATGGTGGAATTGATGGTTTGCCACTTCTGGGATTAGATTATAAGAGACTGTGGCCTCCATTTTGGGCTCTGTCCCTTTTGGATTATATGCACCGGAAAGCCCTATGGAGAAACCATATGGTAAAAAATAAAGCACTATGACCAGTGGCCACAAGGAACTGAGATAGCCAACCACCACATGAGTGAGCCCGAGGCAGATTTTCCAGCTCCGGATGACTGCAGCTCTCACTTGCAGCTTGAGTAAAACCTCTAGAGCAGCAGTTCTTAACCTGTGGGTCGCGACCCCTTTGGGGGTCAAACGACCCTTTCACAGGGGTTGCCTAAGACCATCTGAAAACACATATATAATTACATATTGTTTTTGTGGTTAATCACTATGCTTTAATTATGTTCAATTTGTAACAATGAAAATGCATCCTGCATATCAGATATTTACATGATGATTCATAACAGTAGCAAAATTACAGTTATGAAGTAGCAACGAAAATAATTTTATGGTTGGGGGTCACCACAACATGAGGAACTGTATTAAAGGGTCGCAGCATTAGGAAGGTTGAGAACCACTGCTCTAGCAGTGGTCGGCAAACTCATTAGTCAACAGAGCCAAATATCAAGTAAAACGATTGAAATTTCTTTTGAGAGCCAAATTTTTTAAACTTAAACTATATAGGTAGGTACATTGTTATTAACTTAATTAGGGTACTCCTAAGGCTTAGGAAGAGCCACACTCAAGGGGCCAAAGAGCCTCATGTGGCTCGTGAGCTGTAGTTTGCTGACCACGGCGAGCAAGCATGTCAAACTCAAAGGCTAACACGGCCAAATACACAAGCTTTAAGTTCATGTGAGTCGCAAAAAAACGAAAGCTCCAATTTTGATAGAAACGTAGGTTTATTTAGATAGAGACATGTTGAATACAAAGGGCTGAAATAAATGAGTAATAGTTAACATAAAAGAGTAGAACATTTTAATAAAAATTACTATTTTTTTCTTGAACATTAACTTACCAGGCACTGAATAATTGCACAGATTAATAAGCGTAACACAAATAAACCTATTTTTCCTGTTTTCTGAAAGTGAAATATTTCCTGTTGCGCACCCCAAACAAGTCAGTCCAAGATGAATGACGTGGCATTCGGCTGCTGAAATATTCACTGCTGGTATTAGTGGAGAGAAATGGCGCGCCTGCATGTATGGAGCATAGGGAAATGAATGCAACACGATTATAGTCATCAGTCATTAGCGAACATTGTAGCTCGTTATTAATAATTATGTATAACAGGATATTGTAAAAATTCAGTTACGAAATTTTACTAAAACGTTTCTGACATGTCATTATATTGGCTGGGCCGCAAAAATATTTGGTGTGGGCTGCAAGTTTGACACGCTTGCTCTAGAGACCCTGAGTTAGAAATACCTACCTTGCTCCTAGATTCTCTCTCTCTCTCTCCTTTTAAATCTTTACTTTTCCATTGGTTTTTAGAGAGAGAGTGGAAGGGAGGAAAGAGAGAGAGAGAGGGAAAGAGAAACATCACCAAATGAGAGACACATCACTTGGTTGCCTCCTGCACGAACCCCAACCGGAGGGAGATGGAACCCCCAACTGAGGTATATGCCTTTGACCTGGAATCTAACCATGATCCTTTGGTCTGCAGGTCAACACACTAACCACTGAGAGAAACCGGCCAGGGTGCTCCTAGATGCTTGATTGACTGAAGCAGTGAGATAATAAAGGTGGAATGATTTAAGTTGTTCCATTGCATTGTTGACTGCAGATAGTTTGAGAAACAATGATCTAGAGTATTCTTGATCAATGGTCAGATATTGAAGGCTTAATTAAGAATTGACAAGTCTTATTAAGTATGGCTCCATGTGGTAGAAAATAAGAAGAGTAGTTAAGGCATTGATAACAAAATAGATGAACTATTGATGCCTCTTCCTGCTGTAAGATGAAGTTATCCAGAATCTAAGCACTGATAGCTCCCATTACTTCATAAATGATTCAAATAACAAGCTATTTATAATGAATGTCATGGCCTTTTCCTCGATTTTAACGATAATGCTTATTATTTTAAGAATTCTGAGTAGATTTCAGTAGGAGTGGGTGTGAGAATATGGGTGTATAAATAGGAAAGGATATCTTTAACTCTAAATGCAAAGATTATTTTAGGTTTCAACCCTACACATGTCTGAAGCAATGGAGTTCTTCCAGAATGGCTTTCTAGTCAGGAGTGTGAGATACAATGCTTTCATAACAAAGGTTAAAACTCATTCATAAATAATTTGTTTTCTGGTCAGACTATGTTGCTCCCAAATATATTTGACAAACCAATGATCATTAATATTATTTAATACAATAGAAACAGGGAGTAATTTTAATTTAGAATACAAAAGGGAATCAAGAATGAAAACCTGAGTTTTATTTAGGATGTGTCATGCAGATACAAAGATTTGTAGCTTTCTTTGATGTGCTCACATGAAATGCTTGTAGTCAAATGGTTATTTTTAAAGTTGAGAAGAAATTCGGGACAAAAGGAACATTTTAAATATAAAAGGGACCTCAGGAAGATCACAAAGAAGTGAAATCACTATTACAAAGTTCAAAGACATATTTTTCTTCAAATACCAAGAAACTGACTTAAGTAGCTTTGGTGACCCTCATTCAGGGAAGATGCTCTGGCTCTTACGGAAGTGATGGATGTGAGGCCATTTTTTTTGCCCCCTTTTCAGAAACTGCTGTTTTGGACCATTATTCTGCTTCACTTTCTTGAGACTAATTCATCTGTTGGGCATTCTCCTCAAACACCATTTTCTCTGCTCCTCGAATGGCTATGCTAGACTATTTTTTCTTTTTACCTTTATTTACTTATTTTTAGAAATTTTTTAAATTAAATTTATTGGGGTGACATTGGTTAATAAGATTATATAAGTTTATGTAGATGTATATGATGCATGGCCGGTCTGTCACATTGTGTGCCTACTACCCAAAGTCAAATCATCTTCTGTCACCATATATTTGGCTCTCATTACCCTTTACTGCCTCCCACCCCATCCCCTCTGGTAACTTTTTGAACTCAGTAGGGAGATCTTAACTGCAAGATAAATTGGCTGGTTGTGTCAGGCATCAAGCCAGCTGACCACCAGTGCCAGTCCCCTGCCTGAGCAGGATAGGTACTGGGGACCAGGAATTGACTCCCATCTAGTTGGAATGTTAGGAAATTGTTTTAATCATGGTCAAGAAATCAAGCTGATATTGTAAACTTACTTTAAAAGGTAGCAGAAAGTCACATTCTAACCAGCAGTTTCTGAGTGCCTTTATCACAGCACTGGCAATCCTGGGTATTAAAAATGTTTTTCCAACCTGATGCTATAAAAAGGTTCTTTATTTTTTTTAATGTATAGCTTGACTTCTAGTGCAATTAAGAATTTTTTTCTTTTTTATCACATGTTTGCATTTCCTCTCCTTGGGAATTTGTGGGTGTTCTCCGGCTGACAATGGCAGGCTTGAAAGTGGGAGCCAATACCTGCATAGTGTCAGTTTCCTTGTTATCCTTACCTCTTTCTTAAGCTCTATCCTCCTCTCAAGTCTCTGCTTCTCTTCCCAAAGGGAACTCCCTGAAACCATTAATTATTCCTTACCATTCTGGCAGGCCTCTAACTTCTCCTTTGGAGTTATATTCACCTGTTCATTTCCTTTACCCATTTGGCTATTTAATAGTCTACCTTTTCCTTATCTATTTGATGTAGTTCAGTGCAAACTAGGCCATTAGCAATTTGCTTTCCATAGTATTTTTTAAAAAAATATAGGTGATAAAAGTTACTACTTTACTTAATAATTAATCCAACCTGAATGAATTTTATTAAATTTTAATCATATTAACCATTTAAACAAATAATACTATTTTAACTTTAGGTTTCTTCCCCTTTTTTGCAGCTTTTAGAAATTTGAGCGGTTTAACACATGCATTTTTAATATAATGTTTCAATACAAATTAACTGCAGAAAAGCCACTAATGAATTTTATTTTACCTTATTACATAACAGCAAAGGAACTATAAAGAGTTAAATAGCTTTATATGCAAGGTTAAAACTTTCCAAACTCAGAAATGATTTTTTTCTGGACGGTGGGGGGAGGCTTTCTCTCAAGAGCTCTTATTTCAAAACCCAAATGGGATTTCAAAATACAAGTAAATAAATGTCAAAGCCTCCTGGCCTCTGCTCTGCCATTCTAGGCCTGAAATCCTGCCAAAAAGAAATTTTCCATTCAAGATGGAACTGGCATTTACTAAGCTGCTTTTTTAGGGACTCACTTTCAAAAGTAGTGGAAACTTTGTACAACTTTTGATGTCCCTCTGAGTGGACAGACAGCCTCTTCTGTAGAGATTTTTTCACAATGGCAACGTTTTCTGAAAAATGAATTTTCAGCCCATCCTCTCGAGATCTATTGGTTTTCCCAGTGCCAAGCATAGAAGATAAGCGACAACCAAACTAAAAGTTAGTGTCTCATTAAGTGTCACGGTACAAACAAGACAAAAATAGAAGACAGAAGAGAAAGTGGTAGAGAGAGGAGGGCTTAGTCCAATAGCGTATTTGCTAGAAGGGCTCATTTTTCTCAAAATTTCACGCTGTTTGAACAAAACTGAGCTGCATTGAGACTGGCTGTCTGGTAATTCATATAACAGAATTTTCTATTACTGTTAAGATCAAATAGTTAAAGGCTGAGTGGATCCAAAGGGGAATATGGAGCCGCTGCAATATGTAGTAAATCGGAGGCTTGGTGCACTGCTGCGGTTTGCCAGTTGGTGGGGAGGAGGAGTGCTCTGAGGCCTGTGTGGGTGTGGGTTTGGGAAATGGAAACTAAAACTGTCAGCCAGCGAACCTGCACTATTCCTAAAAGCTTTGAAAAGTTAACAAGGACCTGTGGGATAAAGCAAAGGTAGAACTGAAAACTAGAAAACATTAAATGAGAAAAATAGAAATCCAATCTGTTTGCGCGTCCAAAAGCATGAATCAGAAGTTAACTAGTTTGTTCTTAAGGCTTTCGCCCCGCTCTCCTTAATTCTCTTCCTTTCTCCTTTCGCAGCTTTTCTCGTATGCAGTGCACCCTGGAATCATCCCCCTTTTGTGAGCCTTCCTTTAATTTCGATTTTTCTTCCCTTTCTTGTTGCTCCCAGACCTCAGGCTCCTTTTTCTCATCTCCTAGAATTTGTTCTGGGACAGGGACGGAGAAAAGGTTGCAAGTCAGAAAAAAAGTTTTGTGGTTTGGGAAACTTGGGCCTTTGTTGTGTCATTTCCCCTGCCCGCCACTCCCCCAACCACGTGACCAGGAGAGGCCGGAATTTTGTGAATGGAGCTGAAAGGGGGCTGCAGGGGCGGGGAGGCTCCGCCTCCTTCCTTAAAGTGGCCAATCTCTTAGCGGAGCGCTGCGGGGTCAGCAATAAACAACAATGGGTTGGGAACAAACGGCGTGTAATTGGCTGAGGCGAGGACCCCAGGGTTGGGGGGAGCGCTGGCTGAGCCTAAGCTCCGCCCCTTCCCGGTTACCCTGGATACCTGTCAGGCTCCAGCTGCAGAGAAGGTCTTTGGAAACTGTTGCTCAGATTACAGAGGCTGGGTTATCCCCGGAGTGCTGGGCGGCCGGACACCCTTGCTATTGGCTCTCTGCCTGATTGCACCCCCAGAGAGTCCCCAGGAGCCTCACTATCCCAGCCTCCGGGTCCGGGCTGAGACCTGCAGCCTCGCTGGCTGGGGTTAAAGTGCAGTTCCCGCTCAAAATGCTTGTAGGTGCGCGTTAGCACCAGCTACTCTGATTTACGGGTTTCAGAGACTGCACTTAGGTCCTTGCTGTCTACAATGATTTCTCTAGTAATACGTTTTTCTAAAACTTATTTAAGAAAAAAAATGTAAACATTGATCTTTCTCCTAGTTCCTGTGGAGTCTTGTGTGCTCACACTCCAGTTTAATGCGTCTCCATACCGTTCCATTTAAGGAAGGAAACTTCCAAATAGAAATTGAGAACTGAAGCAACAGCTGCCGGAAGCGTCCTTTGGTCTCTAGCTCGGATCCTTTGGTCTCTAGCTCTGGTCGCCATAAGGATCACCAGTGAGTTTCAGCACTTCGGAGTCCCTGGTCCCATCCCCGCGGCCTCCCATATCCTGTTGGGCCGAGGCTTCTTAAGTGACCCTACAGCTCCAAGCCCCACAGGAGGGTCAGGGCAAGTGATTTCAGAGCTGCAACCCTCACTTTTTAAAGCCTCAGTCATTGTCCTTGAAACTCGAGCATCCTCTCGGCTCGCTCCCCAACTCTGGGCTGTGGCTGTGTAAAAGCAGAAGAGGAAGTGGAAGCATCAAGTACAGTAAGTGACACCCTCTGTCTCCGTGTATACATAACAAAAGCTCAGGAAATGTGCGGGTCCCTAGGATATCTGAGCCCACACACCCCTCCCTGCTCCGCCCCACCTGCAAGGCGGACTGGAAGCACCTTGTCCCAGTGTACACTTGGGATAAATTTGACTTTTATACTCTTTCTCACCTAGATTGTCCCGTCGCCTTCCCAATTCCCCTCCTAACAAGCAATTTCTCTGCTTTTCTCAGGCACTGACCCCATAGATTCTTTATTTTACTGTCCCATGAAGGAGTTGGATCTTGTCTTACTTGAGCAAGGCCGTTAAAAAATGTTTTTGATAAACCATAGTTATGGTGGTGGGTGTTATAAAAAACACACACACACAAAACACGGCAAAAGAGTTTGGGCCAAAAACTTAGCGGGGACGAAGCTATAGAGCTAGTGGGCTCCCTATCAGGTTAAAAGTGGGGGGTAGGAGGCTGGCGATCTTGGGGGCGGGGGGGGGGAGAGTTTAAGGAGGCAAGGGTTTAGTGGATCACGCTTCAAGGTATCTACCTGAACCGAATAAAACGTGCTTTAGGAAATCAGCCCAAGAATGGACCTAACACACCAGTCAGGAGAACCGGCGACTGGGTACACATGGATTCATTCCCCGGGAGCCTGAACAATAAGCAGCGGGTTAGGAAGGCGGTCGGGTTTCCTGTGTGGCGTTTCCAGGCTGTGACCCTGCGCCAGCCCTCCGAGCACCCGCCTGGGCAGAGGGGCGCGGGAGATCCCCGAGAAGGGGCAGCCAGCCGCCTGATTGACAGCCCGAAATCTGATCTTGTGAAAGAGACGCGGAGCCAATGGGAGGCAGCGATCCATCAGTTTGGCTTGGAGGCCCCTGGAGGAGAAGTAGAGGAAAAACCACCGAATTGAGCTCTGTCAGAGGCGCTTTCGGCTTCCAAGGGGAAGTGCTGGGCAATAATTAATGTTTTTATTAAATTTGGAGGGAATTTTTTGCCGCAGTTCGCCCAGCGTGGCCTTCAGGTGGGTCTTTCCAGCAACTTTTTCTCTCTCTCCAGATAATTGCATGGTTGTGGGTTGCAAAAACTACCCTTATGAAAGAGGTGTCTCCGTCTCTTTAGTCCCGTTAGGTGCAAAGCTAGCCTCGTTGATCGCCATTGCTAGTTTTGCACACGTTTGCGAATCAGAGCTGCCCGGGGTGCAACCGACCGCGAAGGGAAACAGCGAGAGTGTAAATAAATACATCTCCTCTAGTTCGGATTTTTGCTACAGCCGAAAATATGTAAATTGTGAACTCTCTAGGCTCTTTTTTGATCCAGGTGAAGGAGGCTGGTGTACCGAGGGTTATTTTTGTGAATGGGACAGTCGGAGGGTAATTAGCTATGCAAATTCAAGAGCTTCATTCATGGTTTTGTTTGTTTTTTTTCCCTTTTAGCCTAAAAGCCATCTTGTTCCCCTCTAGGTTGATAGACGTCCAGATCCCGAGGAAATCTGCAGCTAAATGCTCAAAATATAAAACACTGGGCTGAGATTTGCGAAGAGCAGCGGAATGGATGGATTTTATGACCAGCAAGTGCCTTACATGGTCACCAATGTGAGTGATCAGTTCGAGAGTTGCTGTTTATAAACTTGATGGGGGGGGGGGGGGGGAGCGGTGGAGAAGGAGGGGGCAAGGAGGTTGGGATTGCAGATACTTTATCTGCTTTGTTGCCACTGTAGGGCGACTCTGCTTCTAGAAGCCCAGTCTTCAAAATGAGCTTACCTTTCAGTGATTTGGATAAGGCATAGTTTTGTTTTTAAGACCTCCTTTTCTGATTAAAGGGCCCAAGATGAGTGGAAGAGGAGATGGAGGGCAGCAGCAGCTGCTGCACTCAAAGTTTTTGGCTGGGTTTGTCTGCCACATTGAAAAGAATGAAGTTGAGACAAATGCTGACACTTTTTGTTTACATGGGGTGTTTTTGTTTCTCCTCCCCCCTCTCATTTTATCTTATATTTTTTATTTCTCCACTCTTCTTCTTCTTCTTTGGTTTCCAGTGGGGAGTATCAGAATAAAATCCATTGTATTTTAATCTAGCTTTGATCCAGCCTAAAATCGACTTTAAATATAACTGCTTCATGTTGTTTTGATACTGAGATACCATGAATATATGACTAGCAAATAGTATGCTAGGATCGGCGCTGGGAAGCTACTCTTCCAGGCTGTCGAATTTTCAGCATAACCTTTCACTGTGAAATGAATGTAGAAAATGAATATTAGAATTGATGCCATAGACTTTAATTTTTTTATGTAGAGAGAGGATCCTCACAAATGTATGTATGCATGTGTATTTTTGTGTGTGACTTTTGAGGTTTACCTTCTTTTAAAGGATTTTGTCTTTCCCTTTGTAGAATCAGCGTGGGAGAAATTGTAACGAGAAACCAACAAATGTCAGGAAAAGAAAATTCATTAACAGAGATCTGGCTCATGATTCAGAAGGTGAGGTTTGATTTGGGGGTGAATCCCTCTCTTTACCTATATTCCCTACCCTCATAAAGAAGAGCAGCAGTTCAATCTTACCTTAAAAATAATACAAATTCAAATTACTGTATTTAACTAAGACTTTTACTTTGAGCATTTAACATAGTGTGACAGTTTGCACTGGAGGATATTTTATAGCCCCGTCACAAACTAATGAAAGAAGAAAATAAAAAGTTAACAGAGGCATCCTTTTATGTTTAAAAACTCTTGTGCATATGGCATATAAGTAACCCACACACTAGGGCAACAATTTTAAAAATTCAACCCAGTGGGACAAATTAAGCAACTATGCAAAGTGCTTAATTTCCACTTTCTTCATTAGAAGTTAAACAATGTAGATGATTATTTAATTTTTCCATCCCCTTTAGATGAAAACCATATAAAGTTATAAAACTTTTCATGGATGATTTTGATGACTCCATGGTGAGGTCCTATATCTTGTTCTATAGGTCGTAAAGTGTTCACTGAATTATAATTAAGGCCTAATTAATAATTATAATACTTATTTGGAAAATTAGGTTCCAGATTCTTTTTATGAACTGTTCATAGGAAGTCAATCGGTTATAAATTATTCCAGCCATATGGAGCATTAATAATAGACTTCATATACTTAGATTTAATTTAAAAAATTCAGTTGGCCATTTAGATAAAGTATAGTGAATTCTGAAACTTCCTCAAATCCTCATAATTGTAGGACACATCTCTCCCCACTGTGACAGAATACAAAATTTTGGACTTGATAATAAACAGGTGCGAGGGAATTATCTTTCTTTGACTTTTGTAAACCTGTTAATAGAGAAACTTTTCTCTGAACACTTGCATTTATAAGTTGTTCCTATTTTCTTTGAGGCATTGAACCTGAAAACATACAGTACTTTGAGATTTATACCATCTGTTGTTATATCTCTGATATAAAATTCAGAAGATATAAATACAATAGTTTTCAGTCTTTCTAAACTTATCCCTATTTTACCAAAGTTGAATATGTTTAGAAAAGGTTTCTGTGGACATCCCTTTACCTAAGCTTTTTTTGGAATCCTATTGTATATATGATATTTGGTGTTCCTGAGCTTTTTAAGCTATTTGTTAAAAAAAAAAAAAAGTGTGTGTGTGTGTGGGGGGGGGGGGGGGGTAGATACTGACTTTATTATGTAGTTGACCAGAAGAATTTTTTAAAGAAGTATTGCTTAATAACCACCAAAACGAGCAGGATTATTGAGATCTGTTAGGTATGAATTATATTTTCTTTTTTTATTGACCCCTTCCCCAAATTAAGTTGATATATGAAAGTTTTATGACAAACATTTCCATTTAATGAAACCTAAAGGTTTGCAAATCTTTTGTTTATTTCTTTGACTTTTTTTTTTTTTTTTTTAGAACTCTTTCAAGACCTAAGTCAATTACAGGAAACATGGCTTGCAGAAGGTAAGTAAAAAAAAAAATGCTTTAAAAGGAGGGGAACGCACCTCTAGAAGGGGAGGGGGGGGGGAGAGACCTGAACTTGCTGTCTTAATGTTCAGCCCAATTAATTGAGCTCTAAAAGAGCCACCTCATGTGTCATGCATACATTAGAGCCTCTGATGAGTTTGTCTTTGGGGAATCTGGGGCTGCACTACCCAGTGTCATCACAAATTACCAGGAGAAATTGCTTCCAGCTCACAATCACATCTGCTTTTGGCAAGAACTAATGCACCAAGACTTCAAGTTCTCAGCCTCTGTTCAGATTTTAATTGCAATTGATCAGGTTTATATTCTTGTACCTCCAGAGACCTCCTAGAGCCAGAACCCGGCTAGCTGTTTCCTTTAGAGCAGCGCATGTCATTATTTGGTGTTCTGGTGGAGGACTTTTCTGATGGCAGAAATTAGTTTCTCTGGGTTCATCAGGACGGGATGCTTCAGGATTTAAGTGCAAGTGTCTTCTTCCCACCTTGTTCGCAACACAGAACGATAGGTGTGTATCCAATACTGAGGAAATCTATGGCTTTAAAATAAATCTTTGTGGCTTTGAGGAATTTTAAACTGTTTTCTATTTGTTACTGTTATGTGATGTTTGTTGAAATTGACCTTTGTTGTTCTGTTACTTTTATGAGGATTTATCTAAGATAGCAAGGGGCCCTTTAAAGGCATGACTTTTATTTTTTATTACTTTTTGCTAAAAATCTGTGTTGCAATCTGTTGTACCTTTTATTGTGTAAACTTTATAGGAACAGTGAGATAGTGCTTCAGTACAGCTTGATACAACTTGAGAAATGCCTAATGTTGAGGGATTTTTTGCTGGTATTCATAATTTGAAATTTTTCTTTTGGCTTTGTGAAATACTAAGTTTATCCTGTGATCTACTTGGTGGGAAACAAAGACAATTATAGGTACTTAAGTATTGTGTATAATTGTGTTTTTTTTTTTCTTTTGTTCTGTCTTTACATTATATGGGATACATGCACTTTTTGGAACAGATTTTTAAGATGGTTAAAAGAAGAGAGAGGGTCTCTTTAAGTGGAAGCCGAGTCTTTCTGTTGCTATTTGGAGCTGACTGCTGTGTTTTATCAGTAGTCTTGCTTTCAGTTGATCAAGTTGCTGTTAGCATGTAAAATAAGTTTCTTTGTTTTGCTGATATTCTAGTTCTCCAAAGAGCTTTTTGCTATATTTTTAACCTTTTAAGTTAAATAGCTTTCCTGGTAGCCCATCCAAAAGGGTGATTGTATTTGTATATTAATGAAAGGTAAGTATTAATAAAAGTTTTAGTTATATTTAAAGGTCATTCTGCTTGTCTCTGTAAATGAAACTTATTGCAATAGACTACTTATTATTGCAACATAAGCCATATATTTCAATGTAACTTTTTAAAGAAAATATTGCACAGAGGTTCTTGTATTAACTTTTTACTGTTAGTTTGCAAAGTTGAAGCTTGCAAGACCATTATATTTATGAAGGAATTTATTCACTTATCCAAAATAATTAAAAATACTCTATTTAAATTATCCGGGAAGGTAGGTTTGTTCTTCAAGATGTTTAAGTCTCATTGATTCCAAGTCAGTGCACTTGCTGGCTGATTTTGAATGTGCATAGCAACTCTGTTCCTGGAATTTTAAAATGTGGAATCTGTGACAGACTCCTACCATTTTATAGTCAGTTTTAGTACAGTTTTTTCCTTTCAACTTGTTTTGTTTGTCACTCGATAAGTAATTTGCATAATTTATCTGAGTTTATCTTTTCACTGACTATTCTTACTCAGTTATTTATATAAAATAAACCTAGAAAATGACTCATGTATTTGGAGGAACATGGACTTTTACTTAGAAAAGAATTCATAAGGTTAAGTAAGTTCAGGAATTAGTCCTCAGACTGTTGTATTGAATACCAGGGTGGGCTTCTATTAACAAACTATGGATACAGTTTTTTCAAAATAGTTCACATTAATTTACCCTATCATGATATAAGCAAAAAAGTGGTTAATCTGATTTATTGAATAGAAGAGTGAGGAGATATATTTTTTTAACACTATTTGTTAGTAGACTGCATATTTTTATTTTTAACAAATATATATATAAAATTACATATACAAAATTACATTTGCATTAGCATTTTAATTTGATTTATTGTCATCTTGAAAAATATTAGCTAAGAAGAGGTTCTCAAAATTACACTAGTTTTTTCGTAGCTGGATTTGTCCATTTATGTCCCTCTGGACATCCAGAAATTAAAACATTGCCAAATTGGCTGACATGAACCATTTACATATTTCTTTTTATAATGCTTTGTAGCCAAGAAACTGACCATGGAATTTTAAAGCATCTTGACCCTTTTAAAAAAGATCATTGGCAATTAACCAGTTTCTTCCATGAGTTAGAATTCCACTGGGAAGTTAAACAGGTCCAAAAATCTTATTGGACCTGAGAGTCAAGTTAGTTGTCATATGAAAATCATGTTAAGAAATTATCAAAGTCCTTAAATACTTGGAAGATGATATATCCTAGCATGTTTGTTTTTCCCTGTAAGAATTTTCTGAATTAGACTCAAAGAGCAATATATGGCTTAGTCATAGGTAAATTATTATGGAGTAAGAAATGTGTTTTATGTCTAAGGAGAAATTGGGATAAGGCAGGACTATTTGAGGGTGGGGTTGGAACCAGTTGTTTTCAATTCACTAGTTATCTCTAAAAATAGAATTCCATTCTCAAATAAATTCATTTCCAGAGATCAAAAATATTTTTGTGAAGACTATAACTTTATATTAGTATCACTTTCAAAGTACTAACACTGCCCTTAACACTACAGTTGAAAGATTTTTAACATATATCCCACGATTTAAAATAATCACATTTCATTCTGAAAAAAACTGAAAAGGCAATGTTTCCAGTGACACAGTAACAGTTAAAAAAAGAATGTACCTACTTTTAAATTTTGCTATAGCTACTTTCTATTGTAATTGTAACTATGTACAATTTTTTATTGATCCTTTGTCTTTTGAATTAGATTGCTACTGACAGAAAGGCAATTTCAATTATTTGATCCCATGAAATAATGAGTTCAAATATCAATCCTGTCAACATCATGGTCATGTCTTATTCTTCAGAACCTGCTTTAAGTGGTGCCTCAGCGAATGGTGTCCTAGAAATTCATAGTTAAATGGACCCTTTTGTGTGTAGGGGGGTGGGGGGAAGCGGGAGGTTGGCAGAAAGTGAAGGATGTAAAACTGAGTTTTAAAAGGATTGCATTCCTCTAAAGTTTGTTATTAAAGCTTACCTACTAACACACCAGAAAGACGTCATACACTTCATGCATATTAAATGTAAATACATAGCAACTTTTGAATGTTATTTTTGCTGTTACACGCTCTTGAGATTCCCTTTCATCAGTAATATTAAGGAGAAAAGCCAACAGTGATTCGCTGCCCTCAGGGTAAAGTGTTCTCCAGTGGCACTGTAGTAGGTCAGGGTTCACACTGCCACCACACTTGAGTCAGAGTTTTATCTCCAAGAACAACCTTCCTACACCAGAGGCCCTTACATCATGCAGATAAAGCTGTTTTTCTTTTTCTTTCTTCTCTTTTGATTACTCCTTGACCTTCAAATAACCAGGTTGACTTAAAAGTAGAGACATTTATTACGAAGTTTCTTAAATAATATGTTATACATATTGTCATGCAATAATATTCCATCATAATGTACTCATTTTCATTTTTAAAAAATTATACTGTAACTTTTTAAAATGGAACAAATTGGATGTGCTCTTGAATGTTTTTTGTTTTCAGGTGAGGCAGTAAGAAGTAAAAGCTTTAAAATGGCATTATTTTTTTATGAGGTTTACAAAAAAAAGGAATTGAGAATTGAAGCATTAAAGCATGGAAGTCTATATTATTTATTATAATTGAACAAGAGTTTTTTTTTTGTTTTTAGGAGGGCTACCACTCCTCTTTGCATTGTACCAGGAAATTCTCTAAAATGTGAAAGAAAGATTTATCTTTTGTACTTGATTAAAAGAGAGCAGGTAGAGCAGGTAGAGTAATGGATTATATTTTTAAGTATTCTTTGGAATTAAATAAATACCTTTCATCTAAGGTCTACTTGCAAAATAATGTTTTTCAAGAGTAGAATTTGGATATGTTGTAGCATAATATAGTTTTCCAGAGGGCTGTAGTAAATGTTTATGAAATACAGCTAAGCTTTTCCAGTTCAGTTACTGAAAATGTGTAATTTCTTAGAGTTTGTAATATGACTTGATTCCATTTGACCTGTGTATAAACTTGTAGTTAAGAAAATCATCACCATCATCATCACCATCACCATCATCATCATCACCATCAGACCTCTGTAGAGAAAATATTTGGCAAGAAACAGCTCTGAGCTATCCTTAAGTTTTTAAGTCACTACAGGTCAATTTAGAGTTAGAAATTGAAGCTAATTTTAGACTAAAGACAACTAAAACTTACTGTTTTCTTTCTTTTAGAACATACAGAATGTCTTTAGCAAGGATGAATGATGTTTCTATCCTGGGGAAATAGCCCCTTTATTTATCTGTTTGAATATGTTTATACTTCTGCATTAATTAATGCTTACACACTGGTGCAATCATTTTAATGTTAAAAGCGGATGTGGTATAAAGCCAGGCTTAGTGGCCTCATGATTATTTTATTCCATGGCCTGCAGCTTCATTTTAGCATTTAACAGAATACCACTGTGCGAAGGTTGATTTTCTTGTTGATTTGCTTTTACTTAGAATTTCACTTTCTTTGAAGAAAGTTGTTTTTAACCCTTTGTTCAAAGTGAAACACTACAAAGTCAGCAGCACTCTGTTAAAATCTTAGGATAGAGAAACTTTGAATAACAGGCAAAAAAAAAAAAAAAAAAAAAAAAAAGAGCATTTTTCAAAATGGTTTTTCTCTCTCCTTCCCTCCTTTCGTCCTTTTTTTCCTTTGCCTCTTTCCTTCCTTGCTTTTTAGTTTTGTACATTTACGTATCTGTGGCAAGTTCCCTATGAAGTAGGGAGAATATATCTATGGGATTCATGTTTTAAACTTGTCATTTCTTTAAACGCGTACCTTCCTGGATCTGCACTGTATTGGAGATAGAGCTGGAAAACAGTGTTTATACTGTAAGTTCAAGTTGACTAGCTTTCGGCCCACAGAAGGGTGTGACATGAAAAGATTGTGGTTGGGCCGCATGGCTCATGCTGGACTGTGTTTTTGTGAATGGAGGCAGAACTCCAGCTCTGCCTGCTTGTCTGGAGGAATTGCTGAGGAGATCAGCTGTCTCATTCACGGGCAGAAAGAATGACTCATACATCTTCCGCCTTGTTTGGCTCCAGGTCATTGTAACAGTGGATAGAACTGGTTTTAATTAAATATTAACCCCTTTGATACTTGACATTTGTTTCATTTGTAATGTTTCCACTTTTCTCTCTCGCTTTAAGAGAAACCCTACAGGCTCCTAGTTTGTAAGTAAAAGGTGTGGCTTTTTTTTCCCCTTGCCTGCAGCCAACCTTGGAAAATATGTAAATGCTCACCTTTTCTTAAGTAACGATTATTATTCCATTTGCAAGGTTAAAATATGCATAAAATAAAGGCAAACTAAAAACTGCCCTGCCCCCCATCCTCCCCGGGAAATGTTAAGAAAATATATTAAAATTAAGCATTAGGGTTAGTGATTCTGTGGCATCATGAGTTTCTTTAGCATGATATGCTAAAGATATGTTCATCAGTCTCTTTAGCATGATATGTGTTGCTATGTAGGAGAGAGAGAGAGAGAGAGAGAGAGAGAGAGAGAGAGAGAGAGAGAGAGAGAGAGAGAGAGAGAAACGCACCTTTGGATAATAATCGAGGTAAAGCAAATAGCTGAGGGTGCAGATACTCTCCTTTGAAAGCAGAAGTCCTGAGACTTGATGGCAACTTGTCTATTAACGTGCAATGATCAGATAGAGCCGCTGCAGCTATTACCAATCAAATCCACATGCTCACTCTTCTTGAAAGCCTTTTATTGGTCTTTGGGTATCTACTTTCCCCTTATGTCCTACTCTGCCCCTTCCTCTTTAATTATGGAGGGTGTGGAAACATATTCATTCCTCGAAGGTGATTATTCCAAGCGTAGTTATAATAGATAGTTGGGAAAAAATAACCCTTCTCAAAAAATTTTTTTAGGTTGGCCTCTGTTGTTAACTTTCCACTTTGGAGTTAGTATGACTTGTCACGAATTTTTAGCAGCTATAGTGTGCTGCTTCTCAGAATTCCCATGAATTGAGGGGAAGAAATGAAATGTATTCTACGAGTGTGGCAATACTTTGTCATATTTTCCTTGTCCAGATCCAGCTTGTGTTTTTTGTTAACTGCTTTCCTTTCACTCTAACTTCATATTAGAGGTAGACTTAAGCCTTTGTCTATTTAAGTAGCCTGCTGTTTCATTGGGTCCATTCAGTTTCTGAAGATTAGCTTCTGTGAAATATGTGAGTCATATGTTTTTTGTTAAAATTCTGTAATATGTTCAAGCATAAGTGTGAAGTATTTATTCAGTATGTTAAAGAGTTAGAACAGAAATAGCAAGTTTTATTCTTTTTACAAATAACTAGTATGCAGCTATTTTCTGTATACTTCTAGTTCCTTCTGCTCCTAAAGTTTTGCCTTTTTCTTTGCATACATTTCCCATCACACAACTCACATTCATCAGAGATTTTTGTGCCTTTCTTGAAGTGATACATATTATGGAGTCGCAACTTTGTCTTATCGTAGTAAAAAAAAAAAAAGTCTGGCCTTTAGGACATTCATACCAGCATTTTCAGTTGCAAATATACTTTTTAACTAGTATTCCTGTAAAGCGATATTACATTTTTATTAAATTCTTGTAAGTATAGGCTTTTTAAAAGCATAATAATTGTTGTGGTTGATAATTTTTGCGTCTCAATAGTTATGTCTATTTAGCTGTTAATTTAGAAGGAAAACCAAAACATGTGGATATGATTGGAAAAATATGTAGGATTTGATTCTGTCTACCTGCTGTTAGTTATTAAATAGATATCAAAAACATTCTTGTAATTTTTTGGTGTAGAGACTTATTTTAAAGGGTACTCTTCTAGTTATAATTTGTGAGTCTATAAGAAAACCCAAGCTGCCTACAATGCAAGAAAAATGTTTGTAGCTAAGAGAATGCCAATGTACAAATTTCAGCTGTTAATTTTTTCCATGTCTAATATAATTCATTAGAAGTCAAGATATTAAACCTGCATTGTAATGATTGAAGCAGTTTTATTGTGAGTGAAATGAAAAAAAAAATGAGTGGGTGGTGGAAAGACGAAAACAACATTTCTTGAGTATCTGGCGTTGTCTGGCATTTTATTTAGACTATTTCATTTAATCCGCACCAGAAATCTCTATTATCGCTATGAAACCGGTGAGTAAAATGGAGTTCACTCAGGTTAAATAATGTTACACAGTTTACATTGCTAGCAAGTTACAAAACTGTGATTTGAAGTTTGTACGACTTTTGTTAGTTAGGTATCAGATATTAGTGGAATATGAAGAGAATACCCTTCTTCAAATATAGGCTGAAGAAATAGGCATCAGTTATAATCTGGAAAATGCCCTTAATTTGTTTGGTTTCATTTTGTGGCAGAGAATGGGGTTTGTATTTAATAAGTTTAAATATTGGTGTCCAGAGGAAAGTTGTTATAAAATGGGTGTCAGGCTCCATATATTTTGATAATAGGCAAAATTGCCATTGGTTCTGTTCTTAATAATATAAATTTTATTTAACCAAATAATTCTGTTTTTAAAAATATTATTAAATAAGCTGATAAAAAACCTTTAATTATATGTATGTTGTAAACCTCTTTTTATTAAACTTTTAAAATATAGAATTTATTTTTTATGTTTAATTTGTCTTAACTCAATTGAATTACCAACACAAAACTTTTTCAACAGACTGATTATTTTAGTAAGCATTCCCCCATACAGAATAGGCTCTTTAAAAAAAAATCAGTTGACATCTGTTTAAATATGACTTGATTGGATAAAAAGGTTTAGTATTACATAATATTAGTAAAGTAATACTAGCTAATCAGATCACAACTAATGTTAATTAGGATGATAGTTCATTACATTTTTACCAAATTAAAAGTAACCTAACTTCTATTTTAGGTAGTTATATATGTGTGAGTGTGCACATTAGTGTGCATGTGAAAACTTGTTTTTGTAATATTCTGTCAATTTGGAGCAGCCTATTTTGATGTCTCAATCAACCATGATGAAAATATTATAGAACTGAAAAAGTTTACTTGTGTTTTAATTGCTGCCGAATGCATAAAGTCCTTGCTATTCGGTAATTTTTCCCTTACTAAAAATAGGGAAGTTGTTTGACATTAAGACTGATGAAATAATGATGTTCTTTTTGTTAATTCTCACTAGTAACCAGGAAAATATTTTGCATGAAAAGATGGAGTTTATTTGCATTAATATGACCATAGTCATTGAATTGTAACATTTTATAATATAGGGCCAAGATAGATGACAATAATTTAAGAAACTTAGTTGCATATTCTGGCCAAATTTAGGGCAAACATTTTTAATTATGGTAGTCTAATTTGCAATAGATGGAACTTACCAAAATCAGATGATTTCTAGAAAGCAGAATCCCTGAGAGATGTAATAACTGCACATTATTTGAAAGAATTATGTGGTTACTTCAAACGGGCCCCTTAAGCACTGGCAGTGGGTAAATGGAATACCCTTTACTCCAAAAGCATATATTTTACTTTCATAAAGAAACACTGCAGCTAATAGAAATCCTATGGCTTCTTTTACTTTGCATGTCTCTTTTATTTCCATCTGGCAGGTGAAATTCAGAGGCACTGCCACCATTATATTTCTAACATACATGTTTTCTAGTTGACAACAATGATGCTGCTGAAATTTCCCCTCTCAAGTATTGCTGCCAATGCCACTTTAAATAGAAGCTAATTGGCAAATAATCATAAATTTTATCCCAGCCTAAAAATATCTGGCATGGAAGATCTTACTTGACATTCCTTAAGTCTTGGCAGTTTTTCTCTTAATTATTTTTTTAATTTTCTTTTTTCCCTTCAGCTCAGGTACCTGACAATGATGAGCAGTTTGTGCCAGACTATCAGGCTGAAAGTTGTAAGTATAGTTTGACTCATCTCTTAAATTTTTCTCTGTCTTCCTTCCTTCTTCCATTCTTTCTCTTTGGTTTGTTTCCACTTCCAGTGTCTGTTCTTGCATTGTGTTAATGCCTTTTTAGCTTGCAGTCCCGAGGTGATGTGATTTGTCACGTTGTGGCATCAGCAGAATCCCCGTGTGATTTGTGCAGAGCTCCGAATAGTAGCTCAGGAAAACTGATCGGATTAAAAGATGGTCCTGTTCTCTATGTTTGGTCAATATCCTGGATGAAGGAATGGGGAGGCCCAGGGCATGCAAGTGTTTACTTCCAGTCTTTCAATATCTTCACCAAGACAAGTCTAGATGCTGATGGAAGACAGTCAGTAGTGAAAATCCATGAGACGATTATTATATAACTTATAAAAATTCTGGGCCAAACATTCATTGGCTTATTGTAGTTTTTGCACTCATGAACTTTGACCTGCTTGGATTGCATTTTTAGCCTCACAGTCTGTTCCTGGTTGCAGTAACAGAAATGGGAGCACCTGATAGTTTGTCTTAGGATCCCTTCAGTGTTTCTTTCCGGGAGTCTTGCTGCAAGGCCGGACTGTCAGAGGCTGCGTGGCGAGTGATTCTCGGTTCTTCTCCCTCCTATGACTGCAGAGTGAGCATTTCGCCTGTGCAAACATGGTTGCCTTGGGATTTACCTCTGATATTTATGCTTTGCCTTGACCTGAGGTGCAAATAGTAAAGAAAGGGGTATAAATGCCATCTTGCTGATGAAACTGACCCAATACATTGTTATTTTGTTAGCACCCTTTAAAGGTCCAAATTCCATTTTTCCAGACCGTTGACATTTCCACAGGAGGCTGTATCATCCGCAGCAACCAAGTATGCTTAATACCTTACAACCTACAAACCCATGTTTTCCCACCTAATATCATAAATCTAACGCAAATCCCCATGTTGCTTCAAGTAACAGGTGTTTGCCAGCATTGTTTTCAGCTTTTATGTTTGGTATCTTCACTGTCCCATGGGTCAAGAGTTGTAAGAGGTTTCTTCCAGATTCTCTCCCATATTGTGTTTTAGTTCAGCTTCACTAAAAATCTCTTTCCTATTGCGGTAAAATCTATGTAACAGAAAATTTGCCATTTTAACCATTGTTAAGTGTGCAGTTCAGCGGCACTCCCATTGCTGTGCAAACATCAACACTGCCCATCTCCAGAACTCTCTCACCATCCCAGAGGGAAGCTCCGTACTTACTAAAAAAATAGCTTCACAAAGAAAAGTCTGCCCACAGCCCCTGGTAACTGCTGTTCTATCAGCTTGGTTTTTTGATATGAAAAGAGAATTGTGTTGCTTGATGTCTGAGTATAATTATTAGATATTCTATTTCAAGAAACCTATACGGCAATGTTGTAGACCTTAATTAGAGACTCTTAGAAACTCCCAGAAGGATGATAGCTGGATGATGGCTAAGCAAGGAAAGCCTCCCCTTCATTAAAGTGTGGGAAGAGAATGGTCATATTTCCAACATTTCCCTTCCTCTGGGCTTCTGAGTTTTTTTCTAAAAGCTAAACGTGTCATCTGAGTGGGAGAATTCCTCTCATTGAGTCATTTCACATCTGAAAAATTGGTAATGATTCCAACACACTATGCCAAATGCCAGGGTAAAATAACTACCCTAACGTCATTTTTTTTGCTCCTTTTCTTAATTGATCTCTTTTTAGTTTTTCTTATTCTTCACTATTCGTCTCCTTGAAGTATCCTCTCTTGGTCACAGTGGTATGATTTTCCCTTTGTCTTTATATGCCTTTGAATCCTCCCTCTCACTCCACTCATCTTCCTCACTTTCTCTTTCCTGAGGTCCTGTCCCCAAACCTTTCCTCTTATCTTCCATCTGTTAAGGCAACACAATCCCATAGAACGTTCCGTGATGAAGGGAAAATCTGTATGAACATTTGATGTAGGAGCCGCTGATCACATTGGTCACTGAGCACATAACTGTGGCTAACGAAATGGATTTTTAAATTTAATTATTGTGACTTTATATAGACATGTAGCTATTGGCTACTGTGGTGGCCAGCGCAGTTCTGTATAGCGAGGTCTCCAACGTTGTGATTTCTAGCCGGGGTCTCCCCTCTGCCCTGTCTGCTGGGCTTCTTCCCTCATACACCACTGGGTCCTTATGCAATTAGAAAAATGCGGCCCCTCTGGACTCACCCCCTCAGCCCTCAGCTCATTGTCGGCATTAAATAGCATTTACACAGCAACCCCGGTCTGCAGTGTGGTGGCCCACAGACAGTTGACTTTCAGTAAGACCAATGTTGACATCACTGTTTTTCTCTCCTGCTCCCCTTGCCTTTCTCTCCTGCTCCCCTTGCCTTTCTCTCCTGCTCCCCTTGCCTTTCTCTCCTGCTCCCCTTGCCTTTCTCTCCTGCTCCCCTTGCCTTTCTCTCCTGCTCCCCTTGCCTTTCTCTCCTGCTCCCCTTGCCTTTCTCTCCTGCTCCCCTTGTCTTTCTCTCCTGCTCCCCTTGCCTTTCTCTCCTGCTCCTCTTGCCTTTCTCTCCTGCTCCCCTTGCCTTTCTCTCCTGCTCCCCTTGCCTTTCTCTCCTGCTCCTCTTGCCTTTCTAAGTTGATGGCATCATCACCCACGTGGGAAAAACGTTTGATTTATCCTCAGTCCTCCCAGTTCTTTACCATTAACTTCAAATTGCTTACCAAGTTGCCAATTCCACCTTTTAAAATTATCTTGATTTCGTGGCTTTGTTCACCCCTATTTACTTCCTTAGTTCACACCCACATTCTGCCTCAAAGGAACTGGTGAACCAGCCATTTGATTGGCATCCTTGCCTTCAGTTTCCCCTCCCTTCAGTCCACTCCCTGCAGAGGCATCAAAGCACAGCCACCTGACCTTGTTACTTCCAACGCTGCAACTTCCTTCAGTGCAAAGTCCTAATGCTTTCGCTGTCCAGAGCATCCTCCTATAACCTGAGCCCTGGACTACTGACTGTTTCAGTTTAACTCCTGCCATCCCAGCACCCCGTCCCTCCCCATTCTCTGAGCTTGAGCCCTTCCAATCTTTCAGTTCCCCACAGTGAGCTCTCTTATGCCTCTTTGCCTTTGCACATGCTCATTTTGCTTTAGCAGTTTTTACTTTTGCTTTGCAGTCTGGTGAGCCGCCTACTCCTACTCCCGACTCAGTTTAGGCTTCCTCTCATTGAAATCTTTCTTGACCTCTTCTTTGCCATCCTTACCCTGCTGAACTAGACTCTAACATCTTGTCTCTTGTGTTTGTTATATTATAATATTTTAGATACTTGTTTTTCCTCAATAAGACTGCGAACTCTTAAGGATCAGTAGTGTGTCGTAGCCATGCCTTGCTTGTTCTAAAAGCACAATAACTAAAATTGTCATCATAATCACGGTCAACTTCTCTGAGGTATTTTCAAAGTCCTAATTCCCTTCTTAAGGTAGAAACATATGACCATGCTTTAAAGCAATATCTATATCTATATATATCTATATATATATCTATATAGATCTATATACATATATATAGATGTATATAGATCTATATAGATCTATATAGATATATATCTATCTATCTATATAGATATCTATCTATCTATCTATCTATCTATCTATCTATCTATCTATATGGTCTCGTTCTGCAAAAAATATGCTGAAACCATGAAAGTTTAGCTAAACATTTTCAGAATGCTGAAATTTTATTTTACTTCAATTAGTGGATATTTACAGTTTAACAAATATGGCTCTGGGACTGTGAATATAACACCTCAATTTAACGGCGACTTATAAACAAAGGTAAAAAGAAATCTGAAATAGTTTAATGAAAAGAAAGTGGAGGTTTTATTTCAAGTTTTTGCTGACATAAAGGACTATTGTTCTGATGATGGTGACCAGCAGTTTCAGTCTTCATTCCGGACGGAACAAGAGGGAAATGGTTTAAAAAGAGGAATAGGGTATATGGATTAGATTCTAAGGAGGATTTCTGGATGGAGAAGGTTATCAAATATTGGAACTGAAAGCTTATATTGTCTCCTAAATACCCTTTACAAATGTTTGATTCTCGTCTGGGAATGCTTAGTGGGGCAGAGGGATCCTATCTCTAGGAATAGAAAGAAACTCCATCCCCCTTGTGTGGCCTGTCTATAAATCCTATGGGGCTATCTTTTCAAACCTGAATAATCAGATTTCCTTACATACCTCAATCAAATAAAATGCTTCTGTTTTGGCTTTTATTGCTTTAGCCCTTTGGTAAAATGTAGGTTAGGAGAATGAACTGCAAAATTCTGCTCAATACTGGATTATAGAACATCCAATTGACTTTAACATGGATAAGTATGTGTAGCAAAGTAGAGAATAGAGCATTCAGAAATTGTGAAAGTGAGACTAAGCCACAAGAGTTGGGTACCCTCTAAAAACATTCCCAAGCATTCATTATTTTTATTGAAAAAAATATGTCAACTGGAAATCTAGAATTTAAGGATGTATACTGTAGCTTGCTAACCTTTGAAAGACGTGGACTTTTAAAGCACATACAGAGACTTGAAGACAAGCAAACAAAAAACTCCCTATAAGTGTCTCCTAGGATATGAGTGAAGGTTAAGAGAGACAATTAAGTGGCTCTGGCAAATAGTTTCTTGACAGACAAATCTTTTCGGAACTCAGACACTCTGCAGAAAAATAAAGAATTACTTCAGGATATGCTTTAGTCCAGAGGAAGTAAAGTTATATATCTTCAGAAAAGAGAATTTTAAAAGTATTTGGAACATAACATAAGCATTGTTTTTCCTAAGTCGATATAGATTTATATACAAACTGGTTTTTTCTAAATCTTGTTTTAAATTTAATACACCAATAAGTGCATATTTTAAATGATATGCTTTAAATTTAATTATATCACTACTGTTTTTCAATCTCCCACTTCTCATTTCTTCATTACAAAGTTATGTGTTATGATTTTTCTAACTAGTTTATTCCCATTTATACTTTTTGATGTTTACCGTGATTCACACAGTGCATCCCAGGGGTAGAGCCAGGGTTTTGCAAAATGCCCAGCAGGATAGATCCTTGTAACTTTTCTCCTTTCTCTTAAAATTAAGATAGAACACGGGAATGCAAGTCAATGAGAATGTCACTAAAGGAATAATAACCTTGGCTCTGATATGTTTATGAAATTAAATATTTAAAAAGTTTGCAAATTTCTGTACTTGAACTGAACTTTGTAATGCAATCCTAGTGACCCATCTTAAAATAATCAAGACAAATTGGTGTGTGGGAACTCAAATGTTTAAAGCCACTATTACCCAGTGATACTCTGTCCAAGTATATATATGTTACTTCTATGCTTTATTTTATTAGGCATTAAGTTTTACAAAAGAATCCCATTTGGGGTCTTTTTTAGCAGTGAAGTGGGGGAAAATATGTTAGGTTACTGTTACAAATCTCCTTAAGAAGCTGAAAATCAGACAGGTCTATGCGGACCCTGACTGAACGATTTCTGTTATAGGAACATGTACTTGCCCGAGAGAGAAAAGTTCCATTTCTGATGTGTTTCTTAGTTTTCTGACTTACTACTAACCCACCTTCCTGCCCTCTGCTCCTTTCTGCACATCTGAGTACTTTACAAAAGTTTACTTTTCAATACTGATTTGGAAACCTTTCTTGCCTGATTAAATTTGTAGACAGGACTGGCTAGAAAGACTTGGTCTTTTATTTCTCTGATTTTATTTACCAGAAGTGGAGCACACATTGAAAGAGGAAGTCCATTTCTGGGATTTGAGAACATAAATTTGTTACTGTGTTTTGATTCCTTTATTTTTTTTAAAAAAATTGAGGCGTATTTAAACATGTCAATGTGGTCAGACACAAATTTATTCAAGGATGAACTGTCTGCCGCCTTCATCATCTGAGGTAGTACACCTGAGATTCAAGCAATAGTTAGCGTTTGAAGGTTCTGTGTCTTTTTATATGCTTTTTATTATCGTTTTGATGGTTTTTGGTTTGTTTGATGCTTTGTGTGTGTTTTTTTCTTTTCTGCAGTTTAAATAATTTATTAAAGCAATACATTCATAGAGTCAGAAAACACACAGATCATTTCCAATTCATACAGCCCGGTTCTCTAGACACAGCCACTTTTTCTCCCTTTTATCTCTTATACTAAACAATATGTTTGAGCTACAACTTCTTGATTTGTCAGTTTTAGATGTTGTCTGTTGCTCTTTTCAGAGAGGGATGCATTTTGGATTCGTTTTAATGATTTTTCTGAAAGTAATCAGCTGTGTCATTGTACTCCTACTCACACTTGAGTATGAATGAAGAGCATTTGGGGGGTTTATTCGGATGCAGCTTCACGTTCCCGATCCTGTGAGAGTTTGACTTTTCAGGTCTGGAATTGGCCTCGGGATGTCTAAGGCGCTGGAAGGTGGTTCTGCTGCTGGCCTTCCATGGAGCACAGGGTTAGGCATTGTGCTCATTTGTAGAATAAAGATGGCGCTGTCACTCTTTTGCAATGAATTGGTATGATGGACACTGTTATTTACAATTCATTATGCAATAGATTTTCTGAAATTTTTTCTGTAAGTAATGCGTTGTCATTTTACTACTTAAATATACCAGAGGATTAAAAAGGAAGTTCATATAAAAATAGTTTCTTTGTTTTGGGCGCCTCTGCTAGAGTTATGTGTATTTTCCACTTGCACAGACTATTTTCCTGCTTGTGTTCTCTGACAAGCAGCTGTGAGAAGGTCACTGCAGCCTGTTGATTCTGCCCAGCCAGAATCGATTCTAGTTTAGGAGGACACCTGGGAAACTGTGACTCTTGTCAATGTGGGTTAGACTCAAGCCCTGGGTGCCTCACTCTGTTCCAGGGGCATCCAGCAGGGAGTCTTGTCATCAGACAGTTGGCTCTTCTGCGGTTGGTACACATCTGCCTTGGGCCTGTCACCGAGTCCAGCGGCCACCTTTTCAACAAAACAGACATTTTAGGTTGCGCTTGATTGTTTCACAAGCGACATATTTTTCAAATCAAAATAGAAACTCAGAGGGGGAAAAAGCTACATCTTGCAAGGAATTTTGTTTTAGGCCACCTCTCTGAAATCGATCGCTTAAAGAGAAGAAACCAAGTCTGACGCCGATACCTTGGGCATGTCAGCTATCCTTCATTTATTGATGACAAGGAAATCATCTCTCAGGCTCAAGACTCATTACGATTTCCCAGGACACTTTTTCAACACTCTGACAAAAACACTCAAAAAGGATAACCTCTAATTATGGTGAATTCTCGCTCGAATTTAAAAGTGGACTTTAGAAAAAAACAGAATGGGGAAATAGAAATCATTATAAATGACAAGATACTCACAGCTAGAAAATTACATCAATTTAAGGAAGTCTGCTTTAGTAGATCCTGTCAGTTTTTTGGGTTTTACTAGCTCATTCTTCCTTAGATAGATAGTTCAGATGTAATTGCCAAGTGAACACCAAAACAAACAAAACAACAGCAAAACAAAACCTTTCTGCAAAGCTGGGCTTTGTTGGTCCATTTAAAGCTGAAAACTAAAGTGATATATATCTCACCTAAGTTTTTAGTTTATTCTTTCTTATTTTTTCTTTACCCTCTTTAATGTTGCCGTTAGCAAAACAAATAATCCTACAAATTGACTCCAGAAACATGCTCAAAGGAAGTAAGTCAACAAATACTTTCCACTCACCCTGCCTATAATTAGTAACAAATTATTTTGAGAAAAGCGATCTGTGCCATCTTTGGTTGAACTTTACTCAATATTAAATAAGCATGTTGTTGTGCAGTAACTGGACTCATTAGCCTAATAGCCAAACAGTGTTTGTTGGAAAATTTGCTAAGGGATGAAGGTAGAACATTATTTGCAGAACCAGGTATTTTTAATATATACACTTACGTATAGTGATGAATAAAAAAAGCAAACACATTTGTTAGTTTTTGCAAATAAAGCAACAGCAGTCATGAAAATAAGTACCTTTTGGGGACACCATTTCATAGAATATGTAAATTTCATGAAATCAAATGTAAAGAAGAAATAATCTGAGCTAAACTGAATCTTTATGTCATGATTCTATGTTTAGTGTTTTTAGGAGTTTTTAGATTAAGTCTTTTCCCATTTTTTCTTTCATAACATTGAACATGTACTTAATATGGACAGGACATATTTGCTTCTGTCTGTTATTGAATTTTCTCCTAATGAGAGCTTATGCTTTGTCTTACTTAGTAAAAATGGTCGGTTTAATGTGGTTGTTTTTTTAAATCTAATAAATTATTCCTCAACAATTACTAGCATTTGACATTAGCTGAGGGCGATGTTACCTTCTCAACCATTTTCTCAATTTATCATGGATAAATTGTCAATAATTGAGTTTAACGTCTGATTAAACTTTAAAAATAAGTTTGCGTAATCATTTTGTATGCAATCTTATTTGAATGTTATTTAAATCTAAGGCTTAGCAAAGAAGTCCATTTTGCTATAGATGCCACATTGTTAAATCATTCAGAGGTTTCACAATTACTCCTAGTTTTGGCTTTACGGTCCTCTTAGGAGTGATTTTTAGATCCAGGAAGAGAGGCTTTAACTTGTGATTGTTCCTTTATTTATGTCTTATTGTAGGGAAATCTTATATTTATATTTCTGTTTGCAAAACTGGAATGCCCTGGCTAGGTAGCTCAGCTGGTTGGAGTGTCATCCATACACTAAAAGGTTGCAGGTTCAATCCCTGGTCAGGGCACATAGGAGAGGCAACTGAACCATGTTTCTCTCTCACATTGATGTCTCTCTCTCTCTCTCTCCCCCCTCCCTCCCTTCCTTCCTTCCTCCCTCCTTTTCTCCCTTTCTCTCTCTCTCTCTCTCTCTCTCTCTCTCTCTCTCTCTCTCTCTCTCTCTCTCATCAATAAACCTATCCTCAGGTGAGGATTCAAATCAAACAAATAAAACCTGGAATGCTTGTGAGCCATGTTATTACTCCTAGATTATTTTGGTCAGAATTAATTTTACATAATTCTTAGTGTGCCCATAAGTGCTTTATACACATCTCAATTTTAATTCTATTCCAATTGGCTTGTAGAGGATGGATCATGTCCTACTCATGCTTGTATAATTCACATGTTGTAGGTATTCAGTGACTATTGAATTGAATTGAATTGAATTGAATTGAATTGAATGAATAGTTTATTGGGTTTTTAGAATCTTTTTAAAAAATAACAACACTTATTCATGTACACATGGTTTAAGTTGTCTGAAATCTAATTCACATATCTGCTTTTATTTTCCCATGTTTCATTTTTTTTTGAAGGGTAATGGAAAACTGTTTGCATTTATGTAACATTAGAGCTTAGTATCAGTTATCAGATTAGGGTTCTCTAATAAATATTATTTGAGATTCACAGTACATGTCTCGGTAATCTCTATTTAATACAACTACTCTGAGATAACTTGGTATTGTTTCCATTTATATAGAGAGAAATCTAGGACATAAAATAATCAGATGACTAAGTGTTTGTCTGAAAAGCGATGTTTTGTGGACTTGTTCAAGATAGTAGTTGTAGAAAAGCAAAAGGGGAGAACTTGGGAACTACGCCAACTCTCATCTAAGCTACACTGTCTCTACTATTTTATCTTATCCAGGGATTGAGAGATTTATGACCACACTGTATATTTGCATGTTGTTTATGTGCAGTCTTTGACCTCAGAAATGTTTCAGGCATGGCACATTTTCCTCACTGGGGGAAGATCTGTTTGGGTGATAAAGACAGTAATAGTTGTAGCAGCAGAAGTTAGTAGAGTACTAGTTGCTATTTAAAGCAGTAGTATCATGGAATTCCTCAATAGTAGTAAGTATTCACGGAAATCCCAAAGCTGCAGTTTGAAGAGACATTGTAGATTAATAACACCAAAACTTTTATTTTAAAGATGAAAAAGTTAAATTCATAGTGGTTACTGGGCTCTCTGATTTTCAAAGAAAGATTGTATGTTCTTACTTGTGTGTTGGGAAACTAGCAAATAAGCATGATATGAATCAAGATAATTGCACTTACTAGTGACCTTTTATCTAATCTCTATTTGTAATACCAGAATAAGAAATAATTTTTCAACCATATTCTCATTAAAGAAGTGCTTTTAAACTTTGCCGCCTCACTAGCATAAATGTGTATTTGCTGGGTGAAGGAATGAGTTCAGTTTGACACATCTTTATGCCAGGCTTTTGTTTATCTACTTTACCAATTTCAGTGTGTCTCTACGTAATTCTTAGTGTACCGTGATTTCATTTTTTCAGATTAAGTATGATCCAGTTTTATAAGTCAGTATAAAATTCTGGATACATTTTGACCAGAGAGAAATGTATACCTCCTTTGGCTGCTTTTCCCCCTGAACTTTTCAACACTGACTTTAGTCCTTAACCATAAGATGCTCTTAGATTTTCTTCCAGCCACAGAGTTGTCAGCAAAAGTTCTGTCAGATGCTATCAAGGCCACTGGCCGTGGTTAAAAGCCACTCATTCCTATCAAGATGTATGGATAATGTTTACATAAACCCTTCAATAGCGTTAGCTTTTCCTTTGAAATGGCAGTCATGCTGCGAAATGAACTTGTACTGCTGTTCCAGGTTGTTTTTCTTCGTCCTCCTGGACACAACGGCCTCATTATGCTGATTTGATGTTACTCTCTAGCCTAGTCCTTGGCACTGGGGCTAGAATGTCAGGTGACAGTTATCACCACTCACGGGGCTGTGGGGGGAGCCCAGTAACTGGATGCCATTGCTCTGGTTTTCTGGATGTTTTTGCCTTCCTGAGCCTCTCCACGTTTTTGTTTTCTTCTAGGATAATCAAGCCCCATTGGCCTTTCTGAAAGCTCTCCTTCCACTCACCGTTTTATTGTAGATTAAAGGCTGGTGCATTAGAAGGTTATCAGCTAATCAATAAACTTCAGTCATCCCCTCTTGTGATAAAGCTGTACCATTGATCAAAGTGGAAATTTAGGCCCTTAGCTTTTACATGGCAGTTTCTGAAGGTTTGGATAATGTGCTTATGGACTGTATAGACCTAGCCTCTAATGTACACTTAGAGGGAGTCATAGGAATTTATGTGTGTGGTGTATACGGAAGCAGAACCATATATACAAGTGGCTTCGTCTCTATTTTATATAAAATAATGTTTTCTCATTTAACATTTTTGTCAGTTTCTAATCATCAGCAAACCCCTTTCTCTCTAAATACTTAAAACCTTTTTTTGTTAGGACTGGTATTAAATGCCTCCTGAATGCCTAATATAAAATTTCAATAATTGTAAACTTAGTGAAAAATAAACACAAATGCTGTGATTATGAAATCAGGAAAAAAACTGCTTTTATTTTCATATTAACTTCATAGTAAAATGCATAACAGTTTTAGACTCGGAAGATGGGCATTTTTATTTTGGAAAAACGTAGTTTGCTCTTTTGGTTAAATGCCTACAGTGATTTTTTTTTCCATAACAAAAAATAAGTTTAGTTAACAAGCATGCATAGTGCCAGGCATTATGCTAGATGATAAAAACAATATTCGTGATAATACTAATCCCTTATATTTGTTTAGCAATTTGGAATTCAGGGTTCATTTTCACGTCCCACATCTCATTGACTTCTCATAGTGACCCTGGGATGTAGGCAGGGCAAACAAGGCTCATATAGGTTTATTGAGACTCTCAAAGTTTCACAGGTAGGTAGTGAATGGCAGAATCGAGATTCAGCATGTAACATTTCCTCTTGTTTGCATCCCAACAACAGTCATGTTAAGGCTAACATTTAAGTATTTTGGCCACCTGCCTATACACATACATAAGTTTGTATGTTTATAGAATATTAGAGGCCTGGTGCATGAGTTCGTGCACTGGTGGGGTCCATCCGGCCCGCCCCGATGGGGGCCCATTGGACTGGGCTGGCAGTGGGGAGGGGCCATGGGCGGTTGGCCGGTGGGCCCCTCCCCCAGTGGAGGCAGGGGGGTCCATTGGGGGCCCAGTCAGCTGGGGGCGGAGGGCCGATCAGGGCCCGGATCAGGCTGGTTGGCTGCTGCAGTGCACATCATAGCCACTGGTTGTTCTGGTTGTTCTGGTCATTCTGCCCTTCTGGTTGCTAGGCTTTTATATAGATAGATAATAAATCAAGGAAAAATGGAAAACTTCAAAATATTTATTATTTAATAATATTTATTATTAAAATTTTTCTAATTTATAATATATTGTTCAAAATAACACACATATAAAGTAAGGTTGGAGTAGACAGCCCGGTAAGTTCCCTATTAGTTAGTCTATGAAAATCTTCATGCTTTGAGCTTCAGGAATCCTGAATGTTTATGTAAAAAAAAAAAATGCTCTCAAGAGAAGATTTTTAAATTTTGGTTTAGGACACTTTAGCTTTGGGCATTGTATAATTTGACCAGAAACATTTGCTAAGATTATACTGAGATTGATTGAACATCACCTTTGGCATTTTGTCTGATGCTACTTTTTAAATATCTATCCATGCTATTTTGTAGTATTAATGCTGCAAAAACTAAAGCCATATCATATAAACATGATGTGATTCTTTCAGGGGACTGAATAGTCAGTGTAGTACATAAGAGCAAAGCATTGGACTAGGACAGCTGAATTCAAATTTCTGTTGTTTACTAGGTGTGTGACCGTGTTTAAGCAAGTTAAGGTCATTGTGCCTCAGTTTCCTCCTGTTTAAGACAGGAATAATAATGGTACCTTCCTCTAGGGCAGTGATTTTCAGCTGGTGTTTATTTAGTCAGGGGCACTGACTGCTTTTCCCTTAGATTGTCAAATAAAAAAAATGACAACAGCCAACATAACAATAGCTTTCTGGTATGAATGCCCTGTCTTGAACCAGAAATATATGGGTCATATAATAGAGTTGCATCTTATTGGTCATGTCACATAATAAGGTTGTGTTTGATTGGTTAATTCTTGGTACCAGAAATCCTTATATACAAGTATAGGCATATGATTTTTTTAAGTCAATTTGGAGCAAGAAGGGTAGGTAATTATTATTATTATTTTTTGTAAATCAATCAAAATTATACCTATTTTTTGTCAGATTGGCAAAATATATATATTTTTTGGTGTGCCACAGAATTTTAGTAATTAGTTCATATGTGCCATGAGATGAAAAAGGTTGAAAAACGCTGCTCTAGAGCAATTTAAGTATTAAGGTAACTGGTGTATATTTATATAAAATATACGTATATGTCTGGCATATAGAAAGCACTATATATAAACTTTTATTCTATGTGTACACAAATATGCATGAAATATGTATAAAATAAATAATTTATACAATGTATCATAAATGCATTCACTTTGATCACCTTAACTTACTGTGGTGTATTTTTTTTCCATGCTCAGAAATTATATGTGTTGGTATCAACTTATAGGCTGTTTCTACACATACTGTAAAATGGTTTGACTAATTTGACCTTTTACTGTTGACAACACTAAGCATTTTGGTGCACGTCCTTAGTAATACAGTCAGAAGACACTCCGAAGTGTTATTTGTTCAAACCAACTGTCATTTTTGACAAGGAGGATTCATGAACAGAAAGTTGAGCTGAAAATATTTGGAAGTTGAAGTATAGGTCTGGTTACAGAATCAGTTAACATCTTATGTTTAAGATTATGGGTTATGAATTCTGGTTGATCAAGGACACCTGAATTTGTGGTTCTAGCAAAATTGACTGCATCTTCAGTGTTTTTGTTGATTTTGAAGCTGATGTATTCATTGAAAGGCTAAACATGTTGATTTTTTAACTAAGATGCAACCTTTACAATGGAAAGCAATAATGATTACAGTGTTCACTCAGCCTGAAGAAAAATTTTCACTAAATAGCAATAATCAAGATGAGAACTATAGTAGAAGGGTGCTAATTTTATGTTCATCTCTTATTTAAATAATAAAAATTAATTGATGGGACCTTTGCTGTAACACTACTTGCAATGAAATTGTATTCCACTTTAGAGATGGACTCTGGAAGCTCATTTAAAAGTAATTGGCTGCTTAAATTGCGAATGACCTAAGATCATCCTTATAAAATAGCTACTACTCCAATGAATGAATTATTAGCAGTGCCTGAGCTTCTACCACACCAGGTATGTTTGACCCAACAATTGGACTCTGCATGCTACATTTAAGAAAAGTAGATTCTAACTGTCCCTAAAACAACAACAACAACACCATAAAGCTAGAATTACTAACATCAGAGGCTTGTTCAGCACCGAAGTAAAGATCTTAAAGTAGCTATAACCTTCAAGGCAACATGTCAGCTTTAGAGCCCAATATGTGTAAGTTCAAATCTTAGTTCCTCCATTGCCATATTTGTGATCTTGAACTAATTCTCTAATGTCTTTAATACTTGCAAGTAAAGGGAGAGAGTAAATGGGTTGATGTAACGATTAAATAAGATATTTTATGTCAAGATTTTGTCACACAGTTTAGTATTTAATAACTCAGTAGCTCTATGGAAGTAAGAAATTGTCAATATCTGTTTAATACTAGAGGCCCGGTGCACGAATTTGTGCACAGGTGGTGTCCCTCTGCTGGCCGGCAATCAAGGCCTATGGGGCTGGGGAGGGGATGCGGCTGGCTGGGGGGGAAACACATGGCTCAGAGTCATTTTATTTTAGGAATTGTATTACTTGCATAGTTATAATGTCAAGATAAATATAGACAAATATTTAAGTATTTATATAGGATAAAGTTTGCATGCATAAAATATGTGTGTGTTTTTGTTTTGTTTTGTTTTTTAAAAAAAGACCCACTGTCCCTGTTTTCAAAAAGCACACTGTGAAGTTTGGAAGAGAAGGGGAAACCATCCTGAGGACAGTTAGGCTACAGTAGAGTGAGGAGTTAGCATAGCAGCCCAGAGAACAGCTTCCACAAGTTAGGCACATGCCCCTGTCTACTGCTTTTTAGGGGGTGACCTTGGTTAGTCACTTAATCTTCCAATACTTCCATTTTTTCAGCTTACAAGGGGCTCCCGATAATGAGGATGTCATAGGTGTGGAACAAGAATAAAATAAGCCAGGGTCATAATTATTAACACCATTACTTTCATAATATTGACAATAAAAATATTATATGACTACAACTTAGATGAATGTTACAGACAGTAAAGTTTATAGTTGTTGGTTTTGTGTTTTGTTTTTTTAATTAAGAGGTCAATATAGATTGGAATAGTTGAGAATGGCCTCATGAAGAAAATGAATCTAACCTGGAACTAGAAACCCAGGCTCATGAAATAATTAGAAATGAAATGAACCTAGAGATGATCTACCCTTAATGGACAGTAATAACTGATACTTGCATAGTTTCACAGGGTGCTGAGCACTCCGTTAAGCACTTTATGCCTTTATGTATCCAGTCTTCGCAACAAACTTGTGCAGTGGGTACTGTTCTCTCCCTTTGTCAGATGAGAAAACTGAGACACGGAGTAGCTAAATGGATTGTTTCTGGTCATGCAGTGGCCAAGTTGCAGATCTGAATCTGGATTTTACACTTTAACCACGATTCTACACTGTTTTAGGTAGAGCTATGTGCTAAGAAAGGTGGTCGAGGCAAAACAGGTTTGCCAGCGTGACAGGTACTGTAATGACAGAAGTGGAACTTAATCTTTCTTGGTACCTAATGGTCAGTACCTCTGTTAACTACAGTCGTTTGTCTCTTTAAGATTAGTATGGTTTGAGGTGAAGACCAGGTGTTAATTGCTCTGAAGAGAGCGTGAGGATTTATTTCCTGTCCACAGGTAGAGGCAGTGTTTGGAGATAGAGGTGTGCATTGGATAGTGCTAGAGATGAAGTTTGAAAGGTTAAAATCAGTCAAATTTTGTGACTCTGCAAAAGTCAAACAGATATATTTGGGGTTTATTTCCAAGAATAAATGCCCCAGCCTAGAAATTTCTCAGTGTGAAAAATTAGATCGCATGTTATTGAAGAAGAGACAGTAGAGAGAAAAAAACAAAAGAGCATAGCATATTCTTTGTAAAGGTATTTTAGCATATAGGCAAACTGTACTAAACCATATTTAAAACAGACATTAAATAATGCATATACATCAGGCATTATAATTATGTCAGTGGAATCTAATGTGGCAATTCAAAGAAATGTACACTGGCTAGGAACTTGCGTATGCATTGTAAGGGAAGGAGAATCAAGCTTTATCTGACTTAATGTTTATCCCTATGCACACCCTCAATTTACAAAGCTCCTATTAACTTCAAAGGGGCAAGGAGGATCATCACACCAGATCTATTATGTTTGTGCTCATGCAGTTGTTTTGCAGGTGGTATCCATGTGTTTCTGCAAAGCTTATCTTTTCTATTTGCACACATGGAAGGAGAGCAAAGTACTCTTTTATCTTCATAGTTTTCTAGTTTCTTGGAACTATCAGTTACAAAGGAGGTCTGTATAAATCTTCTTTGTCTATTGAAGTGCTAATCTAAGCTGCTGAATATATCAGCTAGCTACAGTATTTGACACACCTAGTAGTCACCTTACACCTGGAGTTACAGGTAATGCATTAGCAGGGCTCTGTGTTCTAAAGAATTAGATTATATTTTAGACTATAAAATAAAATGGAAATAGAAAAAAGAAATCCATTTTACAGCCGAGTTTCCTACAGTGTGTTGTGTTGGTAAACCATTAAGGGGCTTGAAACAATGCTGTTTGCCATCATTGTGTATCATCCTCTTTGGTCACGAAGTTATCGATAAATGATTATTCCTGTATAATCTGTAATTTATAACAGCCATTGTAATATCTGTGCATTTATATGGACATGCTGTTAACATCCAAGAGTCTCAAGAAATTAAATTTAAATATGTACTTTAGATTGACAAAGAAGTAAATGTATCACATGATCTCACTTATATGTGAATCTAATGAATAAAATAAACTGAAGAACAAAAAAGATCTAGAGATATCGAAGCATGCAACAGACTGCCATATTTCAGAGGAAAGGAGGTGGGGGTTTGCAGGGAGAGATTAATCAATGGACTTGTATGCATAAATGCATAGCCCCTGGAAAGACAATAGTGCTGGGAAGGCCTGGGGAGGGGAAGGAAAGAATTCAATAAACACTTTTATTGGTTAGTTATGATTAGTTACTATGATTTGATTTGTATTTTGATGTTACCACGAAATGCTCTGACTAAGATAGATGTAAAAAAAAATTATAACTTCAAATATTATTGCCTCCGTGCTGCAATTTTCTATTTCCAATAACACCTGTACAGCACTGCTATCTAGTTGTGCTCTACATTTTATGTTTAATGTGGTAATCTAATTTCCCCTTATTTGCAGTTAGCAAGTTGAAGTAAAAAAAATATACATTGGAATGTTGCCATGACACTATTGCTGTGGAGCCAAATTTAGTAACTGGTGAGTGTCTTGGTTCCTCGCAGGCAGGGCCCGCCTGGTTCCTGGAGGAGCCGAATGATCTTACTATGGAGCTTTTCTCTGGAATGTAGTTTCAAGGATGCCCTGGTGGGACAGTGCAGTAGGAAGGCTCTGGAGTAGGAAAAGACAAAACAAAGCAAAAAACAGAACAAACAGACATCCTTTGAACTAGCAGCTATGATGTTTCATCAAAACTGTAATGCGTAATTAAAATTTAAGGATAATTTTCTACACATTTAAGAAACCCTTCTGGAATATTGTAAATAGGATGAAAATGGAGAAAGAGTTTACAAGTGTATATAAATAATGAATACTTGATTTTTCTTTCTTTTCAGATATTCTAACAATTATATATCCCTATATCATATCAACTAGGTCAGATAGACTTGTAACTTCGTTTGAATGTCTTAAAACAATTTGGGCTGCAGGGTCTATAAGTCAGATTTAACAGGTTGTATGTACTTCCATGATTAAAGTCCTTCTCAATAGCTGCTCATTGTAAAAGGCTGTTGACGGTAGACAAGAATAATCTCTTCAACTCCTTATGAAATGCTGCAATCTGACTTGGTTCATTTGCTATTCATAATTCCCACTGTTATGCCAATGAAAAATTGAAGATGTGTTCCTGTACAGAGTACACATTAAAAAAAAAAGGTTTATAAAGGAAATAATTTATTGAACATGAGTATGTTAAGAAATCATACAATTACTTTAAAAATGCTAATATAATTCTAGAGCTCTTAGTTCTAATAAGTTTCCTTGGGATTGTGTCTTTTAGCTATGGAAATGTGATATGTACACACTGATCATTTACATTGGCTTCCTAGGACACACACAGGAAAATCAGTTCCTTCTGTAATGTATCTGACATGGTATCTCTTGACTGTTTATTTCATGGCCTTGGTTAAGCCTGTCCAGGGCTTTCTTGGCTGGTTTTCATTGTCAGTGTTCAGCTCGTTTGCTTCTTGTTTTATTGGTGAAGGCGGGGCTTGTGTCAGAAGAGACGTTTTATGCTTCATCATTCTGATATTCTTGTGCTATCGATATTTTTAAGTCAGTGTTTATTGTTAAGGAATGACAGAACGGTTGGCTTGTATCTGGCAGTGTTGGTGGTATTGTAACAGTTTAGGACGCAAACACTGTTACTTAGCTATAAGTCTTACTTTTTAAGAAAAGCTCATGGATTTTCATAAGAGATTTTGGCCAACAGCAATATTGTCTGCTGTATGAAGAATAGTGCACTTTTAAAAATGTTTCCACATAATAACGACTTTTTTTTCTTCACAAAGGCTATTTTGGGATTAAAAATGTGGCTCTCAAGTCATAGTGGGTTTTTTGTTTTGTTTTGTTTTACTTTTATATCTCATGCATGTCCCTTTTCCTTTGAAGGACTTTTTAATCTAATAGAGTTAGATGACTATTTTTCAAGACAAGCAAAATACTTTCGCTAAAAGTTTTTCTGTTAGAGCAGTAATTCCTTGTGGAAACTGCTCTAAAGTACATTATATTAAAGATTACAAGCCATTTTTAAAGAAAAATCTATACATTTATTTTGGTGAAGAAATTATAAAAATGTTATGTCAGATTAGTAGTTGGTTTCAATAAAATGTGTCTGCAGCATTTACCCTAGCTAGTTTTAACAGCTATAACAATTGAGGCCAGGTGACAGATAATTTCTTTTTAAGAAGGTGTTTATTGTCAGGGAAATTTCAAAGTTTCCTTTGTAATTACTCTGTCTTTGTTATTTTGGCAGCATGTAAAGTTTTATTGGCATTTACTGAAAGGCACTATTTTTTTTTTTTTTTTTTTTTTGCCTAGCCAGCTGGCTTTCTTTTTTGGGGCAAACTTTTCTAGCTCTGGTATTAAGAACATATTTTCAACTTTGATTGTCTACCAATGGCTTCTTTTTGAACAAGGAGCCAAGAGGCTAATAATGTCTGAATTGGCTTAATGGTGTCTTCAGTAGAGTGACCTGGAATGCTACAGGTGACTTTAGCCGTGCAGGTGTTGCTTCCTATTGATGCTAGGTGTCATTTTGGTGCTAAAGTGGACAATTTAAGACCATGCAAATTATAGGCTCTTTTCATATACAGGCTAGAAAAAAAGGTATGTTGACATGTTGAATCAAAAGTCAGGATTCACTAATTTGAAGAAAATAGAATTTTTCAAGCAGTACAGATTCACTAAATCAACACTGAACAATCCTATTCAGGGGTAAATATTAAAATAAGCAAAGCATAAACATTTGAAGAAATGGAACAATAAGGTTTTGTTAGAATTGTGAGTGTGGTATGTAGGTTTGGAGTTTTAGTTGTTCTGAAAGTGGTATTGACTCTGTAGGCCATGTATCAATCATTTCTCTTATTTCTGGGCTTATTTAAAGACTTTTCAAAATCATGCTAATGCATTGAGCTGCAGTCTCAATTTCAAATGATACTGGTCTAATTCTGAAGATCACAAGAATAAATAAACTTAAATATCTACATTACTTATTTTAAAGCTCATTGCTTTAAAAACAATACTGGAGAAAATGGTTATACTTTATTTCATAAAATCTTATGTATTTGCCTACTTGCTCTTGGTGACTAAATTTATACATCATAGGAACTGCTGGTCCTTTTAGTAATTATTTTTCCAAAGCGATGGCAGAATTGTCATTCTTCTTTGGCAATGAAATATTATCTTCGTTTCATGTTTTATTTATTTAGTTTTTAATCTTACTATGGCCTATAGAGTAACTAATGTAAAACTTTAGGTTGGAGCTCCTGTGTTTGAGATTCAAGAAAGAAGGAAAATTAAAGGTCACATTTATCGTTTACTGCTTGTAACCAAAATATCATTGACTCTTCTCTGTGTTCTATTATCTGCCTTCTTTTCTTATGTCAGGGGATTTCAAATAATATTTTTACCACTTATTTTTCTGAACCATTTGTTAGCGATCCATACAGATGTGTAGAGAGGATAGAGCTCTGGGGTTTGTTCTAGACAGTTGGAGGAGGCAGGGGAAGCCCACCTTTAGCATGTTCTAACTGTGGAAACGACTGTCTACATGGTGACACAGTATGTGGACTGAGCACCTTGGTGTCTGAGTATTCTGCGCCCCTGTCCTTCCTCCCCGCCCCCCATTATAGCATTCCTCAGAACTTCTTCGAGTTAGACTGAGAAACACCAGATAGTGATGGGATCTTCCAGCCCCTCCTCAGCTGGGAATAATAATAGTTACTTTGAAGTCTTTTCCAAAAAGTGTTGTCCATTATTTGAAAGAAATTAACAGAATCACTAGGCAGAGAAGCAATATTTATTTTTGTAATTTTATAGAGCTACAAAGTCTATTTATATTAAAGCGAAGTGGAATGACTTCTGCAGGAAAGGTGTTTTCCATATTCATAAAAGTCACAAGTAGGTAATTTATTAAGTAGAGCAGTTTTTGAAAGGTGTAGGTTTGGGTGGGCATCTTGACTCAGACTTCATTTCGATTTACTAGGTCTGTTTCCCACATAGCTGCAGCTTGTTCAGGGCTTATTCCTGCCAGTTGGATATGAAGTACTGTATGTTTGGGCTCACTGTACAGAATTCGTTTCCAAAAAAACAGTGTCGTGCTGCTTTCCATCTACTGGACCAGTAGGGGTAGGAAGATCTGATTTGAAGCCAATGCAAAATGCAAAACTGATTAGATTTGGATTGTTCATACATTAGGCCTTTCTTTCCCTGTTCTTAACCTTTTCCAGATGGAAGAACCAGTTTCCTCCCAGAGTACTTTCTCCTAGCAATTAGACTGTGAAGACGAGGATCGTTTAGTACCACAAATGCTGAAGTACTATGATAGTAGGATTGGGCTTTAAAATTTAGAGGAATGAATCAACACATTCTGTCTTTGGTTTCTTTATTTTTCAATTAATGGTTTGTGCGATGCTTTTAAAATGAGGAAATAACTCTCTTTCATTCTGCTTTTTGTTTTATTGCTAGAACATTACTTTCTGCCCTCAGCTGGGAAGTAGGTGGTCCCTGGAACACCTTTATTGCACCAAATGTGTTTAAATGTTCACCATATTGCATGCACACCTTTCTAATGTGCATTAGGTACCCTCCCTTCTTGAATACAGTAGCTTATACCCAACTTTGCTTTTTCATGATGATTAAGGCTCATTATTATAAATTTCAGCGACCACTGTTTGCTAGAATGCAGTAATGCCCTTGAGAGGCGTAGAGCTCAGTATGGCCTCAGAATGTTATGCCCTCTAAATCCTTATATTAGCTCTTTCCACTTTTCTCCTCTCTGACATACTAGTAAGTTGGCTGGTACTTAGATCCAGACATTAAATTTTAGAGCTACAAGGAAAGATTGCTTAGTCTAATGCCTTCATTTTGTAGATTAGGGATGGTAGCCCAGAGAGGTTGCACTGCTTGCCCATGGTCACACAGCTAGTTAGGGCTGGGGTAGGAACTAAGTAAAGGTTAATTTACTCCCAATCCAGTGGTCATTCTACCAGACAGCACTGTTTACCTACAGATTCTTCTCCTTGTGTAATTTTTTTTTTAATCCTCACCCAAGGATATTTTTCTATTGATTTTTAGAGTGAATGGAAGAGAGAGGGAAAGACAGAAATATTGATGTGAGAGAGATACATCGATTGGTTGCCTCCTACACAAGCCCTGACCAGGGCCTGGGCGGAGGAGGAGTCTGCAACCAACATACGCGCCTTTGACAGTGTCGAATCCCGGACTCTTCAGTCCGCAGGCCGACGTTCTATCCCTGAGCCAAACAGGCTAGGGTAAAGTTGTTGCTCTTAATGTGTAGTTGACAGACATAAAGATATATTGAGAGCAAGATGAAATAAACACAGACGTGAACTAACAGTCTGATGGCTGGAAGTCCTGCTACTATCATAAGTCACTTTACTTCCTTGAGCCTCAGTTTACCTTTTGTGAAAGGATGTGGTTGGATGAATAATGGTAATAACTAACATTTACTGAGTACTTACCATGTGCCAGGGACTATTCTAAGTTCTGATGTGAATTACCTTATTTAATTCTCACACAAACCCCATGAGGAAGATCTGGGTGATAAGCCTCATATTACGTGGGAAAAACTAAATCACACCAGTGACCTAGTTTACCAGAAGTCCTTTAGCTAGCAAGTAGCAGAGTCAAGATTCAGTATCCATGCTCTTGTCTACCCTCTTTTCTGGATGATCTACCTGCTCTCTTTAGCTGTAAAGCCTGAAGATTCTGGGTTTGAGTGGCAACCAAGAGCTACATTTTTGAGCACTTACTACATACCACACAATAGTCTCATTTAATCCTATCAGGAGGCAGGAGCTATTATCAACCTCAGTTTATAGATGAAACTGAAACGCAGAGAGAGGTTGAGTGGCTCGCCCAGTCTTACAGCTGGTGAGTGGCAGTAGAAAGATGAGAAACCAGGCCGATCTAAGTGCCTGCCAGCTTTGCCACTATGCCTTGTTGCCCAAGAATGAGTACTCGAGTATCTGTACCACAGTGTAATGTGAGTTTGGTAACATTTATTTATTTATTTTTGCTGGCTAGAGATTGTGTGTGTGTGTGTGTGTGTGTGTGTGTGTGTGTACATACCCCCTACTGCAAACATGCATGTTCACATGTGGAAACACACTCCTAATGATTTCTTAGCTGTGTTAGATGAGGGGTCAACACTCATTCCAAGCATATACACGAGAGAAGTGAATTTATTGCAGGAGATAATGAGGTGTGAACTGGGAATGGTGGAGACTATGGCAAACAGGAAAACACAGGCCCTTACCAAAGGGGTAGCTGATCATGGACTGGGCTCAGCCAACTGCTGCCTTGCTTTTCAGTCTGGAAAATGGACTCAGTGCTGCTGCATTTTTCTAGAGAAACCAGAAGTTTAGATTTTTAAAACCAGAAAATTGTTTCAGAGCTGATTTTTAAATCATCATAACTAATTAAAACTATTTGAACCAGTAATTTCAAACCACACTGTGAACCAATCAGAGACATTGGCAAACTGTTGTTATCACCACTATTTTTAAAGAGAAGAAAGGCCCAACCTTTGTCTTCCTGGTCCATTCTGCCTATTAAGGGGGCATCATGGTCCTTTGCAGTGTAGAGAAAGTTGAATTATTACGTGTACTTTTAAGAAATAACTGTCTTGTGAGGCTGTAACGTAACCAGAAGGCTTGACTCTGTGGACTGTAAGGAGTCCTGGCGACTCTGTGGACTGTAAGGAGTCCTGGCTTCTGATTTCAGTGTGTCCTCCGCTCTGGCGTCCCAGTCTGTGGGACACCTGGTCCTGAATGGGGCTGTGCCGCGTGGGCTGACCTCAGACTTTTTCAAGCTCTCCCTGCCCCCACCTTCATTCAGGCATGCCCCTGGAAGACTGTTCAGGAGTCCCCGCATAGAGTGTGCATCTGCTATTACTGATAGGAATTTGGCATCAGAAAAAAAAATTGATATCCTCTTCTGAGAAATGCATGATTTCTCCGACACTCGGTTTTGGTTTCTCAACAGCCCAGGAAGTTCCTTACAGATGCTGAGTGTTTACTTTCGGGAGCAAGGTGTAGGGGTGGGTGGATGACTCCCTTCTGATAAAAGTAGCTTTTCCTTTCTATCTTTTTAGCCTTCAGGCTTTCACTTTTGACTCCTTTAGTACAAAGGCTCCTGCGTACCTAACTCAGCCCCTAAAACTTGTTCATTTCTAATGTCCTCTTCAATACAAAAATTCAGAGGTTCCCTACAAGGGGAGAGCCTCTCTTAGTCTGCCTTTGCGATGACTGCCTATAATGTGTTGCCAGCATCACATCAAAGGGCAAACCAGGCATGGTATTTATCCCAACTGATAACAGTCCTTTAAAAACATGATTATATTCTAAATGCCCTACTTGCATAATATTATTTAAGGAAAAAATAAATATCAACTTGCGGTGCTAGGGTCTACATTTGTCTCAGAAATAGTATAGGCGAATGTATTTCCAGATGCTTCAAATAATGGGAAATCGCGAAAACTTGAATCAGGGTCTCTGGCCTTGCATGTGTTTCAGTTTGCATTTTGATAGCAGTTTAGAAATGTTATCGCTTGTTTTGTCACAGACATAATTCACATCTTTCTTCAGGCACTGTAAACAAGAGAAATGGTTTAATGGCCCCATAAAGGCACTCTGCTGATGGCTGAGATTAGGCCCTTTAGTAATGGATGTTGGGTGTGTGCATGTGTGAGTGGTGTGTGTGCAGCGGGGGTGGGGAGGCTTGGAAGAGGTAAATGTACTGGAAAAGGACCTGTGAGCGGCTCTGATAGAGGCAGCAGCTGTGCGTGCTCCTTTTTTTGTGTCTTGGAAGAGGATGTGACACGATTGTTCTTATTTGTAAACAAGCCTTCCCCTTTGCTTCTGGAATTTAACTGAGTACTAATTGAGGTCACGGCTCTCCATTTATCACCTGAAATTGAAGTGATATTAACGTAAAGTGAATGCCTTTCATCTAGAGAGTGTATTCCTGACAACATATATTTACATGGAAGGCTGCATGCATTTTTCATGCCATGCTTGTATCTGGTCTTAAATAATCTAATTTATGTATACCATTTACTTCTTTATATCTTTTTACAGGGATTTTTTAAAAAATGCACTGCTTTAGCCAAGTGAAAAATTTTTTATAAGCACTTCAGTGTCCACAGAATGATTTGTTTTGACTTTCTTAGTTATAGTTTGCAGACAAGTGTAAAAAATTCTCCACATTATACATAACCATGTTCTAAGTACATGCCTTGAAATTCCTCAAAGCACATACATTTGTAATGTTTTAGAGCCTCAATATTGTGTATGTTTCTCATCATCTTTTTGTGTATATCCTCATAGACTGGCTACACAAGTCCACACACTAGCTTTTGAGAGTCAGAGTAAAGAGTTAATAAAACACAGTTAAATGTCCTTTGTTAGTGAATGTAGCTGTGCCCTGTCACTAGCAGATGTCACTGTACCATTCCTCCACTTCAGTATTTTCTTTCTCCTTTTTCATTCTAGACCACAACCTACAAGGATCAGCAAAGTTTCTTCTGCAAAGGGTCAAATAATAAGTATTTTAGGCTTTACTGGCAAAGAATTTCTGTCACATATACAGTAGGTCCTCAGGTTACATGGGAGATCCGTTCCTACAGCATCATAACGCGATTCTTGCCCTAAGAGGGAACCCACCTACATAAGCACCTATGTCACTCACATGGCGCACGTACACAGCAGTAATGAAGTGAAACAGTAAAAAACATTTAAAAGAAAGATAACAATCCCTGACCTTTACTTGTGGTAAATAAATAATAAAAAACAGCACATATGTACGTACGTCGAAATGACAGAACTTTTTTTTTTAATAAATAAAAGGGAGATGGCGACATAACCATGAAATGACGTATGTCGAATCCGACAGAACCCGAGGACTGCCTGTACTCCATTGATACTCAAAGAGCCCCAAGACTATCCTTAAACAAATGGGTGGGCAGTGTTCCAATAAAACTTCATTTACCAAGAGAGGTGGGAAGCCGGATTTGGCCCTGAGCTGTAATTTGCAAACCTCTGTTCTAGAAGCTTGTACAGTAGACTATTCTAAAACAGAATTTTTAAGCAGACCAGACATCTCAACGTCAAAATCAGGAGACTGCCAGCAAGGTTCTGTATTCCTAGCTAGATTTGATTTTAAAAAACAAACAAAGAAAACCTACAGATTTGATTCAGAGACCTGGTTCTATTTAGAGAGGCAATTAAAAATGTGGTATGTTTCTCATCCCTCGATAATTGTTTTATACTCACAGAAATTGCTACTCTATTTCAATTTTATGATGAGTTGAAAGCAGAGTGAAAGGTCAGCCCCAAGAAAACTTATCATTGTATTTACGTTCACTGTCCACATGGAAAAGGGGACCATCACTTGTGACATTTAGGTACCAGAGTCCAGGGGAGGCTGTAGATGCTGGATAGCCACAAATTTCCTTCAGTGGAATCTGACTGGTGTGAAATTTTAAATGGTGTTGGTCACAGTGACAAATTGAAAGAAGGAAGAATGCCTAAAAGCAAGAACAAATGCTCTGCAAAGTTGTTTGCATTTAGATACAGGTGCCAAGGATGTATTATTAAGGTCATGTATACAGAAATATGCATTCATACATACAAATTAATAGAACTTAAAGAAGATTTGCCTCTATGCTTTTTAGAGAAAACCTCTTTTTTGAAAAACCTAAGTAAAACTCTGAACTTCTGTGAGCTCTTGATGGTAAGACTGTATCTTTACGTGTTCTCTCTGTAGTTCCATATGCACTGCCCGCCCCCTCTAGTACCTGGCACAGTATCTGGGCCAATAGCAAATGAATGGATTAATAAGAAAAGGATGGGATAAAGAAACATCTGATATAATGTTATAGTGGTGTTCATGTAAGAAATAAATCATAAGGATGTTTATTTGAATTATATGCTAAGGGTTCAAGAGTTGCAGCCAAAAGCTCAGAGTTCTTAATTCTTAACCCATTGTAAGTTCTAGGTCTTTGGTTTGACATGAAGCTTAGTTTCTTAATGCTTTAATGATATTTGCAAAATGGGGAGATGAAAATAAATATCCTTGTCTTAAATGATGAGAATAAAATGCAATAGGTAAAGATGATTGAAAATGTTATAATACTATGTAAATTTGAGGTTTTTTTTTTTTCCTTTTAAAGCATCATAGCCACTGCTTTCTATCACAGTTCCAAACTCAACCACAGTTCATTAAGTCAACACCCATAGTTAGACATACTACCTTTCTTAAATTTACAAGACATCCATCCTCTTCATTATAGAAATATAAACTGAGCCAAGCCGGTGTTGCCTAGTGGTTGAGCATAGACCCAGGAACCAAGAGGTCATGGGTTTGACTCTATGTCAGGGCACATGCCCAGGTTGCAGGTTCGATTCCCAGTAGGGGGCGTGTAGGAGGCAGCCAATCGATGATGTTTCTCTATCATTGATGTTTCTCTCTCTGTCCTTCTCCCTTCCTCTCTCTCTAAAAAAAAAAAACTAAAAAAAAACCCAAAAAAACAGTAAGAAATATAAACCAAAATTTGATTCATAGATTTCATTGTTTAGTCTTTGGGCTAAACATGAACCAGTCAGCTATAACAAACATGGTCTGTTTTCATTCTAATGGTAATGGTACGAAAAAATGCTCTTGCGCCATGTTTGTTTAGGAAATTATTTTGCTATGTGCAAATTTAAAAAATACATGATCTTCATCTGTCTTTTTAGGTGTTTAAATGTGATTTAATATCTGTCTACCCGCAACCAAAGATGTGGTCCTATACCAGCACTGTTGCGCTTGGAAAGCGCAGCGCATGTCTCTGCGCCGGGGGAATGAGGACAGGATTGTGCCTGAGTCCTAAAATGTCCGCGGAAATAAATGGGAGCAAGATGATGCCTCATAGTTCATAAATCTAAAAGCGAAGCAGTTACTGATTTAACAAATAGTTTGCGATGAATACCATAACCCCAAGTAAACGTTTTGAATTAAGAAGTGGTTAAGTTTATTTTGGAAGTGCATTTTTAAAAGCCCTGGTATTCTGGAGTTCTTAGATTTAACCATTAGGAGAACACAGTCATCACTAGTCAGCCTTAAGATGTGGTTTTAAAGGTCCAGCAGCCATCAAAGGGAAACGCAAGAGGCAGCTAGCTCTCCAGTCCTCTTTCTGCTTCTTTCTCGTAAAGATCTCGCCGGCCAGAGGAGTTGTGGGTCATTTAAGTTTGCTTTGAAACATGTTTGAGGGATGCCTGAGGAAGGCTGCCGAAATGATTCTGAACAGTCTGAAGTCAGGGATCCAGACGTAATGGAACATCCCTTTGAACCGTCACTTCTTTGTAAATGAAATGAAGGAGTTAACTCCCTTGATTTGATACACTTGAAGGAGGAATGATTCACTTTAATTAAGACTACAAACAATGCAGATGCCGGGAGCTCTGTGTTCCAGACCCAGCACGGACCGTACAGTAAGCGAAATGAAATGTCTAGCAGCCTCGGCAGCAGGCTGGAGCCGTGTTCAGCGCAAGTTAATTTAATTAGTGTTGATCATGACTCCAGATGATGGTGATTTGATAAGGAATAATTTAGTACTTAACAGCCTTTTACATGCACCAACTCCATGTGGCAAGGTAAAGCAAATTGCACAAAATGAATATGCTGCTTTGCCTGTGCCCGTGCCAGTGAGCTGGAAAACTGCCTGTTAGCAGACGCTCAGGCTCTCAGGCCCGTGATGAAATACCCAACACACACTCAGCTTGGCCCCCTTTCGTGGGAGTCTCTATATCACCCTGATTTAAGAATAAATAAGTCACTTTTGTGATATAGACTCTCCAGGGAGCAGGAAAGTGACAATGAGGACAGTAAAGCAGCGTGTGGTCCTTGTGTAAAATGTTGAAGTTCTTTAGGGTAGCTTCTCTTTGTTTTTCTCACACGCAGCAATTAAAAAAAAAAATCCTAGCCAACTCAGATTCATTGGATTACTTCTTTGGCTTACGATTAGAAAAATAGAATCACAGTTCCAAGAGCCCACAATGATGAAGAGGCCCACACACGTTGAATGTGTTATCCAGAGGGTAGGGAAACCCTCAAGTTCCGGAAGTAGAGAACCTGTGAGAATTCTTGAGTGTTGGCATCTAACGAAAAGGAAGACATTGTTTTTGTTTTTGTTTAAGTCTTTTCAAGCACTGGACCCATTTCAGTGCCGCTCACACTGGATCCAGGTGGTGTCGAGTATCACAACGGGTTTGAAGTTAACCCAGTTATGACGATCTCCTAGAAATTTTGTAACATACAGAAGCCTGATATATATCCCAGCCTCGGTGAATCAGAATTTCTGGGAATGGTACATTAGTTTGCTAGGGCTGCCATAACAAACTACCATCAACTGGGTGGCTTAAACAACACCCGTGTATTGTTTCAGAGTTCTAGAGGCAAGAAGTCTGAGGTGGAGGTGTGGGCAGGGTTCTGGGTGCTGTGAGAGAGTCTATTCTGGACCTTTCTCCTAGCTTGTGGTGGTTTGCTGGCAATCTCTTGGCATTCCTTGGCTTGGAGAAGCATCAGTCTCTGAACTCCGCCTTCATCTTCATATGGTGTCCTCCTGTGAGTGTGTCTGTATCCTAATTCCCCCTTTTTGTAAGGACATTGATCGTATTGGATTAGATCTCACCCTAATGACCTCATCTTCATTTATTTACCGAATAAGGGCACAGGTGCGGTACTAGGGTTAGGACTTCAGTATATGAATGTTTAGGGGAATACAATTCAACCTATAATATGGAGGCTGGAAATCTCTGTTTTGCGTTGTTTTTTTTTGTGTGTGTTACCTGGGTAATTAGATTGTTGGCCAGATTTGGAATTCTGAGTGTATGTATCAACTTGCCTCTGATAGCACTTGGTGGTGGCGGGGAGGGGGGTGCGGCGAGCGGGGAATCCTTATATCCTTTCTTCTAAAGTCAATTCAGGAGGTGCCTGAAAGCTTCTGAAAGCCCTAGAGCTCAAGACAGACAGTGGGATGATCACCACCAAGATGCTTCTAGTTTGATACTATTGGGCATTTTGATAGGAGGCTACTGGCATGCTAGCAACCTCTCCTGATGGTGCCCCAAACTTGTCATTCCTCCCTTTCCTCATCAGGAATTATTTATCCTGTGCATTGAAGCACATTCTCAGGTGTCTGCTGAAACAGGAAGCCAGGTGCATTGAAATAGCTTAATTTGTATAGAATTGCTTGATGCCCCTCACATTTTTAAGCTTTTTGTTGAGATATGCATTTATTGTAATTTTGCAGGTGTATATTATCAAATAAGCACCATACAGAGCAAGATATAAAATATTTCCAGCACTGCAACAGGTGCCCTTTCCATTCTCATGTCTATGTTTTCTCTTTTTACCAATTTTCCACGTATACTAAAACATCAGTTGTCTGACAGGATCTCTCATAGGTAATTTTAATATTTCATATAAAAGAATAAAACATATGTAGTGTTAAGAATTGTTTTTAAAGCTATGGTTTCCTTCAAATATACATGTCTGCTAGCCTTCATATTTTATGTGATCTTTGTATTTGTATAAAACAATGAATATAAGCATCGCCATATGTTGTCATATGAAGAAAGAGAAAACGTGATAGAGAATAATTGTTTTATGGTGGATTACAAATGACAAATAATTGTCACATATCTTTCATATGTCATCCTCACAATTCTGGTAAGTAGATAGGCAGACACTTTATGTCTATTTTACAGATAAGCATTCCCTTCAAAGATGTGGAGATTTTTGCCCCAATTATCACCGGTTTCCAGTGGACCTGCACCTAAATTTTCTTTCTCATAGTTGCCATTCTACTAAACCATTACTAATGATGGATTTGAGCTATTTTCCTTTCAATAATGCTTAAAATTATGTTTCAGTCTTCAGTTAATTCTTTCGTATTTTTTATGTTCCAGTCTTCAGTTAATTCCTTCCTATTTTTTTTTTTCTGTTTTAATCCTTGGAAACCTTCCTGAACTGTTTTCAAAACATACTTTCTGAAAGCAGAGCTTTTTAAATTAATATCAGCTAAGCAAATTACAAGTGATTCCCTTAAAGTGAGGAGAGTTCAAGCATGAATTTTGTTAGACAATAAACAGAAAAGGAGGATACAGAGATTCTCCAGAATCTTCTTCGGTGAAATTAATGAAACGTGATTTTTCTTTTCTAGGGCAGTTAATATGTAATGTTAGTGACATTTTAACCAAGAGAAGTAGAGCAGCTTAATATACTTAATTCTTAACTGCATTTCATTTTTGTATTTTTGTTTTGTTTTCTAGTGGCTTTTCATGGCCTACCACTGAAAATCAAGAAAGAACCCCACAGTCCATGTTCAGAACTCGGCTCAGCCTGCAGTCAAGAACACCCCTTTAAATTCAGCTATGGAGAAAAGTGCCTGTACAATGTCAGGTAAAGCAATCAGGTGTCTATATAGGATGGTGGTTCTTATCAAAACAAAAAGTCCAGAACCTAATATAAAATCTCAAATCAACTTTTATGAGTCATCTTGTCAGCATATAACAAGCTAATTAGGTAATGTGTTTAGAAGAACGCCAAAAAACCATTTACCATCCAGTCACACACTTTTAGGATAATTTTAAAGCAATAATTTTCATCCACATTATTGGTTGCTTTTCCTACTCAGTGATGTATCCTGGGTGGGAAAAGAGGGTCTTACTTGGCCTAAGCAGCTATTGAAAGTTCTTATTAGAATGAGTGCATTATGCACTTTAGATAGAGTTTGTAGAAAAAAAAGAAACATTTGGCATGTCTCAGCAGTACATTAGTTATCTGACAGGCTTTGCAGATGATCTATAAGATGTGTTTATGGACAATTGTAATAAAGTTAGAATTTTATAAGGCCTCGCAGAGGCTATTATCTATTAAAAAGCCAGTTGTTCCTTCTGATGATAATAAAGGGTGGAGCAATAAAAGTACATTGTTCATTTGTTAGAAAATTTGATAACATACATGTTCATTAAAAACCCTTCACAGTAAATTGCATTCTGCTACTTTTCACATTGGCCTCTAATTGCATAAGGAAGAAGTTGGCTCTGTGTATTGAGTATTATTACTCTCAATTATAGTAGAAACTTGGTTCTTAAAAGGAGTTAGGCTGGAAACTTAAAAAATAATTATAAATATTTGCAGTTTTGTAAGTTAGGTTGATTCAAGTTCATAATACGTTATGATCTAAGTGGATCTTACATTTTCTTATATGTTTACTACTTAGACTCTATACCAGGGTATATAAGATTCAAGAAACTTAGATTTGTGTAATCGCTCAGCAGCTGACCAATGCTTACATGTTCTATTACTATTTATTCTATTACTATTTATTCTATTACTATTTATGCACACTCAAACTTGTCTTTTATATCTGCTTTTCTAGGAGTTACCAGAGCCTGAAATTATGAACCAGTTCAATTAAAACTACAAAGCTGTTATAAAAAAAGATGTCCTGTTGAAGCTAACTATTAAAGCATACTCAGTTTAGATAAAACAGTATTGATCCGAGTTTCATTTTATAGTGTTCCTCATGTTTATATTTTTTCAAGAGTGTTATGTGTTCACAGAATAATTATTTAACATATTGAAGAATGTTTAATTAATGAGCCCAAAAGATACAGAATTGTCATTGAATTTCAGCATTGATCAAAAGTGTGCCTATGAAATAACCACTGCTTAATATGGTATATCTAATATCCATAAATCAACAGTAGAGGAATTGCCTGACTATTTTGAGGTTCTTCCTGGGGACCAATAATTCCCACAGGGATCTATGGATTAAATTCTGGTACTTCCTTCTATATACAAACTGTAAATATAACATTTCATGGGGGGGGAAGTAATATCCTAGAACAAAGGAGAGATCATTTTTTCTTTTTACATGGGAAAGAGGTGATTTTATAAAAGTAGATTCTCATTTAGAAATATTGGTAAAGAAAACAAGTAGAACCGAACATGGTGAGTACCATTAGCTGTACTTTTAGGCAAGTACAGACTTAAACAGCCTATACAACTTCGCTTCTGAAAAGTATTTTTACATTTGGATGTAATTCTCTTGTATAGATGAAGCAACAGAATAAATTATTTCATAAATCAATGCTAAAAGAAATGTTTTTGTTTTAAAATAAAAATATGTATTGATGAATTCTTTTTGTTACAAGGAAATACAGTATTTTAACCTGGAAATATCTTCTTAATTTGGAAATATAAGTAAAATTTGTTTTTAGTAAAATATTTTTTAGATTACAAAAATTAGTTAGATCACATCCTTGAAAGGCACACATAGGAAAATCAACTGAAATTCATAAACAAGCTTACTCATTTTATTCCTTTGCAAGTGTTTAGAATTTAGATTATGACAATAGAATGTTATTCCTAAGAACATCATTTTGTTCTTATACTCTAAGAAAGTTTAAATATATCAGAGAGATTTTAATTTGCTCCATTAATCTTTATTATCCCATATGAGGAAGTTAATAGCAAGCATCATTTATTTTATATAAAAAATGAAAATAAGCCAAAGCATTGCCTTCTTAAAATTCTACCACAAATAAAGTCAAGCCAGGTATGGTCTCCATCTTATTAAACTGATGTTCTTGTTCTGAAATCTAATGTAATATAGAAGAATTATAATATCAGGGTAATTTAATGAAGTTGAAAAGATCTATGAAACTTGCTCCAAGAAACATATCAAGAATAGATGGAAATTATGCCACTGCTTTCATAGATAGTGCTTTTCCTCATATTAAGTTGTTTGTATATATATTAAACATATACATTTTATATGTATGCTGTTACCAATTTATTACTTATTCTGTTTTCTGTTAAAGTGTGTTCCAGTTTTGAAGATTACATGTTCTAGAATTACAAACACCAAAAGACATGAAATTCTAACTCCTTTATGACTTACACCTAAAATGTTTTGTTGTTTCCTTAGGTTAGAATTTTTTTTAAAGTTCTCCAAAGAAACAAATATTCTCTCTTTTTTTTCTTATGCCTTGGATAGTGCCTATGATCAGAAGCCACAAGTGGGAATGAGGCCCTCCAACCCACCAACCCCATCCAGCACTCCAGTGTCCCCACTACATCATGCATCTCCAAACTCAACTCACACTCCAAAACCTGACCACACCTTCCCAGCTCACCTCCCTCCATCACAGTCCATGCAAGACAGCAGATACCCCATGGATCACAGGTATATTGCAAATACTGTTTTTGTCAAAATTGTTTTTAGTATTCGTGGAAGAGCCTCTGTTACCAATTCCTAAGACCTATAGTAGATTTAGGGTGAACATATTAATTTTGCGCATCTGGGCAAAATATTTTTAGAAAGAGCTTGCCTCTCTATAGTTATAAATAATTTGTGAAGAAGGTCACTTATAAAGAGTCCTTTTATAAATATTTAAATTTGTTGCTAAAATGGAAAATTAATCTATGTACTGACATTTGAACACCTCCCCTTTGCTTTGCCTGAATTAAATTGCTTCACTTACACTTTAAATCAGATCATGGCATTTTTTTATGAGCATATGTGTGTACTTGTTCTATAAAGTTGGGAGACTAATTTTAGTAGGTGGCTTATGGAATTAGGTTCTTTACCTTAGTTTGGATAGCGTAGCTGTACACAGTTTTGCAGAGCAGAACTTATTTGATTAAATCATTTTCCATACTTTCCATATTATGAATATTTAATGCCAGTAGACACATGACCCTGGACACTGAGAATGTAAAGTTAAAGAGATAGAGGTCAAATTATTATTACTCAGAAAGGAGAAAGCAAGGACCAGAGCATGGAACTAGGAAGAATGCTGTGGTAGATTATTCCTGACTCCTAGAGATGAGGAAATTTACATTTGAATAAAACGTTAGGAGACTTTTAAAGGTCTTAATACAACTTAAAACACAGGTTGATTATGTACTTCATTTTTCCTTCCCCTTCTACCTTGTACTTGCATAGAGCCAGTAGTATGCTGGTAAATATTGAACAACAGGCTCTATGGGAGAAAACCCAAAAGACCTGATCTGTAGGCATTTGATACAAATACCCCCCATGGCTGACTGCAGGCTATCAATATGACAACCTTGACTGTAGAATTGGAAAGAGAGGCTCAGTAGCACTCCATTTTATAGTATTTCTACCATATAGATACTCTAGTCATAACCTCAAGAACAAAATTAATAGTAACACTATTAATTAGGGAGTGATGAGGTTGGAATATGAATAGCCTTTGTAATGTAATTTTTAAAAAAATATAAATTTACATAATTTTCTTCATAATGGCTGTCTTTAACAATTGACTTACAGAATTTCTGAAAATGTAATAATAAGCCAGGACAAACTGGCTCTGACACCATTAGGAAAATAACTCAGCCAAAGTCATCCTCTATATCAGCAGATGTGCAACGCGCTGAAAAGAAGGGACTACTCAGATCTGCTTTTTCTAGGTTATTTAAACCAACTCAGTCTCACATTCAGTCAAACTCTGTTGGTGTGAAGGGCTAAGATGAAAGCATTCTTTCCAATGCGAAACTAAGCCGCATCGTTTCTACCTTTGTTTCCATCACGCAGCCCTCTCTTGCTTTCGTTACCAAATGCTCCCAGTGATCTTTGCCTTCTCACCCGATAGACTTGAGACCTCGTCAGAGCGCAGTGGTATGTGCATCTGTGTAAACAGTTTCGTAAATACAGATGAAAGAAATCCCACTGCAGGGTGGGCCATTAAACAGATGCACATTGTGCAGGGCTGAGAGGGAAAAAGAAGCCAGTTGTATTTTGTCCACTTCTGATGACTTCCCAGAATTCTTCGTACCTGAGTCTCTCACTCTCCGAACGCGTGCCAGAATTCTAGGTTGCAGAGTTGGCTCTTTGTGCAGAAAAGCTATCTCTATGGAAGGTGAGTCGTGACCAAGTACTGAGCCTGTTTTCAGGTGACCTAACTTGAAATGCTTTAGCCAAATCCATTTGAGTTTCTCTACTTGAAGTCAAATACCTGAGACTGAGAACAGCCGGTCCGGAACTACCAGAGGGAAGCTCAGGGTCTTTTCCCACTGCCCCCCATCGTGTTTTGAGGACAGTACCAGCTGGCCAATCCCAGGAAAATCTCTGAAGCCGTATGTTTCTGAGGAGGATTTCTCGGAGGGCTCGAGCCAACAAATGACAGTCCCTCAGTTATAAATGGCAACTTTTCTCTGGGAACAGATCCTTTCCCCAAATAGCCCCCTCCAGCCTGGGCACCTCGCCCCACTCTGGGCTGCCCCCTGCGTTCTTTGCATGGCTCATTCGGCTCTTCAGGTCAGCCCTTTGGCTCTTTTTTCTGAACCCGCTGCGAAGGAGCCTGGTCTCTTTTCTCACTCTTTCCCACCCGTTATAGACTGTTTTCCTTTATCCAAGAGTTCCTCACCATGTTGCCCTTACCTATTAACACTCTTCCAGAAGCTTCTTGAGTCACCTTCTCTTTATAGTAGGTCAGCTGCTCATAAGAATGCCATGTCAACGTAAGAAACATTCGAACCTATGAAGAATTTTTGTGAGTTTGAGCCAAACTGTTCACAATTGCCAGGAAGTGAAATCTCTGAGATCATGCTTGGAGAGTGGCAGTTTTACACCTTATTTTATACATTGCAATCAAAAGAGATGACGCAAGTGAGTTACGTGAAATCCACTGGTGATAGACTAGGGAGGTGGGAGGAAGCAAAGCAGAGGGGGAGAGTGGAATTGGATGAAAAGTCAAATGATAGACAATACATCTTTTACCTAGATGGGTACAGGATAGTTACGTCAACAGTGAACATGATAAAACAAAGATAATTTATGGTCTTGGCCCTGGTATATTGGTTGTGCCCTAAGGGGTCTGGAAAAGGAGAGTTACCCTGACATTCCCAAGGAATGTTATGATATATGCAAAAGACAATAGACAGGCTTAGTTAAGGTAAAGATTGACCTTTGTCAGGGAAGATACTGACTTATGATATGACTACCCACCATAAACTGCTTTTAGTTTAAAAAGCTTTATTTCCGGGCCACCCTTTAGGGCTCTGAGTTTGCCAGACCTCCATGCAGACCTTCCCTAAGCTAGTCAGTTAGCATGTGTCCCCTTTGCATCCCCAGGCACCACTAACTGGTAGCTAGCTCCCTATGAAGCATGTGTGTGAGAGAAGATGTGGTCCTCGGATTGTACCAACTGGAATCAGGTTCATTCCTAAAAACAAATGGCTTGATTCCTTACAAAGCTTTTAACACAAGTGTTATTAACTTCCTTTCAAGGCTTCCCGGGTGAGCTGGGTTCTTATTTTAACTTCAAGTTACAATTTTCTGATTCACTCCTTGACAATTCTTAATGATAATTTCTGTTTCTTTTTTTTTTTTTTTTTTTTTTGACTAATGAAATAAGCAAGGAAAGGGAAATGAGTGCATTGCCATTCAGCCTCATGGTTTTTGCAATATCGGGGTTTCTAAGTTTATTTTCTGTAGGTGTAGGTGGGATTCTGGTACTTACCAGGGTTCAGGCTTCTTAGAAATGCTAAAGCAACTGCTTTGTAACTCTTTAGCTTTTACCTTATTTTCATTTAACGTTACCAAAATTAAATGTTAACTTTCCAAATTAAAGCCTCTAAAATGCTTTTAGTGGAGTGAGGGGGAAGAAGGGAGTTATTTAATAGGCTTCTATTTGCTCATAGTAATGTTGGGTTGGTTATTTTTAAGCACTCCTGGGCATTTTTAGAGCACTTTTAAATCTTTAATTAATCCACATGTTTGTGGTGGGTCAATGATATTATGGATGAGATACACGGAACTGACCGAGCACAAGATTAGCCAATCATTATAGAGTTTACCAAGCAGGAAGGAGCAGAGACTCACTCTCAGCCTCCTTCTAAGACCTCCAAACTTCTTCAGGGTCTAACAGCACAACCAGTCCTCAACCTATGCAATGCACCACGCTATTTCCATCTTTGGAGCTCTGCTGTATATTGTATGCTTATCTTGATCAACTTGAGATTTCATTAGAAGTTATTAGAAGCCAATGTGTTGTGTTACTGTTTGATAGTAATGAGATGGTCTTTTAAAAATAAGTTTGGTTTAGTCTCTACATGGTCTAGTTTTATTTACCAGTAGATATAGTATTCTTTAGGACATAGTTGAAGATTTAAGAGCCCTGCCCCATTGAGAAGACAGTCATTCGTCTTTTGCTTCCTCAGTAACTGATGGAGGAGGAAGGAAAACCAGTAGGTAGCTTTTTATTTGGTTACTTTTATTTGTGGATTAGTTAGGTAACAGAATTAAAAGGTAGAGGATGTAGTTTGAGATCAGATTCTTTAAAATTTTCCTGTTTTTTCCCTAGTATATAATTATTTGAGGCCCTCTTAATATGAAAATCTGGTAAATGATCCAATTGATTTAGGATTGGGTATTTTTACTCTAAGGGTATGTATGTTCTCAAAGTAATAAACTGTTCTCCTAGGCCTACTCAGAGCACACCTTTAACGTATTGTATTGGACCAAAATGATGCTGATAGTGACTAATTAGAAGGGGAGCACCTGTCATATTAAGATTAAAAAGCACAGCGCCACTGACCCAGGAGGGAGAAATGAAGTAATTATTAAACATTTATGTCTTAGATCAGTTGGTATCATGTTCATTATACAGTTAAAAATTGTGCAGTATTTTAAAGAGTATTTCTTCTTATTGTTTTATTTGAAACATGCTCTCTGATTTCCCAGGTTTCGCCGCCAGCTTTCTGAACCCTGTAATTCCTTTCCTCCTTTGCCAACAATGCCAAGGGAAGGACGTCCTATGTACCAACGGCAGATGTCTGAGCCCAACATCCCCTTCCCACCTCAAGGCTTTAAGCAGGAGTACCACGACCCAGTGTATGAACACAACACCATGGTTGGTGGCGCGCCCAGCCAAAGCTTCCCCCCACCTCTGATGATTAAACAGGAACCCAGAGATTTTGCATATGATTCAGGTAGGCCCATGTTTTACGTTACATTTAAGACACATTTTCACTGGCTTGCTCCTTGGAGTAGTGTTGGCATCAGACTGGGCGGCTCCTGACTATTTCTGGGTGGGATCTTTCTGATTTTACCACTTCTTTGAATCTTTATATGTGAAGGATGGGGCAATCAAACCATTTTGTCATGAACTGATGGTTGAAATAGTGTCTAGATGTGAAACCAGTACAAAGAAGAGTACAATTTGTAAAATTAGACACATTCTCAGCCCAAGAGAGTAAGTAACCTTGTAATTCTTTTCTGGATTCTGGGCTTCTTTTCTGTTTGCTACTCAAGCACGATCTAGTTAACAGTGTTTACAGAGAGTAATGTTCTGCACTGGGTCACTTATTGCTTATAGCTTTTTGTTTGTTTTTTCCTTTATTGGTGGCAAGATTCCAAGGGCCCAGAATGAAAGATTCTTACATGCTAGGAGAGGAATACAGAAATACAGATTTCTGAGTTATTCATAGAGCTTAGCTTTAGTCTTCCTGAAGCAGAAAGACCCCACAAAGTAGTATATCAAGATAGAGAAAGGGTTTTCCTAAAAATAAGGAGCTTTTAAATCTTTTGCAGATGTTAACCGCTAAATTTGACCTTGAGACTTTAGAAAAATTACTTAACTCATTTGTGTGTAGTTTCTCCTCGAAATCAGGACATCTGCTTTTCAGACATCTCAGGGACTTTTTTAAAAAAAGTATAAAATAAAGGCCATTGCTTATATGAATTTGCAAGATATTTATTATTAACATTGAAACGTGGTCATTAGATGGTTGTGGACTTGGAAATGTTTGAAAACAAAATAATTTTCTTTTGTTAGGGTGCTAAATTATGGAAGTTCTTTATGAAGGAACGATTGCTTCTCTAGGAATAATTGCTGAGTTTTTCTCAGTTCTGTTCAAGGAAAGAACATTGTGTCTGAGTCTTGAGTTTCCAACTTGCATAAAACCACTTGCTTTGTTATAAACTACCCTAAAAGCTTGGCAAGAGGGAGCCCTATAACTGAGAATCTCCCCCTGGCCTCTGGCCACCCTTCCTCATTGAGCAAGAAACTCAAAAAGAAACTTAACAAGAGGAACTGCCCACTCAGAGGCCATGCCTCCATTTCCAGGCAGTGCACCAGCTACCCAAGACCCATGAATTCTCTGCCCATCAGCCCTCCCAGGCCTAGTTTTCTGAAGGCAGAGCACAGTGCTTCTGTGTGTACCCGTAAGTCTAAGGAGGTGGCCAAAAGGCAGCTGTTTGTAGGGGGATGAAGATGGAGCTTGGGTTAGCCCTTATGTTCACATGTGAGGCCCCATGGTATTTATTGCAAAATGTAGGCTTGAGGGATAGGAAGAGAAGCAAGAAATGGGGTGAGATGGGGGTCTGAAGACTGGAAGCTGGCTCCAAATCATCCTATCCTAGGGCTAATCTTAGACATTTTCCCAAGTTTCAGGTTAAACCTAGCTTTCCAGGTTGTAATGGTCGTATATTTTCAAGGAATGAGAGGAGATAAATACGCTTAATTACTTATCAGTTTATTTGGTTCAGTTATTTAAAAAAATTAAACATATGGTGGGAAGGCTTTTATTTGAATTCTTGCCCAGACCTTATAATTTGGAGAATATCCCAAAATGTACCATAATGTGTTCAGTTTAGAATCTTTCTTATTTGTCCATGCTTTACGTCCATAATTAAGAACTCTGCAATACAATGGACTTTATTACAGATAGGATTCATTTTTCTCTGTAAATTTCAAATCCTGTTAACTGATGTTATCTTTATTCCAAATGACATTTTAATTTGCTGCATAGTTTTTGAATTCACCATGGTTTCCAGAAATTTTACGTGGAAATCATATAAAATAGCTCAAATAAATGGTTCAAAAGCACTGTAGAGCATAACATTGAAAAGTTTCTTTGTGTGTTATAGATTGTGGTGTTGTTGTTTTTTTGTCTAATCCTAGCAAGGTTAACACTGAAACAATTTTATTGATTTTGTAGAGGTTATATATAGTATATGTAACATAGTGTTGAGAAGATGTGAACCAAACAAGGAAACAATTTAAATAATCCAAAGAGGGCAAAAATAGGAGCTGGTGCTATAAGATTTAATTGCATTACTTATGGGCCATACATGATATGAACTTCAGAGTTAGTCACTGTCTGACTCTCAAAGCACAGATTTAGTCACTTATAATCTAAAAAGCATAGTCCATGCCTTAGCTCAGATTGTTATACTAAATAAAATACCATCAATTGGGAAGTTTAAACAACAGACATCTATTTCTCACAGTTCTGCAGGCTGGGAAGTGCAAGGTCAAGATGCCAGCAGATTTGGTTCCTGGTGAGGGCCCTCTTCCTGGCTTGCAGATGGCTGCTTTCCCACTGTGTCCTCACATGGCGAAGAGAGACAGTGAGTGAGCTCTGGTCTCTCTTCCTCTTCTCGTGAGAACACCAGTCCCACCATGGGCACCTACCTGAAGAGCTAATGTAACTAATGACCTTCCATTGGCCACACCTCAAAATACTACCCATGAGGCACTATGTCTTTTGCAATGGATTGTGGAGGACACAATGATTCAGTCCATAACAGTATCCTATTTTAAAGATACCTAGGGTATCTCTTGTAAGTAGACCATACACCTTGTAAAGTACAGGTAAAATATCTGTTTAATATTTGAGAAGCAGTTAATTTATGTTACTTTCTCCCCCCTAAGTTACATTTCCAATTGCTAAACTACACCACCTTTGAATTCTAATTGCAACATTGCCAATAGGATACAGTGTTTGGCTTGAAGCCTTGACTAGCAAGGGTTTATCTTCTGGATATGCTCTAAAAAGAACTGTAGCAGCAGTGTAACCGGAGCCGATGAAAAATTAATCAGTGGGAATCAAAGTATTCCACTGGCTATGGAATTGCTGAAAGTAAGTTGACACATCTGTATATTTCATACATTACAGTCAATAAGTATGATGTCCAGATATTTGTTTTGTTGTCAGTAGTTCTTCCGTCCTTGCAGAGAACACATTAAATGACCTTTATAGGAAATCTAACGTATTTATCTCTGAACCATTGATTTCTTGGTCCACTTACTAATGGTGAACTCATACACATTAGAAAATATCTTATGTGATTTACAAACAATGTAAAAAATGTTTCATAGTCAATTTACTCAGGGTCTGTGATCAAAGGATATCTTTTCAGAAGGCCTCTAGAACTCTTTATTGCTTAATTCAAAATAATGTAAATGTTGTGAATATAAAGTAAGCTTTACAAGTGAAAAGGCTGCATGATTATACTTCTAATAAAGCCTGACATTAATTATGACATGGGAAATGGAAGGTCTATTAGTTATAATTGTAATTACAGGAGTGCAATTTCAACGGCAGAGTATTTAAGCTAAAAAAATGCACAATAGTAGAGTAGAAATTTTTATTCAGGAGAAAAGAGCAAAGCTTGGAGCAGAAGACAAACTGAGGGGATAAGCAATTGATATTTAGGGCCAATTTGGTGAACCAGTACAATGTGATCATGATTATATTATATTAAATTCTAAATAGTCCGATTACATCTATTGTTGTTTTCCTTCTCTTAATCTCTATTTGAATGGTGCTGCACAAAGCAATATACAAGCTTATGGTTGGTTGGTTGGTTGCTTTTTTCTGAATTGTACATGATTTTCTCTTTCTTCCTCTATGGCCAAATAGTGGAATATACACTGAGTGCCTCATTTGGCGTGGCTTATGCAGTACCCATTTTCATAGAATCAGAGTTATTTTCCCATTTTCATGCTTATCTATGAGGCTTTGCTGGTTCGAATACTCACTGAAACAGATATTTTAGATATTTCATCACAAAATTTTGTTAGAGTTGTTTTCGTTGATTGTTTGGCATTTTGTTTCATTTCTTATTCTGTTATTAGCCTAGGGTAGTACTTTTAAGGGGTGATAGGCAGATGAAACTAAAGTTTCATGATGGGGTGGCATCTTTCTAACTGATTAGAGTTATAACATAAGAGCTGGGGTTGAAGACAAGGAAGGAGAACTTTCAGGGACATGAAGAAGTTGGCTGAAATGAGAAGGTACAGGAAAGGACGTAGCTTGAGCTCTAGGGGAGGAGGATAAAGTGGAGGGTGTGGGAAAAAAAGTTGACATATGTTTCCAGAAGAAAATGTTTTTTTGTATTTTTTTAAAGTGTGCTTTCTGAGCCAGTCCTGCTGGTACTGATGAGGTCTTCTTTCAATTTGAAGGCCTGTAACATTTATGTGATGGCAAATGTTGTCAGCACGATTTTAGACTGGGAAATTGACACAAGTAGCTGTTTCATAGAATTATAAATATTTACACTCAAGAGCTCTTGGAGATCACCTCATTCAGATTCCTTCGCCACGTCCCAGTTGAACCTGTCATCTGTCCAAGGCTCATCCGAGGTGACTGGTCAGTTACACAGATGATTTCTGAAGCAGCCAAAATTAGAACCAAGGTTTTCTTCTTCTTAGTTCAGTGCACGTTCAACAGTGTATCTTTCTAGGTAATTGTGCAAAATAAACACTTTAATCCATAATTAGCTACATACATCATTGATCCTTTTCTCTAATTTTTGGACTAAATACGTTTCTATGAGGTTTAAAAGCTCTACATTATTCAGGGAAATACAAGTGTTTGTATTATTACCAGAGCTATGCTTTTTCTAATCTGGAGGTGTATATTTCACATTAGTAGTCCTCAAATTTATCCTGTTAGGTGTTCACTGATGTGAGATAAGAAAATAGAGGACCTCAGGTGATATTTAGGCTTAGAATACATTCTATTTCGTTTTTTTATAAATCTGCACAAGAGGTGAGATTGTTAAGGAAGTGACTTTTCCCAATAGTTCTTCTGGAAAAGTCTGAATTAATAATTGGAAGGAAAAGTGGCAAATTAATGGCATCCAGCTCTAAAATTCCGTGATGAAATGAGCTTTGAGTTTGTCTGAGCCTTCTATGGGACTTCAGTCTTTAAGTTTGATGGCTTAAAATTTAAACTAGAGCAGTCATTTTCAAACATGTGTCAGCAAATCCATTTTTTTTTTCACCAGAAAGCTTAAGAGGGACTGCAGTATATAAAAGAAAAGGAAGGAATTTTTACACTTGGAAGAATAAGATGTGCCTTTCCTATCCTCCATTTTTAAATTAATGTATTCTTCACTACTGTATTTGGTACTCACATAGGCCCAAGCTGGCCCTTTAGTCAGGAGAGTTACATAGTCATGGCTTTCTAGAATGGCAAGAGGGGAACTTTTTGTAAATGCCACTCTGTGTTTTGCTGTGTTGGTGGGTACTCAACTTAGGCATATAGTGGGGAGAGCCTGGAAGTAATTTCTAATGTTGCTTCTAGTAAGCATTGCCTGGGATTCTCCTTATAGGGTTTATAATATGGTTTTAAAGTGAAAGTTTTAGGATGTGATCAGTGGATGACAGATCAGGAAGAACATGATTATTCACATAGGAATTAGCCACACAGGAATATGAATAAGCAGTGCTTTATGTGTTTGGGGATGATTTATTAGGGTCTCATGCAGCTGACTCAGCTTGCACAAAATTAAAACATACAACAAAATTCAGAAGGCTGAAATCACCCAGTAGTTAATCTCTAAACGATTATGATAGTTAGTTACTATTACTATGTAATAGCTCAGAAATTCTGTCATCGGGGTATATTATGTTTAAAAATGATTTCTACTTATTAATTTATGAAGAGATATATTGTAGGTAAATTATATATTTTTTCTAATATATTTTCTTACATCCTTTCTGAACAATTGAGTTATACGTGCATAATCAACCAAAAATATTGTTCAAGAAGCACAAGGAATGCAGTGATTACAAAAGGCAACTGTTAAAAAATGCTAATTAAACCCAGATGGAACAAAGGGAGTAGAAGGAGAGGCTACTGATATTTATTTTGAATGTGAGGTCTATAATAACTAACAGCTTATACACTTCAAAATGGAAGGCCCCAATAATTGATCATTATAATTTTAAAAATATGAAATATTATATTTGAAAACATTCTGCCTTATCATTTTTTACTACCTGTCTTCAAACCGCCTTACAAAAGGAACCCCTAAAAGAATACTGAAGTTTTTCTTAAGCCTTGAGAAAAGAATGGCATTTGGGAATCAGTAATCCAATATATGTTCACTCTTCAGTGGTCTTGCTCAGTTCCATATCGTCTCTGGATACTAGAGTCTTGGATTCCTTACCATCTCCCCACCTGGCTGGGCCAAACGTTTTAATTTTGAACAAAAGCAAAATATGATGGTAACTTTATGCTCTGCCATTTTATTTACCAGATATTAGAAATTGGAAGAAAAGTTTAAATTGCCATAACACCATTGTAGACAGTCCTTCACAGGTTTAAAACCAAAAACCCAGACATTTATCATGTTTCTCTTCATTCCTTTTGCTGTGGGCATGGTAAAGATCCCATGAGAAACAGTGTAGACAGAGATATACACTGGGGTATTTACTGCATCTGTTTTCCCATAAGGCTTCAGGTCACTGGAAGAGAAGTGTTTTCTTTCCTCTGTAGTCAAGGATCAAGTTACAGATGGCTGATAACACTTATTATATCACTCTCCACAAATCATTCTCATAATTGCTCAGAAATAGCATTTTTCCCTCCTCAAAACTCTAGATATTAGTAATTTCTAAGACAGTGATGGTTATGTTTCCGAGAACTGTGGCTCTTTGTGCCTGGTATATAGCATTCCCAAGTGCTGAGCCCTGGCCCCATTTCATGAAATTACTAAGCGTCATTTTCTTATGGACACATTTTCTCCTGAAACATGGCAGCTCATTTTTCTCTCTTCTAACTTTACAACTGTTGCTTCAAGAAAGCCAAGTGGAAGATCACTTGGGAATTTAAAGGAATTGATCCTTCAGAAAATGTTAACATCTTATCTATTTCTCTAACATCTAAAGATAATTTTCTTTTACTCAGCCAGTGATTTGTGGACTAGCAGATCACTTAATCTCTGATTTTTAGGTGCTTCAATTGTAAAAAGTGATAGTGATGTCTTTCTAATTGACTTTATTATGGTAATAGAGGCCATGGATTGGCCTTACAATTTAACTTTTGTTTTTTTATTGCTTAGCCTATCTCAGACGGGTTTTCCTTATTCTTTTTTTGAGTTAAAATAGCAAATATCCCCAAACAGTACTCTGGTCTACTATATCAGTTTTTTTCTAAGAAATACTTAAATATGCTCTAAATCTACAGTTACAGTAAGTGGCATTGGCTAGTGATTTGATTTGAGAATTGAGACTACGGTCTGGATTTACTCTTTATGCATTAACACAGGTCAAATGGACAGGGACTGCATTTAAGTCAGTAATGGAAGGCTGAGGGCTGTCTTAAACCAATCACATCAGTTTTACCCATGACGGATTGATCCCTAGGGGCAGAGCCCTGTAAGCATTTCTCTTACATGAATGGACTCTATAGAGCCTGGAGTTTCATTCATAAAATGGAGACTGAAAGGAAACACACACTCACTCACTCTCTTTCTCTGGAATGTTCATTTATACAGAGCTGAAGGGTGTAGTGTTCCATCAGCTGCTGCTTTTGCCAGTTGACTGGAAGTAATGATTAATGCTCATTGGCCCTGCCTGCATGTAACCCGACACTATTTATGGCCTTGCAGGGTTCCTAATGTATAGTGAATGAGAAGACAACATTCTCAAATCAGAAACATAAACAGGAACTGGTGGGTCTGAATTCCATTCAAATATGTCATTTCAGCCGCCCAGTGTTTGTCTAACTTGGATTTTACAGGCAGGAAAGGGGGAAGGGGGAGCTAATCTGCTTGTGAGTTGTACTGGCTTGAAAAAAAGGGAATTAGAAGGGGGAAGGGAGTGTACTTTATAGTGTGAGAATTTTAGTTTCTTTTTAAAGAAAACGACTCGGATGCTTAAGCCCAGAACTGTTTATTGCTCATGGATCAAATGAGCATACAACTGTTTTTATATGTGCAAGTAAGATTTGAAATAAAATAAAACAGTTTAAGGGTGCATATTTGGATCTTTTCCTCCGTGTGTGTGTGTGTGTGTGTGTGTGTGTGTGTGTGTGTGTGTGTGTTTTGAATGTGAACAGGAGTGGAGAGATAAATATTATTTATTGGATATATTTCAGATTTAGAAAATTGTTACAGAATTTTCTACACTTAAACTATTTCTCTACTTGAGTTAACTACTTAATAGTTTAGAGAAAAAGGGAGACTTTATTTAATAACATACTTTAACCTTACATATGAAAAACTTAAACCTTTTTCAAGAAATTTTTGTTAATTAGATGATATTGTTTTTATCATGTGTTGTTTGAGTGTATGTGAATTTTCCAGTTAAATGTTTCTAATTCTGGAATATATATATATATATATATATATATATATATATATATATATCACACATGTGAAAAACAAACAAAACAAAACTGAAAGACTGACAAGCATGTATTATTGTGATTTATTTACTATTCTCATTCTCTCAAATTTGGGAAAGTATCTCTGAATGCTCCATTCAGCGGGCCGGCACCATTATCTGCCTTATCCACATGTTTTTGTTATTCTTAGCATTAAAAAATAAAACCACCCACTTTGAATGACACTGGCAATATTATACTGGGCAATAACAGACTGGGCCTGCCGTCTGTTTACTGGGTCATAGTGGGCATGTTTTGTTACCTCTTTTGTCCTCAGTGTCCTTATTTATGAAAAGGACCAAGTACTTCTCCTACTTTTCTGTTTCTGTAAGGATTAACTATGACTTAAATATGATTAAATATGTTTGTAAAGTTACTAATATAGTCTTAGGGATAGAGGCAATAATAAAGGATTTCTGTTATGATTTATTTCAATTTCTAGAGATATCCTCAGACTGCTAGTCCTTAAATAAGATGCCATTCTTACGTCTAATATTTACAAACACGTTTGGGGGTGGGGGACTAAAGGAGATAAGGCAAAATGAGAGACATATTCTTAAAGTAAGAACAATCATTGTGCAAGGCAAACAAGATCTTGTACTACTACTGAACTTCTTGCTGGTATTATTCATGTAGGAAGCAAGTAGAATATTGTGATGATCCAAGGAGAGATGAGAGTGAGAAGACAGAGCAATCCATGATATAGTTGTTTCAAATCATGTAGATTCTAGAAGGTGAACAATTTAGTATTAAAGCTCAACATTAAAACTTCCTTCTCTTTAATTTTTTTTGTGGCCTATTTTGGCAGCTCATGGCATCTTTCCTCATATTTTATTTGAAAATCATGTTAATTCTCAGAGTACACCACTATCTAATAAATAGTCAGCATAACGGTTGTGCTTATGTTTCCTACCACTTCAACTTTATTTTTAACTCTAACTTAATAAAACCTTCACAAGCATGTCGAACTTGTAAAACTGTGAGCCTATTAGATCATATAAACTAATCTTACTTGAATCTGGTCATTATTTGGATAGGAACCCAGATTCTTACAAAAACTTGCGGTTTTGTAAATAAAATTCTACACTTATTTCACGTTAGGTAGTCTTGAAGTTTTAAAAGCATCTGAATTGCAGATGCATTCCTTTTTCTTTTTTTAGATTTTGCAAAAGCTATGCTAGGCATACACAGACTATTGTAGTTCTCTCTCTGTCCTCTGGGCTATCAATGGTAGAGGCAGTACATGTGAGCTGTGGTGGAAGTGATATCTCTCCAGATTTTACATATCTATATTCACAGTTTACTGAAAATCCTAATGAGAACCATCTCATCGAAGTGTGAATAAGGTAATACTATAGTCATCACTCTCTGGAGATTTCAGCCCACTCCAACCTTTTGGCTTCTGCCCGTGAGATAAACTATTATATTCACTTAATGCATTTGTGACTGACAACACATAGGCCCCATAAAATTTGACTTTTTTGGTGTCACACTTGTTTTATTTCTCAAGCAAATCCAGACATATAATACTGGGCCTTATTTGTAGGATTATTTCCTTTTAGTTGGATTTTTATAATAGAGGGATCATATGGTATAGAAAATTACCTCCCATTAGCATCCTTTTCAGGAAACATTATAAAATAAAGTCCTCTCGATTAGCTACATGAAATTTACTCCCGTGGCAAGTAGAAATGCAGAGTAAAAGGATGCTTGCTATACCAGAATGTCCATGAATGCGTTTCATTGAAACTTATCTCCATAAAGCTCATGCTATTTATGTACTCTAGAAAACCTTTGGATTTTGAATAGTAAGCTGTGAGATTACCAGGAAATGAGAAAAACAAAACTGTGAAGTATAAAGTTTAACAAATAAGACTTTGGCACATTATGCCATAATGCCCATCTTGAATGAGATTGGTGTCATTAATTAGCTCTAGATGCAACTTAATATTTCTTTAGATAATAGATATGTTTTTGAAAAACTTGTTAAAGCTCCTATATATACATCAAAATACATACATGCACATACATTCTTTTTTCACCAAGTACCCGATAATTTAGGTATATGTCAACACACACATTTTGCCTCTGGGCATTTAATGTGCGAAGTTTTCCTCCACCACCAATGTACAAAACACAAGTTTAGGTATTGCTTTTGTCACCTCAAAGAGTTAGTCAAGTGTATACTCCCTCTATCGTTGCTTTTCACACACATATGAAAGCAAAATCTCATTAAAATACGTTACACTGCCGAAACCGGTTTGGCTCAGTGGATAGAGCGTCAGCCTGCGGACTGAAGGGTCCCAGGTTCGATTCCAGTCAAGGGCATGTACCTTCGTTGCGGGCACATCCCCAGTAGGAGATGTGCAGGAGGCAGCTGATCGATGTTTCTCTCTCATCGATGTTTCTAACTCTCTATCTCTCTCCCTTCCTCTCTGTAAAAAATCAACAAAATGTATTTAAAAATAAAATAAAATAAAATAAAATACGTTACACTTATTCCTGGTTTGCTGGGGTTTCTCATTCACTTTCACAGACTTACTCTTTTTTTAAAAAAAAAATTATTTATTTATTTATTTATTTACTTACTTACTTATTTAAAATTTTATTTTTCAGTTACAGTTTACAACAGATTTACTCTTAAGTTATCACACCGATTATTGCTACAAGAATGTAAGCAGAAATATCAAATGAAAGAGGTGTTTTCCCCCCTTGTTCTGAGTTTACAATCTGGAGTATTTCCAGGTTTCTATAATAAGAAATTTCAACAGATTACAGGCATATCTCAGGTGGCTATGACAAATATTTTCTCTCTGATCTGGCCTGATTTGCTCCTAGAAACTTTAAGCAAACCATGCCCTGAAGGGAATCCTTCATTCTGAACTACTGGACAGCAAATAAGCGAATCAGAACAGCACCTAAGAATAATACATGTGCAAACTCAAAACTACACATTGTGGTCAAACACTTGGGGCAGCGTCCCAAAGCAGTATATGGTTCACAAAACAGCCTTACAATGCAGGTCAAGAGACAGAGAAAACAACTTTTTTGTTTCATACCTGCACATCTTAATTTAAAGAGAATTTTAACAAAGTCACTGCAGATGAAGAATAATCAAAACGGGCCATTTGGAGTGTTAGTTTACTATTCTTCTTGATTTCCCCTCCACTGACGAGTACATTCAAATGACAGCAGTGTTTTTCTGCTTTGAATGTTTGCAGCATGTTAGATCAGCTTTCATCACCATGAACTCATCAGTGACAAATTACAGGCAATTTAGTTTCTGCAAGCTGATTTGGCCCAGTACTAATGCCATGTTGTAGAGCTCTTTGATACATAAGTTTCTAAGTAATAAAAAAATCCTTTGTCTTAAGTTAAATTTGCATAATTCAGTTTACATATTGAATTGAAAACTTTAAAACCAAAGTTATTTAGTACCCGATATCAAGAGGTATTAGTGTAAAAAGAAGTTCAAACGAGGTTCCTCCAAATAGTTTTCAAATGTATTGGGAATTCTCACCTAAACCTTATAAATAATCAATTTATAGTGAATTTGTAATCAATATATTTTAAATATCATAGGTTACTAGATAGATTTGTGAAGACTATTACAGAATAAGTACAGTAATAAGCAACAAACCAACTATTTCAATAGATATATGATTTAAGCATAGCAAATTAAGATATAAACTGTTTTGATACATAATTCTAGTTTCAGGTACTGTAGTTCACTCAGTTTACATACTTGTGAAGTTCACTTAAAAATCGATTATTTTATTAGTAATAAGTACTATATATTGAATCGTCACCTTTTGCAGATATTGGGTGAAATGTTGCCTCAAACTTACCCCATATGATCTTCCCAACAACCCTTTGGTGATATCACTATTATTCCCATTTTACAGATGTAGAGGTTGAGAGTTAGACATATTAAAGGACTAATAAAATGTCATACTACCCTGAAATGTCAGAACTAAGATTCAAAACCAGTTTTATTAGATGACAAGGTACATGTTTGTAATCACTGTGCTGTACTAATCTTAAAAGTATAATCCATGGACAAGGACAGTGTAAAAATGCTGCCATCTTAACATTTGTACATAGCTTAAACGACAGCTCATTATTATTGCTGAATTTTGTAACTTTTATTTCATAGAAAAACACAAGTGAATGTATATGCAATGCCTCTCTTCCCTGCCACGAAACATTTGCCTTTGAAGTCACCGCTTAGCTAGTTGAGATCTTAGATGAGCATTTAGCAGAAGTTAAAATGTAATGCCAAACTTCATTGGCTGGATTTTTTATTAGATAAGGTAGAAATGAAAGCAGCAGGCAATTTAATTAGCAGTAATTTTTCTGGGCAAGTCATTACTTTGATGAACTTCAGAGCAATGTTTATGGCTCCTAATTAACCATGTTAGTCATTTGATTGAATAATCACTTTGGAAATGTTTCTACAATTTGATTAGAGTCTGACCTACTCTGACAGTCATAAATTAACTGATATCACTTTAGGATAACATGACTTTAGTTACTTTAGGGGAATAAACTCCTCTTAGCTTTTTCAGGCTTCCCTGGACCATATAAAGAACACCGATTTTAAAGATAGATTGGATTTAAACAGTGCTAGCCAAGTGTCTGAATTTTAAGAGCTAGATGCTAATTTTATTCACTCTAGGGTATAATAAATAGTATTAAGGACTGACAAAAACACAATTATATTCTCATATGAAATTTTTTTTCTAAATTGCCATTCAGTGCTGTTTTCTTTCCCCCTTAGAAATTACATCACAAGTTGGGTCTTTTGAAATGTAACAGAGGGCCTGGCATTACCTTTATTATGTCATTAATTTATTACATTTTAAATAAGAGTACTTTAAATATCAAAGATTAATAAATATTACAGAATAATAACAACAGAATCAAGAAAGAAGCATGGAATAGATGCCCAACCTCAGAGGAAAGGCAGGGAGGAGGGAGTAAGAGATCAACCAAAGGACTTGTATGCATACATATGAGCATAACCCATGGACACAGACAGTAGAGGGGTGAGGGCATGTGCTGGGGAGTGGGAACAGGTCAATGGGCGAAAAAGAAGACATATGTAATACTTTAAACAATAAAGAATTTTTTTAAAAAATGAAAGCAGCCAATTCAGTAGATACATGAGTATTATGAAATTTTCTATCAAATACTATCTTTGATGTTAAGTGTCTAGTTTCAAGGATTATACTTATTTTGTATTATTTTAGAGCACTTCAATAAGATGTTCCTTCAACTTTGAATAGTAGTTTTCTTAGAAATGCTTGTGTTTTTCCTCTCTCACTCTTTTTTCCTCTGCTGGGGAGGAAAGCTTGCATTTAGTCACGCACTTATATGTAATAGAGTTTGCCTATATGTTTTCCTCTCGCTGCCTCCAGAGCCAGCCAGCTGTTTTAAGCAGCCACACTCCAGCTGGGCAGCGTCAGTAAAAGTATTTTGTGGCTGGGTGTCAACATTGGTAGGACAAAATGCTTGCCTCCAAGCAGCTGCTGAGTTGACGGCAGAGTCTCTAACACCATCCCCTCCAGGCCCAGCTGCTTGGAGGGACTTTATACCTGGCAATAAATCAAAATAACGCTAAAAATTACTAGTATGTTCAGGCTCCATTGGTTAAAAAGTTGGAATAAAATGTATTGCTGAATTTGGCAACCCAAAAGATCAACTACATCGCCACCCTGTTATAAATCCAATAGCATGGAACAAGGTTAACTCTCTTTTGTAGGATCAGAATTGTCTACCATGTAATACTTTATATAAAGAAGGCATGGTGTAATAAGATGTTTGATGAGGACTTTCTTGCTGTTTTCAACTTGTAAGCTATTGACTCCTACATACTTATATATGTTACTAGAGGCCCAGTGCACGAAATTCATGCAAGGGGCTCAGCCTCCGACCGCCATGCGGCTGCCTCTGCCTCGGCCCCCGCCACCACGACTTCGGAAGGCTGTCCAGTCTAGTTAGCATATTACACTTTTATAATTATAGATTGCTATGATGGGTTGCCATTAAAATATATTTTACCGAGACCATATACAATAAACCTTTTTTCTGTGGAAAAAAAAAATCCTCATATTTTGGTTGCCATTCATCACTACAACGATTTAAAAATAAATCAGATAGACTTTAAAAATGGAACATTCCAGGCCAATGATGACATTTGGGCCACCGAGTGCTACTTATTTATCACATGAAAGTCTATAGATGGATCATTAAAAGGAGACGTGGTCCTTAGATTCCAATTCATTTAAATGTTCTTTATTACTTGTTAGGTGATGGGCCTACTGCAAGTGGTAGAAAAGAGGACATATTATTATATTAAATAGCACACTTGCGTGCATTTTCTAAATTTACTTTTGTATATGTTGTTTCAAAATACTTTAGTAATGCATACAGAAGATAGAATTAATTTAATCACTTATATTTATACCTTCTTATAATATATATATATATATATATATATATATATATATATATATATATACATATATATATATATTGCAGCATTGGGCTCAGGTTTGTGGGAACTAAAACTTAAAAAATTTGGTGAATCTTCTTAAAGGAAAAGAAAATGAAACTGCATAGACAAACATTAGGTTCAGGGCTCAGAAGACATTTGAAAGTACAGGGTTCTACAGTTTAAACTTCACTGGTTTCACCTGAATCCCCCTCTGGTTATGAAAGTGAACTTCTATATTCAGAATCAGAGAACTTGGGACTGTAATAGAGTTTAGATAACATCTGACCCAACCCTTTATTTTATAGAAATACAAGCACAAAATGGTGTGTCTAAAGTATGTAGCTTAATTAGTAGTAAATGAAGGACTTGGAATTTTAATCTGTCTCATAATCCACATTTCTTTCCTTTTCTCCCTGTCTAAGCTACTTAACATATTAAATACGCAGTATGATTCAAGTTTAACCACTAACCAAGTTTGGTGATGAGTTAACTTGGTCGCATAGTAAAGGCTTCACTCTTTGGGTAATAATAGTGTTTGCTATGAAATTTTTGGATGTCTGTTTTATAGCCTAATTAGTCTTGAATATGACCTGTGCGCTTAACAAAATGAAAAGCCAGTCATGCTTTTATCTGGGGAGAAAAAATAGCAGTTACCTTAAAGGGATGGAGTAACTTTAGGAGATGTAGCAATTTCATCTTGTCATAGGAAGTTCTATCCAGTGTTCATGAAATAAGCTATGAATTAGTTTTTGTTGATTTTTGCTGTGACTGCCATGGGATATATACATTTATTCCATAAAGAGCCTGACGCTTATTTTAATTCACAGCACTGATTCAGGGACACCATCACATTCATGTGGGGACTTGCAGGTAGAGCCAGTCTTTAGCAAGATTAATGTGGATAAAACTCGGAATTCCCATATGTGTTCAAGGGAATTGGTTCAACATGCTTCTCCCATTTCTTGTGTGTGGCCGCCTGAAATGTTAACTGTGCTGACAAGCTCCCCTCATGGAGACTCGTGTCCATTCCTGTTACTTTCTTATCTGCACTGTGTCCACTGATAACAGCAGGTTTCAACTCCAGACTGCTCCCTGATGGATGTTGTTTCCTCTTTCAGAAGTGCCTAGCTGCCACTCCATTTATATGAGGCAAGAAGGCTTCCTGGCTCATCCCAGCAGAACAGAAGTTAAGTTTTCCATTTACTGAAATTCCTGGCAAATACCTGTCACAATCATCAGACATCCCAAGGATGCAGTCACTTAATTAATGACGATGTTTTACGGGGAAAATAACTGATGTTCCCTAAACCATTACTTTTCAACTTTATCTTTTTAAAGTAAAAGAATGATTTTTCAGGTCATGCTATCCTGCATTTGGTTGTTAACATGAGTCATGTGCACATAAGCAGCTAGAACGTGGATTTCTGTGTTCTTTTTTTGCCAACAACCACATCCTTTTTAAACAGAACATGTGCTTTATAGATTACCCCGCCTTGCTGCTCTCTACTGAAATGTATCTTCGAGGAATTTTCAGTTTTGCTTTACAGACCTAAGTTAATCTCTTAAAAATAAAACACGGTATTTACTTTTAAAAATCTGGGATTTTACATTTTTGGACAAGTTATTAAGAATAGAAATTCGCATAAGAGGACTAGAGGTGGAGTTTTTATTGTGGATATGTTTATGGTAACCATGTGGAAAAGCGTTGATCTAAAGGACTTTGATATTAAAAGAAAGAATAAAAATGATTTTATCTGGATATCATTCACATTAAAATATTTATGTCACATGGTTCTTGATGTGACAGTATATGTATTTTCAGTGACATGATGCAGGTGTATCCTGCTAGGTTTGGTCTAATATTGGTTGTTTAATATAAATTATATTAGTAGAAGTAAATTCCTGTGTTTAGGAGATAGTTTAATGAGCTAGTATGTCCAAAATATTTGAGAACAAAAGTCCGCACAAATGCAATGAAATTATTGTTGCTACTGTTGTTAATCTTATGTATCCACAATAGAGACTAATACATTTTGGAAATAAAACCATGACTATGTGAAATCTCTTCCTGGTGATTAAATATAACAATTAAATAAAGGTCCACAGTTAAGACTATTTGGAGGACAAAATGATTGTGAAAAGCTGTCACTTGAGTTTGCACTGTGTGTGTGTGTGTGTGTGTGTGTGTGTGTGTGTGGCCTTACAGCAAAAAAGGAAAGTTTAAAAATTTTTATTTAACTACCTTGGCTATTAAAGATGAAAACATGAAGAGACTGGCCTAGATATTTCTCCACGGAAGGAAATATCTAGGCTAGACTCTCGGACTAGTTCATTAGGGCAGTAATGCAAAGCAAATATCAGTAACTTATTTTGATTTCCCTGTTGTCTCATTGAGTAACAAAATTCGGAAGAAAATGGGAAAGGAGATGATGGGTTATAAACCAGGGGTGGGCAAACTTTTTGACTCGAGGGCCACAATGGGTTCTTAAACTGGACCGGAGGGCCGGAACAAAAGCATGGAAGGAGTGTTTGTGTGAACTAATATAAATTCAAAGTAAACATCATTACATAAAAGGGTACGGTCTTTTTTTTTTTTTTAGTTTTATTCATTTCAAACCGGCCGGATCCGGCCCGCAGGCCGTAGTTTGCCCATGGCTGTTATAAACCCTAGGTTCCCTAGTGTTTATGGGAACGCTATGCTTGGTTAGTAATAACATCAATAGCTAATTCTCATATATCACCGTGTGTTAAACACTAGTCTAAACTTGTATATTTTAAAACATTTAATCTTCCCAAAATACCTAAAAGATAGATGGTTTCTTGTTCTCATTTTATAGATGAGGAAACTAAGGCCCGTGGCTTAAATAATGTGCCCAAGGTCACAGAGCTGAAAAATGGCAGTTATGTCCTACCTCAGTTACTGTGTTCATGGTTCTATTTTAAATTGTTTGTGAGCTTCATTTCTATCATGATTAAATGTGTCTCATTTTCTCCCACAGGCTGTATGTTTGAAAAGGGCCCCAGGCAGTTTTATGATGACACCTGTGTTGTCCCTGAGAAATTCGATGGTAGGTTTCTCATTGTGCTTCAAGTTTTGCTTTTTGTAGTGGGAGTCTAGAGATCACTCTAGCTTCTCTTGAAAACAGTCAACATCCCTATGTAAACATTTCTGAACGCGTCATTTATGATGCACTCAATTCTTGCTAAACTTTTACCTTTTATAAATTCTCTTTCCTGTCTCCATTAAGAGGCTTTTTTTCTTTTGTCCCATAAGAGATCTCATTCTTAGAGCTATAGCCAGAGTGCCTTTCTTGCTAAGCTCTGCGTAGAGTAAGAGGGGCTTTCCATTGCCCTGCTGAGCTCATGCAGCTTGTTGTTGGAGATTTATTGAAAGCTGATCCCGTAATTAACAAAGCAGAACAGAAAGCATGCTACTGTGGATGCACAGATGACTAATGCGGCCTCTTTCCTTTTATTGTTCATGAAAAGATGCATTATGGAACATGGGACCAGCATAGCTGCCCATTTGGTTAGTGATTGCTAGTCCTTCCTTTTTGGTGTTTTTTTTTTTTTTTTTCTGGGAAGATGTTCATTACTAGTGGCATTACTTTGTAATTGCTTGAAAAGGAGTTGGAAAAGCATTGCCTTTTTAACATCATTCATTGCTGCCGGGAGAAGGTTCCAGGTGTTAGAAAGGAGTGCCAGTTAGATAGAATCTTCTTTTCTTGACAAGGGTGGCAGAAGTCAGCATCTAGAGCAGTGGTTCTCAACCTTGGCTGCACATTAGAATCACCTGGGAATCTTTTTAAAATCCTGATTTCTGGGCCTCATCCTCCGGAAATTCTGTTTCTTTGTCATGGGGTGGGGCCACAACATTAGTAACAAAGAAACAGAATTTCTGGAGGATGAGGCCCAGAAATCAGGAGTTTAAAAAGATTCCCAGGTGATTCTAATGTGCAGCCAAGGCTGAGAACCACTGCTCCAGAGGCAGCTTGGGTAAAAATTGAACACTTAATTGACTTAGTGGTTCTTCAGAGTGGTCTCCATGTTTCCTGCTTGGATTGTTTAACAGGAAACGAGCAGGGGCCCTCTGATTAGCTGATTGCACAAACTTTGGGGATCGTGGCCATAATGACTTGGTAGCTCTCAGAAGTTTTTAATTGTCATTATTTAAACAGCAAAGTCATGCTCAGATTGCTTCTCAATCTCTAATTAGTTGCCTGTAGACTCCTCTGTTCTCAAGGTTTCTGCTACTCTTACGCCTCTCAGAAGGGATGGGATGCCAAGTCTTGAGAAGGTCTGTTTCCTTTGCCTTCCTTTAAATTGTTAAGTTCATGCAAGGTCACAGGGTTAAAACTCTAATGGGGTCACTTTTTTGACTTTATTTTACAATAGATGTTTGTTTAAAGCATTGAGTCTCAGAGGCATGATCTGTGTTATTTTTAACCATTTAGTAGAGCATCACCATTCTTAAAATACAACTTTTTCCCCTGAGAGTCCTTTACTTCTTGGAATGACCTTTACAGTTTTGTTCAGTATTAGCAAGCTTAACATTTTAAGAAATATTGGTAGTCAGTGTGGGCATATAAGGAAGAAAAATAGCTCAAAACTATGGACAGGATTATGATATAATCCAACAGGCCAATATCAGACTAATGGTCAGGGCAGCTGTCTGTCTTGATTATTACCTTTGACTTTTAAATATTAGTCAATTTTATAGTAGAAAATATTTTCTGGAAGATAGTAAGAGTCTTACATTTTATAGGAAGTAGAGAACAAGAAGAAAGAATAACAAAGGTTGTTTATTTTTCATTGTACCAGGCCAGTACAGTCAGTCACATTTATAGGCAGAAGCAATCTAAAGATTATAAAATTTGACAGTTTTTCACTCTGTCTGCATAATTGCTCAGTTGCCCCCATGAACAATTTGTAAATCTCAGGAGGAAAAAAAAGATAAATAAAACTGTCATGGAATCAATATGAAGAGAGTGGCACTCCTATATTACCTAGCTTAGACCAAGACAACATAATGATTTTTAGCAGCTACTGACAATCATTTGACTTTGGTTTAGGTTTTTAAAGTGGTGTTCTTGCTGTAATTATTTTAAGAGGTGTATCTCTGTTTACTGATCAAAGGAAAGTTTTTTAAAAGCTTGTGATTTGGTCTGTTTTATAATTCACATTTAGTGTGAGTAGATCAGCTGGAATATATTTGTCTAAATTGTTCCTTTAGTGGAGAAGAGAAATTCATCCATTAACAATGATATACTCGTGGGGCATTAGGCATTAAACCTCCAGTGTGACCTATTCTATATATTTTAAAGACAGTTGGTTGGAAAAAGAAGTAAATAATCAGTAGTTTTTTTTATTTGTTTTTACTTTGTTTTTGTGTTTTTGCAAAAACCAAGATATCTGATCTTACACCAGAAGCATTTCAATAATAACATTGTTATTGCTGTAATCTGCTTCAGTGGTTATTGCACTATGTATGACTGCCAAATAAATGTAACAAACCTTTCTTGCTTAAAAATATAAATTTCCTGAAAGCTCTGGTATATACATTTTTAAGTTGGACTTTTACAAAAAGAGAAGCAAGCTAAATTTAAGTGAGTGAAACGCAAGTAAAAGAAAAATGAGAAAGAATTTTCATTTGTTGTCAGTTGCAAAAGTGTTAGTGCCTGTATGAAGAGGTGGACGAAAGATGCTATGATGGTAACCAGCTTGCCCTTAATTGCCCCTGAGATTTGCCTAATTGTATAAAGTGCAGATTACTTAACTCAGAGTTTAAGATGCTATTAAATTTGCTTTGACATGTTTGCATTAAAATATGCAAGTTCGTCATGTCCAGGTCAATGAGATATTTATAAATTGTAGTTTGCAGGATTTAATTTCTACAAATAAAAAGCCCAAAAGCTGAAAATTGATTCCTCCATCTTCAGTGTTGCTTAGAGCAGTGAGTAATGATATTAACAATAAAAGCAAAGAAGTGTGATTAGATGCTATGGTTTTTAAAGAAATCAATGAAAAAAATAGCAGTACACACTTTTTATAAGTAAATGACAGCCATACGTTTATTCCACACCTATATGCAGTTATTTTGACCCTTATGTGTTATATACATTTGTCTGTAAGTTTGGATAGATTTTGTGGTTTACATTCAATCCCCTAAGTATTTTAAAGCCCTACTTAAGGGTAACACATGTCGTAGAAACCCATAAAGTGTCTGTGGTTTAGCCATTGAACACTGGTTTAATGTAAATGTATGCAAATATCATGTTGCTAATAATAGACACTTAATTTCCTTTTAATTTAGGGGACATCAAGCAAGAACCAGGAATGTATCGGGAAGGACCCACATACCAGAGGCGGGGATCCCTTCAGCTCTGGCAGTTTTTGGTAGCTCTCCTGGATGACCCCTCCAATTCCCATTTCATTGCCTGGACTGGGCGCGGCATGGAATTCAAACTGATTGAGCCCGAAGAGGTGGGTTTAGTCGATCTTACCATATAAAGAAACATATGTGATTAATATGCCAGATATGAGGTTTTTCTAACTTTTAAAATTTAGGGAATCCTTCCAAATTATAAATTGTTGGGGGGAAGCAGGTGTACATTTAAGATAAAACATGTTGCATGATGGTTCCAGGCGAATACCATCCTACGCGTGGATCGTGAAGAAAATCCACCAGAGCATCATGAGCAGACGTGTTTATTCGAGGACGCAGGGTTTTAGGAATCTCTAAAGGAGCATCTAAGTGTGTGGGTGTTGGATGGTCTTTAGGGCAGAAAGGGGAAATCTGTGAGGCTCAACTGGTTTGAAGGAGGAGGAGTTGTTGTTGCTAATTGGCAATTATTATTTGTACAATCTTGATGTTATGGAGGGAGTTGGAGAGGAATATTTAGAGACCAAAGTGTCTGCCATAGGGGATGGAGGAGAAACAGCAGTGGGAGATAGCCACATGCAAGAGCTGCAGTGGGGCACTGTCACTTCTTAAATGTTTCTTAGGAGACACAGGCCTGGTAGGAACATTATTTCCCCTTTGATTTTTGGTGATATTTGTTTCAAGTCAGCTGGGCCCGGGCACACTTTGTTGGAAGGTAGGGATGAAGTTTAAAACTCACCATAATGCATAGAAATTAACAAAATGAGAGGACTCTGGATAGAGATAATATGCATAAATGCAAAACACATTCAACTAACTGTTCAGCTGTCGCTGTTCCCCACTGGTCCCCACCCCTATACAAATGGAGTATTTTCTTGAAGAACTTCTCAGTTAATTCCACACACACACACACACCCCTCCCCGCCTCCTTCCCAGCTCTAGATTTAGGCTGAAGGTTACTGTTGTTACTACAGTGTAACTCAGGAATAGCATTTTGGACGCGCTATGGAAAGGTGACTGTTCTATGAAATGTTTGTCTTATTAAAGTGGCTTGCTCTGCTACCATTAAAACTGACTTTGGGCTCTAGCCGGTTTTGCTCAGTGGATAGAGCGTCGGCCTGCAGACTGAAGGGTCCCGGGTTTGATTCCAGTCAAGGGCACATGCCCGGGTTGCAGGCTCTCCCCAGTAGGGGGCGTGCAGGAGGCAGCTGATCAACGATTCTCTCTCATCATTGATGTTTCTATCTCTCTCTCCCTTCCTCTCTGAAATAAATAAAAATATATTTAAAAAAAAAAAACTGACTTTGATTTACATTAGCCAAGAAAGCAATAGAAGACTTGTAGCTAACATACCTATCTGTGACTGATCATTTGACTATAGCATGTTAAACACCTCAGAAAGGTCAAAAAATTCAATAAGATATCCAGCTGGTTTTACACTTACAGTGATTAGTTTCATATAGACTGGACATCTATAATCTAGGCTAATGCATCTATATATCTTAAACTTTCTACGCTAGGATATCATGTACTCAGTCATAATAAGATAACATGCTCTAACTTGTTAGCCAGGAGATTAGTTCACACATTAAGATTTAGGAGATTATCTGATTCAAATATGTATTAAGAGAAGTATGAAACAGAGGAGTTGGTTAGCACAACTAAGTCTACTCCAAGTCAAAAGTAGTGACACTAGAGAGTTAGCCTGGCAACATTATCTTTGCCCACACCCTACACACGCAGACAGAGGGCTCAGCATCACCATGTGAAAGTGCCCATTATGTAGTATGGGCTAGATGTTTGGGTGTTTGAAGTTTGTAATGTGTCTAAAGCTAAATTTGTCAAAGGAAATTAGTTTTTATGTAGATATGCTTAAATGATGATAAGAATTATAAAAATGTGAAATAAACCGAGACTGAGAACACTTAACCTAAAGTAATCTGAAAGCCCATTAACTTGATGGGAATATGTGTTCTCCACCTCATGAAAGATGTTAATAATAATTGCAAGAGTTGGTTCATGTTACAACTGAATATGTTCAACTGGAATTTATATCAGTTATTCCCCTCCATGTGAAATTAAAACAAAGTTGAGGAGAAACAGGTTATTAAATTTCTTTCTATATATTTGTTAAGTTAGGAGAATTGTTGAATTATGTCAGTAATTATTGATCCATTCAGGAAAGTAAAAATTCATAGGCAAGCGTTACTTTCTATATATAGCAGCTGTTGACTTTTATGATAATCAGCTTTAAATTAAGTAGAAGACTTGACCAGAGGACCATTAAGTTCCATTAAATTCTGAATTTCTGGGTGTGTTTTTTTAAACACAAGGAAGCAATACAGTTACATGTGTTCCATACAGCAAACCGGCATTTGGACTCCTTGTCTGTAGCAGACGCATAAAATCAAAAGGGGCTGGGTAATTCAGAGCCAGCAGGCCATATCCAAATAGTAAGCAACTGAATGGCAGTTGTGCAATAAGCACTAACTGTGTCCTAAGGCCTTTGTTCAGAACGAAACATCCCATTTCTGATTGCTGTATTGTTCACTTTTGCAATTGCTTCCATCAGGCCATGACTTTGCTGTTTATGTTCAAATTTCTTTGGAAAGTGTTAGTGAAATTTAGTCAGCCTGTGTGGCCTGTGATCACCCTCTCCCTCTGTTACACAGCAGATCTTGGGCAGTCTGTGTCAGCACACTTATGAAAGATGGCTGTGAAGCCATCCTTGTTGGAAGTACTCAGGGGTTCCATTTCTTTATATTTCTTCTTGCAGTTTAAAATGATATTGGCCCTAGCTGGTGTTGCTCAGTGGGTAGAGCGTCAGCCTGCGGACGGAAGGGTCCCAGGTTCGATTCTGGTCACTGTGTTGTACAGTTGGCTTCTAGAACTTGTCTGTATCACAGAAGCATATTGATATGTCCCATTTCCCTCAACTCTATGATGAATATGGTTTACTAATACCCACAGTGCTGAGACTTCATTGGTGTCCTAAAAATTAAACTCTGATTTTAGCATTAAAAAAAAATAGTCATCTTTGCCCTAGCTGGTTGCTCAGTGGTTAGAGTGTCAGCACTTGGAATGAAGGCTCTTGGGTTTGATTCCAGTCAGGGACACATACCTTAGTTGCAGGCTGAATACCTGCCCGGATCCCCACCCAGTCAGGCAACCAATTGATGGGTCTCTCTCACATCGATGTTTCTCTCTCTCTGTGTGTTTCCCCCTCCCTTCCACTCTCTGAAAACCAATGGGAGGAAAACTATCCTCAGGTGAGGATTAACAACAACAAAATTATCTTTCTCTCCCACAATATCATCTTAAAGTTTGTTGCTGCAAATATTTTACTTTCCAGGTGCATCCTGCTGAGTTCTAGAAAGGAATCATTTATAAATGAATAAATATCCAGAAATTTTAGTTTAATTTCACGAGATATTAGTACTTTATTTCCACGTCTCATCCAGGTTTGCATGCAGTTGAGTTGCCTTGTCTATTAAGAATGTACAGATGCCCATTGTTAGGTCCTTAAAACATTCTGTTTAGAAAGTATTGCTTTACTTTCTTATTGCCACCTTCCCATTCCACTATTGCTCAGAACATTTCCATCAATATCCAGTTTCTCTTTGGAAAATTAAGATGTACCTGCCACTGTGACTGTCTGCTTGGATATATAGTCCTGTTCTTGTTACACCACAGTCCTGTGCCTTAAAAAAAGTATACTGATGCATGCGACTAGATTATATCATATCTTCCTCAGGGAATACAAATTGGTGAGAGGGAAATTAGCAAGGATCAGTATTTTAAAAAGAAAAGAAAAGAAAAAAAACAGAACACCCTGGAGAATGGTTAATCTAATGAAGTGCAGAGACAGAACGATCTCTCCAGAAAGTATTGCATTTTAGTATATGTGACATGGCAACAACTTGGAATTTCATGGCCACGAAAGAAAACACCGTCCCCATTACATAATACTCTCTTGGGGTTGGCGAAGTATGAATGGCAGCTGTAGTTTCTGCTCAGACTAGTTAAAAAGTGGGAATTAATGAGAACGTGACTTTGGCGGCACTGTTCCGTATAATGCTTTAGCTAGCCCAGGGGGGTGCGGTGGGGGATACCTACACATTGAGGAAGGGGGTTTTCTTAAAGCTCCACTGGAGACTGTCTTTGCCGGAGAAGTTGCTCCTCCAAGGCCACATTATAAAGAGCTGTGATGATTTTTCACTGAACAACAAAGTGGACAGTCTGCTTTAGAGATTTTTGTTTGTGAACTGATATACATGCTGACCTTTTCCACTTCCTTTTTATTTTGAGCATCCAATTACTGTTCTCTAAATGAATGTTTAATTCCCCAGTTAGTACTGGCTACAATTTTATTGTGATGCTGCTTCAGGCAATAAAAATTATTTGCAGTCCAGATTATTAATTTGTATACTGTTTCCTCTGCTACACACACACAGTGCCACTGTTCAGTCTTTTTTCTTTAAAAGAGTAGGATATCTTTTGATCATAGGGTATCTTTTTTCCTTCGGTGTATCATAACCTCAGAAGACACCTTCACAGAGAGATCACTAAGCTGCTCCTAATCTATAGTGTTTATCTGGAAACGGAGAAGGAAAAAACCGCAGTGTCTCTCAGAATGGGAAACTTGCCTCATTTTAGTGAATTGCAGCCTGTTCATTCCAGTTGTAAACACATCCCCATATTTCCATTTAATTTTGTATCCAAAACAATGGTGACAAAGAATTCTATTGTGGTGGTTCAGGCTTACTGCACGCCTGGTTTAAAAACCAAACCAGGCCACAGGAAATGCAGATGACAGTGGCTTTTGCCTCTTTCATTTGTATGTGTTTTGGAGGGGTTGGAAGTAATTAATGAATTAGCTATGTTTTTAGTGAAATATTTTGATAAGTTAATACCTAAACACTACAATGTAATTCTGTTTTGGTGGCAGGTGGCCCGGCGTTGGGGCATTCAGAAAAACAGGCCAGCTATGAACTATGATAAACTTAGCCGTTCACTCCGCTATTATTATGAGAAAGGTATCATGCAAAAGGTGAGTAGTTAATAGAACATTAAGATTCATTGAAATGTTGCCCATAAAATGTGCATTGTCATACTTTAAAAGCCACACATTGCATTGCTGAAGCAGGGTTTTCACTCACTTTAACATATGCGTAGTTCTTGGTTTGGGTATTATAAAACTTTCTATGTATAAATTTATGGGCATCATAGACAAATATGTAATAATATCATGTAGAAAATAGTAGACTTTCTGGAAGTTCCTATTTCACTGTGTTTGGTAAAAATGTTGTTTCCGTACACTAATATTGCATGTATACATCCCAAAAAGTTGTTGATATTCAACTATAGTCTCAAGAATTATATAAATTTGAATCCCCTTGCTTTTAGATTCTAATACTAACCCAATTCTTACTTTTATTCCTTATTCTGATTCTTAAAGCATTCAGGATATTTCTTGTTCTCATTCTGGAAAACATTTTTTTATTGCTTGAAACCTCGCCGGCTTTCATTATCAGACAGCTTAGCATCCTAAACCATTTATTAAAAATAAGTATTTGATCTTACTTATTGGTAGAATGAAGTTAAATTTATTTTCTTTCAAATGAGTTTCCCTTAATATTTGAAAGTAGCCTTTTTTTAAAAAAAAGAATGAGATAAAACAAATAAATTACATTTAGAACATGATATATAATTTTTGAAGAAGGAAATGAATACATGAGCAAATAAAGATAAAATATTTGGATATTTGCTATTATTACATTTTCAGCCTCACATGTGTATTCAATTTAATTGTCTTTACTGAACTAAGTTCACAATTTATCCATTGTGAACATTGCAGTTTTATTATGCATGCTTTGGGAGGACGTGAACATAGTTATTTATTACAGATTGTGGCATATGTTTATGTCACCGTAGTTATGCCAAGAAAAGCTAGGCCAGTTGCTGCATGAAACTTACTAGAAGAGAGGGGAACAGCATCATGGAGTTTGCTGGACAAAAGCAAGTCAGGGCTCCAGAGTTTGCCAGCTTAGAAGTTAAACTTCCAAGATCCTTAAAAGATAAGGTTGAATTAGATTCTCCATTGCTTCCTCGGTCCCTGAACCTCACCTTCAGAATGTATAACCATTTACTACCTGTTCCTTTTATTTGATCACAACCCTCAGTTCATTTTTAATTCCCGCCTTTTACTCACCACTCCCATTTACAGCCACATCCTTTCAGATACATTGCATTCCTTTCATTTTCATCACCATCTTCCCAGTTCCTGCACATGTGGTGGGCTGCACAGAGGTGCTCAGCAGTTCCCCTGGGCAGTGTTGATCAGCAGTAAAAGAAAATGCAGTCATGATCTAGGTTTGCTAGGTTCTCCTACTAAATGGTGCACTCTGACCTCATAGACTCAGTGCAGTTTTTAAATGAAAATTAATGATCTGAGACACTGGCATTGTACCTGGCACAATAAAAGTTGTCAACACATGGAGCTCTGAATGCATCTCACACCCGGAAGCCAGTGTGATCCAGGGCATATCTGGGTTTTGTGTCTTGATCCCTGTGCCCCTTGTTAAAGGGAGCATTCACAGAGAGCCAAAACGTATTGTAAGATCTCTAATCACACCTCAGCTTTTAGACACAGTATTTGGCAGGCTGTCATGCCTGGTCTTAAATATTCTCAACGGTGTTCAAACTTAAACTTATTGCTGTTATAAGCACTTCCATGTTCATATTTATTCATCCAGTTATCCATATCCCGTATTTTATTTTAATAAATTAATAAGGGCGATATGCTATCAAGTAACCAAATAATGGCATAGGTGCTGAAATACAGATAAAAATGTTGCTCCTCACATTTCCCCCTTTTAGGCTGTAGTTGTCAGAGAAAATTATTTGCAACTCTTTATTCATCAGCTAATATGAGATAGCAAGTGGCAAGTATGACAGGCCTTTTGGGGTGTCATTGTATAATGTAAGGAAGGGTAGGGCATTTAATGATGAAGCATGCAAAAGTCAATGTGTACTTGTAATTAGCACATTCGAGGCTTTGTACAGTTCTTCTGAATTTACTCTTCCTCACACGTGTTGAGTCATCCTCTTGACACTCTTCTCACCCCTGTGACTCCCTCACTGCTCTACTTTTGTTCCCACTTTTTAGAATGTCCTGCCTTCTCCTCTTGATCTATTAAAATATGTACCATTCTAATGGGTAAGCACATTTTAGTATAGTTATTCAGAGGAAAATTATGCTGGTCTTTAAAAAAAAAACTATGATGTAGAATTGTGTATTTCGATGTGTAGGAAAATTCTTATATGACCAAACTTGTTTAAACTTAAAACTATATAGTTTTAAGTTTAAACAAGTTTGGAAAGATTTGAAAATAAAAATAACCAAGTGGATGTAAACAGGTGAAAATTAACTGATTATTTCAGTAGTTATGAAAGAAATAAGAAACAGTGGAGTAATGATGATTATACCCCAGAGAATATATGTATATACTTCTATTTCAACATTTAGAAATGCCTAGAAAAGTATATACAAATGTTTTAACAGTGGTTACTTCTGGATGATATAAATGATAGATCATTATTTCTTTTGGCTTAATCTATACTTTTTAATTTTCCTCCAGGATCCCTGTGTTACTTCTGACATTTTAAGTTTACACATAATTTAAATATCTAGTCTTCCAAAAAAAGCACAGTTCCAAAGGAACTTTCTATTTAATTCTGATTGATCGCTCCTGCAAAATTCATGTTTTATTTATCTCAGCATTACAATTTGAGTATACTTAAAGTATAGCAATTTCCATATTGTAATTGTATTACTAATAATGGAAAGTATAATTTCCTTACATTGGTTATCAGCCCTTATTGTGAGCTCTGTGCACTTAATGTCATCTAATAAATATAGTACTAGCTCTAGATATGTTTATTCAAAAGAAAACTAGAAGGAGTAGTGAATCAAGGCAAAGTCCTTAACAGATTTTATAATCTTGATTGCATGGTATACAGTTTAATTCCCCACATTGATTTACGTTATTTCTAATTATAACCAATAGCAACAGGTTGGACAAAAAAGCTCTAGTAGCCAAAAGCAGAGACCTTTTCTCCACGGCCCCAAACAAAACAAAGCAGGTGATGAAACGCTCGGAGATAGGAAAGCCATTTATTTTACTTTTTTTTTTTTTACTCAAAATTCTTTGAACAAAAATCACAACAACAACAAAAGGACCTAGTATCTTAGCTTTGTTTCTGATATTGCCTATTTTTATTTCTACAGTTTCACCTTTATGAACGTAATTTCCTTTTCCTGAAGGACTAAAGTGAATGCATTTATGCAGGCTCCTCAGTTTGCCTTGCTGGGTACCATAGACCTCCATCTCAATCTTACATACAACCGACTTCCTCCATTTACACCCAAAAAGGGGGAGCTGAGAACCATTTAAGAAATGTATCCAAATTCATACAAATTGAGCATTGACCCTTTTCAAACCTAAGAATATTCAGATTATTAGAATTCTCAAAAGCAGCGGTTCTCAATCTGTGGGTCGCGACCCGTTTGGCGGTCGAACCACCCTTTCAGAGGGGTTGCCTAACACCATCCTGCATATCAGATATTTACATTATGATTCATAACGGTAGCAACATTACAGTTATGAAGTAGCAACGAAAATAATTTTATGGTTGGGTCACAACAGGAGGAACTGTATTTAAAGGGCCAGAAGGTTGAGAACCACTGCAAAGTGTTTTTCCTTGCAAGACAAAAAAACAGGGCAAAATTATTCTAAATCTGGGTCCAGAACAGCATTTCTCTTTGCTTAGTTAGTTCTTTATTTCCAAACATATAGATAGTTCACAAACCATGAACTCACCGTTCCCCAGATCACAAAGCAACCAGCAGTGCCTTTCCGATGCATAGAAACCCAGAGGTGATTAATTTTCACCTTTTGAAAATTACTGAACTCTGGATACACACACAGAAAGTTACTACCAAAGTTCATGTAATGAATTGTATTGATCTCTACACCACTCATCACCCCGGTTTTGAGAACCTTGACATTCTTTATTAATAGCGGAAGGGGGTGGAGGGCCATATTTGTTTCACTCAATTGTTTATAATTTCCTGGAGAAGCATCACTCTTCAGAATTTAAGTTTGGGACATTTCATTCCATACAAATTATGCTGCTCCTTTATTTCAAGCAGCTGTCACATTTCTTGCTCTCATTTCCTCCTTATGCATTGTGTATTTTAAATTCCTTTCACTTTTTTACACCTCCTGCTTCAATCTGACACTTTACACACATCCTTAACTTCTGTCTAATGCATCTCGCCTTCATTTTTTAAAGTGATGTACCCAGGATAATGCTGTCCTCCTGATCCATCTTTCATTTAAATAAGGCTATGTGTCTTTTTTTTTTCTTTTTCAATGAGAATACACAGCAGGGAGAAAACAAACAAACAAAAAAACCACCACAGTTCACCCTGTGAATCAGTGAATCACTAGTCTGGTCTTATTAGGAACACAACACATTTTTCTTACGTTTGGAAGCTTACTTTCTCTGCAGTTTCACAAATGTAGTATTAAGAGGGAGACATAGCACCTTAAAGGTCCAGTTAAGTTACAATTAGAGATATTACTTTTTAAAACAGAAAAAAACACCCTTAATGTGAGATGCCTGCATGCAATCACTGATTTTTTTAAACCTCTAAATGACAATATAAGCTTACCTTTATATTAAAACCAGCTCAGCTTTCTAGCTATATCTGGAATGAATGCAGATATTATTCAGGGTCAACACTTTGCATTTCTTCCGATCGAACTATAATTTATCCCACCAAGTAAAAACTTTTTTCGGTCTTTTATGTGTATCTATGTATACTTGGTGGCTTTTTCTTTTGTTATACATCCATTCTGATGTATGAAACCATGTTTCTTTTTTTTCCTTCCCTGTCCTCCATCTGGGATGGTGAAGATGTGTGTGTGTGTGTGTGTGTGTATTGAGATATGATTGACATTTAATATTATATTAGTCTCAGGCATACAACACAAAGATTCGATATTGGTAAATATTGTGCAGTCACCAAAGTAAATCTGGTTAATATTCGGTACCACATACATAAGGTTGGGTGTTTCTCTTCCATGTTCTCATCAGGTGGCCGGCGAGAGATATGTCTACAAATTTGTGTGTGATCCAGAAGCCCTCTTCTCCATGGCCTTCCCAGATAACCAGCGCCCGCTGCTGAAGACGGACATGGAGCGTCACATCAACGAGGAGGACACGGTGCCCCTGTCCCACTTTGACGAGAGCATGGCCTACATGCCCGAAGGGGGCTGCTGCAACCCCCACCCCTACAACGAAGGCTATGTGTACTAACTGGCACTCGGGACCGTCCAGCAGGGCCTTCTCGCACTGGCCCTCTCTTTGGAAGATGCAGAGAATCTCTGCATTCTCTCCAGTCTTTGTTCGATTTTCGTTGTTTGTATTTTATTTTTAAATAATAATACACAAAAGGGGCTTTTCCTGTTGCATTATTCTATGGTCTGTCATGGACTGCGCACTTTATTTGTGGGTGGGTGGGAGTAATCTAAACACTTGTTCTGTGTAACAGGAAGATAGAGGGTGAATGGGCGGGGGGAGCGGGGAATTACTTTTTACTTAGGCTCGGGAGGGGGTCCTACAGGTTTTAAGTTTGATGAAACTACATCATGTTCCTTTGATAACAACATAAGAGGATGTTCATTTCCTCTGGGTATCTATGGTACAGTTAGTTCACATTGTGTAAATATCCACTTGGAGACTATTTGCCTTGGGCATCTTCCCCTATCGTTTCGGAGTCTCTGCAAGGTGTACAAAAAAATCTACTGTACATGGCAGTTTCATGTTAGAAATGACTGTATTTGCACCTCTTGTAGAAAGGTGTGTAGAGATTGCGTTCGCTGTTGTTTTGCTTTGTTTTGCTTTATAGAGGACACCCAGAGGGTGACCATAATATGGGTAATTCTCTCTGCAGTTGAGCAATCACCATGACTGTAAGTGAGGGGCACAATTTTGGACTCTGGCTCCAAACCGAGTCCCAGGCCAGTAGCATTACATGTATCTGGTGCCACCTTGCTATTTAGATACAAATCATACTGTTGTTCCAATACGTTGAAGCCCACTTCAGTTAAATAATGATTCATCGCGGGCCTTGGGACTTGCATTTAAATGTTAAATCTGGGATCACAATGAAGCAAAAAAAAAAAATCTGTCTTTTCACTTATTTTAGTACATGAAAACATTATTTAATCAGTAAGAATTAACTGTACTAAATCACTTATTATGCTGTTCTAGATACGGCAGGCACTCCTTAAGAAAAATATCCAGTACACTAAATAGGTACTATAGTAATTTTTAGAGATGGTACCCATTGATATGCATTTAAACCTTTTACTGCTGTGTTATGTTGATAACATATATAAATATTAGATAATGCTAATGCTTCTGCTGCTGTCTTTTCTGTAATATTCTCTTTCATGCTGAATTTACTATGACCATTTATAAGCAATGCAGTTAACTACAGATAGCATTTCAGGACAAAATAGATGACTCAAACCATTTATTGCTTAAAAAATAGCTTACGCCATGCTATGCTATAAGCAGCTTTTATGCACATTGACAAATGAAGAGTAAGCTTCAGCTTGCTAAGGGAAACTGTGGAAACTTTTGTAACTTTGGTGAAATGGAATATGATTTACAAACTGTCGAAAAGGATCTGAGGGAGTTGCTGTATGACATAGTGCTGGCACTGATATCTGTCCCTCCTCTTGTTTTGGACACTTGTATAAATGTGATTGGATTATTTGAAAGAAGATTTAAAGATTTAAAGTTCCAAAGGTTTTTGTTTTGTTTTTGTTTTTGCATTTGGGGAAAATATTTAAAGCAGGTTGTGTTGTACCATTCACCTTGAAAAAACCATAAGTAAGTGGTTTTATATCATCTCTGAATAGCTTGCTAAACAATTCAAGCAAGAAACATAAATTTTGTTCAATCCATCCATATCCCAGAAGAACAACCTTTTTAGAGTCTATATCAAAATGTTAAAAAAATTCTTACACACAAATCCAAAATCAACCTCTGAAAGCATTTTGCCGAGCACAGGAAAGATTGGGAAAGATAATCTCCTGGCTACCCATTTTCCCACACATCTCTGAATCGATATTATTTACATTTAATCCTACAAAAAATTCTAATTTCAACATATGTATGTAACCTGTGATTTCAATGATTATTCTACACATACATTATATATCGTTAGACCCGTTGTGGGCTAATAAATATGCCTTAAAAATCAGAAACCTCCCTCCCCCCCGCCATTTAATAAAAACAGATTTTAAAATACTCAGCTAAAGTTTTATTGGAAAGAGAATTGACATATTTGGAGAAATTGGAAGTGGATCTTTAAAATATGATGTAAATGAAAATTGTATTAAGGATTTTTTTTTAAAATTTCTCTTTTCATTTTTCATTTTTTTTTCTTTGTAAAATTCTATAGTTTGCCAGTGGGGAGAATTGGGCTATGAGTTATCTTAAGAAATCAATGGAAGAATTGGTTTTAATTATATACTATTTAAGGACAAACTATATATTTTGCTGTTTATGGTAGTGACTCACTGAATGAAATAAGTAATTGGCCAACATTAAGGATATTTCTAATACAGAAGGATTTAAAACATTGCATTATGAACTTTTGGGAAATGAATCTAAAGTTTTATTTTTAAGTTCTGTTCTTATTCTAATTTTGTTTGGTTGTATTTTTATTTTCAGATAGATTAATAAATCTGGCAGCTGATTTCTGTAAGATTTTGTGTTCTGAATTTCTAACGGAATTGGCTACTCAAACATAAAAATCAGTCATATAACATTTTCCTTCAACTTAGTAAGAATAAATAAAAAAAAATCTCCCCTAGTGTTTGCTGCCTCTTGTTGATGACATGCTGATACCCAACAGACTAATAATAGCAAAGAACCTTACGTCCCAAATAGTTAATGAAAAATATTTTTTCTTAAGTTATGCCTATTAAAAAAGCTTAAAATAAAAATTCATAAGGCTGACAGTGCAGAGCAGTTTTCTCAAGTCATAGAGGATCTCAGAGATTATTTAATTAAACCTTTTTACAGATTGTGCAGGCATACCTCGTTTTATTGGGCTTCGCTTTATTGTGCTTCACAGGTGTTGCATTTCTTACAAACTGAAGGCAGGACCCTCCACCAGCAAAAAGATTACCCCTCGCTTTATTGAGATACTGGCTTTATTACGGTGGTCTGGAATGGAACCTGCAATATCTCTGAGGTATGCCAGTATTAGTTTCCTATAGATGCTGTAACATATTACCACAAATTCATTGGCTGCAAGACAGATTTATCCTATGATCATTCTGGAGATCAGAAGTCAAAAATAAGTCTAAAGGGGCTAAAATTAAGATGTCCACCTGGCTTGTTTCTTCCGGAGGCTCCTGGGGTGAACCCCATCTTAGCATCTTCCACTTTTAGAGATTGCTGACCTGCCTGGCTTCTGGCTCCATCACTTCAATCTCTACTTCTGTGGCCATATTCCTTTCTCCTTTACTACAGACAAATCTTGCTCTGCCTCCCTCTTATAAGGACACTTATGATTACATTTAGGGTCCACCCAGATAAACCTGGGTCATCTCCCCACCTCAAAATCTTTAATCACCTCTTCAAAGTCCCTTCTGCCAGATCAGTTATCAGTCACAGGTTCCTGGGATTAGAACATGGAAATGGAGGGGAGGGAGGTTGTTTACCACACAGATGAAGACACTGTATAGTAAAAATACTTATTGACTTAGCGATGGACAAATACGTTTTACTGAATGAGCTATGATTAGAAATTATTAAAGAACATTTTTGATCACCATTGAAATAGTCTCACTTTACTCTGCATAAATGGTACTGAAAGCCTTCTTTATTAAAATTCACCTGTTCTGTCAAAGTAATGATAATTGAAGCAAGCTTTTAGATTATTTAATTCCCCTTCATGATAATTACAGCATAGTAGCACAATTCTGTTGTCCAAGCCAGGTATTTTTAAAAATAAATTTATTTTGGTGCTAGGTTGAGTTGTTACTATGCAATCATAATATCTGCAACTAACTATTAGGTCTGACTGATATCTATATATATAAAAGTCTAAAAAAACCAAATGACCAGTCACTATGATGCATACTGACCACCAGTGACTGGCAGATGCTCAACACAGAAGCTGCCCCCTGGTGGTCATTGTGCTGCCACAGCAGGAGCACTGCTCAGCTGACCAACAGGCGCCAGACACAGGCTGCGTGAGCCTTTCGCAGTCGGAACTGACAGCGCGAGCTCACAGCAGGCACAGCCGGGCCTGGGTGAGTGGGACCGGCAGGTAGCGTTGAACTGCCAGTTTTGGTCCAATCCCTGCAGGCCATGCTGAGGGACCCCACGGTGCATGAATCCATGCACCAGGCCTCTAGTATAGAATATCTCTGATACTAAGATAACAATTCTGAAATATGAGTCAACTTATCATTATATGATAAGGAAGAAATATATTACTCAATAATATACCATTTGGCGAGATCATAGTAGTTACAAGAATGAGTCATTGTCTATTTGCATTTTCAGAGCTTATAATGACAAAACATCACAGAGAAGACCATTTGAATGTTTCTTACCTGGTATCTTAAAAGAGAAAAACTAAAATTTAAAAATAAGAAGTGAGTGTGAGCCATTTTCCAGTTGCAGTTTGATATGAAGGAGGGTAAAAATAGAGGTGTAAAAAAAATAGAATTTGGATAAAAATAATAGAAGGAAGTTAAAGAAGGCAAATGGACACACTGAGCAATTGTGATAAGAATTGCATAATAGCTAAGTTTCCATGAGGTATCAGTGTGGGGCATAACACTGAAGAATGTGACCCAGTTTACTCAATGCAACTGGCACATTTAGGACTTGACTTTTTTTTTAACATTTTTTTTAAAATAAAGATTTATTTACAAAAAAAAAATCAGTTTATGGAAGAATATAGTTTAAGAAGAGAGAATTTGATGAGAGTAGTGATGCCTTTATAGAAATATTGATAATTTTAGAGTGTTCAATTAAAAAGATATCTACAATAGCTATGGTTTATGAATTTACATGTAAGGTAGGCTTTTTGGCAGATAGGCTCTAATATTCTTATTTACTTCCATTCTAAAATTATATTTATGTTTTCATGGGAAAGATTTTTAGTTCACTTGGATGTATTAAAATTATACTTATGGTTTGAGAAACATGCTATGAAATTTATGTAATTATAGCAAAATAAATATGCTCAAAACTTAAATCTAAAATAAAAGCCCAGAAATGGAAAATATTGGACTATCGTGATCACTCTGGAATGTGGAACATTTTAAAACTGGTAAATGTAGTCTAATTTTGACTTGCTTCTAATTATCTAAAAGATCTTAATCATTTAATTTACAATCAAGTCACTTAAGTAATGTCTTTACTCCTATCAATTCCCAGGTATTATTCCTTTTTTGGTAACAGGTCCCAAGACACCTGATAAAACTTATTTTAGTTCTATGATCTAATCATTTAAACTTTTCTGAGAAAATGAATCTCTTCGGTAACTATGTCAGGAAGAAATTTTGTTGAAGGAACTACCTAAATTATGTCACTGACTCCCATGTGCCAGTCAACATGACATATGCTTCCAACCCCATCACTTGAATTGGCTTAGTCTGAGAAGCTGAGGCAAATGGCAACACCAAAATGTCATTGTGTTGATGTCATGTGATCACCGGCAAACTCATAAACCTTACTCTTTCGTGTAACCTGGACCTTGCTATGTTCTTATTGTAGGTTTTTAACGACTTAAAAATGTATGTAACAATGACTCACATTTTGCTTAAACAAAGTCTTACTTAAAATTTATTTTTTGACCATTTTTGAATAGTCTATAGAAAAATCTGAAAAAGAACTGAAGTGCTACTTAACACCAAAGTCAAACCATAGTAAGTATCTGTGTATGTAGTTACTTTGAGCATTTCAGAATCTAGAAGTGAAAAGGATTGAAGTCCACTTTGTTTTCCTCTTGGGGAGGGATATAACTTAGTGGTTTCCCAAAAGACAGATGTCCTGATCAAATTCTTTGGAAAGTTGTAAACACTGCCCTTGGAATAGATTTCCAAGAAAACGTTTAAAGCATAGTAGATTCAAAGTCATGTGATTCAGAAGGAGTAACAGATAGATTTTCAAAGTAGAAAGTAGAACTGAAAGCATAGGAACTATTTTATAATGAAATTTTAATTTTTAAAACTTGTCACATTGCTGCAAAGGGGACTGTGACATCTTATACACCTTTTTAATTTCCTGTATAGCCAGTAAAACTTCCTATATTGCCCTATAGAAAGATTAATGTAAATTTAATTGGTGGAAGAAAAATGATAATGCATGTGGCACTACTTTTGAAACTGAAACATTCTGTCCTTTTAACACTACAGAAATATTTTACTTTATACTTAAAAATACTCCTAATAAAATTGTTTACATGTTTTCTACTTTAAAATATAGTAAAATATTTATAACTTAAAATTTGCCATTTAAGTCATTTTAAGTGTATAGTTCAGTGGCATCCTATATAATAAAAGGCTAATAAATATGCAAATTGTCCCCTCAACTGGGAATTCCACTGAGAGTTCAACCAGGGAGTGGGACCAGCCAGCCAACTTCCTGCAGACCCTTCCCCTGTCCGGCCCCACCCCTGATCGGTTCCCCCCACCCCTGCCAACCACCCTCAGCCCCCCACCTGGCTAGCCCAGTCTGATCAGCCTCGATTGGGGCAGGCCAGCGGACCCCACCTGTGCATGAATTTGTGCACCAGGCCTCTAGTTAATTATATTCAAAATGTTGTACAACTATGGCTACTACTTCTAACACATTTAGATTCTTTTATTCTTAAAGTGTTATTAAAAATACTACAGGAGATACTGAAGTATATTAGAATTAGAAATGTAAAAAAGGTAACTATACTTTCTAATAATTTACATTACTTGTGGTTTCTTTATTAATGGTTGGCCTTAATTTTATAGTGGAGTTTAATAGTTTTATTTAAGAAAAATAAACATTATGTATAAGCACTATTTCTGCAAAGCCCCAGTGATTGTTGCAGGGGAAAAAGTTCATTTAGGTAACCACCTTATTGGATGTTTTTAAAATAACTCAGTTATTTAAATGTATTAAAAAATAAAAATAGCCCCTTAAAACAAGCTTCATGAAAGTGAACTGATCTTTTGCACTCCTGTTTCTTTAGTTTGAATTGAAGAATTTGGTTAATGTGTCATAAAGACACAAGCATACTGAAGCTATGCTTAAATTCTTTAACACGGTGGTAATTTCAGATATAGTTTATGGCAAAAATTCCCAAACAGAAACATGCTAGTTTTAATAACAGTATTTAATTAATGTGAAATTAGTCTATCAAGATAAATCGGGCAACTCTCCACCACCCCCTGCCCATATGTTTAGTCTAAGAACTTGCTAGATTAAAATAAACCAAATATTTTTTGTGACATTTCAAGTCTCTTATAGGTTCCTTTCAAAGTTTGTTCCTTGAAAGATGATACTTAATCACATATAGATTAAGGTGCCTTTTGTAAGAATCATTTTACAGAGTAAATTATGATTTGTTATTGAAAAGGCAGCATCTGAAGAAGTAAGTTTCTATTATTTAATTTTTTTCAGATAGAAATACCAGGCCCAAATGTCATACATTCCAAATTCATTTGTTGGCTTTTTACGTGTTTGCCACATGAGGAGCTGGTTTTGCAGGTGTAAATAGGAATTGTTACAAATAACCCATAAAATTGTCATTTTAATTATTTCACATGCTTACCTCTGAAATTCAGTATCAAGAATATTAGGAAATAGAATCAATTGAAAAAAAGACTTCACCAGAATTTACTGTTTATTTTCACCAAAAAAATTGTGATTATGTAGAAACCCTGAGGCAGTGTTTCTAAAACTAAAACAAGGAAAAATATGAAAATAAATATTATGATAATTTAGATTCCCAAAGAAGAAATACACTCCACATAGATTTATTTATTTATTTTTTTAAAATATATTTTATTGATTTTTTACAGAGAGGAAGGGAGAGAGATAGAGAGCCAGAAACATCGATGAGAGAGAAACATCAACCAGCTGCCTCCTGCACATCTCCTACTGGGGATATGCCCGCAACCCAGGTACATGCCCTTGACCGGAATCGAACCTGGGACCTCTCAGTCCGCAGGCCGACGCTCTATCCACTGAGCCAAACCGGTTTCGGCTCCACATAGATTTATTAAGTCACTCATAGTAGACAGACTTTGGATTATTCATTTGTTTTATGTTGGGAAATTCATCGATTTAATCTTTTAACATCCCCATATATGAGTCTTCTACAATTTGTTATTAAATACTGCTTTAAAATCAGTTGATTATATATGTTCTGCATCTAAATTATTCTCCCTCCCAATAGGTAGACTAGCCATTGTGAATTTAACACATACTTAGAGAAATATATAATGTGGTATATTTATTAAGCTGCAATATTTTATCATATAGTACATAGACTCTATGCAAAAGAAATATGGTAAACATGTAGCCTTAAGAATGCTAGTGACAGTGGGAAGCAGGGATACTTTTATTCAAATATGATTATTGTTTCACTTCAACCATGTACTATAAAGTGAAGCATTTGTCTACATGGCCCATAATACAGGAGGATGTTAAAAATTTAGCTAAAAATCAAGGCAGGGCAGACTACCCAGTCAGTAACTTCTAGACTGCCTTGGTTCTGAGCATCGTGAGTGAAAACATTTATCGAACACCCACTTGCTATGTATGTACTGGTATACATACTGGGATTCCTCACTGTATTATGAAAGGAACATTGTATTAGTGTTTGATGGTTCCAAGCAACAATAACCAACTGGTTAGAAGGCTTTCAAAGCCAAAGGGGCCCCATTTTGTAGACACTATAGCTACCCTTGGTACGCACCCTAACAGCTGCACCTCTGTTGCAAACCTCCTAATGGTGTTCAAAAGGGGCAATAGGTGTTATAGGATACTTCTGAGTTATTCCAGTTCTTGACCCATCCCACTCAATAGTCTATTGTTGTGACTCTTACAGCAGGAAGCTCATACGTTTATACTTGCCTAAGTATCCCAGTTTGCATGGGATAGTCCCTGGGGGCCTTGGCCAATTCACCTATTTTGTCTCTGCATATTATTAATTGTGCCCAATTTTACTCTCAATGTTTGGAAAATAAATTCATTCTTTACCTGCGCCCTAGAAAAGAAAGCCTGGTTAAAATGCTCTCCTCAGTTTGCCTTGAATGATAGCTTTCCCAAATGGAAACATCAAAACTTCCCTTCAGGACAGATATCCTTGAGAGGGAAAATTCCCTAGACCTCATACAATTAGCCGTTCCCGCCTCCTCTACATCTGTGGTGGTCCACAATATTTTTCGTAAATTTTATTTTATATATTCCTGTATCATATTTTATCACTCAAGGAATGGTGGACAGTTACAAGGGACATAGGCATCTATCTGGGTTTTTATGAGGCTGAAGTGGCTAGACTTTAAGGTTTATGAACTTTAGATATGTCCTCATGAAGTTGAACATGGTGGTTGAACAGCAGAATTTATTATCTCAAATTTGGAGACTAGAAGTCCAAAATCAAGGTGTTGACAGGGCTGGTACCTTCTGAGAGCTGGATTGATTCCAGGCCTCTCTCCTTAGTTTACTGTTGGCCTTCTTTTCCGCTTATATTTTTACATCCTCTTCCCACTGCATCTGCCTCTGTATCCAATTTCTCTTTTCAGGATAACACCAGTCTCATTGGATTAGGGCTCACTCTCATGACCTCGTGTTAACTTACCTTGGTAAAGATCCTTTCTCCAAATAAGGTCTCATTCTGAGGTGCTGCAGTTAAGACTCTACATGGGGTGAGGACACAACTCAACCCAAAATAGGAGTTTATATTATGATCATATGAAAGTGAAAGAATCTATTAAAATGAAATGTCTCATCTGTTACATGAGAGATTCAGATGTAAGAGGTAAATTATAACTATTTGTTTATTATATTATACTAGAGGCCCAGTGCACGAAATTCGTGTACGGGTGGAGTCCTAGTGGCTGCTGGCTGCCGGCTGCCCCTGGTGGTCAGCGCATGCCACCCCCTGGTGGTCAGCGCATGTCATAGCAAGTGATCAAACTCCTGGTTGGTTGGTTGAAGTCCCAAGGGGACACTTTGTATAATATATATATATATGAATTGCATAAATATAACCAAGGCATTGCCCTATATTCTCAATAGTGATGTCTGAAATAAATTTTATTCTTATAGTCTTCTTGTCCCTCCATCAATTAACTAGGAAAATAGGAATAGAGGGATTAAACCCATCATAAATTTAATGAAAATCTAAATTTAAAAATGTATGGGTAATAAATGGGAAAAACAAGTAATACAAACTCAGAAAGAGAAAAATGTTATCATAAAAAAAATAACTAGTGTGTTCTTTCTGTTCTCTGGTTTTTAGGACCAGAAGCTAGCTATAAGCCAGAAGAAAATCTATGAACAAAAACATTATAGACTTTTCTGAGCTTAAATGAGAAGTTGGATGAGGAAATTTGCATTGAGCACTACTTATCATTTAAGCACCATTGAGCAATAAGCAGCATGGGTTTACACAGAACAAATCATGCCAAACAAATCTGATTGCTTTTTTTATTGAATTACAAGATTAGTGGATGAATGCAATGTGGGAGATGTAATACATTTGGATTTTAGCAAAACATTTGATACAGCATCTCATGAACTCTAAAATGAATTCAAATCGTCAGGAATATTAACACCAGGGTGAGGAATGGAAATTAAATGAAGGATTGCAAAGAAAAAGAAGTAATAATCAACCGTGATATGGCAGCTTGGGAACACATCATTATAAGGTGCTACAGTGATCACAGGATTTATTCAGCACGTATTAACATTCACACAGCTTTCTCAGACCTGATAAAAGAAACGGAATAAAGGATTCAGAATGCACCCCATGATTTCAGACATTCTATACAGTCCATTCAGATTTAGAGGAAGAAGAAAATAGATTTGGCCTCAAACATTTTTAATGATTTTGCAAATAGTTACTTCTACCACTGCATCATTTAATTCATTTAATGCTCTAAGAGTCTGTCATGCTGCTGTTATTTGATCTTTTTCTGTGTCAGATAACAAGCCAATTCTTTAAGTCCCCCAATCTACCTGGCCTTATGCTAGCGATTCATGAAGAAAGTAGCACAAGCTCTCTTGGTGGCCTGACTTTTTCATGTTCAGGAAACTTGAATTCCACTACAGTGTGTGGACTTCATGTTAGACACTGTCCTCAAGGGGCAAGTTAAATATACCTAATTCAATAAATAGGAAAGGGTAGAAGCATTCCGACAAATTTCACAGTTAAAACTAAATTGTGAGATTCTACTAAAAGTAGGGAGGCCAGTAAAATGATAGAACCCTGGCACAACTGAGAAATGCATATATGGACTGAAAAGCATGAGAGTAACTCGGAACGGAGAACAGCCTTCAGCAGTCACGCCAGAGGATGCAACAAGGTGACAGCGGCAGAAAACCACAACTCGTATATGAGTTTGCAATGTCAGCTATCACCCAAGAGATGTCACAGGATGTTTAATCTATTAGATGAGTTGAAAATGATTTATTAATTTCAGAATATACTGCTCATGTCCCTTCTGGAAGCAACAAGGAATGATTATGAAGTGGCAGGTTCGACTCATGAAGAAAGATCAAAGTATTATTAAAAGGGAAAGAGCCCTAATCGGTTTGGCTCAGTGGGTAGAGCATTGGCCTGCGGACTGAAGGGTCCCAGGTTCAATTCCGGCCAAGGGCATGTACCTTGGTTGTGGGCACATCCCCAGTAGGGAGTGTGCAGGAGGCAGCTGATCGATGTTTCTCTGTCATCTATGTTTCTAACTCTCTATCCCTCTCCCTTCCTCTCTGTAAAAAATTAATAATATATATTTAAAAAAATAAAAATAAAAGGGAGACAATAAAGTTAGTCTGCAGGTGTGTAACACCTGTTAAGGTGAGAAGCAACAGAAAATATTTTCTAAAGTGCAGGAAAAACACTTAACTGGAAAAACTGAGAATGAATGAATTTATACCCACAGTAAACATTAACATCCTGGGAGGGGTAGAGTATACATCTGAGAATGAGTCTTCAAATTTCACCTTTTGATTAAAGAATTGACTCAAAAATATGCCTTAAAATTAGAAATGTGATGGCTTTCTGAACAAGTAAAGGGTGTCCCAAAATTCACGCAAGAAGTAATTTTGATAGAAAACACAGGTTTATAATTAAAAGTTGTAAAATTTTTTATTGATTCATAAAATATACAGTATAGGGTTATGTATGAAATAGCATTTTGGGTAAATGGCCTCCACAGCTTTGCTGGCACATACGCACTCTTTTGTTATTGCCCGAGCAGCCGCATTTTTGAAGAAGAATGGTCCGATGATGCCTCCAGCCCAAAATCCGCACCAAACAGTGACACGTTGTGGATGCATTTGTTTCTCAACAATCACTTGTGGATTTTCTGAACCCCACATGCGACAATTTTGTCAATTAACCAAGCCATCAAGATGAAAATGAGCCTCATCGAAATTCAGCCACATTTATGCAATACGGTCATGGAAAATTTCAACAAAAGAGTGTGTGTGTGCCAGCAAAGCCGTGGAGGCCATTTACCCAATGTGCTATTCCAAACATAACCCTATCCTGTATGCTTTATGAATCAATAAACAATTTATAATTTTTAATTATAAACCTGTGTTTTCTATCAAAATTACTTCTTGTGTGAATTTTGGGACAGCCTTTATTTTCCAAGAATAATCTTAACAAACTAACGGATTCAATAACTTATTTGAATAAAAATTCAAATCCCAATATACACTTTTCATATGTTCATTATAAATATAACTATTGAATCTGCATGTTCTCTATCTCTCTTTTTCTCTCCCTCTTTTTCTTTTTCTTTTTTTTTTTTTTAGATATAATTAACCCACCTGTTTTCAAGTGGTTGGTGTGGTCCAGTGTCTCTTCACCAGAGCGGCGGGCATGTAGGCCAGATGATTTTTGAACAAGACTCTCTGTGCTTGTATAGCATCTGTAGCCCCCAGACACTACATGCCAGCACATCTTCCAGGATGTGTAATACCATACACACTTTTTTAAGTGCTCCTCAAGGCATCCCCTATCTCAATAAGCTTGGGGCATGAGGGGCGGAGAAATTGTAAACATACTCACCAAAGTCAGCTCAATAGTTAAGGTTTCCGTAGTCAGGCTAATTGTCACACCAGCTTGGGAATTCTAAGACACCTATGCTTGTTTAACAGTCCCATGTCACGAGAGCCTTGCATCAGGATAGACAAGATTATACTAAGGGGCTTACAAAAAAGTTTATTTCTTTATCTCTCTACATATCTGCCATGAGTCAGCTATACTCCTGCTTCAGACTCTGTTCTGATGGTACACTCTCAAGCCAGAACGCTGATGGTCATAATGACATAGGGAAAAAGTACATGGTATCTGTCTGCTGGCTCTTGGAGCTGCTTCTGTTGCTTCTGCTCATTGCCACTGGCCCAGAATGCAATCGGCAGCTCAAGTTCCAGAGAGTGGGCATGTGTAACCTTTCTGCGGGGAGGGGCATTTAATATGAATAAATAAACTCACTTTGTCATTTAATCGTCTTTTTGAATTTCAAGGAACAGCATATTGAAATTCATCACAAAGTTTCCCAAAGTGGAAATGGTACCACTCAATGGAAGTTATGATCACTAAGCTGACATTCAGAATAAAAACATTAGGAAAACACGGAACATAACTGCTTTGCATCTGGCCATGTAGAGTTGTCTGGAGAAGAGAGGGTCAAAATGACAGACAGCACTAGAGCTTGTCTCACTGACTTCCCTATTACTGTTACTGAGATCTTTGTGTTTTTGTGTTTATAAAATGTGTGATTCTTGATTACTTCAATATTTATTGAACTAGCTCTGGAGATGACAGAAATAAGGAAGACACCGCCCCTGATCTTGAGGAGCTTAGGCTAGTATGCAAGAAAGACACAGATCACTGACTGTAACTCAGCGTGTGAAATTTTGTATTATGAATATCTGACACATAGCTGAGTACAGTTATAAGAGCAGTTAATCATGTTTGAATATGGATATGGAGACATCTTTATAGATAAAATAATAGATGACCCTTGCATATAAATTTGGAAGACAATTTGAGGCCAATAATAAGGACGGGCAGGCGAGAGGAAGAGAGAATATTGTCAGTCTTGATACAGTGTCTTATATATTAAGACCCTTCCATAAAACTATACATTTTTAAGACTAGCTTCCTCATGACCACTTGACTGTCAGATTCAGAGCTTCCCCAATTCAGCTTCTGTGCTTGCCACAGAGAGTCCACTCAGGACCTTACCAAGCTCAGCGGGAGGACCAGACTGTCTCAGTAGTGTATACAGTTTATATTCCTCTTCTTTAACCCATCACTTCAGCTCTAGCTATCCAACCAAAGGACAGTGGTAAAACAAACAACCTCACGCAACACTTACTTTCCCAATTTAGACATTTAGTTGCTTCTAGTTGTTTGTTTGTTTTGCATTATTATAAATTTCAGCTAGATTTATCTTTGTAGTTTGATCTTATAGGATTTGTCTTATTGTTGCTACCTGTTTAGAAGTGAAAGTGCTGGGTCACAGGATATGCTTTTGTGCCACTGTTTTAACTTTTGCTGAAGTTTAATCAACCGGCAGAAAAATCATACCAAGGTCATTTTAGAGAAAATAACAAAGCCATATTCCTGAGCAAAAGGTAACCATGCAAAAACAAATCAATGAACTTTTTCAGTTAAGGTAAGTGACTGGAAGTTCAGGGTGATATATTAAATATTAGCATAGTTGACTTCTTTCTAGCTATGAGAAGATGTGAATATACTCTGGACTTAGGAATATTGATAAAGATTCGAGGGCATTGTCTTCTTTCTACTTATAAAGAAAAAAATTCTTAGGATGAATAACATCTCATGTCCATAGAATCATAGAATTCCAAAGTACTTGCTGGGCATAACTGTCGGTATCAGAAGGGGATAAACACAGTGGCGTGACTATTGGGCAGCAGGAGAAAGGAGGGGACACCCTCCTTTGGATCTCATGGAGGCAACACAGAGAAGGAAGGAGGAGAAAATAACAGCGGGCAACAAGACAAAGGAGACAGAAGGTAAATAGTCTGTTGTGGTACACAGGCACAGTAAGTAGAGGACCGAAATGGGTATTGAAAGAAAGAGGAACCTAAATATCCAACTTTGGAAACCTGGTTAAAGACATTGAAACAACTGAGGACGTTTGAATGTGAACAATGGGAGTATCTGCCCCGGGATGAATCCAGCTTTCCTCTGGAGATGCAGATCAGGGATACTTCATAGCTCTGTCTAGTTCATTCCAGCTGAAAGTTGGCAGCAGCGATCCATGTGGCTGTTAGAGCAAATACTTCCACAGGCTGCTCCTGGTGTTTGACGCCACAGCTCTCTGCTGTCTTTCCATTTTGGTCTCACTTCCTAACACTACCCGTCACACTTCCAGGTCTTGACTTTGGATTCATAGACTGAGAACCACATGGTTTTCTGTCTGGCCATCTATTTGACTTCTCTAGGGCTAAACAGCTTCCCAGAGAGATAAATAAGAGATTAACCCGGTTAAACTCAAACTCATGAGGTTGGAAGTTTTAGTGTACGATACTTATTAGCTGATATATGTTGAACAAAATTACCCTCTATATAATGCATAATTCCCAACACTAGCTAAATGACAACATTTCTGTTTTAGGCTCAATCAGTGCATATAATTTTCTATGAAAATACTGAATTATGTTACTGATTTTATAAAATCAAGACCATTTAACATTTTTTACATTAAATTTCAAATCTGTTAACATATACACACTCTAAGTATAAAAAGTTCCTGACAATCGTTCCATGGTTTTTGTCTGCACTATTCAACTGTCGCATCCCTTTGAGTAAAAAGCACTTCATGTTCTCAGAATAAAGTTCTTTTGTTATTGTGAATATGCTTCCCCCATCTGAAAAGCCTGAATTGAGTTTTATTTTGAGTTTTGTACCTGCTTCAAAGATTGTTGGCACCCGGGTAAAGCTTTATGAAAATACACGGAGGTTGAAAATGCCATTTTCTATTCTTGATAAATGATTTTTAATTTGTTGGTAAAAAAAAATGCACAAAAAGTACCAAAACCTTACTGACACCTCAACTCATATATCTCTTACATTTAGCAGAAAAAAAATCACAAATATGTCCTTTTCTAACTAGAGCTCTTAGCAATGGAATTGATAGTGTCACTGTTCCCATTTGTCTCTCCATCTTTACTCTTGGATTCGTCTCAGACTTGGGTATATCTCTTACTGACTCTGACGCTCTCCCAAAAACTTTGTACTAAAAACAAGTAAAAAATTTAAAAAAAAAATGCACTAAAAAGACAGAAAAAAAAATCCAAAAAACTGCCTTCTTACCAAGTGGATCAACTGAAGAAAACCTGAATACCACTTGCAGCATTTATCTGTCTTAGTCCATCGGCGAGACGAAAAACAGCGATGCTTTATACCTTTCACCTAATCAAAAGCTTAAATCTGTTCACATTCTTTACCGCCCAGCACTGTACTAGTGTACATCGATTGTGCCGACAGGCACCTCCTTGTGGAGAACAATTGATTTTTCTTTGTTAGCAAAGTGATTTTAATAGCCTTCCTCCAGGCTGTCATGTTTCAGGGCCCTAGAAGCAAGATGCACCTGTTCCTAGAACTTAGTGATCAATTGCTCAACCCACAGAAAATGTGCCTGTGTGCTATGTTCAAAGACCTCCAGAGCAATTACTCAGAAGGTGACTTTAACTTGTTTTGATAAATAGGCTGCCTGAGGGCCTCAGGTGAGTTATCTTAAGTATTTTGACCACGGAGCCTGACGTTGGGTGTTTTTTGTTAAATTGCCATTAAGGAGCGTAGTTACAAGAATAGATTTCTGCTGTTTAAGGTTACTGTAGCAGCTTCGTGCCAGACTTCCTTGCCAAAGAAACTAGCCCAAAGTAAAGGTCACTGCTTTGAAGAGTGAGTGATGAGAATAACTCTGTTTGTATTGCCCTTGATATTTGAAAATGGCTCCTCTGATTGTGTGGTGTGAAGAAAAGTCAAAGGTAGGATCTATAGCTTTATTCGGCACAGTTACTGTCTGTTCTCCTTGACTAGTAGTGACCACTATTTCCTTAATATTGTACAAAGTGGCTCTTTTTTTGTTTTCCTCTTCACGAATCTGGCTCAAAAAGTGTTCCTATGAGTCTATGTGAACTATAGCCATGCTACATTCTTTAAATTCTTTAAAAACTGCTTGCAGTCTTTAAAATGTGTCAGCACTTTAAGCTTGCAGCCGGCCTACACAGCAGTATTATTAGCTGCCACTATTTAGGAGGCTGCACGTATGCTCTTGACTTTCAGTCAAATCTTTCAAGGTATGGAATATAGGTCATGTTTTCGAAATGTGGAAATCTGAGGGAAATTTGCAAAAGGTTAACACCATTAGGTTACATACAAACATAGGTGACAAAGTCGGTATTTGAACTGAGTCCATCTTCTTACCCACAATGCTGTGCTGTCTCAGCACCGGGGTAAATGTGTGGTAGAAGATGTAAAACCTTTGCTTGGGTCCCAACTACAGACACATTCCTGTCACCTATGGGTACAAACCATCTCCTCAGTTCAGCAAACATTTCGGGGGGTAGGGGCAGTTCTATTTTAGGTCACGCAGCATGACAGATTTTGGGGATAAAGTAGCAAGTTGAGAAAAAAAACAATCCCTGATTTCAAGAAATCAAGAAATTTGCCATAAAGTAGGGGGGCGGAATTGTCACTAAGGGACTCAGCCCGGAAGTAGGAAAGAAGGACAGATCTCCCATGGCCTGGAATTTTTTGCAGGTGGAAGTCATCAAGAAAGGAGAGACGGATGCTTGATTTGCAATGAGGATTTCAAACTGAACTTTCTTTAAAGATATAACCAACTCTGGTCTAGCCGGTTTGGCTCAGTAGATAGAGTGTCGGCCCACAAACGGAAAGGTCCCAGGTTCAATTCCGGGCAAGGGCATGAACCTCGGTTGCAGACTTGATGCTGACCCTGGTCGGGGTGTTTGCAGGAGGCAGCCAAACGATGTTTCTCTCTCTTTCTGACTCTCTTCCTTCTACTCTCTCTAAAAATCAATGGAAAAATATCCTCAACTGAGGGTTGACAAAAAGAAAATAAATAGAAAGTAGCAAGTCTTAAGAAAAAAAGATGTAACCAACTTTGACCTTTATCTTTGTAGGGAAGGGAAGGAGCCTCAGTCATTCTCTCTGAGGAACTGGAACCAGGAATAATGATGCAATATGTTAGATCAGTGCAAGGAGGAACATTTCAGAAGTGCTTTTTCTCTCTTCACCTCTTCAGGTCTTATGTAACTAGAATGAAGCCTAAATGGTGAATTAGAAGACTTGGGTTTAACAGTCAGCTCCTCGATAAACTCTGTTACCAGCACAATAAATTTCTCTAAATTTCTTGATTTCAGTGTTGTTGTTTTAGAAAGTGGTGGAGACAGTCATGTCCCTTTCAGCTGTAGTAGAGTCTCTTTAAGGAATGTGATGAGTTTATTTTCGCATTAGATTATTTTTTGTTTGTTACATCTTGTATTTCTTTCTCAGCCTTTAGGCTATATTAACACAAACTTTTGAATAACACTGAACTCTTAAGCTGCCCCCACTCAGTGCTAATTCTCTAATCATTTCGTCTTTATGGAATTTACATGGTGTCTTTATACAGGGAGTAGAGACATAAATGGAAAAATAAAGTCATGGATTTAAAGAAAAACTGTCAAGTGCAGAAACATAAGTAGAAGTTAGCTTAGAAGTAAAGGGAAAAAGGAGATGGGCCAGTGCAGGTGGAGGAAAAGACGAGGGGAAATGTAGGCCAGCAGCATACAGGCGATGAACAGGTGCAACCGAGGAGGTGCAAAAATTTATTGTGGAAAATTCACATCAAGCATCTGATTCTAGCAAAAGGGACTAAGCTCACTAAGTGAAACAAATCAGTGCTGATTAGTAACATCTAGCAGTTTTACAGGGGTTAAGAGTCAAAGGAGGACAGAGAGGTGGTGTGGTTTAAATGCCAGGTTTTCGTGACTGAACAAATCATTTGCCACAGCAGTTAAAGGAGTCAGAGGTCAGTCAACTACATCCTGTCAGCCAAATCTAGCTGACTCCTGTTTTTGGAAATAAGCTTTTACTGGCACACATCCGTGCCCCTGTGGATACATATCATTCCTGGCTTCTTTTGCATTGCAATGGCAAAGTCAAAGAGTTGTGATGGAGACCATTAAGCTTCTAAAGCTGAAAATACATATTATCTGGTCTTTTACAGAAAAAGACCCCCAAACTCTGCTCTAGAGGGTTTTTAACATGCATTTTAGGAAATTCTCAATTCTGGAAATCCAATTGCTCGCGTTAAAGTATTTTTTTCAAGATAGCCCAGAGACCTCCTGTAGCTGACCTTAGAAATTCAGCAAGTCTCACTGGAAGCTTTTGGTGACCTTTCAGGCCTACTTGCAACCCAGCCTCTGGTTCTGGAGCTGAAAGTGATGGTTCCATAGCTCTGTGTTACAGAGGCTGGCAGTAGACCGTAAAATAAACCCATGGGTAAGAATCCAGTGAAATGGGCCAAGGTGGTGGGGTTTACCAGCCTCTAAAGTAAGAGCTTAGCTCTTCAGCTTTGGAATGGCAGGACACATTTTGGTTTTAATTTTCTAATTTGTGGTTCGAAATGCCTCAAGATTTAGTCAAGGATTAAGCCTGTGGTTTAACTTCCTTTTTCCTGGGGGTGTAAACTGTTTGAGTCTAGCCACCAACCCATAGCCCTGCAAACGAACATATTTGCATTTTTCATGTGTGTAAGCCCAGTCAATGTTGATTGCTTCCAGCTCACTGACACAGCCCCAGCGTGCTTTCCATTTTGTTACCAAATAATAAAACCTCAAACAGAGGCACTGTCTTTGGGTTTAACAGGAAGCATGACTCACACCCCTAACTGCAAACGAAGGGAAACAGCAGTGATGCACATAACTGGTTTAAAATGCTTGTTAGCATCACCCTGTAGCATACATTAGGAACGGTGGTCTTCCCAGCACTGCCTTTCCCCTGGAGCATGGCGACAGGCTGAAGGGCAGTCTTGCCTCCCTCAGTTGGGAATGTGTAAAATAACACACCATGTTTTACTGGCCCCCAGCAGAAGAACCCCAGCACAAGGACTTACGAACTATGCATGTGTTAGTCTGCATCTCTACTTGCACATCAGGATCATTTATTGTTTTGGAAATGCAAACAAAGAAATCAACTCACATTGGCTTAAACAACAAAGACAATAGTTTGGTCCCCATCCAGGTTAGTGAGCTCTAGGCAGTGCTTGAAGATCAGGCTCGGACTCTGCTTCTTTAGTTTTTCTAAGTTGGTCGGGTCCTGGTAGGACAATGGCTGCAGGAGCGTCAGGATGCCCGTCTTCTAACCTCAGGATCTGTAATAACAGTGTTTATCTTTCCCCAAGCATTGAATAAAAATACTAGGCTTTGCTGAGCGGACAAAATTAGGTCATATCCCTAAGTCTGACCCAACCATCAGTCACTGTGCACAATGCTGGGGCTTAGGCCTGGGCCCCTGGCTCCCCTGAAGCTGCGTAAGAACGAAGGCACTGCACTGACTGGACTGGGCTGCTTGGCCCTCGCCCCTCACCCTCAGAGCTAAGAGAGCGTCACTTCCAGTGCCACTGACATTGCAGAGGACAGCAGCAGGGACCGCAGGGTGCTCCCAGGGCCAGTCCACAGTGCTCTCTGTACTGTGGGACCACGTTTCAGCCTGAGATTTTATGTTGGGGATTTAGGTTTTGCCAAATTACCTTTGTGATTTTGCCAAATCCCTGATCTGATCCCTGTATAGTATGTTAATTTCTTTTACAGAGGATGTTTTCTACAAAATTCCTGGGCTTTGGGGTTGTGTGTCCCCCCCCCCCCGCCCCTTTTCTTTTTCTTTTTAGAACATCCTAATCTAGTTCATGCAACCTCATTCCAACACCAAAAATAATTCAGTCACTTCAAATGCCATATGGAATAAATAAATGTTTCAAAACAAATCAAACTTAATTCCCTGTAAAAATCATCAGCATTGGTTACTCTGATTAAGTGTGTGAGGCCAGCAAAGGCCAAGGCTCCTGGCAGCCCTATAAAGGAGAATGAAAAGAATTAGAAAGCAGGGACTCAAGTCACTCTGTGAATTAGAAAGTGATGGCAGAATTGTTATTTTTATAACTTCCCAGAATAAAAAAAAAAATGTGGTCTTGCAGCTGAAAATTGGCTGGTGATCACAGCCTGGCAGGCTGAGCAAGGGCACATGTACTGTATATTTGAGGGAATGGATCATCCAGACTCCAACTTACATTAGCACACGATGAAAATAACCAAAACGGGAGGAAAATCTTACCACCCAGCTCAGTTCAATTCAAGGAACAAATATTGATTCAGTAAGCTCTGTCCCAGGTTTAGCATTGAAAAATAATAAAGAGGAGGAAGAGATTGAGTCTGCCATCAAGGAGATCACTATATTAAAGAAATGAGGTAATCATTTAACATTAAAAATAATTTAAAAGTTCCAATTTAGGAGAGAGTGATTGTATTTCAGGGTGTCAGTGATATCTCCAGTGTATAAGGAAACTAATCTATGCCAGGTAGTGTGCCTGGGATGTTAAATTCTTAAAAGAAAAAAGAAAATTTAAAGCAAGCTACGGGTTAAACTTTATGTTTCTTTCTTTTTTTTTTCAACCATTACTCAAAGATATTTTTAAATTGACTTTAGAGAGAGGAAGGGGGGGAGAGAGAGAGATAAAAACCATTGATGTGAGAAACATCAATCGGTTGCCTCTCACACTTGGCCCAACTGAGGATCAAACCTGCAACCTAGATATGTGCCTGGGAATCAAACCCACAATCTTTCATGTGTATTGGATGATGTTCCAACCAACTGAGACACACTGGCCAGGGCTATAATTTCCTTTTAAAATAGTGAAATAAAGGAAGGACAAATTTTCCCAAGTAGTAGAGCCAACATACAAACTGAGGTTTTCTATGACTGTAAAGTATATCTAAATCCCGCCCCCCCCGCCCCCCCACCATGTGACCTTCCTAGGATCCTTAGCCAGGTTAGCAGTTTGAGCATCTTGCTTAGACATCAAAGTCAGGCAGAAGTGAAGGAAAAGTAAGGTCTTCATTTCCAGGGAGATAGATATTAGGAAATCAATCTCTGACCAGATTTTAATAATCTAAGATCTGGGAGAAACATCTAACTAACTAAATAACTAACTAACTAACTAACTAAATAAAACTAAAGAAAGTAAATAAATATATATAATATACACATACCTATATACTATAGGAGACAAAAATATAATGTAAATACATACCAAATACAATAGGTAGATTTGCCCTTTAGATTTGTGTGTGGATGTTTTGTTCTCCTGTAACACCTTGTCAAGTTGGCTGAATTTAGGCACATTTTGGATAGAGGTGAGATTTTGTTTGGTCTTCTTTCTGTATGTCAATAATCTCCAAAAATTTTATTGTGAAACCCATCAGTAAATATTTTGGAATATGAATATCCAAATATATGTATTTTTGTAGTTATCACTATTGTTCCATTCTGTAAATATAGGTATAGCTCAGCTTATGTGAAACTGGTGAAGGGATTAAGCAAAACACAAACAAAAAACCCCTCATAGACAGACAACAGCATGGTGCTTACCAGAGGGAAAGAGGGCTGAAGGGAATTAGAAGAGAGTAAAGGAGGGATAAATGGTGATGGAAGGAGACTTGACTTGGGGTGCTGAACACACAATACAGTATACAGATGATGTATTATAGAATTGTGCATCTGAAACCTAGAGAATTTTAATGATCAATGTCACCCCAGTAAATTCAATAAAAAATCAACAACAATAATGGTTACAACAATAAGTGCTATCATTTTTTGATCAAGGGACTTTCTCCCAAGTAATTCTTTGTGCTTTTTGTGAATTAACTTATATATGCTTGGAAGCAACCCTATACAATAGGTGCTTTATTAACCCTTTCTCATTATTGAGAAAATTCAGTTATAAATCTATGTTTTATCTTTTTCTACCCATACTCCATGAATCATCTTGCACATAGGAATTCCCCATAGGAAATGTTAGTAGAGACCGGGTGTGGTTGTGACACACAAAGCCTCAGTTGAATATCCTGAAGAATATTAAAGATGCTTGAATATGTGTGAGAGTATGTTAGTGTATGTGTGTGTGTGTGTGTGTGTGTATGTGTTGTATGTATTTAAGATTGGCAAGAGTCAATGTCAAATCCCACTGAACATTACTTCCCTACTTTGATTTTTTCACAAGGTTTTGTTTTATGTTTGTTTGCTTTTGCAGTCCTGTGTCAATTAAGAAACACCCAAACCTGTAGAGAATTTTTATGAGTTTATTTGAGCCAAACTGAGGACAAGTGCTGGGAAGCAAGATCTCAAATGCTCTGGAGAGTGACAGTTTTATAGTTTTTTTATACACTTGGAATAATTTTATTATTCAATTATAGTTGATATACAATTTTATATTAGTTTCAAGTGTATAACATAACTAGAGGCCTGGTGCACAACATTTGTGTACTGGATGGGGGTGGGTCCTGCACCCTCTTACAAAGCTAGCAGGTGGACATTCCCCGAGGGGTCCTTAGCACTGCTGTGGAGGTGGGAGAGGCTCCCGTCACTGCCGCTGCACTCACCAGCTGTGAGCCCAGCTTCTGGCTGAGCGGCGCTCCCGCTGTGGGAGCACACTGACTACCAGGGGCAGCTCCTGTGTTGAGTGTCTGCCCCCTGGTAGTCAGTGCGAATCATAGTGACTGGTCATTCCACTGTTTGGTCTATTTGCATATTAGGGTTTTATTATATAGGACTAGAGGCCTGGTGCACAAAATTTGTGCATGGGTGGGGTTCCTCCACCTGGCTGGCGATCTGGGCCAGTCAGCGCCATCTTGCCCAGTCCTGATTGGGGCCAATCAAGGCTGGTGGCTGGGGAAGGATTGCGGGAGGGACCACAGGAGGGCTGCAGGGCATTCCAGCCCATCTTGCCCAGTCTCAGTCAGGGCTGATCAGGGCCAGCCAGCCGGGGAGGGACATGGGAGGCTGGTCAGCTGGAGAGGGACTGCGGGAGGGCTCCAGGGCATGTCTGCCCTGTCTTGCTCAGTCCTGATTGGGCAGACCCCAGCAGCAAGCTAATCTACCGGTCAGAGAGTCTTCCCCCTGGGCGGTCAGTGCACTTCATAGCGGGCGGTTGAGCAACCTTAGCATATCATTAGCATATTGTGCTTTGATTGGTTGAATGGTCGACCATTGACTGGACACTTAGCATATTAGGCAATTATTATATAGGATGATTAGACATTTTTATAACTTACAGAGTGATCACCCCAACAAATCTAGTTTTCTAACACCATGTATCATTATTACAATATTATTGACTATATTCCCTATGCTGTACTTTACATCTCCACGACTAATTAATTCCCATTTTTGCATATCCCCGCAACTTCCTTCCCATTTGGGGACCATCAAAATGTATCTTTGATTTTGTTTCTGTTTTGTTTGTTTCTTTTTATATTTTTTAGATTCCACACATACATGAAATCATTTTGTACTTGTCTTTTCTCTGTGTGACTTATTTCACTTAGCATATCCTCTAGGTCACTGGTTCTCAGCCTTCCTAATGCCGCGACCCTTTAACACAGTTCCTCATGTTGTGGTGACCCCCAACCATAAAATTATTTTCGTTGCTACTTCATAACTGTAATTTTGCTACTGTTATGAATCGTAATGTAAATATCTGATATGCAGGATGTATTTTCATTGTTACAAATTGAACATAATTAAAGCATAGTGATTAGTCACAAAAACAATATGTACTTATATATGTGTTTTCCGATGGTCTTAGGCGGTCCCTGTGAAAGGGTCATTCGACCCCCAAAGGGGTCGCAACCCACAGGTTGAGAACCGCTGCTCTAGGTCTATCCATGTTGTTGCAGATGGCAAGATTTCTTTCTTTATGGCTGAGTAATATTCCATTGTGTATATGTATCACTTTTTCTTTATCCATTTATATATTGATGGACACTTAGGTTGCTTCCATATCTTGGCGATTGTAAATAATGATGCAATGAAATAAGTGATGCATGCCTTTTTGAATTAGTGTTTGGGGTTTCTTCAGATAAATACCCAGAAATGGGTATTTCTGCTTGCTTCTTTATCTCTTCTTATATAGCCTTTGTTTTACTCACTCACTTATTTATTTATTTATTTACTTACTTACTTATTTACTTATTGTTGATATGAGAGAGGGAGAGAGAGAAACATCACATCAATTGGTTGGCTCTCATAAGTACCCAGACTGATGATCAAAATTGGAACCCTTTGTTTGGGCTAAAATTCCAACCAACTGAGCCATACCAGCCAGGGCAGGTGATTACTCTTAAAAATAGGGTTTCATAGACATGCTAACCTAGATGCACAGAAACAATAGACAGGGCTTGATTACGGTAAAGATAAACCTTTTACTAAAGAAATTATATATGTGGGGCCTGATTAGCTACCATGACCTGCACAGTTAGGAATTTATGAACAGATCTCCCTGTGAGGTTACATTTATTAGATTTATTAAGCACCTTTTTTTGTCCACACCTTTGATTAAACAAATAATGTTTAATCTTTCTGGATCTTTATTTCTCTTTACTAACCTTTACCTCTATCTACTATAATTAGGCAACTCTGTATTGCTTTTCTCGCCATTCTAGCAACTCCACCATAATAACTGTTCAAAAGGGGGAGGACAGTGAGTGTAAAAATAGGGGCATGAGGTTTGCAGACACAATGCTTAGATTGGCTATTTGCTAAGCATTGTCTGTAGAGTCCTTAGGGTGATGGCGGTAATCCCTGAGATACTTTCAGGAAGTTTGCAAAGTCAAAAAATTTTTTAAATAACAGTAATAGGTTATCTGTTATCCACTTATTTTCACTGCATTGAAAACTTTATGATAGACAAACAATGGTGGATAAAATTTCTGGTGTCTTAGCACAACTAAAGTCCTTGGCACCAAGTAGTACTAGCAGTCATTGGTTTCTTTATCACCATTCATTCACAGAGGGGTTGAAAGAACTTGTAGAAATAAGATCCAGAATAGAGGCTTAGAAATTAATATTGAGCAATAATGTAGCGGGAGGGAAGATAGCCAAGTAAGGGCTACTATATATCATAGGTGCTCTAGCCGATGATTTATTCATTATCATAGTTCAAATTTTCAATAATCCTATAGGGTAGATAGGATAAGATCTTTTTCTAAGATCTAGGAAAAAGATGAAGAGATGGCTTATCTCCAGTTAGGTTAATTGGCATCAGGTTTGGATTTAAAATAAATGGTTCCAATTTTAAAATGAGTGTTACCTTGGAATGAACCAATGGAGAAGGGGCTGACTGTGATTTAAGGAGCAAGGGTAGTCAGCTTCTAAAATGGCCCCCAGTTATCTTCATCTCCTGATACTTACCTCCTTGAGTTATTTCCTTCCTTTGAGTATGGGCAGGACCTAGTGTCTAGCTTGTAATGAATATCCCAGAAGTAACGGGGTGTTGCTTCCAAAATTAGGTTGTGAAAAGACAGTGGCTCCCATCTTGGGCCTCCTCTCTTGCTCTCACTCTCATTGTTTGTCCAGTGAGAGGAAGAAACCAGACAGTTACTACCAGTCTATGGCCAGCTCTTGGCTTCACTGACTTAAACCTCCCCTGTAGTGTAATGCTAGCTTTCTCAATAATGTAAAAAGAGAAAAAAATAGTCAGTTACCAGATTGTGAAATTACAATTTGAATAAATAAACCTAAGTTTTAAGATGCTTTAATATTCACTCTCATAATCAAGTATATCTGCCATTTTGTTATCTACTTTTAGGATCATGAGAAACTTGTGTAATTTACCTGCTTACCAGTTTTTATATCCTACTGAAAAAGACAATTCTAAATGAAGTTATGATGAAGATATATTCAGAGTATTTCTCACCCCACAGATTCAGTCTTGAGTCAGCAAATCTGATGAATTATGGCCATATACTTATTTGTCCCCTTCTTAATGCAGACACAGATGGGAAAAGATGCTCTTCTAAGTTGAAGAGAACTGCTTCGTAATACATAGGCAGATTTTTCCCTCTAACTTTTTTTTTTATGGTAAGCAATAAACAATTCCCTCTAACTTTTAATTGTGCTTTAGATAGTATACCATTTGATGTATCTTTCCATCTATCTATCCATCCATCATTGTTCAACATATATTTAGTTATTGAATGTCTACTGAATTTAAGTGCATTTAAAAATGGGCAGGTCCTCGTTTACAGTCATCTCTCTACCACCACCACCCTAAGAGAAGAAAAAAGATTCTTAAGATAAAGCATGTATCTTAATATTATGCATCAAACATGATTTAAACTTGGTGGTTATTGCAAAATTTCCATCAGGGATAAACATCAGTGAACTTTTTCTCTATCCCTCCTCCCTTCCCTCTCTCTAACCCCACCTTTGTTCTTACTTTATTCTTTCTTTTGAAAAATACATGTTTCCTTGAGAGTCACATACACAATAATGAGTTTAATTTGTATGTCTGCAAGTGTGTATGGACATGTGATTCCCATTGTGTTTATAAACCTGACAAATACAAGCAAATACTCAAAGTTACATTACAAACATGTTCCTGAATCAAATATCCATAGGAAAGTAAAGATAGATAGATGCTTTTCTTTTTTTTTTTTTTAAAAAAAAATATATTTTATTGATTTTTTACAGAGAGGAAGGGAGAGAGATAGAGAGTTAGAAACATCGATGAGAGAGAAACATCGATCAGCTGCCTCCTGCACATCTCCCACTGGGGATATGCCCGGAACCCAGGTACATGCCCTTGGCTGGAATCGAACCTGGGACCTTTCAGTCCGCAGGCCAACGCTCTATCCACTGAGCCAAACCGGTTTCGGCAATAGATGCTTTTCAAGCAAGTGAAAGGTATTCAAATGTTGGTAGCATCGAAAGTAACATTCATGTAAGTTGTTTGCACAAGCAAATACATTGAACAAAAGTACCTTTTGAATCCATTGACTCAAAACAACCAGAGGAACTAATTTGTTAATCTGATTTTATTTCTTTCAACAGTGCTTACTTGAGAGATTAAAACATATGGAAAGTCAAGCCTTTTGGTAACCATAATGATTGATTTTAATAGGGGGAGAAAAGATATTTCCCACGTTCAACATTTATAAAAAAAAAAAGTGGTTTCTCAGTAAATGGATTTATAAGGAGCCTCACCGAGAAAGGATAATCCTGGTAATTTTTTTTAGATTGTATGTGAAATTTAGAGTAAATGATGCTAAAAGCATGCTAAAATAATACCTAGCCTCTCCTCCTATATTAAAATGATCCCAGCAGTTCTTCCTTACCCTCAAAGCAGATGGCTCTAATGATTTTCCAACCCATCGTTAATTCATTTGCAAACAACATAGATCAGTGGGCAAATGTGTACTGAGAATAAGATGTTACTGTTCATAAACGCTTCCAAAGTTTGTTTTGTCCTATCATTACTGGAAAATGGTATTTACTTAAGTTAAATCATTTGTGTGAACCATCCCTGTGACAGTGCTGCAGTTATAATAAATTACCTGGAAAGTGAAGTGAACATCACCTGGTTACTGTGGTTGTGGTAGTGCAATTGACATCATGGAATAAGTGAGCTCATCTATGTTCTTTAAATTAAAATTTTATAAAAGAAATGATATGACTTTTTCTATTTTGAGAATGTTTACTTGGACATATTTAATACTTCCTCCACAAGATACAAAAATATTATATGTAATATTTTAAAAATTTGAATTAGACATTTTATAATATCATTAATAAAACTTACATGAATAGTTTAGATATCAAATAAGAGATTATTGAAAATTTCTAGCCCATGACATGCAGGATAAAACCAATTTATCAAGGTTTTGGTAACATAACTAAAACATTTGCATATATTGATGGAGCAATTTTTTCAAGTTGTTTGTGAGCTCTAATTTTAATCAGGTAATGAATAATAAACAAAATACATATTCTCACTTGTTAGGTAACATAAGCAATCTTCTGAACCTGAAATTGAGTTTTTGAAACTTTTATCTTTACAAAACTTTGGATTGTTTTTATCAATATCTTTATGGCCTCAAGTTAGAAGGTGATTAGAGAATCTTGTCCATATTGTACATTACAGACAGATCTGAGGGGGAACTATTCTTCCTCAGAACAAGCATTTATCACTTATTGATGTGAGTCATGTTTCCAATTAGGCTGTACAAGCCTTGTTTTCTTTCTTAACTGATCTTCCTTGAGTTAAAATGTTTCATGATTTGTGATTGATGGTTTGCCAGATAAGCCATTTAAAAGGTAACAAGGATAGTCAAAGGTGTTGGGATTCCTCTGACTATAATAAATAACATGAGATACGTGTTAAGAAAACTGTGAAATTAGATATTGAAGAGCATTGATGCTTGGGGTAGTAGATGCTTTGATTCAAGCTGGAATTAGAAGTAGAATAAAGTTGTATTATTAGAAGTAAAATAAAGTTGCATTGCTTACTCCCAGGAAAGTTACAGGTGGTATTGGTGTTGGCCTGCCATCTATTTTGTCATGTTGCTCTGGTCCAATTATTGTTCAACTAACTTTCATTACCCTGAAAAAAGATTTACTGGATTTACTGGATTTTTATAATCTCTTTGAGTTGAAACAGGTGTATGGACCAAAATCCTAAATAATCTAATTATGTAATAGCTAATATCATTAGCTTTTATTTTAATTTCCCCATGTATTTAAGAGTATGCTTAAAGTTTGTAGAGTAAAATGTCCTCTCCCACATGTATGCCACAGCAAAAGAAATCTAAAGAACTTGATAACCGCATGGGTAAATCTTGGGACACTTCAATGTCAATCTCTACTTTCAGAAATATGTTTTACTTTCATCACTGAGCTCCCTTCTCTTAAGAAGATAGTCTATAAGAAGAAAAATATTTTAGTGGCTAAGTTCACAAAAAGCTTTTCCTAACAATGTGCTTTTTAAACAAAAATATTTAACTTTGTTTTAGGACAAATTATAGAAAACAAGTATTTCTACTGTGAATTTTGAAGTGTAATATTAGTTATTAAATAATAATTTGGAAGTATCAGTTCAAATAGAGGAAACAGTTGTTACTTCATTGTTTTGCTGGGATCTGTATCTTCATCTTGGGTAAGATATTCTATAAGAAATCTCCCTGCATGTTAAGTAACTTAGCAGGAAAATATATTTTCTTTGAGCTTGTTTTCCAACCTTTGTGGTTGATTAATTAATTCAAAAGTATTTATCAAACCCTTTGTATGTGCCAAACGCTGTCCTAGGTACGGAGAATAAAAAGTTGAATAAGAAAGTGTCGTGAAGAAATGTAGTTCAGTCCTTTTTGGCCCACAAAACTTTATGCCATTATTTAACTGATAAAGGTGTATAGATTTTTGCACTTTGTCATACCCCTGAATGTAGCATTGCAAGTGAGGCAGTATTCAAATGCTGCTGTACCCAATGCTGATTGTTTTAATGCCAAGACTGTCAGACACAGTATGATGCATGGAAATTCTAAAAATGTTATCATACTTCATCTGAAGAATAAACATGACCCTACAGAGAGAAAAAAACTAGGAAAATGTTTAACAGAGTGAAAAGAATTCAGTATCAATTTAATATCATGTCGTGATACTGAACCAACATTTTAAATCTTGACTTTAACACCCATAGTGAAAATTGTAGTGAGTACCTTGGAGGTAACAGCTAGGTAATCTGGGCTCTTGGAATTAAAGTTTCCCTCTGAGAATGAAATTAGACACAATAATCATGAAACAACTGAGATCAGTCAGCTATAGAAATAACTGATCTAAAGTAATAATCCATGACAAGAAACACCTAACAACAAATTTCCATGACTCAATTATTGGGTGACTGTCTTAGCATGGCTAAAGCTATCACATACTCAATTTTACTTGACCATATCTGTTAAAAATAAAAAAAGTCTGTCATTATAAGAGCACTTAAAAAAGTAGAGTGACAACAAAAATATCTGTTAGTTTTGAATTTCCTCATTTTGGCCTGAACACTCAATCCTATTTCTTTTTTCTTGCTTACCAAGGAGTTGCCTGACTATTAATCTAACTTTGATATCCATGTTAAGACAGGCTGTGACCACATCTTGATCCCAACTCTAATGGATAAAGGCTAACATCTGTAGCAGCTGGATTAACAGCGAATTGTGAATTTGGCCAGGTGTAAGGCAGGGAGTTGTGGCCTTTGATCAAAGAGGAGAAAGGCTGACTTGCCTAGATAGGCATCAAACAGGCCATTTTTGTGGGCCACATTCAGTTTATAATCTCTGATGGATACTTGCACTAAAACAATAATTTATTGAGAGTCACAATAGTTAAAGGAGACTTTTAAGATTTATTTCTTTATAAAGACAAATGTCGCTAATGATTAAAGTGTATAGGTATGCATGTATATATCTATATACACACATATGTGCTTTTACATATGCATTGTCACATATATACTCATATCTGCATTTATCTATTTACTAGAGACCCAATGCACAAAAATTTGTGCACTCGGTGCTGTGCGGGGGGGCAGGGGGGGGTGGGAGTCCCTCAGCCTGGCCTATGCCCTCTTGCAGTCTGGGACCCCTCAGAGGATGTCCACCTGCTGGCTTAGGCCTGCTCCCTGGGGGATAGGGCCCAAGCTGGCATTCAGACATCCCTCTGGCAGCCCGGCAGCCCTCGGGGGATGTCCACTTACCAGCAGGGAGCAGACCTAAGCTGCAGTCGGACATCCTTAGTGCTGCTGAGGAGGCGGGAGAGGCTCCTGCACCACCACTGTGCTGGCAGCCATCAGCCTTGCTTGTAGCTGAGCAGAGCTCCCTCTGTGGGAGCGCACTGACCACCAGGGGACAGCTCCTGCATTGAGCATTTGCCCCTTGGTGGTCAGTGTGTGTCATAGTGACCAGTCATTCCCAGTCGTTCTGCTGTTAGGGTCAATTTGCATATTACCCTTTTACTATATAGGATAGAGGCCTGGTGCATGGGTGGGGGCCAGCTGGCTTGCCCTGAAGGGTGTCCTGGATCAGGGTGGGGGTCCTACTGGGGTGCCTGGCCAGCCTGGGTGAGGGGCTGATGGCTGTTTGCAGGCTGGTCAAGCCCCCCACCCGCAGTGGGGACCCTCACCCCATGGAGGTTTGGCCAGCCTAGGTGAGGGGCTGAGGGCCGTTTTCAGGCTAACCAGGGCCCTCAGCAATGGAAGCTCCCACCCTCTCCTTTTTTCATTTTTTTTTTTCTGGGATTTATTTACCTTCTATAATTGAAACTTTGTAGCCTTGAGTGGAGCTCAGAGCTGGCCAGGGCAGGCGGGAAGCTTGGCTTCCTCCATCTCCAGGGGCAACCCAAGCCTCCTGCTCGCTCTAGCTCCGTGGCTGCTGGCCGCTATCTTGGTTGGGTTAATTTGAATACCAACCAATCAGTCGCTCTGATTGGTTGGTGGATATGGCTTAAGGCATAGAGAAGGTATGCTCAATTTGCATGTTTGTCTTTTATTAGTGTAAATACATGCATATATGTGGGTATGAGTATATATGTATATGTGAGTGCATACATGTGTGTATATATATGTAGATATATTTTTTTTTAAATATTTCTTGGCTCAAGATAGTTCCTCAAATAGGGAATTTTGTGTTTGTCAACTTGTTTAGGAGATATTGTGTACATTAAAGGTAACAAAATATTTAAAGATAATTTTTGATTCCATTTCAAAAATGCCCTGAGTATGGAACAGAAGCTTAGTTTCCTCAGTTCTGAGAGAGCTCACTGCTAAAAGTAGGATTTGCATAGTCTTTAGGTCAAGCACATTCCCACAAAGCAGCCCTGGAAAGGGATTCTAGGGAAGATGATGTGTTGTTAGTAGTTGCTAGAAGTATTAAGCTTGCAATTGTCTCATGTTCCCCTCCCATAATTCTCCATTGATAGAGGAGCAAAGAATTGGAGTGGGGTGGAGGTCCCTCTTTTGCATCCTACCTATAACTGTGCCCTTATTGATCCTATCATGAAAATGTCCTCCCTTCTGCCATGCTGATGGTTTCAGAGAGCTCTGTTTTAAGTCTAGCTTCCAGAGATATCCATGTGTCGATGAAACTGGGTTAGGAATGGGTGATCTGGGCCAACAAAACATGATGGATGTTGATTAGTGACTGAGGATGGATTGGCTGCAGCTACCTCTTTCTGTCTTTCTGGATGGTATGATATGTGGCTATGGATTTGGGAAGGGAACTGTGGCAGTGATTTAGATGGTCTTTGAATAAGGACACGAAGGAAGTTGGGGAAGCAATAGGGAAAAGGAAGCGTCTTAATGATCTCCTTGGTCTCTGCCACTACCTCTGCCTCGTCCACCACCTCTGCCTCATCCACATATATAAATCAGTGGATTCTTTTTTTGCTTAAATCATTTTAATTTTGATTTTCTATCTCAAAATAAAGAGTTTTTAGGTGAGGACTGGTTTTTAGATGTAGTGTGGTCCTTTCTCCCTCTTTTGCCATCATTGAGCCTGTACTCTTTCCTGTGTCCAACTTTGGTGATGGATGGTCATTCTTACTCTTTGCCATTATCTTACCATTGTGGAACAGTGAAGGGATTACATTTTTTAAGTTGGGTAAAGAAGTAAACATTATTATTATTATTTGTCAATTATACATCAATAATGCTGAAATTTTAAAAAGTGAACATGATGAAATACTCCCACCTGTGGGAAATGGGTTATAATATACTCTCAAAACAGTTCAAGTAACTTCAGTATACCAGTAATTTACACTGAAGACTGGTTCAAAATCATTCATAGAGATACGCCCTTGCAAAGAGCTAGATTCCCTGCAACACAACGACTTTTATCTCACCTTGAATGGAAACTATGAATTCCCTATTTCTTTGTGATTCTTTGAACAATAGTATTCTCATTATGGGGAAAGTCGGGAAGAAAAGGCAGCAAGTCTCTGCATGAAGAGCTGTGAAATACTTTGGTGAGTAACAGCAATCAGAACAGCAATCAACACGTTTATCTAACCCGGCGCCCACAAAAAGGACGCAAAAGTACAAAATCCAGGGAAATCTAGAAAAAATCCAGGCCTGGAGGAGATGTGCCTTCCAACATAGCCTGGTGGAAGGCCGGTCGGAGCGGCGCGTCTGGCACAAGGGCACCGGCAGTAGTTTGAGTGGAATCATTTAGCCCGAGTCTTCATGTCTGGTGCCAGAAAAGCAGCTGGCACTGTGAAGGAAATCTACTCTAATGAAGTAGGATGGGAGATACGGTGCCATTTAGCACAGAAAGGTCTTGGTTTGCAGTTTCACTACGGAATGCGTGCTATGTGGCACCAGCATGCTGTCTGGCACCCGAATGTTGGCTTCCTATTTAAAACAGCTCTTTGTGTCCCTGTAAACAGGGAATTTCAGTGAGAAAAGCCAGAGCAAGTAGAATGGAGTGGGAGCTTAAGGGAGGCAATATGATCATACAGCTGACGTTTCATTGACTAATACGTGAAAAATCATATATGCGATAAACAGATTAAGTTGAAAATCTTATAAATAACACCCTGCTGTTGGGAAACCACAGTGGAGTCCCCTGTCTGACTGAACACCCCAGCGGCTCTGTGGGAGCCAGGGTCTCTGGCCAGCTTGAGGTTGTTCTGTCTTTTTCTGGGCTGAGCTCTCCCTCAGCACCTTCTCACAAAAACAACAGTTTCAGGTATAGGAGAGAACATTGTGCTTTGATGCCAAAAATGAAGTTTTAAAGCTCATTGTAGAATGTTTACAAGTCCAGGATGAAGACTGAGATAATAAAGAAAAACAAAGGCCAAGGAAAGACATAACAGGGTTTAGTAGTACAAGTTAATCATTTCATGAACCTGGTCTACTTTTAAATAGAAAAGATGTTTAAATTATCCTTCTAAGGGGTAAACTTCTTGGCATATTAGACTTTTAAAAGTTTTTCTTTTTAAAAATGTGTTTTTATTGATATTAGAGAGAGGGGAAAGGAGAGAGATAGAGAGATAGAAACACTGATGAGAGAGAAAATCAGATCAGCTGCCTCATGCACGCCCCATGCTAAGGATCAAGCCCTCAACCCAGGCATGTGCCCTGACCAGGAATCAAACCAGTGACCTCTTGGTTCATGGGTCAACGATGCTCAACCATTGAGTCACACCAGCTGGTCTTTACAGCTTTTTATTCTTATTTTTAAAAAGCTAGTCCCTGTAGATGATTCTTGTTCTTAGACATTTTGTTTCTTTTCTCACTGTTGTTTTCAACAGGCTCATTCTAGAAGTTTGTTTTGATGAGGAATGCCATCTTTTAGGAACCTTGGAGCTTCCTTCCAGTTACTAAGGAGATGCCAACTCAAATTTGCTGATTTATTTCTTTAAAAATAATCAGTAGTGTTAATATTTCAAAAACAGCAGTTTTTCTAAGACATATTGAAGAGCATGTTTTATCGGTGACAATGAAAGAACAAGGCTGGAGAGAAATAATATGATAATAAAAATAGCTAAACTTATGGAAATAATCAGCTGATAGTACAAAGTATAGTGGAAAGTAATACTTTCCATTCATAGATCTTACATTTTATACAAAGTAGAATGAGAAGTAACACTTTCTATTCATAGAGCTCACATTTTAAAAAGTAACATTTAGCAACTTGGATTAGGCAATATTGATATTATTATAGATAGAAAAACTAAACAGTATTTGAACAAGATTAAATATTTGTGGCTAGAATATATTTATGTGTTCTTATGTGTAATGCACTATATAGACTTAGCATGTGTGATTGATCCTATTGAATAAGCTTAAATAAATAGCACTTATAAGGAATTTGAAAATAAGCAATTAAAGAGTTAAGAAATTAACGAGATTATATTGTGAAAAAAATCCCAAAACTGACAAACAAAGCATGTTATTGCTCTGCATTTAAATAAAGCTCAATAGGATCTAGTCCAACCTCCAAAAAGAAAATCTTTCTCCAATAAACAGCTTATATTTGGTCAAGAAAAACCTAGGTCACGGGAGATTTTACCAGGGAAGAGAATTTTGAGAAACCCAATTAACTGAGCAACTTATTCATTGTCAGGACAGAGAATCATTGCTCTCCCATGCCCAGATTATAGCCTCCACTTTGGACTTGTAATTACGGTTTCCTTGTTTCCCCTTCCAAGATGGCTGTTAACAAAGATACCCTATTTACCTTCCACCATGGTATATTGATTAGGTTGGGGTGGTTAAATTAATCATTTTCATGGTTTGTTCATGAGATATCAGGATGTAATAACTGGACAATTTTGAGTTTTCTCCTGGTGGGATAGAGTGAGACTCTCTTGGTCATATATGGGGTAGTTGTATCAGGGAGGGCCAGATAACTTTGAGTGTTTATTTTAAGATAGTAACATGCATAGATGCTGACAATCAAGGAGCAGAACATAATGAAGACATATTTTATTTCGATCTGCTGCCCAGAATCTCTGTGGGGAAAACCCCTTTCCTCCTCTTAGCCCATGGAGTTTATGTAGACTGGCAATCCCCTCCCCTCCTCCAGTTCGAAGCGGGAGTAAAAGGCCTAGGCTCATCTAGGGAAGAGTATATCCCCTCCAACAGCAAATGGTTCGGGAATGGATATAAGTACTCAAACAAAGTGATTCGAGTTAGATCTGGAAAATCAGAGGGAACGCTTGGGAAAATACACTCCTTTCTAGAAAATTGCCAGCAGTAAGAACAATATAAGGCTAGAACTTTAGAGAACGTTTATCGCTTTCCTCCTAAGTATTAAGCTTTCTGGAAAAAAAAAGTTATGGTCCCTGCTCTATGAGTGTTATGAAGAATAAATTAAATGATGTTTATATAAACATCAATTCATGGCTTTGTCTACTTTAGAATAAATAGGTATACATTAAATGTTAGGTAAAGCTAAAGTATAAAGATTGAAGGAATGTAGGGATTTCACATATCCAAAGAATTATATCTCTGCAAAAATATTGCCTATATTACAGTATTTTCCTGATCTATTATTTCCAAGTATAGCTATATGTGGATTACTTAGTATTGAACTAATCAAATGATTACTACAAAAGATCCTCTTTATGATGAATATAGGATATAACAAATACAATAAATTCTGTAAATCAGTAGAGTGGTACTATATATACTCATGATGACTCTGGGTCCTGCAAGTTTTAGAAGCAGTTCAATATAGCATCAGCACTAAATGCATTTTATTTCTCCCAGATACTTTGATGTCACTTCCTCATTAGTGGAATGGATGCTCTCTTCTTGGTATTTGCATAACAAGAAGGTCTTATACCCTTATACAGTGTCAATATTTTTATACATTTTGAAATCTCACTAAGATTCATCAGAAGAATGTTAATATGTTTTGAGCAGAGGGCCATTTTCAAAGAATAATTCATCCCTATGTAGCCTGTCTTTGTTTGGGCTGCTATAACAAAATACCATAGATTGTATGGCATAACCAACATATATATTTTTTTTCACAGTTTTGGACGCTGAAAAGTCCAATATCTGAGTGCCAGATGGCCAGGTTCTGGAAAGAACCCTGGTCCTTGATTCTGTTGGATGCCTTCTGGTTGTGTTCTCACATGGCTGAGAGAGAGCTCTGGTTTCATCCTCTTCTCAGAAAGCCACTGATCCCATCATGGGGGTTCCACCCTTATGACCTCATCAAAACCTAATAACTTCCTAGCAACCCTGCTCCAACTACCATCACCCTGGGGATTAGACTTCAATACATAATTTTGGGGATAGCACAAACATCTCCAGCCATCTCTTGAAGCACACTATTGCCCTAATTTCCATTTACTAAAAAATAAACGCTGCAGATTAGATGCTGTAATGATTATTACATGTAAAACATGTTAAATGCAAAAATGTGAAACCAAACTACTGTCTCAACTACATGGGTAATAGTTCTGGTACACAGCTGCTTTCCTGTCATTTTCCAAGAAGGTGACAGAGCAAATCTCCACTCAACTCTAAGAGTGACAATTTTACATTAGAGTCATGATTTAAACTGTGATCTCAAGGTACAAGGGTCATCAGCATTAGAAGCACAATATTAAAAAATTTCATTTTAATTTTTTGCAGGATGAATAGATGAATGGTATTAGCAAGCAGAAAAATTTCAATTATATATTCATTGATATTTTTTTTCTAATTAACACACAATGATTGAAATCCAAAGAGTGATCATGTTGCTTGTGAGAATTATCTTCTTTTTTTCATGTAAATGAATTCCGTATAAACATTCAAGTCAAGAACATTTAACATCTTTCTATATAGACCAGTGGTTCTCAACCTTCCTAATGCCGCGACCCTTTAATACAGTTCCTCATGTTGTAGTGACCCCCAATTTCATTGTTACAAATTGAACATAATTAAAGCATAGTGATTAATCACAAAAACAATATGTAATTATATATGTGTTTTCCGATGGTCTAAGGCGACCCCTGTGAAAGGGTCATTCAACCCCCAAAGGGATCGCGACCCACAGGTTGAGAACCGCTGATATAGACCATCCTCTAGTTCAGTCCCATTGTAACTAAGGATTAGGACTCAGTTTCCTTTGGTCTCTGCACAGTTAGAAATGAAAGAGAAAAAGAGCAAATGGCCATCGTAAATAACAGGTACCAGATTCTCAAATATCTCAAACAAAAATCCTTCTTCTGAATATGAAAAATATAAGTTTTTGTAAAAAAAGTTGGATGACATGAATGTTTTCATAAGACTGTGTCAGGCTGTATAAAACTTGATCACACAGTCCAGAAAGGCAGCACAGTGAGAGAGAAAAAGGAGAAGCAAGTGGAAGACAGAGATTTTCAATGGTTGGTTCCTTTACAAATGAATTATATTTTTTTTTAATTTGAAAAATGTATGTTCTTTTCTTTTTATTAAATCTATTGGGGTGACATTGGTTAATAAGATTATATTGGTTTCAATTGTACATTTCTATGATACATGATCTGTATATTGCATTGTGTGCCCACCACCCAAAGTCAAATCATCTTCTGTCACAATATATTTGATCCCTTACCCTTTAATACACTCCTACCCCCTTCCCTCTAGTAACCATCATAGTGTTCTCTGTGTCTATGAGGTTTTGGTTTGTTTGTTTTTCTTGTTTGTTCAATTGTTGCTTTCAGTTTTATATCCCACATATGAATGAAATCATAAGGTTCTTAATTTTTTCTGTTTACACACACACACACACACACACACACACACAGTTTTGGATTCATACATTACCCCATAATATAAAATATTTTAATACAATCTTAAGAGGAGAAATATTATTTAAAAAATAAATTTTAATCTTTTTAGTAAAAATAAATGTTTTTAATTTAAATTTCATTTTAAACATCATTTGTTGAAAAATAAATTTAAAAATGTAATAATGTATCACATTTGGTTTTGTGAATAAATATAAAAACATATTTAAAATGCATGTTATAATATGAAAAAATATAGTTGTGTTCATATATGTAGAATTATTTACTTTAAAAAATAATTGACTTTTAAAATATCTTTTACTTTTTGTTTCTAACTGGATTATAAGAGAGGAGGTTCAAGCTGTTCTTTGAAAAGTCTAAATAACATGTTGTATGCAGTATAATCTTTTATTTCCCATAATTATAAGCCATATTGTAATATCATTAGATTAGTTTATGCTTTTACAATTGATTTTTGAAGTACCAAACATGCACACAAATTTTGATCTGATGAAGAAAAAATTGAACAAAATTTGCAGAATTATATCATTATGCTCCTAGTTTCCTCTTGCATTTCATATCAGTGTTCCTTGTGCTTCCTACCTTTAACAAATAGTCAATTATGGATATAAATTAAACAATATTTGAGAATTTCAAAAAGCAATGTGCTGTTTAAAACCAATGTACCAGCTAGGATTACCAACTGAGTAAGAAATTAAGTGACTGAATCATGAGCCAGCTCATCTGACCTCCACTGAGCACCAAATATGCTCACTTGAGGACACATGGAGGGTCTTAAACTACTTATTTTTAAAGAAAACATTTCTCAAATAATTATTGTATTTTTATTAAAGTAATAGGAATTTCAATAGAGATCAATATCATATTTAATGATAGCAACCTGTTAGACCTGTGAACCAATCAATGGTTGAGCCAAACTAGTCTCATCCAAATCCTTCAGTTCCCCCATGAGAAAACTGAGGCACGAAGAGTGATGCCTTAGCCGACTGTTTAAAGGTAAATGTTTAGCATAAAAAGTAACTCATAAATATTTGTTTTGTACTGCTATTGTTAATGACATAAGTGGGTTTTAATCATTATTTTTTATTATTGATCTTAGTATTATACTTTTGTTGCATATTATTTCTGTTATTGTTATTAAATTGGGATAATAAAGATAATTCAGTACCGCTTCTTAGGGTAACTTGGTGATTATTATTAATATCAAAGTTATAGCAAAATTTGAAATTAGAAGATAAATTTTTAGCATTTTTTATTAATGAAGACTAGACTGTTTGTGGGAAACTGATATAGGGTTGAGCCTAGGACTGACCTGCTGGCAAAGTCACAAGTCCCAGCTTAGAGGTCTCAGTCCTCTTAGCATAATTAGGCTTGACCTTACAACACTCCCCAGATCTTACCTGGGAAGTTAATGGGCTGAGGGAAGTGCAGGGAGTGTAAACATGATCAAAACAGGTGAAACTCACAAGAACTGTAACTATGGTAACCACTGCATTGTTTACCTCAGACTATAAAAGGTTGGTGCGGACTGAGCACGGGTGGAAGTCCTTCCTCTTGAGTTGGACTTACCCGCCTGGTCCCCCAATATTTCCAAATTATCTCTTGTCTTTTCTATTTCATTTGTGTGTGGCTCCTCTTCCAGATACTGAACCCTGAACCACGCGGGACGTGGAAGGAAACATTTACGACAACTGTTGTTTATTTCTGTGGTGATATTTTGCTAGCTTTTTCACATAGCCTTTGAATCCCATTTTTTTTACTGACTTGTGCCATCCCATATTTTTTAAATATCTCAAATTTTCTGGCATTGATTTTTCACAAAATATATTAGTAATTTGGTCTCAAACGCTGATTCTAAAGAATATAAGTGTGAAATAAGATAATTATTAGTAACCTCTTTGACTATTTAATTCTTTGTACATAGAATATCCCAGACTTGGAGAAAGAAGTACACATTTCCCATTCTGATTTTGGTTTGTTTTGTATTATGTATATCAACCAAAGTCCAACAGAAAAGTAGAAATCATGATGCATTTTATTTTTATTTTTTTTGTTGAGAGAGAGAGAGGAAGGGGGAAGGAGAGAGAAACATCGATGTGAGTGCAGAAACAAGTAGAAATCACAAAGTATTGTTTAAAAAAGAAAATTAAATATACAGAATAATTTACATAGCTGATGGATGAGCTAAGAAGCCAAATATTTTCCTTACCCAGAGAACAGTACCAGCAGGAGGGCCAGGAAATGTGGAATTTAGAAAACATGGCAGGACTGCATGGCCTGTGTAGAGCTACGGGGGAGACATAGTCACTGCTGAAGATAACTGGGCTTTTGTCTTCCTTCTGCTCTCCAGTCTCCCACTGTCCACTATTCACTGATCAAGCAGCTGGATCAATATCAGACAGAAGCAGCACCTGTTTACTCTGCCCAGTCCCTTCTCTCCCACATTGTGGAAGGTTGCCAGTGATACAGTGCAGAAATAAGGGATGTTCATGGAATTCTGATCTTTTTATGTGCAGTGGAGATAACATCACTTACTTTTTGTTCTGAGATTACAATATACTTTCTGCAAAAGTTTTTCATGTTTGGTCATAATTATTTATTTGAAGATATGCCTTCCTCAATAGGTTGTGTTCTTCCTGAGGGGGGAAGCCATCTTTTCATTTGCAATGGCTACCATATCATCTTGTATATACCACAGAGAAGTATGAAAAATTAATTCACCATTTCCCATAATTAAATGATGCCTAAATGACACAAGCTAGAAATAGAAGGCTAAACGTCCATGGTAGCAATTTCCTGTGTTTCATAGCTACACACCTTCAGATTTTCCACCCCCTTGAAATGTTTTTCTAATGTCATTGCTTCCTTTACATGTAAGGAAGTCCACTGTATTCCTTAGTAAACTCAAACCTCTACATCTGAAAATTGGTACGAAACAGAAAAACTTCTATGGCCCATGATCAGACTACTTCTACACACACACACACACACACACACACACACACACACACACACACTGAAAACTTTCCTCTCTATTGCTAATTCTAGTCGTTTTAATTTGGTTTTATTATCCGAGTCAAGAGTCAGTAATTACTGACTCAATCTGGTTTAAGAAAGAAAAAGCGAATATAGCCCACATCTCCATATTATTTTTTAGAGTCATGGTCTCTATTCAACATTCTTAGATTATAAGCCAAAGAATATTGAGCTTTTTTCCCTGCCTCAGTCTCAGGAAACATTTGCAAAGTATTAGGAACAAAAGGGACTTCTAAGCTGCTCTGCCTTTGCTGGCTTACCTGGCTGGGTATGACAGGTAGAATGCTAACATTGAGGTCATTGGTGAAGCGTGTGTTCTATTGACTCTGGCTCCTGATTTGGAAGAGCTACAATCACTTTCATATCCTATTTCCAACAAAAGGGTCCCACGTAAGCTCTATAAATGAACACTGGACACATAGAGTTTTTCTGCTATGCATTTGTGTTTATTTTTTCTGCAAATGTTTATTCAGTGCCTGCCCTTACCCTGTGTTATATGCTAAGAATACAGTGATGAAAACAATGCCTTGTGTCTGGTCCTCAATAAAGCAAAAGGAATTCAGAGTGTTGTGGAAAGTAAGACACTAAAGTATTTAAGTGGACAATATATAAATCATTCTAACATAAATGTACATATAGGTATACTAGAGGGTTTGATGAAGAATTCACACAGGAGGTTGTGTTTAAGCCGATGGGATCAGGAACATATTCTAGGCAAAGATGATTTACAAATTTTCTCCTTGGAGGCCTAAGAGAGTATATGGTTTTCAAAGAGCTGCAATTGTTGCTTTTATTGGATAAGGGGTAGAAGAGGAATTTGAGGAAATAAGACTGAAGGGGTAAACTGAAGCAAGGATTAAATTCCTTATGTGCCGCTAAGGAGTTTCGATTTTGATCTTGTAAATCATGAGAAACCATTGAAAATTTTGGAGCATGGTAAAGCGATTTCAAAGATGTTTCTGTTAACAGTGAAGGGAACAGGTTGAAGTGGAGAGTAAGTTTAAAAAACAGGAAACCTAATGAGAAATAAACTTTTAAAAAATCAATGACAAGTCTTTCACTTGAAACTCATTAAATATATTATTTTAAGAGCAAGTCAGCGCACAAGAGTCACTGTGTATCTATGGAGGAGAATCGTGGCCAGGGGTTCTGCCTTAATGGAATCGCAGTTCAATGAGGATGAAATACAATACGACAAGGGCAAGAGCAGAGCTGGAGAAAAATGAGTTAATCTCTGCGGAAGATTGAAAGTGGGTGAACTGTACATTGAGACAATAATATGTGGGAGGATAGAAACATCTAGGATGTTGTTATGAGTTGAATTGTACCTCTCCCAAATTAATTTGTTGAAATCCTAACTGCAGTAACCTAAGAATGTGCTCTTACTTTGGAAATAGTTAAAATGAGGTCAGACGAGAGTAGGGTGGACATCTAATCCAATATGATTGGTGTCCTTATGAAAAGGACAAATTTGGACACATGCACGCAGGGAGAACGCCATGTGAACATGAAGGCAGAGAGCAAGGTGATTTGTCCACAAGCCAATGGACAACCAAAGACTGGCAACAAACCACCTAAAGCTGGCAGAGAGGCCTGGAATAGATTTTTCCACACGCCTTCAATAGGAGCCAGCCCTTCTAACACTTTGATTTTAGACTTCTAGCTCCAGGGCTGTGACAGAATAAATTTCTGGGTGGCTTAAACAACCCAGTTTGTGGTACTTTGTTACAGCAGCCGCAGGAAACTAATATAGATGTGTCTCAGGTTCCTAGTTTGAGCAATTTTATTTTCTAGTAAGAAACATGAACTTGATTTTGTCTCATTATGTGTCATGAAGAAAGAAGCTCCTGTTTTTTCTCTTGCTTGAGTTCTGAGACTGCTGTTTTCATTAGTGAACTTTTCCTATCCTTACCAATTTATTTGAAGTTGAAAAAGGACAGAATCATGATTTCTAGTGTCAATATTGATTCCTGTTTCAGATGTTATTGGTTTACCACAGCTCAGCACTGAATCACTTGCACAGCTCTCCCAAAAATCTGGGGAAAAGTTTAAGAAAATCCCTGCAGATTGTTCTGTGGGCTGGGCCACAGGGTTCTGGAATGAATGACAATTAAGTGTATTTCCTGCTGATACATGAACTATCTATGTGTATGATCTGCCAAGCAACTTGATGGTTTATTGCTTTCTAATACTTTAAATGCCACCTTTTAAAAAACCCACCAGAGCCTGTTAGCACTTTTGCTTGATCTTTGCAGAATACTATGAAAATAATAATAAACTTCTAGGTAGAATAAACAATCTGCCTGTGACAATCGCCCAAGTGCCTTCTGGCAAGTCTAGTCCTTTCGGCTCACTTTAAAATTGCAAAGTGCAAATTGCTTTGCAGTAGTAATCTATTCTGGGCAAAGTGAAGGGAAAAGTATGAGTTTCACAGTAAGGTTGAGATGGTGATTGAATCATCTGAACTTCATCAGTGGTTTTGTGAAATTGGTTCTTTTAGAAGGAAGCTATTTTTGCCTATGAATAAGATTTTAAACTATTATTGTCTTCTATTATTCTTTGATAAAATATAGAAATGGGAGAATGCATGGTGACTCATAATTTACAGTCACATTTTAGAGGACATTTTTGTTTAGAACATATTGTGGCTTGATAACTGTTGCCCTTTTCATTCAGAATGCCACATGTCCCCAGTGCAAGCAGTGTGCTGGCCTTGACCTAGTTTAGAAATAAGCACTTCCTGATAATGTGGAGGATGAACAGAAACTGGCCCTTTGTGAGAATGCCCTCATGGAGGAGTGTTTCCAAAGGACTCAAGAATAATAATGTGGACATTAACCACACTCCAAGCCCTGATCTACCTAGCTCAGTTTTCCTTTTTACTCCCATTGTCTTAGATGCCATCTCTTCTAAGTAGCAAGATTATCTCCCTCCTAATGTTCTTATCTTTGTCATTCAAAACTCCTTTTCTTGTACCCAACGATGCATTAAGCATAGAGTCAGAGGTTTGGGAAAAGTCCGACATAGTACCTGTTAGCAGAGGTATCACACAGACCAGGGTCTCTGACAAAAATAACTAAAAATGATGTTGGGGTTGTTTTCTTTTTAGTGATATTTGAGAATTTGCCCAATCATAATAGTGCTCCATGTTTACATCCTGTTTAATCATTGATCCACTATGATATGACCTCTAATTATTCCTACTGACTAACTGAAGCCTTTCCTACTGTTTATGTTTTGATCCTATCTGTTATCTTTGCCATTATCCTTCTATGGCCTATTTGTTTGGCTTTTGTGATTCGGCATTTTCCTGGGTTTTCTCTATCTTTCTAACTGCTGCTTCTTTGTCTTCTTATTCATCTCCTCTTTCACCTCAGTTTCTCATGCTTGTTGGAGTATCTCATCTACTCACATAGTTTCATCTCCCAAACTGAAGTTCAAACCTCTCCCTAGACTTACATATCCCATAGCCTACTGGGAACCTCTAAGTGATTGCCCCATAGAAAACTGACCTGTAATATGTCAGAAAGTAAATTTGCCTCCCTCTACCAAATCTCTCTCCTCATCCTATACTTTCTAGATCCTTCAGGTAACTTGGATAGAAATTTGTAACTTACTCCTTCCCTTTACCAACCATTTATATATAATTAATTATAGAACACTGCTGATTTTTGTCCTCTCTAATCCATCCCTATGGCCATCCCCTGGGTCCACACTCTCATCATCTTTAATCTGGCTGCTTTCTCTCTATTATATTCTTTTTTTAAAAAAACACACACATATTTTATTATTTATTTATTTATTTATTTATTTTAAAATATATTTTATTGATTTTTTTTACAGAGAGGAAGGGAGAGGGATAGAGAGTTAGAAACATCAATGGGAGAGAAACATCAATCAGCTGCCTCTTGCACACTCCCTACTGGGGATGTGCCCGCAACCAAGGTACATGCCCTTGACCGGAATCAAACCTGGGACCTTTCAGTCCGCAGGCTGATGCTCTATCCACTGAGCCAAACCAGCTAGGGCTCTTTATTAGATTCTTAATTGGTCTCATTTCACCATTCTTATACCAATCAAATCTATCTTCATCCCAGCTACTAGATGATCCTTCAGAAATGCAGATTAAAAATACAACACTCTCTGCTTAAAGACTTTCTCAGTTTCTTCTTATAATTTAAGAGCTACAGCCTAAGCTTCTTAATTGAGGACAAAAGCTCTCTCCTTTAGTCCTTGCCTATACCTCCAGTCACGCATCTAGCTACCCACTGTTTTGCCCTTTTTTATTTAGCAAAGCCACACTGCTTGCATTTGTGTAGATACCATTTAGTCCCTCTGCTCTGCGTCTTTGCTCGTACTATTGAGAAGACCCTCTTCTTTTCTACCCTTGACCTTGCTAATTCTGAAAACTCACTTTGGTGCCCCTTTTTTCCAGAAGCTTTTTATTGCGAACTATCTCCTGTTCCTCACAGGAGAGAGCAAGTACTCAGTAAATATTTGTTGAATGAATTACTCCACTTCGTTTTGTTGATCTAAGTCATAGACAATCCGAAAACATACCAACATGATATTAGAACTACTAATACTAATATTTTTCAGGTCAATATGACATTAGTATTCCTGCAATGATTTATTTCATGTGGGGCTTTGAAAGAGAGACTGAACTCTCTTCTCTTTTTGGAATAATTTTTTCTAACCTTTGATAATTAGTTTCTCTTTATAGCATCATAAGTTAGCTTTCTGTGCTATTATTTGAATAAATAGAAAATACTTGTATAAAATTCCAAAAAAAAATACAAATTAAATATATACATTTGTTTAAATTTAAGGAATCAAAGATGAATTTGTTGCTAAAAGCTGTAATATAAATAGTTGGTTCCTTTGTTTTGCTGGGAAAAGCAAGAGCCATTTAGTAGGCTTAATCTTGAAATGAAGCTATGAATGCCTCATTGAGGTAGTGTATACAGAGACACCAATGACTTTTCATTTGTCCCTAATTATATTGATAGGTTCAGCAGTTTATCTTCTTACTATAGAGGAAAATATTGATGGGCCATTTGAGTTTTGAGTTAACTTATTAAAAAGTTTGCTCTTTAGATTATATCCTAAAAGGTCTTGGGTCTTATAGAATGAACAATGTATAGATTATGATTCTTTTAAGAAGAAAAGCAAACATCTTTTTAGATTCTGTGCCCATTTCAGCAAGGATAGTGATGCTGAAGAAATTGTCTCAGATTTGTTTCTGCCAATGTAATTAGGTCAGTGAGTTAAAAGAGTCAAATCATTGCCTTTTAAAAACTGTTAAAATTTTCCTTTTTCCCTATTTTATTATGAAATATTTGATACACAAAAGAATGCATTTTTTGTATTAATGTGTGTATTTATGCTATGGAGCATATTATTAAAGTGATCATCCATGACAGGGTGATCCTTACTGGCAAGAAAACTCCTTTAGTACCCGTCTTCATTTCAGACAGTATAGTGACTCACTTAGATTTACTGGACCTGCTGAAAAGGCTCAAAGAGAGAAACAGGGTGGTTCCCCATTTCTGCAATGCTGTTTGATGTTCTTATTACCTAATATGAGTAAATGCTGAATCGGCAGAGTGAAATACATGTACTATCAGTGATTCAATTAATTATTTTTAAAACTTTCTTCCCCTCATGTGTATTAGGTTTTCTGTAAGACAAAATTGTCCTCAGTAACTCCAACTAGTCACCTACCTGTTCATCACTATTTTATTCTTTTAGGAGAAAATGACTTGGGTTTGGGGGGAAGAATGGTTGTCAGCCCAGAAGGTGGTATTCTCATTATCAATGCAATGTGGGAGAAGGATGGTTGAAAGAAAAGGCATTCCTGTGTCTCATGGTCATCCTTCTAGCTAATACTGATTTAAAACATAAAATAGATAAAGCGTTGAATGATGCATAGAGTGGCAGATGATGGGATTGTATTGGAACCAGATTGTTCATGCCCTGCCTCATGCCCTTGTGCATTTCAGCTGCTATGTTTCATTTGTTGCAAAAATGCCATTATCTTGACCAGTAATGCCGTTTCTCAGATATTTGGAAATCTTTCAAGGCTTATTTTTTGGAGAGCCTGCGCTGGAACACCCCCGACCGTGCCTCGTGTGCATTGTATTAGGCTAATGTAGGGTGGAAATAGCAAATTGACTTTGAAAACAAATTTTCAAGTGTGCTCTTTGTGGATGAAATGCTGTTTCACTTATTATGATTTTTTTTCAGGCTGTAATTTATTTGTAAATGTCTTGACTGCACTTTAATGCCACTCTGTCTCTGGGGGTGAGTCTGTGTGACAACCAGTTACTGAGATAACAAGGTTAGGAATACATGCTCAGTGGTATTTGTCTAAAAACTAAAACTTTTTTGTTGTTGTGACAGCTTCACAGGAAAAATTATTCAACAAGCTTTAGCAGCCTAAGGGTAGGGAGGCTACAAATTAGCATATAGTTGCCATAAGGCATCATATCTATTATATATATATATATATATAGCAGAAGCTGACATTGAGGCATGAAGAATCCACCTTTACAACCTTTCTGCTAATGGGGACTTGAACGCCTGGTGGGAGTGGGTGGAAAAGCCTGAGAGACAATCTCACTGCCAAGTGACAAAGGATATATTCTCATGGGAACTAATTTCTTTCTAAAAGATAAAGAAACTGAGTCAAGTATATAGGATACTCTTGTTATAGGAGTTTTCATGGGCTGCTTGGCTTTGGTGACAATTTGTGTTCATGTGCAGAATATAAGAAGAAAAGATGTTCGAGGCCAGGGCTGTGCAAACTTCTGTACAGAGTCAGATAGTAGATAATTCAGGCTGTGTGGACTGTAAGTTTTCTGTCGTAACTACTTATCTCTGCTAATGTGCAATATCATGGACAATAAACAGATAAATGAGAATTGCTATGTTCCAGTAAAACTTTATTTAGAGAAAACAGGTAGTGGGCCAAATTTGGTGCACAGGTTGTAGTTTGCCATCTCCATTTCTAGGTTAAGTGATGAGGGCTTTGCAGATGCTTGCACTACTATGCTTATTATCTTTTTTTTAAAAGCAGTGAGGCCCTAGCTGGTTTGGTTCAGTGGATAGAGCATTGGCCTGCAGACCAAAGGGTCCCAAGTTCGAATCCAGACCAGGGCACATACGTTGGTTGCAGGCTCCTTCCCGGCCCAGGCCCTGGTAATGGCTCCTGCAGGAGGCAACTAATCTGTGTTTCTCTCACATCGGTGTTTCTCTCTGTCTTTCCCTCTCTCTTCCACTCTCCCTAAAAATTAATGGAAAAATATCCTCAGATGAAAATTAACAAAACAACAACTACAACAAAAAAGCAGGGAGGAGCCCTTAGCCCATGTAATCCAAATTATTCTGTCCCATAGCTTTGATAAAGTTGCAAATTTAATGTACATTTCACTGTCATCCTCCACTATTATTCCTTAAAGGTGATTTGAATTTAAGACATTTCTTAAAGGACCTCAGAACAATCTTTTAGTGTTGACAACAATCAGATAACTAAAATCCTTTGGTGAGAAAGCTTTTACTGTCTTGGGCTAATTGTTGAAGATAGAGGTTGATAGTATTTTCAAATATTAGCCTTCAAGGGCCGAGGTTTATTTTCCAAGTAGGTGTACTGATTGCACTCTCTCTCTCTTTGTTTTTTTCTTCTTTGTCTATTTTCTTTTTTTCCTTTTAATTTCTTGCCCTCCTCCACTCCCTTCTCCACTTGACTGTATCATACTGGGCTATTGGTTGTTGAGGTGCTGCGTCACCTTCTGTAATGTTGCTTGATCTTTGATTTCCTGTGAAGCACAATGAATCTTACATTAGACTATTCTGAGTCAGGTGGTGCACCATCTGTTCCAGGCCTGGAAAACAGGCGTACTAGAGAGCAACAGCTACCCTCGTTTTCAGTAGAATATTCAAATTCACACAGTGAGAGAGAGACATTCTGATTTTAGACAGGGTCACATTTTATCTTTCTCACAATTACCTAATCAATTTGACGTAAACCTTTATTAAAGTCATTTGACACACTGGTACGCTCACAGAGTGGGGTAGGTTTGAACCTATTTGCCTCTGTTGTTCAGGGGTAATGTGAGATTTAAGTGGTTGGGAATGGTTGTGTAATTGTAGATAATAGCTGCGTTGCATGATGCTACCCAGAATACTTGAGAGCAGCTGGCAAACCTGGATATTGAAGCTGATAGCAGGTAGCACAGAACAAATTGAAAGAATGGAGGCAACTAGAGATCTCCTGGCTGCCAACTTGTGATAGCGTTTAAAAGCCTGAACCAACCTTCTGTTAAGAAAATGAGAAACCCATTTACCACACAGCTTTAAGCCCTGAGCTAAATAATTAACTATAGATAAAACTCTTAACTATACATTGCTTTGGTAGTAATGTATTCAAATTAAAAGCAAATTGCTTTTATTATACACATGTCAGTTTAAAGGCATAGTATATACTCAAGTTGCTAAGACATATGACTCTAATGCATGCAAGGTCCACCCCCATTAGCATGTGGATACCCTCAAAATGTTATGATGACTTCCCTAAATAACTCATAGATTACAGAAAAAATACAGGACATTTTTAGAAACTATTTAAAAGAATTCATTGCCCTTCCTGCACTGTTTTACATTTTAACAGATATTTTTGAGAACTGACTCTCACTTGGAATCTAAATCACCCCTCCCCCTTCCTCTGCCAAATTCTGCTAAAAGTGAGGAACCTATAAAAATAAATGAGACAGAAAGCTACTCAGGTGAAGTCTCTCAACATTTGTCAGCCCCCCTCAAAAGCTCTGGAAAGTTCTATTGTGTTCAGCTGCTGGAGGTCCTTCCTGTCAGTGTTGACCACAGCCTATATGGTAACATAATTCAATACAAGCTCAACAGCCAGAAAAGGGTATTGGACTATGGGGGCTTATACAATTGCAGGAGGTTATCATAGGTGGATATAAATAATTAGGTGTCTGGTCATCAGAAATAATTTTACAGCATTTTTTGGCTTTAAGAAGATTATATATTTAAATCTTTCTTGTTGAAAGTATTATGTCTCCTTTTTCCCCCATTGAAGATATATTTTGAGGCAAAAGGCAGCGGGAAGAGAAGATGTGATGTCATATTAGGGAAAAGGGACATGAAGTGGTTAGTGCAGCTCTGTTCCCTTTTGTAAAGAAATATTTTTTTTTTTTTTTTTTAGTAGCACAGGTCACAGTCTTACCATAGTTTTCTACTTTATTTGTTCGTAACTAGAATTAATGTAGAGGCAGGCTAAACCCAGCAATAGATCAACTCTGCTTCTGGAACCCTAAATGTAGTCTGGATACATTTATAATCACTTCTAAGAAACACAGAACAACAACCCACTGTTGCTATATACAGCATGTTGTTTATTTTCAGAGGTAAAAGTTTAGTATGGAAACTTTTAAAATCTGTTCTGCTTGCATTAAGGGTATTTTTAGACTTCCAAAATTCATGTTGCAATTTTACATGATTTAAAAGAAAAATCCGAGCCCATTCATTTCCACCCATTCACTAATATGTGATCCTTCCAAGGGATTTCTGAACTGAAGGCCTTTGACTTCTCTCTATGGAGCCTTTATGTCAAAAATCAAAATCTCTGTGGTTCTTGGACCAGGGAATTTTTCACAACATTAAAATAAAAATAGGTATTCTAACCTTTGATCTGTACCCTGGTCTACACAGCTGCCTTTTTCATTACTCCAACATCCAACATCGCCAATTGGTACAGCCTGTCAGGCTATTCCAATCAATTCCAGGGAACTCACTGCAGATTTCTCCTTCTGATTCCACTCTTGTTTCCATTTACTTGAGAGTAGTGGAATTCAAGGACTTCAAAATGTACACAAGACCCAAAAGTCTGTGTGTATAACATTCAAAAATGAAAAACTGAAGCACTTATCCATTCAGATCAAACAGTGAGGTCACCATGACCTCACAATTCATCCCCTGGCACAGCTCAAGATGAACTTTGACTTTTTTGGTATGTCTCTAGTGGTTTTCCAATTTTTTAAAAATCTGTTTTAGTGTTGCAGTGAGGAATGTACTGCACAGTGCTAATGATGAGCACATTGGCTAACTGATACCTAGTTAGCATGCAGTACTTTTCGGCCCACCTTCTCAGGGACGAATTTGCTTTGAGTACCATTGCATTACATTGTTGAACCAAGTCTACACTGATAGTGGATAACCAAACTTTTCCTCCTGTGTAAAAGTATCCTTAATTTTCTTTATGTATTCTTCCAGGGATTTATTGCTATTAAATTTGATTCATTTAATTTGGATAATTTCACAATTACAACAACTGGACTAACTCTACACAGCAGGTAGGGAAACTCTCTATGCTTCCCAGTCAGTAGCTTGAGTCTGTTGATGCCTCACTCTGTCCATACTTGTAACCTCATCCTTTCTTTATTACCTCTTGGTCCAGTTTGCATTCTATTCTATTTCAATAACTCTGTCACCAGTGAGCTAACTCTCTTGCACCTTTACCTATTCATTGCATCCAGCCAAATCATTAACTTGGGTTAAGATTAATTGACCCTCTATTTATACCAGCAGTACAGTTAGTACTGTACCTGGGTAGTACAGCGTAGCTAAAGAAAATAATACAAGATAGCAGACTGGTATAGATCATTATACTCTTGAAGGCAGGAATCAAAAGTGCTTTGCCCTTCATTGTATACATGGTGCCCCACAGAGTACCAGGCACATAGGCAATGAATGTTCATTAAATAATTGTTGGATGAATGCTAAATGAATCTATTTATCATTACCCTGCCTCAGAAAGGGGCAAGGTTGAACTGAAGATTTCTGACCAGTGTCTGGCCCTGTGGAATACTTTTAGACGTAGGAATGCCTACTCCAAGAAGGAAATAGAATCAGATGTCAGATGTTCACTCTTTGATCTTTTGACTGCTGTACGCACCTGCATGGACATACTGAATAATACATTTCCCTCCTATTTTGACTACTCCTTTCCTTCCTATATCATTACATATGACCAATGCCTCTGCTTTGGCTAAACTCAAGACATTTGCCCTTTCTCCTTATCAATCCATAACCTAAGCTTGGTCTGCAGACCTGGAAGTGTGTGTAATATTTTATATTTCTATAATTTGGAAAATGGGAATAATAGGCCACCAGAAACATGTTTATTTCCATGAAAAGTTTATCTTGCCTAGGTCATTTCTGTTTTCTTTAAAATTAAAAAAAAATATTTTAGAGAGAGAGAGAGAAAGGGAGAGAGATAAACATCTATTTGTTGTTCCACTTATTTATACTTTCATTGGTTGATTTTTGTATGTGCCTTGATCAGGAATGGAACCCTCAAGCATGGTATATCGGAATGACACTTTAACCAACTGATCACCTGGCCAGGGTCAACTTTTATATTTTTTCCATTAAAACATTTTTTTAATGCTTACTCTTTTAAATTAAAAAATGCATGTGAGCATCTATTTCTATTAAACTTTTCATAAAGTACTGCAGTGCTGATTATAATAAATTCTTAGATTTCACACATTTGAGAAATATCTTCTCTCTAATATATCTCTAAGGTTGCTTATGGGTTTGATTATGCCATTAAAAAGAGAACTAAAGTTTCTAAAGGATCAAGGAATTTAGCAATAAAATGAAGTAAGTTTTAGATTCTAAAGACTATATGCCTCGCCTCTTATAAGTCACTTTTTTAGGCTAATTAAACATGGTTTGAGTAGAAAGATTTTGTCCTTAGTCATTGAAGAGAAGGAAAACATACGCTGACTGAATCTGGGTTTTAAGACTCCTAATTGCAGTTATCCTTATGTTATGGGTACCACAGTGTGATAATTGATCTTTACTCTGCTCTTGCTTACATTGTGATCAATTAGCAGCCAAAGGTGGAAGCTGTTTAGTCAGGAAAAACATGGTCTCATGAATTCTTGGATTTTAAATATTAAATGGTGGTTAGAACTGGCATAGATTTCCACCTTCCTCGTATCATTTGGAACTACTTTTGCATAATTAAATATATATTGCTAAAAGAATAAAAGTAAATAGGAAAATAGCAGTATTAAGGAAAATTAATTGTATTTATTATAAAAATTCTAAAAGCTACAATCGATTTATCTTTAACTTTTAACAATTGTTAACTAAAATGTGATTTGAGTGATCATTAAATGAATGAAAATCTTATAAATATCTTTTCCTGACTGGCATGGCTCAGTGTTTGAGTATCTACCTATGAACCAGGAGGTCATGATTTGATTCCCAATCAGAGCATGTGCCGGGTTTGTGGGCTCGATCCCCAATCCCCAAGGTGGGGCATGGCAGAGACAGCCAGTCAATGATTCTTTCTCATCGTTTATATTTCTATCTCTCTCTCCATCTCCCTTCCTCTCTAAAATAAAAAATGTATATTTGAAAAAATATATAAGCAATAAGTGATTGATGGTTATAATGGGTATTTATCTTCTGAAAAATGAGGAATAATCAACAAAATTGATTTCCCTTTTGGGAGTAAAACAGTGAATATAGTCATAGAATTTTACATCTAAAAATGAGCCACAGAAAGTGTCAAACCTAAGTTTTAATTAACATAATACTAACTACAGAAGGAGAAGGCCTATTGTAGAAAAGGAACAAAACTTATTTACTACAGGTTGTGCTACTTGTGTTGTTACATCTAGTACTTTATTAGGAAAACCCTCACTTAAGTAAAATGCTCACTTGTGTTGATATATCCTATATAATAAAAGGGTAATATGCAAATTGACCCTAACAACAGAATGACTGGTCACTATGACACACACTGACCACCAGGGGGCAGACGCTCAATGCAGGAGCTGCCCCCTGGTGATCAGTGCACTCCCACAGGGGGAGCTCTGCTCAGCCACAAGCCAGGCTGCCAGCTGCCAGCAGAGTGGTGGTGGCAGGAGCCTCTCCCGCCTCCTCAGCAGTGCTAAGGATGTCCGACTGCAGCTTAGGCCTGCTCCCCGCTGGCAAATGGGCATCCCGGGCTGCCAGAGGGATGTCTGACTGCCAGCTTAGGCCCAACCCCCCGGGGAACGGGCCTAAGCCAGCAGGTGGTTATCCCCTGAGGGGTTCCAGACTGCGAGAGGGCACAGGCTGGGCTGAGGGACCCCCCCCTCCCAAGTGCACAAATTTTTGTGCACCAGGCCTCTAGTATAACATTAAAAGCATAATATGCTAATTAGACCAGATGTCCTTCCCGGACGACCTTCCAGATCAAGCCAGGGTTTCGAGGGAAGCCCAGGTCCCGGTTGCGAGAGGGAAGCTGGTGCTAGCAGCCAGGAGAAGGAAGGTCTACTCTTTTTTTTTTTTAAATATATGTTATTGATTTTTTACAGAGAGGAAGAGAGAGGGATATAGAGTTAGAAACATTGATGTGAGAGAAACATTGATCAGCTGCTTCCTGCACACCTCCTACTGGGGATGTGCCCTTGACCAGAATCGAATCTGGGACCTTTCAGTCCACAGGCCAACACTCTATCCACTGAGTCAAACTGGTTAGGGCAGAAGGAAGGCCTACTCTTGCATGAATTTCATGCATCAGGCCTCTAGCATATGTATACTCTTCACTAGAACCAGTAAAACCATGGACTTGTCCTATCCATGTTTTGTAATTCAATGTGGGTGTTTTCCACTTTGTGGTACAATTTCATTTGCATTGATTTTCTACATCATTTCCTTTTTTTCTTTTTCACTAGTGTTTGTTTTAAAATATTGTATTTATTAAAAAATTGTTAGTTGTAATTACCACAGTCTTTGAACCGTTAAACCTAAGTTTAGAAGCACAGTTATGAAAATTGATTCTAAAAATAATTTAAGCATAGCTATATTAGAAGAATTCTAGAAACTTGATGAAAAAATAAAAAAACATTTTTTACCCTCATCTAAGGATATATTACTTTTTAAAGATTGCTTTTAGAGAGCAGGGGAGAGGGAAACATCGATTGGTTATGTCTTCCTTATGCTCTGCAACAGGGATCCAATCCACAACCTAGGTATGTTCTCTGACTGAGAATCAAACCTATAACCTTTTGGTGTATGGGACAATGCTCCAACCAGCTGAGCAACCTGGCTAGAGCTAAAAACAAATTTTTTTTTGAAAAAAAGAAATAATTACTTTTATGTATTTACTTAAAATTTTCAGTTCTTTTGATATCAAAAAGAATTTTAAATTAGCACTGGTTTTACAATATAATTTTTACTAATTGACTCTTTTCTTTTTTTCTCTAAGAAATCAAACAAAACAGATTGTCCCTAAGAAAAATGTACTACTTAACTATCTCCCTTATTATACTGACTATCCAATTTTATATTCCATTGCCATAAAAATAAAGATTATTTTTACTTCAAATAGAACATTATAGAAAGTGAATTAACGTTATGGGAAATCTATAAATTGACCTAAAATTTCAAAGTCAGTTTTTCAATGCTGACAAGAAAAAAATTAAGAAGAAGAAACATCTGTTCTCAAATAGATAAATCCATCTGAAAAATTTTTCAGAGCTGTTATATAACATTCATGTCAATATGCTCTGATATGAATTTCCCAGGTCAGCATGTTCATGAACACATCGCTGATGGCTAATTCTCCCCTCTAGCACTCCTGTGAATATCTAAAATATAAGAAACATTTAGCGTAGAGTCTCTTAATGGAAAATTCACCTTGTTTTCTTTCTTCCATGGCATTTCTTGAATTCCTACATTTCCCCATCATGTATCATTTATTACAATTGAAACACAATGGCTAGTTGTTAGGTGTCTTCAAATATAAAGGAAGAGCCTTCTTAAAACACTTGAATTTTAGACAGTTTGAACTAGTACCTCTGGGGCAGAAAATAGGATTTAAATATATAATAATCCATTTTACTGTGATACTTTCAAATGTATTGGGTAAATAATGAATAGTCTATTGCTTTTTATTTAAAATTGGGCTGTTTTGCAATATTGTACAAATTATTAAAAATAAAAAAGATATGTTTACTTTGGGTTATAACTTTTTTTACATTGATCTGTCAAACAAACTGTCATGGCTTGCATCATTCAATTGATTCAAGGTTCTTCTGAGACACTGCATGTGCTATGTGTTTAGAGAGACACAAAAGAAAGGAAACAGGGCCTGATCCCTGGCAGCTTGCATCCTGATCAAGAGGCGAAACTGGCATTGATGATGCAGAAACAGAACAATAATTTGCTAACAGGAGGAAATATATTCTGACTTAGCCAGAACAAGCTTTAAGTGAGAGAGAAATTTGAGCCAGTCCTTGTGAATATACTGCATTTCTGTAGGTGGGTAGGAAAGAGGGAAGCATTCCATGTGGGAGAAAGCAGGAATATGGAGGTAAAAAGAATCCTATATAATAAAAGCCCAATATGCTAAGTGTCTGACTGTTTGTTCAACCATTTGACCAGTTGCTATGGCATGCACTAACCACCAGGGGATAGACGCTCTGACTGGTAGGTTAGCATATTGCTGGGGTCCCGGTTGGGACGGGGTGAGATGGGCCCAACATGCCCTGGAGCCCTCCCGCGGTCCCTCCCGGTCCCGATCATGCACTGGTGGGGTCCCTCGGTATGGCCTGAACCCTCTTGCAATCCAGGACCCCTCAGAGGTGTTGGAAAGCTGGTTTTGGTCCGATCCTGCAGGCCAGGCTGAGGGACCCCACCAGTGCACAAATCCGTGCACCAGGCCTCTGTTTATGCATAAAGGCAGATTAGCCAGTAGAACAATCACCCTGGATACCTACACAAAGGATGTATTAGAAGGAAAAACCCAAGACACTCCCTTTGCCTCAATTCTCTTTGATACCCCTGCTATATCCTAGGAAAACAATGATACTGCTGTGTGAGTTTTTTCACATTTTGATTTAAGCTTAAATGAACTTTCACACACAAATATTCAAATATATTTGTTTCCTCTCTTTTATTTTTAATGTAATCATTGGGTAAAAATTAAACTGCAATCCTTTTACACTTAAATCCAAATATAGCTTCTTATCAATGCATATGAACCTCCATAATTTTTTTAAATAATGAAAGAACCCAAAATCTGTCACCCCAATTAAGCCATTTTGACATATTGGTTATTTAGAATTAATAAATAACCAACATGAAAGTAGTTATTATGAAAGTGGTGTGTTTTTCTTCCTGAAAGCAGAAGGTAAAACTTTCGTGTGAAAGGTACCCTCTCCAAATCAGGAGGAAGGGAGTTAGTCTTATCCCCAGAGATAGGAAATGTGGGGCCAGGATATTTGTACAAGCAAATTTTATTAAACGAATCTTTATATTCCACTTACTACCCCTAGCCCAAACCCCTTAGTCTTGTCAATTCACAAATTTATTGTTTCTTTTTCTAAAAGGTATAAAGCTTTCTGTACTGGTCACATCTTTGGCTCTTCCTTATTTTGTGAAGGCTCCCATGTACTAGTACATGTACAAATTTTAAAAAATGGCATGCTTTTCTCCTGTTTCTCCATGTTAAGTCAGTTTAAATCTTGGGGCTAGTCAGGGACCCTAAGATAGTAGAGACATTTTCCTCCCCTTTAATAGCTTTCTGATAGTCTTTAAAATGTACCAGAATGTGGTCAGCTGTTCATCATTAGATGACTGTCCTATTTGTGTCTATTTTTTTTCAAGTGGGAAGGGATATGGAATACATAAAAATATACTGTAAATATATAGCATTACTCTAAATACAACTGAAAATCACTTATAAACTTGTACATTTGTACCTGTGTGGTAAATCCTCAAAAGGGGGTTTGCTTGTTTAAAGTGTGTATCTTTTTAACTTAGATTTCAAAAAGTTGTGGCGGTTTAGAACCTTACCCACTGAAGGAGTGCCTACTTTCACAGGTGGTCTATTGAGTGTTTTTCTTTCTGTGTCTACAGATTTGATGTGTGCAAAATGGTATCTCACTGCATTTCCCTGATGACTACAGTAAGTATTCTTTCAGATTTATTGGCCATTTGCCATGTTTCTTCTAAAAATGCCTGCTCATATCCTGTGTTTATTTTTCTGCTGTGTTGTCTTCTCTTCATCTTATTATGAAGATTAAGTTTTTTGTTTTCACATGTTGCCATAATTTTCTCCCAGTCTCTCTTCTAATAATTATATCTTTTTTAAATACAATTTTTAAAAAAGTTGTCAAATATGTAATTTTTTTTTTCTAGTTTTGCGTTTCTGGCCTGGTAACAGTTTACAAGAATATTTTCCTAAATTTCTTTATTTTTAAACGAACTGTTTTTGGGGGGAGCACCTACAATTTTATGTCATCTAGAGTATGTTACTGAATATTGTGAAGAAGTGATCTATTTAGTTTATATTGGGGTGGAGAGCTACTGCACAAGAACAATATAGCAAATTAAAGATCTTTTTCTTATTCATTTAAAATGCCACATTTAGAACTTATTAACCTCCCAAGTACAATTAAATCTATTTCTAGACTCTCTAGTTCATTTACTAATTTAGCTATTTATTCTTGGGTCAATTTCACGCAGCTTTGAATAGAGTTAGACTAATCTTAACTACATGTAGAGTTAATGACTCCTCATTTTTTTTAACACTTTAAAATCAACTTTTACTGATATACTTATTTATAAGAAACTTAAAATCAATTTTTAGAATCTATTCTCCCCACCAAATTCTCTAAGAATTTTGATTAGAACTGCATTAAATTTGTGAAATAATTAGAAAAGGACATATTTTAATTATTTGCATGATCCCACCCAATTTTTTTATGAAATATTATAGAAGTTTCTATATGTATTGTACTTATCATTCAATTTTTTCTTAAGGATTTTACAATTTTGATTGAGATAGAAAACCATTAACAGCCACAGATTAATAGAATTAGAAGTAACCTTTACATTAAGGTGACTTTAATATTTGCAAATTTATTCAGCTTCAGTGCAATTCTTCTCTTATTAAGTTTTTAAATTTTCAGAAGAAACTTTTTGATTTTCTTTTCCAAAACCAATCATAAAACAGGAAATAAAAATATTGTTTTTTTCTCAATTTTGTATATTTATGCTGCTTTTAAAAAATTGTTCCTATTTTATTTAGTTAAAGAAATTTGAATGAATCTAATGATAGTGGTAATCTCATATATTTCTAATTTTCTTTGGTCTGTCTTATAGTTTAACAACTATTTGATATTAAATTATATAAATATTTTCTGTAGCTTACTGTCTCCCCCTCCCACCCCCCAGTTCTGCTTTTCTTAAAAGTTTTGTTATAAATGGTTGATGAATTTCAGTAAATGTGTTTTGGCATCTATTAATATAATTTTACAAATTTCTTTTGTTTTTTTATAATGTCAAACATTTCCCACTGTTGAATAATCTTTGCGTTACTAGAATTATAATGTAGTAATGTGTTTGATTTACTTTGTAAAGTCTTTTAATAGTTATATATGTTGACACTTTTGATATTGCAAATATATGACCATTTTTTTTTACCTAAAATGACAATTTTATGTTATTCAATTTATCTTTTTTTAAAATATATTTTTATTGATTTCAGAGAGTAATTGAGGAGAGATACAAACTTCAATGATGAGAGAGAATATTGATCGGCTGTCTCCTGCACGCCTTGACTGGAATGGAACTGTGACCTCCTGGTTTACAGGTTGAAGCTCAACCACTGAGTTATGCCAACTGGGCCATGTTATTCCATTTAAATAGCAAGTGTGCAGTAAGCTTTAGGTCTGATTAATCCCTTTTCCTTCCTTTCCCCCTGAATTGCACACTACCTGATGTTAACAATCACTCTGCCTCTTTTTGTTTGTAATTCTATGATTTGTTCATTTCTTTGTTTTCAAATTGTCTTTAATAATGTGGTTTTCCACGAATCACTTGCAAATGGCATGTCGCTAGAGTTCCTTATTTTATTCAATCTGATACAATTTGCCTTCGTATATGTTCAATCCATTATGTATTGTGCTTAATGCTATTTTTGATATATTTTTGTCAATTATTGACTGTGTTTTGCTTTCTTTTTTGTCCAGTTCTAAAGTGCTTCTCTTATGTTGATTTGTGTTTTTTTTTCTTTCTCTTTTGCTGTCTACTTTAAATTGAAAATATTATTGCATTTCTCATTCTTTTACTGCTTACATTCCCATTGTAACCACCTATCTACACATAAAGGTTGGGGCAAAAGTAGGTTTACAGTTGTGACTCTGTGAAACACAAGTTTGTTCTTATATTATTATTCATTAACTATTGTATTATTTTTCCATACAGGTAACTGTAAGCCTACTTTTGCCTCACCCTGTATATCTACCATCAGAGCAACATTAAATAATTATTAAAACTGTACAGAACAGTTCACATGACTGAGTTCCCAAATCTCTACAAAGGAAGATGTTTGCAATGCATTTACTGCCCCAGTTCCTGAAGTTTAGTAGTTTGGAATATTTATTTCTGAATTTAGTAATTTTATATTTTGAGAATCATTACTTAATACTTTTATTATAATTTCCAACCATATAAGTTTGAAAAAATATATACATGTATGTATGTGTATATATATATATATATATATATATATATATATATATATATATATATACACACTGAGTGGCCAGATTATTATGACCACCCCATCAGTACTTCGTTGGGCCACCTTTTGCCTTCAATACTGCGGCGATTCTTCTTGGCACTGACTCCACGAGATGTTGAAAGGTGAAGCGAGGAATCTGACACCATGCCTGATGAAGAGCACTGTCCAGTTCTGTGAGACTTGATGGTTGTGGAACCAGCTGCCTGATGGCTCTTTTAACTTCGTCCCACAAATGCTCAATTGGATTGAGATCTGGTGATTGTGGGGGCCACCTTAGCAAGGTAAAGTCTCCCTCATGTTCTTTTTTTTTTTTAAATTGTTTTATTGCTTAAAGTATTACAAAGAGTATTATATATGTCTCCTTTTTTTTCTCCCTTTGACCTTCCCCTAGCCTCCCATATCCCCCAGTGTCTTGTGTCCATTGGTTATGCTTATATGCATGCATACAAGTCCTTCGGTTGATCTCTTACCCACCCCCCAAACCCTCCCCCGCCTTCCCGCTGTAGTTTGACAGTTTGTTCTATGTGTTGAAACCACTCCTGCACAATACGAGCACCTTGTCATGGCGCATTGTCTTGTTGGAAGAAGCCTCTCCATTGGGATACGCCATCAACATGAGAGGATGAACTTGTTCAGCAATGATATTTAGGTATGTTGTGCTATTCAGACGTTGTTTCACACGAATTAAAGGGCCCAAATCATGCCAGGAAAACATGCCCCAAACCATAACACTGCCCCACCAGCCTGAAGGATTATACTCATGCATGTGGGGTGCATGCTTTCATGCTGTTTCCGCCAAATTCTCACTCTGCCATTTGCATGATGCAACTGGAAACGTGATTCATCGGACCACATGACTTTTTTCCAATGCTCGACTGTTCAATCCTTGTGTTCCTGTGCGAATTGGAGACGTTTTATCTTGGTAACTGCAGACAGCAAAGGTGTTCAAACAGGCCTTCGGCTTCCATATCCCATATGATACAGTGTACGGCTAATTTGCCTACAAACGTCAGGTGGTCATAATAGTCTGGCCACTCATAATAATATATATCCCACGTTCAAAGGCTGTTAAATCAAGTTGTTTACCCATATCTTCAGGAAAAAATCACTTCTACTCTTGTGGTAAACAACCTGCTTCCCTATTTATAATGGTATGGCCCTCTAGCAACTTCAGCACGAAATTATAGCTAATTTGCCAACAGACATCAGGTGGTCATAATAATCTGGCCACTCAGTGTATATCACTGTTACTGAATTTTGTTTACCCATATCTAGTCATATCATTAGGTATCACTCTATTTAATTTTTTAAATATAATTCTCACCCAAGGATATTTTTCCATTATTTTATTTTATTTATTTATTTTTTTGAGAGAGAGAGAGTGGAAGGAAGAGGGAGAGAAAAAAAATACACGGCCCTTGACCAGAATTGAACCAGGAACCCTCCAGCCTGCAGGCCAATGCTCTACCCACTGAGTCAAACTCTCAGTGAGCCCCTGTGCCTCACCTGTGAACTTCATCAGCGCCTCTCAGCTCTTTTCCTTTTACCCTTTTCCTCAGCGAGAGAGGTCTGGAGCTAGGTGTTTTCCTTCTCCAGCCTGGAAGGCTAAGTAAGGGGCTGGGGTTGGTGTTCCCTCCCCCAGCTCAGGCAAGCTCTGATTGTGCCTGCATGACAGGCTGTAGGCTCGGTGAACTAGTTCCCCCTGTGCTCAGGCCTTGTTAAGAAAACAACCTATTTAAAGGTGGTTTCTCCCCTGCCCTGGCCAGATGCTGGAGGAGCATTTTCTCCTCTCTCTGCTGTGGGGATCCGGTCAGCTGCTGGAGGTACATTTCACAATATTGTGGGGCCCCCTCTGAATGTGCCCCCCCAGAGTTTTTAACTCAGTGTGTCATTTCCCTCGCCTCCCTGCCTGCTGGGATTCTTGGGGTGGTTTCCCCTGGTGCATCTCTCTGCTCCAGGAGCCAGGACGCCCAGTATTGGTTTCTCCTCTCGATTCTTGGGGCGGACTTTTGCCATGTGACCTCCCCTTTGAGGCATCCAAGCAAGGGTGTTGCTTTTTTTCAGTTTGTTCAGCTTTTCACTTATTATTAGGACGGACTGGCATCTTCCAAGCTCCTTATTTGTGGAACAGGAAACCAGAAGTCTTTAGCTTTCAGATAATAATTATATCTTTGCCAAGAGTAGAATTTTGAAATCAACATTTCTTTTCCTCAAAACAGATTATAAATGATATATTTTGCTGTCCAGGGTCGAAGTTTAGAAATCTGTTTCTAGTCTATCTTTGCTTTAGTGTGTTCTTTCTGTCTCAAAGCTTGTAAATTTTGTCTTTAGCTTTAGCGTATAGTTATTTCATTAGCTGACCTAGATGTGACTTTTTCATTTATCAAAATGGAGATTTGGTGAGTTTCTTCCTAACTGAAAGTTTGAGCTGTTACTCTGCTAAGCTAAGGTCTCTTATATATATCCTCCTTGAATGAAATAATACATTTTAAGCATATAGAAAAAAATGTATATAATAAACATCTTTGAACACATTACTGAAATCATAATTTTTCCTTATTTTCTTTCCCTTACCACCTATTCTGGTTTGTTTTGTACAAATAAAACAGTAGAGCTTCAGTAGTGAGTCTCTGAAATCATTAAGTTCTCTGGTCATATTTTCTTGGCTCCTTTTTCAGAGATAATCATAATACTCAGTTTGTTCTTTGTTATTTCTATGCAGATTTTGTCTATATATATGCATAAATATAAGGTGGGGCCAATGTGGTTTTACACTTGAGACTATTCAAAAACAGTTTATTCTTGTATTATTATTATTAACTACTGTATTTTCCATATGAACAACTGTAAACCTACTTTTGCCCCACCCTGTATGGTATTATATGGTTTATAAAATTATGAACATAGCATCATAGTGCATTTATAATCCGTCTTTGCTTTTTCTCATGTAATATTAGGTTTTTGAGATTTATCCATATTGATTCATGTTTCTATTTAATTCAGTTTCATTCCATATTAACTACATGAATAAACAATAATTTAAAAAAGGGTTACTTTCATTTTTTGGTAATAATAAAATGCATATTTCAGTACATGTTGTCTTGTACGCACATGCTAGAGGTTTTATTAAGTGGGTGTTTCTGTATTGTTTTTTTCACATCCCTTGACTATGTTTTCTTTTGGGTAACTTCACGTTTTTTCTTATAGTCAATGTCTTTATGGTGTTTACATTGGTGATTTGTAATTTTTCATTTCCTGCCCCTGAGGTATAAGAAACACACAGATCTGCTGACTTCTTTGTGGCAATCCTGGGAATCTTCTGCAGGTGGGAAGGCAGAAAACTGTGAGTATTCTCCTGGGAAACCGGGAGATGTTCTTCGTTTAGGTCTGTTTAGCACCAAGCAAAAGAGAAATGGCTCATTTTGACCAATGGGCCACAGATGACTCAGTTTGTGAGTATACTGTCTTCTGGATTTATTTTAATTGATTAAATGGGCCACCCTCAAAAGAAATCAAAGAGTAGATATCTGTTTCCCTACCCCTAAAACAGCCTACCAGTGTCTGCCACCTAACCTCTCAGGAGCCTTAACCCTAAGTTTTGTTGATAGCATTGGTTCTCCTCAGACATTATCAACAGTGAAATACCTAACTGTGCTTTTACCATCCAGATTAATTTGTTAAGTGTGCCACACTGGCATGGCCAAGGGTGACCCTGAGTGGGGGTGGTGAAGGATTTAGAGAAGAGGAGAATAAAGCTGGGTCTGAGTGGGACGCTGCCCTCTCTGATGGAGAGATAGCGCCATGGACTACAAGCCATGTCTTTATTTTATAGCCAGATTCCATGAGGCAAAGTAAGGGTGTGGTCAAGATGTTTACAACATTCTCATGGGTTTCGATCCTACTCAATTACATGCACCTGAACTCTATCAAGCCCCTATCACTCAGACACGTGGGACCATGTGTTCGGACCATAGGTTCAAGCTTACAACTATAGCTGTTGGCTATAATTGTGCTGGGAGGGCTCTGCCCTCCAAGCTGGGACTTGCATGTGGCCATGAGAGGACTGTGCCCTCTCATTAGTCTGAGGCTTGAACCTGTCCAAACACTGTAGCTGCCCTCCACAGTTAAGTCTCTTTAACAAGGAGCTGAGGGAAGGACAAGGGACCCAGGAATTTAAGTTCAGGATGCCATTTTCCCAGAATCTTCTTTGCATTCCAGAAACTAATTTTTAACTTCTTAAGGAATAAATATGTATTAAAGATGCTTAGAAATATATTATCTCATTATGTTCAATCTCATTATCTTCCTTCCTCTGACTTCTTAGCTTTTCCAATTTGCAATAATGAGATGGAAATTAATCCCAAACTAGCCTTCTTTGTTATTGCTTACCTTCCCCACCCATTACAAGGTTTGAATTTTAATAAGGTTGCCACACTTGACACAATAGTGCTTCTCAGTCACCTGTGGATTCCTATTAGTTCTAGTACCATTTTATCCCATTGCCCGGGAAATTCAAAATAATGCACCATAGGAAGATGTTTCTTAAAATAACGGAACAAGTGTAGGACAGATTGGACTCTAGTTCAGTGCCTCTCCTATTTTGTTGTGCATATGAATCACTAGAAGAATTGTTAAAAATATGCAGTTTTATGGATATCACTACCAGAGATTCTGATTGAAGGTTAAGAAATTTACTTTTTTTTTTTTTGCCTGGCCAGTGCAACTCAATGGTTGAGCGTGGACCAATGAACCAGGAGGTCACAGTTCAATTCCTGGTCAGGGCACATGCCAGGGTTTCTGACTTGATCACCAATAGGAGGCATGCAAGAGGCAGCCGATCAATGATTCTCTCTCATCATTGATGTTTCTGTCTCTCCCTCTCTCTCCCTCTCTGAAATCAATAAAAATATATTAAAAAAATAAATGTATACTTTTTAATGAACATTCTAAGAGTTTCTATATAAGTGCTCTCTAGACTAGAGGTTGAGAATCCCTGTTTAGGGGATAGCATTGGGTTTTATTTGAAGAGTTTAAAATAATTTACTAAAAGAAAAAATCTGAGTGATGCGAAAATTCTCCATTCAGTTTTGTATACAGGATTCTTAAATTTGGGAATCAATGTACATATATATAGAATATATTCTGAAGCTACTCACATTAGTATAAAGATTAATTTCTCTTTTTCCTGTAAGATCCTTATGTTGGTTCTCTCGTGCATATGATCTGCATTGTTTACTCTTGCACTTATTCATTGCTTGCCTTAGAATTCCTTTTGAGTAGCTCAGTGATAACAGAGTTCTCAAGGGCAAAAGGGGAATCCCTGGCCATGTAAATTTGGATATTAGCATATTCAAGGCTCTGAGAAGTCCTGTAGTGGAATATGTGATCCTTTGTGTTACTGTTAATAATGAACATCATACTTCGGTTCTAACCTATAGATTTACAATTTCTTAGAAAATTTCTTTCAATAGATTAAAATTTGTTTTGGTGATGACGAAAAAAAAAAGTAAACTCTGTTGGCTCAGATTTTGCCTTTTCTGTCTCATCAGTGTTCAGCTTGGTATTTAGTACATCGTAATCAAGTAAGAACTTTTTTCTCAGTAACCATTTGTTGAATGAGTAAATTCATTACATTTGTGCAGTAGGGGTGGCACTCCATTGGAAAGTCTGTAAAATCCATGGGTGACAAAAAGAAAGCAGCAGGACTTAATCCCCTGACTTGGAAGCACCCAATGTTTTATGTGGATGGGAGTTCTGCTATTTTGAAAATACCTTTTCATACTAAGAAAATAATCTTCATATTGCAAAACAGTGAAAAATTCATGCAGAAATAGTTTTTATGGCCTTTGCCACTGGGATTGTTTACCAATGGGAAGTCATTAACAACCTGGTGTCAAAGACTGAAATATCAAAGAATAGGATAATTCCAAACTAGGGTTGATGTGCAAGCATGACATCATCCCCTGGTCAAGTTCTCAAATGCATTATTAAATAGTCACTTCATGAATCCTTAGAAAAGAATGCAGTGGTCATAGGATAAATTTTCTAGGAATTAATGCCAGACCAGCGTCATTCCTTTTTAGGCAATGTTTACTGGACTAGAAAATCTGGGGAATGCTCTACTATAGACATATAGCTTGATTTTGGAAAGAAGATGGCATTTGACAGTTTCTCATGTTTATTTTTAAAGATAAGATGAAATTATAACTATTGGGAGAGTGGGATTTGTTAGCAGCTTTGCAGAGATGGAGGAATTAGAAATAGCACTGGAATACAAAGTTTCTAAAATCTTCATTTCTAATCACCTTATAGCTATTTAATGTTCCTACATTGTGATCTCAATCTCCTTCATCTCTGCCTCCTCATTCTCCACCTCCCCCTTCATTTTCTCCTCCACCTCCTTCTACTTCTCTCTCTTTTCTTTTTTATTTTATTTTTTTCTTTATTGATTAACACATTGCGTACCGCATAGAAATCTCTAAGACATACACCAGGGGCCGCACGTTTTTGGGCATGTTCTATGCATCTTCTAATCTCCCTCTGACTCACATATATAATTATTGAAAAACAACATCTCCTACCTCCCCCTTCCTCTGTTAAGAACCCTGTGATTACATTGGACCCACTTTAATTAACTCAGGATAATTTACCTATTTTAAGGTCAGTTGATTAGCAACTTTAATTCTATCTGCCATCTTAACTCCCCTCAGCCACTGGTTTTAATAAGTAGGATGTGGATATCTTTTGGGGGGAGGGGGGTGGGGAGGCATTACTCTAGCAACTACAGGTAGTATCTTTAAGGTTGTTCTACTAGTTACTATTTTTCTGACATATTTTTGATTCTCAGTTTTCTTATCTGTGGAAAGGAGGTGATAGTCATTTTTGCCTTGTCAGCCTGCTCAGACTTAAATGACCAAATGTAGTAAAAGTGGCATCTGATCCCCAAAATCGTAGCTGAAGCTGAAGCTAAGGAATTTTCTACATCTTTTTCCAAGGCTGGAATGGGATCAATTCTTGAAATATAAAGAAAGATCTGCATCAATTTTATTACATTTGAAATGTGTGAAGATGTCTCTATGGGTACCAGAGAGAAGCATACTGTCCACATTTATCTAACATGTAGCAAGTTCCTTATTAACAATTCTGAAGTAGCCAAGGGGCTTAAATGTATGACTCTTAAAAATTTGCTCTAGCTCTATCTTTGATGGTTTCTGGTAAGCCTTTTCAAAATGTCTTGTTGAACTGATCAGTATGATTACTTATGTGTAAAGTTGTTATTCGTGTGTGTATTCATTTACCCTGTGTAGGAAAATGGGCATGTGCACTTTTTTTTAAAGTTGCACAATTTGGATTTATTTTCATGGTTTTCCACTCGTAAGTCATCAGTTTCCCCAGGGTGTCTCCCCATTCCCAGGTAAACATATACTCATACAAAGCTAGTGGTTTGCTTTATAACTTGATCCTATACACTTGTTGAAATATTCTTTAGAAAAATAGTTGTGCATTGTGCCTTTTTAGGTTCTATGTGTCTGGGATATAAAAGAAAGTTGAGAACCAAAGTGATGTAAACTTTATGGAGATGACATTGATAAATTACTTAATCCACTATTACTGATAACATACATAAAAATTACTACCATTTAGAGTAATAATTTGATAAAAGTCAATTTGCATCAAAGTTGATAAATCACTTACGACATTTTACAGTTTCAGAATTTTTAAGTCAGTATCCCAGAGCTTGAAAGTCCTCAGGATACTCTGAACATGGAAAATGTCATATGAAGAACACATACATCCATTTCTTGTCACTCAGATCTCAGCCCAAATGTCAGCTTCTTAGAGTAGCTTCCCTGGCCATGCATTCAATTTGGGATCCACCTGTCACGCTCTGCTAATATGCCTATTTAATTGTCCGCACTACAGATGTTTAAGGGCATGTGTCATCTGCTCCTAGCTAAGATGTAAGCCCCATCGACATCAGAAGTCTTGTTTATGTTTACTTTTCTGTCTCTATTATGCAGAACAGTACCTGGTAACTAGAGGTGTTCAACAAATATTTGTTGAATCAATGGAGAAGTGGAAATTTCAAAAAATAAGAACACATACATCTCCCTATCTTTAACTTGATTAACCTAATTGTGATGATTAATTTCATGTCAACCTGACTGGGTCCCAGAGTACCCACGTATTTGGTTAAACAAAATTTGGGAGTGTATCTGTTAGGGAGTTTCTGGATGAGATCAGTATTTGAAATAGCAGAGTGAGTAAAAAGGTTGCATGTTCACTTTTAATGAAAGCTGTTTGATAAAGATTCACCTTTGGCAAACCAGATAATGGAGTTTACCATGAGACAGGAGGTTCCTTATCAAAGAAAAAGGGGGTTTTGTTTTGATATATAATTTTATCATCTACTCAATAGTTATTTTTGAACCTATTTCACCTGAGAGTTCATTGCTTACTGCAGAGTAGAAGGGAAAAATAAAGTGCACTCATTAGCCTTGACCTTGTGAGCAAGCACTATTGACTTGCTCTCCGTTTGCAAAATTAATAGAGCTCATTTACAATACTCAAATTGTATGTTCGTGTGTGGGCAATTCAATAAAATGATGGCTTAGTATTGGGGTAAAGTTCCCACTCTTTCTATTTGATGACATTAAAAACAAACACTTGCCCGGCTGGCGTGGCTCAGTGGTTGAGCATCAACCTATGAACCAGGAGGTTACAGGTTTGATTCCTAGTCAGGGCACATGAGGGTTGCGGGCTCAATCCCCAGTGTGGGGTGTGCAGGAGGCAGTCAATCAATGATCCTCTCACATCATTGATGTTTCTGTCTCTCTCTGCCTCTGCCTTCCTCTCTGAAATCAATAAAAAATATTTAAAAAACCAAACACTCAATATTAAAAGATATGTACAGAATATGTAGAAAGGACTGAATATTTTTTAAAAAGGAAGAGGAGGAGGAATGGATTTTTGCTTACCTTACTAAACACACAGTGGTAATTGAGACTTAGAGATTGGTAAAAATGCTACTTCAGTCCTGCTATTTTATATATTTAGATTGGCTTCCTCCTTTAAAATGGTACATGCACAGAATAGGACCTACTTGTGGGTGACAATGATGGTTGCTTAATAAATACTTGATTAAATGAAAAAATATCAAACTGCAGATGCTTAGTCACTTGGTTCATGGAGTCCTAGCGCTTCGGGGTTTCAGAAGCCATTGTCGACCTCCAAGTCAAGTCTCAGGATGTTGTAGGAGGCAAAGCCCTGGGGCCGGTGCTGGAGAAGGGAGTTTGGATTCCTCCTCTGACTTTCCACTCACAGGAACTTAAACAAACCACCCTACTTCTCTGGGGCTTGGCTTAGAAATACTTAACGCAGTTGGACAAAATTAATGATATTCCTGTCTTTATAAAACTTTATTTTCTGTTGGGCCTCTTTTTGAAATGAAAGCTTCCCCGAAAGGAAAGAGCTATATTTAACACATGTAGGGCCAGGAGAAGCAGAGCAGAATGTTGGCCTTTCTTTCAACACAGCCTTTGAAGCTGTTTCTAAAAACCAGGGCACCCACAAAATAGTTTTAATGCCACTGACATTAAATTCTACCAACAGCACCTTCAGCTACAGAATTGGATCTCCTGTCATCAAGGCCAGTATTACTCAGCCATGGGGCGGTGGCACTCTGCTGTGTTAGTTGTGTTATTGGTCCTATTTTTCAGCCAAAGAAAACCTGCTGAATCAATTTAACAATCTCAGTGGATGAGTGTCATGTATCAGTTCTCACCCGGCATCCCCACACTCGGGGGCGTACAGTAGACATTTATTATTTCTCGTTTTGTGGGTCAGCTCGGCAGAGAGTCTAGTCTGGAGCAGGATGGCTGTTTTCTACGGTGAGCTGGATGCGAAGGCACCAAACAGGGCTTTCTGTTAGGACAAGGCGCGTATCCAACCAGCAACAGCAGCGTTGCTTCCACATCATTGGTAGACAACTGTTGTTAATCAGGTCTCTGCTTTAAGGCAGGTGTTCACAGCTTCCCTGTCTGTCTTTCTCCTTTTTATTCCTTTCCTATCTTTTGCTCTTCTCCTTATGCCCTTTCATCCTCCACTCCTAATTTAAGGAGCTTGGCCTGGGAAATGAACTAGCATTCCACTAAGAATATATCAATTGCATTGTATTGAATAATCACGGGGCTCCATTTTTAAAATTGATTTTAGGGAGGGAGGGAAGAAGAGTGGGTGGGAGATGGACAGAGAGAAAGAAACATCGATGTGACAGATATATGAGTCTGTTGACTCTTCTATACACCCTGACCAGGAATCGAACCTGAAACCTAGGTTTGTGCTCTGATCACTAATCAAACCTATGACTTTCCCCCGTAGGGGAGGAGAATCCAACCAACTGAGCCACACCAGCCAGGGCATAGGTCTCTATTTTAAGAAAAAAAACACCCAATTTTTAATAAGTGAAAGTACAAATTAGATTTGATCTCCCTAATCATGAAATTTAATCCTAGAGGTAGGTATGATTGCTTTCCAATAAAATACAGAATAATAATACTTTTTATTGAGATATAATTTATTTATTTATTTTTTTGATTAAATCTTTATTGTTCAGATTATTACATTTGTTCCTCTTTTTTTTCCCCCCATAACTCCCCTCCTCCCAGCTCCCGCCCCACCCCCCGCCCTCACTCCCCACCCACTGTCCTCTTCCATAGGTGCACGATTTTTGTCCAGTCTCTTCCCGCATCTCCCACACCCCTTTCCCCCCCAGGAATAGTCAGTCCATTCCCTTTCTATGTCCCTGATTCTATTATGATCACCAGATTATTTATTCACTTGATTCTTAGATTCACTTGTTGATAGATGCATATTTGTTGTTCATAATTTGTATCTTTACCTTTTTTTTTTCTTCTTCCTCTTCTTAAAGGATACCTTTCAGCATTTCATATAATACTGGTTTGGTGGTGATGAACTCCTTTAGCTTTTCCTTATCTGTGAAGCTCTTTATCTGACCTTCAATTCTGAATGATAGCTTTGCTGGATAAAGTAATCTTGGTTGTAGGTTCTTGGTATTCATCACTTTGAATATTTCTTGCCATTCCCTTCTGGCCTGCAAAGTTTCTGTTGAGAAATCAGCTGACAGTCGTATGGGTATTCCCTTGTAGGTAACTGGGTTTCTTTCTCTTGCTGCTTTTAAGATTCTCTCTTTGTCTTTTGCTCTTGGCATTTTAATTATGATGTGTCTTGGTGTGGTCCTCTTTGGATTCCTTTTGTTTGGGGTTCTCTGCGCTTCCTGGACCTGTAGGTCTATTTCTTTCACCAGGTGGGGGAAGTTTTCTGTCATTATTTCTTTAAATAGGTTTTCAATATCTTGCTCTCTCTCATCCTCTGGCACCCCTATAATTCTGATGTTGGTGCGCTTGAAGCTGTCCCAGAGGCTCCTTACACTATCTTCATATTTTCGGGTTCTTTTTTCATTTTGCTTTTCCAGTTGGGTGTTTTTTGCTTCTTCGCATTTCGAATCTTTGACTTGATTCTTGCGCTCCTCTGGTCTGCTGTTGGGTGTCTGTATAATATTCTTTATTTCAGTCAGTGTATGCTTAATTTCTAGTTGGTTCTTTATCACAACATCGAGGGTCTCATTAGATTTCTTGAGGATCTCACTACATTTATCGGCGGTCTCACCAGTCTTTTCGAGGGCCTTACTAAGTTTATCGGCAGCTTCTAGACAGTTCTTAAGAGACCTTAAAAGTGTGGTTCTGAACTCAATATCCTCCATTGACAGTTTTGTCCTGTTTCTTTGTCTCCGCATTTTTTATGCTTTCTTGGTGCACCCCCTAGTGGTCTTTGTCCGCAGTCTTGTTGCCTTTAAGCCTTGATTGATGTCGGCAATACCGGGGTGATTTGACCTCCAGGCTAACTGGCTATCTTTTATTGAGATATAATTTAAATATAACAGTAATCTTAAGATATAGGGTGTAGCAGACTGAAGGGTCCCAGGTTCGATTCCAGTCAAGGGCATATACCTTGGTTGTGGGCACATCCCCAGTAGGGGGTGTGCAGGAGGCAGCTGGTCGATGTTTCTCTTTCATCGATGTTTCTAACTCTCTATCCCTCTCCCTTCCTCTCTGTAAAAAATCAATAAAATATATATATATTTTAAAAGATATAGGGTGTGTTGATTTGATACATTTATCTATTGCAATATGATTCCCACATAATTCTTGTTTTTTTTCTTACTGAGAACAATTAAGATCTACTCTCTTAGCAACTTTGAAATTTATAACAGTATTATTGACTATAATCAATATGCTGTGCATTAGATTTTCATATGTTCCCTAAACATCTCCCTAATTTTCCCACCTAAGCCCCTGGTAACCACCATTTTCCTTTCTATTTCTGTGTGTTCGACATTTTTAAATTCTGAAAATGATGTCATTATTTGTTTTTGTTTGACTTATCTCACACATAATGTCTTCAAGGTTCACCATGTCCTTCCTTCCTCATGACTGAATGATATTTCTCTCTCTCTCTCTCTCTCTCTCTCTCTCTCTCTCTCTCTCTCTCTCTCTCACACACACACACACACACACACACACACACACACACTCACACCCCATCTTTTTCATATTTTGGCTATTGTGAATAATGCTGCAATGAACATGGAATACAGATCATTTTTATTATCCTCTTTCCATGTTCTTTGTATATATACTCAGAAGTGGGATTGTTGGAGCATATGGTAGATCTATTTTTAATTTCTTGAGGAACCTCCATGCTGTTTCCCATAGTGGCTGAGCCAATTTACATTCCCACCAAGAGGGTTCCATTTTTTCCACACCCTTGCCAGCATTTATTATCTTTTGTGTTTTTGATGATAGCCAATCTAACAGGTATGAGGTGATAGATATTTTATTGTGGTTTTCATTTTGTTAATTTTGTGTATCTTTTCAGAACACCAGCTCTTAGTTCTGTTGATTTTTTATTTATATTTCTGGTATCTATTTTATTCCTTTCCAGTTTGGTCATTGTTTTTTCCTTCCTTTTACTCACTTTGGGCTTAGTTTGTTCTTACTTTCCAAGCTCTTTGAGATGTAAAGTTAGGTTATTTGGGATCTTTCTTGTTTCTTAAAGCAAGCATTTATTGCCATAAACTTTTGTTAGAACTGCTTGTTGCAGCATCCCATAGGTTTTCGTGTGTTGTGTTTCCATTTTCATTAGTTTTGAGACAAGTTTCTCCCTTTTTTGATTTCTTCTTTGATCTTTTCGCTTTTCTGCAATATGTTGTTTAGTTTTTACAAGCTTGTAAGTTTTCCAGCTTTCCTCTTATTGATTTGTTTCATACAATTATGGTTAGAAATGATACTTGGTATGATTTCATTTGCTAAGAATTATGTTGTGACCTATCATATGGTCTATCCTGGAGAATGTTCCCTGTGCACTTATGAAGAATGTGTGTTCTGCTACTGTTGGATAGAATTTTCTGTAAATGCCTGTGAAGTCCATCTGATCTAATGTGTAGTTTAAGTCCTGTGTTTCCTTATTGATTTTTGGTATGGATGTGTACCCATTGCTGAAAGTAGATTTCTTAAGTCCCCTGTTATTGTATTGTTTTCTATCTCTCCCTCAGAACTGTTAGTATTTGCTTAATAAAGCAAGGTGTTACAATGTTGAGTGCATATATACTTAGGTTTGTTATATTACTTGATAAATTGACTCACTTATCTATATATATAAAAGCCTAAACTACCGTTATGACTGGAATAGCCGGTCACTATGATGTGCACTGACCACCAGGGGACAGACGCTCAATGCAGGAGCTGCCCCCTGGTGGTCAGTGCTCTCCCACAGTGGGAGTGTCGCTCAACCAGAACCCAGCTCATGGCTGGCGAGCGCAGCAGTGGTGGTGGCAGGCGCAGCAGGGCTAGATGAGCAGAAGCAGAGCTGCGCCCGCCCCACTGGGGCTCCTTCCTGGCCACCTGCCGCTTTGACACTGCCGGTTTCGAGAGGGCACAGGCCAGGCTGAGGGACCCCATCCGTGCACCGGGTTCTAGCCATATATAATGACCCCCTTGTTGCTTGTTACCATTTTGCTCTTAAAGTCTATTTTGTCTGATACAAGTATAGCTACCTCTGCTTTTATGGGTTTTCACTTGCATTTATCTTTTTTATTTCATTCCTCAATTTGAGTCTGTGCATTTTTAAAGCTTGAGTCCTTTGTAGGCAGCATATAATTGAGTCGCTTTTTAAATTCAACCAGTCACCCTGTGCTTTAAGAAGAAGAAGAAGAAAAAAAGGTTTTTATTGCTTTTAGAGAGAGGAAGGGAGAGGGAGAGAGAAATAGAAACATTGATGAGAGAGAAACAGCAACATGGATCAGCTGCCTCCTGAATGCCCCCTACTGGGGATCAGGTGCAACCATTGAGAAAAAAAAAAGGCTGGGCCACCCTGTGCGTTTTGATTGGTGAATTCAATCTATACACTTAGAGTAGTTATTGATATGTAAGGACTTTCTAATAACATTTTATGATTGCTTTCTGGCTATTTCGTATTTCCATGCTATTTTGTATTTCCATTGTTCCTTCTCTTTTCCCCCATTGTCCTTGTGAATTGGTGATTTTCTGTAGTAGTATGTTCTAATTCCCCGGTCTTTATCTTTTGTGAATCAACTTTAGGCTTTTGCTTTTTGGTTACCAGGAAACTTACATTAAACATCTTATAGATAAAACAGTCTAGCAACTTAACCTTGACTCATACAAAAGTTCTACCTGTCTATTGTAAACATGACTTTCTTAGCTCCTTTTGAGTTCCAAGATAGGAAAAATAACATATAAGCATATTGTTGCTATTTCATTTCATGTTAAAAATGCACACAGAAAAATTACCATGCCTTATGATTTATTAAATGATAAATTCTAGTTTCAGAAATCTAGTGAAAACTATACTGAAAGGGTTTTCCCCCCCCATTTACTAAAAGAAAATTCAAAAGCCAATGTCAAAAATGTATGGACTTGTTTGATAGCCTTAATTAGTTAGTGGTCTTGTATTTGGTATCATGTCAGTTGTCATGTAGCTGGCATCATTCACTGAGAACATATCTAAATCCCTATTCTTTCACTCCTTCTCAAAAATTGTCATTTATTTGGGTGACAATCCATGCATAATATAACAGCCCTGGGGTGCAATTAATTTTAGCAGTTGCAAACTTGGTAAGAAGGGAATAAAAAACATCTCTGGTGTCATATGTGCCTTGTGAAGGTCAGATGATGCCAGTTTGCACGTTGGTTGTGAGACATGAAAATTATCAATTAACACAAATATATTAATTAATATGTGGATAGGTTAGCTGATATACTAATGAAGCTAATAATATTTTACCAACTGTAAACATTCTATCTTTCACAGTGAGACATTAAAATTATTTTTAAAATGAGAGAACCAAGATAAAATTTGAGTTGGTAATAATTGTTATATCTGAAGTACATACCATAAAAAGTAAGATGCAGCCCTGCTCTAGAAAGTAAAAAATAGAACTTGATATGGTCTGATTTATTTGATACCACCCATATTGCTTCAGTGATATACTTTTATATTTTTTGTCTCTTTTAAACATCTCATGTGTCTCCCATTCTTTGCACAGTAGCTGCCATTGCCTGTACCTAAGATCAACAAATCTTTCCTTCCAGTGATTCTCAATCTTTGGCCCTTTAAATACAGTTCCTCATGTTGTGACCCAATCATAAAATTATTTTCGTTGCTACTTCATAACTGTAATGTTGCAACTGTTATGAATCGTAATGTAAATATCTGATATGCAGGATGGTCTTAGGCGACCCCTGTGAAAGGGTCGTTCGACTGCCAAAGGGGTCTCGATCCACAGGTTGAGAAGCGTTATTGCCATAATCTCACATCTAGGCTTATTTCAGTTCGTTGTTTACTGCCAGAGGGATCTTTCTGAGTCACACATTTGATTCCTGACCTTCTGTTGCAACTTCAGGATACAAACCTAACATCTGGCTCTATTTAAGGAGAGTCTAATAATTAGGTGATTTAATAAATTATTCTCCTCTTACTCTTATCAGCTAGAAATGTCTCCATGGTGACTGCATGAAGTTTTTAGGATAATGTTATTGAGAGTATTAATAACTACCATCTATTAAGCACTCATTGTATCCTAATCATTGTTTAAAGAGCTTTAAGTGTATTATCTCATTTAATCATCTCAACAAGTCTCTCAAGATATTGCTATAATTGTCATTTCCATTTTATAGGTGAAGAATTGCAGGTACTGAGAAATGTATTTTGTCAAAGACTAAAATTTTATTAAGTAATGGAGATGGGATTTGTACCTGTAAACTGAGTAAAAAAACTTAAACTTTTTTCACTGAGTATGAAGGAAGGAGGGAAAGTAATGGAAAAATCCAGAAGCCACTATTTTACGCTTTGCTTTCTGTAAACACATGTACTACTGTACATTTGTGAACTAACTCTTGCTTTGGTGATTGGCTAATTTGGAAAATTTGATTTTTTCTTGTTTAACCAGAGAGTGTTTATTTTTCAGTGTTAGTTGAAAAATGAGGGGCATTATCTGATGTAAATTGACATAAAAAAGAATAGACCTCTGCAGTCAGAGTGAGTGCCACGTGTGATTTAAGGGCTGATGTCAGTCACTGTTGTGTACTGTGTAACCGAGATGGTACATGCATCATTTAACTTCTCTAAGTAAATAGATTATGTTGCTCTTTTCTTTTATAAGGTTGTCTGTGGAAATAATTGGCTTTGAACAATGAAATCTGAAGCTAAAGTGAATAGATTTTGGAAAGATTTGTTTTAAAACTACATTGTCAACTAGTATTCCATAGTTAACCATTTATAACCTAGCATTAGTTTTCCCATTGCTAACTTTGCTAATTGAAAGTCACACGATGTCCCTTGGGCAATAAGTTTGGATTGCATTTCTTGTTTTCAGTTGATCTGTCCAGTGATGACGGCAAATAAAACATCTGGCTAGTTAGAACTAAATGGAGGAGATTAAAATTGCACAACTTCTGTTAATGAGGCACAACTGTCAAAGCTGTACTATTTCAGGAGGGATAAGGCTTATATATTTTGTTCTGGGAAGGGAGAGGAAAGGAAGAGATGGAGAGAGAGTAGGGAAAGGATAATAATCTAAGTTGAATAGGATTTTTGATGATGAGTAGAATGTGAAGAAGTCATGACATCTTGAGTGTCAATCTTAGCACTGGTTTAAGTTCTATATAGTCTTCAGGTTGCAGCTAGAATTTAGGCTCAAACAGTGGAAGACAGGTTTGAGGTCTTCACTATAATATATTATAATTTCTAAGATATGTGCTAGATGTTTAATATGTTTGATGTCATTTAGTTGTTATACCCACCCTTCAAGTTTATTGCCATTATATAGATGAGAAAACTAAAAAAGATAAAATTGAAATCCTGAGGATTTTAAAAATTAAGTAACTTGCTCAATTTGTTATAATTGTGTATCTCCAAGGTCAAAAATATGATTCCAAAGGTTTATCAGAGTCATGTCTTATACTATCACTAGCAAGAATGCTCTAAAGACTTTGTTTTAGATAATCTCTACTATGAAAGTTGGACTCCACAGACCAGGTACATGACTCAACCCATCTACCATGCTCTAGTTAGCTCAATTCTGGCAACTGTCTTTGACTATTAAATATTTTATCATTGACTGTTGCCTATGTCCAGATTACTAGGAAACTTAGAAACAAAAGAAAAGAAAAACCCAAGAGTAAATACCGCTTATGTATTCAGAAATTTGGGGTTAATCATTAAGTCACCAACACAAATATTAGAGATAAAAAAATATTTTTCTTTGTACTGTATTTAATAATAGTGGATTATTTTATCACTCAATTGCAAACATTAAAACATTTATTGTCTTTGCTCCTTTATTTGTACTTGTTTGGTTGATTCCATTAGAAAATACACAAAGATCATATTCATTCATTTAAACATGTTATAAATGAAACATATTTTAGCCTTACAGAGTCTATCAACAAGAATATTAAATGGACCACTTATACGATTGCAGTTACCTGAACAAAATGAACTGTCAACAAATCCCAGGTGTGTTTCATTTCAGCATATACAGCATTGGATGTTTCTGAAACAGTATGCAGAGTGGAGAACACTTTAATGTACATGTAATATATATTTTTCTAACAAGCTTCAGAAGTACTCAAGCAATAAATGCACCCCTATAAAGAACACTAAAGGTGAAATATTAACAGGGGAGATTGTAATTATGGAATCAAATATTTAAGTAAACACTGAGAGTATTATGCATTTGGATAACGCCTTTCACAGTGCTACCTATGGTAGTTGCTTTGCAGGGATGTGAGATAAGCACAAACAGTTGAGTAATTGGAAAAAAAATATAACATTGGCTTTGACTCAAAATTAGTGTCAACATCTGCTAATTTATAACATTTTTGTTTTCTCTCATTGTTTCTCTGAATGTGTACATAATGTTTTCTGTTTGTTATATTTTTGTAGATTATTTCAAATATAAGTATTAGTCAACAAATTTCTATTGTATATTGAGTAAAATTATAATGATGTATTTAACTTACATGTGTTCTGGAGTCAAAATGTCTGTATTGAATCCTAGCATCACAAGGTAATAGATGTGTAATGCTGGGCAATTTACTTTACCACAGTGTCTTAATTTATGGCTCAATCTGTAGAATCCTATATAATAAAAGACTAATATGCAAATTGTCCCCTGGGGAGTTCGACTGGGAGACCAGGAGTTCAATCGCTCACTATGAGGTGTGCTGACCACCAGGGATAGAGAGTTAGAAACATCGATGAGAGAGAAACATCAAGCAGCTGCTTCCTGCACAGTCCCTACTGGGGATGTGCCTGCAACCAAGGTACATGCCCTTGACAGGAATCGAATCTGGGACCTTTGAGTCCGCAGTCCGACGCTCTATCCACTGAGCCAAATTGGTCAGGGCCATTTTTAGTTTTTTTGAGGAAACTCCATATTGTTCTCCACAGTGGCTGCACCAGTCTGCATTCCCACCAGCAGTGCACAAGTCTTCCATTTTCTTCACATCATCTCCACGTGTCTTTTGTTGATTTGTTGATAGCCATTCTGACAGGTGTGAGATGGTACCTCATTGTTATTTTGATTTGCATCTCTCAGATGATTAGTGACTTTGAGCATGTTTTCATATGTCTCTTGGCCTTCTGTATGCCCTCTTTCGAAAAGTATCTATTTAGGTCCAATGTCCATTTTTTGATTGGGTTGTTTATCTTTCTTTTGTTAAGTTGTATGAGTTCCCTGTTAATGTTGGAGATTAAACCCTTATCGGAGATAACATTGGCAAATATGTTCTCCCATGCAGTGAGCTTTCTTGTTGTTTTGTTGATGGTTTCTTTTGCTGTGCAGAAGCTTTTTATTTTGATGGAGTCCCATTTGTTTATTTTCTCCTTAGTTTCCATTGCCCTAGGAGAAATATGAATGAAGAAATCGCTTCGGCATATGTCTGAGATTTTGCTGCCTGGGGGTTCCTCTAGTATTTTTATGGTTTCCTGTCTTACATTTAAGTCCTTTATCCATTTTGAGTTTATTTTTGTGTATGGTGTACGTTGGTGGTCTAGTTTCATTTTTTTGCATATATCTGTCCAAATTTCCTAACACCATTTATTGAAGAGACTGTCTTGACTCCATTGTATGTTCTTGTCTCCTTTGTCAAATATTAATTAAGCATAGTGGTTTGGGTCGATTTCTGGATTCTCTATTTTATTCCATTGGTCTATATGTTTGTTCTTGTGCCAGTACCAGGCAGTTTTGAGAACAGTGGCTTTGTAATAAAGCTTTATATCTGATATTGAGATCCCCTCCTACTTTGTTCTTCTTTCTCAGGATTGCTGCAGCTATTCGGGGTCTTTTTTAATTCCAGGTGAATTTTTGGAGAGTTCATTCTAGGTTTGTGAAATATGCTGTTGGTATTTTAATGGGGAGTGCATTGAATCTATAGATTGCCTTGGGTAGTATGGACATTTTAATGATGTTGATCCTACCAATCCATGAACCCAGTATGTTCTTCCATCTATTTATGTCTTCCTCTATTTCTTTTTTCAGTGTCCTGTAGTTTTCTGAGTACAGGTCTTTTACTTCCTTAGTTAAGTTTATCCCTAGGTATCTTAATTTTTTTGTTGCAATGGTAAATGGGTTTGTTTTTTTTTTCAACTCTCTTTCTGTAAATTCACTATTAGTGTATAAAAATTCCATAGATTTCTGGGTGTTAATTTTGTATCCTGCTACATTGCTTGATAAAAACCCTCAGCAAAGTGGGAATAGAGGGATCATACCTCAACATAATAAAAGCCTTATATGACAAACCTACAGCCAACATCATACTCAGTGAGCAAAAACTAAAACCATTTCACCTAAGAACAGGAATAAGACAGGGATTCCCACTTTCACCATTCCTGTTCAACATACTACTGGAAGTGCTAGCCATAGCAATTAGACAAGAAGAAGAAATAAAAGGTATTCAAATTGGAAAAGAAGACACAAAACTCATTATTTGCAGGTGACATGATACTGTACATAGAAAACCCTAAAGACTCTGTCAAAAAATTATTAGATGACAAAAGTAATTTTACCTGTATCCATGAGAGTGCCTTAAAGCCCTGTTCAAAACTTGTTACCTGGACACCTTCACATAGGAAGAGTTGGCGACAGAAGGAACATGTGCACATTAGAGGTAGCACTGCAAAGGGTGATTGAATCAAAAGGCACACTGTGGTTCTGGAATTAACGTGGAGAAAGTAGTCATGCCTTTTCTTTCTCTTTGAGTATTTGTATTCTGAAATTGTCACCAGTATCTCTTTTGGGTTTTCCTGGAGCTGACCTTTATCTCCCAACACCTGCAAATGTCCCCTTTTTGTTCCCAGAAATTATATCCCAAGTGGCTCAGTGGACAGAGCTTTGGCCTGTGGGCTGAAGGGTCTGGGGTTCGATTCTGGTCAAGGGCACATGTCTGGGTTGCAGGCTCAATCCCCAGTAGGGGGCATGCACAAGGCAGCCAATCAATGATTTTCTCTCATCATTGATGATTCTATCTCTCTCCCTCTCCCTTCCTCTCTGAAATCAATAAAAATATATTTTTAAAAATCAGCTTCTTATTTGGTAATAAAATCTGATAATTTCCATTTTGTCTTCCAATTTTTATTTGTTGATAGACACATCATTTAGAATAGAAATATGTTAAATAAAACTTTTAAACAAATATAAAAATTATAATGGATTACTGATAATCAGCTATACATGGATAAATGCTACATATTTTCATTATATATTTAAAGTTAGAGTACTTGAAACATGAATACTACTTCAATATAAAAACAATATGGTTGAAAATAAGTTTTCATTAGCAAAAATTTTCATAACTGGCAGGCTCTTAGTTGGAAATATTTTAGTAGTAAAAAGGGCATATGTCTGTGATGTGTATGTAACTATGAGAAAATTCTTGACTGAAAGAGGTCTTCCCTGGGACTGAAGGGAGATATACATTTAGAAGCAAAGACAGACTCCACTGGACAATTTCCACCACCAAACGATAGAGAAGACATGTCCTTGGAAATCATGGTAATAGGACACTTCTTCCTTGGAGGTATTCCATCCTTAACAAGTAAAATGTGGTATATTGAACCCCCTCTTTTTCTGTGCTTAGAACTTGTACAAGATCCAGAAATGGAAATCATTCCAGAAGCCCCTTTCAATGGAGAAAATCTTTGATCAGAACTCACCACTTAAAAAGGGTGTGCGAGAAGGGATCCTTGGAAGATTTTCAACTGTTGATGAGATAGCTCCTTGGATGATTTTCAAGACCTGGAGGGGTCCATAATGAAGAATCATGCTGCTTCCATTAGTGTATTTTTTGCTCTTCATGTTTGCAGACAAAACTGAGAATCTGTCCAATTTCTACTTTGGCTAAGGTAGTCTTTATTTCAGTAGAAAGGCTAGTCAACTTGGCACATTTGCAAATGAGAAGAGCAAATGAAAGCAAGTAACATTTAGATAATTCTCATAGCCAATGGGAGATAGCTTTGTGTTTGTGACAGCTGCATTTTTTTTTCATAGTAGTTTACCAAAAGGAGTAATATATTTGGGAAATGGTGAAAAACTTATGCCTTGTTTTATAGCTATTAATCACAAGGTGACTTTTATGGTTCATGTTGTAAAAGAAATTTAGTTGGGATATGTGTATCTAAAAAAAAAAGGAGAATAATACCTTTATATAGTTTATACAACATAATATGTCATTCTAAAAAAATTCTTCAATATATTTAATTTATAATTAGGTTGATGAGAAAGGTAATAGTTTTGGGAGCTTCATCAACATTCTCTGATTTGCTCTTAATTTAAAAACCAAAGAATCTCCATGTATCTTAATTTTGAATATCATTTTCCCTTGAACTTGTAAATGTAGTATTACAACATGTACCAAGTATATTTATTATAATGGTTTCAATATTACTGCTACCTGGTGAATTTGTTTTACTTGAACTTTGTTGCTATGTTTATAATAAGGAATATTGTTCTTTATTAACATAATAAGTTATAATAAAAACTTGCAGAAGTGAAAAAATTAAAAAATGAAAAAGTCACATTAAGGCTGTGTGAAGTGATTATGCATATAAAATTACAGTGCTCCTTGGTATTCTGTGACCTCGTGTCTCCAAAAGGCTTTAATTTACTATACTTAAATTAAAAAATGTGTTTATCTTAACAGTGATTAGGAAATGTATGTTAATTAATGACCTCTTAAAATAATTTATTGAAAAGTCACATTTCATATCTAGTAAAATTTAACATTCTAGTAACTGGCATAATATGACTTGTAGGGACGTAAATATCTATATGAGCAGTACAAATTTTAAAATGAAATTATTTTTAGGCCTAATTAAAAAATATTGTCTCTGTAATTGATACTAGCTCCTATTGTCACACACAACCAAACCTGTAGTTTTTGTGACATGATCAGCAAGCATTAAAACCCGTTACACATGAGTGACTTAGTATGATATCAATGCAAGATAGCTTTGGTAGGTGTTACAAAGTCATAAATTCAAGGGAGACAAGGCACCTAAATTATAACAGCTCAAAATTTTCATGCTTTCAGGAATGTCTTCTTTTTTTGTTTCAGGCTTTTATTTATAAAAGATGGTTGAACATGAGAGTATTATCTTCAAATTGACAGGCAGAATTGTACAGTACTTTGAAAATGCAGAAATAAAAGACTGAATAGCCTTTTAAAATAAAATAATATTGATTGATACAATGGAAGGATAACATTAATGGAAAAATGAATTTTTTAAGGCGTCCAAGACAGTTCAGGGGACTGAGTTTTTTTTTTAATATACAATAAGATTTATAGCAATTGAAAATAATTTTTTAAAATCACCATTTATATTCAATATTATTTTATATTGATTTCAGGTGCACTGCATAGTGGTTAGACAGTCATATACTTTACTAAGTAATCCCCCGATACTTTCAGCAGGAATGTCTCTTATCCTCTGGTCAAAGCTAGAGAATCTGTGGATAGCATCTTTATTTAATACTACAGTTGGTGAACATCCTTGAACCAGAGGATAATCCTGAACGATATGTTCAATTATGACCATGAATACAGCTCTACTCAGTAGTAATTCACAACTTAAGATAGCTTTCCATAGGTCCCAAAAGGGGAAACTATTTCAAAACAATTCTTGTCAGAAAGAGTCTCTGGGGTGCTACTTAACAAAAATTATATGCTGGCTTCCACAAAATAATTTTTCTGTTGAGGTAAGCCAATCAGTCAAAAAAATTAAATGAACCATAATAGTTTGGGGGCTTAAGATTTCCTTGCAATGGCTCCTGTCATATGTACCTCTGTGTGGTGTGAATTCTTACACTCAAAAGCCAAAACAACAACAACAACAACAACAACAACAACAACAAAACATTTTTGTGGCTTGAGAAGTTATTGTTTTAAGTAATCTGGCTCAGAGGTGGAGTTGAAGTGGAATATTCCTTCAGCCAGTGGCACAGACGGACAGTTCTGGATGAGATTCTCCCCCTTGTAGTGGAATGTGATGTACATTTGATTCCCTGGCATGCCTACACTAACACCCATCTGTTAAGATGGCATTGTTCCTTTAAAAAAATTTTTTTAAAAAAACGTGGTTTGTCAGGTTCCAGAAGTCCTAGGTGTCTGGCATGTGTATACATTTCTAAAGGTATTTTCCAGAATAATAATAAAAAAAAAATCAAGGGAACTTAGCTCACAGTGTTTTCTCCTAGAGAACAGTTTCACTCATGGGGTCACGACAGGCAGTTCTGTCACTAATATATAATTTTGGGAATAAAAAATTCTTTTTTATTTTTGACATTGAGAAATTTGTGTGTGGAAACAATTCATTGAGACTTAGAACTAATAGTAACTCATCTTATGAGTAAATAATCCCTATTCAGTGCAGCTGTTCTTTCATGGATAATCATGTTTGTTGTTCGTGTTATTTTTATCAGTTTTAACGAGTATTCCACGGGACAGTGTGTTAAAGTAGAACATCCAATTGGACTGTCGTGACCAATCTGGGATGGAAATCTCTATCTCATAAGCTTGACAGGATAGCATTGATTGAGGTGAAAAAGCCCAGAAGTGGCTTGAGTTAGAGTGAAGTGATGGAAATCCTGTGGAGCTCTGGGGCCCACAGGGGGTGATTGGATAATGTGGTTACTGAAAAGAAGACATCCAGTTGCTTAGCTACACGATTCTGGGTGGCAGCTCTGTTCCCTCTCACATTTCCTGGTGGTTTGTTCTTGTAAATGTAGTTTCTTGCAAATGAGAGTGTCTGCATGCAGATGTCCACATTGCATTGTTTTGATTTGTAAAATGAAACAATATTAGAGGAAGGAAGAAAAAACCTGGGAGATGTAAAATTTGGATAGGAAACCTCTTTTTGTATTTTGCTGCTTACGTAGATTAAATAAAGTAATATAAAACATTGTAGACACTTACGGTTTGGGTGTGTCTTTTGTAAGATGCAGTGTTTTCAGTTATAGCACTACAATATTTTTATCTCTAAGAATAATAGCTACATATTGAAAACACAAACACATGTTGCATATCCATGTATAGAAAAACATTGATATCCAATCTACTTGATAGAAGGTTTTTAAAAAATTTATTCCTAAGTATTTTATTTATTTTTTGATGCCATTGTGAATAGGATTATTTTCTTAGTTTGCATTCTGAGTTTATTATTGGTGTATAAATATGCAACCAATTTTTGAATATTTATTTTGTATTCTGTTTTATAATCTAATCTTTTATTGAATATTCTTTTAAAAATTACGTGTATAGTATTTTGCTTTTCACTTAATATACTTTATTTCCCTTGCCATTTAATATTCTAACATATTAATAAATCTAAATCCTCTTCTTAACAATGATAATTATTTCTACTTAATTAAATCAAATGGTAATAGTAATCTAAATGTTGTCAGTGTTTTATACCTTTTTTCACCTTTTGCCTTTAATGCTATGTGTATTTGGTTATATGAAGGAAGCAACATCAGCATCTATAATTTTGTTACAAAATAGCTGTGTTGCAATTTGCTGCATGTGGTTAAGAAATAAAGAAGCCTAAAAATGTACTATATCAAAGCTTGGGTTTTATTTTTAAATGGTATAAACATTCTTCCTTAATGTAGGCTTTTTTTTCATATAACTTGGCTTGATAAATTTGCATTACTAATGAAAGACAAACAGCCTACAACACAACTCCCTATACTCTAGGTATTTCTACAAATATCTTTGGGGCTATTTATGTTGAATATTATTTATAAATTATGAATGCTGTTTTCTTTCTTTCTCTTTCTAGCCCACAATTACACTGTAGGCACTGTTATAATTGCCTGCATACCCAATAAATGGCATTTGTACATCTTACTGGAAAAGAACCCACCCTGGTGGGTTGATGACAGATGTTTTTTCCAGTGGCTTCCTCCAAACAGGAATATTAGGTGCAAGGATCCTTCTGACATGTCTCGGTGGAAAAATCAAAGTTTTTATTTTATCATTGAGTCATATTAATACCATCAAAAAAGTTGCAAAACCAAAAATTGACAGTTATCACTACAGTGTGAATTGTAATATTGTTTTCATCAAAAGGTTAAAAAATAATTCCACTTTTTAAGTTTTAAAAAATTATGAAACAAGTATTTGAAAAATCTCACGTATCATGAGTAATAATTTCATAGGAATTCAGCGTCAGAAGAGATTCATTGCTTTACAGGAGAGATTTTACTTAGAGATCATCCATCATATGAATATTTTTTAAAAGGCTATAAAGAAGGTCAGTTTATGGTATCACATATATAAATGAGAATCTCTTAATCTAATTCTCCTATTTGTAGGCTATAATTAATATGAATCAAAACATAATAAAAATGCAGAAAAAAAATTAAGATGCGATTTAAAGAGTGAGGCCCTTTGTATGGAGAGGAGAATGCTTTTTTAAATTTACTGATTCCCACCATAGAAGGCCTTTCACAGGTTATGAAGGCGGAACAATGAACAACACTGTCCTGCCTCTGTTTCTGTCTCTGTCTCTTTCTGTTTCTCATGGGATTTAAAAATTATTATAGGTCTACATATTGTAGTCCCTGGAACCTTCCCACCCTTTTAAAATATCAAACACAACCTTTCATAACGCCCTGGACCTTTTTAAAGTAAACATGTCCATCATTATGAAGAGCTGTTTTTCTCACGTTTGAAAGATTAAGATATATTGAGGTGACCGTATCTACTCAGGGTGGACCAGATGATTTCAGTAGACAGTAGCACTCTGGTCCCAACTTATGTATACCCTGCTCTTTCGCAGAAGCACACAACAAATTAAGAGGTTTTAATCAACATGGAAAAGTCCTTTCCAAATCCAGACAGCTGGTCGGAATAATTATTCACTTTTTACTTAAGCAACCTGCTTTCATTTTTTCCTTATGTGTTATTTCTATTCTAAAAGCTACAATGCCCCATCCCCAGGTTGTGAAATACGAATCTGAATTCCCCAGCACAGGGAAGTGTGACATGAAATAAATATGGGTTTGTATGTAACAAATGAGAGGGAGTGACGTTATTAAACTGAAGGGTAAAGTTAAATGGTATAGAGCAGGGGTCCTCAAACTACGGCCCGCGGGCCACATGCAAATACAAATATTGTATTTGTTCCCGTTTTGTTTTTTTACTTCAAAATAAGATGTGCAGTGTGCATAGGAATTTGTTCATAGTCTTTTTTTTAAACTATAGTCCGGCCCTCCAACGGTCTGAGGGACAGTGAACTGGCCCCCTGTTTAAAAAGTTTGAGGACCTCTGGTATAGAGAGTCCCAACACTACCATACTACTCAGTCCTCACACACAATGAACGGCCTATCTTTGTTTTGCTGCTTCAGCTCAAGGCTGGATATTTTTACTTTCACTTTATTTTTTTAAGAGGAAAGGTGAGAAGCAAAAAGAAAAAGATGCAGTGATATGACGATACATGGTTTATTCCGAGTTTGTTCAGAACATGGCTATATCCAGGACAAGTTGGGAAGGGCCTTGAGTAACATGTTGAATATAGTTCCCCTGAGCATCTGTTGGTTGTAAGTCCCTGTCTGAGTGGAGTAAGTCTAGTGTTATGACAGGCTATCTCCTCAAGTGAATGATTCTGCCTCCCTCCCTATTACTTCAAGTGGATAATTCATTCTTCACTTTCCATCTGAAAACACGGATGTAGAGTGGGACAGGCAAAGAATAGCAACGAACCTGCTTTGTAATGAACTCAGGGATCTTTCTATATATACAATGTGGGCAAAGCACAATAAGATCTTTTCTTTTAAGGCTCATAACTCGCCTGAGAGTCACTTGCCTTTCCAGAGCATCAGCATCCTTGCAGGAAAAAGTGTTTGGTCATTCACAGTGAGGCTTTTAAAGGTTGGCACTCGTGTGGATGAAGAGATTCTGATACGTATACACTATTTTTCTACACCCCTCCTACCACTGACTGCCCCAAGATTTATCATCTCACACCTGAAACACATCAGGGCATGCAGTCTAACTAAGAGGTAATATAGGATGATGGTAGGAGAGAGAACAAACTTTGAATCAAGCCACCTTAATTTGAAACTTAGAACTAGCACTTATTAGCTGTGGGATCTTGGGTGAGTTAGCTACCCTCTCTAAGCCTCAACTTTGTCTTCAATAAAATGGGATAATAGTGCTCAACACACAGAATCAAATGGAATCAAACTTATCAATTTCTTGACCTTATACCTGGCATAGAGTAAGCGCTTAAATTTTATTTTACTAAGATATTTTCTGGAGACATGAAACTTCAACTCCCATATAGAACTCTATAAGTAGCTTTCCCCAGTTTAAAATTAAAATTTAGTTTGCTCAAGACATTACTGGCATATTCTCTTTCTCTTTTTGTCTGTCTCAGTCTCTGTATTTATATGTTTACATATATAAAAATAACTATCGCCTATGTATTTATTTATCCATCTATCTACTTTTTTTCTTTTGCTTGCTAGAGAAAATTACATGACTTCACAAAACTTGGATTTATAAGATTGTTAAAAGAGCAGCATGGTAATAATATTGGGATAAGAGGAGGGAAAAAGGAGATTGGTAGAAAATCAACATATCGTATAAACCCAACAGTGGAGGGTAGTAATGAAATTTGTATATGAAACATTATTCTGTCTTCTTCCTGGAAAGTTTTACTTTTTCTGCAAGAACTTAATATCATCCTGGAAAATATTCTTGCTTAGTCTCCCTTGTTAACGTATTCCCTTGTTGCACATATAATAGAGGTACAATAGCTTAGTAAAACAAAGAGGGACTTGACGTTGCCAGCGCTCAGTTGTTTGTGTTCACCTGTGACATTTGCAAGTGAAGACATACAGAGCCTCCTTTTATTTCCTGGACAATCGCTCAGGTGTTAGAGAAGAGGGTGATTCAATTTTAAATGGCATGATTTTCCCAAGCCTTGGAAAAGCAAGGATGGATTTTCTTCTTTTTCCAGAGCTCAAATATACACACTGCAAAGTCATGTCTAACTGTTTAATTTTACAAGACTGAGAATATTGGATTTAAAGCTTAGGTTTTAGTTTAGGTTTATTCTTGGTATTCAACCCTGTCTAAACTTTCACAGGCAAATCGGAAATGAAACACAATTGAAACTAAACGGAGTTCCTTTTTTTCTGCCTGCAAAGGGACCTGAATATTTCATTTTGTGTTTTCCGACTGAATGTAATGAAATGTGATTTTATACAGATTCCTTGTGTGGGTTATTCCCTGTATTCCCTCTAAACTGATCAGTGCATTCAACATGAAGCCTCATTAAGGAGCAAGCCAGTAGTCTTTAAAAAGTACAGGGCTTTGGTGACAGACAGATGGTGGCTTTCATGATGTCAGGAAGTGTCAGATATTATGGTTGGCTGCGGAACGGTGGCTACTATCCAAACAGATTGGGAAACAGACAGAAAGAGCAAGCACACCATTTGTTTTATTTAGATACATCGTGAACAGAAGGAAGCAAGACAGAGCATACTTTTACACATCTTTTTTCCACTCCTTGTGAAAACAGTTTAGGATTTGTTATGTTATATTAGCCCTTTCATTATGCAAAAACATGTGAAAGCCATCTCAGAGAGGCTGGTAAGAGAATTTGTCTCATTGTGATTTTTCTATGAGGCTTATTTTATTTTTAGGGAATGCGATTTAAAGAAAGCACCCAACTTCCTCTCATTAGAAACGCTGAATACTCAAAACAGAGAGAGCTAATACGAGGCCTTTAGCAGTGCTATACTGTTAAGAGAGTATGAGGGAGGATTGACTTCATGACTCAAATGTAAGGACTGACTCTCAGAATCTCAGCAAAGAGAATTTTAGTTCCTAAGTGCTTCACACAGGATAGACCTGTTTCTGTAAGGATTTAATTCAAATTGGCAGCCAGAGGGCAGTATCAGCTCCAGACAAATATGCTGTCTTTCCAATTACAGGATTAGAGCTAAGTGTTCATCTAGCTCTACACCAAGGGAGCAGGCCCTGTGATACATCAGTGGTGGTGTGTGTGTATCTTCATCTTAATCTAAAAGAATATGGAAGTTTGCTAGTATATTCAACAGATAAATGCCTTTAAACTTCCTTTCCTGCAGCTTACTTATATTCACCTATTACCATAATCTTTTATTACCCTCTCCCTAAGGAGGTAAAAACATTTTGGCATTTTTGATGGAGTATCAATCTAGTATCATAATCTGTTCTGTGTTGTGTTCCCAAATCATGGTGAATGTATTAGAAACTCGGTCCCTAATGTAACCCCTCATATAATTGAATATGACGGACCATACTAAAATTCTAAATAACTGAGGAAGGACATCTGTTACCCAAAGAAAACAATAATATTGGGTTATACAGAATCCAAGGGTTTAGGACCTAGAAGAACTCTGCAAGACCATTCTAGACTCGTGGTTTTCACACTGTGCTGCACTAAGTCCTGAAGTTTCACAGAGGTGCTCTACGGGCTGCCGTGTGTGTGTGTGTGTGTGTGTGTGTGTGTGTGTGTGTGTGTGTGTGTGTGTGAATGTGTGAGGGCATATGCGCAGGATGGGGAGTGGGGAGTGAGAGGTCAGGACTCCATTCTGTTATCTCTGCTTCATCTAAACAACTGGGTAAATGAAGAGCCTGTCCAGCTTAGGGACAAACAGTAGCTGGAATGTTGGCTTAAGAGACAAACATTCCTGTAATAGAAAAGTATAAAGCATTTGGCTTGGGCTGAGAGCTGGGGCAGGATTGCATTTTAATTGCTCTAAGTTCAAACAGGAGTCAAATTCCAGAGACAGGTATGGGATAACTATGATAAAGTAGATGGAGCTCCCTCACCCACCCACCCCCCCTTTTTCTTTTTGTGCCCCCATCTCCCACTATAATTTGAGTCCTGATGGGACCAAAATACCCAGAGGCTTTAAAGAGGTAGGAAGTTCTGAAAATAAGAAATCTCAGTTACCTTCCCAGTGTCACTACTAAAAACAACTAACCAAACAACCAACCAACTAGCAATACTGTACAAGCAATACTTTAGCAAATAATATCTACAGCAGTAGAGACACCTCTTTTAAAAATGAGCTAACCCACAGCAGCAAAAGACATAAGTAAATTCTTTTTTCAAAAAGTTAAATTTATTGGGGTGACGTTGGTGAATAAAATTATATAAGTTTGAAGTGTACATTTATATAATACATCATATAATGAATTTGTGCACTAGGGGGGAGGGGTGTCCCTCAGCCCAGCCTGCACCCTCTCCAATCTGGGACCCCTTGGGGGATGTCCAACTGCTGGTATATTGCATTGTATGCCCACCACTCAAAGTCAAATCTTCTTCCGTCACCCTATAGTTGACCCTCTTTATCCTTTCCTCACACCCATCCCCCTTCCCTCTGGTAACCACCATACTCTTGTCAATGTCTGAGTTCTTGTTTGTTCCTTTCAGTTTTGTATCCCACATATGTGTGAAATCATATGATTCTTTATTGGTTGGTATTGAAATGACAACATACTTGCTGAATAACGGTTCATATTTGTTATCTGTTCATTAAAATAAAAAAACTCTCAAATGCTTTCCTTTGTTTGAGACACCTACCTGACGGGAAGCCCATCCATGGATTGTGGGTAAGGACTGGAGCAGACAGAAAAGGAAGGGGTAATGCAGACCATTTATGCTAAAGGCATCCTGACACAAGACTTAGAGTGAATATCATATAATTTCTGCAAAGTTTTGGTTTTTGCAGTAAATTTTATTGCCTTGAATTCTTATTTTATCTTAAGAATCTGAACCAGTTGACAGGTTAAAATTATGTTACTCCAGAGCATGATTTTCATATCAGCTCTGGTTAGGACTCATCAACTGTTGAAAAAATGCCTGTAAGGACAAATGTAACATAAGAATATTTGCTGAAGCCATTAATTTATATCATAGCATTAAAATATCTGGGAGTCACCTTAAATCTCACTTGGACTTTCCAAGGTGGTATATTTTAAGGTTTGTGGTATCAGAAGAGAAGCATTTGATATATTATTTATTGCTCAAATGTTATTTCATTAAGTTCTAAACAACTACAGGGAGAATAATATGTCAATGAAGATACTACTGATTAGCAGCTCAACTTATTATAAAGAAAAAAAAGTTGGGGCTTTTTAAAAATAAAATTTTCTACAAAGGTTTTAAAAAATAGAATGTGATTTATAAAAAATAAATTCGGAAATACTAAATGCTTGAGACAGAGTTAGCTCATTTTAAGCTTTGCAAAAATTAGGTTACTTGGTGTGTTTTTTTCCCTGATTTTGATGACATGAAAAAAAATTCCTTGGTTTAAAAAAGTGGACAAAATTATTTAAGTTGTTTGGTATTAGATTCATGGATTTAAATTCAATGCTGAAAATTCCTGACCCAGATAATTTTGTCAAGATCTGGGTAATTATGTTACCATCCCAACTTCAATAAATGTATACAAACTCACTGGTTTAAAACAACATTTAAAATCTATGTAACTTGCTTTCCCCCCCCAAATTCCACACACCTAATAGTGGCATGAAACTGGACCTCTAGTGTGTGTGTGTGTGTGTGTGTGTGTGTGTGTGTGTATCCTATATAATAAAGAGTTAATATGCAAATTGACCATCACTCCAGCACACAAGATGGCCACCCCCATGTGATCAAAGATGGCCAGCAGGGGAGGGACCAGGCCTGCAAGGGAGGGCAGTTGGGGGCAATCAGGCCTGCAGGGGAGAATAGTTGCAGGGGAACCCAGGCCTGCAGAGGAGGGCAGTTGCGGGGGACCATGCTGGCAGGGGAGGGCAGTTGGGGGTGACCAGGCTGGCAGGGGAGGACAGGAGTGACCAGGCCTGCAGGGGAGGGCAATTACGGGCAATTGGGTTGGCAGGGGAGCAGTTAGGCATCGATCAGGCTGGCAGGGGAGTGGTTAAGGGGTGATCAGGCTGGCAGAAAGAAGTGGTTAGGGGCAATCAGGCAGGCAGGTGAGCAGTTGGGAGCCAACATTCCTGGATTGTGAGAGGGATGTCCCAGATTAGAGAGGGTTCAGGCTGGGCTGAGGGACATCCCCACCCCCACCCCATGGACAAATTTCATGCAATGGGCCTCTAGTGTGTGTGTGTGTGTTTCTATAAATACACACACATATATATATATATATATATATATATATATACACACACACACACACACATACTAGGGGCCTGGTACATGAAGATTTGTGCTCAGGGGTGGGGTGGGAGTGTCCCCTCAGCCTGACCTGCACCCTCTCCAATCTGGCAGGGGAGCCTTCTCCAATCCAGGAGTTTCTGTCTTTGCAGTCATATGAACGAATTGTTGGAGACCCCCAACCCAATTTGGTTTGTTGCTCACAGAATAGTAGAGGCATTTTTTTTTTTTCTTTGCTTCATTGGTGGAGATTTCCTAGAAGTTTTAGGATATCTTCCCTTTAATTTTTCCTAGACACTGTGATTTTACTTGTCTCTCATCTTTGCTTTCACTCCATCCCCCACTGCAACAGTAACTTGCTCCAGGATCACTTTGCTCTAGTGCAGTGGTTCTCAACCTTCTGGCTCTTTAAATACAGTTCCTCATGTTGTGACCCAACCATAAAATTATTTTCGTTGCTACTTCATAACTGTAATGTTGCTACTGTTATGAATCATAATGTAAATATCTGATATGCAGGATGGTCTTAGGCGACCCCTGTGAAAGGGTCGTTCGACCGCCAAAGAGGTTGTGACCCACAGGTTGAGAACTGCTGCTCTAGTGTCTAGGAGATCCGTCTGCCACCAGAACTACGATTCCCAGCATTCCCGTGCTCTGGGTTTCTGCTTCCGGTCCTGGGGTTGCCATCAGAACTACTATTCCCAGAATTCCTGGTACTCCCTGCGCTGGGAGCGAAGATCCCCCCAGGCCTCCAGTTCTCATGCTCTGCTCTCTGCCCAGTGACTGAGGGAGCCACGTCGTCCTAAGGGAGCAACCAAGGGAGCCACGTCCCCCCAAGCTGGTGGCTCTCCCACTTCTCTCCGCCTGGCGCCTGTGTATGCAAATTAACCCACCATCTTGGTGGTGGGTTAATTTGCATATTCACCCTGATTGGCTGGTGAGCATAGAAAAGGGATAGTCAATTTAAATGTTTCTCTTTTATTATATAGGATACACACACACACATACACACACACACACTGAGTGGCCAGGTTATTATGACCACTTGATGTTTGTAGGCAAATTAGCTATAATTTCATGCTGATGTTGCTAGAGGACCAGACCATTATAAATAGGGAAGAAAGTTGTTTACCACAACAGTAGAAGTGATTTTTTCCTGAAGATATGGGTAAACAACGCGACTTAACAGCCTTTGAACATGGTATATATTTGAACGTGAGTGACCAAATTATTATGACCACCTGACATTTGTAGGCAAATTAACCATACACTGCATTGTATGGGATATGGAAGCCAAAGGCCTATTCAAACACCTTTGCTGTCTGCAGTTACCAAGATAAAACATCTCCAATTCACACAGGAACACAAGGATTGAACAGTCGAGCACTGAAAAAAAGTCATGTGGTCCGATGAATCACGTTTCCAGTTGCATCATGCAGATGGCAGAGTAAGAATTTGGTGGAAACAGCATGAAAGTATGCACCCCACATGCATGTGTACAACCCTTCAAGCTGGTGGGGGCAGTGTTATGGTTTGGGGCATGTTTTCCTGGCATGATTTGGGCCCTTTAATTTGTGTGGAACAATGTCTGAATAGCACAACATACCTAAGTATCATAGATCAGGTTCATCCTATCATGTTGATGGCATATCCCAATGGAGATGGCTTCTTCCAACAAGACAATGTGCCATGACACGGTGCTCGTATTGTGCAGGAGTGGTTTCAAGAACATGAGGGAGACTTTACCATGCTTAGGTGGCCCCCACAATCACCAGATCTCAATCCAACTGAGCATATGTGGCTCCCTTGGTTGCTCCCTTAGGACGACGTGGCTCCCTCAGTCACTGGGCGGAGAGCAGAGCAGGAGAACTGGAGGCCTGGGGGGTCATGGTTTTCTCAGTTGCTCCCAGTGCAGGGAGCACCAGGAATTCTGGGAATAATAGTTCTGATGGCAACCCCAGGACCAGAAGCAGAAACCCAGAGCACGGGAATGCTGGGAATCGTAGTTCTGGTGGCAGACAGATCTCTATACAAAGTTAAAAGAGCCATTGGGCAGCTGGTTCCACAACCATAAAATCTCACAGAACTGGACAGTGCTATTCATCAGGCATGGTGTCAAATTCCTAGCATTACCTTTCAACATCTCATGGAGTCAATGCTGAGAAGAATTACCGCAGTATTGAAGGCAAAAAGTAGCCCAACCAGGTACTGATGGGGTGGTCATAATAATCTGGCCACTCAAGTTCAAATATATCCCACATTCAAAGACTGTTAAATCACGTTGTTTACCCATATCTTCAGAAAAAAATCACTTCTACTGTCATGGTAAACAACCTGCTTCCCTATTTATAATGGTCTGTCCCTCTAGCAATTTAGCACGAAATTATAACTAATTTGCCTACAAATTTCAGGTGGTCATAATAACCTGGCCACTCAGTGTGTGTGTGTGTGTGTGTGTGTGTGTGTGTGTGTGTGTGTGTGTGTGTATTAGAGGCCTGGTGCATGAAATTCGTGCACTGGGGTGGGGGGCTGTCCCTCAGCCTAGCCTGCACCTTCTCCAATCTGGGACCCCTCAGGGGATGTCCAACTGCCATCCCTGTCGGACATCCCTGTCACAATATGGAACTGCTGGCTCCCAACCTCTTGGCTGCCTGCCTGCCTGCCTGATTGCCCCTAACCACTTCTGCCTGCCAGCCTGATCACCCTCTAACAACTCCCCTGCCAGCCTGATTGACACATAACTGCTCCCCTGCCAGCCCAGTTGCCTCCAACTACCCACCCCTGCCAGCCTGGTCACCCCCAACTGCCCTCCCCTGAAGGCATGGTCACCCCCAAATGCCCTCTCCTGCCAGTCATCTTGTGGCAGCCATCTTGAGACCACATGGGGGTAGCCATCTTGTGTGAGGGCATGATGGTCAATTTGCATATTACCTCTTTATTATATAGGATATATATATGGATAGATAGATAGATAGATAGATAGATAGATAGATAGATAGATATAGATATATATATATATATACTAGAGGCCCGGTGCACAAAAATTTGTGCACTGGCGGGGGGGTGTCCCTCAGCCCTTGTGCCCTCTCACAGTCTGGGACCCCTTGGGAGATAACGGCCTGCTGGCTTTGGCCCACTCCCGGGTGGCAGAGGGCGAGCCTAATCCCTAGATGCCTGCTCCGCAGCCCCTGGTCAGGCTCAGAGCAGGGCTGATTGGGGAGTGGGGTGCCGCCCCCTGTAACACTCAAGGCAGGGTCGATGGGGAGGTTGCGGCGCCACCCTCTGTCACGCACAGAGCAGGGCAGATCAGGGGTTGTAGTGCCACCCCTGTCACATACAGAGCCGGCCGATCAGGGGGTTGGGGCCCTGCCCCCTGTCACGCACAGAGCAGGGCCCATTAGGGGGGTTGGGGCTCCATACCCTGTCACACACAGAGCAGGGCCGATCAGGGGGTTGGGGAGCTTTCCCCTGTCATGCACAGAGCAGGGCCGATCAGGAGGTTGTGATGCCACCCTCAGTCACACTCAGGGTAGGGCCAATTGGGGGGTTGCAGCGCCGCCCCCTGTCACACTCAAGAAATGGTCGATGGGGAGGTTGGGGCGCCGCCCCATCACCCACAGAGCAGGGCTGATCAGGGGGTTGGGGCACTACCCCCTGTCACACTCAGGGCAGGGCCTATGGGGAGGTTGCGGCTACACCGTCACACACAGAGCAGGGCCCATGGGGGCTTTGGTGGGCCACACCCTGTCACACATGTAGCAGGGCCGATCAGGGGGTTGGGGAGCTCCCCCCATCAAGCACAGAGCAGGGCCTATCAGGGGGTTGGGGAGCCTTCCCCTGTCACGAACAGAGCAGGGCGGATAGGGAGGTTGTGGCCCCACCCCCTGTCACACACAGAGACGCAGGGCGATCAGGGGGTTTGGGCGCTGCCCCCTGTCACGCTGCTCCAGGGGCCAGGAGGCCTCGTGGCTCCGCTGATCCTGGTGCTGGGAGGCATATTACCCTTTTACTATATAGGATAGAGGCCTGGTGCACAGGTGGGTGCTGGCTGGTTTGCCCTGAAGGGTGTCCTGGATCAGGGTGGGGGTCCCGCTTGGGTGCCTGGCCAGCCTGGATGAGGCGATGATGGCTGTTTGCATCTGGTCACATCGCCTTCAGGGTGGGGGTCCCCACTGGGGTGCCTGGCCAACCTGGGTGAGGGGCTGAGGGCTGTTTTCAGGCTGGCAGGTGACTGAAGCTCCCAACCGCTCCTTTTTTCCTTTTTTTTTTTTTTTTTTATTCTTGGATTTATGGCTGTCACTGGAGCTGAGAGCCGGCTTTAGCTGTGAGACCTCACTGCTGAAAGCAGGTTTCTGGCTTTGTTTACTTTATGTATTTGAAACTTTGTTGCAACTCCAGCTCTGAGATCCTGGCTGACTAAAAACAGATTCCTGGGGTTTTGTTTAGCTTCTATATTTGTAACAATGTTTCTTAGCAGCTCAGAGCCCAGCAGCAGCAGGCAGGGAACGTTGGAGTCCTCTGTCACTGAAGCAAGCAAGCCTCCTATTCGTGTCGGTAGCCTGGCTGCCGGCTGCCATCTTGGCTGGCAGTTAATTTGCATATCTCCGTGATTAGCCATGGGAAGGGTAGTGGATGTACGGCTAATTACCATGTTTCTCTTTTATTAGATAGGCTATTTCAACTAAACAGTTTCATGCCACTATTAGGGGTTTGGGGGATACCTGCACCCCCTCGGGGAGTGGGCCTAAGCTGGCAGGCAGACATTCCCCTTGAAGTCCAGGACCCCTCATTCCTTACCACCCGCCTGCTTGCTGCTCCTTACTGCTCATCTTGCTGCTCCTTAGCGCTACTGCAGTGGTGGGAGAGGCTCTCACCACCACTGTTGCACTCACCATCTGTGAGCCCAGCTTCTGGATGAGTGGTGTTCTCCCTATGGGAGTACACTGACCACCTGAGGACAGCTCCTGTGTTGAGCGTCTGCCCTCAGGTGGTCAGTGCACATCATAGTGACTGGTCATTCTGGTCATTCTGCCATAATAGTCTCTTAGGCTTTTATTATATAGACTAGAGGTCTGGTACACGGAATTTGTACACTCAGAGTGGGGGGTATCCCTCAGCTCGGCCTGCGACCTCTCACAGTCTGGGAGCCCTCAGAGGATATCTGTGGGGAGTGGGCCTAAGCCATCATTCTAACATCCTTAGTGCTTCTCTGGAGGCAGGAGAGGCTCCTGTCACTGCCACTGACCTCGCCAGCTGTGAGCCTGGCTTCTGGCTGAGTGGCACTCCCACTGTGGGAGTGCACTGACCACCAGGGGCAGCTCCTGCATTGAGCATCTGCCCCCTGGTGGTCTGTGTACATCAGAGCAACTGTTCATTCTGCTGTTCAGTTGATTGCATATTAGCCTTTTATTATATCGGATAGGATAGTGTGCTTATTTTATTTTGATGACACCAGAGTCTTTTGAAGTCTTATGACTTCAACCACAAAATTTGTGTCTTCTCTGGGAGAAAGGGATACATATTTGCTGATTGTCCCATTTTTTGGAGAGTTGAACCTTGGTAAATTGGTTAGGATAAAGAACTGAAATTTTTTCACATTAAGGTACTATGCAGAGATGACATGTGCATACTACCAGAGAGAAAAAAAAAACTATATTCTTGCCTAAATTGACATATTTACTTATTTTCTTATGGTCTATTTCTGTTTGACAGGTGAGTTTTATTTAATTTAGTTATGTCATATATAATGTACAATCCCATTTTATATTGGAATTTTAATGGTATCTTTAGAGAGATTTGTGCTGATTTTTATGCTCTTCATTGTAACTTCTTCAATATTCAGATTTTTGTTATAGTTATTAAACTCAGTTTTGATAACTCTATGCTTTGTTAAAGTAATATCTACTTTGCAACCATATAAATAACAAGTGGGATGCAGCACTGAGAGGAGATACAAATCAGCATAGAAAATTAACAAGTTTCAAATAGATTTTTAAAAAAGGAAATATGTAACATGAAGAAAAGGCCATAATATTCATAATATTCTAGGACAGTACTTCTCAAACAATCTGTGGTAGAGGACTAGTTTCTTCTTTTTTTTCCCAATCTGTCATAGACTGACACTTTTATGAAATGCAATACAGATGAATTATTTAGAAAATAAACATAAAAAACATTATATATATATATGCAATATGAGCCTCAATTTTTGTATTATTAGATTCAAGAGACATAAAATTGCATTCCCATAAGTATAATCAGAACAAGCATAATGTAGGGAGAGAGGAAAGAGTCACAGAAGCCTGGACACATTGCTCATTGCAAGTGTGGTGTGGGTGATTAAAATGTCTGTACTTATCTCTTTGCAGACCAATAATAAAAAATAGGTTACAAACCAGATTTTGACAGAGTTTTGCATTAGTATAAGTTTACATACTGATAATGGTATAAAAATATGTTCTCTACATTTGTTTAGGGTAAGAAAAATGGAACAAAATTAAGGTCAGCAAGAGGCATTGAGATAACATGTAGAGAGGCATGGAACTAAAAAAAAAAAAATCTAAACATTTTCCCTGAATAGCTTTATTTTTATCAAGGAACACTAAAATTTTCTTTTTATCTCTGGATATAAAATGACTTCAGTGTAATTTTTTCTGTCACACAATGTACCCAAACCCAGAACATTACATTGACATATTTTTGAAGGCAGTTAGAGCCAATGAGTTTTACTTATATTATTTTCTAGAACATTGTGTTAGAGTGGCCATGTTGAAAAGTCTAATAATACTCAGAAATACAGCATGGAAATTGGTGATTGTACTGTTTAGTTAATATTTGCTTTAATATGTTAGATCATAGACAGCAGGAAAGTGGTTTTCAAATGAGCAGCTAAATGGAAATATGGATGTCAATGGAAGTTAAAATATTAATTAAATATAGACCAACATTAAAATTTATTATTTTAAAAATGTTTATTTTTCCTTGGTCAATCATTAATTTACTTGTTAATTCAAACTAGTATTTTTATTGAGCATTGATTATAAGTCTATAAGTGTGCCGGGAGCTAGGATTATGGAATATATGAGCCTGAGTGTGAAACTGTTCATTATCTAGGGAAAATGGACAAACATTGAAGTCTGCTGGATATGAACCATTGAAGAAACGGTATTTATAATGAAAGTTCTGTTTCAGAAAAGAGTCAAAATGTTTCACATCCTCTCCAAGGACTAGGCAGATATATTGCAGAGCCTCTGACTTCCACAATGACATATATATATTGGTCAACATATGTATTTTAGGTTTTAATCTAACTTCCCAAGCTTCTATTCTTAAACTGGCCAGTTTTCATCAGCCAGTATTCTTTTAAATATATATATATATATTATTTTAATGATAGAGAGGAAAGGAGAGGGAGAGAGAGATAGAAACATCAATGATGAGAGAGAATCTTTGATTGCACCAGTCTTCCCAATTTTGCCTTCTTTTCCTGTTGGGATTATTCCCGATCATTAGAATCTAATAATAATCAACTTGTGAAGAACTAGTAATAATTATAATGTTAATAAAATAACTCTGATTTCTTGACTGTCTAATGTTGGCTACTCACTGCAATTTTTATGTAATCCATTCAATGACTGAGAGATATGCACATTTTACAGATGATGAAATTAAGGTGATTTATCTAAGATTATACAGCAGTTATGTAGCAACATGTGAACAAGCAGAGACAGTGTTGCAACAGTATTCTATAACATTAGTCCATCACTGTGATTTTTCTATAGACTTCCTCCCTGATGTCCAAATCTTTAGATTGGTGCCTAACTGCTTCCCAACCTTTTTCCTTGGAAGAGAAAGACCTTTATCTTTTCCACAAATAATTGATCTGTCACATTGTTGTAGGACTGATGGACTAGGTTTCTCTAAAGCAAGGAGTGTATTTTTTTAAACATTGTAACCTATTTCAAGTAGCCAAGTATTAGAGATCAAGACTTTTAAAAGCTGTAAAGCCCTACTTTTCTTAATATCATAAATTTGGATGAATACTTGCATTTTCTACCTTGTGTTTGGCAAGCCTTGGGCATTTTAAATTAATGAATTTCTCAACCACTTGACAGGAGATTTAAAACTAAGTTTACTCTCAAGATGTAACTTGAGACTGAGTTATACCACTGTTTTATTATTCCTAATGGCACTGAGTCAATCCATAGATATTTCATGCTGCAATTTTCTGTTATGAAAATGCATAATGTTAATCATTGTAATACTTTATAATCTGACCATAAACCAATGTTTATAGTCAGTTAATCATTGTATTACTTTGCTTTAGGTAATTTAGTACATTACCATAATGTAGCAATCTACTTAATATAAATTTTAAAGTGAGCACAATAAAAGTTGTATAGCATTAATGTATTATTCATTCTAACCTGAAATTTTGAAATACAACTGAAGTTTGGACAGAGTTCAGATGTCATATGACTTTGGTTTCCTCTGTCTTTGCTGGGAAAGAGTGAGATGTAATGAGGGCAAAGAAGTAAACTATTATTCTACCTCCGATTATTTATGCATGTCTTTCACAACTTCCTGTAGGCAAGAATAGCTTTGGATACCTTCATAATTCATTTTTTTTCAAAGCCTGAACTAAGGGAAATCTACCCCAAGTGGGAAGAAAACAAACAAAAAACCCCCCACAAAACAACAGTAAGTTTGGGAGTAGCTGGTACTGATTACAGGAAACTAAGGTAGTGCTTCTCTAATAAAGGACTTCAAGGAATTTTTCATGAACACTTTTAAAATCACAGTCGGGGGAGACAAAACAGTGGCGGAATAGATGAATGTGTCCCGAGCCTTGTCCCGGAGCAAATAGAATGAGCTACTGAAACGAATAACATCCAACCTGAATTGGTGAAGGAGACTCAGCTGGTGAGACAATTTGCAGCTGGGAAGGGCAGAGGACCCCTGAAGAAAGGTAAAATCAAGGATCTGGGCAGGAGAGTGTGCCAGACCTCTGAGCCCAGAGGGTCAGAGGGAATCCTCACAGCACCAAGCCGCGCCCCTGGGGACAGGCACAGCATCTGACTATGGAAGGAGGTCCGCAGGACTGCTGGAGGCAGGACATTCTAGATCTGGGTCCACAATGACGAAAGACTGAGCCCAGAGGGGGCAGCCTGAAGGGCTGACCAGACCGGGCAGTGCTGGCAGGAGAGGAGCACACAGAGATGAAGCCTTTCCCTTCTCTGTGGCCTGTGCTTTTCTTCACTCAACCTAGTTCATAGGACATTTTGGATACAAACACCCATGCTGAGGTGCGAGAGAAGGTGCGGACTTTGGAGTCTGGGGAGAGAAGGGGGTCCAGGAGAAGTGGCAGTGAGACTGGCACTGAGTCATACTTGAGCCCATACCTGGGCAGCCATCTTCTCCTGAAGAGATAGCCCCTCCCTCCAGTCTCTAGGCAACCAATAAAGCCACACCCAGATTCCACCCTGAATGGTACAAAGGAATAAAAAAAAATCTGAATAGTCCCTGAGAGTCCACAGTGTCTGGCCTGAAGAGAGGCCTTCAGTCCCAGCAACAGGAAACCAAGAAACCACAGACAATACAGAAGACTGGGATCTTAAGCCAGCCAAAGGAATGACACTTCACTTTTTCATTTTTATTTTTTTATTATTTTGTTATCTCTTTCTTCTTTTTTTGTTCATTGCTTTATTTTCTATTTCTTTTTGCATTATTTTTCTATCATTCTATTTTATTTTTATTTGCTATTTTCTTTTTTATAGCTTTTGTTAATCAATTTTTTGTAAATTTATTATGATTATGATTATGATTATGATTATTTTCTTCTCGTTCTCTTAATTCTTATCCACTTATCCCCTTTCTACTTCCTCCATACTGAATTGAGGTCCTCCCCATATTCATCCCATTTTTAACCTTATTTTCTATATATAAGCTCAGCCTCTACAGATTCTGTCCCCACCCTCTTTGCTGGGTGTTTGGTGTTTGTATTTTTTGGGTTTATCTATTGGTTCTGTGGTGTTTTCTCCATATATATATTCTCCTTTTTCTTCCCTCATCTTTTTTTCTCTCTTCAATATCATTTGTGCTCTCTTTTCTCTCCCCTAATTCTCTTTTCTCAGGTGGTCACTTATATTGGGGTTATTAGTGTTGTGAGTACATTCATGCTTTGTTCCCTTTGTGTCATGTCTTGTCAAGGTGAATTTTATCCTGTCTGGCCAATGTGCTGGAGAGCGAGCCTCATAACCAGATACCTGGAGAGGAAACTCCATCCACAAATGGGTCAATAACACCCCAGACCCAACTACAGAGGCAGGAAAAGGTGGCAGTGAGGGAGAGAGCGTGAGTGAGGGAACAAAAGAGGACTGTGTTGTAGTGTGGGGTGTGTGTTTGTATGTGTGAGTTAGATCCTGCAAGACCTTTAGGGGCAGGATAAATGGGCTCGCCTAACTAGGTAGCCTCTGCTACCATGGCAAACAGTCCTGGGAGGCTGGATCTTCCTCAGAGGCCTTGCCTTTTTGAAGGGGAGAGCTGCTGTAACTGGGAGCCCAGCCTCACCTCCACCTAGGGTGCCCTCAGGTAACACCTGGGACTCTACAGCCACCCCTACCAGGTATCTGCTACCTCAGTTGTGGTCCCATGGTCACCAAGACTCCAGCCACCCCAGGTGCAGGCTCCTGTGAGTTCTGAAGCGCACTTCCCTCTGACCGGCCCAATGCTTTAGCCCTGGGCACTGCGACCACATGAGCAGCAGACACGTGAGCAACCCACTCCTGTCCAAGGAGCAGCAGCCCTGAGAGCAGCCCGCCCCAGACCTAAGAACAACAGCCTCACGTGGCCTGCCCCTGTCCAAGGAGCAGTAGCTGTATGAGCGGTCCGCTTTCCTGTCTAAGGAGCAGCAACCACATGAGCATCCTGCTTGGTCCAAGGAGCAGCAGCCACATCAGCAGCCTGCCCACACTGAGGAGCAGGAGCTCCGCACAGACCACACCCATCCTAGGAGCAGTAGCTTCGTGCAACCCGTACCCTGCACCTGTCCAAGGAACAGCAGCTGTGTGAGCAACCTGCCCCCATCTGATGTACAGCAATGCCACAAGCAGCCCGCCCTGGTCCGAGAAGCAGCAGCCACATGAGCAGACCACCCATGTCTTGAGGAGCGGTGGCACTGCACAGCCCACACTGGTCTGAGGAGCAGCAGCCACATGCAGCCTGCACCCATCTAAGGAGCAGCAGCTGGGTGAGCAGACCAACCCTGTCCGAGGAGCAGCAGCTGCATTTGCAGCTCACTCCCATCCGAGGAGCAGCAGCTGCACGAGCAGACCTCCCCTGTCCAAGGAGCAGAAGCCACATGAGCAGACCTCCCCAATCTGAGGAGCAGCAGCAGCTGCTTGAGCAGCCTGCTTGTATGAGAAGCAGCAGCCCTGCAAGCAACCTGCCCCTGTCCAAGGAGCAGCAGCCTCATGAGCAGCCCGCCCCATCCAAGTAAAAGCAGCAGCATACAGCCAACTCCCATCCAAGGAGCAGCAGCCACATGAGCAGCCTGCTCCCATTCAAGGAGCAGCAGCCACGCAAGCAGCCTTCCCCCACCTGAGGAGAAGCAGCCTTGTGATCAACCCACCCCCATCCGAGGAACAGTAGCTGTGCAAGCAGCCTCCCTACAACAGCCAGAGGAGCCACCATTGCTGTGAACAGCACCCACCAGAGGAGCCCTTGCCAACTGAGGAGCAACTGCTACCGTGACCGCCCAAGGAGCAACTGCAGCCCGAGGAGCCACTGCCACCCAAGAAGCAGCCCCTGTATGACTCGACATCTAGATCAGTTGGTGAGATAAAAACTGGGTAGACAAAGAAACCCCCAAAGGAAAGAAAAGGATGAATTGCCAGAAAAGCAAGCTAAGTGAAACAGAGGCATGAAATATGTCAGAAAAAGAATTCAGAATAAAGGTCATACAGTTCATAAACCAGATGGATGAAAAATCAACAACTTATGTAAAAATCAAGAAGAAATGAAGAGTGATATAGCTGCAATAAAAAACACCATGGAAAGTTTCAACAGTAGACTAGGAGAAGTGGAGGATCGAATTAGCGAATTAGAAGACAGAGAAGCAAAACCCACCCAAACTGAACTGCAATTAGAGAAAAAAATTAAAAGACAGGAGGAGAGCCTAAGGGAGCTATGGGACATCATGAAATGAAGCAACATATGAATAATAGGGGTTCCAGAACAACAGGAAGAGGAACAAGGGTTAGGAAACCTATTTGAAGAAATAATTTCAGAAAACTTCCCTGATGTGGGGAAGAAAAAAGTCACACAAGCACAGAGTCCCAAACAAGATGAACCCGAAAAGACCCACACTAAGACACATTATAATTATGATGGCAAATGTTCAAGACAAAGAGAGAATCTTAAAGGCTGCAAGAGAGATACAGAAAATTACATACAAGGGATCTCCAATTAGATTATCAAATGATTTCTCTGCAGAAACACATCAGGCCAAAAAAGAATGGAAGGAAATTTACAAAGTGATGCAAAGCAAGGGACTGAATCCAAGAATACTCTATCCCGCAAGGCTATCATTCAAAATTGAAGGGGAAATATGGAGCTTCACAGACAAAAAAAAAAAAAAAAAAAAAAAAAAAAAAAAAAAAAAACCGAAACAAAGGCTAAGGGAGTTTATCACTACCAAGCCAGCAATGAAAGAAATGCTAAAGGGACTGATACATCTACACAATGGAATACTATGCTGTGGTAAAAAGGAAGGAACTCCTCCCATTTGCAACAGCATGATGGACCTGGAGAGCATTATGCTAAGCAAAATAAGTCATTCATAGAATGATAAATATCACATGATCTCACTCATTTATGGAATATAATGAACAACATAAACTGATGAACAAAAACAGATCCAGAGACAGAGAAGCATAGATCAGACCATCAAACCTCAGAGGGAAGATAGGGAGGGTGGGAGTAAGGGGGAGAGATCAACCAAAGGACTTGTATGCATGCATATAAGCATAACAAATGGACATAGACTACAGGGGATGAGGGCATTAGTGAGGGGGGTAGGGTGGTAAAGGGGAGATAAGGACATATATGTAATACCTTAATAAATAAATTTTAAAAAATAAAAATAAAAACAGTAATTTCAAGACATTGGAATTAGACATTTGTTTTAAAAAACATTCATTGAGTGGCTATCATGTCCTAGGCCCATGGTTGGCAAACTGTGGCTCTTGAGCCACATGAGGCTCTTTAACCCTTGAGTGTGGCTCTTCTTAAGCCTTAGGAGTACCCTAATTAAGTTAATAACAATGTACCTACCTATATAGTTTAAGTTTAAAAAATTTGGCTCTCTAAAGAAATTTCAATCATTGTACTGTTGATATTTGGCTCTGTTGACTAATGAGTTTGCCGACCACTGTCCTAGGCAATAGTGCTAAATGTTCTGTCTTGCAATATTACTTTCATCCTCATCATAGGCCGGTGATAAAGATTGCATTCTCAGAACATAAAACTTGGACATCTTTGAATAATGTCTAGTTGCAATGTTAGTTGGGATTTTTAGAAAGTAGTAAAGAAATTTGTACAAATGTGGAACTTTCCCTCTGTTCTTTGATGATGAAGAATATGAATACTATAGACATATTAATGCCTCCAGGTCACCGAAGTTTAAGCATAAATACAGGGTGGGGAAAAAGTAGGTTTATGGTTGTTCATATGGAAAATAATACAATAATCCTAATAAAGAGGGAATATGCAAATTGACCATCACACTATCGCAAAGATGGTGGCGCCCACAACAGAGGTGATGTTTCTGTAACACAAGATGGCTGCACCCACAGTGGAGACCAAGTTCCCATAACGAGCTTTAACAAGCAATCAGTAGGGACCTGAGGCTACATGGCGCTGGGCTGGGGCAAGGAACCTGAGGTTGCACCCCCACCCGGTAGGGCTTGATGGGACCTCAGGCCATTCCCCCCACTGTGGCACCAGGCCAGGGGACCTCAGGCCATGCCCCCCACCCAGCAGGCCTTGACGGGGGACCTCAGGCCAGGACCCCTGCCCTGGCACCAGGCCAGGGGGCCTGAGGCTGTGCCACCCGCCCAGCACCAGGCCAGGGAACCTGAGGCTGCACCCCCTGCCCAGTGGGGCTTGATGGGAGCCTCAAGGCACACCCCCCGCCTAGCGGGGCTTGATGGGGGACCTCAAGGCACACCCCCCGCCTAGCGGGGCTTTATGGGGGACCTTAAGGTGCAACCCCTGCCTGGAGGGACTTTGTAGGGGACCTCAAGGTGCCTCCCCTGCCCTGGCCCAGGCTGGGGGTCCTTAGGCCACACCCCCTGCCCAGCAAGGCCTGACAGGGGACCTCAAAGTGCACCCCCGCCCCCATGCCGAGCCAAGTGACCTCAGGCTATGCCCCTTGCCCCAGCGCTGGGCCGAGAGACCTGAGGGTGTGCTGGGGGACCTAAGGCTGTGCCCCCTGCCTGCGTGCACCAGGGCACCTGAGGCTGCACCCCCTGTCCAGCGCCAGGCCGGGGGACCTGAGACTGCGCCCCCCACCTGGCAGGGCTTGGCAGAGGACCTGAGGCTGCACCCCTCACCTGGTGGGGCTTGATGGGGGACCTGAGGCTGTGCCCCCTGCCCGGCGGGTCTTGACAAGGTTGGGGCTGGCCAGGTCTGGATATCACCCAATGGGGGTGGGGCCGACTGGGTCTTGGTCTCACATGATTTTGAGGTGCTGTGGGTGGGCAGGGATTTGACTCTAGGTCCCACAATGCACCCCAGACTCTGACAGGAGGAAGATTTTCGTATACATTTTATTAATTTTCTTTAATCTCTGACACTTCTATTATAGAGAAAGGGCAAGTAGCGATATTTAAATATTTCCTCTAATCCCCATTTAATGTGCATGAATTTTGTGCACCAGGCCACTAGTTAATAAATAACACAAGAATAAACTGTGTTTCAGGCACTCACAACTGTAAACCTACTTTTGTTCCACCCTGAATTTGATGTGTCCACACAGATGGGCCTAGCTGGCAGATTAAAAAAATAGAGTATTGTTATGAGTCAGAAAAAGCTGCATCTATGTCACTTTCTGGTCACGTCCAATGAGGATGGATATCAGTTAAGGAGTTTCTAGCTATCAATCTGAGTATTAACAAAGCTTTAGTAAAATTTGCCAAATAAAATTTGGTGGGTATAGGAAAATTATCTGGGAATTTCTGTGACGGCTGTAGTTATGTGGCCTACTTGCATTTAAAAAATATTTTTAAAAACTTAAGACAGAATCTGTGTCTTATACCTTTTTGTTCCTTTTTAGTCCCAGAGTGTGTTAAATATTGGAGAATAAGACATATTAATTTGATTAATTATTGAAAAAGTTTTTTGGTCTGTTTTCAATTTCTGTTACAAAATAAAAGTTTCTCTAATGAATATTTGGGCTTGGAGATAAAGAAATGAAATAGCCAGAAACTGAATAAGCTAGTCCACTGTTTCCTAAACTTGCTGAATGCTTGAATAACTAGGTGTTCTTTGAAAAGTTTCAAAGCCAAGGCCACACCCAAGACAATTAAATGATAAAGTAGCAGATGGATGGGGAGTGAGACTCTGACAGGAGGAAGATTTTCATATACATTTTATTAATTTTCTTTAATCTCTGACACTTCTATTATAGAGAAAGGGCAAGTAGCGATATTTAAATATTTCCTCTAATCCCCATTTAATGTGCATGAATTTTGTGCACCAGGCCACTAGTTAATAAATAACTACGTACGGGTATCAGTACTTTTTCTAGTTTTCTAGTGATTGCAATGAGCATAATGTTTGGAAACCACTAAACCATTAATGTGCATGAAATAACTACGTACGGGTATCAGTACTTTTCTAGTTTTCTAGTGATTGCAATGAGCATAATGTTTGGAAACCACTAAACCATTTAATGTGCATGAATTTTGTGCACCAGGCCACTAGTTAATAAATAACTAAGTACGGGTATCAGTACTTTTTCTAGTTTTCTAGTGATTGCAATGAGCATAATGTTTGGAAACCACTGAGCTATTTTATCATATATGATGGGTGTCACTTTCAAACTTGCCTTCACTCTATTTAAAATGAATCCTCCTCCAATTAAATATTTTCATGTAATATTTTGTCCAAACATATACATAACAAAGGTTGAATAGAGATTATATGATATAGACTGCGTATGATGAATGTTGTGGGACTGGAATGTGAGACCATAAAATTTCTCTCACCATATTTTAGAAAACAGAAGACAAATAGGAGTATTTAGGGAAACATGATACACTTAAATTATAAGATTCACTAAAAAAAATAGTCACAATAGAACATTTGATCTGTATAGAATATTTAATGTTTGCAAAAGTGATAATACTATGTGATACTTCATTGTTTTTTATCTATTAATTTTGATTGCTAATATCTTTAGAAGAGGCTTATTGTGACTAGTCAGAAAAATAAAAATTAGTACATGAAATCAACTTTTTCCCTTTTGCCATGTGTTTCCCCCCCCGAGGGCTTTAGTTAGTGAAATATACACAGACTTAATATATTATTAATGATAGCGCCCTAACCGGTTTGGCTCAGTGGATAGAGCGTCGGTCTGCGGACTCAAGGGTCCTGGGTTCGATTCCGGTCAAGGGCATGTACCTTGGTTGTGGGCACATCCCCAGTGGGGAGTGTGCAGGAGGCAGCTGATCGATGTTTCTCTCTCATTGATGTTTCTAACTCTCTATCCCTCTCTCTTCCTCTCTGTAAAAATCAATAATAATAATAAAAAAATAGCTATAACCTTCAATTTATTGAGCATCTATTTTAGGTTCTTTTCATAGCTTGTTTCCATTATTGAAATTGACTTTGATATTCCTCTCTTGTATTGAAAAGAAATGGAAATTTAGAAACACTAATCAACTGACATAACTGATAAGTGGCAAAGCTGAGATACTAAGCTAAAGTTGAAAGCATATGATTTTTAGCTTATTTCATCCTTATTTCATCTAGTCACAATAGCTGTTTGTTTATACTTTATCCAACTTTACTATTCTTTCCAGTACATCTGCCACTTTTTAGTAGACTATGAAGATAGAATTCTAAGAATGACTTTTAATTTGGTCATGTGAAAATCCGGAAGGGCTGTGTACATATATGTGTGTGGTTTTAAGTGAGCAAACTTTGAGTCTGGTTTTACACATGTAAGGGTGAGATAAAAACAAAAATGAGATGCTTGTAGGGCTTAAAACTGTTGAGCGTTTGGAAATTGGCTCTTTCCTGTGTTTGCTACAGCCAGTCTGCTGCTTTGTGTCACACTTCCCTGCCATATGCAGGCCCATTGGCTCTTTTCCTGGGGAAATTGTTTATTTTAAATCACACTCAGAAGACACTATTGGCTAAACAGTGGTTATCCCTGTTTTCTGCCATCCAGAATCTAATATTATATTATTATTGTACAACTAGAGGCCTGGAGCACAAAATTCGTGCATGGCAGGGGCAGGGGGTGTGTGTCCCTCAGCCCGGCATTCACCCGCTCCAATCTGGGACCCCTCAGGGGTTGTCTGACTGCTGGTTTAGGTTTAGGGTTTAGGGTTAGGATTAGGGTTAGGGTTTAGGGTTAAGTTTAAGGTTAGGGTTAGGGTAAGGGTTTAGGGTTAGGGTTAGGTTTAGAGTTTAGGGTTAGGGTTAGATTTAGGGTTTGGGGGTTAGGGTTGGGTTAGGGTTAGAGTTAGGGCTAGGGTCATGGTTTAGAGTTAGGGTAAGGGTTTAGGATTAGTGTTAGGGTTTAAGGATATGGTTTGGTTTTACTGTTAGGGTTATGTTTTAGGCTTATGGTTTGGGTTAAGTGTTAGGGTTAGGGTTAGGTGTAGTGTAAGAGTTTAGTGTTAGGGTTAAGGTTAGTGTTAGGGTAAGTGTTTAGGGCAGTGATGGGGAACCTTTTGAGCTCGGCATGTCAAAATTTTGAAAAACCGTAACTTAACTCTGGTGTCATGTCACATATAGAAATATTCATAATTTTTTTTATATATTTGCAACCATAGTAAAAAAAAGATTTATATTTTTGATATTTATTTTATATATTTAAATGCCATTTAACAAAGAAAAATCAACCAAAAAATATGTATAAAATGAACAAAAACAGAAAAACAATGTACATTTAGGAAAAAATAATAAAAACAATGATAATCAAATGGTACAAAAACTAGAAATTAGTGACTTTTTTGGTGCTGAAGTTTGTCTGCTAATTCTTCGATTGCAGGTTCATACTTGGTGCACTTCAAGGCCAAGCAAATGCCACTAACTTCATCTGTTAGCCGGTTTCTTTTATTCATTTTAATATTATTTAATGCTGAGAACAAAGTCTCACAAAAATATGTTGATGAAAAAATTGTTAGCAAAGCCATTGCTAGATTTTTTATGTCGCTAAAAAGTGTCAGGTACTCTGTTCCAAGCACTCAAAATTTCTTGTTCGTAGTTGCACTCTTCTTCGTTATTCAAATGATTTTGTTCCAGATTTTCAAGTTTCGACCTTAAGTCGACAAACACATGAATCCAAATGCTACCTTGAAAATCTGCAAGTTGCATCTCTAAATCGTCAATTTGCATCCATTGGAAATCCTTTAATTCCAAAGTACTGTAAACAATTATGTCTGGATACTTAATTATTTTAATGATCTTTTCTAGGCTTCGAAATTGGTTGAATCTTTCTCTGAACTGTTCAAATAATGAGTTTACTATATTCTGGTACATAAGTAGGGACTCCATTCACTTGTTGTAGTGGCCTTCTCAAAATATTTTTTTATCCGAGGAAAATACTTATAAGTTTTAGTTTCAATATCTCGCTTGAAAATTTTAAGTCTGCTTTCAAAAGATTTGATGTATCCAAACATAATGTCAATACTTTTTCCAAAACCTTGTAATTTTAAGTTCAGTTCATTCATATGAACAGAGAGATCTGTAAAAAACATCAAATTGCTGACCTTCTTATTCTCATTAATCTGAAGAAAGTTTGCCAGATCCTTCTTCTCAATAAATACCGTAATTTCTTCAAAGCACTCCACAAATCGCTCAAGTACTTTACCTCAACTCAGCCATCTCACGTTATTGAACATCAGTAGTCCACTGTAGGTTGAATCAACTTCCTGTAAAAGTGCAGAAAATTCTCGCTTGTGAAGGGGTCGAGAAGCTATAAAATTCACAATTTTTGTTACAACTGACATTAAATCATTCAATTCTGAGAATCCCGATCTGGCACACAACACCTCCTGATGGATAATGCACTGAAGAGGTACAGGTGGATGTCTAATAGCTTCCATAAACAATTTCAGGAATCCCACATTTTTTCCCACCATATTTGGTGCCCCATCTGTCATGACTGACACAATTTTAGAGATATCAATGTTTAGGTCACTGAATGTTTTTGTAACAACCTTACATATTTCGTTTCCTGATGTACTTATTGGCACTTATTCTAACTTTATCAACTCTTCTCTCATTGTGAGACCATCAGAATATCTAGCAATAATGGCCAACTGAGTATTTGATGTGACATTAGTAGTTTCAGCAAGAGAAATTGAAAAATTTTTACAACTATTTGTCTTTTTTTAATTGATGTTGTACGTTTTTGTTAAGATCTATTATTCTGTCTTTGATAGTATTTCTACTGAGTGGTAACTCAAATTCTTTTAATAGTATCATCTTTATTTTTCATATTGTGAAATAGAGCTGGTGCACATCTTAGAAATGTTTCCTTAATAAATTCTCCGTCACTGAGGGCTTTTCCATGCTGAGCTATGGAGTGAGCAATACAGTAACTTGCTGATGTTAAATTTGTAGAGCATCTTACAAATTTAATGATGAAATTTGATTGACTTTTATAGAGGTATAGTTGCCTAGAAATGTATTCCTTCCTTTCATAGATACTTTTTTTCAAGAGCTGACAATGATTAGTTTCAAAATGTCTCTTTACATCCCATGTTCTGCTTACTACCGTTTCATTACACAGGATGCACAATGATCTGTTGTTTCTGTCGACAATCCCATACATCTCAGTCCATATGTCTTGAAAGGGTCGGCTACTGCTACTTCCACTTCCTTTATCATTCAATCTTGCTTTTTTATTTATTTATTTTTATTTTCCAACACAAGGTTGCAAAAATAAATAAATATTAATCACAGCATTTTGTATAAAAGGTTGATAGGTTTCTTACCTATTAACTTTTTGCAGTGTTGTTGCACTGACTCCTGGTGCAAAACAATTCAAAGATAGTATGTATAGCCAACAAATACATGGTGCTGTAATCAATTATCTGACATGCAGAATGTCCCGTTGAGCACTGTTGCACTGTGCTTATCTTTTTCTTCTAACCCTCCCACTCCTGTCTCCTAACGAACATGCGATCAAGTGCATCTGTTTGCCTAATGCACCTGAACACACGGGAAGCTTACCTGAGGCACATGTTGATAATAACGAGGCCGTTTCCAGAACTGGGCATTTTGTCACTTGAGTAAAAATAAAATGTCATGAGTAAAGATTAATCTCTTTATAGTGCAATTCTTAACCTTTTTATATTAATATCAATATTGGAACAATGTATCTTGGATGTTTTCACTATGTATCTTTGCTACACAACACTGATGTACATGTTTACATCCGGTTTTAGAATTGCATTATTGAGCATGAGTAACGTGAGTAATAATATTACTCGAGTGATGCCCAACTCTGGCTGTTGCAAGAGACAGATATTTGAATTATGCAATTTTTTGTCTCTGTCAATGCGTGTCACCCAAAATGAATTCGTGTGTCACCTTTGACACGCGTGTCATAGGTTCTCCATCACTGGTTTAGGGTTAGGGTTAGTGTTAGTTTAGGGCAGTGATGGTGAACCTATGACACGTGTGTCAGAGGTGACATGCGAACTCATTGTTTTAGTTGGTTTTTCTTTGTTAAATGGCATTTAAATATATAAAATAAATATAAAAAATATAAGTCTTTGTTTTACTATGGTTGCAAATATCAAAAAATTTCTATATGTGACACGGCACTGGAGTTAAGTTAGGGTTTTTTAAAATGCTGACATGCTGAGCTCAAAAGGTTTGCCATCACTGGTTTAGGGTTAGGCTTAGGGTTCAGTGTTAGGTCTAACATTTAGGTTCAGGTTAGGGTCATGGTTTAGGGTTAGGTTTAGAATTAGGGTAACTTGTAGGGTTAGGGTTATGATTTAGTGTTAGGTTTAGGGTTTCGTTTAGAGTTTAGGGCGTGAGTTTAGGGTTTAGGGTTAGGGTAAGGGTTAGGGTTAGCCTCATATGAAAAATCTAGAGGATAGAATTGAATCTATTAATTGAATGTGCCCTGTGTTTAGTTTGAAATATATCCTTAGAGATGTGGAAATGTTGCTAGTTTGAGAAATGCTAGGTGTTTGGCTTGATGGCTAGAGTTTGAGGTTTCTGGGCGTTTGGCGTTCAGGTTAGGTTGGGAGAAATTGTATGGTTGTGAGGCAGAGTGCATGGACTGTGGAGGCTCATTTTTTATGAGGAATGGTTCTTGTGTTTTCTCTGGAGAGATTGGTGGTTTGGAGTGTATTGTGGTCCTTATGTGTATTGCATGTGGTGGAATTTCAACCTAGGATATATAGTATTTTGTTGGCCTAATTAGAGGATAAGGATTAATTCTATAGTCTGAACCAAATTTTTAATGCTAAGACCAGTTTGAATTTAATTGATGTCTTTTCAAAATAATTGCAAAAAGTGTGTAATATAATCTGTGGGGAACTGACATAGGGTTAAGCCTTGACTGACCTATTGGCAAAGCACAAACAAGTCCCAGCTTAGAGGGCACAGTCCTCTTAGCATAATTAGGCTTGACCTTATAACACTCCCCAGATCTTATCTGGGAAGCTAATGGGCTGAGGGAAGTGCAGGAAGTGTAACTATGGTCAAAACAAGTGAAACTCATAAGAACTGTGTAACTATGGTAACCACTACCTTGTTTACCTCTGACTATGAAAGCTTGGTGAGGCCTGAGCACCAGTGGAAGTCCTTCTCCTTGAGTTGGACTTGCCTGCCCCGTCCCCCAATATTTCCAAATTATCTCATGTCTTTTCTATTTCATTTGTGTGAGGCTCCTCTTCCAGGCCCTGAACCCTGAACCACGCGGGACGTGAAGGGAAACATTTACAACATCTGGCACTGATGGGAAATCTGGAAGTGAAGGTTTCGCTAGAGAGAAAAAACGAAGTTTCACCAGCAAGGTGGGGAACAAAGAATTCACCATAAAGGTAGGAGAATTCACCGTAAAGGTAGGGGGTTATCTCATTGCACACAAAAGCCCACAATCAGCTGCAGAAGTCCGGATCTGTAAGCGGGGTGGGAACATTTTTCTTAACCAGGCTAATGGGGCAGGATTCAGCTTTAAAAAAGTAGATTTGGCTTTAAAAAAAAAGTAAGAAACTTTATTATAGACTTTTGATTTGCATGCTTAAGGAGTTAAAATTTTAGAAGGTAATCTCTTATAGTTTTTGCATGTTGTTATTGAACATAACCCTTGTTTTCTTGAAAAAGGTACATTAGATCTTGAATGCTTGCCAAAAAATTAGTCAGAACTTGAAAAAAAGCTCAGCAGCAGGGAAAGAACTTGCCTCCAAAAACTGTTTTTCCTTCTGGAACACAGTATTTCATTTACTAGAGCCTTTGAGAGAGGCCAAGGAGGATAAATCTCCTCCCCTTGAACCCTCCGCTCCTAAAGAGGAGCAGAAAGAAAAGAAAAAAACGGGACGAATGGCCTTCATGGCTCCCTCCACCTCCATGTCCTAATCTTTAAATGTTTAATTCTCCGTTAATAGAATCACCTGTGCAAAAATGCCAAATTACAAAGAAATTGGAATATTAAAAAGTACTCCTTTAAATCAGGCTGAAAAAAAAAAGAGTGCCATGGTCATCTTAATGTGGTTTCTTGTTCAAATTAAAATTGTAATTTATATTTGGAATCTAAAATCTGTAATAAGAAATGAAACCCTGCTGCTGAATCCGCCTCTGGTGTGGAGAGATTCAAAGGTGGCAGGAGAGGGCAGAGCTATAAGCTCTCCCACAATGAGATTACTTAATGATTTATTTAAAAATTACCGGAGAACATCTTATGATAACCAAATTTCGGCCAAGATAACCTTGGGTGCTAGCTATAACTTTGGAAAGCGAAATAGGAAAACATTTAAAATGTCTTTTTCTATTAAGCATGACTTTGGGAAAAATACGCCATCTGAGTCATTTGCTGAAACTTCCCCCAAAGCAGGATGTGGGGGAAGAGAAGAAGGGAGCACATGGCGATCCAATATGGATGCCCCCTCCCCAAGTATTCTAATTTAAAATCTCCTTCTCGTAATTGGAAAGTTTTACAAAATTTAAAAATGCGTCGGGGATTTCTGTGTACATGTAAAGAGAAAAACTGGCTTGGAACTAATGCGCGCATCGTCCAATTTTGGACATTTAAATAGAGTTTTGAGCTGAAATCTCTTTACAAATGTACAAAATAAAACCCAAGACTGATTATTTCCTAAGAAAAATGGCGAATTTTACCCATGGAAGAAATGCACCTGATTCTAGCAGCAGGATTTGCATTTCCATAGTAAAGAACAGTTTTTAAATGCTAATGAAGGGTGTTAAAAAGTTAACCTAAAAGGGTAAAAGAAAATTCAGTAAAATTGTCTCTGTTACAAAAATTTGCTAAAGAATATGCCTTAAAATAATAATTAGATTTGAATCTCAAGAATTATTGAAATATATTAATTATAAAAATCTAAGTAGCCCAGGTAAAAGACGGCTATGCCCTTTAATTAAGGCTGGCTTCCGAAGGCAATTTCTAATGGAGGAAGGGCTAGCCTCCCTTCCCCCAACAGAACAAGCAGGTAGGCCAAAAATTTCCCGCCAGTGGCAACTTCTAAAGACAGGCTTGCTTTCCAGTTTCCCATCCTTGGTAGAAAGAATGTAACTAATTTGCATTTTAATGGTTACCTGTTTCCAGTCAATGGCAGCCCAAGGCTTTGGGACTTTGCTAAATTGAATTAGTTATTCTGAAATAACAAAATGCTAAAATATTAATCTAAATTTCCCTCATGAAAAATCTAGAGGACAGAATTAAATCTATTGATTGTGTCTTGTATTTTTGAAGTTTATTATTAAGAATATAAGATGTTATCAACACAAAGAAATGCTAAATATTTAACTTGCCAGCTAAGAGTTTAAAGTTCTGGTTAAATAAATTGGGAGAAATCATATAATTATAGTAAAATTTCAACATTTGTCTAATTGAAAAAGAGGATACATTCTGTGATCCCAACCACAATTTTTATATACAAAGATCAGTTTTAATTGATATCTCTTAATAATTATAAAAAGTATATAATCTTTAAATCATATATACACATATATATATTTGATGGTCTTTCAAGTTAGATTTCAAAACTATAACCAAGGAATGACTTTGAGACATTTCATGGGCCCTGAAATGTTTTCAAAAGTTTATTCTCTCTTCTTAAAGGATTTTTTAATAAAGCCAATTTAATGTACTTGAAATCACATGGAAAGCTTTATCAAATAAAAATTAATAAATATATTTTAAGTTTTTGCCTCTAAGAAAGGGAAAAACATTTTGTTTAATATTTCTTAAAATACAGCAGTAGAATTTTAAGATGTAATTTAAAATAACAAAAGCTCCTCGCCGCTGCATTTTAAATTAGGCTGGAGGTGGGGCAGCGTTTGCACCTCGTGAATCAGACATAAAACTTTACTAAATTTACTAACTTTATTAATAAAAGTACCTACTATAAGAAGCCAGTATCTTTGTAAGCAGTTGAATCCTAGTAAAGTAAAATTCTTCTAAAAAAGTTACTGAAGGCTTCCCATGATCCCTCTGTATATGCAAATAAGCTGAAAGGGAATGCTGTTTAAAAATATTATCTTAAATTGAATAAAAAGAAGAAATTTTAAAATTTTGAAATATCTTCCACTAATATTTATAGGATAATCTAATGATTTGCTGTTAAAATACCAAATCTGAAAATAAGTACAGTCACCATAAATGTTTAATGACTTTGACTTGAAATACATGGCCTTGCGGCACTATCAGTCAACATCCAGGAAGTAACCCTGTAGGTTACTTAGTGAAAAAGAAAGATATCTTTTTTTTAAATTGAAGTTCTCCAAGTGTATCCAGGAGGAGGACGAGCCAGACAACAAACAGCCCGGAGACCACCTGGGGCATGGTAAAGAAGACGGTACAGAAGTCGGATGCCTGAGAACATCTTTCTTGCTATGCTAGCAGTAATCATCTGTACGGTAATATTACCTAGGGCAAATGTGTAAGTATTTCAGACTTATGCTCCTGACCCTTCATGGGTAAGAACCCTTATGTGGGCTGACCCCCCACCTAATGTAGGAACATGGGTGGGGCAAGGAAGTAGGGGACTATCACTATTTGCTCCTGGGAGAGGTGCAGAAAATGTAACTAAGAGCTTGTCTATACAAAAAGAAATTGACAGCCAGTTTAAAATTGAATTGCCATGGCCTAGAGCAAAGAATATCCTTACATGATATTATTCTACAATGTCATTAATAATTTTCGATATTTACAACAGCATATTGTACATTTATCCCAAACAAACTTACAAACTAGTTATTTGAATGTTTGGCAGCAATTTAATAAGGACATGAAAGGATTTAATTCCTTCCTCCGTGTGGAAGGCCCCCTGGGAAGGCACTTGAGCATTCTATATTGGCCTCTCTTGCCCTTTTTACCAAGGGGGTCCCTCTTACAATTGCCCACAGCTGTTGCCTGAGCTCTCTGTTCTTGCTGAGGTCATGGTGGCCAGTGCCATGGATCTGTCTTTTGCCCAATGGCGTGAGATGGGCCCTATCTGGAGAAGAAACCTGGGTTCCCCAAGATATGTGATGAATGCCAGGGCCCTGACGGCAGGCAAGGGGATCCCAAGGCAGTTGCTGGGCATGGAGGCCACAGGGGCATAGGCTACCAAGGAGACAAAACTGAACCTCATGTCACCCTGCTTGGCCCCGGGGGGTGGCTGGTTAGCCAGAGATGGGTAAGATTCCTCAGGGAAGGAACAACCTAAGACAGGCACAGTCGCAGAGGGGCCATCACGAGAGAACTTGGGGGTCAACAGGTGGGGCACAGATCCTCACCCCCCCAACTATGCAGGGGCTTGAACACTCGTCCCTTCTGTGGGAGGTCTCCTGCCCCCATGGCTGCTTCCCGCTTCCCATGCCCAGCTCAGATCGGGACCCAGATAACAGAAAGAGACTTGGCCCAGCTGAGATCGGTACCCAGAAAACAGAGACTTGGCTGACAGCAGCTACCCTATATCTAAATCCAGCTTAACACCAGGAATGCTCAGGGCCTTCTCAAGGATGTTACAGATTGGCATTGTTTTGTTATTGTTTTAAAAGCCAGAATTTTGTTCTTGATGTTTAAGTTTTATTTTCATTATAGTAGCTTAATAATAAAAAAAGGGTGAGATGTGGGGAACTGACATAGGGTTAAACCTCGACTGACCTGTTGGCAAAGTCACAAATAAGTCCCAGCTTCGAGGGCACAGTCCTCTTAGCATAATTAGGCTTGACCTTATAACACTCCCCAGATCTTATCTGGGAAGCTAATGGGCTGAGTGAAGTGCAGGAAGTGTAACTATGGTCAAAACAAGTGAAACTCACAAGAACTGTGTAACTATGGTAACCACTACCTTGTTTACCTCTGACTATGAAAGCTTGGTGAGGCCTGAGCACCAGTGGAAGTCCTTCTCCTTGAGTTGGACTTGCCTGCCTGGTCCCCCAATATTTCCAAATTATCTCGTGTCTTTTCTCTTTCATTTGTGTGCAGCTCCTCTTCCAGGCCCTGAACCCTGAACTATGTGGGATGTGGAGGGAAACATTTACAACAATAATCCTTGGGTTATGTATATTTGATAGTCTTTTCAAGTTAAATTTCAAGACTTTAACTGAGAGATATCTTTGGGACATTTCAAGGGCCCTGGAATGATTCAAGAACTTATTCTCTCCTCTTAAAAGAAATATTTTAAACTAAATTAGGCTGACCTAATATACTCAAAATCACATAGAAAGCTTTATCAAATAAAAATTAATAACTGTGTTCTGTTTAAATACATATAAGCAATTGGTTCTAACAAAGTCCACAGTAAAATTTGCAAAAAGAATACTGTTTAAAAGCAAATTTAAAAAGGAGAAATTTTAAAATCTCTTCCACTACTTTTCACAAAGTAACCCAAAAGTTATTATTCGGGCATTAAATCTCACCATTAATGAGACACCATAAAGAAAAAGTTACTTTTACTTGAGATGTATGCATTGAAGTATTGGCCAGCATGTTTCTTAGTTTTTCTGAAAAGCAGCCAAGTTGATTATGTTTAAAAGAAAGTAAAAGGTTTTAAAAGAAACTCTCTAAATGTGACTTAGAGATTGCTCTAGGAAAAAATACAGTGGGCAATGCCCTTCAAATACCTAGGAACTGTACTTATAAATCAATGTATTAGGCCTCAAAAGGTAGAAATACAAAAGGATTGCCTCAAGACCTTAAATGACTTTTAAAGGATGTTAGTTAAGACCTTATCTAAAAATCTCTATGAGAGAAATGACAAATTTATTCCATGTACTTAGGAATCCTAGGAAAGTTTGTATTAAGTGTATGCGAAGACCTACAGAGTCAATTTTCTAATTTTGTGGCTCACATGTAAGAGCAGTTTGCAACCATCTAAAAAAAAAAATGCCAAACAGGGGCCATTTAGTAAATATTATCTTCCCTAAACCAAGGACATTTAAACATAAATAATTTGCATTTTGCCTCCCTAACCAAAGCTTATGTCTATATACTCAAAAAGACTGATAGCAGAAATCCAATTAGTGTCATTTACTGTCCACACCCTAGGACAAATAAAGTTAGACAATAAACCTTATTTCAGACTGATTTAAATTAGCAAATTGAATTAAGTCTATGTGGCAGGGGAACTAATACTGGAAGGTTACCAGAGGCTTAATATTGTCCCAGAGGCTTGTCTCTCACCTGGAGATGGAAGCATTTTATCCGTGTTTGTGCTGATACTGGACCAGCCTGCATTCAGGGAATGGTATTAGCTGCCACATTAAAGGAGATGTTGCTCACTGGTCAGCAGAATAGGAAAGGGGGATGTCTTAACTGTGGTAAACTAGGGCATTGTGCTAAAGAAGTAATGCTAGAAATGCAGGTCAAAAGGTTATAGGGAGTGGAAACAAGCAACCTGGACTATGCCCAAGATTCAGGAGAGGAAAGCATTGGGTAAGTGAATGCTCCTTCAAGACTGATGTTGATGATAATTTAATGCAGCCTAGGCAGGGAAACTTTAAGCAGGGACAGCCATGGTGCCACCAAACAGAAGGGGCCTTATTTTGACTTCAATGCAACCTTTCCAGCTGGCTCAGTACCAAAGCCAATTGTACAAAACCTTTACTGTGACATTCCTAAACCTTACCCTAAATTCTAACCCTAACCCTAACCCTAAATTCTAACCCTAACCCTAACCCTAAATTCTAACCCTTACCCTAACCCTAATTTCTAACCCTAACCCTAAATTCTAACCCTAACCCTAAATTCTAACCCTAACCCTAAATTCTAACCCAAACCCTAACCCTAACCCTAATTTCTAACCCTAACCCTAACCCTAACCCTAAATTCTAACACTAACCCTAACTCTAACCCTAACCCTAACCCTAATTTCTAACCCTAACCCTAGCCCTAACCCTAGCCCTAACCCTAGCTCTAATCCTAACCCTTACCCCTAATCCTAACCCTAACCCTTACCCCTAGCCCTCTTAAGAACAGACAAGCAGCCTATGTCTCTAGGCTTTCTGCTTTTCTTCTTCTGTATTTCCTCCTGTGTTGCCCTCATTCTCTTCTATTCCTTCAAGTATTGAGGAATGTGTGTGCATCAGGGGACTGGCAAGGGGCCCAGACTGAATACAATTTCATGCCTATAGTGTATTATCTCAGTTTTGGGGTCTGACAGGAAAGAGCACTCATCCTTACACCCAGACCAAAGGTAGAATTTTCCAGGGAATGCCTCTGTTTGTACTGGCTTGAACTCCCTACCCTCTCCTGGATGTGTCACTGTGTCCAGGCCTGGGTTACATGCCTAATCCCCTGAGTACTAGGGTTGACACCCTCCCCCCAAATCCAGAGATGGGACAACAGGAGAGTTGAGCCTGGAAGGAATTGGATGAGTTGGTTCCCCAGGAGGAAGAAGAAAGAGTGCCTGATGAACTAAAACAGCAGGTGACAGTTCACAGCCATCCTTTGACTTTTCATACTAATTACTTCCCACATCACTTGGTAGATAAGTAACAGAATTGGCTTATGAGGTTGGTACCTTACGTGCTGATTCAAAGTTGATTGGAGACATAGTTTTGTTGAAAACACAGGAAAACTACAATTAGGTGTGTAGCTGTCATTTTGATTTTGAATGATAAAAGGATAGAGTTTGGAGTTAGAATTGAGGTTAAGCCAAGGCCACTCACTTTTACTGAGATTTCATTACTTCTGTGAGCCCCATATGACTCATTACTTAAATGTGAGAATAATAGTGACTCTGAGGTAGGAATTTACATGGATTCAATGAGATCATATAAAAAGCTTTTAGTCAAAAACTGCCATATAGTAAATACTCAGTTCGTTTTAATAGTAAAAACAATTAACCAACAAATGGTTAAAAAAAAGACCTCTATATTTTAATTATAAGGTAGAAATCATAAAGTAGAAATCAGAGTAAAATTGTCATATATTAGTATATGGCCTCATTTTATAATATGTGTGTACATGTACACTTATATAATATATATATTCAACATTAAAAGGTTGAACAGCTTATTTCAAATCTGTGTGAACAAGACTTGTAGAATTTCAACAACTGCTATTAATGTCAGCTCTGTTGTGATGTTTTTGATATCACTGGCCATACTTTGAACCTTTATAGTTTTTACATTGCAACTTTTCCTTTTTAAAATTGTTCATATCTGTTTATATTTATGGAATCCTGAACCTAGTTCCCAAAGCTTCCCCTTTATGAAGAATATTCTATAATATGAAGAATATTCTATAAAATTCAATTGTTTATAAAGTATGAAAGTCCACATGTTATAAAGCTTTTTATGAACATATTTTTATTTTTCTAGATCTACAAAATTTAAAGCACTTATCTGTAAATACATGAAAAGAATAGACCATTTGATTTTTATAAAAATTGGGTGGTTTATCTAGTGAAAATAGTATTTTATTTTTTTTTTTTTTTTTTTTTATTTTATTTTTTTTTTTTTGTGATTAATCACTATGCTTTCATTATGTTCAATTTGTAACAATGAAAATACATCCTGCATATCAGATATTTACATTACGATTCATAACAGTAGCAAAATTACAGTTATGAAGTAGCAACAAAAGTAGTTTTTTTTTTTTTTTTTTTTTTTTTTTTTTTTTTTTTACATACCTCTTTGTATGCATGCATATAAGCATAACCAGTGGAAAATAGTATTTTAAAAGTTAGTATCTATTTAACTAGGTGTATGGGAGTGGAGTATTAGAGCCTGTATTAAGATGCTTCTGCATGCCCTGGCCAAGTGGCTCAGTTGGTTGGAGCGTAGTCCCAAGCACCAAAAGATGCTTCTGCTTAAAAAGAAAGAAAAATACCCGCCAAATTTTAAAATAGAACATTTTATTTTGAAATAGACACAAAATTGTTTTTATTTTTAAGAAAAAAATATAATTGTTGACCACCAGATATCTCCCATATTTTTAAAAATTCAGCAATAATAGTGGAAATTTTATTAAAAAATATAGATTTAAAAGGGATAAAGTTAAAGAGAGTGACATAGCACAGTAAAAATTGCTTTCCCAAAAAATGTGTGAAGTATAAATGAACAGCATGATCTGATGTACCTTTCAGTTTTTTACTCCAGTTTTTGAAAATACCATGCTACTGGTATTTCAAGACAGAAGAATAAATATTCTGTAGAAAAAAAAACTGCTCAAAATATCATATAATAGAACAACTTTAGTGTTTTCATACTATGATTTAAGCAATATAAATATCATATTTCATTAATTTAAGGACAAATCCATATGCTTTTGTGCTTATAAAATTTTCCCTGGGACTAACTATGTATTATTGACACGACATCTTTAATATACCACCTCTTTATATAAGTATCATCCCACAGGACATTTAAAAATAATATCCCATTACAAATCAAGGTTCTTCATACAAGCGAGGTAATTTTGAGCTGTGCCAACAATGGAGTCAGCTCTTGATGTGGGATGCTTATGCCTCACGACATTGCTTGTATCACAGAAAATGTATTGAAGGATATTTTACACCAGTTTTCATATGTAAGCTATTAAGGTACAAGACCCCACACTTGTCACTCTGACAGCTTTTTCAAAAGGCTAAGCTGCCCAATTTGTCTTTCATTAAAAGCTCTACTGTAGTTTTGTGATTTGTAGTCACTGAGCTGTTGAACTTTCAGAGCGCACAATTCTATTTTGAGAATTTTTTTTTCCTCAATAAAAAAGCATATGCTTCAATGAGTCACCTTAACAGAGTAAACTGGCAGAAGGAGTTGACCTGTACTTCCACCCGCCACTGAATTTTCCCTACCTTTTCTTGTTTGCACAAAGCTTGCCCCCGTGCCTCCGACCACAGGGAAACCAGGAATGTGGAGACAAGGTCTCTTTAGCCCATATGGTTTTATTTGTGTTCTGCTGGCACAGTTATAGTCATACAGTAACCAACATAAATTTTTAGTTTTATTATCACCTCTAAAAAGAGACAGAAATGTGAAAATTGAAGCCAGAAGGTTTGTATCACAGGATTAATTAGGCAGGGCCAACTGGAGTCTCACTCCGCCTGGCAGCCAGTGCCTCAAGAAGGTGCCTGCCTTCAATTATGGAGCGCATAAAGCAATTAAAAACCCTGTTTCTTTTTCCTGAGGTGTTACTTGTTACTTGATAAATCTCTTTTTTAAAATTCTCTGGGGATCTGAACTGGCTAGAGGTGCAATCTACCGGGGTAGATATTCATGAAAAATTGATTTAGCTCTAGCCTAAGTGCAATAGGTTTAAAATAAACCTGAAAGGAATGAACAGTGTGTTTCTCAGCTGACATTTTATTGGCCATTTTTTTAATGCACAAAAGACTAGATAATTAAGAATTGAGACATTATGGATCCCCACCAGGACATATGAATCGAATTGGTCAGCCATCCCAGGCATTTTATCCTAAGTCACGCTACACATTTGATTAACCTTTTTCACGGGGTGATTTGTACAATTCTATGGACAACAATGTGGTGTGCATAAGTCAGAATTAAGTGCATGCTTCCCAGAGCCCACATCCCCTTTCTAATAGAGAACTGGCTCTATGTGAAATTATATCTTTCTCCCTGATGTATGTCCTAGTCCAGGGGGATTTGAAACTTGAATCTCTTTTTTCTTAATTTATTTCTCCAAAAGAAAATTTGTTTTTTGTTTTTCACTGTGATTCTTCAGAATTACATGATTACCCTAATTTTAGAACCACCTATAATATCCACAAGTAAGCTTTAGTTGTCTTCTGTACAGCTAGTTTTACGGACTGGGATTTACAACTAGTACGTAAATCAGGTAGCTAAGCCTTTCCTCTTGAAATATAAATAATTAAAAGTATACAATAAGCACAGAGAATAACTGGTACAAAGAATAGTGCTCTATCAAGACATATGGGCTTAAGCTTTATCAGTGATCTCATATTTCCTGTTGAAAAGAGAAGCACAATATTTTTTAAATCAATAGGCTAAAAACCATGGTTGTAAATACAGGAATGAGACTTTACTTTCATTTAAAAAGTATATTATGCATGATTTAATAAAACAACAAAGGCAGTAATAGACTTAGGTCTATGTTATTTTATATGGTTTGTGTTTCTGAATTTAAATTGTAAATTTATTTAAGAAAGTTAATTATGATAAAAATTATTTTACCTCCTTTTTCTACTGATCCCTTTCTACACTTGATCTTAGCCAAAAGGCCGAGAAGCGATACTGATCCCTTTCTTTCTCTTAAGTTTGAATATAATGTAAAGGTTAGACAAATTATTTTAAAACAATTATTTCATAAATGCCAAGATAGTAAAATAGTCTAAATGGTGATTATAATCCGAAAAACCTTACAGCCATTAATGAAGGTAAGTTTGATAAAATATGACTTTTAAAATCTAGATTCCAGATTTTAAATTCTAGATTCTAGAATTTCTAAAAAATTCTATTGAGCTTTTTAGTTATATTATGAACTACCCATTTATATAATTTCCACTTCTTAAGAAAAGAATGATAGTTTGTTTAATTACAAAATAGCCTTGCTATAATATATTTTTCCTTCTTTGTGTAGAATAAAATGAGAGCAAATATTTTCTGTCACCTTCTCGAGTTTTCCAATATGCTATTTTCTTCTATTTAGGCCTGACTTAAAAGTTTTAGCAATAGTTACAAGAGAACACACATGGTCTGTTTTCCATTGGTCTTTACTACTTTGTATATTTCAGGCCGCTTCACTTAAAAGACAGTCTTTGACATCATTATTATTTCTATTGGGACACTGGTTATGGAAAGGTCTTTGGGACATAACTAATTGTGAGTCTAAGACCATTTTATGATTTCTTATCCTCTCTTTTAAGCTCCCTACTATGTTTGTTGCTTTCCTTAAAGTTCCCCCATGTAGTAGATTGAATCACCTGGTTGCCCAGTGATTCCCACCTCCTCTCCCCTTAAGTATGGGTGGGACCTATTAATGTAAGGGACCTCACTCCAGGGAATTATGAGATTATGTGTTATGGCAAAGGTGAAGGGATTTTGCAGATACAATTAAGCTACCTAATCAGTAGATTTAAATTAATCAGAAAGGAGATGATTCTTGTTAGGCCTGATCTAATTAGGTAACCCTTTTAGGAGGGACTCATATCAGAGACTTGAAGAAGCAGATATCTTATGTCTTCTGCTAGCCCTGAAAAAGCCACTGTGAGCCCTACAACTCTAAGAAAACGAGTTATTTAAAAAACCACATAATCGCCCTGACCGGTTTGGCTCAATGGATAGATCGTCAGCCTGCGGACTCAAGGGTCCCAGGTTCTATTCTGGTCAATGGCATGTACCTTGGTTGTGGGCACATCCCCAGTAGGGAGTGTGCAGGAGGCAGCTGATTGATGTTTCTCTCTCATTGATGTTTCTAACTCTCTATCCCTTTCCCTTCCTCTCTGTAAAAAAAAAAAATTAATAAAATATATATTTAAAAAAAACCCCAAAAACCACATAATCTTGAAAGATTATCCTGAGTTTCAGACATGACCCAACCCTGAGTACAACTGTATGAGACCCTGGATAGTACCTACCTAAGTTGTCCTTGACCTCTTACCCATGGAAATCAGGATATAATAAAGTTTGTTACATAGCAATGGATAATTAATATATCCAACACTATTATCCATGTCACAGACATCTATTTCCCAAATTTTACTCAGGGTATTAATGCTGAAGTATATTAACTGGTGTTACAGACCACACTGGATAATTGAACAAATATTTGCCCGCTTGCTGCAAACTGTTAATTAGGTTTCTCAAGGGCTTTATTCTTCTAATATGGACTGTGAACCTCTGAGTTATCATAAGCAGTGTGTTCCAAACTTCTCAGGAACTATTTTCCCTCCATTTGGCAACTTAAGAAAGTAGTGTTCTAAAATCGTACACCTATGGATGAGGACAGTTGGTGGGGGGGGAGGGTAAGGGCAGAGGGTGGGGTGGGAACCGGGTGGAGGGGAGCTATGGGGGGGAAAAAGAGGAACAACTGTAATAATCTGAACGATAAAGATTTAATTAAAAAAAAGAATCCCCTTTAGAAAAGGAACTTTTGGGTCAATCATCATCCTAATTTAAAAATCTATTACCCTCCCCTCTCTAAATTAGGAATCTGCTACTAGACCTGATTGGGTAAATTAATTCAAGTTATTTTAATTTAATGGTGTTAGAAGAACAATGTGGTAGACATTCTGGAGTATTTTTACTTTAATTTGACATTGAAATAATAGGACTTTGACAAGAATAAATGTACCTCTATTAATGGAGGGTTTCATAAATTCCAAAATGATTACTCTATCCACTGTAGAATTAAAATTTATAATTATAAAGAAAATTGAATTTTGTAATCCAGTTACACCTTGCTAAAGCCCAGTATCGATTAACCCTTAGCCTATTATTTCATACTTAAGGTAGTTGTCAACAAATGATAAAACATATAGGTTACAGACTTTGTCTCCAAGATTTCAGCATGACATTTCCTTTAAATGAAATGCTTGGAAAGCAAAAGATGTTGCCAGGGAAGCTTTTCCTTCTCTTCAGAGACGGAGCCATTTTTTTTAAGCCTCTCTGCCTCTTACCTAATAAAGTTCCCATGGAGTCAATTTGCTTTCGTACCTCCTTAAATTGCTTGTTCCCACTAGGCTTTTTGAGATCATTGCCACAGAATCAATGTGAAGAATTTCTATATCCTTTTCTCCTTCTTTGTTGCCTCTGAAGACTAGCATCTAAGTCCAAATGGTTGGAAAAATAAAATTAATGGAAGTGGGTACCATTAATAATGTTTAACTGAATTAATTGAAATGGTATGTCTTTTACTGTAATCTCCCTTATTAATTCTTTAGACCTTTAACCAATCATTGTAATATTGGACTCCTATAGAGAAATCTGGAGTCAGTGTGTTTCAAAGTACCTTAATGTCTTGCTTTTCATTTGCATGAGCAAGGTACATGCTTATATTCTAGAAAGCTCATTGTAAACTGAAGATACTAGAGAATTTATCAGTATTTCAAGGCATGAAATACTGATCTTTTTGTACAACTAAAAGATCCAGTTGTACAAAGATGTCAGTGCCTTGGGCACTGTCTTTTCCCTTAAATCCTTAATGACCTTGTATTGTTTTCAGATATGACAATAGTAATTCTTTCTATCCCCTGAAAACCATAATGGACTGGAAGATAAATTTCTGTCTACATGTCTATTCTATGAACTTTATGATAATTCTAACTCAAGATTCCTAAATCTGGCATTGATGTTTGAGCCAATAATTTTTTTTGAGGGGGTGGGCCTATTTATTGGAGGGTGTTTAGAATAATTCCTTGTCTCTACCATCCTGGTTGTGACAATGTTTTCAGATACTGCCAAGTGTTCCATGGGGAGCAAAAAACCTCCCAGTTGAGAATGACTGATTATACATCTTCTACAATTTGGAAATTGATTGGATTCATTTTAATTTGAGGGCATTTGGTTAATATAGTTTGAAGTTTTTTTCTCATTATTGGTGATTTGGTACATTTTTGTTTATTGTGTTTGATTCATGCTAATAAGTAGGACACAAACCAAAAATTAGTTAGCCCAGTGAAAAGTGTTCAAGTATAGCTATGTTGTACATATTTTTGATGCACACATTTTAACTTTGCAAGCACTTAATTATTGTCAAAATACCGATGACACATAGGGAGTGTGATACTTGGCAGCAGTTGAGCCATCACAAAAGCAAATTTTGGAGACCCATTGAACTTATGAAAATGTGCTGATTTGCTCTACCTGGGCTATAAATTAATTTTGATTTTATTGCTTGAAAGAATTACTTTGCCCATGTTCCCTTTGCTTACTTTTCTTCAGTTGAAGCAGGTGGAAGGTATTGCTTATGCATTAAGAATAATTTTGCTCTGGTTTGTGCTTTTGCCTCATAAGATTATTTTATTTATTTATATATATATTTCTTTATTGATTTCAGAGAAGGAAGAGGTAGAGAGAAATAGAAACATCAATGATGTGAGAGAATCATTGATTGGCTGCCTCCTGCATGCCCTCCACTGGGGATCAAGCCCAAAACCCTGGCATGTGCCCTTGGCCAGAATTGAACCTGGGACTCTTCAGTCTGCAGGCTGACGCTCTATCCACTGAGCAAAATTGGCTAGGGCTCATAAGATTATTTTAGAAACAAATTATTGTGCTGGCCTGGTGGCTCAGTTGGTTTAAGTTGTCTGATAGACCAAAAGATTGCAGGTTTGATTTCCAGTCAGAGCACATACCTAGGTTGTGGGTTCCATCTTGGTCAAGGCACATATGGGAAGCAACTGATAGATGTTTCTCTCTTCTAAAAAAAAAAAAAAATCAATAAAAACATATCCGTGAGTGAGGGTTAAAAAAAAAAAGAAAGGAAACATTATCTTCTACTAGAGGTCCAGTCCATGAAGTTCATGCACTGGGGGGGGGGGGGGGAGGGGGGCAGGGGGTGTTAGTAGGGAGTGGGGAGGGAGGGCATCCCTTAGCCCAGCCTGCACCCTCTCACAATCCAGGACCCCTCAGGGGATGTCTGACTGCCTGTATAGGCCTGATTCTACAGGCAGTTGGACATCCCTCTTGCAATCTGGGACTGCTGGCTCCTAACTGCTTGCCTGCCTGCCTCATTGCCCCTAACCACCTCTGCCTTGGCCCCCACCACCGTGGCTTCGTCCAGAAGGTCGTTCGGCTATCCATTCTAATTAGCATATTATGCTTTTAATTTATAGATGCTCTTGTTAACTAGTCAGAGAATTTTACTTATCTAATTCTTTGTGGTCTGATGAAAATCCTGTTTTGCTATTTTTTTTTAAAAGAATAATATAAAGCAGAATTCTTTGTGGTCTGATGAAAATCCTGTTTTGCTATTTTTTTTTTTTAGAGAATAATTTAAAGCAGAAAATAGGTTGGGAAAAAAAAAAAAAAAAAAAAAAAAAAAAAAAAAAAAAAAAAAAAAAAAAAAAAACCTGACCAAGGGAAGTGGAACTTAGGCAGGCAGAACAGGAGAGGGATAAACAAATAAAAGTTGGCTGGTGGCCTGACTCACCCAAGTTCAGGCATCATGACTTTCAGGCTGCAAAGAATTTTAAGGAGCATGAGAGAATGAATCTTCTTTCTCTCCGGATTTTTCTAGGAAAACTGCCTTCATCCCAAAGAATGGCTTACAGATCTTTAGTGTAACATAGTACTTTTCCCAACCTCCATCCCCACAGTACCAGGTATAAGTATGAGTCAGGAGTCTTATTGCACCAAGCCGCATGCTGTACTCAGAAAGTTCTCTCGGTACCCTAATTTAGTGTGGGTCCCAAGTCACTAGTCTAGAATCTTTTGTTCCATTTAGCTCTTCCAGTGCCATTTTTTCTTTGCAACTTTTTGATCTTAGTTGAATATAGCACAGCAACTATCAGACATGCTGCCACTGTTTGAAATACCTAGAGAAAGAACCATGGTACTGTTATCAGCTTCCTCCCAGTAGACTCTACTGTTTGTGTGTAAATTCACAGACCAACAGACGTACATTTGGGAAGAGCAATATCTAACTTTACCCACAATCTACTTCAGAAGCCTGTCAAGCAAATCTTTTGTAAACTCTTTCTCATACCTGTAAGTAGCTATTTTTTTTAGCTTCTGAATAGTGCTCCAGCAGCTCTTCCCAACATAAGGAATGGTCTCCTCAAGGGATAAATGTCACTGTTGACATTAGAAGAATTTGCCTAGAATTTAAAAAGATAGTTTTTTGAGCTATAAAATCTTAAGATTAAATTTCCACCATAGATTCTATTCCAGGCATTTTAGCAAGGTCATTCTGATATGTCAATGAATAATTTCCTTTGGATTCATGATACAGCTAAATTATTACAGACTGCTCTGTAGCAAATGTTACTTTGAGGTTACTGTGTGTATAGACAATGGACATAGATAGTGCCTAAATGGATGTTTTGTGGTTTGAGGATCCTTTCTGGAAAGAGTAAAATATTACTCACTTACATTTTTCTCTTCCCCTAACTTTGATACTTTTAATGCTGGTGAGAAGGAAAAATCTTTCAAATCTCTCTCTCTCTTTCTATGTCACACACACCAGCTTCTTCCTGTCATCTTTTCTGACTCTTCAATTGAATCTACACTCTGTTTCTCCCTACTCTGTTACTGTTCATTTTTCAACTATCTCTACCAATCTGGCTTCTTTTGTCAGTATGCAAATATATTTTAGCTAAGATGACCTTTGACTTCCCTGTCATTAAATGTAGCAAACAATTATCAGCTGTGTCTTATTTGATCTCTCATTAGCACTCACCTTCATGGCCCCACTCCCTTGCATTGGCTTACGGGTCACTGATTTCCTTCTACCTTTATGAACCTATTTCACAGACTTTGTTACTGGCTTCTGTTCCTCTGTCTAGCAATTTTGGAGTTCTCAGGATTCTTTTCTAAGCCTCTATTCTTTTATGTCACAAACTTGCCTATTAAGTCTCTTTCATTCTTACACGGTCTCATTACCACCCAACACTGGTAAGACTCCTACTTCAGTTATTTACTGTTGCATAACAAACAATTCCAAAATTTAGTGGCTTAAAACAACTATTTTGTTATTATTTCTCAGTCTTGGTGTTGACTGGGCTAGGATGCCTGGCTTTCTTACTTTATTTGATATCATCTTTGGCTGCATCATCTGTGGCTCAGATATGGTGGACAGCCAAGATAGCCTGTTCACATGGCTGGCATTTGATCCTGGCTAGTGGCTGGGAGTTCATCTGAGACTATCAATTGAGACATCAACATGTGTCCTGTGCATGTGGTTTGGGCTTTGTATAGCATCGTGGCTGAGTTCCAGGAAGTGTTCCAAGAATGAGAAATCCTAGAGGGAGGAAATAGATGCTGTAAATTCTCTTAAAGAGTACGTCTGTGACTGGGGCACTGTCACTGCATTCTGTTTGTTAAGCTGTCACAGGACCAACCCAGATTCAAGAGGGAAGGGGAATGAACTCCACATGTTGATGGGATCAGCCATGAGAAGTATTTGGCCATCTTAAGTCTAGCTATACATTATTTAAATTTATCCTACATGCAAAATACTCTCACCACCCCTCAGGGCACCCACATGTGAGTAGCTTTCTCAGGCTGTGTCCGGCTTGCTGGCAGTTGAGGGTCTCAAAATCGTCTTTTCATTCTGAATTGTAATTGTCCCTTGTAGAAGCTTTGTGGGCTGCCTTAGTATCAAAATACAGTTCATTCTATTAGAAAAAAGAGACAGAAACTTATTTGAAAAAAGGCCCTTCTCCACCTTGGACTTAGAAGCCTGTTGTCTAGAAGAAAGTTTCAAAGAGGCACATCTTTGAAATTCTTCTCAGTTCTTAATTAACATTTTCATAGGTACACAATTGAGTTTGTGATTCGGAGAGTGCATTTTTACTGGCAGTGCCTTGGACTGTCTTGTGGAACAAACCAATTTAGATAATTTTAATAATATTAACTGTCGAATTATTTACAGTTTTACTTATTTTTGAAGGGAAACATGGATTTGACAGAGTTAACCAATCTTAAGCTGCAGTAACCTAGTGACAACAGATCTCTTGCTTAGAATTTTTACTTTAAACCTACTTTCCCCCAATCTACCCATCTAGTAACAAATCAATTGGTGAAGTTTAAAGTACCTTATTATTTCCTACAGTATGAAGCAGCATTTTTTAATTTCTCCACATCAGCTCTTTGGAAAGGATATAATTAGGTAAAATGATTTGCTATTTCTTCAGTAACTAGATCAATTATTAATTTAAACTAGAGCTATATTTTTATGACAATTATCATAGACAGATTTGCAAACAAGATAATGTTATCTATTACTTGATCAAAATTCAATGTGCAAAGTGTTGACAAAATAAGCTTAAGAAATATGACACTACTAATCAGATTTCATAGCATTTGAGATTCTAAATGCTTTTAATCAACTAAGCAACATCAAAGCAAAAGTAAGCAGGTTAAATGGGAACTAGAATATATTTAATGTAAAGAACTTTTGAAGTTATAAATAACTTGAGCCTACAAGAAAGGAAAGGGAGGAAATATGTAAATTGAAAGCTACTGTGATACTTGGTTTTAGATAATATAAATTGCCTTTTAGAGTAATCTAATATTTTTTCATTATGTTAAGACTTGAATTCTATGAAAAGCATTATACAATTATTCTGATGTCAAATATTTTTTATGTATACAAAAGTTGATTTTTAAGTTTTTCTTCCTTAAAATCTTAAGCTTTTTAAAGTTGTGTGTGTGTGTGACTGGCCAGTAGTTTGGTGAGTAGCAGAGCTGACTTCTATTGGATCTGATTGTGAACATCTCTTGCCAATATTTTGTACAATACATAGGCCATAATGGGAGTATTTATACTATGGAAATGAGCAAAACTGCAACTGAGGCTTCCCTGTCTTTCCAGAGAGCTGATTGTAATATATTTACCAGCTTTATATCTGGTTAGTTGGTAAAGACATACTTCATAATTGAAAGTCAAATACAATACCTTTGTTATATTTATAGTCCTTCAGTCAAACTAAATTCAACTTGAGTTAAATTTATAACAAAAAGTTGGTTCAGTTCAGCCAGTGTGGCTCAGTGGTTGACCTATGAACCAGGAGGTCATGGTTTGATTCCTGGTCAGGGCACATGCCCTGGCTGCAGGCTTGATCCCCAGTGGGGAGCACACAGGAGGCAGTCAATCAATGATTCTCTCTCATCATTAATGTTTCTATCTCTCTCTCTCTCTCTCTCACCCTTCCTCTCTGAAATAAATACAAATATATATATTTAAAGTTGGTTCGACGTCTTCATTCAGTGATAGGTAGGAAAAAGTGAGCCACTATCCAAATGATGGAAAGATTTATTCTATAAACTTAAAAAAATATTTTCTCATTTTTTTCTTCTTTCTAGTTATATTTCTTTCTCCGTTAATAAAATAATTCCATATTTTAAAGTTTCTAAATGAGAAATTATGAGTTCATTAACTTTCAACATTGTAGGAATGATATTCAATCATCTTAAATAGCTTAATATAGAAGTAATTTCAAATAAAAAATTTGAATATATAATAGAAATAAAGGCTCATTATAGAAGATCTATAGAAAGTATCCAGTATTAAAGAAACTATTAAACTATCAACTATTTTTTGTATTAATAGCAATTGTATTTATTTATTTAATGGCTGTGTATTCTTGACTCTTTGTGTGCTGTGTTCAGGTGCTTATGTGAGTTCACTTCTTTGTGTGTGTATATGTGTCAGATTATACTGAGATTGTGCTCTAGGGGTAGCCTTCTATAATATATTGATTCTACCATCAAATGCTCTATATTCATGCTAAGTTGGAGAACATAATAATGCATCCATGCCAAATGGCCAGAGGTAGTCTTAGGTGCTCATTAAATCTTTCCTTTTGATTTATGATTATACAAAATTAAATAACTTTATACTATATAGTTTTGTTTAATGTTAAAAACTAATACAAATTTTAAAATAATTGAAATATAACATTATATAAATTCAAAGTGTACAACCTGCTGATTTCAGACATTTCTAATATTTCAATATGATTATCACTATCATGTCACATAATTATTTCTTTTTGTGGTGGATACATTTTAGATCTTCCTCTTAGTAGGTGTGAAGGTTGCAATACAGTATTGTCTATGATCACTGTGCTGTGCATTAGGTTTCCCAAACTAGTTTTTCACTGGTTGCAAACTGTCCCCCTGAGCAACATATCCCCAATTCCCTCACACCCCTTGTAACCATCATTCTCTGTTTTTGCAAACTTGGCTTTTTTAGATTTTACATATAAGTGATATTATATAGTATGTCTTTGTCTGACTTATTTCACTTAGCACGATGTCCTCAAAGTCTATCCATGCTGCAAACAGCAGGAATTCCATTCTCATGGCCTGTGTATGAGCTAACTTCCTAGCAGAGCTTGCTGGCTCTTACAGTAGCATTTGGAAGCACACGTAAGAACTGGCCATGGAGTGGAGAGACGTGTAGGTTTAGCACTCTTGGCACTAGGGGTGATAACACTGTTAGGGAGATCCTGGTTTGGTAGTTCATATTCTCATGGTGCACTTATGGCTTAGCTCAGCTAGTGTCCCTTTAATGCCTCTTGATATTCTTGTCTATCTTTTTCCAGGACTTTTGTTTCTTGGGAGGTTTTTGATTACTGCTTTACTTAATTTATTTATTTATTTCGCTAGTGATTGGTCTGTTGAGGTTTTCTGTTTCTTCCATGTTTAGACTTGAAGGATTGTATGTTTCTCAGAATTTATCCATTTTATCCAGGTTGTCCAATATTTTGGCACATAACATTTTAAAAATAACTAAGAAAAACTATCTCTAATTGTGCTGTCCAGCAAGTGAATATATTGCTCACTTAAAAAAAATATACTCCGTTCATTAGTCCTGAAATAGTCTTATAGTATAGTGATTACATATAACTATATTTTTAAAACTAGAAAGTGCATTATAAGTATTGATATACTTAATATTATGAGTATTTAATAATTATAGTATATTTTCCTCATTTGGAAATGTCTTTATCATTGCTATTTTATTTTTTTTCACTTTTTCTTTAAATAATGTAATCCATTTGCCCTATTTAATTTTTAGAGTTTTTGGCATATCTAGATAATAAATATTATTATTTCCAATACTCTATTTTCTAACCACTTGCTTCTAGTAATATTGTACAACTGAAGGTCTACTCTTTATCAAATATGACATTAAAATATATAAATACTGTTTTAATGACTATGAATACATTCTCTATCTTATTTTTAGTCCATAGTTTTTTCATCAGATAAAATAAAAAAGTATGTACATACATGCACATATCTATTGGAACCCAACCATGCCCCTTTGTTTTCTATGGCTGCTGGTGCACTGGAACAGCAGAGTAGGTGAGACCCAGATTCTATGTCCTGCAAAACCTAAATAATTTGTTTCCTGGCTCTTTATAGAAAAATATTCTTGATCCTTGGCTTAAATGGCACATATTTATGGTAATATATTAATTTTATTGCTTAACAGGATATGTGTGTGTGTGTGTGTGTACAGGTATAATATCAAAGTGATTGCAATTTATTATTGTGTGGATAAGGCTAAATTTATTTAAGAATAAAATGTGAGTTGAAAATATATAAATAATGGTACAAATGATACCTAGATTTGAAAATTATGAATAAAATTAAATTGAGAAACCTATTTTCAGAATAAATATTCTACAGTATAAGCCCTTTTTATTTATATTAGTTTAAAAGGTTGGCAACAGTAAAAGCATAGAATAATGATTTAAAGGCAGATTTCTCTGTGGACATAGGAAATCTATGGTTTAAACTATTTATACTGGATACATACATAAACATGTGAGAGAAAAGACACAAGAATACACACATAAAAACTGAAGGATAGCCCTTACCGGTTTGGCTCAGTGGATAGAGCATTGGCCTGCGGACTCAAGGGTCCCAGGTTCAAGTCTGGTCAAGGGCATGTACCTTGGCTGCGGGCACATCCCCAGTGGGGGGTGTACAGGAGGCAGCTGATGAATGTTTCTCTCTCATCGATGTTTCTAACTCTCTAGCCCTCTCCTTTCCTCTCTGCATAAAAAAAAAAAAAGACTGAAGGATACACATAGCCATAGCACTTAATCAGTCAATGTACTTGCTCGTAACATAGAAAAATTCTCTGTAAGAAATGTTTTCCCTTACCACACATTTTCAGCATTAGTTTTTTAAAATAAATATCCTATGTATATTCTATATGCAATACATTTTAAAGCTACTGCTTGATGAATAAAGAGCTACCAATGAAGATATTTTACATCAATAAAAAAGTGGAAAATAAAATATATCCAAAGGTTGAATTAAAGTAAATCTCTATTAAGCAATTTAAGACTATGAACAACCTCAGATGTAAAATTCCAGGGGGAATTAGAAGTTAAAACTAACTGTTTAAAACTCATGAGAATGCTGTGTGTCGATGGAAGGACATCTGTGGAATAGTCTCATATTTGTTTTTACTCAATCGTTTGTGGTTTCTTGAAAACAATACACTCTTATTAATGATTTGCAATAGAAGTTTGAAATCTATTGATGGTATGTTTTCAATACATGCTTTTCATTAGTCACCATGATGATCTAGGGAAGGTATCACTAACATGAAAGGAACTACTTCAGTAAGTGGGGTTTATTCAGATCTATATAACCTGAGAAAATGAGTGCACTAATTTTATGATCTAATATGGTACAACTGAGAGCCTAGGGAGTAGTAGAGTATAGATATAAAACAGTTACCTAAAATTATCAAGCTTTTTGTGGCCATGGCTCCTTCTCTAGGTTTGCTGGTATGACTGAGGGCCTCTGCTGAAGACTAAGAAAGGATAACTTTAGCAGATGTTCATGAAACAGTGCAGGCTAGGGCACCGAGAGAATGAGAATTTCATGTGAGTAGAACCATTCGTGGGTTACTAAGGATGGCATATGAGGTAGTAAAAACGGAGGGTGAACAGTGGTCTCTTTTTTGAAATCTAATAGCTGTTGTGTATCATAAATTAATGAAAAGTAGGCTTACTTTTGGAAACTAAAGAAACAGTTATAGAGGAAAAGTTTGATCAAAAGAACTAGAGTAGTGTGTGCTTGTGAAGGATTCAAAAGTGGCCACTGAAAATGCATTTTGATACCAGGTTATTTAGAAAGTATCATACCTTTTATGTCTAAATAATTAAAATATAATGTTTGCTGTGTAAAGAAAGAAGCTATGAGGCAGACTTAAATCTGAATTTTACCCCCTGAAGATAATAAAAAACACTCATGACTGCACCAATACAAAGGAAGAGGGGTGGGGATATCTTGAGTTCAGTTCCCTTGGCCTTTGAACACTGTATATTGTTGTATGAGCCATTGTTCTTAGTAGTACTAGGAGCCTGGAAAGGGATCTAATTGCTTCAGTATTCCAAGCATTTAACACAGCCTGGGAAAAGGTAGCATTCAGAACATTCTTTGAATGGATGTATTAGGACACAGGTTTTTTTGTTTTATTTTGTTTTGTTTTGTTGGTTTTTTTTTGTTTTTTGGTTTTTTTTTGGCAACAATTTTCTTTCTTTGAGGTTATTTAAATAGAAAGAAAACCAGTTCTTTTCTAGATCTCAAAGTTTAATATGAGCAAGTTGGTTAATGCCTTTATAAAGATTCTTTGGAAATATAGGGTGATAGTTCATGGAATATTAATGTTTAAGCTCTTTGGAAATAAGAATTATAGACAGGGATATTAAAAAGACAAAGTCAAAAAAGTTTGACCTACAAAACTGTATAAGGTGAGGTCTGGCTGATACAGTAACATTATTCTATTACTTCCCAAATGGTTCAGCCCTCTCTGCTCTTCCAGGTTGCGAGAGCAAATACATCCTTGCCCCAAAATGAAGTGTTTCATCTACCAGTTTAAAGGCTGTTTAAAAATAACGACTTTGCTTTTAGCAGTCAATGCTCTCTTCTGAAATACTCTGCTGATTCACAAAGCTGTCTGAGAAATTCATGATGTTGCTGCAATATCAGCCTGAATGAGGATAAAGTACCCATTTGGTGATCAGAAAATTTACTTTATTGGCTAAAGGGCTACTCCCCTTTGATATAAAGAAAGGCATTAGAAAATCTATTAAGGTTGAATTATATGCTGCAGCCACCATCTTTTCTTGTTACAATTAGTATTTCATTTTAATTGTGCTGCTGTATAATTTCTTATGAAAAGATACTCCGTGTGAACTCTGAACAAGACTTTTTTTTATGACAACAGACTTTGTCCAAGGAATACTTTACCCTCTTTCCTGGGTTATAAAGAGAGGTATAGAGATTTTTACTTTATGTGGTCAATGAAGTTAGGCAATATTTTAAGTGTTTTGCCCTTATATCTACTTCTTTTGTGGTTGTTCTGGTTGTAAAAGGAAAATGGATCTATGCACCCTTTTCAGATAGGCTGTATTTTGTAATGCCTACTGAATTACAGTGTGGTTGTCTTTCATTGATGGGGTAATTTCATGTAGATGGTCATAGGAAACATGTTAATAGCTCCTTAGCTTCTTTTTGCAAAATGAAGAGGAACTGCCAACTCATGTATTTCTTAAGAATCTTTTCTATTTTTTTACCTTTCTCTACTTATTAGACATTTGTAATAAATATTCTGCATAGCCTCCCCAATTCCTCACCATCGTTTCATTTATTGAGCAATTACTCACTTTTTATATGATAGGTATGTAAGATTTTAAAAAAACTATGCTGGTTAAAATATGAATAAAACATTCTCTGTTCTAACAAGCTCAGAGTATTTTGGGAAAAAGACATATAACAACTAACTTATACTGAAAAAGTTTTGGGATTGATTTCTTCTCACTAAGATCAGAGAAGGCTTTGCTGAAGCTCTAGATTCTAGAATTTAGAAGTGAGCTGGAGAAGAGAGGGCGTTTTGGGCTGAGTTAGCACTGGCATTGTGTCATTAAAAAGCAAGAACAGTCCAAGTAGCAATGAATAATCCTCTGTGTCTAAAGAATAGAGAACTTGATGAGACTGAAAATACATGTTGGAACTGGGCTTTTGGGAGCTGAATAAATAATTAAAAGATTTTACTCATTAAGTAGTGGGAGTCATTGAAGGTTTTTCAAGAGAGGTGTTAAGAGGTCTGACTTAAAGTTTAGGAAGGTAACTTATAGCTATGTAGAGGACAGGTAGGAAAGTCAAAGACAAACCACGGAAGAAATGCTAGTTAAACATCTTATTTTGAATTGCTTTCTTTACATAGACGTATTTTTACTACTGATTCAATGCTATTTGGTAACCACTATCCTAGATGTTGGATGAGAACAACTTTCATTAATCATTGCTTATCAATCATTAGACCTTGATAATCTCATCATGTTATGGAATGAACTGTGTCCCCAAAAATTCATATGCTGAAGCTCCAGCCTTCAATGAGACTGTATTTGAAAATAGGTCCTTTGAGGGGGGCGGTAATTAAGGTTAAATGAGCACCTAAATGTGAGGCCCTAATCCAGTAGGATTGGTGTTCATACAAGGACACCAGGGATCTTTATTTATGTGAGCACACAAAGGCCAGATGAGGAAACAAGGATAGGTAGTCTTCTACAATTCAGGGAGAGTGGTCTCATCAGAAACCAAACCTGAGGATACCTTGACATTGGACTTCTAGCCTCCAGAACTGTGAGCAAATATGTTTCTATTGTTTAAGATACCCAGCCTGTGGTATTTTATGGTAGCCAGAACAGACTAATATAAGCCTAGAGTAAAAATCTGCTTAAGTTCCATATTGCTTCTTTTCCTCTCTCTATGGGCATGGTTCTCTAACTCTGAAGCATGAGAAACAAGAAGCATCCATTAGAACCTTCCCACTCTCAAATTCTCATGGCAATTATGAAGGATAGAGGGAGTACATTAGAGATAAAGGCAAAACAACATCTCTTATTCCACCTGAATTTTTTAATCTTTCCTCATGAATATTCTGCTGAACACAACCTCTTCAATATAAGAGAACACCTTCATACCTGTCCTTGAGGTTGCAATTTTCCATCCTGGACCTGATCTTGGGTAAGTTTGGTATCTCTGGCTCCATGAATACACTGTTCTATTTCTCATTTACCTTTTGATGCCACCTCACTCTTCATATATCTTTTTCTTATTAAAATTCTGTGGTTTCTGCTCCTTTTTTTGGGTAGGAGAGATTAATTTCTCCTAAGATTTCTTTAAAATTTTTTTTGCTTTACAATTGAAATATATAAATGTATAGTCCTGTACCATGGAGTTTCATAAGCCCTTTGTATATTTCAAGTTAAATGTCTTAACATTTATGTGTTTGTGTTGTTGACAAAGCACCTTTTTATATATTATCTACAGGGTGGGGCAAAAGTAGGTTTACAGTTGTGAGTACATGAAACAGAAACAGTTTGTTCTGGTATTATTGTTCATTAATTTTGCCCCAACGTGTATGTGCCTGTTTTTCCTCATCAGTACTATTTTACTGATTCTATTTTATATTTAGGATACTGACTCTCAAAGAGATTAAGTTTTCAAGTCAAATAAGCAAAGAATATTTGCATAAAGATATTTAAATGTGTCCTAAATTTCTCTAAGCAAGTCCAAAACTAGTCAAAATATTTCTAAAATGGAACTTTGAGTGTTACTTGCAATTGGCCTCTCTCAAATTTCTTAGTTTACAGCACTAGCCATTGGAAGTTGATATAGTATTTAAAGATAATTTGTTTTCAAAATTATATAGTAAAACTACTTGATTTTTAGTTCTATACTGCTTCCTATTTTCAAAGCACACAACTGCCACACAAAATTGGAATCATGCTGGTAATATATTATTATTGGTCTTTGTACCGATTAAACTTATGCTTAAAAAAACAATGGCACAAAATATTGTAAGTTAATACATTGCATTATGTAGTCTTAAAATTTAGGAAGTAATATTGGTGACAATAACATAAGGAAGACTAAACATGTCTTAATGAAAATAAATGTTTATTCTGGTCTGGAAACTATTCCTTATTTGATCATCCTTGGAAAACATAAAATGTCAGAGCCATTATTTTTTATTAACTGGATCTGGCATGGGCATAAATAGTAAATTGAACTATGGGTTTTTTTGTTTTTTTGGTTTTTTTTTTGGTAGTGGTGGACATTAAGAGAAAATTGGGCTGAAAAAAATATTCAGACTTACATCACATATAAGTACTTATGGATAAGTGGAATCAATTTTTGGTAAACCATATATTTCAGATAATTTTGGTAAAATACAAATAACCTGTCTTGTCACACTAGGAATAGTTTGTATGTCTGGCTCATCACAATTTTAATTGTAAATCTCAGGAAATGCAGAATATGACAATTAAGTTAGGAAGTGCTCAATGGATTGCAGAGTAGTAAATTTTATTAAATTTCTTCATAAAATAACATTGACAAATAATCTAATACAGAGCTGTTTGTGCATTACTAGGTATTACTGAAGGGACAAATGGGCAGCTCCAAATTCCCTCAGAAGATGAGCTCCACTTTGTCTTGAGTAATTTACATGTTCTGTGTTGTAATCTTAAAAATTACTTGGCTCTCTCTATAAGGAAGCAGGGCTTTAAAGAAACAACATCTCATAGTAGAAAATTACTATTTTAGTATACTCTAGGAAATCAAATATAAACCCATATATTAGACACCATTGGGCTTTGAACATGAATTACAAAATAAATTTGAATAAGGAGGTAATGATATCAAATATGAGAATAATATTTGATATTAACTGGAAGATTTGGGGGAAAAACTAACTTGTTGGGATTTATCTTTTTCTTTAGCTAGCCTGATATTTGCTGTTGTCAAAAGGCTTAAAGACCATTTGCATTGTATACATGCTAGATGCTATGTATACATCTGTACTTGTCTTTTCATGCCAGTCAAGAGAGTCTAAGGAAAGCAATGTCTAACCCCATCCTCACTAGTATGAGGTATAATATGGTGTGTTAGATTTAATAGTTCAGGTTCAATTATAAGTATCTTAGGCCATCACAGTTGTAAACATTGACTACTTTCTAAAGAAGTAAACTAAGCCAAAAATCACCTCTTGACATGGTTACTCTAAGACAGCAATGCACTTTTTTTTTTTTTTAACAGGACTCATCTGTGTAATACTCTGGGATATTTTATCACAGCTTTTAGGATGCAATGGCATGTATTTGCTACCCAAGCCTAAAACTAGAAAGAGTCAATGCAAATCCAAAACACAGTTGCATATCTGCCATTCATATCAGACTCATTAATTTCTCTTAACATTTAAATGGACACAGATATGATTATACAGGTATATTTTCCCACAGAAAGTATATGAGCTTGATTCTAACATTTGGATCTCTACCTTAATTAGCTCAAACTAAAAATACATTTAAATATTTTAATTTTTCTTGAATTTATCATAAAAGTATAAACACACAAGTGTCACGAGCATGCTTTTTCAGGATTTCAATAGTAGTCCAAGACTCTAACAGTTATTGGAGCACTACTTTACTAGACTCACTCAGTCGTTTTATGTTTTGATGTGTTGCTGTCCGGAGATAATCACTCTTGTGGACTGAATTCAGGGCATCTAGAGAGGTCTTCAGTAATGTGGCTAGCATTTTAGTGGATTAGAAAGACTAGATTATTGTTGATCAAGGATGGGATTTGTTAACTGGAGATCCATTTCTATTTACTTAATTACTAGCTCTTTTTCTAGTGTAAAAACTAAGGAGTCAGATTTTGGTTTTGTCTTTTTTTAACTATATGCTCATCAGCAAATTACTCAAAACTGTGTTTTATCAGTAAATTTGTGTGAATAACCAAATGCCAACCTATTTACAATAGGTTGATCATATTTGTAAAGTACCTGACAACACTACCCATTTAGTCATGTTTATATTATCCTTTCCTCTGAAACATCTTTTTAAAAAATACACACACATTTTCATGTGCTTTCAGTAAACTTTAGTTCACTCATCTTGCTAACTAAATAGCTTTAACATTTTTTTAAAAATCACTAAACTTTGTGTTCTCATTTAAAAATAATTCCACTTACCTTTCTTATGGGGGTGTAGGGAGAGTTATCCAGATTTCAGAGTATGACCTTCAGGACCAAAGTGTTATTAATTTTAGTGCCAGGGGGGTGGGGAGTCTTAAACCAAGACTCTGGAATTTATCAGCTTATTTTCTAAATTTATTGTTGACACTATTACTCATCCCACCCCTCCCTTTACCTTCAGATTATTTTCTTGATGGCCAGTTCCTAACTATTCCCAACTCAGTTTCCCTAACTCTAAAAAGGTATTTACTATCCTTTTAGGCAGGATATGAAGATTAATTAGTTAAGATTGCAAAGTGCTTTAACCATAAAATGTTGTATGAGATAATAGGATAAATATTAATAATATCCTGTTAGAAGTACATAGACAGCCATAGTAAGGTAACTAAGAAAAATAAATTGCAGTGCTTTGTATAAAATTGAAAATCACTAATGGAATGAAAGTTTGTTCATACGGGGAGCAGTGTTGCATCATGTATAATGTAATACAAGGTCATTTTCAATTGTTTTAATTGCCATGAGCAACTGATCTTTAGTGCTGTTCCTGACAAGCTCTTGCACGGCCCTAATGTTCGGAAAACGGTGCCAAAGACCAGCATTATCCCCTCTTGAACATTAAATGGTATCGACCCCTTCACTGGGTCCATCACTCAACAGACTCCTTAAAGTAATTCATGACCCAATTAACATTAATTAACTTTACAAAACCCCCTCCAAATGCTCTGCCATTTTAAGTCTTTAGACACTGAAGAAAGTAAAGAGCAACTTGCAAAAAAGTTACGAATCCTCTTCTGAGAGCCATCAATTAGGGTAAGTAAAAGATTCCTAATTTTTAATAACTCTCATTTATTACTTGCCACTCAGATAAGTTTATCCTGTACAAAGATATCTTTAGAACCACTCAGTACTAAAAGAACCATTCATCTCTGTACTTCACATCTACTTTAAGACTGAGAGTGGCAGCTTCCAAATTCATGTCAGAGTAAACCAGAGTCACAAGTGATTACTGTGTCCTACAGAAAGCAAACCAAATACCTCTCAAGGTGTGCAGACCTTTCAGCTCCATTTCTAGAGGGCTCTCCTGCAGGAATTGTATTTTTGCTGTAAGTTCCAAGTTAGTAACACACGCCTTCTTATCAACCATAACAAGAATCTAACTTTTTTTCTTATGTTATTCATTTCACCATTATAGTATGTCTATTAAAGAAACAGTTCAAGAATTTTAGTTCCACTTGCTAACAATACAGTAGCTTTTATTCCAACTGCCTGAAAGTAATCCAGCTCAAATTTTTAAAATTCTGAAACCAAATCCTTTTTGCTATTAAAAATAGCAAAGTTGAGCCTTCACTGTTCTATAAAGCATGGGTGTAACTACATCTGGAGGGAGGTTGACTGAAATATAGCACAGAGCACTGACCCTCAAAGAGGAAATAAGCCCCCTCCCCTTTTCTCCTAGATAATAGACTGAGGGAAAAGGGCGGTCTATGTATCTATACGAGAACTGGTCTATGTATCTCATCAGTACAAATTTACTGTCATGGTTATCAGGGAGCTCAAAAATGTCCTAAGAGGAACAACGCCTCTTTCAGATGTTTGAAAGAAGGCTGCCTATTATTCTGTATATCCCGGTTGTAAACTACCAAGAACAATGAAATCTTATTTTCACCATGAGACCGCAAGAAGCTAGGTAAATAGGGGTGGGACCACAGGAAAGGAAGTAACCCAACTAGCCGGAGTTACTGAGACACCCCAACTGGGCAGGGAAGGAAGAGTAGGCGCAGGAGGCATGCACTTTAAAATGTATGGCTATTGCTAAGGCACACAGCGTGCAGATAACCAATCAGGAGCTAGCAAGGCTGTTTCCTACCTCCACTTTGCCTCCTACACCCCCGTCCCCCGCCCCCCAGCTGTGCACAGTGGATACCTGACTTTCCTGTTGCAGGGGAGCCCATCCCCTAGCGCCCACGAGGTTCATGGGCCTCCACGCATGGACTAGTAGACTGTAGCTTGGAGGCTGAATACTCCTGACTGTAACATGGAAAGGGAGCGCTAGACACCGGCCTGCTCCTGGAACTCATCTAGCTGCGCCTTTTCCACGACTGGCTTCCCCAATAAACTTGGATTCCATTACTCATTTTGTCCGTGGCTTCATTCTTTGATTTTCCTGAGACAAGAACTTGGACTCAAAACACCCACATTTTTTTATATCAATAGTACAGAACACACTATTTCTGTGATCCTACACTCATATCTTTGGGTTGTAGATCCCTACCTTAGTATCTTTTGAAAAGGAAGGTCCTCACGATGTTGATTTAATTTGTGACTATAGCTTTAGAAGTCATTTTTTTTTCCTCCTGTCTCTACATTCATAGATCTAGATCAGTGATGGCAAACCTTTTGAGCTCGGCATGTCAGCATTTTGAAAAACCCTAACTTAACTCTGGTGCTGTGTCACATATAGAAATTTTTTGATATTTGCAACCATAGTAAAACAAAGACATATTTTTTGATATTTATTTTACATATTTAAATGCCATTTAACAAAGAAAAATCAACCAAAAAAAAAAGAGTTCTCATGTCACCCCTGACACCCGTGTCATAGGGTCACCATCACTGACCTAGACTCTCCCCTGGATAATCAGTAACACCTGAGGCAGCAACACACACTAGCCCAGACCTGACTAATGGTCGCAAGGCTGGCCCTCTGGAGGGCTAAAAGCATCTTGACCTAAGTTATGTTTCATCTCCTAAGGTGGAATGACCTCTTGGCTACTTTTCCCTGAAATCAATCAGAAAGACATAAGAAAAAAACCTCAGAGCTGTCCTAAAGACCTAAATAAATGATGTAGCACCCTTAGCTCACCTCTAACCAATCAGCTCCTTCCAGGACCCAGAACCACTAACCACAGCTCTGTATCATCTGTAACCTACACACCATCAGGGAGTCTGGTCTTGTAGGGCATTAGCTCACCCATTCTCTGGATTGCCGCCAATCCTGTAATAAATTATTTCCTCCCTCCACTGCAAACTCCTGCTCATGCATTTATTTAGGTCAGTGTATACAGGCAGAAAGGACTCAATTTTGGAGAGTGGATAATGCTTTCAACAGGATTATACAAGAACTTCTTTCATTATTTTATTGGGTCTGTCTGAAAAATATTGGTATCAAATCTATAGTCACTTTCAGAGAACCTGAATTTATAAAAAGAAGTATTTCTAGTCTCATTCATAGAAACTGCTTATCTATTATGAGATGCTTTTTCTCCAAATGTAATTTTAGCCTCTTTGTCATAACAAAGGTTTTTTATAGAATCAAAATGTGGTATATGAACAACTCCAAAGATTATTATACTTGTCGAAGAACACAGTATAAAGCAAAAAACACAAAACAGAAAACTTAGAAATTAAAATATAAACTAAACTGTGCACCAAATATTCAAAAATGCAACATACTGTGAAAATATTTCTGTGCTGGTGACTTTTCTCAACTTTTGAAGAGAGTTATTTGTTTTCCTCTATGCATTTGATACATTGTCATTTTGAATATTTTCTTTCATAATAACAGAATATTTTACCTTTAAGCACTCTAGCCAATGCATGGGAACAATGAATAATATGCCAGTATAGGCTAAAGATAGAAATTTTAACTCTTACACTTGGGAATTCTATTTTTTTAAATCCTGAACTTGGGAACAGGATATAACACATTTTTCTTAAAGTTTCAAATAACTTAGTAGATTTTATAATACCAATTAATTGATGCTTTCATCTAACACATGATAATTTGCCTGAAGCTGTGTTAGAAAGTAGGAATAAATGATGACTAGACACAACCGCATTTGAGAATTTCACAACATATAAACAATAGTTATGTAATACAAAGTAGTAAGTGTAGTGATAGCAATGTGAATGAAATATCATAATTACATAGTAACTCAAGATCACTTAACTCAGCCCAGGGTGGACAGAGAAAGCTTTCCATTAGAGTTGTCTTACAGTTTTGATGGCAAAGAGGTAAAGACAGATGGCCTATCAGAGTGTCTCATTCTCCAAGAATACTTGAGAACTGTTATTCTTGTAATTTATTTTCAAATGGAATTGGTCATCATGCCTAGCTCCAATAATTCAGTAGGAAATACTACTTCCAAAGAGTATTTGCTTCCCTTAAAACCAAAGAATGCCTGGATATTTAGAAAGTCATAATCCAAGGCCAGTCGTTATCCCTCCTGTCATTACTTCCCAAATCAGGAGCATGCAAGTTATCACTGTTTCACAAGGCTTCTCCTAGGCCAGTGATGGCGAACCTATGACACTCGTGTCAGAGGTGACACGCGAACTCATTTTTTTGGTTGATTTTTCTTTGTTAAATGGCATTTAAATATATAAAATAAATATAAAAAATATAAATCTTTGTTTTACTGTGGTTGCAAATATCAAAAAATTTCTATATGTGACACGGCACCAGAGTTAAGTTAGGGTTTTTCAAAATGCTGACACGCCGAGCTCAAAAGGTTTGCCATCACTGTCCTAGGCTGCTACTGGACACACACTCAGGTAGCCTCCGCTCTTTCACTTCATGGTGTTGTATGGATGAGAAACCAAGTCATGTTCCCTCTTAAACTTCAAAGTCTAAATCGTGCATCATCCATTCATTAAGCATGTTTGAGTAGTGATACAAAAGATGTGAAAACAAAATGACTCACCTTAAAACACTCAAGCCCCAGTGGAACAGATGGACACATAGGGAGAGAATCGTACACTAAAGTATCTCTTGGCGCAGATACTTACCAAGGGCTATGGGATTACAGAAAACTGATCTGAGGAGAAATATTCCACTGGGGTCTTTTAAGTTGGGAAGATGTTAACAATGAAAAATGGGATGAGATTTTTTAGGCATATAAAACAGCCGGAGATATTAAAATTCACAGTTCTTTCAGAGAACTTGGATTATAATGTGCATAGAAAAGAGTTTTATGGTGGAAGATTATATCATCTGCAATTAAGTTTTGAAGGCTCTTTTATGCCATCATAAATGCATTGGACATCATTTGAGGGCAATGAAGAATGAAGATATTTTAAACTAGGAAGAAATATTGTCAGGTGTCTTTTAAACAGTTTCCTGAAAGATTATGGAGGTGGGATGGGAAACCAGCGTGAAGTCTATTGCACTGAAGCTTTGAAAGTTGTAAAATTCTAAATAAGCATCAGGACTTCCAGCTTTTGGTTCCACATGTAAGGGATGTGGGACTCAATCATCCTAGCAAGTAAAAAAGTAAACAGGCTGAAAAATCAACAACTTCTTGGATCCATAAGAGAGGGGAGGACACAGGACAAGTTGTCGTTCCCAAGATTAGAGAGACAGACAAATTCTAGGAGTTATGGCTTACAGAACAGCGACTTACCAGTGGAAACTTTTCATGGAATCAGTGCCAGTGTAAGAAAACCTGAATATAGTTGAGGAATTGTAAGATGCTCGGTGCAGACAAGTTTGGGAGATAAAAACTTTAGGAGGATGCAATCACAGGGGGTGGGTGGGGAGCTTCATATTATTGTGAGATTTATCTCCAGGAACTCAAACTGATTCTCACAGTAAATATAAAAGATAAATCCTCTCATGCTTCCAGCAGGGGAAAGGGAAAAAGAACCATTTTCAAATACACCAGAGGACCCTTTTTGACAAGGAGAAACCAGTTCATCAGAGCCTAACTTAATGGAGTATTTTCAGTCTTTAATAGACCTGGAAGAAGGGAGATACCCAACTGCAACCCATTTGTGCTGTCCTGTCCCACATAAGATGGTAGAAAATAATTGAGAAATTCTTGTGATGTTCACATCCAGTGGCATAGGATCACTAAAGCACTACTCACTAATCTTAGAACTAGAGAATGCTGCCCTTCCCTCCACACCTTACCAAAACATTAGTAAAGGCCTGTTTATAGCAATTCCCGTTACCCATTACATCACGTCTGGCTATCATGTGGAAATTACAAGGTGTACCAAAGGGCAAAAAAACAAAATTGGAAGAGACAGAGCAAGTGTGAGAACCAGACATGGAAGGGATGTTGGAATTATAAGACGAATAATTTAAAACAACTATGATTACTGTGCTTAGGTCTCTAATGGATAAAGTAGATAGCATGCAAGAACAGATGGGCAATTTAAGCAGAGAGATGAAAATCCTAAGAAAGAACCATAAAGAAATACTGGAGATCAAAAACTCTGTAACAGACTCTGTAACAGACACAAAGAATGCCTTTGATGGGCTTAGCAATAGAGGACATGGCTAACAATTTTCTGAATTTGAAGATAAATCAATAAAAGTCTCCAGAATTTGAAAAGCAAAGAGAACAGAATATCCAAAGACTGTAAGATAACTACAAAAAGGTATAACACACATGTAAAGAGAATACAGATGGAGAAGAGAAAGGAAATCATACAATAAAAACTAAAAATTTTTCAGAATTAATGTTAAGACACCAATCCACAGCACAGAGAATGCTAAGAAGGATAAGTCAAACACACACATTCCCCCATCCGCACTAACCTAGGTATTAGAAAACCAAAGATAATTTCTGAAGAAGCCAGTGTTTCTTCAAAACATTCGAAGAAGATTTAATACCATTCCTTCTCAAACTCTTCCAAAAATCGAATGGAACTTCCACACTCATTCTGTGAGGCTAGCATTACCTTGTTGCCAAAATTAAACAAAATGCTACAGGAAAAGAAAATTATAAGCCAATATTCCAGATGAACACAGAGGCAAAAATCCTCTATAAAATGGCAGCAAACTGAATTAAACAATACACTAAAAGGATCATACACAATGGTCAAGTGAGATTTATTTCATGGGTGCAATGATGTTTTAATATCTGCAAATCAATCAGTGTGATAGACTATATTAACAAAATGAAGGATAAAAACTATATAATCCTCTCCACAGGTAGACTTCTTTTATTTCTGTACTTTTAAACATCTACAACAAATTATTGTCAAAAACTATCAGAAACTTTATTTTCAAGAAGTTTCTTTTAAGGTATCTGCCAACTTAATTGGTGCATCAATTGGCAGGTGCAAGTTAATTATATGGGTACTTAATTGCTAATTTCCTATGCAAAGCAATATTTGAACTTTTAATTCTCAATTGAGCGTGCATCAAAATGGGATTTTAACTGCTCAGAGTCACTGCAAAATTTCTAAGTGTATTTTTGTGCCTCTCCATAAGCTTGCTCTGATCCTGTCAATATAATCTCTGGAAGCATAACATTGGTAACACCATTTGATAAATAATTTGTTCAAAAAAAATTCTCTTATTTGTGTAAAAATGAATTTCTAGACATGCTCAAAAATGTGGGTTTTTTTTTTAGTATTATGCTAAGTGAAATATGCTAAGTGAAATACTTGAGAAAAACAAGTATCAGATGATCTCACTCATATGTGGAATCTAATGAACAAAATAGATACAGAGATATAGAAGCATGGAACAGATTGTGGAATCTCAGAGGGAAGAGATTAACCAAAGACCTTGTATGCATATATGCATAACCCATGGGCACAGACAATAGGATGGTGAAGGCCTGGGGTGGGAGGTGGCGGGGGGGGGGGGGGGAGGATGAGTCACTGGGGGAAAAAAAGGGATATATGTAATACTTTTAACAATAAAGATTAAAAAAAATGTTTACTTCTTTAAAAAAAGAATGTTTTATAAAAACTTCCAAGCTGATAATTAGAAGGTGAATATTGAAATCACATCTAAAATCATCTCATATACACATATGTAAACAATGTTAAGTCTGCCTTTACAGAAAGTATGTATGTAGGTGGAATTCCTTCGTTTATAGTTAAATGGGGGTCCAAAACATTCTGTCTTGGATCTGGTAGGCAGAATTCTAGGGTAGTTATTAAAATTTCTGCCATTGGTATACGTACCTCTTAGGTTCAATCAAATCCCAATCCATCTATTGCTGTGAAGGGATTTGCAGATGTAATTAAGATCCTATATCAGTTGATCTTTAGTAAGTTTACCATCATCTTCTCAGCCCTTTAAATCTGAATCTAGAGGTCAGAGGTAGAAGTCAGAAACCTGAGGGACCACTGTGGGCTAGAGTTTGGAGGCGGTGCCTTAGAGGAGCTGAGAATGTCCCCCACTCCCCAGCTGATAGACAACAGGCTACAGAGGACTCTACTGCTGTCACATGGAGCTGAACTTGGCTATGAATAAAAATGCGTTTGGAAGTAGGTATTTCCCCAGAACCTCCAGCAAACACATTGGTATCAGAATTGTGATAACCTTAAGCCGAGAATCCAGTTATGCCATGCCAGACTTCCGACTTACAGAACTGAGCTAAAACTGGATGCTGTTTTAAGCTGCTAAAATTGTGGTTACCCAGCAATAGAAAATGAAAATGATATCTTATTTTTTATTTTTATTATTTATTTAAAAAATATATTTTATTGATTTTTTTTACAGAGAGGAAGGGAGAGGGATAGAGAGTTAGAAACATCAATGAGAGAAAAACATCGAACAGCTGCCTCCTGCACACCCCCTCCTGGGGATGTGCCCGCAACCAAGGTACATGTCCTTGACCGGAATTGATCTTGGGACCCTTCAGTCCACAGGCTGACGCTCTATCCACTGAGCCAAACGGGTCAGGTCAGATATCTTATTTTTTAATGTGATAATAAGCATTTGTAGCTTTTCCACCTTAATACATATAATTCCACTATGGAAGCATCATTGTTTCAAACCATTCTTTATAAGTTTAAAAGAGATTTGCTTTTATCAGTTTAAGTGAAATTACTGGGTATTGGTAAATGCATTAGAATTTTAAGGTTTTCTATTCAAATTTCCAGCATGCATTAAAAAATGTCCTCACAGTTTCTATCTCTATAGGAAGCATTTGAACAAAGCATTTGAACATGTTAATTTCTGTTTTCTACTTGTCAACTGTGTGACAATTTTTGCAATCTGATAGCTGAAAAGTGGTGTTTCTTTTCCTTGGCTTATATTCCTTTGATTGTGAAAAATATATTTCATACATATATTGGCTATTTAATTTCTTATGTTGTGTCTTACTGATTTATTTCAGCTGTTCATTTTTCTACTTGTGTGATTAATTTAAATGTATCTGTAAAGTTGTTTATTCCTTAGGAGTAATATTTACCTCTCCTCTGTTACAGATGCTGGAAATACTCCAGTGTGTAATTTGCCTTTGACATTTGTTCTGGTGTTTCTTCTTAAGTCACAAGAACATTTTAAACAATTTCTAGTGAAAAATTGTATATCAATCTTCTCTATAAAGTTTTCACATTCAGAGATCTTCCACTTTATAATTAGCTTTTAAAAATGTTGTATACCAAATGTTTTGCAAAATAACCTTACACAATTCTACCTGCTATTATGCCTCAATATTTTAATGCACTTAGTTAAACCATCTGCAGAGGAAAGTAGAAGTGTATCTAAGAGTCTAAATAACTATTATTGCCCTAGTAACAGGAGTGTTTCCATGTTTATAACCTTGCTATGCTTGGGAGAGTAACTAGGGGGTTGCTAAAAGACCTTTTTGTTCCTTTAAGACAGCATTTTTATCACAGAAGCAAACCAGATGACTGATAGACTTCTCATATAACCCAAAAAATGTTTTAGAAATATGCACTTAATATCAAATTAGCTTGCAATGGGAAATGCCGTGCTTGCCAATTTCTCCTATGGTGCCCTCCTCCAAAATAACTATTTGAGTCCAGTAATTGATAAAAAGTGTAGTACAGCACTCTATTTCAGAAATGTCAGGCTGGTTTAACATCTGAAAAAATCAGTCTAACTTATTACACTTGAAGAACAAAGGGGAAAAAGCATACAGTTAATATAAACAAAATCATTTGATAAAGCTCCCATTTATGATGAAAATTCTTAGCTAACCAGGATAAGAAGGGAATCATTTTAATCTGAAAAATACATATCTACAAAAATTCTACAGAAAACACCAAACAAACATACATTTTGAAAAACAACAAACAAACTAACAAAACCACCAAAGCTGGGGACAAGATGAAGATGCCCTGTCCTGCCACCTGTATTCAGCATTGCACTGATGATCATAGCTTCTCCGTGGCAAGAAAAGCCATGCAAAGGGATGGGGAGGACCAAGTACAATCACCATTCTTCACAGATGAATGTGACTTTGTAAGTAAGAAGTTCAAAAGAGCCTATACACAAATTTTGAAAATTAAATCCTAATTTGCAGATACATATAAAACATTTTATCTTCCAGTTCACAAATGGGTAGAATATAAAATTTTAAAATAGCATTTATAATAATCACAACGATACTAAATACCTCCAATAAAATTTCATAGAATATTTACAAGAGCTCTAAAAAACATATTGAGGGAAATTAAAGGTGATACAAATAAATGTCACAAAATATCATTTTCATGGATTGCCAGTTCAATATTGTCAACATGTACTTTATATATAAACAAATTGCTAGCTTCAATACAATCCTGACAAAGATTTTATTCAGGTTTTTTTTCCTTCACGTTGTCATGGTGATTAAGGTTTTTATTTTCAAGTGATCAAGGTGATTTTAAACTTTAGAACTGAGCCCTGGCCAGTGTGGCTCAGTTGGGTAGGAGGTAGTTCTGTAAATAAAAAGCACTAATGAACTCATGAAGACAAAGAAAAGTGGAGGATATGTACTGTCAGCTATCAAAGTTTAGATGGAACTGCAATAATGAAGAAAATGGGGAATAGCATAAAATTAGACAACTAAATCAATGAAACAGAAATGGATCTAAACTTTAAATATCTCTTAATTGAGATGAGAAAAAAGAGAGAGAAAAAATGGTCTGTTTAAGAAATGCTGCTGTGTAAATTGGATAAGCACATACCAAAAAAGGAATCCTAAGTTCTACCCCATACCATAAACAAAAATCAATTTTACATGAAAATATAAAGTAAAAAGGTCAAACAATAAGGATTTTAGGGGGAAAAAAGATATCTGACATTTGAATAGAGATCAGAAACAGGATGAACCATAAAGAAAAACAATTATGAATTGGCCTACAATAAAATAGCAACCTTTATTTACTAAAACACTACTAGAAGAGTGAAACAACATACTACAAGGCGGGGAAAAATATTTGTGATGTGTATAGTTGATAATGCATACAAATAAAACATAAAGAACCCCTATAAATCAATGAAAAAGGTGTAAATGCATTAGATTTCGCCTGTTCAAATTTAAAAGACTTGAACTATCATTCCATAAAAGAATATCCAAATGACCAATCAGCATGAAAAGATGCTGAATTTCATTTTTCACCAGCAATATGCACATTAAAGTCAAAATTGAAGTACATTTATTTGAAAAATACAAATAAATTGGTTTTGAAAACATCTCTATTGTTATTGATTCAAGAAGCAGCACTGCCACTTCTAAAATTAACTGCTATGTTCTCTAAGGAAATTTTATTAATCTTTAAGGTTGATTTACATATTAACATTTCCCAAATTCATGGCAATAACTTTGTTGTAAGGTATTCTAAGAAAAGATCTAGTTTGAGGATATAGGCAATAAATGTCAGGGACTATCTTAGTTTATTTAATCTACTGTCACTGTTTGAATGATGTTATATCATCACCCTATTTAAAACACTTTTTCCATAATTAGTATGTAATTTCAGATTCTTGGTTTTTATAGGACATGCAAATGTTTGCCTTGATGAACTGTATTCTGTTGTTTTAAATGAAAAGAAAAAAGGTAGTTCTCCAATAAAACAAAACCGAACCAAATTCACCATGATTATATACAACTCTAAATGTATCAGAATGGATAAAAGTTAAAAGCCAGGAAAATATCAATAATTCGTGGTGAGGGTACGGCATAATCAAGACTTTCATATATTGCTAAATGGAGTTTAAACTGGTACAGCCACTGAGAAAACCAAGAATATACAACCTTATGATACAACCCATAGCGTTTGTAAAACCAAGCATAGACAGCCCTAACTATGTAACCAACAGAACTATTGCTATATCCAAAAGCTGAGAACAATTAACAAGTTCATCAACAGTAAAATGAATACATTGTGGTTTATGCATATGGTGGAACACTACACAGTAAATAACACAAAGGTAATCTTTAGTGAAAAAAGCCAGAAACAAAGGAGTGCCTATTATGTAAATTTATTTGTGTACTAGAAGCCTGTTGCACGAAGATTCGTGCAATAGGCCTTCGTTCCCCTGGCTGCTGGCACAGGTTTTCCTCTGGCACCAGGACCCAGGCCTTTGGTCTGGCTGCAGTGAGGCTTGGCTTCTCTGCTGTGGCTACAGCAGAGAAGCCAAGCCTCTTCAGTCTTCAGTCTTCACTCTGGCCAGAGCCTTTAGTCTTCACTCTGCGCCTACATATGCAAATTAACTGCCATCTTTGTTGGGTTAATTTGCATAGTCACTCTGATTGGCTGGTGGGCATAGTGGAGTGATGCCAATTTGCAGGTTTCTCTTTTATTAGTGTAGATAGTAAAAAATAGTAAAAATAAATAGGCAAATTAATAAATGGTGTTATTAGTCAAGATAGTGATCACCAACTCAGAGTGGGGGTGGGGGTGGGGGTAATGACCTGGAAGAGACATGAGGCATCTTCCTGGGTGCTGGTGATATTCTATTTCTTGATCAAGGTTCTAGGTGTTCAGCTATCTTCCCTTGGTGAAAATTCACTGAGATACTTATAATGTATATACATTTCTGTATTCTTCAATTGAAACTATTTTTTAAAAATTTGGTTCTCAAGTAAGTTAGCCCAAGAAGAAAGTGAAAGCTTTTATTTCTTTAAAGAAATAATATATATGACCACATATTTTATATCACTTAGTTTTTAAACTAGAAAAATATAATTTTTAAAACTAATGTTTTTTAACACAGTGACTTAGAAGTACAATTATTTTTGTACACTGACCCTGTATCTTGTGAACTGGCTTATTCCTTTTTTTACTTCTAATAGTTCTATTAAATGCATTAGAATTTTCTGTGTACATGATAACATTGTAAAGAAAGACAATTTTACTTCTAAAAAAAAGAAATCACTGTGGGAGATAATGCCAAAATAATTAATACTCATTTGAATGATTATAATGTGATAATTATAGAGGAAAAACTATTTAGTTGACATATATTACTTTAGAATAAGTAAATTGATTTGTAATTCTAATTTGAATGATAGTTTTAAAGCTGAAATAAAGATAATAGAGCTAGTCTCTATAATTAGAAATAATCTGTTCCTGGTTATGTAACCTTAAAATAGAACACCATAAGGTGAAATTCCAAATATGCATGCAAAATCTTAGAAAATGGGAAATCATACCAGAAAATGAAGCATTATGCATGCTATTTGTTTAATCTTGCTTTATTTTAAAAATAGTTTAAGGTTTCTTATTAGGAAAAGGTAAATATAGTAAATGAACTTCAAATGAGTTGGGGAAAGTTTATCTCATTCATCATTTATATTTTTTTAGTAAGAATTTAACGTATTTTAAAATTAGAGGTTTTTTTAATGAACACTCGATTAACAAATGATCAAAAGGCTTACAGGTTGATGGCAATAAATATTAGTCAGCATATTTAAAAGTATATATTTATACTTTGGAAAATAAACAAATTTCTCCTATTTTTATACTTAGAATACTGAGCTGGATAGAATTTTTCTTTATCTTTTTTTTTTTCTTTATAATTGCTAGTCCTACGCACTTCCACAATTTCTTTTGCATAATGCCTTTATAGACACATATATGAGATGACACCATGGATTAAATGTGAGACTTCAGGGTAGGGGATATTGAGGCTGGTTGAGGCTTCCCTGTTTTGACACCTACCTGGTATTTCTGCTCAATCTCTCAAATAATTTGTAGTTTAACTAGAGAGGCCTTCCCTATATTGTTAGGTTCTAATCATGATTTTATTTAAAACATTTGAAATATACAAGTCTCTAATGCACCACTCTTAACAATGCATTTCTGGTGATGCTGCCATCCTGGGCATGAGGCCAAGGCCTCTGCCAGTAGACCCACTACACTGTCTGGCCCCAAGGGACTGGACTGAGCTCAGTCACAGCTAATCCTAGGGCTTCGGAGCATTATGGGAAAAGCATTTTCTCTTTCACAGCAGAGTTGGACCTGGGAAGCTGTGAGGGGCTCAGGACCATGAAAAATAGAGAAGAGGGGAGATTAAAACACTGGAGAAAACAGAGCCCCGTGGCAGCTTTTCAAGTTCTTCTCAAGCTATACATGAAATAAGACCTAATTTGGATTTTTCAGTTCCAAACGAGTCCCCATTTTACATAAGCTTCTAGGTAGGATTTTCTTCAATTTTCAGCAGAAAATATCTGAGTTTAATATAACGTTTTTCTTCTCCTCATTAATTCATTCATTAGTAAATGCTTATTGAATGTCTGCTATGTTAAAGGGACTATTCTAATTTCTCATATTGTTCAGTGAACAAAACAGACAAAATACTATGCCCTTGTGGACTTTATAGCATAGTAGGGCAGACAGGCAATAAACAGTAATTATGCTCAATATTATAGTACAATAAAAAGTAGTAAGTGTCATGGAAAAAGAGAAGCTAAGAAAAGAGGATTAGGAATGCCGGATGACAGTGGAGGGTGGCAAGCCAATAGGTAATTTTGTAGGATGGTCAAAGGAATTGTTTTCTTAAGTCTTTCCCCAAACACCCTCTAGATTTTTTTATTCCCATGTTTAATAATTCTTTCATGGCCTTCTAGGAAGGTCACCTGGGATAAGTCCCTTTTTGGCACTCCGTAGAGAGGAGGTATTGATCTTTGTTAAGAAGTTCATTGCAGCATCACTATCTCCATAGAGGTGATAGATTGCAGTATTCTGAGTGCTCAGTCTATGGGGCCTGATACAGCAGCTACTCCAGGTTCCTGGGTAGTGACCTCAGAGTGCCTTGCCTATGGCCTTGCTGCTTTTCTATTGCATCAAACCCCAGGCTTCAGGTAGGCTCGTAGTGGTATTGTCTTATGGCCATCTGCTGGCTCACCCTGCACCTTTATGACTCACAGCAAAGAAAATGGCACTGATGTTGCCAGGGGATGTTGATTTCATGGCACAAAGAGGCATGGTAATGTAGTGCTGTGTGTGTGCTCACGCGCGTACATGTGTTGAGGGGAGGTTAACAGCCTTGTGATGACTTTGACCAATGAGAGACCAGTAATGGGAATGTGTCTTGCATGCTGCCCTAGTTTTTCCCTAACAGAATATTCTGAGAAACAGCTTTTCCACTCTACCTCACCAGACTGTTCTTTTTGTGGTGGAGCAACCAACTGTTCTTTTTTGTGGAAACAGTGGTCAATTCCATAAGGAATTGTATTTTGTTGTTGCCTTACCTCATTGCCCTTTCCCCCCATCCTTATGTTCCCGAGATTGCAACTTCCTAATAAGACATTAGCATGTGAATTTTGCCTCAGGCTCAGTTTTTTTTTGGGAACCTCAGCTAACACAGGATTGCCAATATTATAGGGAATAGAACACTCACATCCAAAATGAATCTTGTTCCTACAGCTCATATTTTTTCAGTTTTAAGCACTTCCACATCTATGAACAATAACTCTGGAAGGTATCATTTTCCTAAGCACAAAATATCCTTCTGAAGTACCGCTCTTCACAAAGAATGTAAGGAAACAAACCTAATTTCAATAACATTATTATTTCCCCCATACTTTGGACATTCACTTCAATATTCCAGAAACTGGAGGTAGCTATTGAATTAGGGTAAGTCTAGAGATGTTGGTACTAACACGGAAAAGTCATGGCATTTTGGAAGTCATATTCTTTCACCACATACAGCAGGGGTGGCCAGGTGGTTCTGCAGTGTGGGTCCCACGGGGTGAAGAAATGCAGCGGAACTAAGAAAACATTTAGCGATGAGGGTTCATGTAACTAAAGTTAGTAAGTAGCAGAAGATGAGTTGTAAAAACGATAAGGGCCCAAAAGTAAGGGGAAAAATACACCAAAAAAATGACTTCAATGTCATGGGATTTAAAAGCCTTAAAGATGTATGTGAAATTGCCATTGAGCAAGAAAGCAGGAGCGGTATGAGCAAGTGTAGGACACTGTGTTTGCTGCTTTTATGAGCTAGATTAGATCCTTCAGAGAGGACAGTTATATCTATAACCAAGAAACATCTTTCCTTACTACTTATGGGTAAGTTATCAATTCTCAAATTTTCTTCAGTGTGTAATATATCTGCCCCTCTTAGTTCTAGATTATTTTTATATCTACAGTTGTTGAGGTCTTTTAAAATCTCAAGCTTATTTTTTTCAACACTCCCTCATCTTTCCCCTGCCTACTGTGCCTTCCATTTTCTGTATTTTAAAAATTGCCATTCTCCTATAGTTTTATGCATAAAGTATAGGAGGATGGTGGTGATGGGCTTTCAAATAAGTCTACAGCTGCTCCTAGGATCCAGTCAAATGTTATCAATCAATGAGGGTATCACCTGAGAACTCATTTTCTTGCTGTATTTTGCGGGGTTAACTTTGCTAATGCATTGTTTAAGGCTACAAAAATGAGTTATTAGAAACTCCGTGGGAACTTGAGAAAATTTTTTGGCCTCTGTAGCTGACTAATCAAGCTGAGACAATCAGTAGGTTATTATCTGGAGATTAAAAGTCAGTTTGTAGTCACCACAAAACACTTTCTTCTTGTCATGCAAAAGTTGTCGGTTAACATGGCCCTATGTGCTGAGGGATGTTCCAAAGAGGCAGAATGTTAGAATGGAAACTCAAATTGGTTTTATTAAATGTAGGAATTATTGAGCATTTCAAGTTGAACTTGAGTTTGTGACTTTAGGCTCAGAATAATGACTTTCTCTTTTTGCAAGAACAATATTTTAAAAGCTCATTAAAAAAACAATTTCCAAAGTCTATTTCAAAAGCTATTTGAGTTAGCACCTCAAGTAGCTCTTTCAAAATAAACTGTAATGAATAAAATATGATTAACAATTAGTTACATGTGAACTAAATTTTCATCATAATACATAAAGGATTAAAATTTCAGAGTAAAAAAAAAAGAAAATAAACTATGTTTATTCCATCTTCTTTAGAATGCATGTCAATATTTAGACTATATCCAAATCCTTCTTTGTTTATGTCTTTAAAATTTGTACAGTGAAGAAAATGGTACATGGATAGGGTCATTGAAATGAGAAATCTGCAAGCAGTTGAGACTTGGTTAGGTTTTTTTTTATCAAGTATTCAACAAAGTTCAATGACATTTTTTTTTTTTCAAATGGTACATCAGCTATCCAACTGAGTTTAATTTTCTAAGAAAAATTATTTTGGCCTTGAAAAAAAAAATCCTGAAACCCAAGGGAGACTTTCACATTTGAAAGGTATGCAGAAAAATAGGAAGGCAAGATAATATGGGACTTTTAATGATTAGAAACTAAAGAACAATAAACTTAATTTAGTTTCTTTCTTTACTTTCCTTCTCTCTGTATCCTTTAGACCACATTGCTATTTTGGGTGACATTAGAGTCAAAGGTGCAATATTTATAGAAGGATGTTACTCTAGTGATAACATATTACAAAAAAAAAAGCCTTGGCAACGATCGGAGACTCAGCAGGGGAGCTGCAGGAGAGCTATTTTTGTAATGTTTAAAATTACACTAAATTAAAAAAAAAATCCCTGCTGGGCTTCAAGCTTTAAATAGCATGGTGTGGAGTAACAGTTCAGAATATTAGAGTCTGATAATTTATTATGTAGAATGGAGCACATATTGACAAATAATAGTTACTTATGGAAAGCATTTTAGGACATTTTGATGTGTTCAACATCTAATGGCATTTTTTAATGTTTTCTAGTCTAAAAATAGAGGGTTATAAGATGGGAATTCTCTATTTAAATAACAATTCAAAATATTAGGCTTCTTGAAAACATTAGTAATTACAGCTAAATTAAACATACATGCACACACACACAATCTCTAGTACTGTTTAATGTCCTAGATCATTACTACAAATCAAACTTGGATCAAACTATTATTATGTAACTTTTTAAAATTATCTTATTTTGTAACAGCTTTATTGAGATATTATTTACATACTATGCAGTTCACTATTTAAAGTGTAGAATTAAATAATTTTTAGTATATTCAGATATTTGCAATTTGTCATCATGACAAATTATAGTGTCTTCTCATAACCTTAAAAAGAAACCCCATACCCTTTAGCTATCACCCATTATCCTATACCCCATCTTCCAGCCCATAGTAACCTACTATATGTTTTTATAGATTTTCCTATCTTGATCATTCATAACGAATAATATAATATGTAGTCATTAGTATCTGGCTTCTTTCACAGAGTATAATGTTTTCAAGATTCATTCATGTTGTAGCATGTATCAGTACTTCATTTCTTTTTATGGATGAATAATATTCCATTTTATGAATATACTGCATTTTGTTAATCCATTCATCAGTTGATGGAAATTTGAGTTTTCCCCTTAGATCTGGCTATTATGAATGGTGCAACTATGAAATTAGTGTACACATTTTTTGTGGACATATGTTTTCACTTCTCTAGTGTTTCATTTTTTAAAGTCATAAGTTTTGTGAGGAGAGAGTATCTCTTATTCTACCTGACACTTATACAGATTTTGTAACATAGAAATCCACACATGAAGCCTATATGTTGATGTTGACCAATGTCACCCCAATAAAATGTAATAAAAAACCAAAAAGGTATCTTATTATATAAATATCCTATTGGGAGACTATTATCATTTTTTAAACCTTATCTGTTAGAATTTCAAGATATTTGTATTATCAGGCACCCCCGCTTCCCCATAGTTTGCTAGGATTCCCATGGACAAGGCCAAAGTCACTTGGCAATAGCTTTCTATCCTTTCTCTGGGATTAATCTCTCATACTTTAAAGAAATATCAAGACATGAGGATGAAAGCAAGTAATTGAAAAATTAAAGTTTTGACACATGATATTTAGGTCTCTATAAGTAAATTCGATTAGCCTTTGAATTTGAGTATTGAGAGACTCAATGTAAAATGGAAAGATGCTCATGGACTATACTTTTTGTGACACCTACTGCCCAGTTCAAATCATACTTCACAAAAATTTTAAATTTCCTGGGCAGCTATATCATCATGTTTTGTATGAACCTCAATATTAAAGATTTTTGGTAATAAATGTGTTAGGTATTCAGGTTTAAATAAAGGAAGTATGAATTCTTTGTTTAAATTCAAGAGCAAAATTTGTCCCTTAATGTGTAATTGGTATTTATTTAACACTAGAGGCCCGGTGCACAAAATTTGTGCATTTGGAGTGGGGGGTTGTCCCTAAGCCCAGCCTGTGCCCTCTTGCAGTCTGAGAGCCCTCGGAGGATGTCCGACTGCTGTGGAGTTGGGAGAGGCTCCTGCCACCACCTCTGTGCTTGCCAGCAGTGAGTCTGGCTCAGGGGTTCTGGCTGAGCAGTGCTCCCCTTGTGGGAGCACACTGACCACCAGGGGACAGCTCCTGCATTGAGCAACTGCCCCCTGGTGGTCAGTGCAAGCCATAGCAACTGGTTGTTTTGCCATTTGGTCGATTTGCATATTAGCCTTTTATTATATAGGAGGCTTTTCAAAGTTATAGTTAGAATCCTTGTTGGAGCAAAGTAATCTTAAATATAACTGGTGAGATACCACAGCAGCAGAAGAAATGTAAAACAGAGCAAAATAAAACTCAAAGAAAGCTTTAAACAGACAGTAAAACTGAACTCTAATGGGGTCTGCTGGAGAGGGGGGTTGGTGTGCATGATTTTTCACTTGTTTTATTATTACATTTTGTATTTTTCAGGACTTACATTTTGTGTTACTTATTGGAAACAAGGCACTACATGTTCTTTTTTTCAATGTTCTTGTACCAATAAAGCAGTAATAGTATAAAAAAGCAATCATGTCTCATAAAATAGAATTACTATTCTTGAAAAACTGAGCAAACAATTCTATTTTAAAAATGTTTTTGTACATTTTGTGTCCTGAATACTTTTCCAGCTTCATTTACTTATTTTTCCAAATAATGATTTTATATTACATATAAAACAATATATATAATATAAATATGTAATATATGTATAATAAACACTGACTACATATATCATAAATGTCTGCTAAATTAACATTTAAAGTCCCCTAATTTTTCATGCCCATTTCTCAAAATTATTTATGTTTTTTTGTTTTTAATAGTAAGGACAGAGTAGGGAACAGGATGGAATAACAATGTATTTTCAGACTCTTCTGGAATGGAAACAACACAAACTCTCCTGTGTAAAATATATCAATTCTTTTTGGAAATAAATGCTGGTTGTTGTTACACACACACACCACACACACACACACACACACTTTTGAATATAGCTTAGTGAAATCTATATAACTAGAGGGATTACAGCAAAGTAAATTAAATAATTGAATAAACTATTACATCACAAATTCAATTCAGATATGGTAGAGTAAGACTAAACTTCACCTGATTCTAAGTTTTAGACCATATTTACATATGTTATCTCTTTGTTGAGCTAATTATATATACACACTCATACACACTTCTCTATATTAAATCTCATTTAATATTGGCAGCCATCCTATTTTCCCATTTCACAGATTTTTAATGTGAATCAAAAACTTTCAGATAAAAGCAAAGCTTTGATCTTTTTCCTTCCTCAGAGCCGGTGTACACCAGCACTCTGATTTTCCTTTATTGTTTCAAATTATATTATTTCATTAGTTCTGGTGTCATAAGAGAAAGCAGGACTTCCTAGGGTGGTTTGATGAACTTTAGAAAAATACAACTCTGGGGTGGAACTACTGACATTTGTTAGCCCGGGAGACCAGGTCCTTACCTGTGAAACTGAACTGCAAATAACTATCTGGCAGATGTGTTCCGAGGCTAAGTAAACAATGAGAATCACTAAGAACAGTGGGATCGTGCTGGGTGCTCATTCATACTTAGTAATGATAACAATAGTTTTGAATATATTCGCACTCTCCATTTTGTGTCCATAGGAATGTATGTGTGCTTGTGTGTGCTTAAGTGAGATGATTTGATTTTGAAACTTCAGGTAATCCTTCAAAACTTGGATATTAGTTTCTATAATTTTTTCTTTAATTGTGCTGATAGTTTTGGTTTTGATTTTTTAATGTGACTCAGCTCTAAAGAAAATTTAATAAAATTTTGTTTTCACATTTGAAATTCTGTATATGCTGTGGAAGCATATACTTGGAGATAAAAAATAGAGATGTTAGATGAATGAGTGGACACATTCTCTAAGCTTAAACAGAAAAAAGAAAGACGCACTTGCTACCAAGGGGACATGGACAGACACCAATCCATTGGAAGTGGCAGAGGCTATCTCCCACTCTCCTATTCTTCCCTGTAGGGTCGGTTCACCTGCCAGTTCCCATTTGCTCACTTAGTAAATAGTATACTGTGTCTTTAAAGGGGTTATCAACAAAAAGGTGTAACAAGGTGAAAGTCACTGGTATTCTTCTTGAGTTGTCTGATATAATGTGACCTGAAGTTACATGAAAAGGTGAAGTGATGCAAGAAGGAAGGACTCTGAAGCAATGTCAACCTTCCGAAGGACATGTACTCTTTTCCCATTTACAAAGAATGGGAAATTGTAGGAGTAGCATGTTACTAAATGTATTTAATGGTCATGTGACCAACACATTTTATAGCTATTTTATAGAACTTCCAGCGAGAAAAACTACTAACAATTTGGGGGAGGAAATAACATTAATTACTTCATTGAACATTTAGTAGCTCTTACTATACAAAGTGGCACTGTTTTAAATGCTTTATGTGGATTAATTTGTTAAACCGAATAAATGCTATGTCGTAAATAACAACATAACCTCTATAGAGAAATTGAGTAACTGAGAAGCTAAGAAATGGGTCCAAGTTTACCCAGCCAGTAAATGAAGGAACCATGCTTCTAACCCAGAGAGCCCAGTGCCAGAGTCCGGTTCTTGCTCCCTGGGCTATTATGCTAAGGTATTGGATTTTCTCACCAGTACAACCAGGGGCAACCAAGGCTCAGGAAAAAATGAAGTCAGCTTGTATCACTACTTTCACTAAATGTCATGGGCCTGTACTTTGCCTTATGAAAGAGGCGAGTTTCTGGTGTGACATATTATCATCATTCTTTATTTGAGACTTTTGGCAGTGACACTAAAAATTGCTTTGACAGGTTGACACCAAAAGTACACTTTGCAGATAGTCTACTAAATATTTAAACTAAAAGATTACCTTGGCCTGGATTAGAATAGGAATGAAGAATTTTGAAAAGGGATTTTTAGGCTTTTTATAGGAGGGAAATGGAGGATTTAGCAACAGATGGAGTTACAAAAAGAACTGTTTATTTTGCTTTTCCTGTGTTGCCAGCTGGGAATTGCACCTGAGAAGTTTACCAACATCCTCAACCTCTTTCATCTCTAGAATTTTATTAGATCACCACGAGGTCATCACTAGAATCTCAGGTCCTTAAAAGTGCATTTGCCTATTTTCTCAACTCTACTAATCTTAAATGATTGCTACCTCTTTAGGAAACAGAAAGATGTGTGTGCTCGAGTAAGGTGGTTAATTTCTTGATGCTTCAGTGAAAGTGACTATATATTGACCTTTCCATGGAAGTAGGTTAGTATCCTGTTATGCCTCAGAAAACATTGGTTTATTACCTAAATTTTCATATTTAACACATTTAATTGACACAAGTAATCAATCCATAGGTTAATCCAACATCAATCTACTGATAATGGGGGTGGGGGTGGGGTGGAGCTAGAACTAAACTGAATGTAAATCAATTGGAAATTGAGCAATTCAGGATTAGCAAACTGGAGATAGGTTTATGGTTTGTATTACTTGCCTGGGAAATTTTTATTTAAAAAAAAATAAGAGTTTTAATTTTATGGAAGAAAATCATACAAAATACAATAAAAGAAATATGATACCATAAGTGACTAATGAAACAGCCCATTGTTTACCAAAGTACTTCACCAAGTTTGAATGTATAAACACAAACAAATGTAGTATTATTTATTTTGTAAATAAATATATTAAAACTTCTAAAGATTTTGATAAAGTAAAATATGTATCATTTCAAAATATGGTATTTATAATCTAATTCACCAGCTATAGGTACTACTTCTCCATGCATCTAAGGATATCTGAACACTCCTAATCAATACTTTTTCAGTTTCTTCAAAAATATTTTTGTTTCCCCAGTATTAATTTCTGATCTGCAGGGCTATAATTTTATTAAGGAATGGCAGGAAGTAAATATGATAGCATTTTTTTTGTCTAATATCTGCTTTCACCTTCTTGATGTTTCTATCCTAAAAAAGAAGTATGGAAGCAATGGATAACTAAAGGTAGTATTTCTCAAAATCAGTTGAAATTATTGATATTCATTGAGTGTATGCTCACAACTTTATTAAAAATTCAGCAAGCATTTCTTGACCCCCATTGAGCAATTATTGTGCCAGACACTGGGATTAACAGAAAAAGAAGACCCAACTGTCCAGATATTCCCAGTCTACTATGATAAAAAGGTAATGCCTTTCTTTGTATACTGATACTGATGTACAATTCATTATTGTAGAACATTGTTGTAGAACAATTCATTGTATATGGAAAACCTAGGTAAGTTTAGTCCTAAGCAATGTCACACACTTCTATCCTCTAAGATAATGGCCCTGCTTTAGGACAGAGATTTTAGAAGTCATTTTCAGATACCTCTCTTCTGACAGGATAGATATCACAAGCTGTGTGAGAGCTGAGGTTATTTGCAAAGTAGTCCTTATGCAGGAGTTTTTATTACATGTGTATTCAAGGCTAATGATTATCGATTCAAAACCAAAGAAAACATTAAAGGATGTATAATGTTGTTAAATTTTTATTTCACTGGCTAAGAAATTGATTAATAAGTGGTCATACTACTTCAGTCTTTAGCATATTTTATATGACATCCATAAACCGAGTCCCTCTTCACATATCTACAACTTTATAGCTTCAAATATCAGAACCCTTCCATTTCATTAGACAGATAACTACTTTTTCATGCAGTGCCCATTAAAGTCAGAAAGGTATACCTAGGACATCTTTTGATAGTTCTTTGAATACTGTTGATAAAGGAAATGTTATTACCTTCCATTTCAATATTTTAATGAGGTTTCTAGACATTGTAAAATACTAGGTAATTATTATATACAGCTTATTTTTAGAACTCTTTAAAAAAATTTAACTATTTAGATGTAACTCCTGATCATATTCATGTTATTCTCTCCTTAACAGGATTACAGACTTGTGTAAAATAGAGACTATGTTCACTTTATCCCCATTGAGAAAAAGATAGGGCCGAGAGTGAAGCCTTTAACTGTCCTGAACAACAATCTAGTTGACTATCACTTTTTCTCTGAAAACTACCTGCTTCTTCTAAAGTGTTCAGGTTTTAGCAGCCTTGTTTCTTTGATGTACAATTCCCTCTGGATATAACCGATGGGTCCAGATGAGGTGATAATACCCAAACTGGGCTAATCACTATCCTTTTCCAGAACACTAGTTGGGACAAACAAAAGAAATGGTTGCAAAGTGAACCCAGACAATTGTGACAACCATTTATAAAAGCCCAATGACTTTATGTATTGATTAGCTGATTTTTTATTTTGAGAATCATAAAAAAATGACAGTTTGTATAGAAAGATCAAAATGTCCTAAAGCTGGAGTTATTTCCTCCCTCATGAATTAGTAATTTTTAAAATGATATTAAGAATAAAAATAGGTTTATATTTTTAATTTTAGCTATAATAGAAAAACATAACAATTTCTAATATAAATATGTCATTATAAAAAATCTAGCTAGCACAAAAGGCATAATATTAAAAATTTTGAAAAATTTCTGTAACCATACTGTATAGAAATAGCACTTATATATTTTTCTTAGGCACACACATATATTTTAACAAAAATGGAATTGTGTAGTACCCAACTTTTGTGTAAGTTAATTATTTTCATTTATACTATTAAGAGAGCATATTGTTAGGCCAGCAAATGTAAATCTTCATCATTATTTTAATGCCTAAATAACATTCGGTTATGCAGGTGACAGTGTAATTAAATAGTTTAACTTTTTTTTAAGATTTTATTTTTTAGAGCATTTTTAGGTTTACAACAAAATTGAGAGCAAGGTATAATAAAGATTTCAAATATACCTCTTGTCCCCACAGATACATAGATTCTCCAATACATCATAATCAACTGACATCCATAGTTTACCTGGTATTGTATATTCTATGGGTTTAGAAAAATTTATAATGACATATATCTATCATAAAAAATCATACTGTTTTTTTACTGCCCTAAAATCATTTGTGCTCTGCCTACATATCTCCCTACTCCCCACCCCCAGGGCAACCACTGATCTTTTTGTATCTCCATAGTTTTGCCTTTTCTAGAATGTCATGTAGTTGGAATCATACAGTTTAGCCTTTTCAGATTGGCTTCTTTCACTTAGTAACATGCATTTAAGTTTCCTACACATCTTTTCATGGCTTACTAGCTCATTTATTTTTGGCATAAAATTATATTCCTTTGTTTGAATGTATACCAGTTTATTTATCTATTCATTTAATTATTAATAAAGCTGCAAGAAACAAGATGTGCAGGTTTTGTGTTGGACATAAGTTTTCAACTACTTAGGATAGAATTTTCTTTTAAAATAAGTAATGCTCAAAATAAAGTTCATAAACTCAATTTTTACATCAGTTTCTACTCTCAACTTTTGAGAGTAAAAACCGGAACAACTATTCAGAGATCATCATTGGCCCTGAGCATCTCTTTGACAGCATCAGAGTAAGGAGATGTTCTCAAATTTGCCATGTTTGGGTTTAATTTTATAAAAACTTACATTTGTCACAGCGAATTACTTTAAGCCTTTGAACCTATTGATCTTCCAGGTATTTTAAATCCTCTTTTGAACTTGATTTCTAAGCATCTGTGTCAAAGCACCTTCAACTCTGAGAGAAAATTGTAACTTAGCAAATTGATTTCCATTTGGCTTATTGAGAGATCAGATAGAAATTAATGAGAAATTATGGAAGCTTTTGACTTTCACTGAATGTAACCGATCAAAGTATTGTTTGTATTTACTAAACTCTGCTAGGCATTTGAGGAACAAGATGCTCGGATAATATTTGGAGTGATTTCCTGTTTACTCTGTCACAGTGCTAATCCAGCAAGTCAGTTTGCAGTGAGGAAGCCTCACAGGCTGTGTGATCTAACAGGTTCTTCCACGTTTCATTCTCTTGCCAATAGTAAGAGGAATGCCATGTTTACCACCCAGATTTTAAGTTGTTACTCGGCATACAAACTGTGGCATCAGATTGGCCATCTGAGTTTTTTCAAGTGAAATGCAATGATTTTTTTAATGCTATTTAATCATCCTGAATATGTTAGGGAGTCTGTTTTTTATCCACCTGAGTTGCTTTTCTTTTCCCAGCACTTTTTATTGTTCTTTTAAAAAGTAATGTTATGGTAGAGAGTTGGTCATGTATCACGAAAGAACTATATTTACCTAGAGAAAATTACAACCACTCAGAACAAAATTACCAGGTTGGTTGAGAAAATATGGCCTTTGTGCTACAGAAAATAAAATACATTTTATAAAGTTTTGAGTTAATGAAATTTTTAATACAAAAAAATAAAACTGTAGGTATATGTCTGTTATGAAAGCTATCTGAACATATATTGTTTTAAATTACTTCATAGAGTATTGCAAGAAGACTAGGTATTTTTTAGTCGCGATTTTGGACAAGCTACCCATCTGATTACCACCCTTTAAAAAGCTTCCACCTTCAATATTAAAAATGAAAATTTTATAATCAAAGTTTCAGAATGTTGGGTAGAGTCTAGCCCCCATGCTAAAGCACAACTGCGACAAAGAGGCACAAGATAGTCTCTATTAGTAATTTACTCTTCAAAGCAAATCAGACTCATATATCCTTTTAGGAGGGCAGGGTTTTTTTTGAAAAGGAATATAGAGAGATTGTGAGGACCCTGAATGCCTATCAATAAGGTAAAGGATGCCAATAAATGGGAGGCAGGACTTAGGGGATTGTGGGGAGCAGGTATAGGGCTAAGCCTCGGACTGACTTGTTGGCAAAGTCACAAACAAGCCCCAGCTTAGAGGGCACAGTCCTCTTAAGCATAATTAGGCTTGACCTTATAACTCTCCCTAGATGTTACCTGGGAAGCTAATGGGCTGAGGGAAGTGCAACAAGAACAAAAACAAGTGAAACTCACAAGAACAGTGTAACTATGATAACCACTACCTTGTTTACCTCTGACTATAAAATAAAGGCTCAGTTTGCCTCAGGATCTTTCTCTGTGGCCTCAGCCAGGCCACGGAGCTAGAGAGTTCTGAACGCTGTCTCCGTGTAAAACATTCTTCGCTGACTCCGTCCACACCTTTGGGAACCCCTGAGCCCCCGGGGCTCCGGCAGGGGATGGGGTTGGAGGAGGAGAGAAATGGAAGAAAGTTTTTAAAGAAAAGGAAATGTACTTATTTTACTTAACCTTTCTCAGAAACAGACTCTGAGAAGATTCATCTGCAAGTAGTTGATGTAGTAGGCGATAATTTGGGGGGCACTGAAAGGGAACTGAGGAGTGAGAGAGGAAAGAGAAGCTATCTAAGATAGCAGAACCTGAGACTAAGGCTTTCTTGAAGGTACTTTATTTGAGAAGTAACAGGAGTGAAGAAGAGTAGAAGTGAAACAAGAAAGGAGGAAGACACACAGGAATTGATTATTAAGGTGGATGAATAACTGGGGCTCCATATTTCAGGGCCTTCTGAGGAGTCTTCTCAGAGGCAATCCAGCCCTGTCCCTGTGTCTATGTGAGAAAACAAAGGTAGACACATTGATCCATTTACCTAACACACAGCATGGTGTGGTGGGAAAATAAATTTCAGTTTTGGAGTCAAATGGACCTGGGTTTATATCTTGGTACTGCCCCCATTTTAGCTATGTGGAATAGTTAAACAGACAAGCAAAAACCGTAGTGAGAATTTTGGCATGTATGTGTAAAGTAAAGGGTACTACTATTTTATTTATTTATTTATTTATTTATTTATTTATTTATTTATTTTTAATTTTTATTTTTATTTTATTTTTTAGTAAAAACCCTCATAATGCCCTGCCTGGTGTGACTCAGTTGGCTGGAATGTTGTCCTGTACTCATAAGGTCATGGTTTCGATTCCTTATTCCCTGTCAGGGCATATACTTAGGTTGTAGGTTTGTTCTCTGGTCGGGGTGCATATGCGAGGAAACTGATCAATATATATCTCTCTCACATAGATGTGTGTTTTTCTCACTTCCTCCCTTTCTAAAATCAATTTTTTTTAAAAATGAATAATTACTTCAGAGTTTTCCAACAATAAAAGGTTCTTCCAAGTATGTATCTCAAATTATTTTTGCCTAAAAATAGCAAAAAGGAAAATAATTTACTTTGAGATTCAAACTTTTCTTTTGTAATTCAATTATTGAAATAAGTATTAACTTCATTACTGTTTTAATCTTATATGTTTTAAATAGAAGCAGGACTATAATGTAAAGCATTAAAAATGGCATTAAATAATTTAATTCTTTAAACATATTTGAGTGAATTAATTTTAGAAAGAGCCAAATGTAATATTAAATATAAGTTAATGTATTTATAAGTTTTATAAAAGAATATAGCTAAGAGACCAACAATGTGAGATTGGCTCTACAATATGTTTTTCATTTATTCCTGATGCCTGGATGAATAAAACCATGTAACTTTTCAGCAGGCTCTTCAGAGGCTGTGAATCATGGTGAGTCACCTTCTATGAGTTTGTGAAATGCTTTTCCTCATTTTTACCACTTCTTGAGATATAGATTGTAAAAACAAACCAAATGATACCATGTGTACAGCCTTGATATAGACCCAAGAAGTCAGAAATCAACATAGATATTTAATCACTAAATTATAATAAAACAAACTTTCAGCAACAAAGTTCTTTAAGTGTCTTATCCTCCCAGTCTTGCTCTTTTATATATGAAGAATTTCAGTTCAATGTAAAGAGATGTTCATTCATTTTATAAGAACGTCGTGGCAAAGGAGGGAGAGGAGGACAAAATTCTGTGTGAATGTTAAGTCTTAGATGTAATTCCTGCCTTTTCATTATGCCATTCTAGGGAGGAAACGTCCACTCCCGAAGGGCATATCACCTTCACTTCACTGCCTCACTTATTGGGGAGGTTTTGTAGCATCACAAAGACCTTCACTCCAGGATAAAGCAGCTGTTCTGGGTGCTTGCCAACTGTAGTGATGGTCTAACAAAATCTGTCAACAGAGAAAACACACCACACCCTCATACTCATGTTGTAGCTGCTTTCTCTTTTCCATTTCAGCATACCCCTTGGGACACTGACTTACACAGAAGGCCACGAAGGGTGACATACGTGTGAGCATCTGGCACTGCCCTCCTGGGGTAATGTACATGAAAGCATCTGGCACTGCCCTCTTACTCGTCAGCAAACACAGGAAGAACTTTGCCCTAGTTACCTTGTTGGTTTTCCATATGGTTCCAAATTGTCCCTGCAAATGGATAATTTGCATTCATTTACCTCCAAAATTCTTTCTAGGTATAAAGATATGTCCTGGCTATATAAAATTCAGTAGCTAGATATCCAAATACACGTTTCTAAAGAAGCAGATGAGTATAGTCACATATGTTTGTGTGTGTATGTATATATATAGGTATATACATCCATATATATTATATATCCTATCTAATAAAAGGGAAACATGGTAATTGGCGTATGACTGCTACCCTTCTCATTGGCTAATCAGGGTGATATGCAAATTAACTGCCAGCCAAGATGGCAGCCGACAGCCAGGCAGCTTGAAACTAACATGAGGCTTGCTTGCTTCAGTGACGGAGGACTCCAACGTTCCCCATCAGCCTTGCCAGCCTCTGAGCCTGCAGTTTAAGAAACATAGTAACAAATATAGAAGCTAAACAAAACCCCAGAAACCTGCTTTCAGTGAGCCCGGATTTCAGAGCTGGAGTTATACAATGTTTCGTTTATAGAACCAAAAAAAACCAGATACCTTCTTTCAGCAGCGGAGGCCTAAGAGCTGGAGCCTCAGAGCTAAAGCTGGCCCAGAATTTAAAAAAAAAAAAGAAAAAAAGGAGCAGTTGGGAGCTTCAGTCCCAGCCTGAAAACAGCCCTCAGCCCCTCACCCAGGCTGGCCAGGCACCCGAGTGGGGACCAACCACCCTGAAGGGTGTGTGACCAGCTGCAAACAGCCATCATCCCCTTACCCAGGCTGGCCAGGCACCCCAGTGGGAACCCCCACCCTGATCCAGGACACCCTTCAGGGAAAACCAGCCAGCCCCACCCATGCATCAGGCCTCTACCATATATAGTAAAAGGGTAATATGTCTCCCAGCACCGGGATCAGCAGAGCCGAGAGGCCTCCCGGCACCGGGACCAGTGTGACAGGGGGCAGCGCCCAAATCCCCTGATCACCCTGTGGCTCTGTGTGTGACAGGGGGCGGGGTCACAACCTCCCTATCCGCCCTGCTCTGTTCGTCACAGGGGAAGGCGCCCCAACCTCCTGATCAGCCCTGGTCTGTGCCTGATAAGGGGGAGCTCCCCAACCCCCTGATCGGCCCTGCTCTGTGTGTGACGGGGTAGAGCCATAACCTCCCCATTGGCCCTGCCCTGAGTGTGAGAGTTGCGGTGCCCCAACCACCTGATTGGCCCTGCTCTGTGGGTGATAGAGGGCGGTGCCCCAACCCCCTGATCCACCCTGCTCTGTGCGTGACAGGGGGGAGCTCCTCAACCCCCTGATGGGCCCTGCTCTGTGCATGACAGGGGGCAGTGCCCCAACCCCCTGATTGGCCCTGCTCTGTGCATGACAGGGGGTGGCACCACAACCTCCCCATCGACCCTGCCTTGAGTGTGACAGGGGGCGGTGCCCCAACCCCCCAATCGGCCCTACCCTGAGCGTGACTGAGAGTGGCATCGCAACCTCCCGATCCGCCCTGCTCTGTGCATGACAGGGGGCGGCGCCCCAACTCCCCAATTGGCCCTGCTCTGAGCCCGACCAGGGGCTGCACCTAGGGATTGGGCCTTCCCCGCTGCCACCTGGGAGCAGGCCTAAGCCAGCAGGTCGTTATCTCCCGAGGGGTCCCAGACTGCGAGAGGGTACAGGCCAGGCTGAGGGACGCTCCCTTCCCCCCGAGTGCACAAATTTTTGTGCACCGGGCCTCTAGTATATATTATATATATATATACATTGCATGCACACGTCCTTAGGATAAAAATACTATTTGAAATTGTTTTTTCCTCATGTTTTATTTTTAAGTGTTTTATTCTGACACATAAAAAATAATTTTTAGTTTGTTGTCCCTTTTTACATTTTTATATCTAAGTCTTTTTATTCTTTTTGGCTAATTATTCTTACTGTATATTTCATATTTTAGTTTAGAACTAATTCTCCCAAGAAGCCCAATATCTTAAGCTTAGAATATATTACTCTTCTCGGGACTTTGATAAGATTCTGTTCTTCCTCACCATTGTACTTATAATTGCCTAAATACTTGACACTGTTAATCACAACACATAAATGTCATGCACGAGAGACCATGTTTACATTTTTCATGATGGTGCTTCTCTCATGACTAGCATGGGTCTAAGGAAGAGGTTGGTGATTAATAAATATTGGGTGAATGAATAAAGGAATGCATTCATATAGGTAAAAGATTATAAAGCCCTGGTGAAACAAGCATTATTCCTCCACTGCCTTTTGTACAGTCTGAAAGATTGAAAACTTTCCACAGGTTTTGGATAATTATAGCAGGAAATGTTCTCCCCCCATGACCTAGAAATTAAGTCCTATTTTGACCTTTTAGAAATTGCTTCCTCAAAAGACTAGATCAATTAGGATGTCTTTTAATGTATTTTCCTAACCTAGAACTACTAAAATATCCCAATAATTCTTGAGATCTTTGTAGATTTTCACAATGGGGACTTTGACCAAATTCATTTGGAAAACCCTGGATTAAAGCAGATTTTTAAATTTCTTTAACAATTAAGTATATGTTTAATGTAAATATCAAAGCCCACTTGGCCATTGCCTTATTTACACAACTATTTAACCAGAAAACCTTATCTATATACTGGGAAATCTCTAGGAATTAGTATTTAGTAGACATAATATGGTAGCATGCCATCCTGCCCACTGCAAGGGGAGTCAAAGAGGAGGGTTTTCAGATTTTAAAGATGTGACTTTAGGAATTTGAAATTAATCTTAGAGTATATTTATTACAACCTCTTTAAAATTATAATCATGTTCTTCTGGTGAGAAAATTTTGGTCATCAACTGTTCTTTTACTTTCTCCTTTTTCCCATTGTATATGCTCCTTTTGTGTATCAAAGTTGTAGATTTCTGTATTCCCTACCCCCACCTCTTTCTGCCTTTCTAATTTATCTAACTTGAAGGAGGAAACCCAGTCATTTCTGAACTCTCTTCCTTTATCTCTCTGCAAGGCTGAAGACTGTTTTGATTAAGCCTGCTGCTTTAACTGTTTTCTTTTTCTGTTCATTCTCCTTTGTGTTGAGCAATTAAACACCATATGCTTTTCTTTGACCCTAAGATGTATCTTTCACTTGATGTATTCAAGTACCAGGCAACTTAAATGCTACTTAGATATACATTTATGGCAGGGACTTGACAGCTCACTATCTCCTCAGTGGCCTTTCCGTATTGTCAGACATAAGATTGTGAAAATACTGTATCTACCAGAATATTGCCTCACATTTATATTCATTTATTCTTGCCCCTAGAGCTAACTTAGTTGACTCAAAATGGCTTAGTGTCTCTTTAACAGGCAACTATATCCTTTTTAGTAGCCATTTCATTTCTAAATAATACTTAAGTGGTCTTTATCCTTGGCCTGCTGACTGGTATAACTGCAAAAGCAAGCCAGAGAATATCACAATTTTCTCTGGCAAGCTCTTTTGAAATAAAACACAAGTGCTGCATATCTAAAGCTCACATAGTGTTCTTTTGTTGCTCATGTCTGAATAACCATCCCACACAACTATTTCCAAGGTATTTATAATAATGCCTCCAAAAAAACACACATGTAGTCCTTACTGACTTTGCTTTTGAATTTGATTCTCATAATGCAATTATTCTTTACTGGATTGTCTCTGAGCTCAATTACAAGCCATATTGAGTTTATCTTGGGCACACCTGGCCTTTTCTATTCACATTCTAGTTCCCCTGTTGTAGCATACAGACTTCTCTCTCTCTCTGTTCACTCTTTGCTCTGCATTATCCATCATAATCTGCTCCCTGGAAAGCAACTCTCCTGCCATTCATGAAAAGGAGATATTTAATTCAATATGCTATATGTGCTGGGGGCTCTTGCATTTAAAGCAATGCTTCTCGCTGTACAATAAATGGTTTTGTTCCATGCTATAGGAGTTGTAGTACAAGTGGAATCAACGTTAGAAAAGGTGGTACAAAGGTGGGGCTTCTGAATCCCTTGATCAACACATCATTGCTTGAGCACCATGGTGGCCTGATTCCAAGGCGTTTGGTGATCTATCCATAAAAGTCTGAGAAGATATCTTATTTCCATTTCACATCTCTTTTTCTGTTCACTGTGACAATGCCAAAATTCTAGTGAGAACACTTTTTTTTGGGGGGGGGGGGTGAAGGAAATAAGCTATTGTTAAGGGTACAGATTCTGGAATCAGCTCACCCGAGTTTCTGTTACAAGAAGCATATTCCTTGGAAGCTGTTTAAACTCCCTCGGCTGTAGTTTCCTCATCCAAAAATGGACAGCTTATTTGAGTGAGGCACTTCATATTTTCTCTAAATTTAGTGAGATAATTCATGTAAAGAAGTTAGCACAATACCCCACAATAAATGCTAACAAATCATAGTTATCACTGTTTTTATCTTATTCATATACTGATGCTAACAATTTTTACTATTTTAATTTGAAACATGAATTCTAGTACCTAGGGAACCACTTTATAAAGTATACTAGTGGCCCGGTGCACAAAATTTATGCACATTAAAAGGCAATTAATTAGAGGAAATATTTTAATATTGCTATTTGCCCTTTCTCTATAGAAGTGTCAGAGATGAAAGAAAATTAGTAAAATGTATATGAAAATAATATATAAATTTATTAATAAACTGGGTGGGAATGCACGCAAGCAGTGTCGCATCCCAGGCCGAGACACAGGCTGGCAGTGTCACGCCCCCGGCCAGGGATGCAGGCAGGGAGCTTCACCTCAGTGCTGGGTGGGGATGCATGCAGGCAGCGCCATGTACCAGGTCAGGGACACAGGCAGGCAGCATCACGTCCCTGGCTAGGGACGCAGGCAGGCAGCTTCACCTTAGCGTTGGGCAGGGACACATGCAGGCAGTGCCACATCCCAGGCTAGGGACACATGCAGGCAGCGTCACATCAGCACTGAGCGGGGACGCATGCAGGCAGCATCACATTAGCACTGGGCAGGCCTGCACACGCCTTCCCTGGGGGCCGTCCTGGGCCAGGTAGCACAGCAGGCCTGCATGTGCCTCTGCTGGGGGCTGCCTCTGCCGGGGCCACCCCAGGCCGGGCTGTGCAGAGGCCCTCCTGGTAATGGCAGTCCCCACCCACCCACTCCTGCTGTGCATTCCTCCTGCTGAGGACATTATGTGACATTACAGCGTCCCGGACAATTTGCATATTCCTCTATTATTATATAGGATGATTTCCTAACCACTATGCTGTACATCTGAAACAAATACAAAATTATATTGGATGTAAACTGTAAGTGAAAAATAAAATTAAGAAAAAAAGATAAATGAATTTAGTGTTCAACCAAGATGGGGTAGGCTTTGATTAATTTCCATCACTGAGGAAAATCAGAGTTAATTTTCCCCTCTTTATTTTTTTCTATGCTTTGATGCCATTGATTCCATGTCTATTGATAACACCTGTTTCCCTTATTGTGACAATGAGCTAATAACAATATCATCAACTACATTCTAATTGAAGAAGCCTTCTGAAACTTAACTGAACTGAGCTGTACAGAATAAATATACATGTTTCTATACCTTTTACAATACCAAAGGTAAACTACCTATTGAAACCTTCTAGGGAAGAAGCAGAATACATAATGAATAAAAGATTATGTACATTTTAAAAGTTTGGGCTTCTACTGGACAGAAGTCACCATATAAACTGATAAGAATTCACATGCATAACAAAATATTTCTAAGTCATATAAGTACCATGTTAAGTGAATAAAAGCGGAAACTAGCTGAATGAATATATGAAAAATGAAGTTGACTTGTAATCTGGTAAGCAAGTATTTCCTAATGTACAGTGATTTCAAATGGACAAGACCCCAGTGGCATTATCACATGCAATGTGATACTATATTACCTGGGAAAAATGATGTCTTGCCTAGGAATATTCTGATGGAGTAATAATATTTTATGCTTAGTTATCATTATAGACTAATTGCATTTTAGCTGGCGATTTTAAGCACAAAAAAATCACTAAGAGTATATGGAAGCAAACATTTTTTTCTCTTTCAGGTAAGAGCATTTTATAACAGGAAACAACGATAGGATATTGTAAATATTTTCTTTTGCCTACCTTTGTATTTCAGTAGTTCAATATAACCACATTTCTCCAAAGACTCATTCTGTTATTGAAAGTAATGGTGGGAACCAACTTAAGAACATGTAAAATGCAAGATTTTTTAATCAATGAGAAGCTATTAATTTAACCAACCCTTCCTGTAATAATATTGAGACAGACTGTCTGCCTGTTTTTACATTATAGCTTGCTTTGCAATCTGTGTAGAATTTAATGAGGTGTGTAATTTTTGAGAACTTATTGATTCTGAGAGATTCAAAGATTTTAATGCTACTGAACTTTAGTATTTTTACCTTTCATTTATCTTGTACAAAGACAATAATATTTTAGTGCCAGCTGTTGATCTCTCTGTATTGCTCTTATACATTTAACTACTTATCTCTAAACGTATATAGGACATGTTTTCAGATGAATATACAAATTAACCTGCCCCTCTCCATATTAAAATTTTTCCATATTTTATATTCAGGTATTTCATAGTTTTAACTAATTTGCTATTTTGAGTTGCATCATCTAGAACTCCTAGATTAATATGCAGACGTATTATGTCTTATTTCATCTGTATAAGAAGGAACCTCATACCTTGTCTCTTGACAGTTAAGACAGCTTCTGAGCCATTTAAGAAAGCATGCAAGTCACTAGGACAAACTAGTCTACTCTCTATTTCTTCTGGTAGTCTAAAAGGTCTGATATCATAAAATATTTCAATAACTTACATGAAAAAATACTACATGTAATTTGAAAATCAGTTTTATATCACACATTTTATGATTATCCACATCACAGCATTAATGGCTATTTATACAGCACAAACCAAAGAATGTTGGGTGTGTTTGCTTTATTTTATAATGAATTAGTTGAATTATATAAGGGTGATATCTATATTTATATATTGATAACATTCAAGTTTTAATATATTCATAAAACTATTCAAAGAAAGGATGCTCAAGTTCTAGCTCATAGGCTGCTTAGAATTAATCTTAGTGACTACAGGACATATTTTATCACCTGGTTAACCCTGAAAATACCTAATGAGATGTGATCTTGCTGGTAATTATAATAGAGACCAGAACAATTCTGCTTTTATTTAATTTTTATAAAAAGTGATTCTGGGTACATTTTTATTTTAAGAAAAAAAAATCAAGGTAGAGGAAAGGTTGTTCCCTTGCTTAAAAGATTTAAAAACTTTTGGTTTAATAAATATTGATACCTATTTTAATTCCTTGGAGATCTATCAATTAAAACTGGAATAACCAGTCCAGAATTGATACTTTGATATAGATGGCTAAAAAACTAGAAATTATATGCACACCTAATGGCAAGTTGATGGCGTTAATGTTTGTTTCCTACCTATAACCAAACATCCCCTCTATCTCTTATTGATTCATTATGATCAATAGCATTTAGTGTAGAACCTTTGTCTAAGGCATTTTAAAAGTCAGAGTAAATTGCATCTACTCTTCACTCTTTTATTCTTCTAATTGTACAATTGCATTTTTTCCTTGCAGAAATTAAATTGCTTTTTTCTTAAGAAAGCATTCTGTGATCTTACCCATCATAGTATACTCTGCTAGGTGACCATTACAAAGAATGCCTTTCAGGATATTTTGGGAACTGATAGGATATATAGTGGCCACTCAAATATATCAGATATTTTATCAAATTGTTCCCAAAAGTTCCTTGTTTTAATTATGTAAAGAAAAAGTGGATAAATGAAGTCCCTGGAAATTCAGAGGCAGAAAAGGTTATTTTTATTTTGGGAAATCACAGAATGCTTCATGGAGGAGGTGGCCTATTAGTGTTTAGATAGTTACCCTATACCCCAAATGAAATAGATCATGTTCACTTATAGCAGTGGTTCTCAATCTTTAGCATTTATCAGAATCTCTAAAGGGCTTGTTAAAATGCAGATTTTTGCACTACAGCCTCAAAATTTGTTATTCAGTAGGCTCGAGATAGGATCTGGGAATTTACCTTTCCATCAAGTTCCCAGGCCATGCTGATGCTGCTCACCTGGATACTACACTTTGGGAACCATAAAAATACCATAGAACTGGACAATAAAGTCAACTGGACTAAACTACCTCTAATTCTTGGGGAAACCTTAGTTTCAATATTTCCAAATCGTTCCCTAATTTATTGTCACCTTTCTCCTTTATCATGCTCAAATAACTGAATATTATATTGAATTCCCTTGAAATGTGACATTAGTTCCCTTTTGGCTAAATATTTTCTCTTGCTTTTCAACTTTAATATTGTCATTATTTTTTTTTTCTAATTGCAGTTTGTATTGTTTCATGGTAATCTATTCACCAACTTTTGTTTTTAACTTCAGGATCCTAGATAGTAGGCTAAAATCAACAACAGCAACAATAAATGGTTTTCATTTTGTGGTATGGAACACCTACAGTTAAAATAAATGTTTCTGACGACAACAGTAATATGTATGTATTTCTCTTAGCCTGGTTTCATCAGAAAGCAGAGCCCGAAATCAAGGATAAAGTGCTACACCCTCACTGAGGAATGCATTTCCAGGAGCAGAAATAAGAAGAACAGAGTGTTGCTGAGAAGGAGGTTTTCAACCTGCCAGCACTTGGGTATGAAGCACAGATCACAAAACCGCCTGGGATTGTCTCACAAGAGGTATTATAAATGACTGCTTTTTAGGGCAGTGCATCAAAAAGAAGCAGGGGAATATATACACCAGCTTCTTTCTCTTACTGGTCAAAGGTGAGCCACACAAGGCATCAAATTCCCCTGCATGTCCTAATTGTGCACCTGGGAACACAACAGGTTTTGATGTTCCATGACTCATTATCAATAGGGAAGAAAGCCCCAAGGTTTTTGCCCAGAAAATGGTGCTCAGAGGTCATGAAGAAAACAGGTTACCCCTAGTGCTGGGATAGGTACAGATGGCCAGACGCCTAAGAAATAGATGAGGCTAAAAGCCTGTAAAATGTTTCGTAACAGATGATATAATACTCCTTGTAGAACATTCTCTTCCTTGTTCCTTCTGTCATCTTATGAGAGTGGTAAACATTTTCTGCCTTTGAAATGCATTATTGCCCTGACTTCTAGGAAACAATCTCTGTGGACTCTGCTCTTCTCTGTTAGTGACTACTTATCCATCTTTTATGCAGGTGTCTTCTATGTGGGTACCTTTTCTTTTATATACCACTTAAATATTGTTTGAAGTTCTATCCTTGACCATCTTGTCTTATTAATTTTATTTTCTTCTCACACCTTCAAATGGCATCTATATGCTCAATGTCCCACAATGCATCTCATGCTGAGATCACTCTACTGATCCGCAGACCCATAAATCTAAAGGCACGCTCTCCATTTCTACCTGGATGTTCTGTAGGAATTCAGCATTTTAAAAAATATATATTTTATTGATTTTTTACATAGAGGAAGGGAGAGGGATAGAGAGTTAGAAACATCGATGAGAGAGAAACATTGATCAGCTGCCTCCTGCACACCCCCTACTGGGGATGTGCCTGCTACCAAGGTACATGCCCTTGATTGGAATCGAACCTGGGACCCTTCAGTCCACAGGCCGACACTCTATCCACTGAGCCAAACCGGTTAGGGTGGAATTCAGCATTTTTTAAGGTTGAGTAATTTTTAGTCCTTCCTAGAATATCTGTCTCCTGTATTTTATAACATGCCATTAGCTTTCACCTCCCATATCCAATATTCATGGAGTAGGGATGATTTAAAAAATTTTTATTTTGATTCTATCTAGTTTTCTCCATCCCCATTACTACTATGCTTATGTGGGTCACCTTCATCTCTAGCTGGGATTACTACCACAGACTTCTAATTGGATGACTCCCTACTAAACTTCCTCCTTGCTTTAGTGTTTAACATTCTTCAGTTGTTTCCATATCCTTTAGGATGAAAAGCAAACAAGTAGACATGTCTTTACATGATTTGTGCTTTGTGTACTTTTTCAGTTCAAGCATTCACTACTCCCCGAGAGGTGACTTGAGCTTCAGTCAAACTAAGTCATGTTCCTGAATCTACCTACCACTGTCTGACTTCCTTTAGGTCTTTTTCATTCCTTTTGCATGAGCAAACATTAAATTTACTCTTTCTGACTCATGTTTGTATGTTCTTTAAGATTCAGCTTTTCTAGTAGGCCCCATCTTAACAGTCCTAACTCCAACCAAGACTTGTTATGCTTCTTGTAATTTTTTTTGCTTTGTTTTGTATTATTTTGCTCAGGTTGCCCTAGGCCTACTCTAATCACAGACTAAAGATAGGCAATTCTAATCTATAGATAAGCATTTCTTTATTTAAATTGTGACTTTCTTGAGGGCTGGAACTGCCTTGAATATCTCCTAACCCACTTTAAATGTCCACTATCTGTTTCAATAAGCTAATCAATAATAATAATATTTACTGATGAAATAATTTGCTACATATGCTATGAGTTATCTTATCCCTTTGGCTGGAACCCCCCCCAAAAAAAAAAAAAAAAAACTGAGGTTCAGAGAGGATAAATAAATTTCCCAAAGACAAACAGCTAGTAAGTAACAAAGCCAGATTCAACTTCAGGCATATCTGATTCCAGAACATTTGCTTTTGCCACAGAGCTACATTGAAAGTGGAAGTATTAAAATTCGAACTCTGTCTTTTGCCAGACTAAGGTTTTACTTGACCTCTTTTAAAAACCATGAGTCAATCTGCCAAAAAGGAAAGGTAATACATGTGATGACTTTTTTTTAAAGATAAAATAAGCAAATCTACTATACCAACATAGAGTTTATAATAAATATTTGTCATTATTCTTATTTTACTTATTTACTTAAATGTTAGCAGCCCAAGCATGGGGAGTATAAAATATAAGATCACTTGGTATATCATGAATAGATTTAAAAGTTCATAGTTCACCAGAATTTAATAGATCAGAAACCCTCTGCTTTCCTAACAATATGGGAAATAAAACAGTCATATCATGAAATACTATTCACAATAGAGGCATTGTATTTGACATTTATAGGAAATTACTGTAGAGAAATAATACTAAGTACAGAATTCTCAAAGGTAATGGATCCTTTTATTGTAACTTTACACTTACAGATGAACTGACAAAAACAAAATTGTGTTATATTTACCTGGGTTGAACACCAAGGGGTCCAGTAGAATAACATTTAACATTGAAGCCCAAAGGAAAACTACCTAAGACAGCTAGCACTTTTTGGCAGGCCTGTTAGTCTTTATTCTTGCTATATTTTGCCTAGGGGGATATATATATTCCAACAATACATAAGTGAAACATCTAACAAGCCTAATTTTCTTTATGATTTAATAGGGTTCAACTTAATAGGATTCAATAAATGGAAACTGAGCAGTCAGAATAATGAAAAGAGAACATAATATATCTCATTCTGTTTGTGTCCTTTCTATGTTCTTTTGTCCTTTGATTGCACTGGTGGATAATATTATTTTGTTCCCAAGGAAATATGTCCCTTTGATTAGGTTGTAGATATTCTCTCATTTGTCACTGTTCTATCAAGCTATGCCATGTAACAGCAGGAACTCTTGATTATTTAATTGCTTGTAAGAACTCATTAAATTTGACTATCAATCATGGGACATATGGTAAGCATCACCCAATGGCGTGAGAGGTTGTAGCAATAATCTGTCACTAGGGCAAACCCTTTTTCAGTAATACAGACTTCAGTGTAGCTGTCTGATCATGATTATTTTTAATTAATATTGATTTACAACTCACGTTCATCTAGTAGCCTTAATCCACACTTTGAAGTTAATAATATAAGCATTTATAATTTTATTAGAAACATACTCAATGAATCTTTTCTGCTGTGTACCTGATTTTCTTCTGTGATAATTGAATTTATTCTCTTACAAACAGTACATAATAAATTTTAAAATCTATTTTTCTATTGATAGAATTTAAATAATACTTCTGAATAAATAGAGTTTTACAAAGTCAATATCAAAACTTGGTTATAATCACTTGTGGGGAAACAGCATCAGTGGAGATTATTTCTGAAATTCTCCTTTTCAAATTAGAGAAAATCAAAACAGCAAGGAGTAAAATGATCAAGTTTAACACTAGTATATCTTTTGTTGAGTGAACATAATTTTTTAAAAATGTGTATTTACAGTGAAGGTTTAGCAGCATCTAGCCTCCATTGCAATCAAGATGAGGATGTACAGTGCCTATAGGAATTCAGTGCAAAACTAAATGTAAAATGTAGTTCTATCTCATTAGCTCATTTATTAGAAAACAAGGCATCTAGTAGGACTGGATTAGGTGTCTATAAGAGACGAAGCACCACAAGGGCAAAAGTTCAGTCACACTATTTCACCTATAGTGTTTAGAATGAATAGTTAGTAGGTGCTCAATAAATATTTGTAGCATGAGTGAATGACTGAGTGGATAAATGATATCATGCCAGTATACTTTTACCTCAGTGTTTCCCTGGGAGAAGAATGTTCATTTTATTTTTAAAAATGTCTACTCAGTACTAAGCCTATTAATTATTTTGCTCTATAATATGTTAACTCTTCCTGTATAATAAAAGGCTAATATGCAAATCGTCCAAACAGCAGAATGACTAGTAGTTATGATGTGCACTGACTACCAGGGGGCAGATGCTCAATGCAGGAGCTGCCCCCTGGTGGTCAGTGCACTCCCACAAGGGGAGTGCCGCTCAGCCAGAAGCTGGACTGAAGGCTGGCGAGCGCAGTGGTGTGGTGGGAGCCTCTCTCGCCTCCGCAGCAGGGCTAAGGATGTCCGACATCCCCTGAGGGCTCCTGGGCCCTGAGAGGGCACAGGCCGGACTGAGGCACCTGCCCACTCCACACACACACACACACACACACACACACACACACACACACACCTGAGTGCATGAATTTCATGCACTGGGTCTCTAGTTATTAAATAAAGTATGTTTTTATTGATTTTAGAGAGAGGAAGGGAGAGGGGGAGAGAGAGAGAGAAACATGGATGAGAGAGAAACATCTATCAGCTGTCTCCTACATGCCCCATGCTGGGGATCAAGACTGCAATCCAGACATGTGCCCAGATTGGGAATTGAATTGCTACTTTCTGGTTCATGGGATGATGCTCAACCAACTGAGTCATACCATCTGGACTACAATATCGTATCTTCTTATAAGCAGTGTCTCATTTAATTGCATAGCAAGTTAATATTGATAGGATGATAATATGTGCTAGGCACTGTGGTGCTTTACCTATGCTATCTCATGTGATTATTACTATAAGCATATATGGAGTAGGTACAATTATTAGTCCCATTTTACAGGAAAAGAAACCATGGTTTAATTAGGTTAAGCAACTTCCTTAAACATATACAACGAGTAAGTGACAGAGTCCAGATTGGAATCCAAATCTTCCAGACTCTTCAGTTTTCAATGCATTTTTAAAAGTTAGTAAACATGGGACCCTTGTATTGCTATCCTCTTCTTCCACACATTGCTGATTGGTTACTGCCCATGTCCTCAGAATCCTTCTCCACATAGACCTCCATGTAGGCACTGCCCCTTCAGTGTGGGAGGGAAACCATTTTGTCATCCACGTGTTGTTCTAAACTGCTCCTAACCACTAACAATGCAGGCACAATGACATTAGTAAGTCAGAGCTTCATATAAATAAAGCAATTATAATTGAGTATGAGAAGCAACAATAGTGAATCAGGATTCTGTGTGCACAAAAATGAATGCTTGGATTTCTTTCACTTTTTCTGTAACTTTTGAGATCCTGAATACATACAACAGGTAAGAACCATTTCTCAACTCACACCAGCTAAGGGGTGAACCCTGAAAGGTCACTCAATCTTAACTTTTGTTTGTAAGATGTGACTAAAACGTCTGAAGAGCTTATTTCCTTCCCTTTCTCTAATTGCTGGTAAGGGCGCTAGGGTTCCCCTTCCTGGGGGCTAATTCTTGAGTTATGTTGTGTTTTATCCTTCCTTTTAATTCACCTGTGACCTTATGAATTGCATTAGAATATTTAATATCATATGTCTACCAGTCTTGACCTGGCATTGATAAGGGTTCCTCAGTTTGTGCTCCCATAGCACTTTGATTGTCACAACAACATCACTTATACTTGTATTTAAAATTTATACCTTATATACCTGACATCCCTAGCAGACTCTGAACTCCCTGAGGTTAAATTTTATTCTTTTAAACTATGCCACATAAATTTCATCTTGTAAATTCTAATGTTCCTTAATTGAATGAATGGATTAGAGACACAACCTGGTGTACACCTATGTTCTAGGACATTCTGCATTCCACTTTTTACTTCATTCTCTCATTGCCAGTTTACATGCTTCATCTTCCTCCCTCATCTTTAGACTGCCCATGGCACATATATTAAATAGCCAACAGTAAATGTTTATTAAATGTAATAAAACTTATTTCCTTAACATTGAACCAAATATTGAATCTGTCAAACTTTTGGATATGTTACTTAAGTTGATCATGCATGTTCATTGCCCACAATTCCCAGATACACCTTCTTATTGACTATTTAGAAGTATTATGTATATTAAATTAAGAATATTTGAATTGTTAGGGTAAATTATATGCTTACCAGAACTAAGTAGTAGACCCTAATAAATCTGTATGGATTTTCTCTACTTGAAACAAATTTACAGTTTAGAGAATCAAGAAACCAACGCTGCCATGTAGAACCAGTGAAAATGACAGAAGGAATATGAGGTCCTGTATTTGTAGCACAAGCATTCTGTGATGCACTTGTCTTTGTCTGATTAATTTAGACATTTTCAATAATAGATTCAAAGATAATTGCCAGATAAACAGCCGTGCTATCCATATAACAGGAGAGGAAATGAGTAAGGGATATTAAATAAGGAAAAATGTCATTCAGGTGCATTAAATCTGGTAAAGGGAGATCATTGTAAGACATTCTGTCTTCCTTGGTATTTGGATATGAAAATTGGAGTATTGACATATAAAAACATGATAGGGCATCATGAAAAGGATTAATATCTTTATGAGACAAGTGATTATTATACTGAAATTATTTATGGGAAAACAGTCTTGCCATTTCATTACTTAGTGTTTACTAAACTTAAGTTCTACATAAGATAAAATGTTTAAGATCATTTTTCTATAAGTATATAAATGCTGAGTCAAAACAACATGTTTCAGAGAATATTAGGAATATAAAAACCTCATATTAAGTATCTTTTTGTTTATTTTAACTCATGTCTCTATTTTCAGATAAGAATATGTGTGACTGTCCAAGTATAAAATACTGAAACCATTAATGACTTCAAAATAATTTATTTTCTAATGTAATTGTTTATCTTTTTAAATCAAACTTCTAGAAAGCACATATCCTATTTGTAAAACTGGATGAGGCAATCAGTCAGTATCATTAAATTTACTAAATTTGATTTGATGCCAAATGTAAATACACAATTGAATTCGGTAGTTACCTTAATAGGTTAAGTAATATATTAGATGCTTTTGTAACATTTGTATAAAACTGCTTTCCTGTTCTACTTGCTTGCTTCATTTTTCATGAGTATAGTGAGCCACTGTACTTAAATTTTTTTGCACATGTAAACTATTAACTCGGGCCGTTATAGACTTAGTATATTGATGGGAACTGCATTATACTAATTTTATGACCTTCAGATAGGTTAGTGCCAGTGAGGTCAGCTCAAGAGTAATGAATACCATTTTAAAATACCAAGACGCAAGATTATTTTCAAACTGATACCGCTGTGGAAAAATACCAAAGAGGCTGTGAGAGTATGCTACAAATCACAGAAACTGTTTCAAGAAGTAAGTACAAAACTCGGCTGTGCAAGTGTTCAGAAAACCCATTAAAACCCATTTAAAAGACCCAAACTGTAGACAGAAGATAAAAAAAGATTGATCAGCTGCATCCATGACAACAATAGATTGTCCATTTATTAATTAAAAGTGCATTTTATATATTGTAATGTGATAAATAGTTTGGCTGTATAGGTTAATTCCCTCAGATCTGTACAGAGGGCTATTAGCATTGATAAATTATGCACTATGACATTTACCATTTCTGATAGACAGTCTAAAGGAGTGCTGTACCTGCAGCTTTGCTTCTGGTATTTACACAGCTATTTAGTCTGGCTGTAGTTAACTGTGAAGTATTCCTAATTCAAGTGGGACTATATTTCGAATAAGCATGTGCTTTTGTGGGTGTACCATTATACTTCTAGAACCGAAGTCCCTTGGAGCATAACTATCTTGACCACTGTAAAACACAGAGTCTTTCTACCATATATAAACACTATTGGGTATCATGGGCATAATGAACTTAAATACTCCAACATGTGGATATATGACATGCCTAATATGGGAACATATTCTGTAATTATTATAGTAACATATGTCATGAACTTATTTTTATAAATTAGCATAAGGATATTGTAATGTTTCCACTTAGTTCTAGATTTTTTTTTAAATCAACTTTTCTATTAACTTTTAAAATTTTATTAGCTAGGAAAGGTTTTCAAAACCTATAAATATTAATTTTAAGTACCTTACTTTATAACTTTGCATGCAGAAATGGCTCACTTGGGAAAAGTGGAACATATAGTAAAGTAGAATTAAAAAATAGCAATAAACCTTAACAAAACAATTATCAGGCTAAGGTTGAGAATCATATCACATATATGTAAAACATTTTTCAATGTATAAAAGGAACTTCATCTATACTACTGTAATTTTGCCAACTATTGCATAAGACATAAAAGAGAAAAAACCTATGCCTTCATTGAATTTATTGGAAGAATAAGACTTCAGGAGTTTAAATGGTTTAACTATAATAAGTTAAGGTTATTTACTATAATTCTAAAATAACTATCAAAAGAATGAACTGTAGCCAACAAACAAGTATAGGAGAAAAAAGAAGAAATCCAAACAACTCAGAAAAAGAGGAAAACAAAAGAAAACAAATAACAGAGGAAACGAATAGAAAACAAAGAGCAAAATAACAGACTTAACACTAACAATGTCAAAAATCACATTAAATCTAAATGGTCTAAATTTTCACATTGAATAAAAAAGCAGTGCCTAACTATGCATAACATAAAAAGAAAAATATTTATATAAAACACAAAAAGGCTACTAGTAAAAATAATATGGTGGAAATATAAATACCAAGCTAACACTAACATAAAGAAACCTAAGGTGATAATAATAGTGTCTGAGAAAGTCAATTTCAGAGACAATATTATTGCCAGGATCAAAGGGTCATTTTATATCAATAAAGGGTTCAATTAATCAGAGGGGGAAAAAACCTAAGTGCTAATGCATCTAACAAAAGTGCTTCAAAATATATCAAACAAAACCTGATCTAACTATACTAGTAATAGCAAATTCACAATTATATTTTGAGAATCTCTTTCACAAATGATAGAAGTAGACAAAAAAAGAAAATCAGGGAGAATATCTTATGAAGATAAACTCTATTCTAAGCTCTGGTCTCTATTCTTACCAAGACAAACTCTATTCTAAACCATGGTCTCATATGTCAAAACAATCAAATTATACAAAGTAGGTTCTTTAGTCACAATGAAATGAAATTAGAAATGAAAATGAGAACATATAGATAATGGAAAGTCCCAACTATTGGAAACTAAGTACACTTCTAAATAGCCTCTAAGTTAAAGAGGAAAATAAAAAGTAAAATTAGAAAGCATTTTTAAATAAATGAAAATGAAATCACAACACATCAAAAAACAATACTTACAGGAAAATTTAAAGCACTTAATGCCAATATTTGAAAAAAAGGAAGATCTTAAATTAATAACGCCAGCTTCCAACTTTAAAAACTAAAAACAAGAACAAATCAAACTCAAAGTAAAGAGAGCAAAGAAAGTAATAATTATTAGAGCAAATATTAAATAGAATGCAGAAAAGGAATAGTAAAAATCAACCAAACTATTACATAGTTTATATTTATGGTTAAAAACATTGCCACAAAGACAACTCTAGGCCCAGATGGCTAAATTGACAAGTTCTACCAAACATTTTAAAAAGAAATGACACTAAATTTGTACAAAATCTTCTAGAAAACTAGAAAGAATTATTTACTAACTTATTCTATGAGGCTAGCATTATCCTGATATCAAAACTTGACAGAGACATTACAAGAAAAGAAAACCACAGGCTATTACCTTTCTGAACATAGATGTCATAACTCTACACAAAATTTAAACAAATCAAATTCAACACAATAGAAAGTGGATTATGTATCATGGCCAAGGGAGTTTTTTGCCAGGAATGCAAATTTGATTTAACATTGAAAAACCAATATGGTTCACAATATCAATAAACAACACAAAAGATCACCTCAATAAAGTATTGTTCCAGGAGTTTAACAGTCTGCCTTTTGAATGAGGATTTTTTTGTGTGTACCCATTTATAATATCCAGAATATAACCTTTAAATAGACACACAACTGTTTCTTGTCATATGTCATAAAATTTGTTCCTAAGATGATTTGAAAATGTTTCTCAAATATTTTTAGAATCTTAGGCTCTCCTTTGACATTCTAACAGGAAAATGATGAAATAAAATTGTTATGTTGATAGAGGCAAAATAGGCAAGCGATGAGCAGAACTTAAAATAGTAGTACTTTATTATTGTACATCTAAATTATATTTGCGAAAAACTATAGGCATTAAAGAAGGAAAAGAGAAGAAAGGAGGAGGAAGTAGAGGAAGAGAACAAGTAGAACAGGGAGGAGGAGTAAAACAACAAAAAGCAGGGCGAAGGTGGCATCCCAGCTTGCATAAGAGAAAGATGTTCTGAAAAACCTTGATTTTAGCTCATTGTTCTTTTTACAAATGCTCTCCTTTCTGTCGATAAGCAGGTGCATTAATTCTATTTTATTTTCATATAAAAGCTCAATGAAAAATGACTATTGATGGCCAGGAAGGTTTGTCTGCCTATTTCCCGGTTCTCTTAAGATCTTTTTCATGTATTATTGCTTGAAATGCCTTATGTTGGATAAATTTTTCCTTCCGTTTAGGTTTTATAAAGAAATTACCAGAAAAAAATGGTCACATCTCTTGTTCTCCCCTTCAGTTTCAGTCTTTACATGTGAAAAACCCATTGAGCTGTATGGATTCTATTTTATTTTTAGATCAAAACTTAGGTGATAAACCCTGAACTTCGCTAACCTATATGAAGTAAGTAGACTTGAGTCTCTAGTTCCTCATGTTTGTCTTTGATGTACTGGTTTAGAAAAGGTAAAATAAATTTGCTATAGAGGCAGATAGTCTCAAGTAGAGTACTCATAAAAAGTGCTCTTTTTTTAAAAAAATTGAATGTTAAAAGTCTTTCCATTTTTGAAACTGAAAGGCTACTTTTAAATTAACAAAAAGAGAACAGAGCTGTTTAGCTGCTGAAATGAGTGTGGACATACATCTTCAGATATTCTTCCAGAAAGGCAACGTAAAGCTACATACAGAGATGAGAACCTTAATTAGCAAGATGCTAATGAAAATACAGGATTTCTCCTTAATACATTATAAAATTTATATTAAATTTAAAACATGTATGTGGAATTTTAGGCAAGAATACACAGATAAAATAATAACTCTAGGTTTTAAAAGGGAATAAATATTGTTATTATCCAGAAGATAAAAAGGCAAGTAAAAAGGTACAATGTAGATACTTTCAGTTAGTGACGATTTTCTCTTAGGGTTACACTTGACCATAAATGTAGTCTTCCAATGTAGTATGAGAAGTATCTTAAAATTGACATGTTTAAATACCTACATAGATATTTAAATACTAGAAGTATTTCATAAATCTATATTTCCCCTTTTGAATAATTTCTTTAAAATTCGTTTCTGGCATATAGTTTATTCCTAAAATCTGGGTACAAAAATTCTCTCCATGGTAGATCCCATCTTGTGTATGGATTCTAAGGGTACTTGATATCAGAAGGCTAACTGCCATTAAGGCATGAGGAAGTATGATTCAAATAAAGCTGGATAGAGTTAAAAAATAAAAAGGAGTAAATTAGCCTTAAGAGTGAATATTAGGGCAAAGACCCTGATAAAAAGGACACTAAGAGCTAGCATTTTTCATATGCATTATGAGCAACTGAAATAAATATTAGAGTTTTATATGGCACATTTTTGGCATCATTTCTCTATATACTATCTCTAATGGGTAAAGGGCATGGCCCTATTAGAATACCACAAGATGTTTTCATAGCAGTAGGATGAAACTCAAGTAGGTTTTGAGTGTGGGTGAGAAGGATGTTGTCAAACAAGAAACAGAATGAAGAAGTTACTTACTGTGAACTCCTCAAGGAGTTAAAAATAGAACGACATTTATCTTTAAATTCACACTTTATTTTTGTTCATTTCAAAATGTCTCTTATTTGGTATAATGTCACTTAAGATGACATTACTACATTTGATCATGATAATAGACATTTGAAGGAAACCAGAGACGATCCTAATATCTATAACTGTTTTAAATTATATTATTTTAATATAATTTGTTTTATTTACATCTGGTAATATGAGATAAATGAAGGTTTTTCACAGTATCATGAACTAACATTACTTGATTAACAACAGTTTTTGCTAGTTTGAGTTGAGTAGTATTTAGAATTTAATATGTTAACCGTTTTTATTGCTTATTAGGTATCTTTTTTCCACTGTTTTATCAAGATCTTGACATTTAATATTCTAATAAAGAAACAGTACCTTATTAATGTCTTTAAGGAACTATTTTTCAAATTTTACTATTGATTGAAAATTTAACAAAGATATCTTATTTTACACTCAGGTATGCAGTGATTTAAAAAAAAAAATTAGTAATAACCAAATCTCAAACCTCAAATCTTTTACATAATGTGTTGAGAGAAAAATCTGAAGGAAATGAAAAGGAGGGGAAGGCAAGAAATAAATGTACTTTGGTGTGCCTCAAAGCCTGGGCATAGCATGGAAGCAAGGCCCCTTTCTCTGGCGTCAATTTATCTCACCGTCCTTGCTATCTTGCATATATATTTGTTAAATAAATTTGATCCAGAACTTATTATAACATTACCTACAATAGCTTAATATTGCCAGAAAATCATTAGTGTTACAAATATGACTCTGAAGATTATAGGGAGGAACCCTCAACATGGTAGAAATATATCCAGATATATTAACAGAATAAGCACTTCAAGTTTTGATGGTCAATTGTCTGACTTAAAACTGAAACACACAATTGATTATTCTCTGTATCAATGTTGGAAGATGCTAAATTCTATAAAAATACATCATGTTGATATAAAGCAGCTTAGAGCAGGTTTAAAAAGTCCAATGGAATTCAGTAACTGAATGCTTGAAAGTGAAAAATTTAGCATTAGAATTTAAAACTTCATATTTTTTACTAATAAAATTATTTAAGACATTTCTATTAGTTCTGATCAATGAAAATAAATTCCTATTTATTGCCAAATTATAAAGAGATTATTTTCACTATGTGTGTTTCCATCCATTTCATCATATAGGATGTCCATTAAGCATGGAATTGGATTTTACCCCACTTATGAGATACTAAGTTATTCTGTAACTATTTCATGTATACTGTCAGAAGACAAGAGACTTCTGGGTAAGATATCAAAAATTTTATCAGTCATGGCACAGAAGTCAGCATGAACACCAGCTTGTCTTCATTTTTTTCTCTTATACCCAAGTCCTAAATGTGTGACATAACACAGAAAAAGGCTATACACACATTTGATTTTTGTCACAGATCAGGGTGCCTGAGCTTGGAGAATCTATCCTTTTTTTATTATGCAGTAAACAAGCCTACTCCTGGTTGGTGGATGGGGGGCAGGAGGGAGTAACATATTTCTTAAGGTTACCAGTTGCATGGAAAACCTTAAGAGACCCAGGTAAAAGAACAGTCATCCAACTTCTATCAGTTCACATGAGCCAGTTATGTCCATCTCATCTCAAACCCACATTAACTGAGGTCACCTCAGTAGCTAGAGATCAGGCTTGCTGAGAGTATTTATACCTGGAAAACCAGCAAATATTAAATTTGTTAAACATGTATCATTTTGAACAGTAGTGTAAGTGAACATACACTGTACATAACAGGTAACTATTCTAATAAATTTTCAAAATATATTTGTGTATGTGAGAGACAGTGAGATGAGAGAGAGAGAGAGAGAGAGAGAGAGAGAGAGAGAGAGAGAGAGAGAGGCATAAAATGAATTTATAAAGGGAGGTTACTGTTGAAGAAAAGTTTAGCAGTTGACACAAAACCTGGCATCTCAGGGGATTCCAGGGATATTCTATTAACTGGTCCAAAAGAATATAGGCATTGAAATTAAATGAAATGTTTACTTAAAAGGCAACAAACTGTTCTAGAAGTTGACAGAAAAGTGATGCTTCAAAACATATATTACAGAACTGAAACTTAGAAAGACTGAATGAAAAAAGAGAGGAAAATTACAACTGTAGGTTTTGTGACTTAATGTAGTTACTAAAATGTAGGGATGGACTCAAATAGCCTCCATTAACTCAGGAGGTCATATTTGGGCTTTAAAAAACCCAAACATGTATAAATTTTTATGTTAAAGCATGTAGGTTCAATAAAAATGTTAAGCAAAAGTCAGCATTCTCTTCCAAATTACATTAATGAGTAATTAATCAACAATGTATTCTAAAGAGTTAAGATGACTTAGAACTGTTCTTTCCATTAGTCTCAACAACCTATTACATGGGAAACCTTACTTCATTTCCTATCAAACCGTTAGCAACTATACTTTATTAACTCTACCCATCATCACCATTTACATGTCCCATGGATCACCATTGGATTAACCTAAGAAAACCATTCAGTTTTCTTCAGATCATGCATCAGAATTCAGCAAATCAAAGTGAGTTTTTAATACGTTTTTTAAAGTTAATTGGAGAGAGAGAGGGAGCGAAACATCGGTGTGAGAGTGAAACATTGATCAGTTGCATTCTGCACATGCCCAACCAGGGATCGAACTCAAAACCTAAGTATATGTCCTGATGGGGAATTGAACTGGCGACTTTTCAGTGCATGGGACAATGTTCAACCAACTGAGCAACACCAGCCAGGGCTCCAAGTGAGTTTTATATCATTTCTTGAATGAAAACACTGCTAGCATTTTTGGAATTCAAGACAGAACTTTGTTCAAAAATCTTTAACTTTATGATGAAAAATACAGTCTATCAGCGCATGGTATTAGCAACCAAGTTGTACTAGGAGCTCCTCTCTTTCAGCAGAAAAGCTATTTCTCTTTCATTTTAGTACACTTCTCTGAAGATTAGCTTGAATTTCTAAGGTCCTTGGGCTATGAGCATGTGGCAGCAACTTGCTGGTTTCTATTTTTAAAATCAATATTATCTCAATTTATGAATAGTTTAAGAAAATAAATTTCTGAGAGTGACCTGATTCACTTTCTTGAAAGAATTTGCATCCTTGTAAATTCTACAGTCACTCAGGGTAAGAAAACTGACACTATTGGTCTTAGTTTTGAGACAAGGGGGAACTCTTCTGTAAATCCCAATTCTTTAGACTGCATTAATAAATGTAAACAGGATGTTTCAGCACAGAAAGCATAAAACTGCCTGATATATGCAAGGCATATCTTTAATGATGTTGAAAAAAAGAGCTAAACATCTCCCTGGGAATTCTTAAAACATTTATCTTTTAGGCAGTTATTTAGCTTCACAAGTCTTTGTTGTTTAACAAGCTGCAGAAAATAGGTCAGCTAATGTTATATTAATCAGTAAATTAATATTTCAATTTGATATTCTTTCTAGTTAAAATGCTTGCAGCTTTTCCACCCCTCCCGCCCCCCTTCAGCACTGATGTTAAGTGGTATCATTATCATATTGTACCTTGGGGTGGTGAGATAACAGGGTCCAGTGATAGCTCTATTCTTAGAAGAGTGGGAGGTTTATCAAGCCACTTACACATTCAAAATGACACTCCATGGCTCCTGTGCGCCAAAGTGTCTTAGAGCTGAGTCACAGGATTTTCCAAATCATAGTTTTCCATTTATATTCTAAAGTCAGACCTTTCAAATCTGAGTAGCAAATTCGCTTTTGCTTAGTAGAAATTCTGTCTTCACTTAAGGAAAAAATATTACTTAAATTACCTGAAAAATATAAATGTGGTTTTTTAAAATTCTGTTCTCCAGTATTTTGTATTAACTAAGCCAATGGATATTTAGATGCAAAGGGTTTGATGGCCTATTCTTTGCAAGTGCATAAAGTTATTAGTTTCACAGTAGAAATTTAACAGAGAGTAAGTATTTTTATTTTCAGTTTTCAGAAAAAGCTCTGTCTTTTTTTCTTTGCACATACTGAGGAACTAACATATGTTAGAGGCTGGGTAATTTTGTATGACATTATGTCTCCGATGATATTAATTTTCTTTTAATAGCAGTCACTGTGAACTTTATTGTATTCCTAAGGAGCCAAATTTGGCATGATTAATGGAGAGGATGGCCATGCTGCCTCAGAAGATGTTATTTCAGGCTAGTGATGGAGAACATGCTGAGGAATGTATGTGAGTTTACTGTACTCCTGACTTTTTCCAAATGAATGGTACAATACTTACCCAATGTCTCTCTGCCTTGCTGAAATTCAGCTAGAGTTTGGCAGAAAAAGATGATAAACTAATCTATTGAAAAATACACATGGAATAAAAAAAAAGCATATAGAAGCAGGAAAATAAAATATCAAAGTACAACTTGGAGGTATTGTAAAATTTGTCAACAGGAAGCTTGCCTAGAATTGATCTATTTCCATCTGATGATATATTTTCATTGACCTATAAAACAGTCCTAGATGTGCAGATCCACAAAGTTGTTTACATATAATATAACATAACCTAATTGTAAAAAAACCACCCCAATTAGAAAAACATATGGTCAATGAGCTTAGACTAGTACCAAATATTTTCACTTTGTTCATTTTTGTCCCATACTTCTCTAGTCTGTATCAGGGAGAAAATGTCCAATGCATGAAAGTCACATGTAATTCTCAGATAAATATCCAAGTTTATAATATAAAATTAAGTATACTCATTTATCCTCTATAAATGTGTTATACAGAGTCATATATTTTTAACATTATTATTATTATTCATATTATTAGTATAGACAAATGTTAGAAATTACACGAACAGAAAACTGACTATGTAGAACTCATGTGAAATGAATATGTTGAGATGTTCTGTGTAGTCTGGTTAAGTTTTCCATTAATACTTGCTTTTATAAGGAAATTTTGACTGAAAAGAGAAAGTTACTGTGGATATAAGAAGTCAAAGATTGTTACTTTAAAAAATGCATAGAAGTATAGATTCATATACCTTGACCAAAAATAATTAGTATACCTGGGAGAAGACGGAGAAAGTAATTTACATGTATAAATGAACTATGGGCCCTGTCCTCTGGTAGATACTTGACATATATAGTAACAATAACAATAATAAAGTACCTAATATTGATTGAATGCTTATATATGAGATACTTAACATATAAGTGTTTATATGTTAGTTCATTTGATTCTCACAATCCTATAGATGAAGTACTGTTTATTATCCCTGTTACACAAATGAGTAAGCCAAAGGAAAGAGGATAAATAACCTGTCTAAAGTCTACACAACTATAAGAAGTATCTGGGATTAGACCAAAATTCCTGTAGAGAATTTGGAATTTATAGAGATAAACTTGTAAATAGATATTTGTGATCAATTAAACCAAAAAATATCGAATGTTATATACAGGAATATTTTTAAACAAGTCATTTATTACACCATTTAATCCTCATAACGACCCAAAGATCAAAGTAACAGTTTACTCCCCTTTCCAGATGAGGTAACAGAAACAAAGAAAGGTCAAGTAACTTGCCTAGGGACATCCAGTATTTAGGTGCTAAAGCAAGAATAACTCAGGTGATTTTGTACCAGAGTTTGCTCTCTTTATCTCTAAAATGTTTTCTGCCAAAGGAGTGCTCAGTCCCTATGGTAACAGAGTACTCAATAGTGAAATTAGAGAATGCAAATAGTGAAGATGAACCATGCTGTCTGCTTAATTTATTAGCTATATAAATATATAATTCTAGGAACTAGGATATTTGTGTGTATTCTAAGGTGTTTGCTTTCCAGTTTCATGATCTTAGGTGATAATTAATAATTATGTGGCTATTTGGAAATCATCAATCAGAGTAAATGTAGTTAAACATAATTAAGGGATATTTCATCCAAGGCATGGATGACCCAGTGAAAATCTATACATAGACATCAATTCATCCACTGCAATGCTTTTAAAAGTGTCTGTATGTTGACATAAAATTTTAGTTTCAAGATCAAGGATCCAGAAGCATTTTCTGACACCCAAGTTATGTTCCCTGGCTATTTCAGTCTATATCTCCAGCAGGTACTCCATAATTATTTTTAAGATTGATTCCCATATTCTTCCCCTTTTGTCATCCTATTTTTAGATTTCCAGATTCTATTTAGTCTTGTCTCTCCTTGTATGGCTCTTCAATGAAGTAACACATTAAAATAGTACCTTGCCTTCTAGACACTCTACCACTGTCTCCTGTGGAGATGCTAGTGTTTTCCCACTTCCCAAAGCACATTAATAAAGTCTTCTTTAGGATTTGATTTTCTCACCCACCAAGTGTTCATTCTTTTAAAGTTGTGCCTTAAAAAGTGGCCTATCTATGGGGCAGCCAGGGTCTTACTGCTCCTTAGAGAACCAAAGAAGAGAATGGTAATGAGGCTCCAGGACCAGGAAAGAAGTTTGAGAAGGTGGCCATGGGTAGTTGAAAATAAGAGGAGAGGAGGAAGTCAACATGAGGTCTGGCTGCAGGCAGTGGGGCAGAACGCTGCATTCGAAAGAGAAAAACAGGATTGAACCGAAGAACAAACATTTCTAGAAGTTTTGGGGCCTGCAAAGGATTTTAGAAGCATAGTTAATATTATGTCTACTACCTAACTGACAGCCATATTTATGTGTCTAATGAATTAAAGATTAGGTAAAAATTGATGGTTGAACATGGAAGAAAGTTTATCACAATCAGGCAGAAATATTTAGATTCATAGAGAAGCAGGGGAAACTGACACAGCATTCGACTCAGAGAGAATGTCCAAAACAAGACTCCAACAGCGTATTGCACTTTTCTAGGCTGAGGAACAGTTCATTGGGTACTGGCCAAATTCCCTTGTGGTTGGTGATGTGAGGTCAGGTGATGTCACAGGAAATCTGACTGAAACATAAATGGAAACTGATTTCCCAAGATTAACTCTAGGTCAAGAGTTTAGTTTCATCTGTGGGTTCCCAAACTTGTTTTTAAGTCAAAGGAACACATGTTTCTGAATTCTACATTGACTCTTTAATCTGAGTCAGACTATGCTTAGTAGGCCACTGCACCCCTACAATGAGAACATTGATCTTTCCCTGTGTTTGAATTTAAAGCAAAGTGAAATTTAAAGGGTGCAAAAGAAAAAGGGTCCTTCTAGTTGTACAGTGATGTGAGATGCCCACATTGCAGAGAACTATTTATCATAGCTCAGTCAGTATATAAGAAACATGGAGCGAATTCCTTAATATATCTGATTCCTAAGGCCATGTTTCATTTTACATGTAGGACAGTGTGATTTACTGAGGATTAGAATTATTTGTGTGTGTTTTTAATGGACTGAATTCCTTAATATATCTGTTAATAAGAAAGATAAAGTTTCTGTTGAAGATTGTCAACACTGAGTAATCTAAAAAAAAATATATTTGAAACTTACATTTCAATATGATAATTTTTGTTCTCAAACAAAAAAGGTACTGCTGTGATTGCCATTTAAAAATAATATTTATTAAAGTTGATACTAAAATCCCCTATTTCCTGACTTCTGAATCACCCTTTGAATAATATAAAGAATAATATCATTGTAGTTTCATTTGTGGTCTAAAAAGTGTTTGACTCACTAAGGTTACTCATGTCAGGTAATTTCATTTAATGTTCAGCTTTAAAAGAGAAAAGAAGGAGAAAGATTTAGATGAAAAGTAGAGTGTGTGACCTTAGAAATGTATTTATAAGGTCTGACTGCAGCAGCCAAAAATAATAACCATTGAACCTGGTGAATAATTTAAGGCCAATGAGCTAACAATGATCTTTGCAATGAGATATTAATACGTAAATATTTTAGTCAGCTTTTTCACACTAGCATAAAAATGCCTTGTATTTTATCTACAATCTCACTCTTGGTGAAATTTCTGAGAGATTCTGTGTTCTCACTGATGTCTTCACATACACATTCACACTTTATAATTACATGATTTTACTATCCAAATACATCCAAGAAGTAAAAATTATATTTTCTAAAATATGAAGTGATGATTCCTAAGGCCATACTTCATTTTACACATTGAGACACTAAGAGAATTTGGTTCCTTTATGTAGATCTATTTGCTATGACAGTGTGATTTACTGAAGCTGAGAATCATTTATTCTTTTTTAATCAATACTTAGCCTTGAAGAATTATTACTAAATGCTCCACAGATATAAATATTTGAATCTTCACAATGTATTTGCTATTCACACATATATAATATATAGATAAATATCCATATAATTATATACATATCCAAACTAATATATACATTTGAATCCCTTTGTGTTTCTTTGATATTAATAAACCCAAGAAATTGCTCTGGTTCTCATCCAAAAGCTTTATTTTATTAATGTTTTTGCTTGCTTGTTGCTTAAAAGAAGGAATATTAGCTAGAATTTTAAGATGGGCTTTCATCACTTCTGGGAGAGTCAGAGAAAACTGGAAAAAGCATTACTAGGTCTTAATCTAGAGGCTCAGAAACAAACTGAGAAAGTCACTTCATCTGTCTCAGTTCATTTTTCTCACCTGAGTTGGGAAGATATAATTGATAAGATTCCTCAAGTTGCAATTATAAGTGAATAAACTATGTCAATAACTGAATCCCCCAAAACACTGTAGGAAAATGGAATCTTCTAAAAGGCAGTCATATTGCAATGGCTATTGTAAAATAATTTACTAGTAGGAGTAACACTCTAGCTTTTTTCCCCTGCAATGATTTTTGCATTCTTTTGTAGTCTCTTGATTATCAAAGCCACAAATTGGGGCATAAAAACTACAACTGTCTTTATGTAAATCCATAATAAGTAAATTTAAGACTATCGCAAGCTCAAGTAGAAGAAAGACTTGTAATTTATCTAGAATTTTCATAGTCGAATGAGTTCCTCCATAGCCACCTAATTTTTTTTTTGGATAAAATAGATTCTAGACACTAGCACAGGGAGGCATCTGCTGAGTTGTTTTTGTACCTGGGATTGATCCCAACCAGCAGCTCAAGCTACTTGCATTGACTGTCTACTGACGAGTCATTAGGTCCTCAGAAGTCACTACCTCTTTCTCAGTCTGTCACACTTTCTCACGTCCAACAGCTTTCTCTCTGCTCCCTAATGATTCTTCTCCCAGGGACACAGAACATATTTGAACATAAAAAGCTTCTGTAAAGCTTTTGGGGTAGCTGCAAGAAAGAACTATTTCAGGCCACCCATGACGAGGAGCACTATGACCATGTCAGTTCCATAGCTGCTGTACTGAATCAGGGTGTCATCGAAACTCTGCAGGGCTTGTCATATCTCTAGACTTGCCCTTGGAGTTGAGGTACAGTTTATTCTTTTTGAGACTACCAAATTTCTGACGATTTTATTTCCTGACCTGTTTGAAACTAGAGCCTGGAATGGAGAACAAGTTAGATGTACTTTATGAAGCTCCTACCAGTATCTAAATATTTTTCTCCTCAATATGAGAAGAGGAGAACAAAGGTCTCCTCAACCTTTTTTCTGGTTAGTTCAGTTTTTCATCTACTATATTTTTAATCTTTTTCCCCCTATTTTTCAGGTCTTAGCCTTTTGAAACTCAAAAACAAACAAACAACTAGGCTCTCATAATAAAAGCTCTTCCTCTCAAAGCTATAATATCTTTCTTGAATTTCAAAGATTATTATTTCATCCAAAATCAAACTATCCGACCTTCTACTTCTCCCTGGATTTCTTTTGTCTTTCCTTTTGGCAATGCAGACTGCTGAGTCATTAGAATAGTCTCTGATGACCATAATTTTTATGTCATATTTGTGCAATTCAGAAAAAGGCATCCTCTCTGGGGGGACGCAGTAGAAACCACACATTATCTGGTGGATTTATTTTCCCCCTGGATACAGCACTTGGCAAAGGGACAATGCTTTTCAATAGAGAAAAAGTTTATTGTCCTTCAAGTCAGTGCAGCCTCATGAGAAGCTACATGGCTTGGTGAATGGGACACAGATCGGATTTCAGCTCACATAGGTCCTAGTGCCAGATGCCCTTGTGTAGGACCCCACAAACAGACAAACTGCATTTTGGGGGACAAAGTATAAAGGGGAAAGTACTTATAGGAATACTTCAGGAATTTATCTCATCATCTATATTTTTCAAAGCAAGGTAAACTTGTTACTACAGTCCAAGAGTAGCATAATGTCATTGTGAACATGTAAGAAAAGTAAACCCTGTCATATTAAAACAACAACCACAAACAACAATGCTATAGTATTTGAATGAATGGATCCAGAAAGAGGAAAGTTTATAAAAATACTATATCATCGATTTCTTAAATGTATTAGACTAGTGCAGTCAAATTTTAAAATGGTGGAAAGAATATTATTTTCCTATTCTTTTCTGTTATGTCGCATTGTTTAAGAATTCTTCTGGTTTTATTTGATCACATTAGCCAAGGCCCATTTGCCAATGCTCACTAGATAAGCTAAACACTTTTTCATTACCTTTTAGTATGTGTGGTGTTAATACCTTGATTATGTACATCATTAAGAATTCACCTAACATGATTAAGTAAGGAATTCTGAAGACACAAGCAGTATAACTGGGTATAAAGTTATGCACCTTATAAATACATAACAGACTCTATCTTACTTCCCTAATGTACAGTTTTAAAAAGTGAAGCATGGGCCTCAGATATGTTCTTTGAGAATGTGCTATTAGGACAAATACTTAAACCAATATATAGATCAAAATAATTCATATAGGATTTTCTTTTATTGATTATCAATCCACTTTATCTGAACAGTCCTGACTAAGATCAAAATCACTTTGCAAAACTGACTTAAACCTGATGAAGTAGAAGCACCAGAGTACTGCCCTACTTCAAAAGTATATTTGAAAAGTGAAAGCAAATCAATAATAATTATATAAACCAAATTGTATTACCTTTTCTTATTAATACTGTAATTGTAAAAAATGTGTAGGTAGGAGGTTATTTTTTTTAAAGAACACAATAGTCTATTAACTACATTTGGTCAAAGCATATTATTCTACTAATGCTTAGAAGCCGACTTCAATTTTTAATAAGGGAAAGGGGGGCTGTAGAAATAAAGCAGAAGACACAAAAATGAAATGAAAATGAGAAGTTAAAAAATTATTTTTCTATGAACTTTTTTCAATAGTAGGGAGGTAATAAAATATGTATGTTAAACAGGACATTAATTATAGGCTATAAATATAGGTCCATCAGCAGGTGAATCTATTGAAGACATATTAAATAACTGAAGACAGTGGATTAGTATCGTTTAACCTTCTTGAAAATTTCTAAACCATTTATTTCTACATCCTTACTAGCATTGATTGCAATCAGTTGAATCAGTAGTTTATGTTCATTTCCTTTCATTTGCTATTATTTTACACAGGGGAATATTTGCATTTGCATTGTATTCCTGACATAAGTAAAACCCATTTGCAAATTCATACCTGCTTTAATGTACTAGTAAATTCCAGTACTTCCTTCAATAAGTCATCCTTTTCATAGGAATGTTGATGATAAGAATCTTTCTTTAGCAGGAATCCAAGAATAACTATTTTAAAGGATTAATAGTTAACTAAGGGTAATAAAAATAAAACCTGGCAGTTAAAAAAATATACTATTTCTTAGATATTAATCTCCAGGTGGGGAAAAAAAAGAGAAATAAAGAAACTATAGATTATGAAGTGCATTAAGATATTCATTAAAAAGCATTTAGTGAAACAGTCAGAATCCCAAACACAAAACCACTCAATAATTCTAGTCTTAGTGCCCAGTCTAAAGTAATGCTGTGGACAGGACTGAGGTGATAAGAAGGAAGTGTCTACACCACATGCGGAGCAAAAGGAAAGCTCCGAGCCTTCACTTGCATTCATTTAGTGCCATCCAGACCATAGATGTTTGCTGATCTAATCAACTATGCTATTAAATTACTTTATTTTTGCTGTTACATATATATAATGAAAGTGTCATTTTTTTTCTGCACAATTATGAGTTAAATGGTTTGTCACTATTTAAAGCACTTTTATTGCTTCAGGTTTCTGGAGCCAGATTTGATTTTAATGGCAAAGTGCCTATCAGAATAGCTACAAAATTTACTATGTTCTACTCAGGGAAAGTTTTTATTATTTGTGTGCATATTTTCTGGAAGTGAAAATAAGTAAATTCTTATAATCTATTTTATAACATTGCAATGTTCCATTTATATTTTTTAGTTAAACTGGGTCATACAAAAAATTTACTCCATAATATTTCTCTCTCCTTGTTTTATCTTAGACCTCCACATCAGTATGCAAAATTAGCCCTGCCAGTTTTTAAGTTTACATTTTACTATTTTGCCTTGCTCAGTTTGAAATAGGTGTCCGCTCTTATTGAGAAATAACTTGGAAGATAAATTGGCAAGTCTAGATCATCTTAAAATCCATCTAGGTTAACCATCCCTCCCAGGTTTTCATTGCCAGTAAACTAACCTTCTCAAGCCACTTCTCCACCTGGTGGACCACTTTCAAGGAGAGGAGACTGGTGATACTAGGTTCTGAAGCAGCTTTTCCCTACCTTGAACATTCCTGATCCTGAGTATATGTGTTTTTTTCACTGAACAATAATCTATCTACCTGAAACTTTTATGCAATCACTCTTTTTTTCTTTCACTCGGAGCCCTAAAGAGCAATCTCTTTTTCAGATGGCATACCTTTAGGAATTTAGAAACAACTTTTCTGTCTTCTCTAAATCTTTTCTTCAACAGACTCCTCCCAGTTCTTTCAAACTTTCCTCATAGAAAATGACTTTTAAAATGATCTATATCTGTCACATCATTATTCACCACATTTGCTCTACTTTGCCTATGTTCATTTCTAAATGTGTTGTCAAAAAGAAAAAAGGGGACATATGTAATACTTTCAACAATAAAGATTTTAAAAATTATATACAGGGTATTATAGGTGTGCACTATGATATCAACTATAATACCAGCTTCATTTTTCTAGTTCCATTCGGTTAATACGATTGTTAAATCGTAATATGATTTTCTGATGTCCCATAATTCAGTTGGGTTACTATGATCTTTCTAACCCTCCCACCCTTAGCATTGTTACAACAACCATGTATGTCATATCTGATTTAAAGTGCCTTGAATTTAGAAAGCCCTAACATGGTGTTTCTGGGGGCAATTATTGATCATTAAGAGTCCATACTGTACATTTATTCCTATTAAATATCATCTTGACAGCCTAAGGCAAGTGTTGATTTAAAATTAAGTTTAAGTCATACCTAAGAGACAACTCAACTAAAGGAGGTGGATTAGCCCTAACCGGTTTGGCTCAGTGGATAGAGCATCGGCCTGCGGACTGAAAGGTCCCAGGTTCGATTCTGGTCAAGGGCATGTACCTTGGTTGTGGGCACATCTCCACTAGGAGGTGTGCAGGAGGCAGCTGATCGATGTTTCTCTCACATCGATGTTTCTGGCTCTTTATCCCTCTTTATCCCTCTCCCTTCATCTCTCTGTAAAAAATAAATAAATAAATAAATAAATAAATAAATAAATAAATAAATAAATAAATAAATAAAATAAAATAAAAGAAGCTGGGGAGCACTTGTGAACTTTCTTTCTCAAACTTTGTTAATTAAATTTCAGGAAGACCACTGGCAGGGTAATACTCTTGCAACACAAAACTAGGCAGTTTGGTATATTGTTTAATTATAGGTAAAGTAATTTGAATTCAGTGTCTTTATAGGATTATATTTTTGCTATGTGTACAACTGTGAATACCAACTAATTTATAGCCATTAAAAAAATAGAGACAAAATGGGCTCTCCCCTTCTGTACTTCCTCAGTCTTAGAAAAGGAAAAAATAAATAACATTTCTTCACGGTGAGGGAAGTATGTTTGGCTAAGAATATAAGAAACTCTTGGGTGAAGGCATTGAGGAGAAGATGTGAGCAAACAGTTTTCCTCAGTAGTGAAAGCAAGTTGTCTAAATGTGGCTCAAGGAGTAGGTGAAATAATTTCCCTAGATTTGGCTCTTTCACAGAAATTTAAGGTGGCTGCTGATCGAAGAGGGTCTAAATGTTGCCTGGGACTCTGGTTCTGGACAGCATGGGTCCAGTGCTTAAGCAGAAGCAGAATTAATTTCATTCTCACCCCTGGGTAATGTGAGACCTCACTTCTAGTCAGAATTAAAAATATCTTTTAGTCTTAATAGGCCAAATTGAGTTCTTCTTAATTGAAAAAAAAATTTAAATATGTGACAATTGGTATGATTTTTAGACCACTGTATTTTTCATAGGTGTAGACATTTGCTTAATATCTAGCATTGTAGAAGAGTAGCACATAAAAAGAATGAGATGCATGCATATATGTCTGAGATAGAATAGCTTGAAAGAAACTACATATTATGTCAAAGATGTCCAAATTTATAGTCTATTATTATATTTGATATTGAAATATATTTATACAGTTTTCCCATAAAATAAGGATCATAGTGAACAATCTTCTATTATTTTTTACATTTCTTTTTGATAAATTCTCCAACTTGTTTTGAACAGTGTGAATGAGTCAGTTATTTGTATATGAGTTCAAAGTATACCCTATTTTTAAGAAAACTCCTTTTGCTTTCTATATATTCTATTTCCTCTTTTCCATTCTCAGTGGAATCACTAGTTTTCTTCTGTAAAATAGAGCCAAATAATAATCCTTAAATTATTGTTAAAGAGACTTTTAAAAATAGAATTAAATCATTTTATTTTAGGGGAGGCAAGAGGATGGTATATAGGAATATTTTGACATCTTTATAGAAAATTTAAATCCCATTCTGGAGAACAATTATATAGAGTACATAGATTAGTGTAATTTTCCTTTCCCACACATAGGTACTGTAGTGTTTAAATAACTAGAACAAGAAATATGTATAGCACTGCTGCAAATCCTAAGGGAACATGGTGCAGGCAACTCTTAATTGCTACTATAATGCATCAAAAATTCTTAAAAATAATTTCAGTGCAAAATAAAAAAAATGAAATGCCTTACACACACACACACACACACACACACACACACACACACAACACCTACAGTGTATGACCAGAGGTGGAATTCAGTTTAATGTGGAAGAGCCCTGGAAGCCATTTTTTAAGTGAGTTACATGCAAGGAAATAAGAATCTCCTTGTGTTTGACTATCCCATCTCTCTGCAAGTTGGTTAATTACACATCTTCTTCATTTATTCTTATCCTTTAAGTCAGTGAATTTACCACAATTATTTTTTTAAATTTTTAATGCCTGAGGGATGATATCCTAAATGCAACAGATAATCGTGAATTCCTTAATCATTTGAAAAACTTACCTTAAGAAATTATGGTTCTTTTTTAAAAGTATGTAACTCAAGTTGCTCCAAGGCACTAATATGTATAATATATATATATATATATATATATATATATATATATATATATATATATATATATATATACACACACACACATATATATTCATTCCATGTTCAAAGGCTGTGAAATTGCATTGTTTATCCATATTTTCAGAAAAAAATCACTTCTGTCATGGTAAACAACCTGCTTCCCTATTTATAATGGTCTGGCCCTCTAGCAACTTCAGTGTGAAATTATAGCTAATTTGCCTACAAACGTCAGGTGATCATAATAACCTGGCCACTCAGTGTATATTTGTGAGCATTTAAACATTGAAGAATTGAGACCATTCCCTCAGTGGTATTCTCTTTCCCATCCTTACAGCACCCCTGGCCTCACTCAGAAGAGAATTCCTATAAATCAGTGCCATTTGATTGTTTTGAGAGGGGCTAGTGATTTTGAAATCCTTTCTTTTTCTTTCTTTCTTTTTTTTTTTTTTATCCAAATGAGAACATATGTTCTGACTTTAATACAAAGGTGGTGAAAGGCCAAAGTGAATTTAGGAGTTTTAGGATAATGGAAGTGTCTCTAGTCCTTTTTATTATGCTTGCAAATACATGTCTTATACCAAGTGTTAAACCTCATGAATGGGGTAGTGCTGAAAAAGAAAAATGTGTGTTTTACTATATGGTAATAAGCTCATTTTAAAAAAAGATGGATGACTCAACCAAAACTTGTAGCAGTTCCCTCTTAAAACTTCTTCAGCTGTAGTATTGTAACAAAGATCATTTTTAAACTCTGCTCAGACTCAGATGACATACAGTCGCCGCCAGCTGCATCAAGAGGCAGAGTCTGGGTAAAAATAAGTTATTTGACCAGCACAGAACAAAGCTGAAAATCTTCTGACACCTGATCCCTTCAGCAGCTGTGGAAATCTATTGAAAGGGTTCTCCTTCTAATGCATTTGTCAGAATGCTAATTGGAAGAATGACTTCATGTCATGAGTCATATGGTCACCTCTGTGGACCTCATTAGACTGAAATGAGCACACTCAAGTCCAGCGCAATCATTCAGATACAGTTATATGTTGGTAAAGAAGATCTTTTAGTAATCAGGCTCCTGGCCAATTTTGAACATTGTCAAGTGAAGAAATGTGGAAAAAAATCAAATAGAGATGTTTAATGGAAGATGCAGATAACCAGGTATTTTAGCTTCCTCGGGATTTCAAAATTTGTAAAAATTTTGTATTGTTACAAATTCAACCCAGTTAAGCCAAATAAGTTTAGCTAAATTTTAAGCTGCAATGCAATTTAGAACCACTCTGGTGCCCTGAGAAATACAAAATTAACTAAGATGAGGTCTTACAAGCTCATGATTTAGACAGGCAACCACTTTATAAGTAGTATTTTTTTAATAAAAGGAAAGTTATAAAATGTTTAATAATAATGTAAAAGTTTCTAGAGGAAAGCATGGAAGTAAATATAGATTTTAATTGTATTATGTGAAAAGAAGGAGAGAATGGAGTAACTAGGGAACTTATTGGGATAGGCAAAATTTTATATAGGAATGCTAGGATGGAGAAAGAAACTGAAGACATAATGTAGACATATGTAGCTAAGAGGAAATTAAGTGGGAAGGTCTTCAAAGCAGCAAATACTGCATGGGGGGGGAAAACTGCTGAAGAAAAGAGTATAGACAATTGTAAACATAGGTTGGAAGTAGGAGAAATTTGGTGCTGGTAAGACCAGATGTCAAGAAAGTCTTTGAAATGTCAGCCAAGGGACCACTAGGGTAGAGCTATGTAAAAGATTCAACAAATGATTTTAAATGAAGTTTAACTGTCTCTAACAGTATAGATAACATTCTTAGTTCTGTAAAAATAATTTTAAAATTTTGTAAAATGATACAAAAGCATTGAATCATTAAATCAATTAAATATTTTGTTAGACTTTTTTCTACCTCCAAGGAAAAATTGACTATTCATCTAAACTTTATTTCATCTAGTTGTCTTCCTATGAAATATACAACTCAAATGAGCGAACGTATATTGAAAGATTATTATGGTCAACAACTTAGGTGCTAATGAAAGCAATAATAGTGTAGAGGGGAATGACTGCCCTACCTTATGGTCTAAGTCCAACCTGGTCACTGCTGATACGATAGGTCCTATCTGGTATTTTGAAGAATAGAACTGCCATTTGTTTCTAAACTCATGGTCCTCCACATTAGCCTCAAAGTCAGTAAGTCCCAGAATATGCCATCTCTTTATTCCAATCTCCTGGCTTGCTTTTTTCCCCCCTCTGGAATTCTGGTCATTCTCTTTGAGGCCAATTATACATATGTTAGATTTTCTTACTATTTTTCTAGAATGTTTTCTGTGGTTTTGTACTGTTTATTTATAAGCTTAATTCACAGAGAATTTTCTTTTGATATATCCTGTAGTTTACCAATTTCCCCTTCAGATGAGTCAAACCTGAAATATCACCCTTTAGAAAAATTTCCCTGCTCATCCAATTTAAAATATATGGGATTACCCCTATATCCTATTTATTTTCCTCAGGATACAAATCACTATTGCTATTTGTTTACTTTCTTGTTTGTATTCTCTGACATTAAAATATATTTACTCCAAGATTAGCATGTTGGGTTTTTTACTGTGGAATCTGCGTATTAAACAGTTAATAATGCATGGAAAATACTAACAAAATATTTTACATTAATGATAAAAATGAATAACTATTACCATTTGATATTATAATTAAAATGCTCAAGGATTTTTAAAATAAGCACCAATTAATTTTATGTTGAGGTGGTTGCTTAGGACCTCCTGCCAGGGTCTGTGTCCATGTTCTCTTGCTAGGTTCTCCAGCCAGGTTCAGTCACCAGGTTCTAGTCAGGTTCTCTTGCCAATTTCTGTAGTCAGGTTCAGTCCAGGATCTTTTGCCATGTTCTCTCGCTAGGTTCTGTCTCTAGGTTCTGAGGCCAGTTTCTGTCCAGGATCTTTTGCCATGTTCTCTCCAGCGAAGTTCTTCTGTCTCTAGAGAACGTTCTGTGTAGGTTCTGTGCCTAGGTTCTGTCTCTCTTGGTTCTGTATTCTAAGTTCTGTGTCTTGCTGTCTTATTACATCTGTATTTATACCAGTTGATTCAATCCTATCAATCTCTATTACAAAGGTTAGGGCCTTTCTTATCTCCATTCCAGGGAGTAAAGATTATGTAGCTTAAGCATGATTGTTCATAGTTAAAGTGATTAATTACCCACCTGGCACTAGTTAAGAGGTTTTATTCCCTCCCTAACTTCAGGGGAAAATCCCTACCTGGGGAAACAACCTTTCTCAGAGACCTTGGTTAAAACACATAGTGCCAAGAAGGTGAGCAAACATATTAAGAACAGTATGCCATATACGCCAGGTCCTTTGAAACAGCAAGGATGGACCGGGCCCTCTTCATGGCCCACGCACACCACCTCCACTTCCCTAGTAGGACTAGGCAAGGCATCTAATGTAAAAAAGAGTTCTCAGATTCTAACTTGGACTGATGAAGATCAACATTCAGGAACATTCTGTCCCTATGTAATTACGACTATCCCCTTTACATTATGGGGAAGAGATATCTTGTCTCAAATGGGAGTTGTATTATATAGCCCCAGTGATAGAGTAACATCACAGATGCTAGACACGAGACTTAATCCAGGAAAGGGATTAGGAAAGGAAAGTAATACCTCACACTCCTCGACAGGATCTGTAATTGGGGCCATTGCCCTTAGGACTGCTGATCCCATAGTCTGGAAATCGTCACAACCAGTATGGGTTGAGCAATGGCCCTTAACATCTGAGAAAATATCAGCAGCCCGACAATTAATTGATCAGCAATTAGCAGAGGGACATATAGAGCCATCAAATAGTCCCTGGAACACGCCCATATTTGTAATAAGAAAGAAATCAGGCAAGTGGAGACTTTTGCAAGATCTAAGAGCCATAAATGCCACCATGGAAGATATGGGCTCCTTACAACCTGGATTGCCCTCCCCTGTGGCAATTCCACAGGAGTATTGTGTTGTTGTTATTGACTTACAGGATTGTTTTTTCACTATACCTCTTCACCCAGCTGATTGTCAAAGATTCGCATTCAGCATACCATCAGAAAACTTTAAACAGCCTTATCAGAGATACCAATGGAAGGTTCTCCCACAAGGGATGAAAAATAGTCCTACATTATGTCAAAAGTTTGTAGATCAGGCATTGCAAGTTATTAGAAAGAAATTTTCAGATCTATATCTTATTCATTATATGGATGATATTTTACTAGCTCATAAAGATCGGGCTACTTTACAGGAAATTCTTACTCAGACCATCCTTGCTTTAGAAGAACATGGTCTAAAAATAGCCCCAGAAAAGATTCAGACTGAACCTTCTTTTTCATACTTAGGCAGAATATTACATACCTCTACTATCACCCATCAGCCTCTACAATTAAGAAAAGATCATTTAAACACATTGAATGATTATCAGAAACTATTAGGTGATATCAACTGGGTCAGGCCATATCTAAAAATAACCACTCTTGACTTAAAACCTCTATTTGACATTTTAAAGGGAGATTCTAACCCTAAGTCTCCCCGACAATTAACTGTAGAAGGAGAAAAGGCTATAGCAAAAATAGAGCAGGCCATCAATAAACAGCAACTACAGTATCTAGATTATTTTTATATCTTGGGCCTTAATTATTCTAGCCACTAAATATACTCCTACAGGATGCTTGTGGCAGGAAGGACCATTAGAATGGATACATTTACCTGTCACTCCTAGGAAGATTGTACCACCCTTAGGTAAGCCCCCCCGCACTCGGGATGGATAGGACTCCACCATAGGAAGAGGGTGGAGAGTCTTCGCCGACTCCGTCCACACCTTTGGGAACCCCTGGAACAGGATTCCCCTAGGTAAGCCCCTCCCCCCCATTGAGAACCCCACACTCGGGACGGATAGGACTCCACCAGGGTACTGCAGACCCCCCTATAGAGGATAAGTAGGGTAAGAAGGTGGATAGTACAGAACTTAGATTGAGAAGATGTGCCATACTGAGTCCAAAGAAAGAAGACTCTGTATTGATTCTCAGATTGAGAAGATGTGCCATACTGAGTCCAAAGAAAGAAGACTCTGTATTGATCTTTAGATTAAGAAGATGTGCCATACTGAGTCTAAAGAAATAAGACTCTGTATTGATCTTTTAACACATATGCTTGCTAGCAGAGGAATTAAGGTTACTCCCAGTCAGACAGAACGTTTTATGCAGGAGGTATGTCCATGCTTTTCTGAGGAAGGAAAGGTAAATGTAAAGGCATGGGAGGAGGTAGGCCCAAGGAGCCTTATCCTTAACCCCACTGCAGCCTTTCCACCCCGGGAAAGTGCAGGATTGGCAAGCTCTCCCTGGGGTGATAGATCAGGACTCAGGTAATAGCGGAAAGCGCCAATCCTACTCTTAAAATGGATACAAGAGAGCATTTCGGGGTTTTCTTTTTAATGCCCACTTTTAAAAAATAAAAAAGGGGGAATTTGCCGGGAGCCGGTCCATCCTTGCTGTTTCAAAGGACCTGGCATATATGGCATACTGTTCTTAATATGTTTGCTCACCTTCTTGGCACTATGTGTTTTAACCAAGGTCTCTGAGAAAGGTTGTTTCCCCAGGTAGGGATTTTCCCCTGAAGTTAGGGAGGGAATAAAACCTCTTAACTAGTGCCAGGTGGGTAATTAATCACTTTAACTATGAACAATCATGCTTAAGCTACATAATCTTTACTCCCTGGAATGGAGATAAGAAAGGCCCTAACCTTTGTAATAGAGATTGATAGGATTGAATCAACTGGTATAAATACAGATGTAATAAGACAGCAAGACACAGAACTTAGAATACAGAACCAAGAGAGACAGAACCTAGGCACAGAACCTACACAGAACGTTCTCTAGAGACAGAAGAACTTCGCTGGAGAGAACATGGCAAAAGATCCTGGACAGAAACTGGCCTCAGAACCTAGAGACAGAACCTAGCGAGAGAACATGGCAAAAGATCCTGGACTGAACCTGACTACAGAAATTGGCAAGAGAACCTGACTAGAACCTGGTGACTGAACCTGGCTGGAGAACCTAGCGAGGGAACATGGCTTCAGAACCTGGCTGGAGAACCTAGCAAGAGAACATGGACACAGACCCTGGCAGGAGGTCCTAAGCAGAACTTCGCTGGAGATCCAGACCAGAACTTGGCTGGAGATCCTGGCTAGGCTGCTGATCAACTGAACGCTGTCTCCATGTCATTCCTTCTTCGCCGACTCCGTCCACACCTTTGGGGACCCCTGGACCTGCTGGGGCTGGACCCCGGCAGGTGGTAATAAAATAATTTTCAATCATTTTCTCTTCTATATTTCCATATTTCAGAGTCAGATGATCCAGTGTGATTTCTGCAGGAGTTTATTGTCAAAATGTTATTTAGGTAGTTATCAGAATATGTATACAAATTTGCATTTGTTGTTCATAAAAATGTTTCTTTTTACTCAATATAAAGCTATTCTTTACAAAGGAGATATATAAAAGAGGTGATGGAAAATTAATAACAGAAGAGATTGAAGATTAATAACAAGTTATATATTCACACTTATCTATATTACCAAGATTTTTAAATAAAATAAAATGTTTAATAACAACCTACTAAATGAGAGAAGATACTTACAAATGATATATCTGATATTCAAAACATGTAAGAAACTCATACAACTCAACATAAAATAAAAACTCAATCTGAATTTAAAAATGAGCAGAGGTCCTTAATAGATATTTCTCCAAAGAAGATATACAGATGGCCAATAGACAAATGGAAAAATGCTCACCATCACTAATAATCAGGGGAATGCAAATCAAAACAACAACCAGATACCACCTGATACCTGTCTTATTGACTAGTATCAAAAGTCAACAAAAAACAAATATTGGAAAGGATGTGGAGAAAAAGAAACTCATATGTACTGTTGATGGAATTATAAATTGGTACAGCCACTATGGAAAACAATATAAAGATTACTCAAAAATTAAACACAAAACTACCATAAAATCCAGCAATTCCACTTCTGGTTATTTATCTGAAGAAAATAAAAATGATAATTTGAAAAGATATATGCACCCTATGTTCATTGCAGTATTATTTACAAAAGCTGAGATATGGAAGCAACCTATGCGTTATCAATACATGAAAGGGTAACACATACACACACTCACAAACACATGCACAACACACCATGGAATATTAATCAGTAATAAAAAGGAATTAAATCTTGTCATTTGCAACAATATGCATGGACACAGAAGAAGGTATATGCTAAGTGAAATAAGTCAAACAGAAAAAGACAAATATTTTGACAAATAGTAGGAATTTAATTATATGTTGATTCTAAAAAACAGACAGACAAACAAAACTAAAACAGATTCATAAAAACAGAGAAATAATAGTTGCCAGAGGGACAGGGGTTAAATAAAACCTTAATGGCTTGTAAATTGAACTTTATTAATTTAATTTGGAACCCAATATGTAACATTTAACTTAAAAAGGTTGACATTTATTTAAGAGTGTTTATAGAGGGCCCATTATGTACTAGAATTTTTTGTAGTTATGAGGACACAATGTCTAACAGACAGATGTGAACTTTCTTTTCTTGGTGTTCCTCAGTTTATTGTGGGCTGGAAGACATTCATCAATAAATAAAATTGATAATTTCAGATATTAAAAGTGCTCTGAAAATAAAAGCGCATGATCTGTTATAATTCTAATTATAAAAATCAGGAAATCTTTAATTTATAAAGTTCTTAGACTCTTAAGTTCAATTTATTATGTTGACATTTCCATAACATGAAAATAACACTTAGATCCAACGGTGTGCTGGAGCCAGCAAGTACTAGCTCCCAATACTCAATTGTGCACATCATAGATACTGGAAAACTGCTAAAACTCAGGGCTCCCTCCCCTCCCCTCCCCTCCCTCCCTCCCATCAACACACAACTGATTATATCCTTTCTACAAAATAAAGTATATCCACTAACATTGAAAAGCAACCATTTAAAACAAGGGTAAGGGAAAAGGTTTTCAGAAAGTAAAATTAACCCCAAATGCTTTCCAGCTGAAGGATATGATTGAACTAATTAATTTAGCAAAATCCACAAATGGGTTAAGTATGTAATAAAGCCATAGCTCCCAATCTGATCTCTCTAAATGCTTTACTTGACATGATTAAGAATATTCCTACCATCTAAATGACAATAGTTTTCATTTATATAGTTTATCAGATGCACTATAATGTTTTGTACTTGAATTAAAATTGGTATATTATCTGAAGAAATTATACCAGATGGCCAAACCATTATTCTTTAACTCTAAAGTACTTTTAATTTTAAAAATACATTTGTTCTGCTTGGCTCTTAAATAATAGGAGCCATTCACCTGAATGGATATTGAGCGCATTATAAATTATTTTTTGTTATATTACTGATTTGCCTTGTTTCTTGTTCAGTTTGTAAATATTTTTAAGCATATTTAAAGTTTTAGAAGCTAAATTAATATTATCTTATAGAAACATTGGAATGGTATCCACTGCACATAAATTCTGTTTCACTGACATACCTTTTTTCTAAACTTTGAGGAAACTATAATCATTGTTAAATGAATGTTTGCTGTGTTTTAATAGGTTTCATTGCTCCCTCCCTCGTTTTTTTTGCAATAGGGGCTTGTCTATTGGTTTGTTCAGGTTCAATCTGTACAATCAATCTTCAGTGAGCTAAACTTTCAGAAGTTCAGTTAAGACAGCACAACTAGACTTTCAAAGAATGATGGCATAAAGTTTAAGTAGCCTATGGAGCAGAAGGGAATGCTTTTACTTGGCTGGCAACAAAAGATATGCTAGCAGCCGTAACAAGCAGGACACCTCTGCTTCTGGATGGAAAGAACACCTTGGCAGAGCCACCATCTTCACTGATTTCAGAACATTACTTTATGGCTACCTGTTATGAAGCCATCCCACAATGAGCCCACCGATTGCATGCAGTATCTTCCACTAAGAGAAGCAGTTGGTGACTTTTTTAGGCCCCGGAAGAGGTAGCACATGTGGCTCTTTGGAAAAGAAAACCTGTAGCTAGGCCAGTGGAGACATTGATGGCGACAGAACAAACTCAAACATCCGAAGCACATTAAATTCAAAAAAACAAACAGTTGAGTTCACAAGAAGACAACCTTCTGAGTTATAAGACCATTCATAGATCTCACTGATATAGAAAGAAAATTGCCAATTTGAGAATAACTTCTTTTATGCATTACTTTAAATAATATGTATGTTCCTAATAATATGTACAATTAGTTAAACATTATGTTAATCATAGTGTTTTTTCAAACAAGGTCCATTCAGACAGGATGCCTGTTTGCTTTACATTTGAAACGATATAAACCTGTTTCTCATCCTTTCTTAGAGTTCAGGGATCCAGAATAATAAGCAAGGGATTCTAGGAGGCTTTATATATAATATGAATATCCTATTAATAAAAAGCTAATATGCAAATCAACCAAACAGCGGAACGACCAGTGGCTATAATGCACACTGACCATCAGGGGGCAGACACTCAATGCAGGAGCTGCCCCCTGGTGGTCAGTGCACTCCCACATGGGAAGCACTGCTCAGCCAGAAGCCCAGCTCACGGTTGGCGAGTGCAGCCATAGTGGCGGGAGCCTCTTCTGCCTCTGTGGCAGCGCTAAGGATGTGTGACTGATGGCTTAGGCCAGCTCCCCATGAAGAGTGGGCCTAAGCCATCAGTTGGACATACCCTGAGGGCTCCTGGACTGCGAGAGGGCACAGGCTGGGCTGAGGGAACTCCCCGCCCTGAGTGCACGAATTTCATGCACTGGGCCTCTAGTTACATATAATATTTTAAAATATTATAATAATATTACAATTTTAAAAATTATAATAATATTACACGTAAGACTTTATACATATGTATACACACACACACACACACACACACACACACACAAACACACACACAATGCATATACATGCAGCCATTCCTGCAGTCATTCCTCCATATCTATGGAGAATTGGTTCCAGGACCCCATGAAGACCAAACCCCCCAAGAAGAGCAAATTTTGCACTGCTCCAAGTTCCTTATGTAAAATGCTATAGTATTTGCATATAGCCTACACAAATTTTGTCATATACTTTAAATCATCTCTAGACTACTTATAATACCTAATATAATGTAAATACTATGTAAACAGTTATTATCCTGTATTATTTAGAAAAAATGCCAAGAAAAGTCTGTACATATTTAGTACAGACACAACAATGTATATGTCAGCAACGTCACATTTTTCCTGAATATTTTGCATTCTCCATCAGTTGGATCTATGGATGTTGTACTCATAGATGCAGAGGGCTGACTATGTATGTGTGTGTGTGTATTAAATATTAAATATATTATTTATATATGCACACACAGGTATATGTATGTGTGTATATGTATGTCTATATAAATATAGTGTGCATTGTATATCTATACTTGAATATTTTTTGAAATCCAGATACAGCAATAATTTATGTGTTCATTTATTATAATCATTTTTCTAAACAGATGTTACTAAACTTTCACATCTTATAATCAATGGTGCTTTAATAATGAAGGAAATCTGTTAAATATTCTCTTTAATAACGCTTCAACTCATATTTTAGCAACACAACAATTTATGAATTTGCTATTTATCTTTAAGTATCCAATGCATTAGGAACATTTTGCATTCTTCTAATATATCCAGGTACTTAAGAATATAATTAAAAAGATGCTTTTGTTGTTTGGCGCATACGTATCTGGAGAAATATTTTGATTTTTAAACTTTAAAAACTGTGCACCTTGCAATCAATAAGATAAGGTTGAACTTCCAAGAAATTATCTCAAATAAACACTTATTAAAATAATTATTTTTTTGTTTTTAAAAATTTCATTTTGAGGAATGACTGCTATAACTATGATGAAAAATTAACTAATTTGATCTCAAATAATTATATGTAAAATGTACTAAGTAAAACTTCCAAGCTGTGTTTTTTCTATCTTTACGTATTAAATCACCCAATACTCAGGTTTTCTTTTGTGACTCTGGTGCTAATAATGAAGAGAACAATTAGATAACTGATGAGTACTAAAAAGAGAACCTGGAGTAAAGGAGCATGAGTTTCTGCATATTCACCCTGCTTTTCTGGGCCAGTACTAGAGCGATTCATACTATAATATGGTCCCCCCAAAGTCCCTTTAGATCATAAGCTGCCACAATAGGGCACAGAAACCATTACAATCAAGTTTATATATACTTTAAAAAATAATTGGTCAAATTAAAGATATATATATATCTTTAATTTAAAGTATTACAAAGAAATTAAACCTTTAATTTAAAGTATTACAAAGAAATTAAAGTGTTTTTTAAAATAATAATATTTAACATCAGCTTGAAGAGATAGTTCTATCAAATGAGGAGATACACTTTTTCTAACCCCTTGTAAAATGACAAGAGAGAACATAATCAATATTTTAAAAATGTGGGTGGTAATTTGCATAGTTCATAATATCACATATTATTAAGACACCAAGTTTTCTTCACTAGCTTAAGAACTAGGTAATTTCTTTCAATTGCTTTCTGTTTTTATTTTATCCATAGATACTTACAAACTATAATAAAGCTGATCTAATATATCAACTTTCATTAAAATATTTCCTTCAGAAAACTCACACCATGTAATGATTGTACTTTTATTTTGTCAATATTATAAGTTCAGAACTTTAAGGAATTGCAACAGCCCTACATTAATATGGAAAATCTCTTGAGTGCACTTAGCTATTAAACCAAAATTTCAGCTCTATGCATTGAATTAAATGATAAGAGTGATAAATCAATTACCACAGAAGAGCTTTTAGTAGATCACATGGTTGTGCCATTTGGAATGAGAAGACAAATCATTGACTTTCTATAGTACTGATCAAACCTCAAATGTTTTGCACTGGGGATAAAAGGCAAGAAGGACAAATGTAGGTAGGAATGGGTGGCATATGAGACCTCTTGGCAGATGAAAATCCAAGAGTGCAAGGTACAACAGTGAGGTTGGTAATATCTGAAATTTTACAAACGCAGGTTTAAAGGTGATACTTGATTGTGTAAAACACATAGCACAGTGCTTGGAACACAGAGAGCATAACAGTCTCAATGAATGTGAATGTGGTTGCAACTAAGGCAAATTGCCTAAAAATCTGATTTTAACTGATGGGAAAAGTCTAATTCCCTCCCATAAGCCCACTTCAGCCATTAAAATAAAACCATTAGATTCATTCATTGTCTTCGGGGGATGAGGGCAAAGTCAGAATTTGAATGTGCTACTCCAGAAGAGTAACATTGCAAACATTATTCATGATGGCACGTTTCACCAGCGAGGGCATCTGCAGAGTTGAAGCCAGAAGAAATGGCAGAGAGAGAGGCATCTATAGCAGTGGTTCTCAACCTTCCTAATGCCGCGACCCTTTAATACAGTTCCTCATGTTGTGGTGACCCCTAACCATAAAATTATTTTCATTGCTACTTCATAACTGTAATTTTGCTACTGTTATGAATCGTAATGTTAATATCTGATATGCAGGATGTATTTTCATTGTTACAAATTGAACAGAATTAAAGCATAGTGATTAATCACAAAAACAATATGAAATCATATGTGTTTTCCAACGGTCTTAGGCAACCTCTGTGAAAGGGTTGTTCGACCCCCAAAGGGGTCGCGACCCACAGGTTGAGAACCACTGGTCTATAGAGATAGTCTACAAGGAAAGTCTATGAGGTTCACTCACTGTATAGAGGCAATACTTTTGTAAAAGCTATTGTCTACAAAATCCAGACTGTCATTCTCAAATGGCAGTGGGAGCTCTGCTTTACAGGTGAATTGTATGAAATATAAGTGGGAGGAAAGAAAAAAAGAGAGAAATGATTAGTAGAACAAAGAAGAAACAAGTGGGAGAACCTGGAAGAAGGACTGACAGCTGAAAACAGAAAATTTATGTATATGGCCAGATTCAACTCAGAGAAAAGCATGTTGGGTATGAGATTATGTAATAAAGGTGTGATTGTTTGATGGTAAAAATGAAATCTTATTTTGTAATTTTATGTTTTCTATATTGAATCAAAATTGTATTAATCTAGTAGCTATAAAAAATTTGGATTAAATGAATTTTAAAAATGATATGGGTATACTTTATGTATCCCCATTGTAATACTAGTATAGACTAGTGATACTCTTTCTAATTTAAAAACAAAGTGATGAAAAAATTAGCAACATCTTTATTCACATGAGGTCAGGTATAATGTGTGATTTTATGTAAAACATATATATTTATTTTTTTCACGTACCTTGTAATGTCCCTTTTAAATTTAATCCAGAAAGGCCATGTTGAATATTTGTTTAAATCTTCAAGATAAATAATTTAGTTTTTTACACACAGATGGAACTCGAATATTGTTTCACATAGTATTGGCATTTTACTTCTAATACTCTTCATCAAAAGGAAATTTTAACCTAATAATAGAATAACGGTAAGTTTTTAAAAATGCAAGTTTTGTTTTTAATGTTAAATCCAAAGTGAAATAAGTTCATTGAAAGTCATATGTTTCAAAATTTAACTATCAGTCAAAACTTGTTTGGAACATCAACATTACTTTTAATATATTGCCAACAGTACTTATAATCTCTTTGTACAGCACATTATATAGATGTGTCTCTCACAGTGCATCAGCTACCACACAAATTGATCAATGAAAGTGGTTTCACTGCTTTATATATCAATAAAAGTTGACTTTGGTTTAGACATTCTAGAACTGTAAACTTTGATGCAATTTCATTTTTTTTTGGTTCAATTAAACCATTTGCCTATATTCCCTCATGTGATATTAAACACTGTGGTGCATCATTCCAAGTGCATTTTCATATAGCTATCATTCTAGTTAATTTATTTTATCCCCTAGACAAGAATTAAATATTTATCCACTTAATATTTCTGTTAACTTGCATTCTCAGAAAGGATATGTAAGGTTATAGCAATGCCTACCTGTTTCTCAGAAATCTCTCATAAACTCTTTCCAGTATTGTGCAACAAGTCATTATACATAAGCATTTTTTTGCTTAATTAATGTTGATAAAATCCTGTCATTTAAAAAATTCCTTACAATGTTTTTAATATTGCAGTTTATTATATTAATGGTTTAATATATTAATATATCTATTATTGTTTATATATTTTATTGTAGTTTATTATAGAACATTTCTTTGAATGCATTCTCATTGAAGGACCCAATAATAGCTTTTAGAAGAAAAAACCAACCACATACTAGTATATTGAAAAGGATGACAATTCCTTTTTAAAAAATAAATTTGATTTTAGAGATAGAGAGGAAGGGGAGGGAGAGAAGGAAGGGAGGGAAGGAATGAGAGAGAGACAGACAGAGATTTGCTGTTCCAATTATTTATGCATTCATTGGTTGATTCTTGTATGTGCCTTGACTGGGCATCAAAACTGCAATGTTGGCATATCACGATGATGCTTTAACCAGCTAAACTACCCAGCCAGGGCAGAGGAGGATGCACTCTTGGTGGTGAAGCAAATTTGGTTTCCTAGTGTTGGGAAATACTTATGAGGCTGTTCCAGTACTAAAGCTGTCTGTCCTGAGTTATTTGATAACTATCTCATCACTGACACAGATAAAAGGTTGAAAATCATGACCTCCAACCTAATCTGATTAAATTTAACTTAGAAGTTAAAAAGATTTGGATTTGACATCAAGTTCACTGTAAAATTGCCTTTTGATATTTGGCAAATATTGTTAACTTTTTTGGTTCTCAGTTTTCCAATTTCTGTATGATTAGATAATTTTTAGTAACTCCTAAGGCTAAAGTTCCACAGCTAATTTTAAGCAAATTTCTGTAAAGATTAAATCACATGCTTAGTTTATTAAAAGTTCAGTCAATTGTAGTAAAAAAAAAAATCAACCTACCTAATAAGAGCATCTTAACTATTCCTGAATTGAATAAGTGCAAAACTTACTTGAAAACAAGCCTAGATAAGAGAGTAGGATCTGTTCAAATTATAATAATCATGAAAATAACTTATGCTCACTACGGGAAGTGGTTCTCAAACCTTAACATGCATTAAAATCACTAGCAATTTATGTTGTTTTTTTAAACGATTTATTGGGGTAACATTTGATAATAAGATTATGTTTCATGTGTATAATTCTATAGTACATCTTCTGTATATTGCATTATGTGTCTAGTCTCTCTCTGTCCCCATATATTAGATCACCTTTACTCTTTTCATGCTCCCCCAGGACCCTTCCCCTCTGGTAGCCACCATACTGTTGCCTGTGCCTATAGGGTTTTTTATTGGTCTGTTGCTTTCTGTTTTATATTCCACACTAGTAGCCCGGTGCACGAAATTCGTGCACATCAAAAGGGAATTAATTAGTGGAGATTTTTTAATATTGCTATTTGCCCTTTCTCTATAATAGAAGTGTGAGAGATGAAAGGAAATTAGTAAAATGTATATGAAAATAATATATAAATTTATTAATAAACAGTAACAAAAGGATATAACAAGAAGAGAGGCATGATATAAAAACGACAAAAACATGATATGAAAACAACAAAAACATGATATAAAAACAACAGTGATGCAAACAATGACTGATAAAGTGATTAAACTTATTCTAATATCTCCCTGTACACCACATTAAGAGTAAAAACACTTTCAGAGTGCTTAACTAATTTCCCTTGTGATGAAGTATTTAGAACTTTAACTGTAACGTCACATGCTCTTCAAACTCGAGAGAAAGCAACATATAAGTGACCATGTTAGGAATGGGTTTAGGTAGGAATATGCCTACTCTGTCTAGAGCAGGGGTGGGCAAACCCTGGCACGCGTGCCAAACATGGCATGCCAGTAACTTTTGCTGGCACACGAAACCCTCTCTTATAATCTTCTATTTACAATTTTTTTCTTAATATCGACTTTTTCCATTTTTTTCAGATAAATTCAGTGTAGGTGCATCTTAGATAAATAAATAATTTTACATAACAAGTTATCTTAAAAACCATAGGCATGGATTGACAAGAGGGGGGAAGAGCAATTTCTATGCCTCTGCCTTAACTCTCTGTGCCTTCCTAGATCTGACCAGTGTTTTGGTTTCATCCACATACGCTTGTGAATCTTTGTCCTCAGTGATAAATTTTGTTAAGTCTCATAATAAGAGTAGCCTGATGGATAAAAGTAGTAGCTCGTGAATATCTCTGAAGTTCACGAAATATAAACCTGTTGTAAAATCTCTGTCATCAGTGATGCAGCAGCAAAAGTCCCACTGATAATATCAAACGGAGTCATAAAGTTTTCTGTCGGACTATCAGTGTACATGTATACATTAAAAAATAAATGTATTTTTCATCATCATATACTGTGTTTTTGTTGCTTGAATGAATTTTATTATTTCTTCAAGGTTCTTCACATACGTACACCTTAAGAGATATCAAGTAGGCGTAATATGTTCTCAAAAAACTAGGGTTGGCACGCAGAAGAATTTTGAGTCAGAGATTTTGCTGGTTTTGGCACGCACTCAAAATGGTTTCCCACCCCTGGTCTAGAGTTTGCCCTTGTGATTTATTAATAGTCATCACAAATGCTGGCATCACGGGAAACCGTCATCCAATCAATTTAAATGGGAGGCCAGTGTCAGATGGGGACAAATTAATTCTTGGAATCAATCAGAACAACCTCTATCTCTGCAGATTCTGTTAATACTTCAGCTTCAATAATGTTAGGTCATAATTTTTTGATAATAAATTTGGTACCATTACAAAGACCCCCATTTACTATTGAGATTTCTCAACAGCATGATGATTGCACCCACTTTCAATTTTAATTTATGACATGGCATTCCCGAAGGAGTCATACTATTAAGAAATTTGATGGGAAAATTTTCCTTTTCAGCATCATCTGTGGAATCAATGGAATCTTCACTCAAATATGTGTGAAAATCTCCATTGAGTATATCCAAAATTTCTTCATTTAATTTTTGAACATGCTCATTTTTTGTACAAAGAATTACACATTTAGATATATTTTTAATATTATCTATAGATATAGTATTTCCAAAGGTAGCTTCAATAATAGATCCATTACAAATCATTTCACAGGGGATTTCAATAATATCCATTCCTAAATGAAAACTGCTATCTAGTTTGCCATCTCCAAGTTTTACTAACCATCCACTATAAGCAGAATCCTCTGATCTCATATTTGTTGTAAGAGACAACATCCCCAAACATTGCAGTACTTTAAACTCATTTGTACTATGGCCGATCGCATAGCATGCAGTACAATACTGAGACATTGTCAAAAATCTCCTTCAGGAAGGAGAACTTTCCCACCAAATACAACATTCAAATTTCTCTTAATAATCTGTCTATGATATTTATAGCATGACTGGATGCCATGGTGCATTCATCAATAATGAGAAGTTGGACCTTTTTAATAGTTTTAGCAAGTTCACTCTTTGTATTGAGTCTAGAAATTGAAGTTTCATTTAATGGAACCGGTAATTTATATTGGGAAGGAAAGGTGCTTCCACTGAGAAGTAAATTTGCAGCAATTCCTGTAGATGCTGTGGGTAAAACAGTATCACCACGACCTCTAATATAATGTATTAAAACTTTATACAGATATGCAGGTGAATAGGATTCCTAGCTGGCAGGCTCCTGACAGCAAGCTGGCCACCTGTGGAATCTGTGAAGAATGGGGCTCCCTCCTCCCTCCTGACATGGTCCGGGGTGCAGGTGAATGGGGTTCCTGGATGGCAGGCCACTGACAGCAAGCTATCCAACAGCAGATTCTGTGAGGAATGGGGCTACCTCCTCCCTACTGTCAGGGTCTAGTTTGAAGGCCAGACTCAGTACTTCCATGCTCTGCTCCAAAGGCGGGTTCCTGCCTGAAACCTTGTCCTCCAGGAAACAGCTGGGGGAGGGCACAGCCGTTTCCAAGACAACCCCTGCAGGACTGACTTCCTTCAGCTTGGTTGCGCTTTTGGATGTGATGTTACACCCGGGGTTTTTGTATAAGTAGACAACAGTGAAATCATATGGTTCTTGTTCTTTTCCATCTGACTTATTTCATTAGCACCATACTCTCAAGATTCACCCATATATTTATTTCAAACATCACTATGAAATACTGCAATTAGAAGTTTGCTGAAGCCCTATCCCAGAATTTGTGGTTCAGTAGGTTTGGGATGGGGCCAGAGTAGAAACTGACAAGTTCTGAAGGGATACTAATGATAATGGTTTAGGAGCCTCACTTTGAGAGCACTTAAGAGTATTATTGGTAGATTTTCAACTTACTCTGCACAATTAAAAGACACATAATTTAATAAATATGTTTTTATCTGTTTTATACATATATACATGAACATATCTGTATACATTAGTTTTAATGTTAAATATTTAGTTATTTAAAGTTTAACTACATAGTATCTAATTCTGTATATAATATACTCTCAGTTAATATTTGTTGTTAATTAAAATAGTTTCTAAATGTAAGGTTCATAAGGTATACTTGCCAGCGAAGCTCTAATACTGTCATGATGTGCTGCTCTGTGAGTAAAGAAAACTTCAATTCTTATTTTTCATGCAGACATCAGAGTCTAAATATAAATGACCACCTGAAAATATCTAATCAAGTGGAGGATGAGAACATGTAAATGTTACTATTTAGGTTTCTAACTTGTAAATTTTATTATTTTATAAATTCATTTATCTCTAAGCTAATCTAAGTGACTTAACTTTTAAGGTAATAATGAAATAAATCACTTGTCAACTGAATTATGGGTAATCATTCTCTTAATGACCTGTTTAGTGCCTTCTAAATTTTGTACATGGAGACTTTTTAAGAGATTTTAAAAATTAATTTTTAGAGAGAGGGAGGGAAAGAGAAACATCGCTGTGAGAGGGAAACAGAAGTGAGAGCAGAACATGGATCAGCTGCCTCTTACATGCCCCCTACCGGGGATCAAGCCCATAACCTGGGCATGTGCCCTGACTGGGAATTGAACCACCAACCTTTCAGTGCACAATCAACACCCAACCAATGGAGTCACATCCACCAAGGCTATACATGGAGATTTTATTAAAGCAATAACTCAGGTATTGGGCTACTGCCACATCAAAGTTTAATCAACTTATAATTTTACATGCTAAATGCCCAATGTTAGTTGTTTTGTAATTTTTTCCAAAGCACTGGTTATACAAAACCATTACACTTTAAATCTGTGACTGTGCATGTGTGTATCTCATATACGGAGTAGATATACCCATGCATTTACATAATTACACAAATAAATGAAAAGAGAAAAATGGAAAAACATTTGAAAATCTTTCCAAGAAGTCTGTTTATACTATAATATAAAACAATATATCAGAAATACCTTCTACCATCATATTTTTCTTGTGTTTGTACATTTGTTTTATTTCATATCAGCAGCTCTGATTTATCCATTTAAATTTTTTATGTTCTTTCATTTTTTGTGGCTTGTTTAGTATCAGCTTATATTTTTTTTTGGGGGGGGGAGGGAATTCTTTGGATTTTTTTTTAATTGATGAGATTTCATCCTGGTTTGTTAAAGAGAACCAGCTGTTTTCTTGAAAGATAATTTTCTGAAGCTGTTGTGTACCATAATTACACTGCAATTACACAGCAATATCCATAAAAGCAGATGAGGATTCTATGTGTCTTTTTACTTCATTAGAAGTTGCAAAAATGATAGATGCAGTCTATCTTAGTTTGACTATTGCCCTCTATTGGCAAATTCAAGCTCCGGTATAATCTAAAAGATAGCAGCAGTAAAAACAGAGATATATTTTATTTTTGTTTTTTTAAAACAATATTAACATTTTGGGTCATAAGGTAACACCATCAGAAGTTTCAAAAACTTTTTTACAATCAAAATTTTAAATGTTCCGTCAAAACCTAGCTATTTAAAAGAATCACCTAAGCGAGGGAAGTGTGGTTTGGGGCTTTGTTCCAGCATCAAATTACAGAGCATTCATTGCTCCTCCCTCACTCGAAATCTACTTGAATCATCCCCCTCTTTTCAGTAGAAAACTAGTTGGATCTTTTCCTTGTTCCCAGCATGTTCCCTCTTCTTTGAAGCAATTCTAATAAAATGGAGATTTTGAAGTATCTTACCATTTCCAAAATCAGCAGTTAATCTTACCATTAATATTTCAGTGATTAAAAAAACTTTGAATATTTAATCAGAGGTAGAAGAAAAGCTCATTTCTAATAAATTGCTGAGAAGGATTATCATTTTAGGCCAGACAATAAGATCTTACATGTTATGCGGAGGAAGATGTGAGAAAACCAGTTTTTCAAAACTGAGCTGCGATTAGCTGAAGTGTTGCAACATTTCATGTGAGTTCTATGGTGGGAGAGGTGCACATGTTCAAATAAACACCATCTTTCACATACATTTGGTTCTGACGGGCAGCTGGGGAATATAGTATTTTAATAACATTTATTTTGGCAGAAGAGGGAGGAAGTCATCTAATTTTGTAGCCAGCGAGGCAACCAGAGAAAACAAATCTTCTGAGTTATTTCATGACCTTCTAGGAATCAGAACTTTAAACAGATTTGAACATTTTTAAAAGTAAAAATAATTTTTTCCCTAAATTCCACTTTTACCACTTATACCAGAGAGACTGCTATCTTCTCATGTAATATTCTTCATGGAGTTGTTGCCTGTGCAGCAAACTGAGATAAGTTAAGCTGCAAAGTTTCTGGATTGATGTCAGATTTAGGAGCTGAGAATTAAAATTAGTTCCTTTCTTTGCCAACACTAACACAAGTCTTGGAGCACATTTCCTCGGATGCACTAAAATGGTGACAGCTTCAATAACCACTGGGGAAGTTTTCTGTACGAGAGCTCAGATTCATTTAACAACTCTGGCTTAGCATGCTCCCACCTCCATTGCCTCTGCCTTTGCTTAATTAATAACAGCACTGCCTTTTTGAGAAGAAGATTTATCTCACAAAACAAACACATTTCAAGCAGAACCCATATTTTTACAGAAAAGAAAAAGAAAATAATGTGCCTGTGATGGCTTGTCTTGTTTCTTGTTCGACTCTTTTGCCACATTGTTTGCACCTACGCAGCTTTTTTTTTTTTTTTTAAGTGAAACATAACTGCATAATTGACAGGCTCTTTCCCTTCCTAGCAATTTCAGTCCCTGACTGTGAACCACTGCTGATTAGTCTTTAGCAGTTGACAAAACTGTGCAGGTTACACATTCAGAAAAGAACCTTCCCAGTTGTATGACAAGCACCTGGTAATGCATAGAATTGGATTCTTCATCATTTAAGTTGTTAGTAGAGACAAAACTCCCTTTTGTCTGGTTTTTACTTCTTGATTGGCTTATTTTCTTCATGCTAATATTTCTGAGCCATATTTGAAGCATTTTACTTATCCTGGATCACTGTTCTTCTTCATATAATAATATTCTGTTTAACCAAAAGCATTCTTCACACACTATATAATTATTTATTTATCCACTAGAGGCCCAGTGCATGAAATTCATGCTTGGATAGGGTCCCTAGGCCTGGCCAGCAATCAGGGCCAATCGGGGCCTTCCTTCCCGCTGCTGCCCAGGGCCTTCCTTCATTCCATGTCACCCTCTGGTGGTCAGTGCACGTCATAGTAAGCAGTTGAACTCCCAGTCAGTTGAACTCCCGAGGGGACAATTTGCATATTAGCCTTTTATTATATAGGATTAGGCAAATATGTATTGAGTACTCACTGTGGGCCAGGAACAGGTATACATGCTATAGATATGACCATGAAAAACAAACAAACCTCCCCAGCCCCATGGAGTTTACTGGAGGATATCAGAAAATAAATAATTATTTATCATGTCAAGTAGTCCTAGCTCTAAGGAAAAATAAAACCAGGGATACTTTTTAGGGTTCAAGAAGGGAAGCAGAACTTCTATGAAATGATGCAGAATCAAGGGCTTATTATAGGAACTTAATAAGTATTAATTGCTTTGACACAGTTACGGAAGCTGATACAGAGGCCATTGCTTTAGCATTTAGTGGTGGGCCTGAAGTCTCTCTTTGTTCGCAGTGCTAACAGTTGGGAGAAATATCTGGATGTGAGGCAGAAGAGTGTAAGGACCATTTGGAATAAAAAAGATGTTGGAATCCATAAAAACATACTAGAACCCACATTTGTCTCTCAGTACATTCAACCTTGATTATATGCCACAGAAGGTGGCACTCTCTCCAGTGGGACTGCAGGAAAGCTACAGGTGATGATGATTGGATAAAAGTAGGGAAACTGGGTTCTGTGGCCTTCTCTACTACAGCTGTCACACACTAGCAGCCAAGGCTATATACACAAGGTGAAGCAGCATTGGCACCTTACAGAGACATTATAGGGTAAAAGCCACTGATTCATTTTCACCTTTAATATCTCACAGTTTCTCTTAGAACCAACCCTAACCCAGAGTCATACAGGTAAGAGAATTCTGGGAGACATCATATCAGTTTAGCTAAATTGACAGAGCACAAAACCACATGCAGGTGGTGATGTCAAGTAGACCTTTGGATTTATGAGTGTGGATTTCAGCAAAATGTCTGGCTACACATACAAATGTGCATTTCCTTGGCCTAGAGACACTATTTAAAGCTATAAGACTGGGTTGAGATCATCTAGAGAAGGATTGTTGTTGTGTTTTTTTTTGGGGGGGGGGGCGCGGGGGAATCAAGCTCTGGATGACATTCCTATGTTTAGAGGTCTGCAGCTATAAGGAACCAGTAAAGACTCAGAATAATAACTGAACAGGTAAGATGAGAACCAAAGAGCTTCCAGAAACAATAGAAATTAGGTTTTTAAATGAATGGAGAAAGAGCACCTCTTTCAACAGCTGCTGACGGGTTACATAAAATGAGACGGGACCCCACCTCACAATGTGGAGACCACTGGTGACTTTGCAGGGGCTTCCTCTACATAGAGTGAATCTAATTGAATTGGGTTCAAGAGAGAAGGAGGGGAATTATAATGGAAACAGTGTGCATAGTCAACTATTGTAAGGAATTTCGTTCTAAAACAGAACAGAAGAATAAACAAAGAGAAAGACATGAGGCCAAATTTTTGTCTGTATGTCTAAGGTTGGCTGAGTTGTACGCGTCTAGGGCATACTGATATGCTGATGACAATGTACCTGTAGAGAGAAGAACATTGGTGAAGCAGGAGAGATGAAGACCATTTTACTGGCAGGATTATTTATGCTGAAAGGACTTTTTCCCCCTGCCAAATCTGCAATACAGAGAAAACCACATTCATGTAAAAAAAGTGATTATATTCTATGTCAGTATTATTTCCAATTCTGAAATTCCCAGAGAGGTATTAGGTGAGACCAAGCATGGGAGAGAATGCGAGTCAGAAAGAGAGAGGGGACGGAAGAGAGAAGTCTAACTAGTGAGGTGCTGGGAAATGTCACAAAAGGAACATTTCAGGTAATAAGGTTGCTTCATCGAGGAAGAGGTGACTGGGAAAAGAAGCTTAAACATAGTTTTCAGAAATATTTATCTACAGCAAGGTCAAAAATCTTTTCCTAAAGGGCCACACAGTCTGTCACTACTACTCAACTTTCACACACAACAACAGCTTTGACAATACATGAATGAAGAAGATTATGTGTTCCAATGAGCATTTAATTCAAAAACAGGAGACCAACCAACAGATGTAAGTTTGCAGACCCAAAACTATAAAATAAAAATCCAAACAACAGTTTCTTATCAAGACATTGAAATTGGTACCCAATTTACTGATGAAAATGCCACTTCGACAACTTGATGCATTCTATCCCAAACTTCCAACCAGATCAGAAAATGTGCTTATTGCCACATAGCAAATACTAATATCTACTGTTTTCCCCCCACAACTGTGTGAATATATAATGATAAAAATAATAGGAATAGTAAATATGGAAATGATAGAAAAGTTATCGTTCATATATTCTAAAGATATTAATATCCCCCCAAAAACATTTCAATATATAAATATAATACTCCTGATTAGAAATATACATATTCTTTTTTTTAATATTTTATTGATTTTTTACAGAGAGGAAGGGAGAGGGATAGAGAGTTAGAAACATAGATGAGAAAGAAACATCGATCAGCTGCCTCCTGCACATCCCCTACTGGGAATGTGCCTGCATCCAAGGTACATGCCCTTGACTGGAATTGAACCTGGGACCCTTCAGTCCACAGGCCGATGTTCTATCCACTGAGCCAAACCAGTTAGGGCAGAAATATACATATTCTTGATACGTTAAATTCATAAACAAGTGTAATAATTAATGTCCCCTTTAGTTGTGTGTGTTGTGTGCATTCATATTTGTGGTAAGAACAACAAAACACCACACACAGTATAGTTTACTAGAGAAAGTGAAGACTTTGTAATTACAGAGACCCAAGTTAGAATCATAGGTCTATCACTCCAATTATCTGTGAAATAGGCTGTTATTAATCATCATTTACCTTTAGTATTCTCTTCTATGAAATGCTGTTCTAAAGTTAGTGTAATTAATATATTTATTCACAGATTTTGTAAGTTGCATATGCATGGTATATAACAAATGTGCAAATAAACATGGCATCAATTTATATAGTTATACTATAGGCATGCATGTTGATATGCAATATGTCTTTTCTTTAAAAAACTGATTTTTTAAAACTTTTATTCTTAATGATGCCATGATTACACAAAGTATGAGTAATAATGTTGCAATCCTTCAAATATTTCTGCATATTCAGTGACAAATCTTCTCTCTATGAAACCTCTAAGTCAATTGTTCCCTTTGCCATTATTCTATTAATCAGGATAATTGACACAAACTGCCAAAACATGCAAATGCCATAATGGCAGTGACTTTAAACAACCAGTAAAATTCTTGCTTAGCTTTCCAGCTATCCTGGAAATCAGTGCCCAGGATGCCTCATTTGCAACTTTGCCATCTTAGGGTCCTTCACTTTCAATCACATCCATGAACAGGTGAGAGCATGGGAGAAAAGTACAATGCTAGGAATTGTGTTGGACTTGATGTGACATCATTTCGCCCTACATTCCCAAAACTCAATCACAAAGCACCAAAATTATTAGGGAGGCTGGGAAATGCAGTTTTTGTATACCCAGGAAAAGGAAGGAGAGTGAAGAACATTTAGAATTTTATTTTCAAAATGATACTTAAATTGAGAATAATATTTATAAGAACAGGGAAAATCCATTACAACGTAACAGTTGGAAATGTAAAATATATGAAATAAATATGTGACATTTCGGAAAGTGTTATAATCTTGAAGACAATGTAATTTCTATGGACAATGATTTACCAAATATTTCAGACAGAAAAAAAAGAAAACATTGGGATAGAAAATGTTTTACTGAAAACCCGTAACATGCAACTAACACAAATATACCTAGATATGATTCTTCTTTATTAGCTAAATTGGCACAAATTCCTATAAAAGTCCCAATGGGACACTTATAGATCTTTTTGTGTACCATTTCATTTAAATAGACTTTACTATAAATTATTTGTCTCAAACACTCTTGATCCGATTATAAACTTTCAATGCCTAATCCCCTAGAGTTGAGGTTATTAGTCTCTTAGTCATTGAGACAGCATACATATTGTAAGTCAGCTTTGTGGTCTTTCTTTTATCCTTAGAATATGACCTTAGGTCTAACCTCCCTTGAAAAATAAACTGAAGAAGTCTCTAGAAGCATTCAGGATCCAAGTTAAATGCTATGTACCAACACCTAATTTGTATGTCACTGTAAAGATCAGGTTAATATAAGCATGCCTTGTTTCATTGCACTTTGCTTTGTTGTGCTTCACAGATGTTACCCCCTCTACCCTGCTTTTAATAAATAGAAGGAAGACCCTTCACCAGCAAAAAGAGTATAACTCACTTTATTGAGGTGGCCTTGAACCAAACCTACAATGTACCAAGGGTGCACCTGTAAGCTCTAATTGATGGAAGAAGCTTCCCCACAGAATGGAAAATAATCACATACCCCGGAAGGGACAGGATTAGCAAGGTATAAGTAACTGACAAGAGCTCTGAGCCATGGTCTCCTGAGCTGAGGTGATCCACACCCATTCAGTCTCATCTCATGACCCTTCAGATTCTGAGTGCGGAATGAGGGACATTCAGAAACTGAGCCTGAGAATCAAAAGCCTTTGTCTAAGCCAGTGATGGTGAACCTATGACATGCATGTCAGAGGTGACCCGCGAACTCATTTTTTTGGTTGATTTTTCTTTGTTAAATGGCATTTAAATATATAAAATAAATATCAAAAATATACATCTTTGTTTTACTATGGTTGCAAATATCAAAAAATTTCTATATGTGACGCGGCACCAGAGTTAAGTTAGGGTTTTTCAAAATGCTGACACGCCGAGCTCAAAAGGTTCGCCGTCACTGGCTAAGCTGTTAATGTCATGGCGATTTGCCTAGCCTATATATCTATTTTTCACGCCTAAGCAAGCGTCGTACCAAGTGAAGTCTGCTGAGCTTTACAACTTTGAACACAGCATCACTGACTCTGGTTGAGCATAACACATAGTGAACATATCAGATGAGCACAAAAAACAATCAACAAGGTAAGAAACAACTAGTATATTAGATAGTAATAAATACCAAAACGAACAAATAAGCCTAGTAAGGGAATATGGAAAGTCACCGTAAGACAGTGACCTTGTAGATGGGGTAAACTACAGAAGACTCATTAGCAAAATTGACCTGGAAACACTGAGGGCCCAAACCACAAAAGAGTCAGGGAAATTTTCTTCTGGAAAAACAACAGAGAGTGCACAGGCCTGCAGTGGGAATCGTGTCTGTGCTGCTTTTCTCTGTCCCAGTTAAGTCAGCAGATAATTCCTCTAACCAATGAATTTTTTAAATTATTTTTTAGTTTAGGAAACTTCAGTAGCTTTCAGAGAAAACCCATGACTTTAACTCGTTGTATTCTTGACACTATGCATATGTCATTGATACTCATTTCTGAAGTTAGAGTATATAGTTATTATGCCTAAGCACTGAAAGCTTTTACATTACTTCCAAAACAGTCTTATAAGTAATATTTGCAATTAATTCATCTATAAAACAATTATTTTCCTTCAAAAGTAGAATCATAGTCATACATATTAATAAGTAACATTTTTAAGCCTCTTTGAACCCACCTGTTATTCATCAAGTAATGAGATTAAAAATGTGAAGGTGTGAGAATAAGTATCAACTCTAGAGGCTTTTTATGCAGAAGCTAAAGGACACTTCAGTTAACTTATTGGTCATTTGTGTAATCCAGATAGAGGGATCATGTAAACAAGCCTTTCGAGCCCCTTTCCCCCTTTGCTCCTGACTCCTCTTAAATCAGACCAAGGACAAAGAAACATCAAGGAGATTCATTGAATGATAGCACATTTCACTGAGAATAAATTTCATTTTCCCTTGACTGGCATACTTGAGGTCTGCTCTGGTATCATTTTGCTGTTAGACACTATTTTAGTTTTCTATAGAGGCTACAACAAGTTGCCACAAACTGTTTTAGAACAAGACAAAATTGGTATCTTACTGTTTTGGAGATCGGAAGTCTGAAATGGGTTTCGCTGGGAAAACTCCAGGTTTCTAGGGTGGCATTCCTCTCTGGAGGCTCCGGGGGAGAACCTTTCCCTCCATTTCCTCTTTTTAGAGGCTGCCTGTGTGCCTTGGCTCACTGCTCCATTTCTCGATATTCAGAGCGAGATCAGACCGAGTCCTTTAGTGTGGCCATTTCTCAGGCTCTCTCCTTCTTCCCTCTTGTATTTATAAAGACTCCATGATTAGGTTGAGGCCCTGGGTAATCCAGGATACTTTCTCCACCTCCAGGTCAGTTTATTGAGGACATTGATTCCACCTGTAACCGTGATTCCCTGTTAACATGGTCACGGGTTCCAGAGATCGCAACGTGGACATTTTTCAGGAGCCATTCTTCTGCCTGCCATGGGCACCTTGATTCAAGTAGTCCTTGAAAAATATAATGAAGAGCTGCCATTTGCAATCTGATAGGTATATGACTTTGCTGTGAAAGAACGAGGTCTGTTTCTTTTTCTTTTTTACAGATTTTTCTCCCTCAATCAACTTGGTGTTTCTTAGCTAATGTTTTTCTTCTTCTTAAGGCAGTGTTATGACTTTCATGTAGGCACTTCTCAAAATTGTATTTAATTATTTCTGTACGCTTCCTTCTTTCAAAGAGACTGCATACATTTTAGTGGTAAAAGAGCTGCTGGTTTGTTGACTTTAACTGAATTGCTTGATCATGACACCTGGGTGCCGAGCCCATGACTTTGGCGCCCACTGAACCAACACATTAAATCTTAGCATGTAAAATGTGACATGGTCACATTGAAAAACGTTTAAAGAAATTTTAGGAACTAATTTCTTTGATTCTCCACATCCTGTATTATTTTTTCTGGAATGCTAGGATGTTATGACTATTTTAATTGGCCCTAGGAATACTCTTCCCCAAATGACACTTAAGAAAAACAAAACTTTCAGTGGACCTAAAGAAAGCATCAACTATTAAATTATGTAGACTACTTAGAAATATAAAAACAACTAACCTGTGCATGTGTCTGGATTTTACCATGTCATTATTTGTACAGTAAAAGACACCTTACAGAAAACTCTAGGTGCTTTGAAGATGCTCCTGTTTTGCTTATTTAAACATAAGTCATTTGGGTTTATTTGTCCCATCATATGCTGATTTCATGCCTATAAGAGTTGACTCAAAATAAAGCAGCATTTAAAAGGCAAAGAGGGAGAATAGAAATCAGTATCTGTCTTAAGTGTAAAACATCGAAGAGATTCTACACAAATGATAAGAAAGGATAAGGTGAAGGACTGCTATTTTTAATCAAGTTATTTTAAATAAACAGTGATTTGTGATGCAACATGAAAACATGACTTTCAGCACTTTGAGAAGAGAGCAGATGACATCTGGGTAAATGCTATTGATTTTTCAACTGCTAAAAAACTTTATTTTTTAGTTTATGTGCCGCTGAAGCAAGCACAACTGCAAAATAATTTTAAACTGAACAAATTTCTTTCACTTAACACAACCATGAAGCATTTCCCCAGATTTATTTCAAATTATTCAGCATATATTACTCTACATGAATTTCTAAAAAAAAAAACAACAACCCTCATCTGTGTCTTTTGTACCACACACATAATGAAATAGAACATATTCTTTTATAGTGTTTCTGTTGGTCAAACATAGAATTTATAATAATTTTATTAATTTTACTTTAGAGGCCTCATGAAAGTAACGTATAAGTATTTTATAGGTGAGAAACTTAAAATGGAATTAAAGGTATGGTAGATCAGTAGACAATTCTGGTGTTTTCTCTGGATTCTTAAAAGGTACCTAGAACTCTGCTCTTAAAGATGAACTCTCACCCGGAACTGCTATTTCATCAGTTATCCGTTCAATGTGCATTTATGCCACATTTTATGCAGGTACTAAGAAAATGAAGAGAGTTCCCAAGTTTAAAAGTTCAGAGTTCAATGGGGAAAGAAAGTCGTGTAGACAATCATATAAGAATCTTGAAGGTAATATAATGGGAGGAGAAGCACAGATATGAGACAAATGGAGCAAATGGTTAACATTTTAGATCCACACGGCTCAAGTCAAAACAAGAATTATGCTGGGAGTTTTTTTTTCCTCCTGCCCCTCAAAAAAATAGCTATACTCTCTGATTCAGAGAGTATATATTTTGCATCCATAATTTAGACCAGCCCAGCAGAATATGGGCTAAGGGTACTACTGTTAGTACTTTCTAAATCTGTGTTAAATTGATCAGATAAATTCCAGCTGATCATTTTGACTGCTATACTTATATGAAACAAACTAATTCCACAATAATTTTTACACTATGATATGGACACACATCTCGATAATCAAATGGGCTATATTTCAAAAAAGTGATATAAAGTATAATTTTGCAAAGGAAAGTTGTCCATGGGAATGTGAATTAGCATGAGATTCAGGCCCAAAGCAAAAGGAGGTCACCCAGGAAGCCTAACATTTCAGCCTTTTCTTACTGGACTCCAGGGAATAGGTGTTTGTGCAGAAAACCACATAGCACCAACCAGCAGGTGAAATGCTGAGTTCTTAACAGGTTAGTACTATGGGGCTCAAAGAAGGAAGGGACTGGTTATTAAGGATAACTATAAAAGCTAAAAATGACAATTTTGATAAATCGGGATTTTATTGTTGTTCTTTAGGCTCCTACATTGGAGAAGACTATGGTCTTAAGCATGGCCTTTGGAAGAACATTGTGCACCCAGAGCCACTGTGTATACGTGCAGGTTGTGCAGTGTACAACCCTACGGGCCTCATTCACACTGTATGATTCACGTCATAGGGTACTTTTCCAGAAGACAGCAGGAAAGTTTCACATACCATATTACTGCTGTATTTCAACAGCTGGAGTAGTGTGTTGAGGAAGGAATGCCTTTTTCTATTTTGCACATAGGCCCCAGGTTACTCTTCAAAGAAATCTCATAGCATTCAAATAACTGCTAGAGGAAAATTTCCCTTTTATTTTTCCTTTGATGTCAAATAAACACTTGAAAAATAGATTGGAAAATAAAGTGGACAGTTCAGCCTTGACAAGCACATATATCAGAAAAGAGTCTTAGCACTAAGGGAAATATAGATATTGAAATTCCTCCAATTTTGTATTTTTTAAAATATATTTTTATTGATTTCAGAGAGGAAGGGAGAGGGAGAGAGAGATAAAACATCAATGATGACAGAGAATCATTGAGCAGCTGCCTCCTGCATGCCCCCTACTGGGAATCAAGCATGTGCCCTTGACCAGAATGAACCCAGGATAGGCTGATGCTCTATCCACTGAGCAAAACCAGCCAGGGCTCCTCCAATTTTTAATGTGACATTCACAGAAGAATAACCAGGGAAATTTCTAAAGAAAAAAAAAGAATTCAAGTATATTTATTGGACAAAATTTTTTGCATAACCTTCTGTAAAAGAACAATCCAGGGTTTTCTTAAATTCCATTTAAATTCTATTGCTGAAATGCTCAAAAATTAAAAAATACATATATACATATATATACACACACACACATACATACAGATGTGCTTAAATAAATAATACCATGCTTAAATACACATATATGTATTTATACATATATGTTTTTATCATGTATAATGTGAAGCACAACATAATGTATCCATAGTGATTTAAAAATAATAAAATGATATGATATACATTATGTTATATTTTAGGCTTGGTAAAGTTCTACAACCAAGAAATCTTCAATAAATCCAGTATTTCTGTTATTATTTTGCTTTATGACACCTTGTTTCCTTCCAAGATCTATCTATTCACATCCTGTGAAGGGATGATGTGTGAAATTTGTGTTTTCATGGTATTCTAAATATAAGAAGATTAGGAGGTATCTCTCCCCCCCCATTGTATTGGCCACATTTATTTTTTAAAAAAATTAGTTATGATGAAAATAATGTAAGGAATATAATTAGGGGAAAAATTGACTTGAGAGGTGGAAAGAAACCTGTATTTTATTTCAACATTCTGGAGCTGGACCCTTAGCCATCTTTGCCTTTAGAGGCTGCATTAAAGAACTTCCACTTAATTAACTGACACTGCTGATCTGAATTAATGACAAGATCCCTAGCACCTGTTTCCAGCTTTCTCCCGGGAACCAGTTGAATGGAGAAGGCAGATTGAGAGGGTCTCAGTGGAGCAAATGAATCCAGGAGATAGCGTAGAGGCTAATTTCTATTGTAAGACCTTCATTAGTCATCTGTTGAACATCAGTTATTGAGTTGGGAATATTTCTTTAGCAAGAGGTGAAAATGCCTTTCTTTAAATAAATCTGCTTAAATGTGCATGACTTAAGATTCCCTTTGACAAGAACACTTAAGATTTCAATACTTCAGTCATATCAAATAGCAATGAAAAAAAAAGTGAATGCCAGAGGATTTTACCCTCAAAAAATTCCATTGTACAAAAATTAACTAAGAGGAAATCAGTTTTGCTTAACACTTATTTCCAGACTATTAATATGACAGAGCCCAAACTCTGACACTGCTTCCCTTTTATCCTTTTTAATTAATTCCATGGATGGTAGGGACACTCTCCCTCCTTTCACAGGCATCTAATTCTTTCATAGCCAAAGGACTAATTCTTTACTCACTTGGAGGAACTGAAAATAATAACGGATATAAAAAATATCTCAATTGCTTTCCGTAAGTAAAAAATGTCTTCACTACATCTTAATTTCAAGGGTGAAACAATAAAAGAGACTTTTAAAGAGTAGCTAGTAGCCAGTGGAATAATGAAATAAGAGTTTCATTATGAGATAATCACTGTCAACCTAGAACTCTGAATCCAACAAAACTAATTTTTCAAAAAGAGAATAAAATAAATAAATGTTCAGGTAAACACAACACTGATAACTTACCAACAATAACAGAAATAAGGAATTTCTAAAGAACGTTCTAGAGTACCAACAAGGAAATCAGATCAGAGATGTAAATCAATATGTCTACAGTCACAGCACTAGGAAGCGGTGAAACCATATCTCTTCACACTTAATCTGGTGTTTCCCAGCTGCTTGTGCTGTGATGCTTGTTAAAGTTCAATGAGCATTGGGAAAGGCCTGCCATCAGGGCAAATCTTAGAATAGTCATGATGGGAAGGACCTCACATTTACCTCTCTCTTCTATCTGTTCAGATATCAAACTAGGTATAATGGGATGTTAAAATAGGACTCTTCAGGTTTTTGTTTTGTTGAACTCCCAAGAACAGATACCAATGACTCTTTCATTGCATAGCAAGGTGCTAGGTAGCCCCGTGGTAATGGTGAGACAAGTACCCAAAATCAGTTTTATATCCCTTAATAAGTCACTCTCATAAAGGATTTAAAAGGAGTGAAGTCAAAGAAACTAGGGGAATTGGTGGCTGTTAGTTGGCCCTCCAGAAAATTATATTTAAGAGAGTTGATGGCAGCTATCACGGCTTCTCAATGACCTTGAATATGTCAGAAGCCACAGCTGGTCCAGGGTGGAGAGGAGTGAATGATGGAAGAAAGAAGGCAACCGCGAATTCATTCTCCCATTGATGTGGGGGAGCAAGAAGTTATAAGTTTGAGGAAATTAGGGTTTTGATTATGGTTTTGATTATTATCTTATATTGTGTGTACGTGTGTGTGTGTGTGTGTGTGTGTGTGTGTGTGTGTGTGTGTGGTATGAAGTAATGAGGATTTTGTTTTTAAGTCTCAGAATGACTAGCAAAGTCATCAACTTTACACTAGTTTTTATCCAAATAGTGGGTAAACAGAAACTCTTAGAGTATGTTTGAACAAGCAGTCATTGGAGGTGGCTTAGAAAAATTAAATTTCTTTTTGATGACATCTTATGAACATTTGTGTTCAATGCAAGCTTATGAATACTTAACATGTCCAAAGCAGAACCCTTGAACCTGCCCAATCCCATCCCTGAATCTTATTTTTATCTTTTATCCTCTCCCATCAATATGCTTGATCCGATTTATCAGTCCAAAAACTTAAATGTACAATTTAACTCTCATTTTTCAATACTCCCTAACCCAATCCATCAGGAAGTTGTGGTCTCTGTCTTCAACACATTTGGAATTATTACTTCTTACCGCCTACCTATGCCATTGCTGCCTATTCTGAGGCCTCTCATTACTGTCCAGCTACTGAACTAGCCTACTCACTGGTCTTTCCCTTTCAACTGTTAGAGACCATTTCTGTAGATCAGCCAAATTTGCTTTAACCATATCACAAAACTTCCTCACTTAAAATTCTCCAACGCTATTTTATTTTACTTTAGTAAATTCCAAGCTGATTTCCATGATGTACAGCCATCTATGTCATCTTTGTCCCTTCCTGTGATCTCACTTATAATTCTGTCCCTTCACACTCGCTTGATAGACACACTTGCCTCCTTGCTGTTCCTTTGACAGATCAAACCCATTCCTTCCTCAGGGCCTTTTAATTTGTTGTTTTTCTCTACCAGAATTTGTTTTTCCCAGGAATTCTAATTGTTGGCTGTTATTCATTATTCATTCATATCTATGCTCAGCATCATCTGCTTAAAGGGAGCTTCTTTGACCACCCTTTATCCTAGTTATACTTGATCCACTTAAACAATGTTCTCATCATAGCACTTGACATTCTCTCAAGCATGATTTCTTAAAAATGTAGACACTTGCATATAATTTCTTTTTTCACACTAGAATGCAAGTTCTGGGAAGGCATTCCTAGCTTAGAGCAGATAGTAAAAAAATAGGTGTGTTTTTTTTTTTTAATAAAAGGAGTGATTAATGTTAAGTAGTGATTTCTGAAGTTACAAAATGGATTAAATTAGAATTTTCACCTATGGCAATCTTAACATAACATTTTACTATAACTGTACAAAGTAAGATAGATTAATTTTAATATAGTATATGCTTCACACTTTTTATAAAAAAATTACAGATAAGTTATTCAATGACAGAGGAAGAAATAGTGGAGGCACTTGGCTTTAAAATGTCACGAAGTTCTCAACACATTTATTCTGCCTAAGGCAAGGGAGAGACTCATTGGTAATTATAATCCTTCATTTCTAAAATGTCTTTTAGACTTGCCAAATATCTGAAATTAAGCTTTATATCCCTGTGCAAAACAATGGCATTGAGACATACAGAGGCTCACTGTTTCTCTTAAAATGGTGTCCTTGAAAAGCAGGAAAAAGCTTGGCAATCCTGCCATACAGTGCCCTAATACACCTTGACAATAAGGCCAGTCAAAACAGAATACAGTGCAAGTTGACTGATTCAGCAAGACGCCACTTTTTCTGGAAAGTACAGGTGTGATCATAGTAAGAATCACTACAAATGTGCTGAGAACACAATTTGGTCTTGAAGGACTCCATCATCTATTGGCTCAGAAAAGGGAGATAAAGAGACAAGAAATGAAATATCCTATCTAATAAAAGTCAAAAAGGGTAATTAACCATACCTCCGCTATGCTTCCCACTGGCTAATCAGTGAGATATGCAAATAAACTGCCAAAAAATATGGTGGCCGGCAGCCATGCAGCTGAAGTGAGCAGGAGGCTTGTTTGCTCCAGTGATGGAGGAAACCAAGGTTCCCCGCCTGCCGCGACCGGCTCTAAGCTCTGAAAGCAACTAAGTTTCAATTATAGAAGCTAGCAAACCCCAGATACCTGCTTTCAGCCAGCCGCGGCCTCAGAGCTAGAGCGAGCAGTACGGCAACAAAGTTTCAATTATAGAAGGTAAATAAATCCCAGAATTTAAAAAAAAAGAAAAAAAGGAGAGGCTGGGAGCTTCAGTCACTGGCCAGCCTGAAAACGGCCCTCAGCCCCTCACCCAGGTTGGCCAGGCACCCCAGTGGAGACCCCCACCCTGAAGGGGGTGTGACTGGCTGCAAATAGCCATTAGCCCCTCACCCAGGCTGGCCAAGAACCCAAGCGGGACCCCCACCCTGATCTGGGACACCCTTTAGGGCAAACCAGCCGGCCCCCACCCATGCACCAGGCCTCTATCCTATATAGTAAAAGGGTAATATGCAAACTGACCCTAACAGCAGAAAGACAGGGAATGACTGGTCACTATGACACACACTGATCACTAGGGGATAGACACTCAATGCAGGAGCTGCCCTCTGGTGGTCAGTGTGCTCCCACATGGGGGAGCTCTGCTCAGCCACAAGCCAGGCTGATGGCTGCCAGTACAACAGTGGTGGTGGGAGCCTCTCCTGCCTCCTCAGCAGCGCTAAGGATGTCTGACTGCAGCTTAGGTCTGCTCCCCGCTGGCAAGTGGACATTCCCTGAGGGCTGCCTTAGGCCCAATCCCTCAGGGAGCAGGCCTAAGCCAGCAGGTGGTCATCCCCCAAGGGGTCCCAGACTGCGAGAGGGCACAGGCCGGGCTGAGGGATCTCCCCACCCCCCGCCCCCAACCCGAGTGAACAAATTTTTGTGCACTGGGCCACTAGTTCTAGATAAAAGATAATGGTTCAGTTACATTTGTAAAACCTATACTTGAGCTAGGAAATGAGTTCCTATTTTTAGATTATAAAAAGTAAACATCTGATCAAGGGAATAATTTCAAATTCTGGCACACAAAACACGCTTTGTGAAGGATAAACTTTCCATGTTATAGCCCCAGAAACACACACTACATACACTGGACAAAGTGGTCCCATTATGATATGATTAAACTCAGAGGCTAGCTTTACTTATGTGGGCTTTACTCAGTTCATCACATTTCTATTGAGATTCCATCATTCTAGGCATTGAGGATTGAGGGAGGGGGTATGTAAATAATGCCTTTTCTTGCCCTGAGGGGCTCCTTTCAAAAGGGATTATTTATCTGCCGTGCAGTAAGTACAGAAACAAAGACTACAGATACAACTCCAAGAAGCAAGGATCTGTAATGTAGGGATCACGAAAGACTGGAAAGAGTGGACATAGGGGGCTTGAGTTAAACTTAATATCCCCAAACAAAAAACTAGCCTTGAGGCCATAAATCAACAAAGAAGGAAAATGATATTTCAGGAACTGGATATAGCATGATTAGAGGTACTGAAGTGACAAAGTGTGATGCCAGGGAGTTAAAAGCTTCCATGTTGATGGAGTGTAAAGTTCTAGGTGAAGTAGTCGAAGATGAGATATTGACTGGTAATCTCTTGTCAAGTCAAAGGCCATCACACATTAGCTGTGATTAGTGGGAGAAACAGAATTATCAAAGAACATCCACTTTGGAAATCTGGTACCCATTCACTTATACCATCATATCCTGTCATAGTCACCATTGTACAGAAGAGATTCTTAATCTTAGAGCAAAGGGAATAGAAAAAAAAAAAACTAGTTGTGGACTGTAAAACAGGAGACAGCTGAGAGGAACCAAGATTCAATGGCATAATTGCCTACCACTATTCTGTCAGTTAATAGCAAGTTGAGCTCCTCACAAAGTCCTCAGATAGTCAGCACCAGTTTTATCAGATAATATTTTCAGAAAATTCCATACTGGCAAATATGGAACTCTGCTATATTCTTTACTAAATGATAAATCTCAGTGAGAATAGAGAGGCTGCAGATACTTTGACCACCATGGTATAACCAGAAGCTATAATACTTAGCATATTATAGGTGCTGGGGAATTAGTTATTGAATGAATGAGAGATCTAAAGACTTTATAAATTAAATTAGTTTGAAGTTGAAGAATAAATAGGAGACTGTGTGCAAACCTGGAATAAATTCCTAGAGGTGAGAGATAAAAACTTATTGAAGGAATTGTGAGATCAGTATAGTTCTAGTGTTCTTGACCATTTTAGGAGAGGGAATATATTTGAATTAGACACTATAGAAGAAAGATGAGAGGTGAGGTTATTAGGGAATAGAGAAGATTTTGTGCTGCTCTACTTGTGTGGAGGATTCATGCAGATAATAAGTACAGAGATGGACTTATCTTCATAGACATGGCTTTTTATGCACAACACACAGTAGCCTAGATATGGAGGAGTTATTTTCACAAATCATTCATTTACACTTGTTCTAATAACATCTACATTTTAAAATTCTAAAAAGTGATTAGCAGAAGCATTTAAATTTAAAAATATAATTTTAATATTATGTGTTTTGATCAAACTATAAAATAATTCAGTGGAAAAAGTAAAATACTTCTTTATATACAAGTTCATTTAAAATAAAATTTTAGAAGTGAGTTCATTATTAAAGTCAGAAATTTCCTTGTACTTCGTTTATTTTTAGTCTGCTGATTTATTCCTTGGAATAAAAGATTTAGATTTTCTTGGAAAAAAGGGAAATACTGTTGTATAAGGTAGATATATAAAATGTGTTCTTAGATTACTGTGGTGCAACATTTTAGATCTTAAAAATATTTATTTTACATACTGTAAAAATAAGCATAATAGGAAAGATGTACATGAGGCTTTTATGTCCTTTTATAAAAAAATTGAAATTGTACTTGTACTTTGATAGTTTTTAAAAAGTTGTCCTGTGGCTTACTCATAATGTAAGATTTAATAGTATATTCATCACTTGTACTCCAGGGAAAGGCAGCTTGATCAATATCAGAAATATAGTTTCTACCAGGGCAATGTTTTTGATAAGTACACTTTGAATAAACCTCTATTATGAACTGAGTCATATTTCTTAAAACATTAAAACAATAAGCAATAGATTTGGTTTGGAATAAGAGTGATCTCAGAATCACATCTGACCAGCCTAACCCAAAGTATGCCCATCTATACATCCATATCTATGCAATAAGCCCATCTAATACATTATTAACACAGGCTGAAAATAATAATGGACCAAGAATTAATTTTTTATGTGCAATATGAATCCTTGATCTTATACCTCCAAAGAAGCAAATAGAGTTGTATAAGCCAGCCAAGAGTTTGGAGGCAAAACTAATGATTAAAAAAATAAGAATAATGTAACATAATTTCTAACAATTTGTTGATGAAGTCCAATTATTAAAATAGTTCAGAATAACTTTTACAGTTACAATAAATGGAACAATAAGCCCAAAGGAATCATCACATTAACATTGCTATTCTTAAGTCACATTTTGACAAAAAATGTCAGTGCAATATAGAATGTAGTTTGCAAACCCTTGTCTCTATTCTTCAGCCATAATGAACATGTGTGACATATGCGAAATCGCCACTAGGGGAAGGTCATTGAAATAGAGTTCTTGCTTTGTACATTGAACTAAAACTATCTCCATTTCTAATCCAGAAAAATACACACACACACACACACACACACACACACACACACATATACACAGAAAACAAATTTCCATATATGTGTGTACATGTGATTTTTAAGGAGCACACACAGTTCTTCATAAACAGGGGCATTTGAATTTTTCCTAATGGCACCAAAGGCTGCAAGGTTTACGAGGGCAAGGCTTTGTTTTAATTGCATCATAAGCTCCCAGTGCCTTACAGAGTGAGCACAGTCATAATAATATAGGGTCTTTATCAGGGATTAATCAATGTTTTTGCATACCTCTTCATTTGAATGAAAAAAAACAAAACACCCTGAAAACCAAAGAATTACATTGATTTTAAAATTGTTTTCATATATAACACTGACACCTTTTTGGAGGGGCTCAGTCATCTTAGAAGAGTCATACAAAATTCTTCTAAAACTAATTCTGACAGTGTGTAGTAGTGAGTGTGCAAGTCACTTCTGAACAGTGTACCATTTAATTATTTTTAAGTATTTGATGCAATCTTTTTTTTTTTTTTGCATTTACAGCTTACATGCAATGTTATTTTGTACTAGAGGCCCAGTGCATGAAATTCTTGTATTTGGAGTGGGGAGTGGCCCTCAGCCTGGCCTGTGCCTTCTCGCAGTCCAAGAGCCCTTGGGGGATGTCCTCATGGAGAGTGGGCCTAAGCCAGCAGCCGGACATCCTTAGTGCTGCAGCAGAGGCAGGAGAGGCTCCTGCCACCGCAGCTGCGCTCCCAAGCCATGAGCTTGGCTTCTGGCTGAGCGGCACTCCCCCTGTGGGAGCTCATTGACCACCAGGGGGCAGCTCTTGCATTGAGTGTCTGCCTCCTACCAGTCATTCTGCTGTCCGGTTGATTTGCATATTAGCCTTTTATTATATAGGGTTACTTTCAGGTGTGCAACATAGTGATCAGGCAATCATACTTTATAAAGTGAACACTGTACTGCTCAAATGCATGTTATTTGGGAGAGTGTTTTTAACACTTCATTTGAAAGTAGCTTTTTTAACTTGCAAGCTGCGCTATTTACCATGTAATCTTTTAGAATCTCAGTTCCTACATTTGTAAAATACTGAGACTCATTAATAATATCTTTTTTAAAATTGTCGTGAGGATGTGGTAATATGCCAGGTACTTTGCACCATTTTCAATAATAAAATAGCTATTCTTTTGCAGTTTATTACAAATTTACTTTTTCACCCCCTCTTTAATGATAGGTTTTCTCTGCTGAGTCAAGACATAGATTTTTATATCAGACAGTGTGCCTTATATAAAGTAAAATATGTCATCTAATCTTTGTCCTAATTTTCATTTCTATGATTACTAATGAAGGAATTTCTACTTACTTATTTTTATGTGTTTATGTATATATTTTTTCAAATTATTTTTCCATTACCTTTTTAAAAAGTAAATTTATATGATTTACAGTAAATTTCTTCATGATAAGAGTATTGAAATGTTGCCTGATCTATGTTTTTAAGAGTACTGTCCTTTTTGCTTTTATACCTATTTAATAAAATATTTGTATATTTTTATACAAAATATCAGTATATTTTATATAAATATGAGTACATTTTTTATATTCCAATCCGATTCTGTTTTCTTACTGTGTCATACCTGGAGAGGTAATCTAACCCAGAATATTTAAGGCTTCTATATTTTCTTCTATGACTTTATTATTTTCTTTTTAATCTTTAAATTTTTATCCACCTAAAAGTTTTTTGTTAAAAAATATAATTCTAACTTTGTTTTTAAAATTGTCATTTTTCTAATACCATATTAAAAATTATATTTTTCCATGAATTTGAAAAAACACATTTTCTTATAATATAATATTTAAATTAACTTCCATCTGATTTTTTACTTTTTTGTTTGTTTTTTGTTTTGCTTTTTACTTTTAAAATTTATTATTTTGCTCTAAATTTGCCTATGCCAGTTATATACTGCTTTCACCTCTGTGGCTGTTGTTTATGTTCCTTCTCAATTTTCTTTTTAAAACTTTATATGGTGCTTTATTCACATTTTTTCCTCCAGATAAATTTTAAAGTTATCCTAATACATTTCAGTAACACTCTGATGATTGTAATTAGCACTACAATATATTCACAGATTTACTTAATATTGAAAAAAATTTTATAATGTCTCAGAGGAAAGAATTGATCAGGCTTCTCTATAAACATATTTCATAAGTAGGCTATTGGTTCTTAATTATAAATAACTTTGGAATACTTTTCTTTAAATAAAGAGATGTAATTTTGTCTCATGTATATCATTGAACATGTTCATTATAATCCATAATGTTGGAATTAGTAAACTTTGTTTCCAAGTGGAAACCTGTTACAAAGCAAAATCTTGTATTTTTTTTTAGGAATATAACTGTTTCTCTACCTTCAATAAAAATAAAGTTAAATTAATAAAATAAATATTTTTAAAATTATTAAGAAAATAATGAATCAATTCACAAATATAATTTAAAATCTGTCTCCAGAGATTTTTTCAAATATTAAATATTTGAATTGCTTTTCTAGGAAAAAGTGTTCTAAGAGATATAAGTACGTACTAGATAAGATGTGTTCTCCAGAAGGAATCTGGGTCTAGCTTTTTTGGTCTGATTGATATCAATGATCTGCCCTAGTCCATGGTACCAGTATTAATGAAAACTTCCTATTATTTGCTAATCATGAGAGAGTAAAAGCAGATTAAAGGTAAGCATTCATTCAATGGAAAGTCATAATACAAATAATTCACTGATGATTTTACCATAGAACATTTAAACACATTTTATTCATTGACTTCCATCCTTACTCTATAGAAGCTAAAAATGGGTGTGGCTTGTTGATATTCTGAACTATGCATACTTTTTTTCTTGTAAGAACAATTGATTAATCTGTATTCCTCAAAGAGATAAATTATTGCATTTATAAAATAATCTGCTCTTTATGGACTGTTTTTAAGTGCTTATTCATTAAATTTATCAGACTCAGTTGTGTTTTTTTTTTGGCCTCTGCATTGAAGTCAATTCTTGAAATAAAAATTGATATTAAATAAAAATAAAGTTTGGGGATCCATTTATCATTCTGCTGCAAAATGCTTTTTAAATCTTGTCTTTGGAGATGAATTTACAAGTAGATATCACCAACTTAAGTGTTTTAACCAATTCCACGATTTTGTTTTATGGCTGCTTTAAAAGGTTCTCTGAAGCAGTTTTGTTGCTATAGATTTTGAATTCACAAACCACTAAGTTCCACTATAGTGAACATGTATTATCACTTCATAAAACTCATTCGGCTTCATCATTCCAGTAAAGATATGACAAGGCTGTTTATCAGTAGGTAATAAGACAGATAATTTAACTGTACAAGCTCTAATTGGCCTAATTCACTAACTGACCTCTCACCACTTGATTCACTAGTACAATTGCGCTCTGATAAAGCCTTTAATTGTAAATTGCACACAGCTGTGAGCTGCTTCTCACGCTGGCACGAAAACACTATCATCGACTGTTTCATCTCTGCGACCTGCTAATTTGGAGCATATGTAACTGTTTTTAATGCTGAAGGCTTGACATACCACAAACAGCAGATGTTGCAGCTGCCCCTGAGATGCTTTATTTAATTCAATTACGTCTTTTGGAGATATGTAAAAAAGCGAGGCAAGATGAGAGAGGGCAGGAGAATGTTAAAAATGGAGCCCCTGGTTGAGGCCCAGGTGGCTCGATAGGCAAATGATTGGGTGAATGTCTAAATGATCTTTTTAATTGAGGAGACTGACGGCTAATCAGGGTCATGAAGTGTTATCACACTGATGAGCTGAGTGGAGCCCTGGGCTGCTCTGCAATTAATGCCGCTTTTGTGAAAGGAGAAAAAAGAAAGATAATGTATACCATCTGGCAATTGTTTATGATAAAAGCAGCAGTTTGCTGCAAATTCAAGTTAAATGCTATTCATAACATTATTTTTGCTGCTGCTGAGGGCAAGGACAAGAAGCTCGGGCCTTTGTCTGACTTCTCATTCTCCTTCTTAACCAAAACATTCATTTTCTTCCACGTGTGTTATTATTAATTACTTGGCTGCTTGCAAATGTATGGCCTGAATGATTCCCTGTTTCATATGCCAATAAAAAGCCCGGTATATACTTCTTGGAATCCACTTCGACTTCCATGCCAATGTCTCCGATTACAATAAAACAAAGAAACAGTTAAAGTCACGGCCAAAAACCAGAGAAAACAAGTCAGTTTTTCTTTTTATCCTAAAAAGCTTGACTCTTTGGCACCTCTGAGATTTAAATGGAGGTGGGGGTGGAATTTTTAACAACAGTGACAAAATGGGCAAAGAGACTTTTCTCCCTCAGCCTCAAGATCAACATTTGCAAACTTGAAGCTGATAGAGAGTTTTCAAAAAGTGTCCAATATTTTCATTTTATCCCTTAAGATGTGTGAGTGAATATCATCAAAGCTGACATAAGGGTAAACTTAAAATAAAACATTGATTCAATTGTTAACATAAGAGATGTGCAGACATCTCTCAGACACAGCCACACACAAAAACAGATGTGGTTTTCATCTAGAGTCATTGACAAGACCAAAAACTAAATAAGCAAAAAGAAAGATAAAAGTATGAATAAGCTCAACTTTGATTTAGGAAAGGAAAAATAGTGCCATTTTTTTCAAGCATATAGAGACAAGAGTTTTGTGTCACTTGCACTTCAAGTTATCAAAGCATTTAGGGGCATACCTATTCAGGAGTATAAAGTGAGAAAATAAAACAGCCTAAAATCAAAGAATTAACATTAGAGTGATTATGTGGACTTTGCATTCTGAGGCATGAATATGGTTTCTGCAGCCAGATTCCATGATTTTGAACTTCTTGGTGGTTTTCAATGCAGTTGAAGTAAATGTTGGCCTTACCTGTTATCTGCTAGTATAAAGAAAGGGTCGTGCATGACCCAGAATCTATATTCAGAAAGACAAAAGCATCACCTAGTATAGTTACCAGGCATTTTTGGAAGCCTACTACATTTTGGGCTCTGTGCTAGGCACTGGGAATATAATGTTCATAAGTACACAGAAACTCTTCTTAACAATTTTCAAGTCTGGTAAAGGAGACAGTTTCATAAGCAGAACTTATGACCGCGGAGTGTCAGAAGGCAAGTACAGTGTCATGACTTCCAGGGGAAAACCTAGCCAGACCTTGTAAAAGGTGTGGGTGGCGGTGAGGGTAACTTCTCTAGAGAAGGTAACATCAAGTTGGGTGACAAATGTGTAGAGGCTGTAGAAGGGCTTCATTCTTCTTCTGACAGAGTGAGAAGTTAGGGAAAAAAATTGTTATAAAGGAAGTTGTTAGCCTTAGCCAGTGTGGCTCAGTGGATAGAGAGTTGGCCCTCGGACTATAGGGTTGAAGGTTGGATTCCAGTAAAGGGCACCAACCTCAGCTGCAAGCTCAATCCCTGGCCCTTGTGGGGCACTTGTGGGAGGCAACCGATCATTGTGTCTTGCTCATATCGATGTTTCTCTCTCTCTGCCTTTCCCCCTCCCTTCCACTCTCACTAAAAATCAATGGAAAAATATCCTCGGGTGAGGATTACCAAAACAAAACAAAAGTTGTCATAAACTAAATGTAATATATGATGTGATAGAAAGTTCTTCCTGGGACAAGTCCTAGAAAGACTTGAGATACATTTGCTGAATAAATACATAAATTCATTTACATAAATGAAACGGGCGTGTGACTTATCCAAGAAGTATGTCTATACATGGTCTTATCTGGGAATGCAAAGACTCATCTTCCAAAATGATGACAAAGAATATTATTAATGAACAGAATTGCTCTACAACACAGAATTATTACAGATATACAGTGAGTTCATTGTGTGTCTATGTCAGTGTTGTCACTGCAAGTAAATCATGCCCTCCTTAGAAGCAAGAATGCTATTTCCATTCCTTAAATGGCTTCTAAAATGACTTCCAGAACATTAAGGTTGTCGACATGTGAAGAATATCTGCACAAGTTCACAGAGAACTTAGTTGATGGAAGAGCAGACCAGTTGTGTCTATGTCAAAGTATCTCTTTGCTTCAAAAGAGGGGTTTTTAGTTGATAATATTAATGGAGAGGGAAAGGGAAGGGTACAATGAAAAATAAATCATAAAATGGTCCCAAAGTTACTTAAGTCAACATCAGATCTATCATTATAATAGAACTTTTTTGGAAGAAAAATATCTATGCAGTTGAAATTAAACAATGACAACAACAAAACACTCTTACACACACACATATGTTCACTAAAAAAAAAAGTCATTTTCATTTAAACTTTCAAGCTGCTATTTTGTACATAGAGACGAATGAAAACTAAATACAGTTTTCTTCCTGGAAAAACATGCTAAACAGGACCTGACTATTCATAGAAGAGTCAGCTAATAAACCTCAGACACTTCTTATACAACAGGGCTGGAAAGAAAATGAACTCCAATAAAGGGTGCCAGGATCAGAAGTCAACTTCCAGTGTATGGACTTAAGAAAGGCTAGTTTAATTTGAATTTTCTGAGAGAATATTAATTTTAATAATAAGCTAACAATTAACAGGCCTTTATATTTTGACAGGGATTATGCTAAATGCTTTCTATGCATTATCCAACTTTATCTTTGCAGCAGCCTCCCAGATGGATGTTATTATACTTATATTCTATATGCAGAAACAGGGACACAGAAACGTGCTATATTCTACAAGATTCTTTACCTTTCATCTTGGAGAAAGTTTAGGAACATGAAAATCATTCTTGGGTTAAAACCTGTTTTTGTTTACCTCCTATTGGCCTAAATATCTTGTGAATTATTTCAATGGTGTATTTTGTGATGTTTTTTAATTATACATTTAGTAATACTTCTAGGCTCACCCTGAATTACTTACATATTTAATGTAGAAAACAGGCTTTCTCGGGCTCTAAAATTTCCAACACAAGGGAACTCAACTTTCTGACCAAAGAGTCCACCCCCACCAAGGATCTAGAAAAGGTATGCTGTTTCTAAAATCTCCTAATTTTAAAATCAAGCTAATGGAATAATTGTTTTTGCACTGACAAAATAAAATAATTTTTAGCCTACAATTTTTCATATGCTTATACATTTATTAAACCTCTATAATGGACTAGGTCAGCAATTTTTCAACAGCTGTGCAGTGGCACATTGGTGTGCCTCAGGAATTTTTAAAACATGCAATACCTGACTATTTAGTCAGGGGCACTGACCTCTTTTGCCTTAGATTGTCAAATAAAAAAATAACAATAGCCAATAACAATAGCCATCCAGTTTGAATGAATCAAAATTATACTTTTTTTGTCATAGGAGCAAAACATATATACTTTTTGGTGTATTGCAGGATTTTAGTAATTAGTTTATGTGTGCCATGAGAGGAAAAAGGTTGAAAATCACTGAACTAGATCCAGAGAGTCCAGGTAAATAAATGAAGCCAGTCCCCCCTATTCTCAAGCACTTCTGGTGTCGTTTAGGAAACAGATGCCTAATAAACAGCAATAATAATGAAGCTAACCAACATCTCCTGCCTACACTCATTTGAACATCTGTGGGAGACTTGATTGTCACATAAGCTATCTTGCTTTTTCCAGCAAAGTGCATGAACACTGCTTGAGGAAATGTCAGAGCTGTGCTCAGAATGAGCAGCTAGCAATGAAGGCCACAGGCAGAAAGAGGGAGAAGCTGGGGGAGAGACCCAGAACAGCAGCCAAAAGCAAACAAGAGGTGGCTCAAGGAAGCCTGTCTGGGAAAAGTACACGAAAACACATTTCATAAACCTCGTCAGTCAACCAGGTGATAGAAAGAGGGTGGAAGAGGAAAGACAGAATTTACACAACATTTTAATGTTATAGTTCACTGCATAGCATTGACAGGGGAGCACAATACTGAATGTTACAATGGTATATCACACTAACAATGGACACTCTATGAGGGACTCATCTAAACTGGGGCCTACTGACAGAAAGACTTTTTCTACCCTATGTTAACTTTTTGACATTACTAATCTTGACCAATGGTACTGACAGTCAATAGATACATTATATTCAAATACACAGGGTCTCCCTTTCTCTTTCTCCTTGTTAAGTTTCTCACAAATTTAAGGTGATTCTTATAGACTTAATTTTGCTCACAAGTAAAAATGGTGGGAATCAAGACTCAACACCGGTAGAATTGTATTAACAGCTGAGAAGTTAGGTGATTATCTTTAGGCTATGAGATATACAGAGCCCCTTGACACTGGGACAGAAGATGTTACATGTGGACTAAAGTTCAAAGGGAAGGTGGGCTTTGGATTGATCTTTGAAAGCTAATAACACAGAAGGAAAAAGTAAAAGGTTTGCCCTGGCTCAGTTGGTTGGAGTTTCATTCTGTATATTGAAAAGTTGCATATTTGATTTCCAGTCAGGGCATATACCTCAGTTGCCCTGGTTTTGATACCTAGTTGGGGCACACATGGAAGTCAACCAATCTATGGCCTCTCTCTCTCTCTCTCTCTCTCTCTCTCTCTCTCTCTCTCTCTCTCTCTCTCTCTCTCCTCCTCTCTCTCTCTCTTTCTCTCCCTCTCTCTCCCCCTCTCCCTCAAATCAATGAGCATATCCTCTGGTGAGGATTAAAAAAACAAACAAACAAGCAAAAGTGTTTGAGATACTCCTGTCTAAGGTCATGCTGGCTCTATTATATACATCCTGGGTAACCTTTGATGGGTCATCAAACCTCTTTTGTCTCAATTTCCTTGTCAATAAAGCAGGAAAAATAAAATACTGACCTCATGAAGTTGTTTCAAGGATTAAAGGTGCTGAGACATTAAGATTCTTAGCATAGTGCCTGGTAAATGGTAACCAATTTATAAAGGTTAGCGATTGTTTTTATCCTCATGAGGAATAACATGAAAAAAGAGGCTAGTGGCGGTGGCACATACTAATACTTGTAATTGTTAGTGTAAAACGAGAATATGATCTATAAAATGCAGAAAAGGAGACTGGGCAGACTAGTACAGGGACTATATTGAGAATGATAAGCATATTGAGTCTATATTCTAGAGTAGTTTAAAAGTCATAAAATAGTCTGTGAATACTAGAAAGTCATTGATACCTCTTGAGTGGGACAGCAACAGAGAGAGAAATAGAGCTCATAAATTCACACAACATGTGCTCAGTGCTTATTATGTATTAAGTATTTGGAGACCAGTATAAGTCAATTGGACAGATAGGAAAATTTGGAGTTTGGACAGCTTATAGCTATAGAACTGTTGGCTAAATGGGAATGGATTTTAAAACCCTAAACCTCTTAAATATCTCCAAACTGGATTCTTTTTAAGTGTGTTTCTTCCACAGAAACAGGTATTCAAAAAATTGCCCTAGGTGTCCACAAATCTAGGGTGCTTTAGTGCTTTCCCTAAGTGAGATTACAGGAATTGTGATTATATATATTATAGGATGCCAACAATTACCAGTAATAAACTAGAATATAGCCAGGAAACATGAGTAAAGATAAAGGAGAAAAGAATAAGGATTCTTTGTGTGCCAGACACAGGTGCAACTGGAGGCTTGATATAACCGTTGCCAACAGGAGAAGCTGAAAAATATAACACATATTCTTACAAGCTGGAAATCACATCATAGACATTCAGATTGGCTGTGCTAAACCATAGATATAAGGATAAGAATCATATCCGGAATGCTGTTCTTAGCATCATAACCTGGCCTAATTTTTAGAAATGATGTCAGAATGTAATTATTTTTATGACATTAGACTTATGTTATGACATATTTGATAATCTCAAAATACTTCTGTGGTTACAACATTGCTTTAGGTAAATTATGTTGCAAGCACAAAATACAGTTGATAAATCCAACAACACTTACGATGTTCCAGGGAAGTAGATAAAGAACATACATGTGAAAAAAAAAAAAGAATAAGGATTAAGCTTGGGTACACTTAGTTGGGAGGTGCAAGGGCAACACAGAGTAATAATACTGATTCATGACATTGTGTAGAGACTATCTCTTTTAATAACTCCTCTTCCTGCCACAGTTCATAGAAAGACATGGTATCCTCCTTTCCTATTTTGTCCCAATCTCTCAATACACTTATGGTCCAGAAACTAGATTATAAGATCTTGAGAACAGAAGCTGTTATTATTTATTATGCCTGGTGCACATCCTAGTACTTGACACTTAACCTGTTTAATAAATTGTCCAAAAGGAAATCTTAACTTGAAAAAAAGTACTTTCATGATCTTCAATATTCCAGTTATCACTGTGCAGATGACTACTCATTTTAATGAGAGGAAACTTGCCAATTTGCAACTGTATAAATTTTATCTTCAGTGTATGGTTCACATACCTGTTATAATTGTCTGGAAAATAAATGTGAGCAATAGGTGTTGGAAAACTAGAGGCAAAATTCTTATCCAAAGGCACTAGACCACCAAACCTGCTCTTGTTTCCACTCCTTTATTCCTGACTCTCTGGGGATAGAGTTTCACTATTGGTAGTCTTTTGTTGTTGTTGTTGTTGTTGTTTTAATGCACTAAGAGAGGCTAACATTTAAATCATCACCTTAAATGAAAGCATGTAGATTATATAGTGTAAATTTTTCTGGAATGGTGATGTGACCCTGAAAATAAAAAGAGTGCCTCAGCAAGTATTTAGCATTCCAGACCCAGTGAGACTCTCCCTTGCAGTGGCAGATATGCTCCATGTGAGAAGCTCTGAGGCCAAGAGAAACTAGAGTGAGATAAATTACATTTTCTCCTGCCTTGCTTAGTCATCCTTCCTGATATGCAGATACTTGTGGGTACTGTGCTTGTTTGGCCAATAAGATATCACATTTTCAGCTCTATATCCATTTCTCCAAAGCAGATTTATCTGACTCAACCCATATGCAAATTATAGCACATCCTTTTCCATCAGTTGCATTAACATTTTAATTTGCTCCCTTCTGGAAAAGATCCCAGGTACCATAAGTCACCAAATGTTGATGTGGTTGTTATATGACATTACGGAACAAAGTGGTATCATGTTTTATATCAATTACAAGAAAGGTGCAAAGAACAACATACCGATCTCAGAGGTGTAGCCACTGAACACAGGGGCCTGTTGATGATATGCTAAACCTGCCAAGTTACCTAACAGATTTGGCTGATCTGATGTATCCCTAATCTCAAAATATCTTTGGCGCTTTCACTAACAAGGGAATACAATGTCTAAATTAACCCAGTCTAAATTAATCTAATTTTGGCTAGGAGACAAATTTGGTAACAAATATATTTGAGTTCTCTGAATAAAATGTTTGAGAAACTAACCAGAACATTATGACTTTTCATATTACGTTTGTAAACACAATATAAGTAACATCATGAGCCATATAAGGAAGGGGATATTATGTGTCATAGATTAGGTATGGACTTTATAAAGATTATTTAAATCTCTCTACCAACTATAAAGAAATTTTTATTTATTACATAAACAATTTATGGTTCAGTAAAGTTAATTGATCCAAAATCAAACTAGCTGTAATCAAAAAGAAATCTAAGATTGAATCAAAATCTCATAAACTTTCATTTTTATCATTTTAATGAATAATCTGTATCAAGACTAACAATAAAAGGGAATTTTTTCTCACCATTTTTTAAAATAGTAAGAACAAAAACCCTCACTTCATTCTGCTCTTATGGCATCAAAATGTGTTAATATTTCAAAGTGATATCAGAAAGATGATACTAATTATTAGTTTATTGCCTCTCAGCTATAAACTCACCCTTTTTGCCTGCTCTGTGAAAATGGATTTGGGCCTTTTTAGTCTGTGTGTGTGTGTGTGTGTGTGTGTGTGTGTGTGTGTGTGTGTGAGTGTGAGTGTGTGTGTGTGTGTGTGTGTGTGTTTCCATTGTCAGCTGCAGGATGTTAAGCTTTGTCAGTAGAGGGCGATGGAGAGACACTGAAGGAAAAAAGGGTTTTCTTGCTAGTTGGGTGTGCTCACTAGGAAGGTCCTGAAGATTTTTACTATTCCAGCACCGGACTCTTACAGCGTGAGGGGTTCTCCAGCAGCTTCCCCAATGCCTAGCTCCTGCAGTGCATAGACAGGCCAGCAATACTCATTCCAGAAGTTTCCCTGGTCCACCTCCTATCAAAGAGCTCGTTGTTGACTGCCTCTGGTAAGACATCTCCCTTTGAACACTTTTCCCAGCACCCTAGAGGGCTGATCTCCTGTGTGGTCTGAGGGCACATTTCCAGCAAGTCCTATTAGTGTGACACCACAGTGATTTCTTTGTCACCAGTGAGCCACAACTGTGCCCTCTACAGCAAGGTCTTGATGTCAGCCTGGGACACAGAGGGTCTCTCTCTGGGGATAATGTCTGCTCCTGCCTGTATTCTTTAGACTATCTCCTACTTCTTATTTGCCAATCTCTCCTAACTCTAATCCCCTGTATAGTCAATAATTCTTTACATGAAACTTTCACTTTTCAAATTACTGAGTCATTTTCCTGATTTGACTTATACTAATAGAAACTAATATGTTATTTATTTATTTTTTAAAAATATATTCTATTGATTTTTTACAGAGAGGAAGGGAGAGAGACAGAGAGTTAGAAACATCGATGAGAGAGAAACATCGATCAGCTGCCTCCTGCACATCCCCCACTGGAGATGTACCCGCAACTCAGGCACATGCCCTTGACCGGAATCGAACCCGGGACCTTCCAGTCTGCAGGCCGACGCTCTATCCACTGAGCCAAACCGGCTTTGGCCTAATATGTTATTTTTAAAAAATATATTTTTACTACAGGCCTGATGCACGAAATTTGTGCACTCAGGGTGTCCCTCAGCCCAGTCTGCACCCTCTCGCAATCCAGGAGCCCTCAGGGGATGTCTGACTGCCAGCTTAGGCCCGTTCCCAAGCAGTGGACCTAAGCCAGCAGTCGGACATCCTTAGCGCTGCTGCGGAGGTGGGAGAGGCTCCCGCCATCACCCGCTGCTCTCACCAGCCATGAGCCCGGCTTCTAGCTGAGTGGTGCTCCCCCTGTGGGAGCTCACTGACCACTGGGGGCAGCTCTTGCATTGAGCATCTGCCCCCTGGTGGTCAGTGCGTGTCATAGTGACTGGTTGTTCCACCGTTTGGTCAATATATATATATTAGCCTTTTATTATATAGGATTGATTTCAGAGAGGAAGGGAGAGTGAGAGAGAGATAGAAACATCAATGATGAGAATCATTGATTGGCTGCCTCTTGCATGCCCCCTACTGGGGATTGAGCCTGCAACCTGGCCATATTTTCTGACTGGGAATCAAACTGGTGACCTCTGGGTTGATGCTCAATCACTGAGCCACACCTGGCTGGGATATTTTTTTAAAAAGCAGATTGTCAACATAGCTCTAAATTTTCATTCCAAATAAAGTATTTAGATTAAGTGCTGTTCTATGTCATAGTCATTAATTCATTTATTTATCAAATATTTATCATGCACATTCTAAGTACTTCAGATAAAAGATAACAATGCTATACTCCAAATTTCAAAGGAAATAGGTTTTCCCCAAATAATAATTATGCATTGCAATAATACTACAGAAAATGCACATACATTGTTATGCAACTCAGTGATTTAAGTTTTATAACTGGCTGGTTTAAGCGAATCACGTGCAGGCCAAAGAAGGTGGCCTGGAGTCATGGGAAAGCAGTGAGAATGGTGACCAAATATCTGGGTCCTAGTTCTAGGCTGCGTGAACCTGCTAGTCTCTTGGCTCCTCACTAGTTCAGTGGCGGGTGGTATATTGAAAAGACTAAATTCAATGTGATGTCATAATACATAGAAATTACCTGCCACAGTATCTGCCAATTCAATAAATGTTAAAAAAAATATACAATTCACTGTTAACATTACAAATTTGTGAGAATCAAAAAATAATGGTAATAAAATATTTCAAAGAACTTTGTGTAGTATAAAGTACTATATGAAGGGGAAGGGTAGTTATTCCATATTTAATATTAAGTCAAATGCAGTTAACTCAGGATGAGTGTAGAGGACAGATGACAGCAAGATAACCTGGTAATGGCTGCATGATAAGCTGTGTTATGACATAAAAGAGGTTAGAATAGGTTTAACGGCACATTTGAAGTACAGCTTCAAAGTCAGGGAAGAGATGAGAGTGGTTGGGGAAAACAGCCGCAGACAGCTTAACCTGGCATTTGGCACTCAGCGATGGGTGACTGAGAATAAGGTCTCTGAAGAGAACACGAGGCAGAGGCATAAATAGTACCAGGCTCTGCAAAGAGCAGCTGCAGCTGCAAGCCCATGTGCACTGTGGGGAAAGACCAAGTTCACATGCATTGGCTATTACCATCACTGGTTCTGTCTTTAACAAGCATCAAGGTAACATGTACATGCTGCTTCTGATACACCGATGGTATTATTTTCAATGATTCTTAAAATGATTTAATTTAATATGGAAATTTTGGATAAAACTTGAACAACCATTGAACTTCATTATTTCGGAGGCAATCAAGAAATGTGTTGCTTGTTTAAATAAATTTGTGGTTGAACCCTCTTTTTCTACTTTTGATGAGAACCTAAATATTAATTTGTACATGGGCTAGTTACTCACATATACACATGTATGTTTATGTATATAATATATATGTTGGTTGAGCATAATAAATGCTCTTTATTTGTATGTATGTGTGTTTTTAAACAAAATAAAAGCTACCTTGTATATGAAACATAAAAAGATAATAAATTATTTTCAAATTAGGTAAGTCTCATTCTCATAAAAATATATTTTTCTACTATTTAAGAAAAATCAGTAGAATATAGAGGAATTTCCTGAATAATATAAGGTGGGTTTTTAAAAAAAGCAATAAGTACTATTAGGTTCTTTCATATTGAATCACTTCTTCCTTTAATATCTAACTCTAAAACAACTCTTTCACATGTCTCTGAGGGATTTCTAATCAATATATTAAATGTCTTGTTGCCCCCTCATCCCTATAAGCCTTGCTGCTACATTTAATAGTCTTGATAGCTGCCATCCACCCTCTCCTCCAATTCTTTTTGTCTTATTATATGACCTTTGATGTTAAGTTTTCCTACACACAGTGCTTAAAACAAAGCTGGCATCCCAAATACTGGTGGGTACAATTCTAGAGACAAAATGTAAGGGGAAAAAAGTAAGTGAGGTAGAGAAGGCCAGAAAGCAAAACCAGGGGATGTTTTACCAAGCTGACCACAGCCTAACATGCCAACACAGCCGGTTGCTCAGCCACATGAGATGTCTCTGTGTAGACCTTATTGGACTTTGTATCTAACAGCAGTTTATCACTAAAGAGAAAGAGACATAGAGGAGTGCTGGCCGGTTTCTTATCTCTTACTTGTAAATATTCTTTTTTTCAAGGGGATATTCAATTGCCCACATTTCTGGTTCATGCTGCTGTGCTCTTTCGAAGAGACCCCACACCTCAGTTGTGTTGTGATCTACCTGAATTCAGACAGGGTGGATGAAACTTTCACCTGTTCCAGTCCCTTCATGAGAGTTGAGGTGGGGCTGTTCCGCAGGTCAGCACTCACTATGGGGGAGGCTCAAACTTCTGGTGATATTAGGGAAAGAGTCAACAATGTGGTAGCCAAGGACTCTACATTGAGCAAGTGGCCGGGACCTAGCGATAAGGGGATCTGGTAACTGGGACAAGGGAGGAGAAAGTTTCATAAATATGGTCTTGGTATGCTCTCTGTCAAAAGATACACTCCAATATCTCCATGCTTAAAGGGAAATCTTGTAGAGAGTACTATTGTCTGTGGCATTCTAAAAAATAATGGCACAGATAATATTGCTTTTTCCAGGAGGCGACTGACTCATATTGGTCCAGACCTTGCGCCCTGGAGACGGGACCTCCCACTAGCTAGTGCCTTCTCCTCCCCGCCTGCAACACGAGCATCTCCCTTGTCTCTGACAATGACCAATCCAATCAACCCTTTCCCTTGGTTACAAACAAAAACAACTAACTGTTATATATGCTTTACTGAACTGTTAGTAAGCAGTATAACCGTTATACTCCAGGAATGTAACTACTGGATCTATAGCCTTGACCCAAGGAATACACCAAGATACTGTCATAAAAAGCATAACTCCTATTTTTAACACACTTTACAACTCAACCATGATATTGTTATAGACCCTCAACATTTTTCAAATTTATTTTCTTGGCCAATGTCATAGAAATGGGGAATTTGATTATGGGACCAGCTTACAAAGATTCTTTTACTTGTTTTTCTCCTTTTAATCCTCATAATAAAATACTTTTCTATGATGTTTAGGGAAATTTATGACCCACTCTCTAAAGTCTCCTCTACTATTTGAATCATATAGACAGAAATCATAAGGCTCAAATGAATTGGAGTGGAAGTCCTCCACAGCAGGTGATAGTATAACGAAATAAATTTAAAAACAGGCTTGTTAAAATATTAGCAAATCATAACAAGTGTTAGCATTGAGTTCTTAAAGATATCCATTCAAAAATTTGAAGCTACAATTAACCTCCTGTATCCTTCATTTCAAAAATTAAACACATCATGAACTCAGTTTAAAACTTTACAACATGTCACAGAATAATTCTTAGTAGATTCCTGGAAACAAGTTGAATTTGTCCACTTATGTATATAAAATATGTCATAGTGAAAAGAACCACCTAAGAATCCATGTTTATCTCTGAATCCGTAGTTGTATCACAGGTTTATGTGACAATCTAAATCTCCTGTAACTCAGATGGGATTTTGTTGAAATTTGTTCCCAGAGAAAATGTCTACATAACCAGATGTTCCATAAACTTGCAAATAAAAAAATCATACGACACTCAATAAAATTAAATTTAAAGTTTAGCTGTTAAATATTTCCTGATTCACAATAAAAATGAAAATATAAGATTAGAGAGTACGCCCAATTTATCGGCAGCATCTCAGTGAAAGAGTCCTTGTTTGGAACTTGAATTCATTGGTCTTTCAGAAATTGGATAGTGATTATATTGTAAGCTTCTCCATGAATAGAAATTTATTTCTAATCAAATCATTTGCAAATATTTGTAACCAGTTGCTCTGATTGGAAAATAACATTGTGGATTTTAGAATACAATCTGTAGAATTCTGATTAAATTGAAGAGAAAAAAATCTCATAATGCCTATTAGCCTTGCTTGTGGAGTCTCTAATTATTTATTTTGAATTGGATTATTTTTAGCCTAATCACATCGGGTTATAATTTCAAGGATGAAATAAATTTAATATTATATATATATATTTCACTGTGAGTACTGTACTTTGGAGAAATATATAAAAAGCAAAGTATATTTATTCTTAATAAACTATTCTTGAAGGATTTATTTTTGCCTTTGTAGAATGATAGAAAATTTTATTTTTCTTAGGAAAAAATGATTATAGAAAAATGCCAATGGTCCTTCACACCTGAGCTATATTGTATTCTCATTTTAAAAAACAATAACAGCAATGTACTGCCTTTGATTTACAAAGCACATTAACAGATGTGGCCTCAGTTACTTTCAAGGCAGGGAATGAAATAGCCTGAGCAGCTCTGTTATTGTTTTTATAGGAGAGCAAACTGAAATTAAGATTAAGATGTACAAAAGGGGCAAACCTCATCTATGATTTGACGAATAATATTATTTAAGTTTTATAAATTCCAATTTTATCCCTCATGTCTACTCTGCCATCTTGTCTTATAACCACCATGTCACCATCAAAATATCTGCATATGTATATCTGGCTCAGTCCCTGTAGCTGTCTCTCTATATAGAGCCCAGCCTTAATATAATTGGAAAAATGTGAACAAATATCATGCCAGATATGTACACAGATTTTATATATATATATATATATATATATATATATATATATATATATATTATATTCTTTACTCAATATATTTGAATAAAATGCGAGTCAATATTTAATAATCCTTCATTTTTAATTCTCTAGGCTTGGAATATAAGATGGTGATAGAACTTACAGAGGTCTAAAGAGATTGAGTCACTCAGAGCCACACTGCTGTAGCAACATCAGCACCAGAACATGATTTGATCCCCACCTGATGCTCTTTCTCTATTCGGTCCATTTCTCATTTTCAAATGCCACTAAACACTGTTATTAGGTGCATTCTTTTCCTCCAAATCCTTAATTTTTTATGGCCTTTCAAACTGTATGGCCAGCATTAGTGTATTAATTTTATATAATCATTTTGAGAAAGGTAAACCACATGAAACATCTCCCTTTCAGTGTAAAATACAGAGGCCCCTCACATTAATGTCAGCTGCAGAATGAATAATAGTCCTCTTGGAAAAGAACTGAAGGATTTTTTTTCATTATTATAATGATGGTCTCTGAAGCAAATTTTCTTAGTAAGTTATTCTTATAATTATGCTGTGTATGTAATGGTCAACCCCCAAATCTGCAGGGTTTATTAATTGTCATTAACACTTATGTCACCTGGGGCTTAATTGATCTAGGATGATGTGAACTGGGAAACGGTTGTTTTCATTGATGATTGATGGACATGACCAAATGGTTCTTTCCAAGGTGCTTCTATTGTCTTTATACCAGCTGTCTACCTGCAGGCTGTTCCTCTCATGGTGGTGACAGAGGTGAAAGAGAACAAGCCTAACTACACAACCATAGTTAAGTCTCCACTAGCTTCACGCCTGTTAAATTCATTGGACAAAGTCACATGGCCGGGTCCAGAATCAAGGGCCTCGGATGGATACTCTGTGAAATGGTAGGTCCCTTCACAATTACATGACAAAATAAATGGATATATAATCCTATTACCTAGGAGGGAATGGAGAGTTAGAACACTAATTCATTATACCATATACATGAAGGAGGTCAATGTTCAGGTATAAATGACTAAGTGCTTATCATTTGATTTTTCTCTCTATTCTGAGAGCTATTTTCCTCCTAGGCAAAAGAAAAATCAAATTTTCTATGATATCTTTCAACTCTTATAAGAAACTAGAGGCCCAGTGCAGAAAATTCATGCACTCAGGGAGGCAGGGGGGTGTCCCTCAGCCTGGCCTGCACCCTCTCGAAGTCTGGGAGCCCTTGGGGGATGTCCAACTGCCATGGAGGCAGGAGAGGCTCCCACCACTGCTGCTGCCTTCACCAGCTGTGAGCCCAGCTTCTGGCTGAGCTGTGCTCCCCCTGTGGGAGCGCACTGACCACCAGGGGGCAACTCCTGTGCTGAGCATATGCTTCCTGGCGGTCAGTGCATGTCATAGCCACCAGTCGCTCCACCATCGGGCCAAAACCGGCTCTCCAACATCTCCCGAGAGGTCCTGGATTGTGAGAGGGTGCAGGCCAGGCTGAGGGACCCCACTGGTGCACGATCAGGGCGGGGAGGGACATGGGAGGTTGGCCAGCCAGGGAGGTACTGTGGGAGGGCTATAGGGCATGTCCAGCCTGTCTTGCTCAGTCCCAATCAGCCAGACCCCAGCAGCAAGCTAACCTACTGGTCGAAGTGTCTGCCCCCTAATGTTCACTGCACGTCATAGCGACTGGTCGACCAGTCAACTGTCTGCCCTCTGGTGGTCAGTGCACATCATAGCAAGTGGTTGAGCAGCCTTAGCATATCATTAGCATATTATGTTTGGTTGAACGGCCGACCGGATGACCAGACACTTAGCGTAGCAGGCTTTTATTACATAGGACTAGAGGCCCGGCGCATGAAATTCATGCACAGAGGGGGGTTACCTCAGCCCAACCTGCACCCTCTCCAATCCAGGACCCCTAGGGGTATCCCCAGGATTGGGCCTAAACCGGCAGTCCTACATCCCTCTTACAATCCAGGACTGCTGGCTCCTAACTGCTAACCTGCCTGCCTGCCTGCCTGATCGCCCCCAACTGACCCCATGCCAGCCCGATCACCCCTAACCACCTCTGCCTACTGGCCTGATTGCCCGCCCCTAACTGCCCCCCATGCCAGCCTGGTTGCCCCTAACTGCCTCCCTGTCAGCCTGCCCCCCCCAACTGCCCCCCCTCCCCGCCCCGCCAGCCTGGTTATCCCACACAGACTGCTGTTTAGTTGTTTGGTCGTCCCTCACTAATCCCCCTGCCAGCCTGGTCGCCCCATGCAGCCTGCTGGTCATTACTGTTACTCTGACAGTGTCCCGGACAATTTGCATATTCCTCTATTATTAGTATAGATGAGCTGAGCTTAGCAAATTAATTCTGAATTTCAGATTTCAACAGAGCTCCTAGATTTGTCAGGGAATGGACTAGTCTCATACAAAAGAGGTGCTTATCTCACAATATCTTCTTTCTGGCAAAGTTTGATTTTAGCCATGTCAGCTTTGAAAGCTGCTTTTGCAAACATGCAGGAAATTTACCTATTGATGTCCACTACAGTGTGCATGTTGGCCTCTGTGGGGAGCTAAATACTCCCTGTGGGATGTATGAAAGAAAAATTGCACAACACCAGTTCAACAGGCAAAGAAAACCATATTTAAGATTATTGCAATATGGTAGGGAGACTGGACTCAGATTATCACTTTCAATAATTACATTTCAAAGCAAAGGGTTTCTTGAGAAAAGATATTTCTATGTTGTAAAATGGGAAAGAGGCTGTGAGAAGATTTACATCTCAAAGGGGCAGAGAAAAAACGTGCAATGACAAGTTGTCTAAAGCAAATGTTCTCAGAAAAGGGAGTTAGGGTCCTAGAGTTAAGAACGAGCCTGTCTAGAGTTTACTCATGCAGATGGGACCCTTAAGGCTCTCTTTCTCACACTAGAGCTTGAGGAAAAAGAGAAATAAGACTGAAGGATTGAAGCAGAATATGACAAGTCAGAGCCTGGAGACCTAAGTATTTTTATCAACCATATCTGCTACACTTGCAGAGAATATAGAATGATTCTGCACTTCAGAGCAGTCATCTAAGTAAATATAAATGCAGTTTTGAGTTAAATCAGTATTTTTATCAGATGATTTTTAAATTCATATTCTATATACAAAAGAAAAGTTGTATTAAAAATAAAAGCACACATTTAAATTCTTGGGATTTTGGAGTTCAAAGATTACTACCCTTCATCTCCTTACAAGAGTGTTGAACTACCTGGAAAAATAAGACAAACTATGTAAGGCAGATAAGAGGAAGTGGTAAGAACTTGGGAGGATGGGTTATATCTGCAGACAAAGGCACTTCCTAATAATAAAACCCAAAACTAGAAAGACTTACCTACCGAGTCCTGTATGGACTTTCCACCACAGAGGCAGAGATGGCCCCCATAAAACTGATGGCATGGATGAGTAGAGTAGAACGTGTGCCCTTCCTGCAAAGAGCAGAAGAAAAAGTTAGGCTAATCAAACTTGTTTCTCCTTCCCAACTAGCCAATCACTCACTCCCCCTGTGAAAATGGAAATAGGGAGTTAGAGAGAGACTTGGAAGATTAACCAAGGAGGATTTGCTCCAGGTGAAGGGAACTATGAAGGGAGAAAAAGAAGTGCCACCGCCCTCACCTGACCCACAACCAAACACTAATGGATCTTTATTTGCAGACTTTACTAGTATATAATAGGATTGGGTGTGTGATTTATATGCTAACTGCTCATAGTAGGGAAAATAAGGTATTCAAAAAAGATATGTGGAGTATATTTTAGTTGTCTCCTATTGTATCATTTTTCATTCCAAGAGAAAAATTAGGCTTAATTTTAACCTAAGCAGTTCCTAATTATGAAGACAAGTCTGCTGAAAAAAATACATTGAGTTCAAAGTTAAATAAAAAATTTCATTTATTTACTGGTCTTTTTAATTTGCTGTTCTAGGACAATCTTTCTCTTATTCTTTTGAATAATTAAGAGTAGACAGTGCCGCTGATTAAAATATTTGATTATTAAATGAGAATAAGCATGGATATGTCTTTGGGTAAATTAAAAATAAATAACCTGAAGTTTTCTCAGACACCAACAGAAATACTCGGATGTGATGAAAGATAACTTGGAGCAACTTATGGTTATAATTTAGATCTTGCAACACTTCAGTGAAATAGAAATAAAAAAGTGATTTTCTCTCAGATATGATATTTCTTATGTAGTGAGAAAGACTGCCAGGCAGTAATCTTTAGGACCTAAGTTTGGGCATTTAGAAAGTCTACACCATCTATAACATTTTCAAGGAGAAGGAAATAAAGGTTGAGTGGGCTTTCAGGCAGAGTCAAGAGCAATGACGCTGTTCTTGGTATGCAATCCAACAGTAGTTTAGCAATACTAGAGAAAACAAATGCCCGCAACGTATCAGAAAGTGTTGTCTATATGGGAACAGACGAGTGCCATTGAAGTGAAAACAGGGAGCTCAGGGAGAGAAAGAAGGCACTCTTGAAAAGTCACATGGCCTTTGAGAATCTATAGAATGTTACAAGAGATGGAGCTTGGAGCTCAACACTATTTCTAAAGTTATACACTGATTTAGTAATGAATATCTATGTCTATATTTATTTCTATAACTACACCCATAGTTATTTATCTATATATCTGTACTTTTGCACATATACAGGTATATCACCTTACTTTAAAGTGGTGTGTGTGTGTGTGTGTGTGTGTTGTACTTTCATTTTAAATAGCATTATGAGAACGGCTTTTCTCATTAGATATAAAGTGAGCACATCCATGAAGTATTTCTAAAATTAACATAATATTCTGCATTGGAGTGAGAAAGATCTTTACTTACAAATGGCATATATTTTGTTGCTTCTGTTTCAATGAGAAACATGGATTTATGTAACTCTCTAATTGTTCCTATTGTTCAGATTATTAATATCATCTTGAAGATGGTACTAAGTAAAACTCATGTTGTTAATCACCTGGTTTATTTCATTATATCTACATCCACTGTTTTAATTTTAGTGTGATATGAAGGATTGGGAAGCTCACACTGGCAGAGTTTAAGTAGTGCTATTTTAATTGCAAACACATTGCATGATTAGTCAGAACTGCGAGTCTGGCACCCTAAGGTGGAGATGTCTTCTGGCTGGGCCTCCTGGGCATTGGCATTCTGACCATTTCTGCTGCTTGCTATTAATGTGAAGGCTGGTGTGGAGTTGTAATCTTCCATTAAGCTGCCTGTGACAATTCAACAAACCATGTTCACGTTTTCTATTCTTCAGCTTTTTATAAACTTATGGAGAAAATGTCACTTTCTCATAGAGAATAGGTTTTTTTTTAGTTAAATATGTAAACTAAGGTTTTAAAAAAAGTTCAGTTTCATAGCCTGCAGAAGATGATGATTTCTTAAGGAAGAACGGAACAGTGTTAACTGATCTGGCTGGAAAGTCCATTCTAGAGAATATTATGATATTTGAAAAACTACTATGACTTTTCAGTTATTACTGACTCATTTACTTGTGGGAACTTTGAATTTGTTTTTCCCACTTACATGTTTAAAAGGCATTTTTTATGACTAAAGAATAAATATATAATTGATAGCTCAAAAGCAGGGAATTTTCATTATTATATGACCTCGTACTGGTGACCAGATATGATAACAATCCTTTACAACTGTATATCTCTTTGCAGTTTTAAAGTAGTTTATAAGTATATCATTTTAATTAACATCTACTTATGTAATTTAATTATTATGCTGCATTATTATAAAACCAATCTAATAAGATAGGCATTGTTTGCATTATTAGTGATACTTAACCAAAGAGGTTCACTAAATTGAAGTGAATTATACAAAGTTACCAAATTCATCACTAGTAGAACTTATACCATAAAAATCTTATGTTTCCCAGTCTTTTCATCGTTCATATGTTCTTGCTTTATGAGCCACTCAATCATCTTTCATTTACCAGAGATGTATTGAGTATTTACAATATATAATCCAATGTCTGTGGAGATTCAAACATATGATTATTATTTTTGAAAATGATAATTTATTTAGGGATTGATATTAAAAGAGTATTGACACCTGGAACAATTGGTGTAAAAATAGAGATACACCAGGAAAAGTTTTGGTTTAAAGGAGGAAATGATGAACTCTGAAAGGCTAGAATAAGGAGATTTTCCAGTGGGAAGGCAATTAAGGGAGTTTTAAGAGATGAGTAGGTGTTTTATTTATGAAGTAAAGCAGCAAGGACTTTCCATTTACACAAGAATCAACATAGGTTTATGACGCATCTTCAGGCCTACAAAACTGACAGCAATTGGCTGGCTGGCTGGACAAATAGGAAGGGGCTGATAAAGAGCGGACATCTCTTCTTAGAAATTACTCAGAAAGCAATGGGCTTGAAGCATTTCAGATCTAGAGGAGATCATTGCGATCACAGAGTCCAACTTCTTTATTTTACCCATGAGAAAATCTACACTGGGAAAAACAAATGTTACCTGCCTAAGATGAAACTAGTCAGAAAACTGGCAACGCTAATCCATTGAGCAGGGATGGGTTTACTCTAGTCTGAGAACCAGTCGTTTTTGGATCAATCTGCAGGCATATTTCTAAGATAAGGAAAAATTAGATGAAGAAGTCAGTGTGTGTGGAGTAGAAGTTTAAAAACTCCTGTGGATTTTGAATTCTTGACTCTTAGGGAAACAACCATACTTCTCTGCCTCTGGCTAAGTGGATTCTGCTACTACACAAAGGACCAGTATATTAACATTTTTTTGTATTTACACTAAAGAGATTGGGTAGCAACAATTTAAAAGAATACACTTCACCCCCCACATTGAAAAAATTCAAAAATTAACTCAGGACTTAAAACTATTCAATTTCTAATCATCTTCTAAATGCCTTCAAGGGCAATTCAGCTGCTAGGAATTCTCAAGATGTCATTATTATCATTATGCTGAATTATTTACAAACTTGTATCAAAGCAGCAGATTAAATTGCTTTGGTCTTATGTATAATTCCTCTGATCTTTGGCAATCATTACTTATTTACAGCTTCCATAATTTCCCCCCTTTGCAAATAAAAAAAAAGTTCCTTAACCACAGCTAAAAGGCACTATTTTACTTTTAGAGTAAAAACTGTCTTGAATATAAAAAAGTTAAAAAGAAAAATTATAGTCTCTAAAATTTAGAAGCAAGATTTTCTGTGAAAAGCAGATTATCTAAACAGTTTCTTTTCCTGAGAGAGATATTCATAATATTTATTGTAAAATATAAATATTAGATTTTTAGCTTCATGTGAACTATTTGTAGGTATAGTAAATATAATTCTTTTAAAATAAAACTGGGATAATAGCAACAGTTAATGTTTACATTTATCAAAACAATGTGAAGATTACTTTAAGAAAATGTTCAAAAATTAAATAAAAATTATCCCTATGACTGGAAAAAATATTCAACATGTGATTTTGAAATGAAATTGGCTTTAGTTTCATACTGTGGCTTTAAACAGATAAGCCTATGTTTAATACAAATGTGTTCCTAAAACCTCGGGTTGAGTAAGTTTGTACAAGAAAAATTGGTGCTGAATGTTCTGGTTTTCATATTGATCTAGACTACAGCAATCTTTTTGTCTTTAACTTAGAACTTATACTAGTATCCCAGCAACCTTAGACAATGCCTCTGAGTAATAATAATGAGTTGTTTTTTGTTTTGTTTTGTATGTGTGATTTATTGTTGTTGAAAAGGAAAGTATTTATAAGATTAATATTTAAGAAAATAATTAAATGAAAATAACTATATTTGGAACCTTTTCTCTAAATGGAAAAACAGATTTTTCAGGATATAATTAATCCCAAAAAATAAAATGTTTTTGATATCTGATTACTTTTGTAATGTGCGTGATTCTTAGATCAGGAGAATACTATTTACAATAATGTATTTTATTAATAATTGACTCAAACTGACCTTTGACTATTTGAGAAATGTTGTAGTTTTCAGTAGGGATAATTAACAAAAAATAAGCAATAAACTATGAAACACAGGTCTAAAAATGTCCTGTACGATGTGAAATGAGAGTTATTGTGTAGTCTTTTTTAGTCATTCCTTCCTCCTTGTTTGGGTAGAAGACACATGACTTGGTGGAAAGAACCAAATTTCAGTCCATCTTTCAATTTAATGAAGGGTTGGATTTCAGCTATTGGATTGACTCTCTGAGTACATTTCTTTACCTGTAACTTGGAGACTACTACCGCTATGATAGAATATTCTGTGAAGTCTATATGATGATTAGCTCCATTATGGAGTGAATAACCTGAGGCACAGAATATGTGTTTACAGGAGGTTTCATTCTAAGGCAGAGCATATGCTCCCAGAAACTATGAAGTATTAACATCCTGAACGCTTCACTTTCATTTGGTTGTTTATATATTTTAAGGGCTTTGGCAAGTTACAAAGGGCTTGGTGAATTAAAAAGCACGTTCCCAAAGTGTCATGGATTATTTATTATTTCTCTAAATGACCAGATCATTTTGTTTAAAATAACTGCAGTGTGTCAGTGCCATTTCCTTAATTTGATATGTAAAATGTCACTATTAAGAGAAGCTGGAAGGGTACCTGGAACTTTTCTTTATTGTTTTTTCAACTTCTTATGAGCTTACAATTATTTCAGGATAAAAATTATAAAAGAGAATCTTTTTTCTCAGATCGTTTCTGTCAAAAAGTACGCAAGCAAACCTATTGCCAGATAGTAGGAAAATATTAGAACCTCTATTTTCATTACCCATTCAGGACAGGTTACTTATTCTAAGGCCTAATTGTATTTTTTTTTCATTTATTAAAATACACTAATGATAATAACAGTACTACTTTCTGTGAAGTTTATGTGAGAAGATTTATGTTTTGTGCTAGCATGTAATGACCCTACTAAACATTAGCTTGCTTTTCCCTCCCTTTGAGAAAATGGTTTTCAATATATTTATTTGCATTACCCTCCTCTATAAGTAGTTAGAGAAGTTAGAGGTAATTAAAAAGAATTGTGTCTATGCAATATCTTTTTAATTTATTAAAATTCCCAGGTATTCTGTAATTCCTGCTTTGAGTAAACCATTGATCTTGGTCTGAGCTACAATTTCATTGAATAGTCCTGCGTTAATAGTTTCCTTAAAATACAAGGTAATTATATACATACTAGAAGCCCATTGCATGAATCTTCATGCAATAGGCCTTCCTTCCCCTGGCTGCTGGCACTGTTTTTCCTCCAGCACCCAGGACCTAGGCCTTTGGTCAGGCCGCAGCGAGGCTTGGCTTCTCCACTGTGGCCGCAGTGGAGAAGCCAAACCTCTTCAGTCTTCAGTCTTCAATCTTTATTCCAGCAGGAGCCTTCAGTCTTCACTCCATGCCTGCATATGCAAATTAACCACCATCTCTGTTGGGTTAATTTGCATAGTCGCACTGATTGGCTGGTGGGCATAGCGGAGTGACACCAATTTGCATGTTTCTCATTTATTAGTATATATAAATATATATTAAACTTGCCAAATATCTTTTTTTCCCAGTTTTTCAATCTTATTATCTTATTTCAGAATGGCTGGAACATATTGGGTAGCATGTCAAATTCTAAAAGAACTGAACTATTTAATATAAAACGAGTTCATATAATGACTCAAGTTGACTTTAAGTACTGATAGGTTGCTCTTCCAGGCTGATAAAGATAAAACTAGTGATCACATATTTTGGATATTTTTAATTCAGTGTTTTCTCCTCTCTATTATTTGCCCTAATAAACAATGTTTTACTTGCATTTGTGGGGTTAGGTACCATATCCCTTTTTGATGAAAAATTTTCAGTCAATGGGACAGCTTTTTTGGAGAAAGAGACTTTCTTAATGTTGGTGTTCTCATAGAAATTTGCATGTACTCTTTTGAATTTCCTAGCAGCCTTAGAGTAAGTTTGGGGCCACCTGAGTATTTTTGAGCAGTGAAGAGTGAACAGAAGTGATGTTTGTCACTCCGGGGTTGGAGGTTGAGTCGGTTAGGAGCCCCTGTGCTTCATTCTCCAGGCTCTTCTGTAGCATCCTGGTCCCAGAGGACATCACTACAAGCAGGAGGACGAGGCAGTATCTCAGGCCACTAAGATTTTAGAGTTTGCTTATCATGACAGCTAGCTACTCTGATTTGGGCAGTGGTTTGGCTGTTGTAAAATTTACATTTTACATTTAAATTTTATGAGCCAATTGAAGACTGATTTTAGTTCTTTTCAGAGATAGTAGTTAATTGTATGTTAAATCACACTTTTGTTAAAATGAGAATATTTTTATTAAGAATGGAATGAAAGCTAAATATTTTCAAATTGTGTTCTTAATCATCGGCAAAATGGTGTCATTTAAAACTTATCTCCACATACAGCCCTTGTCGCTCAAGACCTGCAAAAGTCCTCCATATTGCCCAAATAGGAACAGATCATCACAATAAGAGGAAGTCTGCATATATTAGTTATTTTCTAAGTAAGGTGAATTATCTTTTTCAAATGAATCCAGATCTAAGGGTCCTCTATGAGGAGCTGTATTTTAAAATAATGTGTAAATTTAAAAGTCATATTTACTTGCAGATACAATGTTAGCAGTAGTTTTCTGAAGTGACCTCCAAAGCTGTGTAGAATAATTCTCACTATTTAAAGAAATTTTTTTCTTATAGGTATGGTGGTATATTGTACTTGAAGATAAAAACAACAATAACAACAAAAAGAAATTCTTTTACTCCACTTAAAAAATGTTACTTTAAAAGAGAAAAACAAAAAATGTTACTTGTAGGTGAAAAGAACAAAACCCATTCCATCCCCAGAAACCCACCCCAGGAAGTAGAAGTGTTAAGCTCAAAGACATGGGTGAAATTTGCTCCCCTAAGCAACTAAGAAAAAAAATTCTCTATAGAAATACGGAGCATATCTTTAAAGTTTAGAAATCTGAGACCCACCAGGAAACTGAATAGATAACTTGTACGCACACAAAAAATTCCCAGTATTTAAAGTTAATTGCTGTGAATGGTAGCTAATGAAATACCAGTTAATCCCTTGGTAGTTCAATTTGGCCTCAAAACAAAGGTAGAAAACAAACCCTTGTCCAAAGAAAAAGTTCAGTAAAGTCTCTAGAAAATCATTTGAATTTAGATACATTCTCTTTACCAAATCTGCCTGGCTCCCCCAGGTAAACATTCTGAGACTTTTGTAAATAGCCAAGGAAACTCTGCTGCTCCAAAGCAATCAGAACACTAGCTATGCAACTGATTCCAAATAAAGCAGATTTTCAGAGAGAACGGCAAAATAACCATTAATCTCAGGACATATGTTTTGAAACCATAGCTTCATTACAATTGAATAGCAGTTGTTGGCCCACTTAAAAAAGTATTTATTACTTATTTAGTTTCTAAAATAGGGACAATAATCAACCAATCTATATTTTGATTGACGAAAGCACCTCCTTTTTCACCTGCAAAGCAAATTTAGCAGAGAGAAATATTGTAGGATGTGACTTTTAAGAATATCCCTCTTTCTGAAATTAAGTTTAATAATAAATTATGTATCCTTTTTTATTTACAACAGAGCACAAATGCTTGAATATTTAACCATTTAGCTATGTCTCAATTCCAAGGAATAGAAAGTAACGCTAACTTAAGCAAAAGGAACCAATAAGGAGAATGTTGGTGGCTCACAAACTAATTGAACCCCAAACTAAAAAATGGTCAAAACATCAGGGACATCTGGAAACTTAGTCAGCCTGAACCACAACAATAACGTCACAGAACAAATAACCCTCTGTATGCGAACACTGACCTAAGCATGAAAGACAACTGTTTATTTGGCCTTTGCATCACTGCCCTAATTATGGTCAAATTGTCCAGCTGGCTTACCTCATGACCTATTCTGCTCTTTGAATGAACTAATATTATGATTGGGTTGCCGTGTGTGTGTGTGTGTGTGTGTGTGTGTGTGTGTGTGTGTGTTTAAGAGAGAGGGGAGAATTATTCCACACATTCCACCCTTTTGACTATCTAATATTCTTAGAAACTCTTCACACATTTTGATTTCTAAAGTGACCTGTTCAATATAGTCAAAAAAATAAATCACTTTAACAGCTAAAGTCACATCTCTGTTCTGTGCCTGTATTCTTAAATCCAGATAGCCATTCCTACAGCAGTGATATCCTGAGTATCTAGTATTATTGTGCAGTACATTGAATATGCATTTTTCTACATTAGCCAATAAGAAAATATTCTTCTAATTTTAGACATATGGAATAAACTTATCAATGCCAAAGAGAATCCTTGAAAACAGATGGATATAATTCCTAATTCTTAAGAAATAATTTTCCTCTTAATATAATACAAAATGAATAGTGCTCCATAGGGAGACATTCCTATCCCCCATTTCCCTCACTAATCCCTCTCCCTCTTCCCTTCCCCCCACAGGCCTACTGAACTATTGTCTGTGTCCATGGGTTATGCATATATGTTCTCTGGTTAATCTCTTCCCACCCCCACCCCCCTTCCCTCTGAGATCAGTCTGTTTCAAACTTCCATGTCTCTGGATCTATTTTGTTCATCAGTTTATTTTGTTCATTAGATTCCACATATTAGTGAGATCATGCAATACTTATAATTCTCTGACTGGCTTATTTCCTTAGCATAATACTCTCCAGGTCCCTTCATGCCATCTCAAAGGGTAAGTGATCCTTCTTTCTTATAGCTGCATAGTATTCTATTATATTAATGTACTACATCGATTTTTATCTACTCATCTACTGATGGGCACTTGGGCTGTTTCTAAATCCTAGCTATTGTAAATAGTGCTGCTCTGAACATAGGGGTGCATTCTTTCTGATTGGTATTTTATCCTTTTTTATAACATACTCATCTATTGGTTACCTTTCCAATGACTATCTATTCTTAAATTAACTAAAATATTCAATTATTGATTCTTAGTGACTCAGAACTAAAACTATTTTCTTAGAATAGTATGGAGTTAATCAATAAGTAATATACAAGTTGAGGTGGCATAGCCTGTCTTAGAAAAGATTTAATAATGGGGTTCATCCCTGACTCTATTCTATTGTCACACTACCTATACTGGGCAACTTCCTCAAAGAAAAAAAAAAAACTGCCTCAGCTACCACTCTTTTGCTGATGTCTCCTAATACCATAATCAACACATACCACATCTTCTTTCCTGGATTTAAAATTCATACCCCCAACAGTGTTCTGTCCATTCTCTAGGCTCTTTTAAAGTCAATCAGTCAAAAAAACAATTCATTTATTCCCTTCTAAACTTACAGTTTTTCTTAATGTATTTTTATATTGAGGCATAAAATTATTATTCCATAAAATGTATTAGAAATTTAGAAATTGTCTAAGAAGCTTTCTCTTCACACTTGTTTAATCTACATATACCCAATTTATCAAATCTAATTGATTTTAACTTGTAAATACTTTCAAATCTCTCCTCTCTTTTTCAAACTTCTCTATATATAAAAGTCTAAGCGACCATTACAGCCGGAGGACCAGATGACTGACCAGTAGCTATGATGCGCACTGACCACCAGAGGGCAGACACTCAACGCAGGAACTGCCCCTTGGTGGTCAGTGCACTCCCATAGCCAACCTCCCAGGGCCAGCCAACCTCCTGTGGTCCCTCCCCCTCAGCTGGCCAGGCCAAGGACCCCACCTGTGCACAAATTCATGCACCGAGCCTCTAGTATTGTTAATAATGTAATTCTGTACTAAATATTTTTACTTGAATTATTGCCATAAATCATATTTAACTTTTAGATGCCATTTTTTAATATTTCAAATACCTTCTCCATTTTTATTTATTTATTTCTTTTTACTAGAGTGAATCTTTAATAACTCACCAGGAGAGGTTATGCTTTGCTCTCACTTAAAATCCTCAAGTGGTCCTCCTTTGCATTAAAGGACAAATGTCAAGCTTTTTTTTGGTAGGGCATGTAAAATCTGTCCTCTATGTAAAATCATAACTTCTCTTTTCCTTCAATGTACTTGCACCAATTGAAAATAATGTGCTGAAATTGGCATTCTCTCTATTTAGTTCTATGAGTCTTATTCCATTGAATGTCAGTAGGATCAATCATAGTATGTGAGTAAATTTTCAAAGCAGAATACAGTAAGACCAGCCTCAAAATAGTAATAATGATAAGCATTTATTGAATTCTTGCTTACTAAATGCTAGACAGTGATTTGCATGTAACATGTAATTTATTGCCATAAGAATATTTATAATCTGGCCATTATTACTGATGACTTCGCTGTTTGCCTATATTTGAGTTATCCAGCATTTAGCACAGTTAATCGCAACCTCCTTGAAATATCTTTCCAGGCATTACTGTCTATTCATATCCTTTCTTACTCTCCCCACCCCCCCAAAAGAATTTCTTGTTATACTGGTATACATTGAAGTATAAGAAGCCTTACTTATCAAATATTTTCTCTATTTTCAATCACTTCTTAGATAATCTTATTCAGTCTCCTGGCTTTAAATATATTTGAAATGCTGGTGATTCCCATAGACCTTTCATTTTAATTTTAGACTTGTGAAACTAGCAACTTACTCAACATCTTTACATATATAGTTAGTAGGCATTTCAAACAGCTCATGTCCAATAAGAAACATTTCCTTTCCAACCCTCATAATCTACTTTTGTAGGCTTCTTCGTCTCAATGAAAGACAGCTCCACTTTTCCAGTTTCTCTTATCACACAACTTGGAATCATTTTTCATTATTCTTTTACTTGAGCATCCTGATGAATTTGGAAATTTTGAGGTCAGTCGCTCAAAAATCAATAAAATATATTTTTTATTGATTTTTTACAGAGAGGAAGGGAGAGAGAGAGAGAGTTAGAAACATCGATAAGAGAGAAACATCGATCAGCTGCCTCCTGCACATCTCCTACTGGGGATGTGCCTGCAACCCAGGTACATGCCCCTGACCGGAAGTGAACCTGGGACCCTTCAGTCCGCAGGCCGACGCTCTATCCACTGAGCTAAACCAGTTTCGGCAACCATCACTTTTTACTTACCTTATTACAAGCTTCTTATTCCCATTTCTACTGTGCTGCCAACATCTATACTCCACACAAGAGTGATCCCTTTTAAATTTAATTCAAATAATGTAATTTCTCTGCTCAAATTCTCAGTAGTACTCAAAGGAAAAGCAATGTGCTTTACCAAGGCCTCGAAAGCTGTACATGATCTCACCTCCCACTGCCACCCTGACCTCATTTCTTATTTGTTCACTCATTCATTTCTACCCAAGTTGCTCCTTGATATGCTAAGCTACAGTCTTAGCTACTTATTTGCTATTCATTCTCCCAAATGTCTGCAGTTTTCTGCCTTACTTACTTTAGGTCCGTATTGCAATACCACCTTAGAACAGTTTTCCATGCCTTTCAACTATAGAAAGGAAAATATAAGCCCCTTTGCCACTTCATTCTTTTACATGCCACCCCTGTTAAGACCATATATCTCTTCTCTACATCATTTAGAATTCTGTGATGTATTATAGATTTCTACTTGTTTATTGTATATATAGTCCTGCCCACATCACCATTTCTACAACTTAAGATCCATGAGGCACAAAGAGTTAGACTTTTCTGTTCACCGCTCTATCTGTTAAATTAAGATCAGCATCTAACACCTTTAGAGCGATTGTGGTGAGAACTTTTACTGCCCAATGAGAGCCAGTCTGTTGTTTGTCACACGGGGGATTTACTAGATAGAGGTAGGTGGACATAGCACATGCTTTGTCAAAGAAACACGAGTGAAGATTCTGTCGATTCTTGCCTCTTCAGCTCTCTTTTAACCTCCTTGCGTGAAGATCTTTGAGGCTCATGTTCATGTGGAGGTGCCAAAAGTTTGAAGCGGCCTGGAATGCTGAGTGTACACATGGAGGACAGCTGTGCTGGATAACTGCCCAAACCGAGACGGATTTGCAAGACAGGAAAGTAAACTTGTGGTGTTCAGCCACTGAGAGTTAGGGAGTTTATGACCACAGCATAACCCATCCTGTCTCAACAGGTGTAATAATCAATAAATATGTGTTGAATGAATGAATAAATGACACTATTTTATAGAGTCACAATGAAGGCATGTTATTGCACAGGGTTGTCGATGGCAACCTAGAGTCAAAACCAGGCCACATATAATATTTAAAACATTTAAAACATGTAACAATCATTTTAACCAAGAGAGATCAACTGTTTATTTTAAAGTTACTTGAAATATAAATCAGTGACAAACAGATCATAAGCTGATAACTGATTTAAAACAATGATGACAAAGACACACTATAGGAAAAATATCTGGCCTTCCCAAACTTTTTCTTCATATTCTTAAGTCATTTCAAAGTAAACATCTAGGACTCTGTTATCTTAGTGCCCTGAAGAGAAATTCAGTGTCATGAGGTTAAAGACAGCATTTCACTGTTTTTTGTTTTTTGGTTTTTTTGTATCTGTTTTATTTTTTATGTAATGTGTTCTACTTGATCGTCTCTCTTATAAGGATTTAATAATTCTTACTTGAGATTGATTCCAGAAAGGGTTTATATATATAGACAAAAATATTTCCTTACTTATGGGAGAAAACAACAATTAAATAAGATGATTATGTCTCTAACTACCTTAACTTTCAGCTCTTGAGCTAAATTTAGTATTTATTTACAGAAAGAAAGGCTCTTGACCCTTTAATAAATTGTGTTGGGAAAATTGTAAAACCATATTGAAAAGAATGAAACTAGACTGCTATCTGACATCATCCACAAAAATTAACTCAAAATGGATTAAAGACAAAATCTGAAATGACAAAATATACAGAAGGAAACATGGGTCCTAAATTTAAGGGCCTTGGTCTCAGGGGGTGGTTTGTGAACTTGATCACAAAGACAAGGGAAGTAAAATAGAAATAAATTATTGGGACTACAGCAAACTAAAAAGCTTCTGCACAGCACAATAAACCATCAACAAAACAAAAAGAGAACCTACTTAAGTGAAAAGATATTTAAAAATGATATATCTAAGGGGCTAATATCCAAAATATATAAAGAACATACACAACTCAACAATAAAAATCCTCAAACAATCTCATTATAAAATGGGCAGAAGACTTGAACATTTGTCCCAAGAAAACATATAGATGAACAACAGATATATGGAAAGATGATCAATTCCACTAGCTACAAGGAAAATGTAAATCAAAGCCATAATGAGATGTCACCACACACCTGTTAGAATGTCAATTATCAACAAGGGAAGTAATAACAAGGGTTAGAGGGATTGTGAAGAAAAAGGAACCCTTATTCACTGCTGCTGTGGATGTAAATTGGTGAGCCACATACATGTATTTGTAAAGATATAGGTACTCCTATGCTCATTGCAGCACTACTAACAGTGGCCAAGACATGAAAGAAACACACATAAAAAATGATGAAATATTGCCCTTTGCAAAAACATGGATGAATTTTGGAGAATATCATGCTAAGTGAAATAAGTCAAATGGAAAAAGATAAGAACTACATGATTTAACTCATATGTAGAATATAAAACAGAAAGCAACAAATGAGCAACAACAAAAAAAACCCAACAAATTCATAGACACAGACAACAGTATGGTGGTTACCAGAGGGGAAGAGGGTGGTGGGAGGAGGAAAATGGTAAAGAAGGTCATATATAGGGTGACTGAAAGAGGCTAAGCTTTGGTTGGTGAGCATACAATGCAATATACAAATGATGCACTATAAAATTGAATACCTGAAACTTATATGTTATTAACTAATTCTAGCCAATAAATTTAACTTAAAAAAGAAGAAATGCTTGCCTGGCCAGTGTGGTTCAGTGGTTGAGCATCGATGTATGAACTTACTAGAAGGTCATAATTCAATTCCTGCAGGGGGCACAAGCCTAGGTTGCAGCTCAATTCTCAGTAGGGAGTGTGCAGTAGGCAGCTGATCAGTGATTCTCTCTCATCATTGAGGTTTCAATCTTTCTCTCCCTCTCCCTTCCTCTCTGAAAACAATAAAAAAAATGGTCTAAAAAAGAAGGAATGCTCTTGGTAGTATTTACTTCTTTTTTTATTTTAGATTCCAGTAGCCTCTCTCTCTTTCTCGCTCTCTCCTTCTTCTAAAAATGTCTAACGTCTTTTAAAATACATCCTATGCTGTAAATTCTTGCAGGTCTATTTCAAAATTTATTGGATGTTTATTTGAAAAAAATAGATAATTCAAAATAAAGAAATAGAAAAATGGTTATTTAAGTAAGATTTTATTAGTAAATTCTGGAAAAAATTTAAGTAACCGACATTGTAATATTTTTAATAAAATTAAACATGCTTATTCTGAAAATTTGGTCAATGTATAGAAGAAAAGTTTTTTAAAATGTCAATGTTTTATAACCCAACAGTGAAAACTATAATAATGTGATATGTTTCAATTTTTTCCTGCTATATATACCATTTTAATGTCTTTATTTATAATGCATTGTACTTCCCTTCCTTTCTTTGTATGACACTAGTAGAAACATGGAAGATCATGAAAAAAAGGAACAAAGTAATTCTTAAATATATAGTTTGCAAATATATTTTATGATAGGTTAATGCCCTTCTTATAATAATTAGTAGCATCCTGCTAGGCAAAATGATATGATATTTCATAAAATTGATTTTTCAAATATATCTAAGCAGGTCTTCATTCAATTTTTCAATGAAATGTTTAGTGGCTGAGACAAATATTTAAGAAGGTGATCCTTTTACTCACATTTTTCATACATCAGAAGAATTGAATGCTTAAAAGAAACAGTAGATGACATAAGTGTTTATTTAATTCAATTGTATTTGGAGTTCCCCTGAAAACTATACAAATTAGCTACCCAGAGTGACTTAAGTGTAATTGATCTTTTATATTGGTCACATAACCCTTTGACTTTGGTTACTATAAAAAGCTTAAGACTTTCCTAAAATATTTTTGGATCATCATGTTTCATTTATTTTAGAAAATGATACTGTTTCAAGCCAAGCTAAGTGGAAATAGTTGAGTTTACAGAAGCATTCTATACTGGGACCTTTAAGTCAACTGGAAAGGGCTCAAAACACCTTTTACTGCTTAATCTAATCATAAAACACTGAATTTCACTTAATTTCCAAGAGAAAAATACACAATAACATTATTATGAAATTGCTAATTTCCCCATGTAATATAAAACAAATTCTGTCCCCTGATATATATCTGTATTCTGGTGCCATAGCAGTCAGCAATGTCTTCTCTAATTGACACTGGATGACTCAGTGTAACCACAACTGAGCAGTGAATTTAGAAAACCTTCTCAAGTCTTTGAGTAGGATTACCCAATTTAGAAAATAATGCACGCATCTACTATAATCAAGCCATGTAGCTATTAAGCCTATCTTGAAATAAGCACGTCTAGAAAAATAAATGCTTCAACCTGAAGTCAGAGTTAGGGAACACGGACTATTCAACCCTGAAATGACCAACTGCAAAATATCAGACTTCCAGAGACTGAGTAACTTAAAATAAAACCCGAGAGCAGCCATCTGGATGCCAATGCAGCACAGGGTAGAGATCGAATCTTCCCAGGCAGCAAGAGACACACCTGCAGGCTGAAAGATTGCTACCCTAGTGTATTGCAACACCTTGCAAAGTCTAGCACAGGTCCCTCATGCTCTACACATGTGCACAATAAAATGTGGTTTTAGGAAGTAATAAGGCAAGTACATTGGTGGTATGTCATTTACTTGGAGGCACATATTCACTTAGGGTAATTAGCTTGAATAGTGATATTTTAATCATTTCATTCTCAGCATAAATATTTAGCTAATCGATATGAAAGGTAGTTATTTTCTCTATAGTTGGCTTTGCTTCTGAGCATCAGTACTGTGTGACAGATGGCTGATGTCATCTCTGCTTGCAAGAACTCAGTTGGCAATATTAGCATGGCATATTTCTGGGGACTTGTGATATGCTATGAGATGATGAAAAATAAAAGGGTCCAAAAGGGAATTCCCCAAAGCAAATGTATTTATATGATTTGATACTCTATCTTACTGATTCATCATTCATCATATATATTACATTTAATTAATGTTTCATTTAAACATATTCTGGAAAATATTAACAGTACCATTGAGCATACTTTGGAACACTGGTAGTTAATATCATATGCCCATTGGTTGTTTATATTTTCTTTATCCTCACCTTTGTTCAAATATGCAAATGGAACCGCCTTAGTGCTAACTTCTTGTACTTTCACAGAGGATACCAACGATTATGCCAGTGAAAGGGGACTTGGTGGAGTTTGCTGTGTCAAAAGTTCACCTTCATGAAGTTCTCAATTGATGACTCTAAATGACTTTTCCTACTTGCTCCTAGCTTCTGGAATTTGTTGTTGCCTACAGAGCATCTGTTACTATACTTTTCATTCTATCTTAGTACATTTCTTCTTCCTCACATTGCCTGCAGCCATGAAGTGGCTTCCATCAGAACCTTGGTTTGGAGAAAGAGGAAAAAGATAGGGTCAAAACTGGGTTGCCTAGTTGGGGGGCTGGAGGGCAAGTAATGATACAGGAAGATTTTTTTTAATGGAAGAATGAGCTTTTAAATGATAAAGCATTTAGCATGTTCCAAGCAGTCTTCTGGACATTACAAAAGTTAATTTATTCATTCAATGCTCTGAACAAAGGAATGAGGTGGGAGATAACAACGTTTCTGTGAGAAAACTGAGGTGCAAGACCCTTAAATATCGTGCTCAAGGTCTCAAACCTGGTTTGTGGTAGAGCTGGGTTTCAAAGTGAAGCAATTTGGCTTCACCCTAGCCAGTCTGGCTCAGAGGATAGAGTATCAGCTTGCAGACTGAAGGGTCCCGGGTTTGATTCTGGTCAAGGGCACATAACCAGGTTCCAGGTTCAATCCCCAGTAGGGGCATGCAGGAGGCAGCTGATCAATGATTCTCTCTCATCATTGATGTTTCTATCTCTCTCTTCCTCTCCCTCTCAAGCCGTTTGGTTTCATTTTGTGCTTTAGCTACTATACTAGACACAAGAAAGTGAAGTGTTATCATCTGACTTCTGTTAACAAAGACTTACATATTTGGTTTAGCATCTAACAGAAGAGTAAAACCTCTTTGAAGAAAGGGATTGTGCTGTATTCCTTGTCTTTATATTTCTTTTTTTTTCTCTATAGTATAATATGCTGCCTTAAAATTAAATTAAATTCAATGACCAGAACAGTAAGGAAGAAATTTTACAGATCAAAAGGAAAATTCAAAATATGTATTATAATATATAGTATTGTATAGGAGAATGTGAAAGAAAAAAATAGCAAGACAATAATTTATTTTATAATGTGACAATTTCTTGTAAGAACTTGCTATTCCATTGAATGTCCACACATGTCTTGCATACAATTGGAATCTGCTCATGCCATTAGCAGTATTTTTGATAGGACTATTAGTTTAAGTAACACTGGAAAGTTTCCAGAATTTAAGATTAGATTGCTACTAATCTAATCCTAAAAACCTGTATAATCAGAAGTAGAGGATCAATATTTCTTTCCCTTTCTTTGGGAAACCTCAGAATGATTCCATTTATTCCTATTACTTCATTTCCCCTAAGAATGTCCTAAGTAGAATAATAAGAATATTCATTAAAGGGGAAATAGGATAATTTTCTAAGATTTTATGTTCCCAACTATTGAAAACTAATGACAATTGCTTGATAATATAAACATATGGTCAAAATATTCACATATAAAATATATATTTTTTTCAAGTGTCATCAGAGCTTATTAAAATTTTAAATCTCAAATGAAAAGCTAATAAAAACGATACATATGTGTATATTCTATAATCAGAAATATTACAGGTGCTAATAAAGTGAGGTGCTCAGCAGACGCAACATGAATGTGGCTCATACCAGGAGACAGATGCCTGTGTCTCTCAGATTTATTTACTGCTCTCTATGTGCCAGAGAAACGTACATAGAAAACATAATCATGACATTTATAAGACAAGGTTTTATTAATTTCCTAATTTTTTATAGAGAATCAAGTGAAATTGTCATATGTGACACTATTAAGGAAAGTTTTACCTTGACCTGTCATCTGAAATACATTATAGTGAACCAACGATACTTGTAAGTACCTACATCGGCCTTGACCATCAGGCAAGTAAATTTGAAGCAGGTCAGCCTTCTAATGGCAGCAAAAGTACGTCACATTGTACCTTACCGTGTTCCCTGTGCATTACAGACAGTCTCAACCACTGCAACTGAGAAATGGAGACTGACAGGAAAGCGTCGAAACCAGTGTAATGGTGCTGTGTTTATTCTCTAAGTACGATTAAATAATCATAAGAACTTCTCTAAGGGCTAATCTGCTATATTTTCCAGATTTTCACCTTGGGGACATATTGTCCCTTGTCACTGAAACCTCGGGGACAGAAGGGGACTCCACGGGGTGGCACAGCAGGAAGCTGAGACACTGATGAAACAGTGTTCGGTTAATGAAGGCATGGCCCATGGCCTCCGCTGCTCTGCCATATGTTTGAAGAAATGCTAATGACTACAATTCAAATACCTTTTTCATCTTAACTATATGTAAATGTGTTTATAAATGCTCTCTTATAAATATACGATCACATTTTTAAAAGCCAAGTGCTAATGTTGCTTTCAACATCTATAATACACAATAATTAAAACTTAGGCAATTCTGCTTAATTATACCTTATGGGAAACTATACAGTAATTTATAGAAATTAAGCAGAAAAACAAAGATCAACAGAAAGAAAGCAGCAGTTGAACAACTGAATAATAAATCACTTTGATCATTAATTTACAACAGCAAAATCATTGTCAGTAAAACACTTCGATTCTAATTCTTAAACAGATGACTTGTGACAAAGAAGGTGTTAGAAATTTGGGTATTCCTTGTAAGAGCACAGCTTGAACTGATGGTGCCATTGTCTACACTATTTTCATGCTGCCCCTCCAAAATCAAGTAGAAATTTGGGGTTGAAAACTTTTGTTTTTCAAGTCCTAATCTGAAATGACCCTCCCCATTTTCTTACACTAGCCCTAATTTTGCAGATAATTATTAACTAGAATTTGGTCCCTTTTATGACAGACTAATTATTCAGGGACCCGTTATTTACAATAGCTATTTGTTGAAAAGACCCAATTGGTGCCCAAATAGGGATAATTTGTACATATCTTTGTAAAACTACTCTAACACCTCGCTGGATTAAATTTATGAAAATTCAGTTAACAGCATTCTAATCAATAAAAGTGGTATATTCAAAAATACTCCCTCTCAATACTAAAAATGCTTCATTCTTTGAAATAAAATTCCTTTTAATTAATAAGATCAACACACATGTTTGTAGTAATAGAAATAAATTCACTAAATTTAAATAGCCATTATTTTTAAATGTTTCAGGAGAAAGATTTACTGCAACTTGTTTAATGCCTAAAACAAAAATATTTGTTTAAGCTTATTTTTTACTGCATCCCTAGCTTCTCTTTTTTTAATAGATGTATTTTAAAAATGTTTGCATGATTAATCCTTTTATTTTCTCTAATAGCTGCTAAATTTCTAGCTTTTCTTAGAACTGTTCCACATGGAGATCATAAAAATATTACTTTTGTTTATTCCTAGCCTTTATAGTTTTCATTTTTATATTTATAGTTTTAATCTATTGGAAATTTTTCAAAAAATAGATATAGTAATCTAATGTTATATTCTTTTAAATAGATAAGTTTTCAACATCATTTATCCCATGCATAAATCACTAGATTTACTTGCAAAACTCCTTATATATTAAATTCCCATATACATCTAACTGCTTCTGACATCTCTATTCTAGTTCTCTTATCTACTTATTTCTTTATTAATATATTAAGCTTTTAATTTCAGAAGCTTTATGATATATTTTAATATATATCAGGACAAGTCCCTGATTCTTTACATTTCCTCTCTTTTATTCCAAAAATGTTTATTGACATTTCCCCCACACAAATTATAGAATTTTTGCATTCTGGCTCATACCCACCTCCCACAATATCATAGTTGATTCATAACAAGAATAAATGCAGCCCTGGCTGGATACTGGATAGCGCAGTTGATTAAAGCACTGTCCCCATATGCCAGGTTTTGGGGTTTGATCTTTGATCAGGTCACATACAAGGATCAACCAATGAATGCATAAGTAGAACAACAATTTGATCTCTCTCTCTCTCTCTCTCTCTCTCTCTCTCTCTCTCTCTCTTTCTCTCTCCACCTTTCCTTTCTCTCTAAAATCAATAAGTAAAACAAAATCAAAGAAAGGGTAGATGCAATATTATGAATCACAAAAATATAATAATCACCCTGAATTTAAGATTTGTCTAAAAGCTATATAGTTATAGATAAGAATGCATCTCCCTATACAGTTTTCCCATATCCCATCACCCTGCCTTCAGCTAAGCGGTAGCCACTATTTTGACCTTATTTATTATTCCCTTTACTTAGTGTATAATATACATAATGATATATAACTATCAAGGAGTATTTAAAATGGTATCATAATTTATTAGTCTTGGATTATTTTCTACCAATATTATCGATCTAAAACTCTTTGTGATCACATGTAGATAGAGTTTATTCATTTATACTGCTGTATAAAATTTCATTGTGGACATGTACCATAGTTTATTTTTTCATTATTTTTGGTGGAAATTTGAGGTTTTTTAAATAATTCTTTATTTTGACGAGTACTAGTATGAACATTATATAATATTCTCATGCACAAATGCAATTTCCTTTAGGTACATAAATATAAATGGATTTGCTGCATACTGCAGATGAATGTTCAATTTTAAAATATAATACTACATTGTTTTCTAAAGTTTTGTACCAAACATCCAGGCATTTCTACTGTGTGTGTAAATGTGTTTGTGCAATACTTTAATTTGAATATGTATTAAATTATTCTTACTTTAGATCTACTGATCAGAAATTTTGTTCCCACCCACTAAAAAAAAAAATTTTTTTTTTTTTACTACCCACTAAAAAAAAGTATTTAATCACTACACTGACTATATCAATATGATCTTGAACAAATTATTTTATAGCTGTAACTGTTTTTTCTTCAGAGAAATGGGTAAATATACAACCTAATTAATTTAACCATTGCTAAGATAAAATGAAAGGGGTAGTTTTAGAAAGCATTTAGCACAATCTGGAATATAGAAAATGCTCAGTAAATCCCAAGTGTTTATTGTTGTTATTGGTATGTTCACATGCTGAATAAATCTCTGGGCCTGTTTTCTTCAATAATTTAACATAAATAGATCACTGATAGAAGATTAGTTGATTATGGGAAAGACAAAAGATTAACATACATAATTTTTCTATTAATCTAGACAACTATACAACCCATACTCTAATGAATATTTAAAAAGCAATTACCCATATATTTTAGCTACATATGCTAAACCACAAGGTCTGACTATAATATTTTTCTCAATGCTTCAGAATTATGCTGACAGATTTGGGTAAGTTTCCCAGTTCCTCCAAAAGTCTATTTTCTTAATACACCAAACAACAACATTATTTTAAAATGTTAAGAATAAAAATGGAGGAGGGAGACAACTATCTAATGCATGCCCCAAACCGAAAGACAAAAAAGTTAAACAACTTCCTCCGCGCAGGCTGAAGAATGAATGATGAAAAGCCATTAGACTGGTTTGGTAGATCTAGAAGCTAAAGGTCAATGGTGCTTCTCCGAATGGGCTTCACCACAATTATATCGAGATGTGTTTGAAAACAAGCTGATGCATTTCCCTAGGAATATCATACATGGATATTTCCTCCATATCGGCTCTGCTTTGCTTTAGGCATGTACTAAGGGATTCTAATTACATAAGGTCACCCAATCCTTTCTTCAACAAAAGCCTTTTAGTAAAGAAATGTCACATGGTCAAGACAAAAACTGACAAAAGGGCAAATTCTTCTCCTTCTTCATTGAAGATGATTACAGGGTGGAATACATTCAAAGACATAATGAATTTAAATTCATTTCCCAGACAGAATCACAGGAAAGAAATACAAAATGATCAGTGATAGAACTGGACATTATTTACTGGTAAGTCATTTGCATAATGTTTGCATATGAATATATTACTTATGAGCATGTACTTTTCTTATATTATTTTTCTTAATGAATTTGATTTGTTGCTGTTTTAACAAAAAGGGGTGGTGTCTCTCTTTCTACTTCTGTCTGGTGCTATTCCGGATTATAATAGACTTTGTCAATCTGTGTTTCTTCTTATGGCCACTTAGAGATGGAAAAATGATACATTTGTCCTGGGGGTGGGGCAGGGGGTTGTGAAAATGGCTCAGTGATGCAAAGTATATGGAAATGTTTACAAATAATGTGTAAGAGCATCTTTGGGAAGTAAAGGCTATCTTGAAATTTGATAACTTATTGGGGAAAATTGATGATTGGAAAAGTTGGAGGTTTAAGAGGAGAAAAATGAATAATTTACATATGTGACCTGGAAACTTGACACCTTTTCCTTGGACTCTGGGAAGATCTGCGATTCTCCTTTTGAGAAAAGCAATCTTCCTTACCCTTCATTTTCTGTCTGGGGAACTACACTACTAATCCCTTCACCCTGAAATGAAACAAAAATATTTCAGCACAGGCTTTGAGCAAAGCAGAGGTACTGGAAACTGTGCACTCTGCCCCATAGGATAGCCGTATGTAAGAACTTTCAATTCTAGTGAAAAATTTTACTTAAAATTCCTAATAATAAAATATAAGTTGAACAGAGTAAATGAGAGAAAAGTAAGATATGATGTAGAGGCATAGTGCTCATTAGTCATTGAACCTAACAATACAAGGAATGAGGCCTTCTCTTTAAATAAAAGGTTGACTTGAGTCTGTCATTTTAATTCATTGTGAACTCAACTGTCTTTGATGAAATGACAAAATTGATACAGGAGTATTTCTTTATAGATGTTTGGTGTATTTTTGTGACTAAGTCTACACATTTTTCATCATCTTCTAATGATATTTATTTAATCTGAAGCCCACTAATTTTATATGCAGTTTTCTATGAAATGTAATTTAAGAAAACAAAATAAAACAGATATTGATTATAAGTATCATTTTAAAATTATGTTTAAAAATAGGAGATTATAAAAAATAAGAGCTTAAGGCGCTATTCTATAAAGTATGAGGTCTGAGAAGAGAATAAATTCCTAAGTGTCTGAACTTTGTGTCTGGTTTTAAAAATACAGGGGTGGGCAAAAGTAGGTTTACAATTGTGAGTATGCAAAGCAGTTTATTCTTCTACTATTATTTATTAATTATTGCATTATTTCCCATTCAAACAAATGTAAACCTGGTTTTGCTCTCCCCTGTATAAATGATTAGCCATAACAAATCAAAAATCAGCAAATATGCATTTTTTAACAAAGGCATAGGTCAAACACATGAATTGCATTGCCACATTTTTAGTTTCATAAGAATATGTATTGATAAAAATATCAGTACAATTCAATGAGTATGTATTGATGTATAGAAATCTTCATATTAAATCATAAATGAGGTGACAGTATAGCAATGTACTCTAAACATGATGAACTAAATATTTTAATAGAGTTGTATATCAGACTTGAACTTCAAATGCTAGGGAAGAGGCCAACTATTATAATTGAGTGCATTTTTTCTTTCATGTATTACTGTTTCTATTTTTATAGCATTTCAGACATATCTTAACAAACTTACACCTTAACATAGAATGGCAATACATAGGCCTGATACATCAAACCATGGACCATGTTTGGGGAAAGGTAATATATGATCAATCAGTTTAACCGATCAATAAAATTTTTTTTATAATCAAGTAAGTTTTTAGGCAATATTATAAGGTTTTATATTAGACACATTGAATGTCCATATATAACGAAGCAGTTAGGGAATTCTACTATTCTTCTCAGAATGAAAGTAATGAGCTATGCACAAACTCTTGAGCTCCATCATTTTAATAAGAGACATTCACAAGACAGTAAATGGCATAAACCAAATTAAATCCAAGTCTCTGTCAATTCGTATGTGTGTAGTTTGTAGCATTTTTTATTCATTAAAGACTTAACAGAGACTTGTCCTTTCATTGTAAGCAATGGGTATAAATATTGTTAAATGTAGCCCAGTTAGTGGCTGATATCATTAAAACTACTAGAAACAACCTAAAAGTGAGTCAATCACTTAGTGTAGCAAACACTCTCCAAGTTAATTTCAACTCAAGTCATAATTTTTCTTATTTCTGGGCTTTACTTCCATCACTCATAAATTTGGAAATTGAACCAGCAACAATTCTATGCACAGGACAATGCCCAACAAACTGAGCCACATAAGCCAGGACTGAGTGAAAATTTTGCAACTAGACTATATGGTATCTTGATTTCTGATGTAACTTGAGCCCTTAGGTTAGTGCTGTCTAGTGGCTTGTTTGTTGTGAATAAATCTCACACTATTAAGTGTGTTATGCCATTAAGTGTAAATACTATTCACCTTCTAATGCTAAAAGATGCTATGATGAATTCTCGTTACTTAAAAATAGGAAACTGAACTGGGAAGCATGCTACTGAGCCTTTAATTTATACTTATTTTTTTTTTATCAAACCTCCTCTTTTCTTTAAAGGATTTACCCTGTGATTGGGAAAAAGTCACACATTTTTCTAGACTCACAAAACTCAAGCAGATTTGCACAAATGTTTCCTCTAAGCCTTTTATGCCTCTAATATATATCTGTATGATATGTGACATTTACTTTTTTGTTTATTGGTTTGCCTTTTGCATTGCTCTTGTTCTTGCTGTGTGTCATGAGATGTTGAAGTCCCAAAGCAACCACATAAGATGTTGGTAAGAAGAATGGCAGGTGAATAGCTAACTATCTTCTTTCCCCTTTCAAGTATTGTTCCAATTCTTATGACAACACTGTATCTGTCTCACTCTCAAGATGTAGCAACGGAGTGGAACCTGAAGCACGTTGTCTCTGGAAATGACTACTTCATTCTCATTGGAATCAGACTCTTTTGTGAACGTAAAGCATCATTCAGCTTGGAGGTTTCTGTTCTATGTAGAACAGAAGAATTTAAGTTCTTATATATTTCTTAGCTTTCTCATCCTGAAGCAAAAGATACTGTAGTGGAGTCAAATATGAATTGCTTTATATTTAGCAGCTCGCTTCTCCACTGCCTTAGAATCCAGCTGTATCAGGAAAAGAAAATATTCATTATGATATTTTTTAAAGGATTTAAAATATGTGAATAAATTTTATAATTATTAACAAAAAATTTTTGCCATAATTTATAATTTATTAACAAAAAATTTTCTTCCATTTTAATGTTTAGTGATTCTTCAATTTATCTGATTTGAAGGCATTTTCCTGCTACTATTCCTAAGAGTCATTGCTAAAACATAGTTCATTTTATTATAGAAACAGAGTAAGCTAATTATCTCCTGAGAACTTGCTATAATTTTAAGGGTTATGCACAAGATGTTAACTAATCACACAGCTCCCAGATATTTGTAACATGCAGTGTGACTCCAAGGTCTCATTTAAATGAGTGCTAGGCATGACTCGTGATGTGTTGTTTCTGGTGCTGCCTGGAAAAAAAAATGGTGCATTGTGCAAGGTTAAACTCACAATACTTGACATGTCTTGTTTCAGACATAACAGAAGGATACCATACTTTATCACTGTCTAACAATCCATAGCATTTTCTGAGAAACAATATTTTTAGTTTAAAATATTTGTGAAATAAAAAAGAAACTGCCAAGTGCAAATATGATGCAAATTAATGCAAAATAGTATGAGTTAATATACATGTGTTTAGATAAAAATCCTTTTAAAATCATATTTTAAAATGATTACAGTAAAGTGAATTGGGAAACGTGCTTTATTTTTTTAACTTATGTTGAAGTCAATGCCATTGCTGCTAATAATATGCACTTTATTGGAATTGTTCAGCATTGTCAGATTAAAATAAAAAATGTTTTGAGCTGACACATTTGATTTGTAAATCTATTAATTGTGCATCATTATGTCAAGGCTATTTTTTAATTATTTTTCAATTCAGAAACCTCTCTAAAAAGATGTCTACTTTGCCTATGTTTATTTGGTCACAATGTATTCATTCTTTAATGCTTTGCAATCTCACATATCCTAACCAACTACTGAATTTACTCTCCTTAAAGTCATAATGCCCTTCTAATTCTCAAATATATGACCAACTGAATCTATTGCTATTGTCCTCCCAAGTCCATCTGAAGTTTGACATGGTTACTTTTCTATTTTCTTTGAAAACTTCTCCTCTCAAAATACCTATTATGATATCTTGTTTCTTTATTATATCTCAGACTATTTGTCACATGCTCTATATTTTTTCTGGCTTATATTAGATGTTATCAAATGTTTTGTTCCTACATATTTTCATTCTTTCCCCTCACCAATATTTTGCTTTTGCTTATTTTATTATTTCCTCCAATTTCCCTTGACATTTTATAACTCTCATAGCACTTTTCACTTATTAGTTTTGTATTGTGTTTATTTGTGCACATTTATTTCCTCTACGAAATTTCACAATCACAACAAATTAATGGATCTATTATTAATAGGAATAAGTCACATGTCTATAGGAACTTTTAAATTTTTGAAATGTTTATACATTCTCTTCCTCTTTAGAAAGCAAGTCCACTATCTTTTTCATCTTTTTTTAAAAGCAAAACACTAGTTTGAACTTAATACTTTTCAAAATCTACTAATGAGTACAGTAAGAAGAGTAAAGGTATTTTTGCTTTGAAACAATTTGGTCCTGAAACTTGAGTTTAAGTCACTTAAGGTAGCATAGGTTACTATTTGTGTCCTCAAAAAAAGAAAGATTTTTTTAAATCTCTCAAATGCATTTTTCAGATCACAGAATCCAGAGAGAATGAAAATGTTTTAAACAGCTATTTTTTTCTTATATCTGAAATTTTTTATGTCTTATTTTTAATTCTGCACAATACAAATAATTTTTCATATTAAAAAATAAATTAGAAATTATTTTTTATTAAAACAGTTAATCAGCAAAGTTCTGCTTTAATTCAATAACTTTTTTTTGCCTAATTTATACAGAGCATTTCTGTTAATATATATCAGAAAATGTAATACAGAATTTTAAAATATTATTTACAAATATAGTATTTATGACTCAAGTAAATACACTGAGAAAATAATAAGATATATATAATTTGTTATATTATGGTTAGAGGATATGCTTATATTTCTTTTTTATTTTTCATTAGAACTATCTAAAATATGTGTAAAAATAATATTCAAATTATATTCAGAATATTCAAATTTAATGTAAAGCTATTTATTTCATGTTCCTTTAAAGTTCTCTGTATTGAGCTTATCATATCCTCAGAAATATATTTATTGCATGGATTCTAAGATTTATAAGTTTCTTATTTAAGATTTTTCATGTCATGTTCATATTTTTTTAAAAAATAAGGAAAATGGCATAAACTCCTTTCTTCTTTTAAATGTCTGGACATGGAGAAAATGTGAAGTCGTGCTAGGTGTGATTGTCATTAGATACCCCATTAGGACTTTTGAAGTTTTCAGTTGTGAAAAATAATACATCGTAACACAAACAGAAAGACCCTCCACTAAATGTGACCAGAACCCCTTTCTCTCCCAGTGCACCCAACACAACTTTCCTGTGTTCTAGGCTTTGGAATTAGAGAAAATACTTCAGGAAGGCGAATGACATCCTGCCTAAGGCTTCACATGCTACTTGATCTTGTTTTGTGCTAATTCTGTACACATTCACTCATTGAAGCAGCTCCTCCTACTCCTAGTTCTCGTTTTGTTCTCACTCGGCTGAGCTGTATTGTGCCAAGAAGAAAACACAAAAAATTGGCTCTTTTATAATTTTTATATGTTTTCAGAGACTTGGCTGATACCCAACTCCCATAAACTGTCTATTGGACTTGGCCATTTCCTTAAGCAATGCCCCGAAGCTCTCCCACCCAAGTCTGCACAGATACAACAAAAGGCTACAGTTGGAAAGAAAGGAAAGACAATCAATGCGCCACAAGGCCTTCAACGCACAGGCAGGTAATACGAATCCAGGGCCAAGTCCTCTGGGACATGTCCTTCAATTTGACAGTGAAAATGGAATCAATCTTCAACAAATTGGTTCAACTCTTGAAAAAAGCACACGGTAACCAGATGTGCACCTGTTTACCTTCACTTCCTAGCTATTCTCAGACCCTGTGTGTGGGTGTGTGTGGGGGAGGCTTCATGTTAATGCCCGGGCTTACACAGAAGTGGGAGCACTGCTTCTGGAGGGAAGCCTGTCATCCTCCCAGAAGAACACTAATTAGGACGCACTGTGATTGAGAAAGAACACCCGACCCGAGAACCAGGCGTAAAACAGCACAGTGGCATAAACATCAATCAACGTTTCACTATTTTAAAAATAAGTAGTGGAAACCTGGAACACCTGTTCCCCAGGGATATATGATATTGTGCTGCGGCGCGTACAGATCCACAGAGTAAATGTGGGATGTGTCCTTGGAGTACAGAAAATAAAATGTATTGATAAGTTAATTGGTAATTGATTAAAATACCATTTCAAATTAAAATTAGCATAGATCTAATGCCCTTAGGGGATTAGTGAACTACCACCATCAAATGTCATATTCTTTTTTAAAAAAATATATTTTATTGATTTTTTACAGAGAAGATGGGAGAGGGATATAGAGCCAGAAACATTGCTGAGAGAGAAACATCAACCAGCTGCCTCCTGCACACTCCCCACTGGGGATGCGCCCGCAACCAAGGTACATGCCCTTGACCGGAATCGAACCCGGGACCTTTCAGTCCGCAGGCCGACGCTCTATCCACTGAGCCAAATCGGTCAGGGCAAATGTCATATTCTTATCCCTGTGATTGGGCACCTGATAAATAAATCCACACCCTGTTTTTAATTTATGTGTAATGTGTAAGTGATGAAATCAAAGCTCTCTCCATGGCTAAGACGGTATATATGGTAGTTTTCCTATAAGTGTATACATATGCATATATTTATAATAAGATACAGATGTATATACATATATATGATAAAGTATGTGAAGCTAACATGTATGTTAGCATCAAGACAGATGCTTTAAGGTGATAATGTATTTTGGGGGCATCAGTACCACATATAACTAGTTGACAATTTATTTTTCCATATTATACATATTACTAGAGGCCCGGTGCACAAAAATTTGTGCATTCGGGGGGTGGGGGGGATCCCTCAGCCTGGCCTGTGCCCTCTCCCAGTCTGGGACCCCTCAGGAGATAATGACCTGCTGGCAGAGGGCAGGCCCAATCCCTAGGTGCAGCCCCTGGTCGGGCTCAGAGCAGGGCCGATTGGGGGGTTGGGGCACCTTCCCCTGTCACACTCAAAGCAGGGTCGATGGGGAGGTTGCCGTGCCACCCCCTGTCACGCACAGAGCAGGGCCAATCAGGGGGTTGGGGCTCTGCCCCCATCAGGCACAGAGCAGGGCCGATCAGGGGGTTGGGGCGCCTTCCCCTGTCACAAACAGAGCAGGGCCGATAGGGAGGTTGTGGCCCCGCCCCCTGTCATACACAGAGCCACAGGGTGATCAGGGGGTTTGGGCGCTGCCCCGTCACACTGATCCTGGTGCCGGGAGGCCTCTCAGCTCCGCTGATCCTGGTGCTGGGAGGCATATTACCCATTTACTATATAGGATAGAAGCCTGGTGCACAGGTGGGGGCTGGCTGGTTTTCCCTGAAGGGTGTCCTGGATCAGGGTGGGGGTCCACACTGGGGTGCCTGGCCAGCCTGGGTGAGAGGATGATGGCTGTTTGCAGCTGATCACACACCCTTCAGGGTGGGGGTCCCTACTGGGGTGCCTGGCCAGTCTGGGTGAGGGGCTGAGGGCTGTTTTCAGGCTGGCGGGTGACTGAAGTTCCCAACTGCTCCTTTTTTTCTTTTTTTTTTATTCTGGGCCAGCTTTAGCTCTGGCTCCAGCTCTGAGGCCTCTGCTGCTGAAAGCAGGTATCTGGTTTGTTTGGGTTCTAGAGTTGAAACACTGTATCAACTCCAGCTCTGAGATCCCGGTGGGCTGAAAGCAGGTTTCTGGGGTTTTGTTTAGCTTCTATATTTGTAACTATGTTTCAAACTGCAAGCTCAGAGGCCGGCAAGGCAGGCGGGGAACGTTGGTTTCCTCCATCACTGAAGCAAGCAAGCCTCATGTTAGCTTCAAGCTGACTGGCTGCCGGCCGCCATCTTGGCTGGCAGTTAATTTGCATATCTCGCTGATTAGCCTATGGGAAAGGTAGCGGACATACGCTAATTACCATGTTTCTCTTTTATTAAATAAGATATATTTGAAAATTCTCAGCACTGTAGAATCATGTGCCACTTAACAATGACAGACATACAAGGGTAACCATTTAATTTATATTTCTTTGATTTGTAGTGGTATTAAAGACTTTCTGCAGTTTTCACTAGTTATATTTCTCTTCTACCATTGTTCTACGTATTTATGTCTTTTGTCAATTTAATAATCCTTTTTATTAATCTCACATCATTCCAAATAAATCCTCAATACATTCACTGCTTTATTTCTATACTTAGAAAAATTGAGTTAATTAGACTAATATGTTCCCATTATACTTAATTATATTATTAGATCATATTTTAACATGTATAAAAGAGATAACATGTAAGTGCTTAACTTTAATAACAGAAGTTATTTATTTAAGTATAAATAAATGCATAATAGTCAGCTGTTCTCTCTCTAAAAATGAGAGAAGAAGAAGAAATGAATATATGAATTAAATGTTTCATTATATGGTAATTTGATTTTTGAAGAAATTAATTTATGAAGGAGATTGCATGTCCTTCAAATATCTTTAAAACATATTTTTGCCTCTTCAAATGCTAACCTGTAGTATTTTTACTCTAGTGGGAACTTATGGAATAAAATAATACATGTTTTACAAGTTAACATAATTTTCAATTGTAGCTAAATTTTTAATAGTACAAAAATATTTTCTGTTACTATTTTAATGTCAACTGATTTCATTACCTTGGCTCCCAATAAGACTTTACACATATGTCACTAACCTGTGAAGCTTATATTTTTTTCCAGCTATCATTTGTTCCTCGTTATTTACAATAACTAGGTGTAGTCTGCTTCTAACATAAAGACATTGGGCATAATTTATGCCTACATGTTTTCTTCCAGTATGTTTAGCCATATAAGTTATGTAAGTTTTACAATATTTTCACAAATGTAATCATTTTTCTTGAATGCTAACATAGACATCTGCTTCCCCTTAAAATCAGAGGCCAAATAAATGTTTGGCGGGACATTCACCACCCCTACTGACTTTAGATAGAATATATAAAACTCATCCAAGAACAGAATTTAGCTCAAAACAACAACAACAACAACAACAACAACAAAGAAGGTTTATATTTTTATACTTTTGGATTCATTTTTATTATTTGTATCTACTATAAACTATGGACACTGGAAAAGGGAAACTATAAAAACCATGTAAATGATTATTCTTTAACTTATAATTAATTCCTTGTTTTAGTGATGCTTCTACCCAATGGTCTCCCTATCATAAAATCATATAGAATTTGTTTATTATAACATTTACTATCTTTTTTATTGAGTGAAAAATGAATATAGTAATTGATTTTTACATTGCCTCCTTGACTGTCTATTCTTTTTCCTAGGTTTACCATCCTCATTTTAACATTTTTGCTTTTTTTTTTTTTTAGAAATTATATATTTACAGACAGTTTGATATTTGTGTTTTAGTTACTTTTTTCATACTTCCTTCTTTGCTTTGTCACCTTCCCTTCCTCCTTTTATTGTTCTGGGCTTCTAAGCATATTTCTCCTTAATCTAGGTTCTTAAATAAGATATCTTCCATAGGAATTATGAAATTTTAAATAATACATTTATTAGCTGAAACAACTTCACAAACACAAAGAATAAATAAAATTCTTTTGTGGCTCATAAAATATTTTGTGGCTCATCTACCCATATGTAGATTGGCCGTTTCAATGTTATGAACTAGTTGCATTCTAGTCTTCTTCTTGTAAGGTGGCTAAATGAATCTCAAACTGCATTTTTCTATAGATCTAAATCACCAGAACAAGCTATAAAGCCAATCTAAGCTAAAGACACTTAGGGAACAAAACTGATCTTAGCTGTCCATAACCATTTTTATTATATTGTTCCTATTTTGATCTTTACATCTTTATTAAGTAACTTATTTCCGTGCTGCTATATTTTCTTTGGGGAAGAAAGGTCTGTTGCTACTGTGTACGATGGGGCCCTCAATTTATTATTTCCTGGTACTTGCCTCCATAAATGGTATCAAACAGAGATATCTGGATACGTTCTCTCCGGTTAGCTCTGTCTTTTGTATTCCTTTGCCTGTGGATTTTTTTTTTTCAGGGCGTATTTTACAAGGAAACACATTCACTTTGTAAAAGCTTAAACTCTCTGTATAGATCATACCTGGTTTATGTATGGGGATTCAGAGAATGTGTAATGAAAAAATATGCCTTGATGAAGGAAGCAAGAGAATGTTTTCAGAGATTGGGATCCATGTCTAGTGGGTGAAGAGGTATCACTTAGAATGTTGGACAATTGGCAAGGCCTCAAATATCAGGATGAAAGAACCAAAAAGGTTAAATTGGAGTCTACAAATCAGGCAGGGCACACTGCTACTATAATACTGCACTGTGACAGTAGGAATTTGAGCATCAATGAATGACAACTGACCACCAGAGGGCCTGCCCAAGGTTCAGCCCTGCAGAATAACCTGAGACTTTAGAATGGTCCTAAGGGAGGCTTTGGTGAAAACTGAATCACTTTTTTGCCAGCATCTGAGAAGACTCAAAGTCTAATTTCAAATATTTAAAGAAAATTCTTATTATACATATAACAAATCCAAAAGGACAGCATAGCTAATAGAACAAGGCTTTTCAAAGAATTGCTTATTTTCTACCTCTCATAGTATATGTGAAAGTAAAAGAATCGGAAAGCACTCAATAACCTGGATTAATAGCGCTAGACTAAAACAAATACCTTTTTCTGCACTGACGCTGAGGAAAAGACTAAAACTAGATGAAGACTAGGTCCCATTTATTTATTTATTTATTTATTAGTTGTAAGTTGGGTGAATCATGTGTTTTTATAATATTAGACTTACACTATTCCAAACAATGCTAGGAAACAAGGTGACTGTTTTTCTAAAAAATCATTAACTACAGTATCTTGAAATTGAGCTTATGTCTTCTAAATAATTAGGGAAGTGACTAGGTCAGGAAACTGAGAGTGAGGTTATTTGATGTTGTCTTAAAATATAGTCAAACAAAGACTATTACAAACAGCACGATTATGTTCCTAGTATTGATTCATTGCATAGACAAAGTTTAATTTCTATCAGAAAAGTCATTTTTAGTGTAAAAATATTATGTAGTCCTCAACACTACTGGTAGAAAGTACTTTTACATATATTCCCACATAAAATTATATACATTGAAAGTAGGAAACTTAGTATATTTACTAAGGGACCCTCTCCATTGTCAAGTTCACAATGAGTATTAATGGATTTAGGTTAAGAATATGTTAATCTTGGCCTGGGTGAAGGGAGGTAAATGAGGAAAAATGGCGGTCATCTATAATACTGTCAACAATAAATATATATATAAATATATTTAAAATAAAAACCCTAGCTGGTTTGGCTAAATGGATAGAGCGTCGGACTGCAAACTGAAGGGTCCCAGGTTCGATTCCAGTCAAGGGCACATGCCTGGGTTGCGGACTCCATCCCCAGTAGGGGGCGGGCAGGAGGCAGCCAAGCAATGATTCTCTCTCATCATTGATGTTTTTATCTCTCCCTCCTCTCCCTTCCTCTCTGAAATCAATAAAAATATATTTAAAAAAAAATAAAAATAAATAAAATAAATTTCCCCCAGAAAAAAAATATGTCAGTCTTTTTATTGGGTTGCAAATATAGAACATTTCATTTAGGATCTATGAATTCTCTCTTTAGAGTTTTCACTCAAATCAGATGGCCCTTGTTTTTGAGCTTTCTAATTACATTGACCTTTTAAAAATGATTTTTTCAAAATATGTTGGTTTGAACTTTCTGCATATAGTAAATAATATTTCTTATTAAGATTAAGCCAAATTGAAATCACAAATGTTCTCTAAAGAGTAAAATGAAGAAGGAAAAAGAAATTTGTGCTAGTTTTGCCTCACATTTCAAAGTGTAAAAACTATGGCCATAGTACATGATAAGTGCTTACTTAAGATAGAAAAGACATTAAATTTGAGGGTGGAAGTTGTGTCCCAGTTGATAACAACATAGTATGCCAGAAAGCATTGAGTCTAAACAAAGACTTTTGCAAGAGATCCCCTGAAACAAGTGACTGCAAGCCATTAACTGCCAGATAGGGGATGGTTACACAGATTTATCATCTCACATCATCACAAGAAGAAAGGTGAGTACAGACCAATAACATATTTTGAGAGAGAGAGAGATCATATGCACATAACATTTATTATTGTATATTATTATAATTATTCTATTATTATTAGATATTATTGTTAATAATTAGATGTTATTGTTAAGTTGCCTAATTTGTAAATTAAACCTTATCATAGATATGTATGTATAGAAAAAATAGTATATCAGGGTTCAGTTCTATCTATGGTTTCAGGCATCAACTGGGGCTCTCAGAACATATTTTCGTCAGGTAAGGGGGTCTACTGTACAGATCATCTCCTGGAATCTACTAAGTAAAATTATGCTGTTTGCTGCTTTAAATGCTTTTAATCACTTTGCTTCTTTTTCATAAATTTTCAAGATTTTGTCAACTCAGTGATTACTCTTATTATTGGGCCAGAGGTTGGGCCAGTTTTAGGAACGATTTTTAAAACAAATGCATTTGACTTCAAGACATTGAAATCAGAAAGTAAAAAATGCATTTACAAAATCAGGCAAACAAATGCATTTTAATTTGCCAGATATCATTAATTTTCTAGATTGTAGCAATTATGATGATGGCTGCTCTAATTAGAATTGTGAAACCCTAAAGACCTCATATAGACTTCAATAGGTTGGCTCAATCAGGACTGGTTTTATATCAACAGCTTCGTATAGAGGCCGCACAACAGTATCTTCTTGTGCCTTTTTTCTTCAATAACTGCTGAAGTCTACATTTACACAGAACAAATTACCCTGCGCAGTAGGTAGGAAGTAATCAGCAAGGTGTAGCTGGAAATTGGTCTATTTTCATTATGTTTCGGAAAGGGCCAGGGGATATGACATTTGTCCTGCCTGATAAAGTAGAACTTTAGTAAGAGGAAAAACAAAATATAAACAAACAAAAACAGAGAAACCACACACTGTTGAGCTGATGTCTTACTGAGAACACAAGATAAAGGCAAATTTGAGAGAGTACATAGTTTATGCTGTAAACATATTTGCTATGGCACATGATGACAACTTAAAGGTAAGTTCTTAAGTCCTGCCTTTCGAGGCAGATTTCCTTTACTTTCAACAAAAATTTCACTTTCTCTTAGGGGATCACCAAATTATATTTTTTAAATGGGTAAATGGGGGGGGGGAAGCAGTGGACTACAAAAATATATGTTCAAAAGAAATTTGAAAAAGAGTATTTAAAAAAGGTGGATAGAGGTTTAACTCTATTTTTGATTAAAGTGAAAATATAAAAATAGGATTATGAGGCTGATTTGACCCTCAAGACTTCAGACCTCTTCCTGAGCTTTTCTGAATAACAAGATAGGTTATTCTCAGCCTGATCCACTGGGAGAGCCCTGGAAACATACTTCTTTCCATCATGATAAAGCCCACAAAATCTTTTACCCCAAAAATATGATGAGAAGAGTTAACTCATCACATTTAGATATAGCCTATAATTTTAAAAGGACCACTTCACAGTATTTTTCTATACGATTTCTAGAACCTTTACGGCAATCAAAGTGAAAAGAACCTATCAATACTCATTTTACTTTGGGAGAGAACATCTCTTTTGCTCATCCAAGAAGATGTGTGTTTCCTTAAAATGGCAGTGCTAATTGATACATAATTATGTTTCATCCAATTCCAGTATCATGTTTTAATATTTATATGGTGGACCTGGTGGAAGACGCCTTGCCATGCTAGCAGTCAGCAGCTGTGCTTCACTGCAGGGTGCCCAGGACCAAACCAGAGAGGACCGGACCTGCATTTGTCCACCATCCAGAACCAGCATTTCATTGCTGGCATGTACACATGAACTTTTGGACATTGAAACATGGACTCAGAACCTTTGGACATTGAAATTGGGACTTGATTATTTTTTAAAGAAAAAATAAGGGGGAGATGTGGGAAACTGTTTATTGCCTTCACTATCTGATAAGCATAGACAGAGAACTCCCCGAAACCCCCCCCCCCCCAAGGCTGGGTGCCTTTGAAGCCCTAGCAAAACTCAGAGCTAGGCGCCACCTCTGTTTGTCCAGACAGTGGTAGCTGAAACTACTCCCCCATTTATTATTCTGTAAATCCTTGCTGATGGGCTAGTCCGCTTGTTACTAGGGGGTCACCTGCCTAAGGGCTATGCTATGGGGGCATCCCAGATCAATAAAAGCTTGGTGAGGCCTGAGCACAGAGGAAGTCCTTCGGGACTTGCCGCCTGGTCCCCCAATATTGCAAAATTATCTCGTGTCTTTTTCTCTCATTTGTTGTGTGGCTCCTCTTTCAGATACCGAACCCTACTCCACGCAGAACGTGGAGGGAGTCTTACTCGACATGGACCCACAGAAAATATGTAGGTATTCATTTTTTTAAATTTAATGGCAGATTCATTTTCTGTTTTAAGATTTAAAATAAAGCAAATTCAAGTTTGTAACAGAGAAAACTCTCTGGAAACTACACCCACAGTACTGGGTGGTGGTGTATACCAAATAACAATTGTTGTTCAACAGAACGACACTCTATTGGAACATTCTATTGATTAAAGAGCATTATTTACGATAACTAATTTCATAAAAATTGCTAAGCTTGGTAAATAAATCACAATTTTTTTAAACTGACTCTGGTGGTGGTAGTAGTGGGAAGCGAAACTGGATATTTGGCTACAGAGAAATGAAAACTATATTTTTTTCTGCTTTGATAACTTATAATTATAACTTAATTATCTACACTTGTCATAATTGATATATCTTTGTTTTCTGAATCTGATTAGTGCAACATGACTTTTTATTAAACTTCCAAAATGTCTTACTATTCCAGTCAATATATTACAGCATTTATATATTGGAAAGAACAAAGCTGTTATAACTTCTTTATGAAAATGAATTTATTTTCTTCATTTTTATAATTTGTATATGAAGTTATTATTTGGATGCTATATTTTTCTTTTGCTTCCAACAAACTATTTTTTTAAATTTTCTTTTAGTGTTCGTAGCTTACAATTACAGGTAATTTCAAACTTTATTTTATCTCACTTTCAAAAATTTTCATTTTATATTTTTCTTCTTAACCTCTAAATTTTATTATTTTAGAAATAAGTATTGTATAATTTATTCATGAAACATTTTATAGTAAAATATTTGCTCATAAATTAATGGATATAAAATGAAATGTATGCTCAATAAATGTTCACAAAAAGAACATTTCAATCAACACAAAGATAAAACAAAAATACTGTGTAACATCCTATAGATTATAGGTTTACCAATGTAAATACACATTCCTAAACACTATACCTTCGCTCTCTCTGCTGTTAGCCTTTTCATTCTTAATGGTTGTCTACTGTGAACAATAATTATTGGTTTTAATGAAAAGTAAGTTATAATCATTACATTTAGTGTTTTTAATGTCTGTTTGGGACATTTTTATCTACATAAGCTTATAAAGATTTTTTCCTTATTTAATCTCCAAGAGGTTTATCATTCTTTCTTTCACTTGATCATTAATAGTCTCACTAGCATTACATTTCTATGATATGAAGAAAAAAATCATGTTTCATATTTTCCATACAAATGTCCAAATTTTTCAGTAACATATATAGAAAATATTATCATTTCTCCACTAACCTGCAATACCGCCTTTGTCATAAATCTGATGCAGATCAACACTGGAATGCAACCATGGCTTGCCACTGACACATTTTACCTTTTAAAGTAGGAAAACAGCCCAGCCGGTGTGGTTCAGTGTCACCTATGAACCAGGAGGGTCACTGGTTTGATTCCTGGGTTATGGGCTCAATCCCCAGTGTGGGGCATGCAGGAGGCAGCCAATCAATGATTCTCTCTCATCACTGATATTTTTATCTCTTCTCTCCCTCTCCCTTCCTCCCTGAAATCAATAAAAAAATATTTAAAAAATAATAAAGAAAGAAACAAGTCTGTAATAGCTTTGAAGCACAGTGATCTCAAGCTATTCCTTGAGAGAAATTTGTCTTTTTTTCCCCCCAAAGTACTATATAATTTAGTAAGGTTACAGTCTTTGCACAATACATGCCAAGAAACTGAATAGCAGGACTGTTAACAGATTTGGTATGAAAGTGTGTGTGGGTAGAGATGTGTGAGCAAACCTGGAGAATAGCCATATGCACTTTTTCTAACTGTAGTCAAGATTATCGGCATCACATACTCTCATTAGCACCACATTTTATGAAATTTATTTTTACATTATAAAAAATGTAGTCAAATATAAATAGACTGGAATAAACATCTGTGATTACTGAAATCAACATATTTCCTCTATTAAATATGCTTTCCCTAAGGAACATCTTCCTACAGAGCAAGAAAATTATTCCAAATTCCCTTTAGGTTTGCATATGAAGAAATAATGTCTGTGTTTTCTGAAAGATGCTTGAATGTCTATCAAAAACAGTGTTTGTTAAAAAAAAAACCACACAAATAAAATGTAATGTTTCCAAAAAATATCAGTGTTCTTTTTTGAAATTCATTATCATATTATACCTATTTTTAATTAGCTTTATCTATTAATCTAAATAGAAGTCTGGATGCAATAGATTACTCATTCATTAACATGTAGCATTCATCTGCTCTATGTCTTGCTTATTTTAGTCATTTGGTTAGGTACCACACTTTGCTTTCACCCTCACCTTCCAAAAACTGTGCAGGCTTTTATGATGGTTGCTTAAAAATACTGGGCCTAGAGCCCATGGAAACCTATATTTTAGAGTCAGTGTAGAACAAAGACAAGTGAATCACATGGGATAGTATATACTTTTTCTTTCTTTTTTTCTACTGAAAGTTTTCTGATAAGCCCATTACTTTTACCAGATTTCAATTATTCACAACATAATTTTTCTCCCTCAATTGACAGAAAAAGTCTACATCTGGAAACTCAGAATACAGGATGTCTCCTGTAATGTGACCAGATAATATTGTCACGTTTTACATGATTTCTGCTGTATATGCGAATAGAGTCAGATGAAGCCATTGGAAATGTTTTATATTTTCTTCTCAAAGTTTAAAATGTTTTTATTTTGACCTAAAATTAGTCATTAGCATGCTATAAAATAGTGATCCAATTTCATTGTTTTCCCAGTTGCCCTAATAGCATTTGCAGTATGGTAAATCTCTTCCCCTTTCATTTGTAATGCTGCCTCTGACATGGATCAAGCTTCCACGTATGCATGGGACTGACTTTAGATATCCTTTCTGTTTTATATGTCGGTGTGTCTACCCACACGTCAGTATCATAACATCTTAATCATGCTGCCTTAAAAATATTTTTATATTTGGTAAAGTAAGTTTCCCCATCTTGTTTTCTTTCTTTAAAATTGTTAATGTTTTGCCCTGGCTGCTGTGGCTCAGTTAGTTTGTGTGGCTCTGTTCTAAAGTTGAGCATCATCCCATGCACCAAAATGTCTCTAATTGGGTTCCCGGTCAGGGTACATGCCCAGGTTATAGGTTCAATCTCTTGTCGGGGTGCATACGGGAGGCAACTGATTGATGTTTCTCTCTCACATCAATATTTTTTTTCTTCTACCTCTTCCCTTCCTTTCTTTCTAAAATCAATAAAAATGTATTTAAAAAGTAAAATTTACATTTTTCTTTCTCTTGTACATTTTTTGTTCTATTTTAAGTTTCTTGAAAAGAATTTATTGAGAATTTGGTTGCAATAGCATTAAATTTTTATTTTTATTTATTTTTCAAATATATTTTTATTGATTTCAGAGAGGAAGGGAGAGGGAGCAAAAGATAGAAATATTAATGATAAGAGAAAGTCATTGACCGGCTGCCTCCTGCACGCCCCCACCCTTACTGGGGATTGAGCCTGCAACCCAGGCATGTCCCCTTGACTGAATTGAACCCAGGACTCTTCAAGGCTCTATCCACTGAACCAAACCAGCTAGGGCAGCATTAAATTTTTAGATCAATTTACAGAAAATTGATAGTTTTATAATAGTAAGCCTCCCAATCCATGTGGTTGTTCTTTAATAGACATTCTTTACATCTTTTAACAGGGTTTTATTATTAACTAGAGGCCTGGTGCACAGATTTGTGCAACGGTGGGTTCCCTTGGCCTGGCCTGCACCCCCTTACAATCCAGCACCCTCAGGGGATGTCGGAGAGTTTCGGTCTGATCACCACAGGCCAGGATGAGGGACCCCACCGGTGCACGAATCCGTGCACTGGGCATCTAGTACGCATATAATATCTTTGGTTAATCTCTTCCTGCCCTCCCCCCTCTTTTCTTCCCTCCGAGATTCATCGGTCTGTTCCATGTTTCCATGCCTGTGGTTTCTGCTCCTGCGCTGTCTGCCCCCTGGTGGTGGTGCACATCATAGGTACCAGCCAGCCGGCCGGTCAGTCAGTCAGTCGCTTAGGCTTTTGTATATATATAGACTAGAGGCCTGGTGCACGACATTTGTGCACTGGAGGGGGGTCCCTCAGCTTGGCCTGAGCCCTCTTGCAGTCTGGGACTCCTAAGCTGGCAAGTGGACAACCCCGAGGAGTCCTTAGCACTGTTGCGGAGGCAGGAGAGGCTCCTTCCACCGCTGCTGCACTTCCCAGCTGTGAGCCCAGCTTCTGTCTGAGCAGGGGGAGTGCACTGACCACCACGGGGGCACCTCCTGCATTGAGCATCTGCCCCCTGGTGGTCAGTGTGAGTCATAGTGACCAGTCGTTCTGCCATTTGTTCTATTTACATATTAGCCTTTTATTATATAGGATTATATGTACTTCCTATCTATCATTAGAACATGAAAAAGAAACAATGATATTAATCTCTCTATATATAGATATAGGCATAAAACTGTTATATATTACATATTAATATATAATATATATTATAACTGCTATGTATTATAAAATATAAGTATTTTATATTATATGTTATTTTTATATATAGGATCATAGTCATTTATTAAACTGTGTGATCTGTCCTATCTTTTAGATAGCCAAGTTGGATATCACATCATGAAATGCTGTTGATTTTTGTCTCATTATGCCTAAATCATTGTGATTATATTAGTTGAAAAAACCTGTCTGTTAATATTTCAGACAGCATATGTGGACAGTTATATATTTGGCAGATATGCCACTTATTAATCTATGGTATGCCAGTTCTAAATCCACCCGCCTAGCTTTGCTGTGTGATCCTAGAGGAGGAACTTCGCAAACCGCATTTCTCCTGTGCACCTGACCCGCTTTGGCTCTGCCAATACAGAGTGCTAGAAAGAGCCTGGGTAACTGGTATAGGAAGAAGGGACGTGCTCCTTTGTATCTGCTGACTACTCTTATTTTATTTGCTATTTTTACTCTGGCTTATTTCTGTATCAGTGCTCCAACCCTGCTGCAGCAGCTGTCCGTACCAGTGGCAGCAGTTAACTTCAATTCACAGTTTCCCCAAACTTGCAGATACCTTTTCAGAGGCCTTTGTTCACCCTCAGGGTCTCTCTTCTGAGTTCAGACAAAGCAGTAGCCGCTGAGCAGCACTCTTTAAAAATATACTGTTTAACATTTACTTGTTCATTTGAATGGACATAAAGAAAACCATTATTTTAATCAGGTGCATGGAAATAACAACCACATGCATTGTTTTCCTCTCCTCCCCTGAAGCTAAACAAGAAGTTCTGGTTTAGACATAAAATTAGGCTTCTGAAGAAACTAAGGTTGTTAGAATATTCAGGCAAAGCCAATCATTCTGTCTTCACTTGACACAAAATTAGTCTTTCTGCTAATTAAGTGTGGTCAGATCTAACCAAACAATTTTGCTAAATATGTGTTGAATCTTCAATTTTCTCCATCCTCAAGTCCATGTATACTGTTTTATCTCCCTTGGCAATCTTCTCTTTTTTAAAAAATATATTTTTATTAATTTCAGAGAGGAAGGAAGAGGGAGAGAGATAGAAACATCAATGATGAGAGAGAATCATTGATTGGCTGACTCCTGCACGCTCCCCACTAGGCGTCCAGCCTGCAACCCGGGCATGTGCCCTTGACCAGAATCAAACCTGGGACCTTTTAGTCTGCAGCTTGACGCTCTATCCATTAAGCCAAACTGGCTAAGGCAGCAATCTTCTCTTTTCATTCCAACTTCCACATACCCACATGGTTCACCTGTATTTCTGATTTCTCAGTTTTAGAGTGTGAGATCTCTAGTTTCTATTCCTCTTCTTTTTTTTTTTTTTTTAGTTTATTGGAGTGACATTGGTTAACAAAATCATACAGTTTCTCTCAAAGATTTGAAGCCCTGCCTTAGCCTCAAACTTTTACATTTAATAAAATGTTTAATTTTATTTCTTTGTTCCTCCAGTCCTATTTGTGGTATTTGCATATTTCTGAATATACCATATATGCAAATTTGCTTTAAAAATCTTAATAGGAACTACATTTACTGGATAGGTGGTCATGATCAAATTTGTCACTTTGATAAATTCAAGTTTCTTTGCTTCAGTTGTTTTATAAATTTTGAAAAAAATTATCATTATCATATATTGGAGCTTCATTCTCAGAAATATTCAGATATTCATCAACCAATTGGTATACTATATAATAAAAGCCTAATATGCTAAGTGTCCAGTCATACAGTCATCCATTCAACCAAAGTGTAATATGCTAATAATATGCTAAGGCCGCTCAACCACTCACTATGTCATGTACTGACCACCAGGGGGCAGATGCTCTGATCAGTAGGTTAGCTTGCTGCTGGGGTCCAGCTGATTGGGACTGAGTGAGATGGGCCGGACATGCCCTGGAGCCCTCCCGCGGTCCCTCCTCAGCTGGTCATCCTCCTGTGTCCCTCCCCGGCCCTGATTGTGCACCAGTGGGGTCCCTTGGCCTGGCCTGCACCCTCTCGCAATCCAGGACTCCTCAGGGGATGCCAGAGAGCCAGTTTTGGCCCGATCCCGCAAGCCAGGCTGAGGACCCCACTGGTATACAAATTCATGCACCGGGCCTCTAGTCTGTGATAATTCCTTTCAGATATATTACATAAAACCCAGAGTAACAGTTTAAACTGAGATTTAGGGGGTTTTGATTTATAATAAAATATATTTTGTTTTAAGGAGAAGATCCAAGTAAATATCATTATTGCATCATTTAGGCTCCTAAATTTTGCCCCATCTTAATTTTTATTTAAATTCTTTTATTTAAATTCTATGCTTTATTATATTGTTTTACTTTTCTGCCCTCAGTATAAAGTGGTAAATCAGTAAATAAAATTGTGTAAATAAATAGAATTCAAAAGAGCTATAAAAATAAATTGTAATATCATTGATCAATACTTTAATATATCTAATGCATCCAATTATTACTAGTTCCTCTTTCTATACATCCATTGTACAAGGTATACTCTTAAACTTGCTTTGTACTTAGAGACTATGAAAACTTCAAACACATGTGTATTAGAGAAAGATGTAAAAACAACTGTCAAAACCATAAAAAGTTGCCCTCTCCCTTTTCCTACAACTTTTTAAGCTATGAAGGTAAAAGAAAATGCAATTAGAATAATCCACTGAAAGCTTTATTTGCCACCTGCCATTCTCCGAATGCCTGCTGATAAAAGTGAGTTTTTAACTTGCAGATTTTCCTTGATAGCCTGGAATTAGGAAAGTTCCCCTCTAAAGTAAGGCTCCAGCTGCCACATGGGGATAAATATGGAATCAATCAAATCAAAGTTTGGCAATATGGAAGTAAAAAATGCATTTGCTCTGTCCCAAAGATTTGTTATTTGCATAGAAATAAAATCATTAACTCATTTGTGTTTTAAATTTTTCCAAAGCTTAATTACAGTTACTTGCTATTTGACCTGATTGTCTCTCAGAAGAACAGATTTAAGGGAGTTGTTCTCAGGATTCTGACTACTTGTGCCTGGAATTGCTTTCCAGGTCATAAACCCAAGTTGCTGTGGGAAAGCCATGTATCACATTGCTTCCAGGGCTGTATAGCTAGAATATGAGTCACATGATTTTAGCAGCCCTGGACAGGGTCATGAAAACTCATGTTACAATGAGCAAAAATATCTTAATCTTTCGACGGCTACAGTGTGTAAGCTATAGTTTGTTTTTTTTAATCTAAAGTGTCACCTTTGGTTTTGCTATTGGGGCAAAAATTAGCTTGAAACAGATTCTGTTGCATCATGAAGCTCCATGCTTCAAAGCTTTTTAAAATGAAGAAACCATCTCTAATAGGCAAGTTGTATGAAGATATATGTAGCAACTATTTGACATTAATATTTTTAAAATGCTCTTATTAATTTTTTTAGAGAGAGAGGAAGGAAAGGGGGGGGGGAGAGAGAGAGAGAGAGAGAGAGAGAGAGAGAGAGAGAGAGAGAGAGAGAGAGAGAGTTGAGAGTGAGACATCCATGTTTAAGCTGCCTCCTGCATTGCCCCCACCAGGAATTGAGCTGCAACCCAGGTATGTGCCATGACTGGAAATCTAACTAGCAACCTATTTGCACAGGACAATGCTTAACCAACTGAGCCACACAGGCAGCCAGGGCTGTCATTACTCTTGATATTTCTGCATGTTATTACTAATCTCAAGGCTTCTATGGGCAAGATGCTCTGGGTTGATTAGAGCCAGGAAAATTAAGTTCAGATGTCAAATTAGATACAGATTAGGTTAGTTTTCAATGGGACCGGACCTAGTGACTCAGGGTTATTTGGGTACTTGGCTACCTTCCCCGCTATTTCTCAGAAGATGCTGCGGTTCCTCACCAAGCTGATTACTGTTTCAGGAAATAACCATCCCCCATACCTCGTGTGTGTGTGTGTGTGTGTGTGTGTGTGTGTGTGCGCGCACGCCTGTGCATGTGTTACACACCATCCTCACCATCCTCGACTCCTAGCTAGAAACAAATGAATGACAAGGAAATATTTACATTTATTCTTGGGATTATTTCAAAAGATCATTAAAACTGTCTGAATAAACACACGATGCCACTTTTCAATTACCCTTTTAAAGTAGGCATCTAAGTGCCCACAGAGAGGAAGTACTGGTTTGTTGCATCTGCTGCACTTTTCCTCCTGGTTCATGGAGATTATTTGCTTCCTCAATTTAAGTTAGGTGAATAAGACTCCAAGATCATTTTCTCAAAGAAAACAGAGAAAGGGAAGCAAAGGAAGAGATTAGGGATTAGAAAATGGGAGAGAAGAAAGTAGTAAATGGAAAAGAAAGAACAAAAATATAGGAGTGTTTTCAGATCACCAGTAATTTCTTCAGGAGTCAACTCTGCTGAGAAGATAATGTGCCCTTCATCAGGAAAGGAAACAACAATATATTTCCTGATTCTACAAGAAATGGCATGGGGCCTCAAAATGTACTTATTTCTAGTGGAATCTATCCTGAGATTTGAAGCTTGCTTTATAAAGTTCAAGACCTAAAATTGTGTGTAGTTGATCAATAATTCACAAAGCTACCCTGCAATAATGACCCAGGAATTCAGTCTTCTCTTCATGCAGAGACTTTTAATACAAGGATTGCATTTTATGACCAGTAACTCATTAATCTCTGCAATAACCATATTCTCTTAAGCATTATTATCCCACATTATAGGGAAAGTGATTGAGGGTAGTTTTTGACTTGCCAAAGGTCAAACTGAAATCAGAGGCAGAAGTGGATGAGGTATGAATGTGATTATTCATGACTCTAAATCCTAACTCATGATATTACGCAGAAAAGGCCAACTTTTGTACTTTTAAATTCTTTTTTGCCTCCCTCCAAACTTGCTCTTATTACATAATTATAGCTCAAATGTCATCATGCCATTTAATAAACTATTAATAAGGAAATCTCAACTAGAGGCTTCCTCTTCAATACTAAACATCTTTGAGAAGTGAAATTGTATTTTTCTTCATGAGTTTTAAAAATTTAAAATAGCAGCTACAAGAAATAAGTTTTGTACTTAAAACATATGGAAATCAGCTTAACTGCATCCTGTTCTTAAAACTGTTGAGTAGGTGCTGGAGAATTTTGTATGGAGAGATACTGGATAAATGTGAGGTATGACAGGGAAACAGTAGTGCAGAGTTAGAAAAAAAAAAAGAAAGAAAGAAAAAAACAAGATACCCTGAGTTTCTTTCAAACCTTAAAAAAAAAAAACTGTGTAAAAGTTTCACTGATGAAATGAGCTCTTTACATATAAATTATATTGTAATAGCAGAGCTCCTGGGTGGAGAAGAGTTCCTTCACCTGCTGGCAAACATTAAAATAATCACAGATGGCTAATGATCAGAAATACTGACTGACAGCTCTGAAGTATGAAACACAGAACGGGTTCTCAGAGGAGTGAGGATATTCTCAGGGTTTCTTCAGTCAACACTCAAAGTTGGTTTAACAACCCCACAAAGCCTTTGCCCACTGGATATTCATATATAGGAAGCTTTCATTCTATTTTAGAAAGTACCATATAGACTTGTAGTGCTTCTTCAATAAAATTAATGTGATTATTTGTCTTCATGATTATTTTAGTATTCGGGGGTTAAAATGCAAGAATTCACTATGGAAAAGGAGTTCATGATACTTCCTAAAATAATCTGAAAAACTTCTAATTCAGGCCTTAAGAATCCAGCCTCTTATTTTAAAATATAGGTAGAAAAGGGGGATCTGCCCAGCAGAATGAACTAACTATAAAATTGCCAAAGAGCCCTTGCCGGTTTGGCTCAGAGGGTAGAGTGTCAGCCCATGAACTGAAGGTTCCTGAGTTCAGTTCCAGTCAAGGCCACATACCTAGGTTGCAGCCTCAATCCCCGGCCCCAAGTCAGGGTGCATGCAAAAGGCAACCATGTATTTCTCTCATATAGATGTTTCTCTTTGTGTCTCTCACCCTCCCTTCCACTCTCTCTAAAAATTATTGGAAAAAAATACGCTTGGGTGAGGATTTTAAAAAAGACAAACAATGTTAATAATTAACTAAAAGTTATTGAAGATATTTTATGTCTAACATTCTTTCAAGCATATTTTTTACTTACCTCACTTAATTTTAACAAACAGCCCTGTGAAATATATCATATTATGGAAACCAAGTGTAGAAAAAGTTTAAAAATGTGGCCAAGAGCATTCATGAGGAGACCAACAACAACATGTCACATTCTATATCACTTTAAAAAGACTTAAACGATCATTTTATTTCACAGTCACCCAATAAAACACATACGGTATTACTAAGAAGACAGAAGGAAGCTAGGTAGTCAGGGCCGGGACCATAGTGGGAGGAAGCAGAACTGGGGAACCAAGCTAGATGGAATTGCTAAGGCACCCAGCTGGGTGGGGAAAGAACAGCACATAGAGGAGACATGAGTTTAAAATATACAGATATTGGTAACACAAACAGATTACAGATGAACATTCACAAGGCAATAAGACTTGTAACCAATCCCAAGGATATTGCTATGGCAAAATTATTTGGAAGAACCAATCAAAAACTAGTAAGCATTTATCTACCCCTAGACAGAGAATACTCTCTGGCAGGTGCTTGAGTGGCGGGGGGGGGGGGGGGGAGCAGGGGTGCTACCCTCTGTGCTCAGGTGGCTTATAGCCCTGTGGGACTCCACACATGGACTACTGGACATTGATTAGCTTGAATACTAAACTATACCCAATTACAACATGGAACAGAAGCTCTAGACACTGGCGGAGCCCCAGCTACACCTTTTCCAGGACTGATAGAAGGGGCATGGGACTTTGGAACCTGAGACAAAAAAGCTTCACTGGTAACCTGCTTTGGGCCCCCTTCCTGCTGCCCCCTGTGGCAGGATCCATCTATCCCCTAATAAACTTTGCCTCCGATCACTGTGTTTGTCCCTAAATCCATTCTTCATTTCTGAGAGACAATGAACTCAGACCCGAACCCCACATTTTGTATTTGTTACTATATCTAATAATTATTGAACTATGACTTACGTTTAATTGTATTCATTTATTCACTTATTAATTTGTGAAGTCAAAAGATGATTAATATAATAAATGTCTGAGGTCTAGTTTTTGGAGGTACAAATATATATAACCTTGTCCCTGCCTTTTTCATGCTTATATTCTATAGGGAGACACGTATGCTATGTATATATAATGCATTTACGCACATGGATGATCCATATGTGTGTGCCCAGGGCTACAAGTAAGAAGTGGAGAGAGTATTTATTCTGCCTGGTCACAGTTATCAAAGAAGGCCTCACATTTGGTAAAGACAGGGTAAGGGCATTACATATAGGACAAGGTTTTGAGTGGTGGGTGGATCACTGCTAGAGAGGAGAAAGTTGAAAAAGGATTGTTGTCATGCTGGCAGAGTTCTGCACATGCCAGCATTCTTATTGAATTAACAATCCTACATTTTCTATATCTGACTTGGTAAATTATAATCATAATAGACAAATTCCTTTGAAAATACAGTTACATTGTTAACAAAACATCTGAGGAAGAGCATAAGCAAGATTCCTTTATAAAGTAATTTTTTTAAAAGGACCTTTGCAAACCTTTGGGTGGCAATAGCAGACAATTTTGGAACAAAAGCTTACCGTTTTTTAGCACTGGCTGAAAGAAACACAAGTTGGTAACTATTTAAATGGTGGCTTTTTGATAACTCTGCCGGAATTGCTTATAACGTGCTATTTCTTCATTTGGATGTTACTTACTCCAACTAAAACATTTCCAAGTCAACTCGCGGTACTTCACAATACACTGAAATGAGTACAAGTATTAAAAGCATGCCTGAGGCGACAGAAACTTTGAGGTTAATTTCCATTTCTTCAAGTATATTTGATGAATGATGTGACAAAGGAACCCTAATTAAGGTTGAAATCCTGAATACTAAGTAAATGAGAAGTGCCACTAGATTCATCTTCCACAGTGATAATACTGCCACTTCTGCTACTCTTTACCCTAGCCCTTGACTTTTTGGGAAACCTCTTCCTGTATATTTTTCCCTCTATCACTTTTGCTGAAAGTAGATCATGAGTATCTAGTCTAGTTAAAATCTAAAAAGTCTGTCTTTCTTTGTTCTATTTTTTCTCACCTCACATACTCCTCTCTAGCAAAAGAAAAAATTTTTTTTTACACTTAATCTCAAAAACAGCTTTACCCCGAATATAGCAGCTCCTCTTTCTTCTCACAGTTACAATGTCTAAAGGCGAAATTATCAGATAAATCTTTAACTTCTAAAAAATAAAACATAGCTCAATTATAATATTCTCAATAAAAATTAGCTATTTAATAATACCATTTCATTGTTGTTGTTATTATTATTATCATCATTATTATTATGAGTTAACTAGTAAAGGTGTAAATCAGGGGTCCTCAAACTTTTTAAACAGGGGGCCAGTTCACTGTCCCTCAGACCGTTGGAGGCCCGGACTATAGTTTAAAAAAAAAAAACTATGAACAAATTCCTATGCACACTGCACATATCTTATTTTGAAGTAAAAAAAAACCAAAATGGGAACAAATACAATATTTGTATTTGCATGTGGCCCGTGGGCTGTAGTTTGAGGACCCCTGGTGTAAATGGTTTCATTTCTCACTAGCTGGGGAGCCTTAGCAATAATTGTGTATCAGGCAACTTTAGTATCTTCATTCTGAACCATCCCTGCCAATGATGGAAGTAAACCTAATGGCCCTAATGTTTAGGTTGAATTCTGTTATTTTATTTTGAGTACTAGAGGCCTGGTGCATGAATTTGTGCATGGGTGGTGTCCCTCAGCCTTTCCAGCGATTGGGGCCAATCGGATTGAGCAGTGGCTGGCCAGAGGGAGGGGTTGTGGGAGGTTGGCCAGCCTTGGGAGGTTGGCTATGGTAGCACACTGACTACCAGGGGGCAGCTCCTGCATTGAGCATCTACCCCTGGAGGTCAGTGTGTGTCATAGCAACTGGTTGACCGGTTGTTTAGTTGTTCAGTTGCTTAGGCTTTTATATATATAGATTTTTATCAAAATGGAAATTGTCCTTTGAGATAATTTAGTCTAGAAAAATGAAAACTAATAAACAACAAATGCAAATGCATTTGTATCTATATTTATAATCCTAATTGTCAAAAGCTGATTTTTCAAAGTCTTTCAAAGGGTAAATGTATATATTAATGGTGACCCATCTTGTACAATGGGACACTATGCAATATTAAACAGGATTTTTAAAAATTTATTTCAAACTAGTGTAATTCAGCTTTCAAACCTGGTACTTGATTTAGTCATTGGAATATTTAAGGTATGTTTTGGCAACTTGTCTTTGTTAATTTTCTCTTACAATATAAAGCTTAGGAAATCTTGATACAGTTCAAGTATACCTGGTCAAATTTAATTGTGATGTCTGAATTTTGGAACATACTATATTGCAAGGCTCATAATTAAGAAAAGTATATAAGTATTTATTTATCATTTTAATGTAAATTACCTTTTAAAATGATAATTTATTTTGTGGGTTCAATAAAAACAAAATTGAGATTGTCTTTATTTTCTGTTTATTTTATTCTATTTAGGTCCTGATTTTGAAGTTATATTGCCTTCATAAAATAAATTTGAAGGCTCTCCAGTTTGGGTCTGAAAAATTACAAAAATTTTGAAATTATCTGTCCTTCAAGATTGAATGGGACATAACTAGGAATTCATCTGATGCTGGTGCCCTTTACCAATCTGAATTTTGGTGATAGAGTCAATTTAGATTTGTAACTTCTATGTCAATGTTGATAATTTACATTTAAATGAAAAACAATGTATTTTTATAGCTTTAAAACTGTCATAGGTTTGTACATAATGTTCAAGTATTATCTGCATTGAGAGGTAGGGAGTAGTACAAAAAACAAGCTGCCATAAGGGTGTAAGGAATTGGCAACGTTTTTTTGTGTTTGTGGTTTTTTTTGTTTGTTTGTTTTTAGCAAAATCAGTAAACTTCATAAATGCCTAAGAAGCACAACTGCATATGGGAAGATCTTGCAAAGCAGTTGCTACTGACCAAATCAGAGAGCATCCTTCTTGTGTATAGTGCTATTGGGTACACTGGGGAGTAACTGATTTTTTGAGCACTGCTTGCACTTATAGAGAGTTATCACCATGAGTAGAATGTTTTAAAACATACAAAGAAGAAGCAATGAGAAGTTTTAATTCAGAGAGAAATGAAACATTTTTCAACTACTGCTAATCACATTTCAAAACTCATTTCACATATTTCTCTTCTCCCTTTCTCTTTGAGTGTGCCTATAGGTGAGGGTGGGTGTGGTAAATAAAGGATTAGCATAAGAAAACCTTTCCCAACTAACCAATTATCTAGTTTTTACTTTTGATGGGAGGGAGAAAGAGAGGGAGAGAAAAGGGATATCTGAATACTTTCATAGGATGGATGAGAAAGTCATAGAATTAGGGGCCTTTTGCATCCTGAAAATACCAAGGAAGTTCCTAGTAGTCTCTAGGCCTGAGGACTGCCATACCTTTGCTCAGTTTTATGACTGGTTTTTGTATGAAATGCTGATTTCACATTTGACTTGGAAAAGAATGTTGAACTGTGTGTATATATAAAACCTTTGAGACTGCACCATCTGGAGCTAATATTTGAAGTGATTTACACAGAAATATAAAAAAAAACCACTATCCACTTGAAATTATCCTTAACATTAAAAAAAAAAAAATAGGTTAACAGAATGTATTTACTGCCTTCAAGTTGTAGCTAGATTGTGAATTAAAGTTTATTTGCTTGTATGTGTAGTTATGTAATGACCATTAAGCAAAAGTGGCTCAGGTTTTCAGGTTGGGAATATCACTGAACTTGCTTTTTGGCATTACCTATCATTTGGCTATCTACTACTCTACTATAAGCTTTCCTTCTTCCCAAATCATCCAATACCAATACATATGAAGCCCACTAAATGTCATACATTGTGCTAGGATTTGGGGAGCCAATAGTATTTCTATGCATAGTCTCTACTTTTGGGAAATCTGAAATTAGTTAATAAAATAGGCATCAACCAATTATTTCTATAATTATACAAAACATATGCTAGGAAAGAGTGGTACACAGAGCTAGAACAAATCTAAGAGGAAACTGTACTATCGAGAAGTCACTAGAGGCTTTCCAAAATTGGTGGTTATTATGCTCAAATTTCTGTCTAAGTTGTATTATCCCTATATCTTTCTACAGACTATATCAACCTGGTTAAGCCTTAAACCAGATGTTGCTGCTGTTGTTTTAAACAGTAAAAAAATGTGTGAATAAAAGTATGTCAGCCATATCAGGAGCCACAGGTCAGCTTGGAAATGGGGGCCACAAGGCCATCACTTATTTTTATAAGAATTTCAATAAAGATAATAATTAATGATGTCATATATGTTCATCATAATTATATGATTATTGAATGAATAGCATCACTTTGTTAATTTAGAAAATTCTAAGATATTCGGGGGAGTTCATTCTCCCCCTTCATGTGGAAATTTCTAGGAAGAAGCATGCCATGTGACTCCCAATCCAGGAACTATTTCAGTTGCTCATGAATAACAATTATTTTTCCAAATTGGGTAGTGCAGATACAGAAGAGCCTGTTTCAACACTTAGACTTCACAGCCGTTCTGCTCCCCAGAGTCCCCATTCAACAATGCACAAGCATGTACACACATAGAATTTGTCTTTTTGCCCCAGTAGGTGTGCCCAGTTATGCCAAGGTGATTTAAAAGGAATTCCTAGCTATAATTCCAGAACTCTACTGTGCTTCCAGGTGGGTTGGCCCAGAGGCTCCAGAAAGCATAAAGAACTCACTCTCTGTTCCAGTCACTTCTCTGCCCTCTCCCATACATGTTCCATCCTACGGTTGGTTGCCTGTTTTGCTTTAGGCTTTTTTTTCCAGGAGTGAATGGAGCTTCATATTCTTTTCTTTAATTCCTGTTAGAAAGGTAGCTTTTCTGCCTCACAATAACAAGCACGAATCCCTTGAATCACCTAATTGGGTCAGGTCACATGCCAATGACTTTCCTGGGGCATGAAATGTACTGATTGATTTAAGGCATCAAGCCCACATCCAGAAATGTAGAGGCTACCTGGGGAAGGTGAAACCCTAAAGGGAAATTGGTGTGCTATTACAAAAGGTACAGGGCTGGATTTGATTCTGGAATAGACATTCAACAACATCCATTATACCAGAGAAATGATCTGCTCTCAGGATCAAAGAAAGGGAGAAACTAAAATAGTTTGTCATAAAATGTTCATCCGATATCTCCCCAGGTTACTGAATCTCCCCATACAATCGGGAGCCCAAGTTGACAATGACAGCTATCTTTAACTCATTAGATAGCTCTTTTTAAATCCTTGTCTGCCAAAGCTTAGTAGTTATTTTTGACATGCCAGCAATGCTTTCTTCTGACACTTCACATTCATAGATTTTAAATCTTTGCTTGTTAATTATTGGATCAGCAATGGCATCACATATTCAAAACAGCCAGTTACTTAGCATCACTGGCAATTTTGAATAGGGAAATGTCCAATCAGTTTTTCAGTACCTATATAATGGGATTAGTAAAATATCCAAAGTCATTATTTTGGGGGTAAATTGAAGAATGCATTCTTCACCTGGTAGGAACCACTCTCTCTCCATAACAGTGTGATATTCCTGAGGAATAGATCAATGACTGGCTATGCAAATTAGAAATAGTAATTCCAAGGAAGTCCAGGACATCTTATAAGTAATGCCTTAATCACATCTCATGGACTAGTATTCTGGTGGCAACAATATAATTTTGGTTAAGACTAATAAACCTTGTTTTCAGTGAAAAGGGGTTAAATGTATCCTTTGGAAATGGCACATGAGGACGTGGAAAGATTATCATGCTAGATTGCAGATGGAGAACAAGTCTTTTAAACAGCAATCTCTACTATCAACAATGGAAGAAAGGTAAACACTTTCAAACTGTATAAGTAAGTTGACTGAGGCTCAAAGAGGCAATTTGCTGGACATATCATGGATTATAAATGATAGATAGTTTACAACAACACAGGGGCCAGATCTCAATATGAAACCGACATTAGAGAAGTAGCAGCAAGGAGACAAAGAGAAATTGAGCGAGTTCTATCTGGCTCAATATTCCATGCTCATGTTAACACACCATACACATAAATGTTTTGCTTTTTCTCAGTTAGCTAAACAAAATAGGCCTTTTAAATAATGTGTCTGCAATTGTATCCTCTAGAGGTAATCAGCAGCTTATTAACCTTAACCATAATAACACATTATCACTCTTATGTTTTAGTCGGCTAATTTGCAAAACAATAGTGAAGATCCTACCCAACATGTAAGAATTTATTCCTCAGTTATCGGCACTGAATAAATACAGTGACCCTCACTGGAAATGTCAAGGACTTGAGAAGGAACCGCAGTTTGCCAGGAAGGAAAAAGTCAAGGGGCTGAAAAGCTCAGGAGGAAGTCAGAGTAAAAAACAAACATGGGTCAGCTATTAGACATAAAGTGATGGCAGTCAGAGCTGGAATTCGAGTTTGGAGTGAAGGTCAGTTTGATTTCCTCCAGTGTGTTATTCTTCTTTGCTAAACATAAGAGGAAATGAGTTACATGCCTAGAGGTTTGGTCCATGAGTATTGTTGCTGGTATGTCTCCTTCTGGTAGCTAAAGGGAAACTGAGGCTGTATTACATAGGATGTAAATCCTCCATTGACTACTTTATTCTCATAATCAGTTGAAAAATTTCTTTCAAGTCCAACCAAAATAATAAGATACTTGAGTTTCCAGATCTTATCATTGATTTCTTTTATGTTGTTGTTGTTGGCTCACACTAAAAGCAAGGAACTAAACCATGGGCTTTGAAAAGCTAATGTCTTCTTTGCTTTGTAACTAATTAAAAGCCACTGGTCCTTGTGGCAGGACTTTTTCCAGACCCATGGAATTAAAAAACAAAAAAACAGTTCAATAAACATATCAGGCTCAGCCTAAAACCCAACACATATCTTGTCCTTAGAGCACTACTAAAAATAAATCAGGTGGATTTAATTATCTTCCTACTATTTTTCTCTGACTTACTCAGAAGTCGTGCTCTGTTAGAATTGTGAGTCTATGTCCTCATATTCCATTATGTATCAGAGAAAAGTTTGGAAATTCATTCAAACGTGTTATTTTTAAAGAAGGTAGTTATGTGCACCGTATTGTGGATAAAAGTGAAAACGGAAGGCAAATCCAACATAACATAAGCTATGGAAGCTCTTCTGACCACAGCCTAAGACACAAAAATCAGAGATCAAGACATTGTGAAAGATTCTAGAGGGGAAACAGGTATATACTGAACTGTAACTTTAAACATTGCGGGCACGCTCTTTGATACCATTTTCTTGTTTACTCTCCTCAAGGAACACTGACTTCCTTGCTGTAACGCGAACATGCCAAATATTCCTGCATTAGGGCCTTTGCACCGTCTACTGCCTCTGGCTGGAATGCTCTTCCCTCAGCTATCCCAGTGAGACTGACCCCAATCCCCTTAGTTTACTGTATCCTGCCCTCTCTTCCTAATTCCCATGTCTGTTCAAGTCTTCTAAACCAGTTCTGTCTTTTTTGTTGCTGTTGTTCCATAACACTTACTGACACTTGACTTATTATAACTTATATATTTATGTTTATTGTTTATTTACTATGGCCTCCTGCTAGAATGTAAGCTCTATGAGGGCAAATATCTTCAACTGTTCTTTTCACTGATGTATTCAAAGTGCTGACAATGCCTGGTACATAGAAGGTACTCAAAAATAATTGTTGAAACAATAAAAGGTTTCAGTATGTGATAGATAAGAGTGTAACCAGTCTGAAGCAGGAGTATTATTTTATTCAGCACTATACGTCTAGTGCCTATTTCAGTGCCTGACAAATAGTAGATGCTCAAGCAGTTTTTGAATAAACAAAAGAAATAATAGATAGGTGAACAAGTTTTTTATCAAAGACACAAATGAATTATGTGTAATCAAAAGTAAATAAGAAATAATTCAGTATCTAATGTGGAATATATTTTATAAAACATTAAATATTTGCTCTGAAATTTAAAGTTTAGTATAGAGAATTGCCCAGATTAAAATGCACATGTTGAGAAACAGATCATTAGTGAATCCCTTGAGAGTCAACATATTATTTATAAATCAACTTTATATCTAGTAAATTAACTAAAAAAAAAAAACATTGAGTTTCCTTAGCATAATACTCTCTAGGTCAAGCCAGTCAGAGAAAGACAAATGGTATATGATTTCACTTATATATGGACTCTAAAGAACAAAATAAACTAATAAATAGAAATAGACTCAGATAAAGAGAACAGAATGACAGCTATCATAGTGAAAAAGGTGAAGGGATTGAGGAAAAAAAAACACAACCAAACAAACAAATAAAACCATATAAGCACAGACAACAGTATGGTGATTACCAGAGAGAAAGGTTGAAGGGGGGCGGGCAGAGGGGAGGTAGAAGAGGGTAAAGGGACTATAAATGGTGATGGAAGGAGACTTGATTTGGGGTGGTGAACACATAATACGATATACAGATGATGTATTATAGAATTGTACACTTGAAACAACATTTTATTAACCAATGTCACCCCAATAAATTTAATTAAAACACTGAATTTTCTAAGAAAAAAATGCTAAGAAACCAATATATCAAGCTTATATAAAACTAATTATAATTTCAGAGTTGCAACAAGTATGAAGCCTGCTCAGTTACTATTCAAGAAAAATTATAAATCCTCATGTTCATAACCTTTGAAAATATGTGGGAAAAGACAATATGGACATAAAGAAAAGAAAAGCTGAAACACCATGATTTAAAAAAAATCTTCAAAAATGTAAAATAATGCAAAAATCTAAAACATAAAATTAGGTAGACTTAAGACTGCATTTCAAGAGACATATTCCGAAAACATTGAGAAGACCACATTAAGAAGTTTCTTTTTTAACAAAGCAAAATTATTTTACTTTTCCTCAGAGGCAACATATTCATTTACTTATGATTTTTCCTCTTATATTTATGAATCATCCACCAAGTCTTTGAGTTTAGTATTAAATAAAAATGTGAAATTGAAACATTGGGTATAACAATCAAAGTAAAATACTCACCTTTCAGGGTCTGGCTAGATTGCTCCTCTCTAAAATTCATAAATTTTAACTTTGGTATGTAAATTTCCACTAACACTCAAACAAACAAACAAACAAACAAAAAAAGATAAGATCATTAAGAGTTGGGTACTTTCTGAGAAAGTCTACACATTAAACACTTGGTTATCACCAACCTCAAGAAAACCTTATAATGTCTGCATCCACTTTTTCAAATAAAGTATTTGAGATAAACAAAATCACATAAAAATATTTATCAAATCTTCCTTCTATTCTCCCTACTCAACCTACTGTCATAACTGTAAGCCATTGTTATCTATGCCTGGAGAGCTGCCTGGATTTACACTCACACTGTCAGCTTGCTGTTGTGATTCAATAAATTCCTCTTCAACATGCTGACAGCACAGATATTTCTGAATACACACCAAATCATCTTGGTCTTGAACTAGAACCTGTCAACAGTTTGCCAAAGGCCTCAGAATAAAGTTCACAGTAGTCAGCATGACATTGTAGGTGACCCTAGAATATCTAGCATAGTCTTTAAATTCTTCACTCACCATACTTTTTTAAATGTAATATAATCACATCACTCCCTCTGTTATAATTTCTTACTTACTTCCCTTATTAACTATGTAACCTTATTAAAGAGAATACATGTACCTTATTCTGGAATATGGTTAAATACTTAATACATATGACTGGATAAATAGATGAGGGAATTAACTGAATATAGATCATCCTCAACAAGGTTCTTACATTTAACTTGTAATATGAACAGCTATTAAAAATATTTTTTTTTACAAAAATGGTAAATAACTTTGGTGTATTAATGCACCAAACAAATTTTGAAGTGGGTCAATATAATTTATCATTTTTTTTCAAAAGTGCATTACTATGGAAAGAATACAATGAAACCATGTTTTATTTTTGGCACTCCATTAACTAGCTGTATGGCCATTGGAGTCCTGTAACCTTCCTTGGTTCTCGTCAACTATAAAATGAAGGCAGAGATTCTCCCAGGCACAGATACTAGGATAATTTTAATAGTCACATTGTGGAAAAATAGCTACTTTCTGTGATCTATTATATCTAAATTTATCATAAATTTCTGATATGTGATTGGCATGTTTAGGTAGACAGATATTAAATAATATTTAATATCTTTCACAGAGAATTGTTTTTTAAAAAAACAAATGTCTTTTCTAAATCTACCATTCCCTTGAATAAGAGTTGAAAAATGAATGTATTTACTGAAAATAACCTCTATAAAATGATTAGAAGCTCTCTAAGACAAATATGTTTATAAAATTAAAGTACAGGCTTTAATGAAAATAAAGATAAAAATGTACCCATAAGGCAATGTTTTAGAAAAATAGACATGTGCATAATTTATGGAGATTATACACATGCTTCCTTGCCACACACAACTGTCTAAATTACACTTAAATATAAACTATACCCAATATTCGCACAAGAATATTGTATCTGGGAAGAGAACATCATTATGCCTATTTCTGAGTTTTCAGTAACTTATTAATAATTACAGGAAATATATTAGAGTTACTGTATTCTCTTTTTCATGCTTAAGTAGATACCCTCTAAGATTATCCTGAAGGACTCTTCTCTTCTTTGAAATTTGTTCACTTAGACAGCTCAAGAAAAGGAAGAACTCCAAGGTAAAGTGCATGTACTTGAATCACAGGTAAGAATAAAATCAGGAGAAATGTCTGTGGGGAAGGCTCCTTAGGTCAAGCTTATTTTATTTAACAGGACAATAATAAAAGTTATATAAAATATAAATCATTAAAATTTTGTTGCATATCTCTTATAATATTCATGTCCTACCAGGTCTTAAACTGTTTTTACCAGGTTATTTTCTTAACATTGCTCCTTTTTTGTTTAATAATCAAAACAAAACATGGAATATCACTTCTATACAGAACAAGTAAAAGTTGGGGGTGGGGGAGAATCTTACTTTGATAAGATGCAGAATAAAGCTGGAAGATACTTTAGTATTAGAACTAGAAGTTTCTGAAAATGTGAGCTCTTCCGCTGAAATGACAGTATAAAATAGGTAAAAATATTATCTACTAGAGGCCCGGTGCATGAAATTTGTGCACTGGGAAGGGGGGTGTGTCCCTCAGCCCAGCCTGCACCCTCTCCAATACAGGACTCCTGGCTCTCAACTGCTCGCCTGCCTACCTGATTGACCCTAACCGCTCCCCTGCCAGCCTGATCAACGCCTAACTGTTCCCCTGTTAGCCGATCGCCCCAACTGCCCTCCCATCCTGGCCTGGTTGCCCCCAACTGCTCTCCCCTGCAGGCCTGGTCCCCCCAAACTGCCCTCCCCTACAGGCCTGGTCACCCCCAACTGCCCTCCCCTGCAGTCCTGGTCACCCCCAACTGCCCTCCCCGGCAGGCCTGGTCACCCCCAACTGCCCTCCCCTGCAGGCCTGGTCACCCCAACTGCCCTCCCCTGCAGGCCTGGTCACCCCCAACTGCCCTCCCCTGCAGTCCTGGTCACCCCCAACTGCCCTCCCCTGCAGGCCTGGTCACCCCCAACTGCCCTCCCCTGCAGGCCTGGTCACCCCCAACTGCCCTCCCCTACAGTCCTGGTCACCCCCAACTTCCCTCCCCTGCAGGCCTGGTCACCCCTAACTGCCCTCCCCTGCCAGGAATCTTGTGGTGACCATCTTTGACCACATGGGGGCGGCCATCTTGTGTGTTTGAGTGATGGTCAATTTGCATACTGGTTGTGACTAATTAGCATGTCAGGGCTAATTAGCATATCCCTCTCTTTCTATATAGGATGGTAGAAGGACACAGACTTTGAAAACTATTAAATCCACAATTCTTTCTATGAGATTTTCCAACATTGTTGGCCAGTCATAATAGTAACAATTCATTTTATAACTAACTATGCCATCTGAAAAGAAATTAGTCCATTTTAGTATAAGTCCTGAAGTCCTTTTAAAATGTATTCACTCTTGGTTTCTAAGTGGATAAATCCTAAAGACCTCCAGCATAGAGCAGCGACTACAGACTTTCCATAAAGTAAGGATAGGGAGTGAGTTTTGATAACCAGACCCAGTTTATTTGTACTGAAAGATGGTGGTCATTCATAAAACTCATCTTTCCTTGATTTTAAGTTCTGATTCCCTCTTGCCTTAATTGCTGACACTCGTAGGGCAGAGCCTTTGTGTACATTTTTAAAGTGATGCATGTGACTCGGGGTCTTTACCAGGTTCTTTGTTTTACTTGATGACATTTCTCAAAATGTTGGCTCTAGTTCTCCAACTCACCAGTTTTCTTCCCACTCCAAAGCTGCCTGTTCTTTATCTGCAACTCATTCTACCAATAGAACAACGAACTGTATAGTGGCAATAGGAGAAATGCCTTCTGTCAAACAAGGCCTTTTACCTTTGTCTTACTGCTCGTGTAGCTTCCCAATCTTACTGTCCCATAAAATGAGAAAATAATTCTTCTGAGGCCATTGTTGTAGCTAGAGTGGATAACAGATGGGAATATAATGTTTATGTTATGTTCCTCAATCTTCTCCATTTATAGTTTTGAACCTCTTTGGAAAAGCGTAATGCCCTTTTGATTAGCCTTTGAAAACATGCAGATTAGAAATAAGATTCACCTTCTCTTCTGAGAACTACATAAATTCGTTGAGTCTCCTAGACATTTCTTGCCAGAAAGAGGTGGACTGTGTTCTTGGTGGGGCTAGGAGGAAGAAGAAGACAGACAGGAATGAGATGAAGAAGGGCAGGAATACCATGGGATGATATTGAGGAAGCAGCTATGGTCTGTGTTGGGAAGGGGTGGGCACAGATGTCTCCATCTGTCCTGCTAACTTGTTTCTTTCTCAACCAGTCACAGCTTGCATGTGGGACATAGTGAAGGGAAAGTGTATTTCCACCCTGCAAATATGTGTCATGATGAAGAAAAGTCAGGAAGAAAATAATGTAAAATTCTGAATGAAGTTGGTTAAAAAGGAACTCTTTTATTCCCTCCCTCCCTCCTTCCCTCCCTCCCTCCCTCCCTCCCTCCCTCCCTCCCTTCCTTCCTTCCTTTTTCTTTCTCATTTTCTTCTGTTCATGTGTCAATATAGTTTTCTCTTATGTCAGAAGGAATAATCTGAATTAACAAATACAACAAATATTTTTCTTATTACATAATTACAAAGGAGGGTAGGGTACATTATCAACTGCTAAATCTGTCTGTTCACTTTAGTAAAACTTCCGACCATCAGCACTTAAGATCAGGTTAAGCATTGTTTCATGAGAAAAAAAAGGATGCTCACTGTGTTAACTGACTATTTGACATTTCTCTAAATGACAAATGGTGGGAACATGGCATGGAATCAGACTTCTAAAGACAGCTTTTTAGTTGATGATTTGTTTGTAAAACCTAAATTGATGGTCAACTTAGAATCGGAACACAGACCCCAGTTTATCCTGTCAAGGGCTTGTCCTCCCTTCATCCAGTAAACAATGGGCTAGATTTGAATTATTGATCTATATTGATTTACAATAAAATAGCAACAGATCCAGACGTCATAAAAGATTTATGTTTTTATTCAGTGTTTATGTTGGTATCTTAAGTAGCAAGCACATCGCACATTGCTGTGTAGTGACAAGACCACATGCGCTTTGGCAGAGCTTCAGTATAAAAATTAGAAGGTGTTGATTTCATTACCACTCTGGCAATACATCGAAAGAGTGTTAATGACTATTAATGGCCTAGTCCTCAGCCAGAAGAACGCCTAAAGTCAGTGAAAGTGGCATTTTATCTGCTCTTAAACATGAAAAACAGAGAGCCTCCTACAGTTGCATTTGTAAGTACCTTTCCTGCTCTACAAATAATCACATCCCCCACTTAACTGAGCTTTTAAGAATGTTTAAATGTAAGGCAAACCCAATTTCTTCACTCTGGAGGTTTTTCCCCTTCCTTTTCTTTATAACAACTAACTCCTTTTGGCTTTAGTAGAAGGTAATTAAGAACAACATTTATTTTCACAGGACATTTTGTCTCTTTTCAATTTTATAATGTAGAAAGTATAGAAACTCCATTGCTTGAGGTTTTGTTTGTTAAAGAGTTACTTATTATCTGTTGTTACTTATTTTTGGAGATACAGATGAGTCCATACACTCTTATAAGGGAATGTATTATGAATCGATCCATGTTTCTGAAGTCCACATGTTTCAGGTTTTCTTTTTTCTGTTCCCTCAAACAATTTTCATTTGTCTCTAGAGGGTTCTAAATCAACGAGTTATTAGTTGAGGAATGGAAGCTTCTGTTTCAGAAAACACAACTTCAGCTAGACAACAGAGAACAGATGCCAATTATTTGCCAATGGCTGCTGGAAAACAAAACATTTGATGACATTTACTTTGCCTTAGCAGAACTGCCACCGATGCCAAAGAAATAGAAACTGGTTAAATTACCAGCAGCCGGTTTTGAAATGTGGGGCATGATGATTTGGAATCTTGCTCTCCCATTGGTCATTCTGTGACCTACATCTTCCTTTAAATGCTGATTCTCCATGCAACCTGTTTTAGCAAATATATAGGAAGAATATGTGTAATTGATATGTATAATTAGCTATTTGATATGTTTCAGTAATTTATTCCCATGTCTTCTAATTTCACTAGATTTTTTTACATAGGGATAAGGATAGTTTTGGTGTTTGCTCTTTGAAATTGACTTCCTTGACATACACTTATTTTTATTTCATGTGCAAATACTTCAAGTTCAACATCTTCCTTACATGGAATCCAGCTGAATTATTCATTGTTAATGTGATTTACAAGCAATGTTTAAGTATTTTTACTTCAGTAGTTAACAGACTTAATTTAGTCAAATCAATATCCATCTAGCCCCACAAAAATATAAATTTTCCATAAATATTTTAGATTAAATGTTTCGACTTTGAGACACATTTCTGAAGAAATATCTCAGGCTGACTTCACTGAACTAGAAGTGTGTCAAATAAATTTCTACTTTCATCAGCCATGAGACCTAGATATGCAAATGGTCTTTTGAAAAACATGCAGTATGTGCCTTGTTCTCCTTCTCATCATAGTGATTTGAGCTTTCTTTTAGGGTGTGAAGAAAAGCAATTAATGCGTTTTCCTTGATAGCAGAATTACTATAAGTAATGGTGTTATAAAATCTGTAATAAGTGTCTACATTGCCTCAAGATATGTCCTGAGTGATTGACAAGTGAACTAAATCAGGGATAGAACTTATTTCACTGAGTATTTGTTGAAAATATCATTGGACACACTATCAAACTATAGTGGGAAAGCAGGGGAGGGTTGGGGGGGGTAAGAGATAAACTGCAGGACTTATATACATGCATATAAGCATAACCAATGGACGCAAGACATTGGGGGGGGGGCGGTGAGGGCAAGTGCCAGAGGATAGGGGAGGCCGGGGGGAGGTCAAAAGGAGACATATGTACTACTATTTGTAATACTTTAAACAATAAAATTATATATATATATATATATATATATATATATATATATGCTGAAAATATGATGATCAAAGTGACAAGAAATATCATGCTCCTTGGTTTTTAATATGCACTTGAATCATCAGGGGTTTTGTCCATTTCAGGTTTTGATTCAGTAATTCTGGGGTGGGTCCTAGATCTTGCATTTGTGTTTTTTTTTTTTTAATATATTTGTATTGATTTCAGAGAGGAAGGGATAGGGAGAGAGAGATAAAAACACCAATGATGAGATAGAATCATTGATTGGCTGCCTCCTGCATGCCCCCTACTGGGGATTAAGCCCACAACCTGGGCATGTGCCCTGACTGGGAATCAAACCATGACCTCCTGGTTCATAGGTCAACACTCAACCCGTGAGCTGGGCAGATTTTGCATTTGTACAAGTTGCCATGTGATGATTTCAAAGCAAGTGGTCAATGGACCACACTTTTACAGGCAAGAGTCTAAATGACCTGAGGTGGGGCCATTTTTCATTGAGCACTAGAAATTTTCTCATAGCCAATCTCAATATTCACGATGACTGACTAACTTGCAGTAGCAGTGGTTCTCAACTTCTGGCCCTTTAAATACAGTTCCTCATGTTGTGACCAACCATAAAATTATTTTCGTTGCTACTTCATAACTGTAATGTTGCTACTGTTATGAATCATAATGTAAATGTATGATATGCAGGATGGTCTTAGGTGACCCCTGTGAAAGGGTCGTTCAACTGCCAAAGGGGTCGCGACCCACAGGTTGAGAACCGCTGAACTAGAGGAACCCTGGTACAGCCCATCTCATTAGTAGTGATTGCTATAACCTACCTCCTGGTTCCAGTGTGGATGCCAAATAGCGGACTAGGTAGGACATGAACCTTAGATTCAACAATACTAAGACTTTCTATGGTGTGTGTGTGTGTGTGTGTGTGTGTGTAGAAAGAGAGAAGGAGAACGAGAGAGAGAGAGTGAGCCTTTAAAGCTAAAGGCAGACAAATATGAGAATATGTCATGTTTTGAGAAAAGGGAAAATATAATTGCACTCTAAGATATGACCTAAATGAGCAGTGCTTCCAGTTCCTATGAGCATGTCTTCCCAACCTAGGCTTCAATTACACAGAACACCTGAGGAACTATCAGAAAAAGAAAAGGAAATTTAGTCACATTTGTTTTTATACCCATTCTACTGGGCAATATCCTATATAATGAAAGGTTAATATGCAAATTGACCAAACAGCAGAACGACCAGTCGCTATGATGCACACTGGCCATCAGGGGGCAGACGCTCAATGCAGGAGCTTCCCCTTGGTCAGTGCACTCCCACAGGGGGGGTGCCGCTCAGACAGAAGCCAGGCTCATGGCTGGTGGTGCAGCAGCAGTGGCAGGAGCTGCTCCGCCTCCGAGGCAGTGCTAAGGACCCCTCAGGGGATGTCTGACTGCTAGTTTAAGCCCACTCCCTGCAGGGCTCAGGCCGAGCTGAAGGGACCCCCACCCCCAGTGCATGAATGTCACGCACCAGGACCCTAGTAATCTATAAATCAGCATATATACTAGACCAGCCGTGGGCAAACTATGGCCCACAGGCTGGATCCGGCCCATTTGAAGTGAATAAAACTAAAAAAAAAAAAAAGACCGTACCCTTTTATGTAATGATGTTTACTTTGAATTTATATTAGTTCACACAAACACTCCATCCATGCTTTTGTTCCGTCCCTCCAGTCCAGTTTAAGAACCCATTGTGGCCCTTGAGTCAAAAAGTTTGCCCACCCCTGTACTAGACAATATTTTAACACATTTGATGCCCACTCATTTGGCCTGCACTTAGCAAATGCAATGATAAGCCTAACTACTATTTCATTTAATCTCTAGTCAGAGGAAAGCTTCCTATCACATTACAACCAAAGTGTTTCACTAAGACAAAGTATCTCAGATTATATTCTCTGAAGACCACTCCCACTCGGTCGCACTCCCCAACACCTGGGACAAATTCATAGCTGCTTCTTCAGCAGACAGGGATTTTAGCAGATTTTCTCTTTAGCTGGGGATCAGAATGTCACAGCCAATTGGGGGAGAGGGGAAGCATTTAATATCCTTTGGAAAGCTCAGGACTCATCTGAACCACATTATACTCCTCCCACCCCACGTCCAGTCCCCAAGTACCACTGATCCTTCTACAGATATATTTCTTCCCCTTTTATTCATTTGTGCTCGCCTGACCTCATGACCACATGCCCAGAATGTGGCAGTTGTCTTCTAAATGGTCTGCTTGTCTCATCTACACTAATAAAAGAGAAACATGCAAATTGGTGTCACTTTGCTACACCCACCAGCCAATCAGGATGATTATGCAAATTAACCCAACAAAGAGATGGAAGTTAATTTGCATACGCAGGCGTGGAGCGAAGACTGAAGGCTCTGGCAGACTAAAGACTGAAGACTGAAGACTGAAGAGGCCTGGCTTCTCTGCTGCGGCCGGACCAACGGCCTGGGTCCCGGGTGCTGGAAGAAATCTGGTGCCAGCAGCCAGGGGAAGAAAGGCCCATTGCACGAATCTCTTTGTGAAACAGGCCTCTAGTGTTTTCATAAACTTAAATAACAGTGTCTCATTTCTCCTCCAAAACTCTAGCAGATGTCTGCTAAATAGCCTTTATTGGACCCATTTAGCTACAAGAAAAAAAAGTCCAAGTTCTACACCCTATCATGCAAAGTTGTCCACAAAATATATCCACAAGCTTTGAACTTACAAAACAGCCTCTACTGTGTGCCAAATAATCCAGGCATATTATCATGTCTGCTTAGATTTTAACCAGCTTCCAACAACTTATCTATAACCTAAACACTTCTCCCTTAATTCTTCCTTGAAGCCTCCTCTGAACATTCCAGTTCTTAATGAGTTCTCCCACAGTAGTTACTACTACTCATTTTGTTAATTTTTCATATGCTACCATGTGGGGGATTTTTTTCTGTTGATATTATTTGTCTCCTAAATGTGATGTGTTTTATTTAGGGCTCTGTTCCCTTATATATAAGATTTCAGAGGTAGGCTTTGGAGTCAGTCTGTATGTGAATCTTAATGAGTGAGTGCTAATTCATATCTATGAATGGGGGATAAAAAAGTTCAGCTTTTCAGTATTCCGAAATAATGAATGCAAAATACCTAGAAAAGTTCCTGAAATGTAGATTTAATTCTCAGGAAATGTTAGATTTCATTGAATCTTGATATTGACATATACTAAGGACTTTGCAAGATATGACATATTCCATCATAGTACACAGAAGAATGCTCTGTACAGAGAGGACATACCAAAATGTTTATTTCATTTGATTTGATTCAACATTGCTGAATTAAACGTTAACTTGCAGCTAAGAAGCTGATGTGATAGAAATCCTGGCCAGCTTATTATGCATCTATTGTTCTTGGAAAGCAATTCTGTGGCCATATGTAACCTATGCATGACTTCTGTGCCTTTGAGATACTGTCTTTTATTTGACTTGATTATACCTTTCATAGTCACTCTTCAATAGTACACAAAATATAGGATTATTTTTAGCAAAACTATTAACTAGAATCAGAAAAAAAAATTTAAAACTGATCTTATAAATCACATTGTCTTCAGGAGATAGATAAATACTGTAGGTTTGACTAAACTGTGATCATGAAAAGCCTTTAGAAAGTAAACATAATTCATTTCCACACAAATACCACAAAATTTGGCACATGGTAGATATTAAACAAAATTGTATTGAATGAGTGAATTATTTAATAACATGATTATAATTAAATTTCTGTAAGTCTCTAGTAATAGCTTTGTCTTTTGATTATTATTGAATGATTTCCAATTTATGATTTATATAGCATAATTTTTATGTCAGGCCTATCAACTTAATTGAAGACATGTGATTTCTACTGTAGGCAGTTTTAAATACCATTGGCTATAGAACATTTCCAAAGTACTAAAATTTTTATGGTGAATTATAGATCTGAAAATATAAAGAATTACATTTTAAATAAAATCAGTTGACATTAATTGGCCATTAATTATCTCTATGCTGTTAAATATGTTCAAGAGCATTAATAGAGATTTTAAACAAGTATTTCATTTTTTCTTCTCTCTTTCTGTCACATTTTACATCTCCCTAACAATAAAAAATAAAAAAATAACTGGGAAAAAGTAAATAATATCACATTCTAGATTTAAACAGGGTGGGGTACAGAAGATAAATTTTCTGTTTATCATATTAATGAACAAAATCACATACAGAATATGATTTGAAAAAATACACAAGATAAATGGCAATGTTCAGCCCTTTCCCAGGGGAAAAGCGCTTGTGAAGGGAAGTGTAGTGCCTGGAAACCACACCCATGTGCCTTGGAGTGCGCATCTGCTCAACGCAGGCCCAGCCAAAATCTGCAGGTGTCAAAATGCCAGTAGTGCACACAAAATGATGGAAATGGAGACAAATTATCTATTCCAAAATTTTGTTAATTCTGCCTGCAGGAAGATATCATTTGTCCCCCTCCTTCTTTATCATGGTATATATGGAGTTTTAGAAAAGTATAAAAATGAACAATGAAAATTGCTCCCTCTGTGATCAACAGAGCAACCAGATGACCGAGCTGTCATTTCAGCAGTTTGGCTGGAAAATGCCTAGTAGCACCACCATTATCTTCATTCCTCTTTAAAAGCAGATTGGGAAGATGAGCTCTTATTATTTATAGAGAACTTTTGAGAGCTGTTTCTATGAAGTATGCAGAAGACTTGCAAATTTTGCGAATTACTGGTTACATGTTTGTGGACTGTGAAGCCAATCAGTTATAAATTACAGTCCAGATGCTACTCACCCCCTGCTCTCAGGTCTACAAAATGGCTCTGGATGACTTTGTGAAAATAATACCCTGAATGATTAAAATAAATTTTGTCCCTAGAATGCTCCTTTCTAATCTATTGAGATGGGCATTATGCTAAACAGTGAATTGCTATCATATTAGAAAATACTGCTTGCAAATGTGATTATACTCATTTTATTTGAGTATCTTCTTAAACAATTTTCTAATAAATATAATATGCTTTGTATTGTTGTAACAATTTAATAAAGTAGTCCAATTAGGTTCATTTTTTCCTCAAAAAATCCTCACATCGTTGGTACTGATTACACACGTGGATACCTGGTAGTCGCAGGACTGGAACCGTCTTTTTACTTTTATTCCAGTACTACTCCTATTATACCGTCCTTTTTTATTAAGATATTAAATCTTTGTTTTCAGAATGCTCAGCTGTACTATTCATGGATTCATTACCCAATAGTCCATAAAGCTACCTGTTTAGATGAGTGTGCAGATTTATACATTGTCTTTTAAAATATGCATAGACAACAAACACATATAGTAGTAGCTCATTTTCTTTATAAATAAATATATAAATAGAACTATATTTAGAAATGAAGTTAAAGATAACCCAATACATTATGAAAAAAAAAGTAGAATTTTCCACTGATTTATACAAACTATGTTACCAGAAACATTCACCTGTACTAGTTTCCTAGGGCTGCCATGACAAAGTTTCACAAACTGGGTGGTTTAAAAGAGAATTTAATCTTACAGTTCTGGAGACTGGAAGGCCAAAATCAAGGTATCAGCAAGGCCATGGTTCCTCTGAAGAATCTGGGGAAGAATCCTTGCATGCCTAGTCCTAGCTTCGGGGGCCTACAGGAGCTCCTGGCTAGTGGCAGCATAATTCCAATCTTTGCCTCCCTCATTACATTCCCATCTTCCTGGTGTGTCTCTGTCTGTCTGGATCTTTCCTCTTCTTATAAGGAGATCAATAATATTGGATTTAGGGACCACTCTAATCCAGTAGGACCTCATTCTTACTTAACTAATTATATCTGTGAAGATTCTAGTTCCAAATAAGGTCACATTCCGAGGTTCTGTGGGAACATGAATTTTTTGAGGGGAATAGAGCATCCCAATACACAACCATTGCCAGCTACTTGGAGAAATCCATCCTTCCTTCCACAATATCATAATATTAGAGGCCCAGTGAATGAGATTCATGCACGGGCGTGAGAGGGGGGAGTCCCTCAGCCAGCCTGTGCCCTCTCGCAGTCCAGGACCCCTTGCTCCTTACCTCCTTCCTGCAGCAGAGGTGGGAGAGGCTCCCGCAACCGCTGCTGGGCTCGTCAGCCATGAGCCTGGCTTCTGGCTGAGCAGCACTCCCCCTGTGGGAGCACACTGACCACCAGGGGGCAGCTCCTGCATTGAGTGTCTGCCCCCTGGTGGTCAGTGCATATCATAGTGTCCAGTCATTGCACCGTTTGGTCGATTTGCACATTATGCTTTTATTATATAGGATAGGACTACCTTCTTCAACTTATCTCAGGAGACACTGGAACCCTCTCACATTCTTTTTCTTCTAGTGTGTTACATAGAGGTACTAAGTAATCACATTGCAGGTAAAGGACAATAGAGAATAAAAGGGAGAAACAAATTATTTCTAGTAGTAAAAATTTATTATTGTCCCAACATACTCTATTTTAAATATTTACTTCTTTGCCTGCCAGAACTTCATCTTTCTCCAAATCTCAGTAACTCTGGGGATCTTCTCCTGCATCACAACATAAGCTAACTTGAAAAAAATGCTCAGGATACACAGCAATAAATGCATATGCATGTATAAGATCCAAGTCATTCTTCAGTAACTACTTTATGTACATAACAATCCATGCATCTCTGTAGCAATTATAGAGAGGAACCATGATTACAATACCAAATTTGCTTTTATTCTCCCAAATGTAACAACTCTATGTTGACTGTATTTTGAGATCATTAGTCAAAAATTTTAAGAGAGTATCTTCATTTAAAAATAGTTTTCTTTGATCTTTACAAATCAAACTTTCTTTGCACTATCTCTTTGTAAAGCATTTTCTTTAAATTCTGACTTTTAAGTAAGCAAATACAACCTGCCAATGTAATGAGTTCCCTTTAAATATTCAATGATAGTATGGTCAAATACATGATTCTATTTCATCATTTCAAAACAGTCACTGGTGCTTGACTTGTTCTTTGTTTCAGTTGTAATACCACTCAATCATAATTAATTTTGATGATCTTTGTCTAAATTAGAAGCAATGGGTAGCTCTGTAGGAAAGGAAAAGGATAAAGGGCAGCTTACAAGGTACCCTGTAGGTAACCCCAACCTAATTTAAGGCATGCTTGATATGTAGCAAGAGACCCTGGTAAAATGGCAGGTGATTCCTTAAACAGAATAAAAGTAGCAGTTGTATCCCTGCCCAGACACAGCAAATTTGTATTAACATGGTGCTTTTCATTAGGCAATCAATAATATATTTTATTGGTTCCAGAACACTGCACAAAACCCACTAGAAGTCATCTCACGCCACTGTTTTGTGTGAACACTACAATTAACCAAAGAAAAAAATAAATTAGTTTTTCTGAAATCTGGCAGTTTTCTACTTATAAAAGCCCAATTACAAATTAGCAAGCTGTGAATAATCAGATTATAAAATAATCAGTCTTGAAGCAGCAAGTGTTTCTCTTGTAAAAAGTCTGCAAAGATTCACAAAGTTAGTTATATGGCAATTGATGGCAAATGGAGATAGCAATGATAAATATAATCATTTCTTAGTTAAAATGTCAGTAGATTCAGTCTATAAATCCTTAACATTTATTTTCTGTTGAAGAAGTACAGATTTGGCCCGGGGGAATGTCAAGGAGAGAAAAAACAAGGAGACCTATGTAATACTCTTTGTAATACTTTAAGCAATAAAAAAATAATAATAATAAAAAAAGAAGTGCAGATTTGGAAGGAAGTCTACACCAAGTTGAAATAGGTCTTACACATTTGCATTTCAGATCATTTAGTTACAAATTAATCTTTTTCATTGTATGCTAATAATTTCTCATTATTTATCATGTGGTATTACTTAAACAATGTCATGTAACTTCATTTCACATCCAAAATATTAAGCATGCCAAAAAATGGTGGCATATTTGTTAATCTAACTGTTCCAGTTATACCACTGATAGCATGACATGGTTTATATCCATTGTTTTGCATTTTATCTAATCTAATAAAAGACAAACATGCAAATTGACCATACCTTCGCTATGCCTTAAGCCATGCCCACCAGCCAATCAGAGCGACTATATGCAAATTAACCCAGCCAAGATGGTGGCCAGCAGCCACGCAGCTGGAGCGAGCAGGAGGCTTGGTTGCTCCAGTGATGGAGGCAGCCAAGCTTCCCGCCTGCTGCGGCCAGCTCTGAGCTCCACTGAAGGCAACAAAGTTTCAATTATAGCATATAAATAAATCCCAGAATAAAAATAAAGATAAAAAGAAGAGGCTGGGAGCTTCCGTCACTGGGGAGCTTGGCCAGCCTGAAAATGGCCCTTAGCCCCTCACCCAGTGGGGACCCCCCCCACACTAAAGGGGGTGTGGCCAACCTGAAAAGAGCCATCAGCCCCTCACCTAGGCTGGCCAAACATCCATGGGGTGAGGGTCCCCACTGGGGGGAGGGGCTTGACCAGCCTGCAAACAGCCATCAGCCCCTCACCCAGGCTGGCTAGGCACCCCAGCAGGACCCACACCCTGATCCGGGACACCCTTCAGGACAAACCAGCCAGCCCCCTCCCATGCACCAGGCCTCTATCCTATATAATAAAAGGGTAATATGTAAACTGACCCTAACAGCAGAAGGACTGGGAATGACTGGTCACTATGACACACACTGACCACCATGGGCCACACGCTCAATGCAGGAGCTGCCCCCTGGTGGTCAGTGAGCTCCCACAGGGGGAGCTCTGCTCAGCCACAAGCCAGGCTGATGGCTGCCAGTACAGTGGTGGTGGTGGGAGCCTCTCCCGCCTCCTCAGCAGCGCTAAGGATGTCTGACTGCCATCTTAGGCCCAATCCCCCGGGGAGTGGGCCTAAGCCAGCAGGTGGTCATCGCCCGAGGGGTCCCAGACTGCAAGAGGGCACAGGCTGGGCTGAGGGAACCTTTCTACCCCCTGAGTGCACAAATTTTTGTGCACCAGGCCTCTAGTATATATATATATATATATATATATATTAGAGGCCACCTTCTAATTAATTTCCTTTCATTGTGCATGAATCCATGCACTGTGGCACTAGTATTTATGTGTGGAGAGGGTACAGGCCGCACTGAGGGCCCCTCCCCCGTGCACGAATTTCATGCACCAGGCCTCTAGTCAATACAATAAAAATACAAAATATGTGAAATATTCACCATACTGGGTTCAAAAGTGGACAAAGTAATAAATCCTTACTCTTATGAAACTTACATTGTAACTAGACAGTACATTCATTAAATAAGTAAATGTATAAATAATATAAAAAATGTGATGAGTTATGAAGAAGAAAAAAGAGCAACACAAATAACAAATGGCAATGGGTTGGAAATAATTTGGGATTGGTGCACAGATGTGGCAATTACAGCTGAGTAACTAGAAAGGTTTCTTTGTGTTGTTGTTTTTTAATTGATTTTTAGAGAGAGAGAAAGGCAGGAAAAGAGAGAGAAAGAGAAACATCCATGTAAGACTGAACATTGATCTGCTGCCTCCTGCAGGACCCCCTGACCTGGAGTCCAATCGACAACCTTTTGTGCATGGGATCATGCCCAACCATCTAAGCCACACTGGCAACAGCAGGAAGATTTTTAAATGAAGAACCAGATCCATAGATGTTTTTAAAGATGAAATTTCAATTCCCATCCCTAATCTGGAATAAAGATTAGAAATATATTCTTCCTAGTTTTGTAATTCATGTTTTACTAATATAAAGTAGATTTTATTGAGAAAAAAATGCATTAGTACCTCTTATTACCACCACCATTAAATACACTGACCTTCATTCTACAGATAAGGAGCTGGGGGTCTAATAACATTCATTGATTTGCCCAAGTTCATTACAATAATAAAGATAGAACTATACCTAGTACAGTGGTTTCTAAATTTTATGGTAAAGGGTATTTTCTAAAAATTTCTTAAAAATACTGATATCTGATTTCTCTTCTGAAGATCTCTGAATTTAATTCTTCTGATGTAACACCTGGACTTTGAGATGTCTAAATCTAGATTGTTTTAATGTCAATTAAAGACTTGGAACTAAGAGATTCCTGCCTTCCAGTCCTGTGCACTTTACTTTCTCTATCATTTACTTCCAAAAGCACAAGTCTTTCTATATCTAGAAAAGAGAGTTTCAATTTATAGAATTCAGGTGTCTCATCCAGGAATGATAGTAATCAATATATTAGAAAATGCTTTTTTTGTAAATAAGAGAAAGAAGGTTGACTGGAAAAAATAATTTATAATGGCCCTACCCGGTATGGCTCAGTGGATGGAGCATTGGCCTGCGGACTGAAAGGTCCCAGGTTCGATTCAGGTAAAGGGAATGTACTTGGGTTGCAGGCACATCCCCAGTAGGAGGTGTGCAGGAGGCAACTGATTGATGTTTCTCTCTCATCAATGTTTCTAACTCTCTATCCCTCTCCCTTCCTCTCTGTAAAAAAATCAATAAAATATATTTAAAAAATAATTTATTATGAGTAGAGAAGTTTTGGTTTACCTCTATTGATAAACTACAGGAAGAGAACTTCCAAGTGAGAGTAAAACGCTGGAAATCTAGCAAAAGCAAAAGCAGACCAAAAATAAATTAACATTAATCCCTATCATTTGCTTTCTTCTGCCCACCCATTTATTGAGAGCTATAATAATTTAGTAATTTTTAAAGCTTGCATTAAAATTCAAATGAGTCTGTTTGGGTGGGGTCATATGATTTCTCCTCTAAACTCTTGAAATAGCCAAAGCAAATTTTTGTTTTTCTATCTTATAGTATTTGAATAAATATTAAATTTTTGAACTCAATTTTTCAATCAATTAAGCTTTTTTTTCCTGATAAAACTCTCACCTCATAGGTTTCTTATTTGAACTCTTATTTTAGCTAGCCATACCAAGCTTCATTTAATTAGACAGGCAACACAATATAATGCCACTGAGAGCTGATTTCCATTTCATGGATAGATGAGTTCAAAAGGCAACCAAGTGATGTCTTTACTTCATTATAAATAAGTAAATTACATGTATCTGATTAAAAGTAAAAAACAAGCAATTTTCTTGTTTTTTGAAATGAATATTTTGAAATGCTAAACTCTTGAATTCTGAGACTCTGCTATTTTAAACCAGAACAAAAAACATAAGTTATACAATAGTTCAACTATAATTATGACACAAAGCATCATGGGATACCTAAAAACACTAGTTTCCCTTTCCTTTTCTATTATCTCTGTAAGTAAAGGAACCTATAAATCAATATGAGAGGCACTAGAAGTGCCAACTGCTGGATAATTTTTTTTTTTTTTCTGTAAAGCCAGACAAGACATACATTGATTTGCTTAGGGGAAAAAAGCTTGAGAAGCACAGATGAGATTGTGAGTATAAATGGGTTACTTGGTTGTAGTTTGATGCCCAGACTTAGACTGAATTCATTTTGTTCTTCTCAGATCAAGAGCTTTTCAAGAGCATTACCAATAGCAAACCATAATCAGAAGGCAGCCATCAATAATGTGCCATCTAGAGCCATTCTTTTAAGGTTCACAGGGTTGTCTAGGTCTAAAAGAGGAAAGTGCAAGTTGCCTTTTGAAATCCAGTATTTTTTAAAGAGAACTGAAACAAATTAAGTAATGAAAAATCTAATAATTAAGCCTCCTCTCACCAACAATCTAAATTATGTTCAGGTGAAAGTTGAAAATAAGTCAGTAAAATATAATTATTTTGTCTGCAATGTATTCACAATACTCATAAAGCATTCTGCTTTACATTTCTGTGTACAAATGTGCAATATTCACTAATAAATTTGTATTCATGTGCATATGTATTTCTTAGTGTAAAATATAATTGACTCCAAAAATTTGCTCCTAAATAAAAGCTCATATATGTGACTGTTCTAATCCATTTTTTAAACACTTTTTAAAAAATATTTTATTGATTTTTTACAGAGAGGAAGAGAGAGGAGGGATAGAGAGTTAGAAACATCGATGAGAGAGACACATCAATCAGCTACTTCCTGCACACCTCCTACTGGGGATGTGCCCGCAACCAAGGTACATGCCCTTGACTGGAATTGAACCTGGGACCCTTGAGTCCGCAGACTGATGCTCTATCCACTGAGCCAAACCGGTTAGGGCTCTAATTCATTTTTTAAATGTAAAGGTTCATTGTTTTTATTAGTGGACAATTAAGTTAAAAAGTCAATTGGGATGTTCAATATATTGATTCATAATTACATTTTTCAGATAACTTCAAACTTGGTAGTTGAATTTGTAATATGTTAAGATTATTAAAGCAACTAAGAACTGGGTACCAGCTGCACAATATGCTCTTAACTGGAGTTTTGTGACTGAATGGGTAACAACATGACTTTCTGAAACAACATGGGGTCTAATTTTTCACAAAACAAAGAAAATTTTCTTCTTGTTCTATATAAGAAAATAGTATAGATAATGCAAGAACTTGTGATGTAAGAGCTCACCAAATAGGGATTGACATTACAATGATGATAAAAATAAAATGCATGATGAGAGACATGGAATCTCTCACCTGAGATCAGGTAATGACCAAACCCCAAACTTATCTAAGAGATAACATATTTTATGATTATTAAATCTATCTATCTATCTATCTATCTATCTATCTATCTATCTATCTATCTATCATCTATCTCTCTATGTCCATCCATCCATCCATCCATCCATCCATCCATCCATCCATCCATCCATCCAACCATAATTCGGTTTACCCACCCATATATATCAATGGTTTATGTAGGGAAAAAAAATAAGTATGGATGGAAATAAAAATCTCTATGTATAACCAGACTGTAATTTTAATCACTTGTTATCATAAGAGCTCATAGAAACCAAAAAGACTAACAACTTCCACATTCTGTTTTCTGTGGTGGAATCTACTTTGAATATCCCCAGGCCTCTGTACTTGCTTATTTCTACAAATCAAAGATTATTTTAGGTTGTGAGAGAAGGAAGCTTCACTTAATGAACATCATTTGAAGAATACTGTTGTGAGGTGTTTGATTCCGATTGATGGTAAATGTTTCAGCTAGTCACCAGAGGCTACAGACTCACACACAGCTCCACACTTGCACCACTGAACTCCTTGATGAGAACAAATAAAAGAAAGCTATTGTGTTAACCACTTTTTGTGAAGAAAGCCAATTATAGCTAATTCTGTGTTGCTCGTTGTACACTTTGTGGAATATTCAGGCGATTGTTAGACACTCATCAAGTTGAGACTCAAACACCCTAGGTTTTAATCCAGGCTCCATCACTCACTGAGAGACCTTAGGGAAAACCGTGTGAATAAAGAAGATAAAGCACCGATGTCCTCAGGCTGGTGTTCAGATTAAATAAGGTGTCGCATATACAATAATGTACATTCTGAAGCCCTCCACCAAGCTTGAGTGCTTGTTATTAAAGTCTTAAGGCAGCTTTATGCAAATCATGCTGAGATATGAACAATAAAGACCTATATACAGAGAGAGAATCTACTCATTTGCTAAGAGTGGTCATAACAAAGTGTCTCAGACTTAGTGGCTTAAACAAAAACTTATTTCCTCGCAGGTCTGAAGTCTAGAAGTCCAATATCAAGGTGCTGGCAGAGTTTATTTCTTCTAAGGTTTCTTTCCATGACTTGTGGATGTTTGTTTTCTCCCTGTGTATATACATGGCCTTTCTGTGTGTGCACCTGTGTGTGTCCTAATCTCCTCATATAAAGTCATCAGTCATATTGGATTAAGACCCACCCTCATTACTTTTTGAAAATTAATTACCCCTTTAGAGATCCTGTCTCCTAAGAAGTCACATTGTGAGGTATTGAGGGTTAGGACTTTCATATTTGAACTTTAGGGTGACACATTCAGCCCATTATAAAGAATGTCAGGATTATCAGGGATAAAGGGAAGTGCAAGATCAGTCAGACAACCTATAGTAGAGTTTAGGACTAAGGACCTTGTGGGCTAGAAATGAATCTTGAACACTTTTAATATCTCAAATATCTTACACAGGGACTTATACAGAGTAAGCACAGTTCCTGTTTGTTAGATATACAGAGCCCAAGGGAACTGGATTTGGGTAGGAAGCCATATATGAGTATATTTATGAATTGATCTTTATACTTCTATATATTAATATACATACTGATGTATAATATATTATATGTAATTAAAATATACATTACAAAATATTTTTAATATAGGGTGGGGCAAAAGAAGGTTTACAGTGGTTCATATGAAAATAATTCAATAAGTAATAAAATAATGAACTGTTTCATATAGTCACAACTGTAAAACTGCTATTGCCCCATTCTGTATTTTAGATGTAATATAGTTAGATATTATTATAGAATACATAACATCACAATAGATTATATCACATAAGATATTGATATACATTAATATAATATCTATTAATATATTTTATGAACTAATATGTAGAAGTGGAAAGACTAATTAGGAGGAACTCGCCATTTGAATGAGAACTGATAGGTGGGAAATTATACTAGCATTTCAGAAAATTAAAAGCTGCATTCACTTAATATTTAGGAGATAAATTTATAAGACAAAGATGTTTTGGATGTTATTGTTCATAAATGTAGGAATAGTTTCTACATTTCAGGCTTGTATAACTGGATACATGGAGGTGCAATTCTTTTAATTGGAGAGCGCTGGACATATATAAGTTTTAGGAAAAAAAATATTGAATTCAGTTTTGAAAATGATCATCTTGAGATGCATTCTAAGTGTATATGCATCCATTACCAAGTGGATATTTCAAATAGTGGATCTATGTCACTGGAGTAACAGATTTGTCTAAGTAAAAGAATTGTTCTTGCTTGATTATGCATAGATGTTAACTTTAGGCTTAGACAATTGGACATCTACTATGTTCAAGAGTACAGTAATAATAAGAAAACATAATCTATTATGTTAGTCTAATGACAAGATAGATAATAATCAAATAATCACACAAAGAAGTATGAAACAAGACCTGGGCAAGCAGTAGGAGGCAGTCCATTGGATTTAGTGATGTGGGTGTTATTGATTGCCTTCTACCAGTCCTTCCTTCCATGATTATTGAACACACGATGCATGAGCATTGGTGTAGGTTGAAATAAAAATGGTAGGTGAGGAGGTAGATTCTGTGTGTATACACATTGACACGCAAATGGTAAGTTTGGTTTTGAAAATGGGCAGAAAACTGATAGTATATAGCTGTCAAATAAAGAAAACACTTTTTTGAGGGCAGATATTCTGAATAAATTTACAAACACTTGGGAAAGATCTAGAGGAGAGCAAAATGTACATAAAAAATATAGGATGGATTGTTGATAAATTGTGGAGAGATGAGATGAGAAGCCATTTGAAGAGCCACGTCTTAGATGGGAGAGGTGTGCTCCTCTACTCTTACAGGATAGAAGGAAAACAGTATGGGTGCAAGTGTCAGAAGACTTGTGTTATGCTTAACGGTGAGACACTGAGAGAGCACTATGCAAGCTTCTAATTAAATTTTAAAAAATTGTAGATTCACAGAGAAGTTGCAACAGAAAATAGTAGAGGGTTCCTATGTATCACTCACTCACCCACCTTCTCCCAATTATAACATCTTACATAACCAAAGTACCGTTATTAAAACCAGGAAACTGGCATCAGTACAATACTACTAGTAACTAAACTACAGGCTTATTTAGATTTCAATAGTTGTATAGTTCATTCAAATTTTATCACATATATAAATAGATTAATACAACTACTGACATGAACCAGAAAACAAAAATGAGCCATCTCCCAAGGAGACATCCTCAGGCTACTCCTACATAGTCATAAACTACTCTCCTCTTCTTAACCCCAGCAATCAATGTTCTCATCTCCATTACTATAACTGACTTACCAAGGGGGAGAGGAGGATGGAAGCAGGCTGGAAGGGGTTAATGGGAAGGGGGGGAAGGAGGACCTATGTAATACTTTCAACAATAAAGATTAAAAGAAGAAAAAGCAAAACATGGCAAAAAAAATAACATGCTCAAAAATAAATAACTTGCTAAAAGAATGATGAGGCAAAAATAATAAATTATAATCATTAAAAAAGACTGCTGTGCCCTAACTGGTTTGGCTCAGTGGATAGAGTGTTGGCCTGCAGACTGAGGGGTCCTGGGTCCGATTCCAGTCAAGGGCATGTGCCTTGGTTGTGGGCACATCCCCAATGGGAGGTGTGCCGGAGGCAGCTGATCGATGTTTCTCTGTCGTCGATGTTTCAAACTCTCTATCCCTCTCCCTTCCTCTCTTTAAAAAATCAATAAAATATATTTTTTTAAAAACTGTTGTGGAAATGGAATCATACAATATGTAACCTTTTGAGATTTCTTTTCATTCAACACAATGCTTTTAAGATCCACCCAAGTTATGTTTAGCAATTATTTGTTTGCTTTGTATGGCTGAGTAGCTGTCCACTGTAAGAATGAACCATGATTTGCTTATTCATTCACCCACTGAAGAACATATGAGCTCTTTCCAGGTTTTGCTATTACAAATACAGTTACAATGGTCATTCATGGCCATTTTCTTGTGTGAGCATACATCTTAGTAAAATTGCAGAAATGAGATTGCTGGGTCATATGACATTATGTTTATCTTTAGGATAAATTGCCAACCTGTTTTCTGGTAAAGATTATCCACTGAGACTGACAGGGAAGATAGGGGGTATAGGGTGACAGATATAAATATTTGAGAAGGAAGAAAACTTAAAACATATGCTAGCTTTCATATAAAACTAATAAATTATTTACCATTGAGACAATTCAAGTATATCCCATCAAAAACATATGCATACACTGAATATAGTCAAATGTCATTACATTTTAAGGAACATTTTTCATTTCTACCTAGAGTTTATCATGTGTCTGACCTCATACACACATTCCTCACAGGATAATTGGAAGAGAGCTTTGCTTTAAAAGCTATATAAGGTAAAATGCTGTTAAAAATAATGTGTAAATTTTATTTTTTAATCTCTTCACCAAATATCAGTAACATCTAAGTTAGCACCCATTCCAAAAAAAATAAAAAGGGAATGGTATTTATTTTTACATGCATTTGTCTATTTGGTATATAGTATTTAATTCTTGAGCATTATAAAATAGAGTAAACATTCTATTTACTTATTAATCACAGTTACAAATTATAAAAAATACAACTGTATTTAAAGGATAGTGGGAAGACACTGAATTTAGTCCACCCTGAAGTCAACTTCCCAAGTAAGCTCAAGGTATAATTTTCACAAGTGTCAAATCACAAAATTCCTTGTGTGAAAAAAACAAAACTCTAAAGAGACCCAAGGTTTGGAATGTGGCTCTTCACACAATGTTCTTTGATGTGTCAGAAGAGCACGTTACTTTTCATTATGAGTTTCTCCGATAAATATAAAAACAGTTCTTCACCTTGAAGATGAGATATAGGTTAGGAACCTGACCACTTGTCTGTTTATATTAAAGGCACTGAATTTTAGAGATGAAGATTCAATAGTTCTTTTTTGTTTGTTTGTTTTCAAAGTAGTGCTGAATAGGGTCTGAATTTTAAAATATTAACATGCCTTTTAGTTTTCAAGAGAAATTACATTGAGAAGTCCAACTCCCACTATCTACTGGATTACATCAAATAACATATCACTGTGTGATCACTCTCTTTAATCCTGCTTTCTAATATATGTTTTTGGTATACTGGATTGTAAAGTATTCTGCATAAATTAATTTTCCAGATAATTAATTTTTTTCTTTTCCAGTTCCAACGTGTTTTTAATAATATTTTGGTACATATTTTTCAATAACATAGAAGGTATTTCTCCAGCTCATAGTATTTAAGATAATGAAAATCTACACTAATAAAAGAGAAACATGCAAATTGGTGTAACTCTGCAACGCCCACCAGCCTATCAGATGAGTATGCAAATTAACCCAACAAAGATGGCGGTTAATTTGCATATGCAGGCACGGAGCGAAGACTGAAGACAATGTAGAAGGAAGCCAAGTGCTGCAGAAGGGAGTGAAGCTGCGGACAAGCAAGCAGGGCAGCAGAGATAGGAGGGAAGCAAGTGGGGCAGTGGAGGCGAGAGGGAAGCCTGCCTCGGAGAGTTTCGCTCCCTTCTCTGCTTTGCTCCGGCCACAGGAAGCCCTATTCTTGCAGGAATCTTCCTGCAATGGGCCTCTAGTTATTTAATAAATTCTTAAAAAATTTGGGTTATTTTTATGAAAATCTATCCATGTGTGGGAGGAGTTGGAAAAATAGTCTGTTTTCTTTGAGGGTCTTTTTCCACATCATTACAGGATACTACTGAACGATTTGTTTGCATTGGGCCAATCATCAGACAGATTTTAATTTTCTTGTATTGATGGTATCTATTGTGAAGTGGGAGAATGAAAACTAACTATAAATAACATTCAACATTTCTCTGAAAACTTGAGAAGTAAGGAGCTACCTTTTAAGTCAGGGATTCTAAATTGGCATTAGATACTGGAGAATTAAAATGCTGAAAAACCGACTCTACTATAAGTTGGATACCTTCTGGGGTAAAAATAAATGATCCTAAATATAACAACCACAGCATGTAATTTTTAAGGTGTCACTGAGGAATGAATGTTCAGAGTGCATAAAAATTATCCTGGGTGATTTCCTTCTTTTGGGGGACACATTTGCTACTATGACTTGAGGCAGATCTCTGCTTTTAATTTTAAAAAGTCTAGCATGCCTTCTGTTAGAATTAGTCACATGCATCCTCTCTCTCACCCTGGTTAGCCCCTTGAAGACAAAGGCTTGTGTATTTATCTTGACACTAACCTTCAATGATACTTCACCAAAAGTTTATTCAAACAATTGTGGGTTGAATTAGCCAAGGCTGCATTACAACTTTTAGGACAGGAAATGAGTGACCACTCCCACAGAAACAGTCTTGTGTTCTCCCGAAACCTTCTGTTCTGACCTGCAGCCAGAGGCATTACTCATGAACCCTCCTGTGTCTCAATGCAATTCTCAGTTTCCCCAAATTTCTTCTCACCCACCGTGGAGCAAAATGAAGAGCTCACCTTATATTTAGAAAACTTATTTCATCTAAAATCCATCTTCCTGAGTTCTCCCCCAGGGCAGGGAGAATTCAATGTAAATATTGTTTTGGGAACATTTTTTTGAAATGACCATACTTCCTTCAAGTAGTTAATAAATTAATTTTAATTTTGAGAAACATGCATGTATATCTACCCAGGTATGTACAGCATCCCTAGGCAAAACCCTGTACTTCAACATGTGTGTGCGTGTTTTGAACTTTGAACATTTATTCCAGATTTTTTGTCTTTTTGCTGCTTTCATTTTGGAAGGGATTTTTAATTTGTTTTTAACCCTGCAATGTCTAGACTATGGATGAGATGAAATGAAAGTATCTCTGACTAAGAATCACTTAAAATAAATTTCTTAATGAGAGAACAATTAAATAGATATGAAGTCATCTCTCTATATCATGCATGCCAACAAACAGAACAGAAATACAATCAAACCTAGGCAATGCTGGAAAGCCATTTGTTAGCTATTTTCAGCTCCAGAGCATGGAGCCAAACCCATGAGGTTGGAGTGCATTAAGTAAATTCCTGAAAGCTTTATCAAGAGTTTTACTTTGACATGAATATTTCGCTTCCCCAATGTTCAAATGAAAGATGAGGTATGGCAATCCCATTGGAGAATTATAATATAGCTTCCTATATAGCCCATATTTATAATTTACTTTTTAAAATATCTTGCTGTTGAAGGAAGAAGAGCAGCTAAAATCAACTTCAGAGTCAGTAATGTCTATCAGCCAGTTTCTTATTGAGGCCAGCTCACTTCCCCTCTCTAAAAGGAAAATAAACATCTGATACAAATAGAAAAAGTCTGTCTCTGTGGGTTTTGCATTCATTTTCACTCTTAATATACAACTAAATTTTTGGCAACAAAAATAGAGCAGAAATTTTAAGTTCATGGTCCTTGAATTTTTTTTTGCATAGTTCATAGATAGGAAGCAGGAAGGCTAGGCTCGGATGGAAATCTATGAAAATTTTACTGTGTTTGCATACATGCCTTTATCTGAGCAGAAATCCCAGATTTACAAAAAGAGCCAGTGCCTCAAAGCACACTAACAAATTCCTTTTTCCTTTTAATAATTTTATTGATAAGACTTTCAATATGTTAAGTTGAATTAAAAAACATTTTTTAATATATTTTATTGATTTTTTACAGAGAGGAAGGGAGAGAGATAGAGAGTTAGAAACATCGATGAGAGAAACATAGATCAGCTGCCTCCTGCACACCTCCCACTGGGGATGTGCCCGCAACCCAGGTACATGCCCTTGACCAGAATCAAACCTGGGACCTTTCAGTCCACAAGCCAATGCTCTATCCACTGAGCCAGACCGGTTTTGGCTTGAATTAAAAATTTTACACTGAATGACAAAAAGGGCTTTAGTACTTACCGTGCCCAGCCCTCCAAAGGGTTGCTGAATTTTACTTTTCAATCGCATATAAATTAATTATGGAATACTCCAGGGCAGAGTCAGCAAACTTTTTCCTAAAGGACCATATAGCAAATACTTTAGGCTTTGGGAGACAAGCAATAGCATTAAGGATATTGTATAGATAAATATATAACTATTTAAAATGTAAACATTTTAAAAATATAAAATTCAAATTAGGCAGTAGGCTCAATTTGGCTCCTCTCCCTTTAATTTGAAGAACTCTGCTCTACAACAACAATTACACTTTAAAATATTATATGGCTTTCAGCTTCATGACATGAATTGACAAGTTATTTCCATTTTATAGGAAGGAAGAAAGGAAATAGTTATATAACTTCTAGCTCCATGAAGCAATAGATTAAATACTTTATGGACATGGTCTCTTTAAAAGCATAAAATAACCTTGTTAGTAATGTATTGTTACAGTGAAGTTGCAAATGAAGAAATTCCAGAAAGTTTTATTACTTTTTCCAGGATTATTTATTTATATTTATTGAGTCCAAGAACTGTACTGAGAGCTGGGAATGCAGTAATGGACAAGACACTTGGCCTGACTTTAATACCTATAAGGGGAAGACAGGCTGGTAGTTAGGCAATAAAGGAGCAGCTAACCTATAAATAGAGGGTCAGGAAGGTTTCTTGGAAGAAATGATATCAAAATAGTAACATGAAAGAAGTTTAGGGAGTTTGAGAAAATTGGAAAATTGTTTCTGACCAATACAATTGTGTTTGTTAATGTCTGCATATATGAGACATGTTTGGGGAACAGCAAAGAGCTCATTATGGGTGGACCAGGAGATAGGAGGTGATAAGAGTTACAGATGGGCTGGACAGGTGAGCAGGTATAAGAGCATAAAATTCAGCGGGTCTTTGGAGATATTTGGCAATTTGGCTATTGCATATTAATGCCCATATATTAGAAATGTAATTTTCAATGAACAATAGTTTTCTAATCTCAGTTCATGGGTTTCATGTGAGTTCATCGTCATTCCCAAGTTTTTTGAGCGGGTGCTTATCCCAGCCTGGTTAAATAAATATGTACCAATTAGGCTAGCATTTTATTAAAATAACTTGGAAAAAGGGTAACTATTTCTGCTAAACATTATAAACTGATTTACTAAAAGCTTATAGCTTTTCATGTTCATCTTTATCCTCTTTTGGGAAGGACTTTCTTGAGAATAAAGCTGGCACATAATAAAGAGCCAGGAGAAAAACCTAAACTAATCAATTAATTAATTGTTTTTCTAAATTTAGTGATAGCTGAAAATCATCCTAAAAATTTTCAGTTATGACAGCCAACAAATTCTCTCTCCCTGCTGAACCTAATTTGAGTTGGTTTCTCTCATGTATAACTGAAATATTTCCAATTAATATAGTTATGATAGGTTAGGCAAATTGTAACAAAAGATTTGTGCTTTTTTTCCAGTCCTCACCAGAGGATATTTTCCATTATTTTTAGAGAGAGTGGAGGGGAGAGGGAGAGACAGAGAGAAACATCAATGTAGAGACACACTGATTGGTTGCCTCCCACACACACCCTGACAGGGTCCGGGGATTGAGCCTGCAATCAAGGTATGCACCCTTGACCCGGGACCCTTCAGTCCGCAGGCTGATACTCTATCCACTGAGCCAAACCAGCTAGGGCAAAAGATTTGTGCTTTTAAAACATTGCTCTGGATTCTTTGGAAAGCAATGATTAGGTGATAAAACTAAACCCACAATTTGATGCTCTGTGGTATTCTAGACATGAGATGATCGGTAATGGCAGGTGGGAATAAAAATAGTATTTATGTAACTATAAATATAATATTTAGGACTTAGAGGCTGATTAGATATGAGTGAGGGAGAGGAAGAAATAGAAGTCAAGGGTGATGTTCATATGTCTGGTATAAGCCACTGAGTAATGAAAGACATGCTTTAAGATATAGAACACAGATTAGTTGTGGGTGTCATCAATACAGCAATGGCAGCTGAAGCTATAGGAATGGACAGACTTACCTAGGTAAGAGAGAATGAATTGTGAAAAGAGCCTACGTGATAATTATGAGGAAATACAATATTTACAGTGTGGGTGTAGGAAAGAAAATATTTACAAAGGAACCTGAAAAGGAGCAACCTGATAGCAGTGCTTGGATAAGGTGATGAATGTGGTCAAGGGTGATAAAAACTAAAGAAGCCAGGAAAACCAAAGGATAAAATGTCCACTGAATTCAGCAGCGACGTGGTTTCTGGTGACTTTACTGCTTCTTTTGTTTATGTAATAAACAAAATGCCTAACTAACACACTAACTTATCCTTTGAACACAAGCTTAATTAAATACAGCCTCCTTGGAGAGACCTTTCCTGCGAGCCTTTCATTTAAATTTGTCCGAGTAGTATATATTCTCAAAGACCTTTTTCCTGTGTAACACTTACCTAAATGGGTTCCGATGCCTGCCTTCCCCCGGAGTCCACGAGGGTTGCGCTATGCTTATTTCAGTAGTGTTTTTCCAGCACCAGTTAGATTACCTGCCACTTAATAACTATTTCTTAAATAAATGAATGAAATAAAAGAAAAATACATTTAAATCAGCGCTGCTAAATATCACAAATTTAGTGTAGGTACTAATGCCTTTCAGAGAAAGGGATTAGACAGACAATTTACGCATACCTGAGAGGTTTCATATCAGCTCTTCTGTCTGCACATGAATAGAAGAATCAAATTATCTTATTAATTAATAACAATAGATGATCTATCTTTTGAGGATATACCACAGCTTCTTGACCTACAGTGTCTGGATTAAAACTCCATCTTCACCTAGTTAGCTATGGGCAAATTACTTACATCCTCTGAACCTCAGTGTGCTTATCTATAAAATATGGGGAGGAAAATAGTATCTATTTCAATAGGTGTTGTAAGAATTAATCTAAAATATAATGGCACATATTATTGAGCAAGGAACATAGAAATATGTATTCAAATGTTTCATATTATTAATATTGCTGATATGACTGTAATATTATGTTTTTAAAGATTTGTCATCATGAATGTTTATTTAGTTTGACATTTTGGATTATATCTGAACTGTGCCAGAAAGAACTATAGAACTGACTCTTTAGACAAAATTCAATTCAAATTTTGCCTTAAGCTTTTAACATATTTTTATATGTGCACATGAGAATAAGCCTTTTTGTAAGCATTGTCTTTTTGTCTTTATAAAAAACTAGAGGCCCGGTGCACAAAAATTTGTGCACTCGGGGGGGTCCCTGTGCCCTCTCGCAATCTGGGACCCCTAGGGGGATGACCACCTGCTGGCTTAGGCCTGCTCCCTGGGGGATTGGGCCTAAGATGGCAGTCAGACATCCCTCTGGCAGCACAGGAGCCCTCGGGGGATGTCCACTTGCCAGCGGGGAGCAGGCCTAAGCTGCAGTCAGACATCCTTAGCGCTGCTGAGGAGGCGGGAGAGGCTCCCACCACCACCACTGTACTGGCAGCCGTCAGCCTGGCTTGTGGCTGAGCAGAGCTCCCCCTGTGGGAGTTCACTGACCACCAGGGGGCAGCTCCTACATTGAGCGTCTGGCCCCTGGTGACCAGTCATTCCCAGTCATTTTGCTGTTACGGTCAATTTGCACATTACCCTTTTATTATATAGGATAGAGGCCTGGAGCATGGGTGGGGGCCGGCTGGTTTCCCCTGAAGGGTGTCCCAGATCAGGGTGGGGATCCCACTGGGGTGCCTGGCCAGCCTGGGTGAGGGGCTGATGGCTGTTTGCAGCTGGTCACACCCCCTTCAGGGTGGGGGTCCCCACTGGGGTGCCTGGCCAGTCTGGGTGAGGGACTGAGGGCCATTTTCAGGCTAGCCAACCCCCCGCCCCCCCTGGCCACGGAAGCTCCCAGCCTCTCTTTTTTTTCTTTTTTTTTTTTTTATTCTGCGATTTATTTGCCTTCTATAATTGAAACTTTGTAGCCTTGAGAGGAGCGCAGAACTGGCCAGGGAAGGTGGGAGGGTAGCTTGGCTTCCTCCATCGCCAGGGGCAACCCACGCCTCCTGCTCGCTCCAGCTCAGTGGCCACGGCCGGCTGAAAGCAGGTATCTGGGGTTTATTTATCTTCTATAATTGAAACTTTGTTGCTTTGAGTGGAGCTCAGAGCCAGGCCACAGCAGGTGGGAAGCTTGGCTTCCTCCATCATTGGGGCAACCAAGCCTCCTGCTTGCTCCAGCTCTGTGGCTGCGGGCCGCCATCTTGGTTGGGTTAATTTGCATATAGTTGCTCTGATTGGCTGGTGGGCATGGCTTAAGGCATAGTGAAGGTATGGTCAATTTGCATGTTTGTCGTTTATTAGTGTAGATAAACACAACTGTATGTGTTACAGAATCTCCAATTACTTTCCCATTGCCACTCCTGAGGTTGATCTTAAATCTTCCATTATTTTCCCCCAATTATAAATGGAAAAAATAGAGGCATTATGGCTTCCTGAGAGGCATATGGACATTAAAATGTAGCTGAAAGGTTAGCTACTGACAGATATTTCAAAGACATATTTTACTCCTTCATGCTGATGGAGGAAGCTTTTTGGTGTTGTATTTATTTTAAACATTGATAGGCTTTTCCCCCATAGAGTCTGATATCATTTCAGTCTTCCTCTAACCATTTGTTTACTCTTAGTTCCACCATGAAGATATTTGGTGAGTATGAAAGAACCTACCAGTTCCACTACAGCCTGTGGTCCAGACAAAAAGCCTTGCTCAATCACGGTGATCCAGTGAAAACCCAACTGACAGTATACAAGACAGAGGATGTTGCAAATGATCTATGCATGTTGACAGGTACACCAGTTAAATCTTTATAGATGATTACCCTCAGGGAGTACCAAATTTTCTGTGCCCACCTGACAGCCATTAGGTAACCCTGGTTGCCTCGAAACACTAAGTTTGTAAGGTTGATGGAATGTCTGTACTTAGTAGAGTTGATGACATTCAATGTCTAGCACATTTTTCATCACCAGGAGAGTGACACATGATTTCATAATTGGTTCAGTATCATTCACTTTCCCTTACAATAGAACAGCTGGAAACAGATTTGAAATATAAATCTTGTATTCTAAGAAACACTTTTACTTAGTGCATATGTCGCCCCAAGCATCTCTAAAGTAGTCAGCTGGCAATGTGTCCTTCATGGCAATTGCTTTATAGATATGCACATATAGAATGACATAAGTTTTAATAAAGCAGGTTCAAGGATGGGTCAAATATGAGGGACTGATACCCTTAATAAGACTAAATACCAAAGAAAAACATTCACATAGGCAGAATTTAAATAATAGCATGAAGATGAAAATTAAAATTATGCCATCTAGATATTATTATGCTGTTTACGGATGGATTAAGAGTAAATGGAAAACTAACCCAAAGAAATGGATACATATTTCAATATATACCAGTGTGCCCCTTTACTATAAACATTGAAAGCCCCTTCTTAACTGAAATTGAGTCCACTCAACTCAATCAATTCAACAAACAAAACAAAGGATTTCTATATGCCAGGTGCCAGAAAATATGCTGGGATCCAAAAAATTTTACTATGGCAAAATTCCTGTCACCAGATATCCAATAATTTATCCAGATATTATATAAATGCACACATAATCAAAATAAAGTGGTCTAAAATCCAGGCTGTGCAAATAGTTTTTTTAAATTTTATTTTATGTTTCTACTATCTCTAGTGCCAAACACAATGATGTGTTTAAAGCAGCTACTCACTTAATGTTTGCATTATGAAAGAAGGAGAATTATAACTCTTATTAGGCAAGAGATTGTGTTGACAAAGAACTAAGTCTCGCTATTTAATTAATTACTGGAGCATTCTGGTTCTGAGATAAATTAAAATAGTCACTGACTCACTGGAAAACATTTTTTTCAGTGATTGTGTACAGTTCCATTCTTTTTGTTTATCACCAAAACCAGACTGATTATTAAGTCAGGAATATCTTAATTTTACAGTGTTTCTCTAATAATTCTACATTTCATTCCCTGTTATCAGAAAACCTACTATCTGAGAACGGAACGTTTTTGAACTTTAGTAATGGAGAGTGCAGTGCCTTCAATCACTCTGGCAATCAGCACAGTGAGAACTTCCATGGCAGTCAGGGAGGGCAGGGACCCCACAGCCAGGCAGAACCTTGAATTTTTCCAAGTACAAAAATCTTGATGGCTGAGGCCAGGCGCATGACTAGTTGGACAATTATGGCTGCGGTTGAGGTAGGACAGTAAGAAAGGTGCTAACAATAACTGTGCATATTTAACATGTCAGGATAGACAATATCAAGATATTTATCTTCATCTCGTGATGCAGTTTACTAGGAGTTTAGTTGCAAAATTTGACTTTGGATGATACTTGTTCAATATATGTACAAATATACATACATACACACACACTCACACACATGTATACACACACACAAACACCATGTAGTTCTAGGTTGACTGTCATACAGGAAAAAAAAAAACCTCCTAAAATATATTTACAAATAACAAAAGACTGATTTGCCCCCACTTTCAAACTTTTAGTTATCACTCTGTAAAAAGCTCTCTTTGTACTACATATACCCTGGCTTACATAAAGGAAAATCAATGTACCATTTGTGGGTTTCCAAACAAAGCGTGCAGAATTTTGAAGGATGGTCTGGGATGATCAGGAAGTGGTCATGCAAGAAGAGTCATTGTATTTATGGAAGGGCACATGGACCAAAATCTAGAAGACAGAGATGAGGATGGGGGAAAGGTCCTGGCACGGAGAACTACCTGAGCATAGGCACAGAGTAAGCAAGAAAGCACATGCTATAGTCCGTGAATACTGAAACGCTACCTTGAGTTAACCAGAAGGTGTTGTTTGTTTTTAATTGTAGGAATAAAATGGTATTACAGACTAGTATAACTTTAGAAGAACCTAGAATTTTGAGTTGTGGAATACGGATTTATTGGAAAAAATGTGAGGAGGCACCGAAAGTAGGTGAACAAACTGATGACAGTAGCATTTCAGTAAATGAGTCAGACACTAGCAATCAGGATACACTGAAATATTTTAATTTATGGAGAGATAAACATTTAAATATTAACGTACTAGCAAAGGTGAGTTTGATTTTTAATCATTGTTAAGTCTGCCTACTGGTATTTTCCATAACCAGCCCTTAAAACATTTGATAGAGTCACAAATTATAGACACACACCTTTATGTAAAAATATATTCCTTGCCACATTTTAATTATATTTTAATATATATTTAGTTTTTTTTACTAACAAAGAAATCTACTTATGGACTTAGCTATAATTACTTTGTTTAAAACACTCCTGTTTGAGAAAGTTTAAATGATGGCTAAAGAAAAAGTATTCCGTCTTTATTTACACTTTTTATGGTTTATTATTCTCCTGACTGATATCTCTATACCTGTTACTTCTCTAATTCATTCATCAAATAACTGTCAGAAGTATTTTCTTTAAATACAGTTTTAAAAACTCATATTACATAAAGAATAAAATTGAACTAAGTGGCATCATCCTAGCCTAGGTCTTTTAGACTCAATAATCTAAATAATCTAGAGTGACCTCAAAGAAGCCACTTTGAACTTGAGTTATTTTAAGCATATTCCTGTCTCCATGATGCCAGGCTTCTTTCGGGACATTCCCTTGCCCGTTAACTCCCAAAGCATCAAGTCAGTCTAGTCAGGCTGGACACTGGTCAAACAGATGGCAAAATCATGGTACACACTATCTACCACAGAAGTTTTAATGTTGTTTGAAATTAATCACCTTTGTGCTACTGATTCTTATTTTCTTCACTTGTCAAAAGGCTATCACAATCTTTCAAAGCTTTATGTAAATTTCAGCTTCACCATTCTGGCTCCAAAAAAATTGAATCCTCCATGTTGTAGCTTGTTACCTCCCTACTTCTCTAACTCCCCCCCCCCCTTTCTCTCCCTCCTTCTCTTTCTTTCTATTTTTGTAGCTTGCTTTCTGGATGTCTTGCTTTAATTCTTTCTTGCTTCCTTCTTCCTGCAGACTAAATATCATTCATCACCATTGTAATTCTGCTTCCCTTTCAAGTAAATTTTATATCCATTAATGGCAGTAAGTTGTGAGATCTGTGAAGCACACTAACTATAGTCTTCAAGCTTATCAGTGCTCATTAATTGCCTGCCTTATTATGTTGAAGGTCGGCTATGAAACACCACCAACAAAGATACCTAGGGCTTAAAAGAATCCAGCTTAGAAATAATACAAGTACTACCATTATTAGACTGTGCGTAAATAGCCCTTACCCAATGTCATCATATCTCATCCTCATTTAGTGATGTCATTCCTTCCAAACCCTTCACATGCCTACAAATGAATGGATGATTAAATATCTGCTTGATTCATCGGTGCAAATGTTCCTTAGCCCACGCAGGGGCCAGACTCCGCTGTGTGGTTTCAGAGATTGGGTTGAAAATATAATGCAGCACATACATTAGAAAAAGGAAATCAGAACATGAAAGCACTTGTTTTACCATCTCTGATCCCCCTGAGGCTCAGTGACATTTGGTGCATTTATCTTTCCTGTTAAAAACAGATTATCTAACTCCTTGTAGCAGGTGGAGGAAAGATGTAGCAGAATGTTTACAATAAGGCATGTAAATGTGCTATGTGTATATATCTGAGGGGAGGGGAGGTCATTGTTTATTTGCTTAATTCCTCAATTTTCAGTTAACTCTTTTCTCTGGTGCTCTGAAAAGTAAATATCTCAAATGATTTTTTAAAAAAGAAGAAAGAAGAGAAAAAGCATAGGGGAAACAGCAAAACAAAATGAATAAATAGAGACTAAAATTCTGTATGAAATTAAGGAAATGGGTTATACATATATCGCATTTTAGGGACTACATTCCCTGCGTTTCAAATTCACCCTTGTTTGCATTTTTGTTTTATAAGTATCATTATAAAAAATAAGTATCATTATAAATTCTTATACTTTGTTTGTATCGGTAAAAGTAACGGTGGCAATGCTCCGGCCCCTAAGAGACCCTGCTTTGCATCGGGTTAGTGGTGTGACTGGTAACTTGGTCTTTCAAATTTAAAGAATCTTTCATTGGGCTATGCTTCAGCTTCATGAGTTCAAAGCTTCTGGGGCCACATTTTTCTCGCCCTCCAAACTACACTCTTCCTACAGGCTTTCCATTTCCATTGCTCTCTCTTTCCCTAGCTTTCTGCCTAGAAATATACAAACTCTGTTATTAATTCAGGGAACAATTTGTTCCTACCAAGTAGCCCTCACCTACTCTTTTGCTCTTTTTATTCACATTCAACCTTTTGAAATCCTTGTGACATCCTCAGACTGGGTTCTTTCTAGTTTCTTCTCAATTAATTCCTTTATGAAACTAAGTGCTTTTGAGCACGTAAAAGCTGGCTGGAAGCAATTTTGTTCTGGGCTCTGAGGAAAATCAAGAAGCATGGCATAATTCTTGAGCACAGGGAAAGCCCAGAATACAAACAGAATGTTTTAATATCCTATATAATAAAGAGCTAATATGCTAATTAGATCAAACAGCAGAACGACCGTCAGGACAAACTTCTGGAGGAAGCCGGGGCTGCAAGAACCGGTCAAGGCTGCAAGGGGCTGAGAGGGCTGGTCAGGGTTGCAAGGGCCGGCCGATGCTGCGAGGGCCGAGCCCCTTGCACGAATTTCATGCATTGGGCCTCTAGTAATAATATAAAACTGTGAGACGGTGTTTTTCAACCTTAGCTGTACATTTGCGTCACTTTGGAAGCTTTAATATCTGAAAGACCAGGCAGCAACTCAGCCCAGTTAATACAGAGCCTGGTGTGTTTGTCTTTCCTGGTAAACCTAGAGCAAGCATGTCAAACTCGCTGCCTGTGGGCCACATGCAGCCCACAATGAATATTTTGTGGCCCAGCCCAGTATGTAAGAAACGTTTTAATTAAAATTTTGTTAACTTAAATTTTACAAAATCCTGTTAGACATAATCCTATATAATAAAAGCGTAATATGCTAAGTGCCCAACCGATCGGTCGACCAGTCGCTATGACGTGCACTGACCACCAAGGGGCAGATGTTGTTGGGGTCCAGCCGATTGGGACTGGTCTAGATTGCTCAGATCAGCCCCGATCGCTGGCAGGGTGAGCGACCCCACCTGTGCACAAATTCATGTACTGGGCCTCTAGTTATTAATAACGAGCTACAACGTTCGCTAATGCCTGATTATTATAATTGTGTTGCACTCATTTCCCTTACGCGTCTTATGTGCAGATGCACTATTTCTCTCCACTAATACCAGCAGTGAATATTTTAGCAGCTGATTGCCAAGTCATTAGTTTTGGACTGACTTGTTCGGTGTGTGCAACAAGAAATATTTCCCTTTTGGAGAACAAAAAAATAGGTTTATTTGCATCACACTTATTTGTGAAGTTATTCAGTGTCTTGTGAGTTAATATTCAAGAAAAAATATTAATTTTTATTAAAATGTTCTATTATTTTATGTTAATGATTACTCATTTATTTTAGCCCTTTGTATTCAGTATGTTTCTATCGACATAAACCTACGTTTCTATGAAAATTGAAGCTGTTGTTTTTTTGTAGCCCATATAAATGTAAACCTTGTTTACATTTGAATTTGACATGCTTGAGCTAGAGGCTTCCTATTACAAGCAGAGTGGGGTTTCTTTATTGCTTTCAGAGAGGGAGGGAGGGAAGTATGAAGGGAGGGGGAGAGAGAGAGAGAGAGAGAGAGAGAGAGAGAGAGAGAGAGAGAGAGAGAGAAATGATGAGAGAATCATTGATCAGTTGCCTCCTGCACACCCCACACTGGGGATCAAGCCCATAACCCAGGCATGTGCCCTGACAGGGAATCTAACCCTGACCTCCTGCTTCATAGGTCGATGCTCAACTGCTGAGCCATTCCCGCCGGGCACAAGCAGAGTGTTTTGCTGGGAAAAAAGCTAAGTGGGATTCTGTTTCAAGATATTCAACAAAAAGTTCTGAAAAAAAATCTCTTAAGCATGCACTGCTACCTTGGTCTCAGAGATGTGCTGAGGACATTTTGTGATCTAAGCCAGCCAGTGGTCCACCTGGTAACACCGCCTTGATCTTCATTGAACATTTGTTCCATTGCTTCACTCTTGATACCCAGAATGCTTCCCATTAATTGTAACACTTCATGACTTTTATGTTTTGGGGACTGAAAATACCCCATAAAAAGATTTCTCATTTGGATTCTGCCAACTTTCCCTTCTGTACTGCTTAGCAAGTTTATCAATTTCTTTTGTCCATCATCCAGCACTTCCTGTTGGACCTCATTTTGTTTTATAAATTCTGTCATTTATTCTCCCTTCTGATCCAAGCCAGATTCGCTTTATCCAGACATCCCTGTAACACCACCAGTTCTCCTTCTAGATGTCTGCCTTCTCCACCCATTCAGCTCATACCAACGTCAGCTTAGCTAGCAGTGCGTGAGCTGACTGCTTTTCTTGTCCCCGAGAAACAGACAGCCATAATGCAATTCCATCTCTCTCCTTGGTGACCACAATTCAATTGTTCCTGCAATGACTCTACCTGAAAACTGGCTTGATGGCTTGCCTTTTCCACTTTGTTAGAAGATGAGCGGAGCCTTCCCTCCAATTCTGCAGCTTTCCTTCTTACTTTAGCTGCTGTATCTTCTGCAGTCCAAGCTTCTAACAAAGGAGGACCTTCTGATTCTAAAGTATGGTTCAGCTATCTCTCCAGCTCCTGGTTTAAGTAAAATTCTTTGTCACACAAGTATTGAACATATTTTAACTAAGGTACGGTTTTCCATTTGTTTCTGTTTTATTGCCAACATGACTTCATTTCTCTCCTGTTGAAACATAACTGTCTTTTCCTGCATTGATGTAACTGCTTTTAAAAGCTGATTTAATTCCTTGGTCTTGCCCTGTTTTTTTTTTTTCCTTCAATAGTTGCTCTAAAGCAAGAGCCTTCTCCATCATTGCAACATATTCCAATTCTTCCCCTTTCCTCATCCTAGAACAGCGATTCTCAACCTGTGGGTAGAGACCCCTTTGGGGGTCGAACGACCCTTGCACAGGGGTCACCTAAGACCATCGGAAAACACATATATAATTACATATTGTTTTTGTGATTAATCACTATGCTTTAATTATGTTCAATTTGTAACAATAAAAACACATCCTGCATATCAGATATTTACATTACGATTCATAACAGTAGCAAAATTAGTTATGAAGTAGCAACGAAAATAATTTTATGGTTGGAGGTTACCACAACATGAGGAACTGTATTAAAGGGTCACGGCATTAGGAAGGTTGAGAACAACTGTCCTAGAAAGTCACATATTTGCCACTTGATTTTCTGTTTCCTTTTCCCTCGATGTTTCTACTATTTTTTTTTTCATTTTCCTGTTTTAGTTTACACATGTCCACTTCAAAATGCAATATTCTGTCCTTTAAGTTGGTTATTGTCTGACTCAAAGGTTCATTTTGCTCACTTCATGGTAAATTTTTCACTTAAAGAAAGCAATTCATCACTTTTTGCTTTGATTAAGAGCTCTTTGTCCTTAAGTCAGTTTTGTAAAAGCATCTTGTTTCTCCTTTAGCAGCTCAATTTCTGAATCAGTTTGTTCAAGTAGTTATCTACGTAGTTTAGAGGTGGCAGCAACTGGATCAGACAATCTCTGATTTACTTTCTCGGGGCTTCTAATTGTTGCTTCTTTGTCCTGCACTGGTTTATCAGCTCTTATACCTCTTCTTGGAACAATTTAGAAGACTCACTCAGTTCATCCGATTTAATTGCCTTAAGAGACTCTGTGGATTCTGAAGTAATTAATCAGGTGGAGGGCTGTGGTGAAATAAGGTCCAACTGACCAAAAAGAGCACCCTTGGCATTGGGAAGCTGCCCTGTGCTGAGCGGAATCTGTGCTAATTCCTTCTCCAAACACTGGACTCTAGAAAGCTCCCTTATATTTTGTTTAATATGTTCCTTAAACTCAAAGTTCTGCTTCTGGAGATTTAAATTATATTTTTGTGATTGATATAGCTAACTTACTAAATCTTCTATTTAGGCCTCTCCTTGGTTACATACAAATCATTAGCAGTCAATTCACATTGAATTAATTTTTCTTTCTGCATGTCTGACTTCGGTGATGTCCATTTTATCACCTTCAAGTTGACGAACCCTCTATTTTCCATCATCGAGAGCTTGTTTTCATTTACTGATGATGCTATCTCCTTCATTTTGTTGTTTTGATCGCTGATATTTTATCAAAACCATGTGCTTTGGCTTTGCAGGTTATTGTTTTGGTTGGTCCAGCTCCCCTAACTCAGCTACTATCCGATTGAGTTTTTAATCCTTGGCTTTCAAGTCGCATGTTAAATGATTTACTTCTGAATCCAAATTACTATCTCTTATAGCTGTACTTTTAATTCCTTCAGTGGTTCTCAACCTTCTGGCCCTTTAAATGCAGTTCCTCATGTTGTGACCCAACCATAAAATTATTTTCGTTGCTACTTCATAACTGTAATGTTGCTACTGTTATGAATCATAATGTAAATATCTGATATGCAGGGTGGTCTTAGGCGACCCCTGTGAAAGGGTCGTTTGACTGCCAAAGGGGTCGCGACCCACAGGTTGAGAACCGCTGCTTTACACTCACTATTTAATTTTAAAAGTGGCAGTTGAAATGCTTTCTTTCTTTCTTTTTTTTTTTTTTGACTTAATGAATTTTCTTTTTCTAAAACTTGAACTCAGTCTTTAATTTTCAGACTGTCATCGGTGAGACTGCTACACTGGTTCAAGCTACGCAGTGTCATTCTTTCATTTTCAGCATCCGTTCCTCCACGGATGACCTCTGGAAGAAAACATTCCTTTTCTGTCACGGCATCACCTTGCTTTTTTCATACAAGGCTTCAATTCACCTTCTTTAATTGTTTCTTTCTTTTCCTCATTTATCTGGTCTGATTCGCTCCTTAAAACATCACTCTCGTTTTCTGCAGAAGAATTAAATATTTAATTCCAAACTCAAGCTCTTTGATCTTTATTTCAGTTTGTAGAACTTGAATAGATTTTTGCATATCAGGACTGTTAAAGGCATCAGTTACTCCAACTCCCAAGCTGTCCTGATGTAACAGATTTTCCAGTTCTTTCTTCATATTCACTTATTTTATCTTGATGCCTATGACCTATTTCTGCCAGTTTCTGTGGATAACATGCTGCAATACTGCTATTTCATCAGTTGCCCTATTTCACTTCTTTTGAAGTTTCTCCATGGTATTTTGCAGTTTGTAGATTTCATTGTGAGCCAAGCTGTTAGCTGTGGAAGTCTGAACAAAACCTCTCCAATGACTAACTTCAGCCTCAAGTCTTAGAACTGTATTCGACCATCTGTTTATCTCCTATTGTGATGAAATCAGGTCAACAAAGTCTATATCATCTCCATTGCAAGCTGAAGCATGATGGTGATGTCGGACCCAATGAAGGTGTCTCCTGGGTTGATGGTACAAGAATTTACGGACTCAGTGGCTCACTCCAGCTTCAGCAACTTGTCCTTTAGTGCTATGTGTCTTCCATTCAGAAGTTTGAATTCGAAGTCTTTCTGTTGTTGATGATGTCAGTAAGCAGCAGTTTGCTGTTTTATTTGAGCTACTTCTGTCTCAGACAACTACAAGAAGTTTTAAGACTCAAGAGCTGTGCTCGGCAGGGCAGGGCCGCTGGGAATTGGGAGGGGGCAGCTGATAGATCTCCTGTGGGGGGCAGCTCCTGTCAGGTGTGTGAGGAGAGGAGAGGGGATGGTCCCTGCTTCAGAGCCCCATGACTCAATCCCTGACACTCCCTGAGTCTGCCAAACCTCTATACCATAGGCTCAGCAGCTGACTTTTCTGCAGGCCATGAGCTCAGCAGGATGGGAGACAGGGAATGGGCGGAGGGGTGGAGGCGGGGGAATTACATTCCCCAGGCCAATGCATATTGGAGGGAAGACTGACCCACCCAAAAAATGGCATCTGTGGGTGCTGTGAGAGAGAGACTCAACACAGGGACCCTGGCTGCTGTCCCTTCAGCTCTCTCCCCGGAACCACACCACCCGGTCTCTCCTTACACTTCTCTGGCCAGCTGCACACCACCCTCCCTCTGCAGGAGCTCAGGGTGAGAAGCTGCCAACAAGATTGTGTGCTTGCTCTTTAAGAGGTTGCCTTGGTTTTTAGCAGACTCCTGCCTTTCCCTGGAGGACAGAGTTCCCGTTCATTTGCAAAGGTAGCTATTATGTGGGCTCTTCTCCCAGGCTCTGGTGCTCCGGGCTGGGGAGCCTGGCATGGGGTGAGACACCAAGCTCCTGGGGGGCGGGCTTGCAGGTGGGACACCCCTTCGGATGCTCAGCTGTGGCACTGCATGCGGGGCCAGTCCTTTTCGCTTATCTGCTTTTCTTACCAGTCTCCGTGTGGCTTCTTCTGCAAATCTTTGGTTCTGAATCCTTTTTTCATGTAGACTTCTATATTTTCACTGTAATTCCATTTGGTCCTGGGAAGATGTGAGTGTAACTTCCACTTGCTTTTCTGCCCTCTTGGGTCTTTGGGAAATGACAGAGACTTTTATGAAGAGGAGCATTGGGCCTGAGAGACACTGAATTAGAATCCTACTTCCCTGCAATTCTACAAAGCCTTTCATATATGTACTAAAAACATGGAGAACATATCTTTTTGATAGGTTCTCATAGACTTTTCAACATCACAGCTCATGATTTCCTATTTGCTCTCTTTGCCGTTGAAATCTAGGCTACAATATTTATAAGTCACCCTCAGAATCATATTCCTTTCAGATATAATCTCTTCCTCACCAACCACCCCTCCCTGAAAAGCCATATTACAAATATGAATGGGGTGTTTCTTATTTTTAAATTCCCTTTTTACTTTTTTAAAAATATATTTTATTGATTTTTTTACAGAGAGGAAGGGAGAGGAATAGAGAGTTAGAAACATCGATGAGAGAGAAACATCGATCAGCTGCCTCCTGCACACTCCCTACTGGGGATGTGCCTGCAACCAAGGTACATGCCCTTGACCGGAATTGAACCTGGGACCCTTGAGTCCACAGGCCGACACTCTATCCACTGAGCCAAACCCGTTAGGGCAGTTCCCTTTACATAAAAAATTCACATCCAGTCTTTAAGAACTTGTGTATGTTTCCAAAGCGGGACTTTGGAACTTCATAATTGCTTTCAAAGAAAACAAAATCACATTTAGATAGCACTTTGTTTATAGAGATAAACAAAGAGATTGTTCTGTACATTTGCCAGTCGATAACACTTCATATATGACAAAGATTTATTTCTTGATTGGGGGAGGGGGGGTAAATTTCTTTACTCCCGAGTTTATTTTTTAAAATTTTAATTAAATGTGATCTTTTTACTGAACTTTGGCATTTGAGAAATAGTTTCCCTAATTCACTCAGGGTTTTGTCTCCATTACTGCACCTGGCAAGTGCAGCAGTGGTCATTTTCCTGAGAGACAATGGTATAAAATCCATTTATGTAAATGAAAATAAGAAAATATCACTTTTAAGTAATTTAAAATGTTTAAGACTTCATTTTTTTCAAATGTATTTTTCAACATCCCAATCATTTTTTGGTGTATAGGTTATTGGTGCTGTTTACTAAATAGATAATCACAGCAATTAATATACAACTATGTGATGCATTTGAGACTCTTAAGCTACTTTGGCACCTACATACGGTGTTACACTTGTACTTCATTGAATTTTCTTGGCAAGAGCCTCTTTTCCATTCTCGGACAGTAACATCAGAAAAACTGCCCCAAACATACAGCTCCTCCCCTGGCATAAAAAATCAACCACACTGCCATTCTATTCATAGAGATTCTTTATTTGTAGGGTTTTTTTCCTCCCATATAAATGGATTGCCAATATGGACTCTCAATATAAACATTTAACCAAGAGAGCCAGAATCAGAGCTTGAAACCATTATCTCTATTTTGATGTACCAAGCTATTGGCATGTAATTTCATGTAATTTCTAATAAATCTGGCATAATGATGTCTGATTTTAAATAATTAAAAGTTAAGCAAGCATATATAAAGTAGGCATGCTACCATCCATATAGATCATTAAATTTAAGGCCCAGGTGAATTTGTTTAAAAGCTGGAAATTAAGAAATTTAAAACCATTCTTTCATGTTTGCTAGGTCAAAAAAATATAAAAGAACCCATGATAATCTTAACCATGGGGGCATTTGAATCTTTAAATTATGTTCTTCTTACGAGTTAAAATTAAAAGAAAGTGACCTCATGGAGTTTAATGCTACCCTTTGATTGCTGCATGCTATATTAATTTCTTTCACCAGTTCAGCTATTCCAATATAACAAATTGGCCTTATCTCCACTGGTCAGCTTCTTCCTCTAATGCAGACAACTTAATGGATTTTTAGTTCTAAATAGAGCAGGGTTTGTTTCTGAGTATGAATTTCAACTTCAGTTATTTTACAAATTATGCCCTAGCTTGATATTGAACCAGGTTGACCACTAAAACAGAAAAGTCTAATATATGACCTAAATTAGCAAATTTTGCCCAGACAGCAAAGTTCAATTGGCCTTATACCCTCATCCTTACATTCTGTTTCGCAAAGCAAGTTCTCCATCTAGTGGCTAGAAAGTACACAGTACGATCTTATAATCATTATTACTGATTCTCTGTACATTTATATAGCTCTTAAAAAGTAAATAAGTTAGCCCTAGCCTATTTGGTTCAATAGATAGACTGTTGGACTGTGGACCAATGGGTCCCAGGTTTAATTCCGGTCAAGGGCATGTACCTAGGTTGCAGGCTCCTCCCCAGACCAGGCCCTGGTCAGGGCTCCTGCGGGAGACAACCAATTGGTGTGTTTCTCTCACATTGATGTTTCTCTCTTTCTCCCCCTCTCTATTCCACACTCTCTAAAAATCAATGGAAAAATATCCTCGGATGAAGATAAAAAATTTTTTTAAAAAGTATATGAATCACATATACTATGTGATAATTGGATTTTTTCCTGCTTCTACACTATTTTTGTGGAGGGGAGTCAGGTTCTGTCCCATTAGTTGAATGTAAAGTTGGGACCTTCAACTTGATGAGTGGAGCAGTTATTTAATTGCTTGGTGAAATGAATGAGATGAATAAATGTGAATGTTGAATATAAAGGGGTTTCTGCAAAGTATAAAACAGTATAACACATTAATGAAATTCATAATTATTAGTAAACTAGAGGCCCGGTGCACGAAATTTGTGCACTGGGGGTGGGGTTCCCTCAGCCCAGCCTGCCCCTCTCACAGTCCCAGAGCCCTCAGTGGATGTCCTACTGATGGCCACAGTCTGGCAGCAGAGGCTCGGAGCAGGCGTCCCGAGTGTGTGTGTGTGTATGTGTGTCTGCTGGGGCCTGCCCCCAGCCGCGCCACGTAGGCTCGAAGCAGTTGCCGTGTGTGTGTGTGTATATGTGTGTGTGTCCCCACTGGGGGTCTTCCCCCAGCCACATTGGAGGCTCAGAGCAGGCACTGTGTGTGTGTGTATGTGTGTGTGTGTGTGTGTGTGTGTGTGTGTGTGTGTGTGTGTCTGCTGGGGGCCTGGCCACAGCCACACCATGGAGGCTTGGAGCAGGAGCCCCTCTGTGTTGATCTCTCAGGCTCCTGGCCTGCACTGCATGTTGTACTCTCCCTTGAGCTATGGCCAGGATGGGAGCGCTGCTTGCAAGCCAGGCTTTCCTGCTCCAGGATTGCCATGGCGACCGGGGAGCAGGCCCAGCTGGGGGCTGCCCACAGACCGGGCTTTCCTGCTCCCAGGTCTCCATGGCAACCGAGAGCAGGCCCAGCTTGGAGCTGCCTGCAGGCTGGGCTTTCTCTTCTGCTCCCAGATCACCATGGCGACCGGGGAGCAGGGAAAGTTTGGGGCTTGCCGCAGGCCAGGCTTGCTTTCCTGCTCCCGGATCCTCATGGTGACTGGGGAGAAGGCGCAGCTGGGGGCTGCCCCCAGGCCGAGCTTGCTTTCCTGCTTCCGGATCACCATGGCAACTGGGGAGCAGGCAAAGTTTGGGGCTGCCCGTAGGCTGGGCTTGCTTTCCTGCTCTCGGATCAGGCGCAGCTGGGGGCTGCCTACAAGCCGCACTTTTCTACTTACCGATAGCCAGATCACCACAGCAACCCAGGGCCCAGCAGCACTTTCCTGCTCTCCAATAATCATAGGGTCCCGGCTGGGGGCGGGGCTTAGGTGTCACAGGGGTCCCAGCAGGGCTGCACATGGGGCCCGGATGGCAGCTCACGCTGTCCTGCCCTGCCTGTAGTATAGGATAGAGCCTGGCGCATGGGTGGGAGCCAGCTGGTTTGCCCTGAAGGGTGTCCCGGATCAGGGTGGGGGTCCCACTTGGGTGCCTGGCCAGCCTGGATGACAGGCTGATGGCTCTTTGCAGCTGGTCACACCCACTTCAGGGTGGGGGTCCCCACTGGGGTGCCTGGCCAGTCTGAGTGAGGGCCTGAGAGCTGTTTTCAGGCTGGAGGGCAACTTAAGCCCCCAGCCTCTCCTTTTTTTCTTTTTTTTTATTCTGGGAATTATTTACCTTCTATAGCTGTCACTGGAGCTGAGAGCCGGCTCCAGCTCTGAGGGCTGAAAGCAGGTTTCTGGGTCTGTTTGGCTTCTATAATTGAAACTCTGTTGCCATCACTGCAGCTCTAAGCTCTGAGGCTGAAGCTGGCTGAAAGCAGGTCTCTGGAGCTTGTTTAGCTTCTATAATTGCAACATAGTTGCTTAGAGTGCAGCTCAGAGGCTGGCAGCAGCAGGCGGGGAACGTTGGCTTCCTCTGTCACTGGAGCAAGCAAGACTCCTGTTTGTTTCAGCTGCGTGGCGGCCGGCCGCCATCTTGGTTGGCAGTTAATTTGCATATCCTGCTGATAAGCCAATGGGAAGGGTGTCGGGGTTATGGTCAATTTGCATGTTTCTCTTTTATTAGATAGGATATTTCTTTTTATTATGGAACTAGATTTCTTAAGCATTTTCCTTGGTACGTGTTGCTTTGGTAAGTACAGATGCCACAAGGAACTGGAGCAGACTCAGCCAGAGCTGACAATCTTCCCTCAGAACCCAGAAAAGGAAGTTTTAGAACCAGAGGATGTTAGAATTTATATTCACTACTCTGCCCATTTTACAGGTGGAAATAGAGAGCTAGCTCAGAGCATTTAAAGGATGAACGTGAGGAAAAGTGTGTGAAGAAAGAGAATTGGTTTCCAACACTCCCATCTGCTTCTTACAAACTCATTGATCTGAGGCCCCTGACTTAAATCTACTAAGCCATGGTTTCCAGTCTATAAAATGTGAGCAAGAATTCCTGCAGAATATGGTTATTATTAAGAAGAAGCAAGATTCACAAAGCACTTACAATAGTGCCTGATTGATAAAAATAAGAATGTAAAAAACAAACAACTACAAAAAAAAAAAGCAAAGAAACAAAAACCTAGTTCATTACATAATAAGTTAAAATGACAGACCTGGGTTTTGTACTTAAGTCTTACACCCAGATTTTCTATTGTACCATATAGATATATTTTTATTTTTTTTAAAGGCTTCATGACAAAATTGTAGTAATTTTGTCTTCATGACAAAATTGTAGAGACAAATCAATCTTAGTTGTAAATAAGAAGCTTAGCAAAGAAAGTGCTTATAGTAATTGTTGATTTAATAACTTGATGCCTCTAAAAGTTAAATGAGGAGAAAATTGAATATAGCTATAGAAAGTGAACAACTATTTATTATTTCTCAATTGGCAATTTTAAAACTATCATTATCCTATCTAATAAAAGAGAAACATGGTAATTAGCGTATGACTGCTACCCTTCCCATTGGCTAATCAGGGCGATATGCAAATTAATTGCCAGCCAAGATGGCGACCGGCAGCCAGGCAGCTTGAAACTAACATGAGGCTTGCTTGCTTCAGTGATGGAGGAAACCAACGTTCCCCGCCTGACTTGCCGGCCTCTGAGCCTGCAGTTTGAAACATTGTAACAAATATAGAAGCTAAACAAAACCCCAGAAACCTGCTTTCAGCGGGCCGGGATCTCAGAGCTGGAGTTATACATTGTTACGATTAAAGCTGGCCCAGAATAAAAAAGAAAATAAAAAAAGGAGCAGTTGGGAACTTCAGCCCTCAGCCCCTCACCCAGACTGGCCAGGCACCCCAGTGGGGACCCCCACCCTGAAGGGTGTGTGACCAGCTGCAAACAGCCATCATCCCCTCACCCAGGCTGGCCAGGCACCCCAGTGGGGACACCCACCCTGAACCAGGACACCCTTCAGGGCAAACCAGCCAGCCCCACCCATGCACCAGGCCTCTATCCTATATAGTAAAAGGGTAATATGCCTCCCGGCACCGGGATCAGCGGAGCCGCGAGGCCTCCTGGCACCGGGATCAGCGTGACAGGGGGCAGCGCCCAAACCCCCTGATCGCCCTGCAGCTCTGTGACAGGGGGCGGGGCCACAACCTCCCTATCCACCCTGCTCTGTGTGTGACAGGGGAAGCCGCCCCAACCTCCTGATCAGCCCTGCTCTGTGCCTGATGTGGGGGAGCTCCCCAACCCCCTGATCACCCAGCGGCTCTGTGTGTGACAAGGTGCGGCACCCCAACTCCCTGATCGGCCCTGCTCTGTATGTGACAGGGTAGAGCCATAACCTCCCCATCGGCCCTGCCCAGAGTGTGAGAATGGCGGCGCCCCAACCCCCCGATCGGCCCTGCTCTGTGGGTGATAGAGGGTGGCGCCCCAACCCCCCCAAGGGGCCTGCTCTGTGTGTGATGGGGTAGAGCCATAACCTCCCCATCGGCCCTGCCCTGAGTGTGACAGTGGTGGCGCCCCCAACCCCCTGATCGGCCCTGCTCTGTGGGTGATAGAGGGTGGCGCCCCAACCCCCCCCAAGGGGCCTGCTCTGTGTGTGATGGGGTAGAGCCATAACCTCCCCATCGGCCCTGCCCTGAGTGTGACAGTGGCGGCGCCCCAACCCCCTGATTGGTCCTGCTCTGTGGGTGATAGAGGGCAGTGCCCCAACCCCCTGATCCACCCTACTCTGTGAGTGACAGGGGGGAGCTCCTCAACCCCCTGATGGGCCCTGCTCTGTGCATGACAGGGGGGAGTTCCCCAACCCGCTGATCGACCCTGCTCTGTGCGTGACAGGGGGAGCTCCCCAAACCCCTGATCGACCCTGCTCTGTGCGTGACAGGGTAAGGAGCCCCAACCCCCCTGATGGGCTCTGCTCTGTGCGTGACAAGGGGCAGCGCCCCAACCCCCGGATTTTCCCTGCTCTGTGCGTGACAGGGGGTGGCGCCGCAACCTCCCCATCGACCCTGCCTTGAGTGTGACAGGGGCGGTGCCCCAAACCCCCAATTGGCCCTGCTCTGAGCCCGACCAGGGGCTGCACCTAGGGATTGGGCCTGCCCTCTGCCACCTGGGAGCAGGCCTAAGCCAGCAGGTTGTTATCTCCTGAGGGGTCCCAGACTGCGAGAGGGCACAGGCCAGGCTGAGGGACCCCCCCTTCCCCCCGAGTGCACAAATTTTTGTGCACCAGGCCTCTAGTTATATATAAAACTATAACACTAATCATTATAGTTATGTATATATGTAATACACGTCAAGTTTCTCAAGAGTATGTGAAAATGTGTCAGAAACTACTTCTCTCATTCAATGCCACTCTCTATAAGACCCCATGTTAAATAATCAGTTCATTCATGAAAAGAAGTAAAAATGATCATTAACAATTAGCAGATATATAGGACAGTGTGTGATGAGTTATTAAAGAACCATGTGAAATTTTCGTCACTTTAGGTTATCCCATTTTTCTCTATATAGTACTCAAAGTCTTATATTTCTTTTTGAAGAATAACAAACTAGAAGTACATTCTATAACATATCTTAATTTAACTAATATAATTGTAGCTAACAACATTTGACACTAATGAAATGAATTAAAATACTTTATGAAAAAGTTGTAGACATTTAACAGGGCAAAATACAAGTGTTTCCTAATAAATTTATTTTGCATTGAATTTACTTGATGAAACTTTGCCACTCACCTCTTTGTTTCCAAAGAGGAAACTTACATCTCAAATTGAAAGGGATATTTACTGAAAATCAGAACTATGATATGTAAATACAATCTCAAATTGAAAGGAATATTCGCTGAAAATCAGGACTATAATATGTACACATCTCAAATTGAAAGGGATATTCACTAAAAATCAGGACTATAATATGTAAATACAAACATGTAATAGTAAGAAATGCTTTACAGGTTATTCTAGAAAAAGATCCATGTAGTCTTTCTATCTTTGAAAAGTAAACTTGAAAGAATACAGTTCTTGAAAATGGACTTATCAGGACTTCATGTACCTTGTCTTAATTTTCAACATTTCCCTCATTTCTCTCATTTTTAAAGTTCACCACTAAACTGATTAGGACATCTAACATTCCAAAATGCACTAACATTGTAATTATCCTTAATTAAATATTTAGAGCTCTTATAAGTTTACTTTTATAACTATCATAAATCACAGCCTTTGGGTATAAAATAAATGTTACTGAGAATATATTGACATTTTTAGGGACCTGTTGCTGATAACAAATTTAGAAAAGCCAATCTTGCCACCTGGTGGTTCCCGATGAGAAATGTGAGTTTAAGGCTACAGTCAGCGGAGTCCTATTTAACACAACGCAAACAATCTAGACATGTGTGATGGTGCACATACGTTGACAAAGGTGCAAAAACAATTCAGTGTGTGAAAGGTTATCTTATTAAGAAACGGGTTGGAGCAATTGAATATTCATAGGCAAATACAATGAACATTGGCCCCCATGATTTAAAAATAAGACAAAACAAAAACCTCAAAGAAGATCACAGAGTTAAACGTAAAACATAAACTATAAAACTTTAGGGGGGGGGGGATCATAAGGGATCATCTTTGGGATGAGGGCCAGGTAAAGAGTTCTTAGACTTGACTCCAGAAGCCTGATTCGTAAAAGACACTATTGAAAAACTGGACCTCATCCTAACGAAAAAGCTTTGCCTTGTGAAAGACAGAATGTTCCATCCTGTTAAGAGAATGGAAAGACAAGCTACATGCCAACTGGGAGAAAATAGTTCCAAACCACACGTCCAAGAGAAGACTGAAGAAGGAGAGACAGCACCGATGTCTGCAAGGATGGAGAAACTGCGTCAATAGTGTGTCACTGGTGGATTGGAAAATGGTAGAGCCATGATGGAAGTTTTCAATTCCTTATAAATCTACACATGCAACTATCATACACTCCAGCAATTGTACTCTTAGACACGTATCGCACAAACATGTAAATATATGTTCACATAGAAACCTGTATATACATGTTTATAGCAGTTTTATTCATAGTAGCCAAACCGGAAACATCTCAAAAGAGGATTGGTTATAAAAATGCTGCTGCATCTGTGCCATGGGATCCAATTTAGCAATAACAAGAAATTATTTATATTTGCAACAACTGGGAGGACTACCCAAGAAATTGTGCTGAGTGAAAAAAGCTGATCGGGGAAGGTTATATGCTCCTATTTATATAATATTTTGAAATGACAAAATTATAGAATTAGATAACCAACAGGTCATGGAGGTCCAGGTTAGGGATGGTGAGGCTGTAGGAGAAGGGATTTGGCATGGCTATGAGAGGGATCCTCATGAAGACTGAACTCTGCATCTTCACTGTTGTGGTGGATGCAGGGACCTACATGTGATAAGATTGTATGAAATCTAACACACACACACACACACACATGTAAAACTGGGGAAATCTGAATCAGATCAGGAACAATATCAAAGTTAAGTAGGGTGAGAGCATGTACTGGGGGGTGGGAGCAGCCGGGGAGAGGTCAATGGGGGGGCGGGGGGAGAGATATATGTAATACTTTACACAATAAAGAATTTAAATTAAAAAAAAAATATCAAAGTTAACATTTTGGCTGCAATATTTCACTCTAGTTTTAAAAGATGTTACCATTGGGGAAGTTCACAACAAAGAGAAACAGAGCCTTTGGTATTATTTCTTACAATTGCAAGTGAATTTGACATGATCTCAAAATAAAATGTTTAATAAAGACAACTTTGCCACCAAGTTGTTACAGAATAGAAACATGACTTAAAAGCTTAAAGGTATAGAGTTAATTGTTGTTTTAGAGCAATGCCAACAACCAAAACATATCCTTGTGCATACATTCATTGTTTTAATTATTCCAACTTCAAAGTTTAAAAGGTTCTTTATGGATAAATATTTCTCATAAAAAAGATATTAAAAGTATACTTCTCATATTTCATAGTTATTTTTTCTTCATACAGTTAAGATTTGAATTGAAACAGAGAAGGAAAGTGTATTTGCAGAATTAGTAAGCATATAAAGAATTGTCAACATCCAGACTGCAAAAAAAAGTGTAAAATAGAAAAAAATTTTATACTGTTTATGTAAATGATTTCTCAAATATATTACAGTTACAAAATTTCACTGGTATGAAATTATTTGGTCTCTCCATTTTATACATAATTAATAGCTAGCAAGTGTTGAGATTTCCTTGATTTTATATTAAAAAATAAATAATAACCATTCTTTCTGAAAAATATATTTTTCTTAACTTTGAATTGTTTTCTTCCCACAGTAGAAATATTGCACTTAAGTTTTCTTACTTGAGGTGCCATACTACCAAAATAAGAGTACACTGGAGGAATTATAGAATAAGTACTTTGATTAGATAGATAGATAATACATTTTAAAATTAACATCCTATTTTATATATAATATTAATTATATACAAATAATATATCATTATATATCATAATATTGTATTACTGGTATGTAAATAATATCTATAAGCAAAATAATGTAAAAATATATAATTATATTTAATAAATAAATATTCTCATTTAATAGTTAGCCTTTATAGAGGTGATAAGATAGAAATATGGCATGTGGCCTCTTTATTTATTTATGGATAAAAGAAATTATAGAGATGAACATGAAAAGAACTCTTTACTGAAAGTTTAGATTTGGGGTCTAATTCGCCTTAAAAGAACTAAATGACATTGAGCAAATCAATCCCTTTGGACCTCAGGACTGCATAATTCCTAGAGCATTTTCTAGTTAGAATATTACATAAAACTGAGCCCAGAAATACTCAACTTAGAATGCTTTATGTATTGAATGTTTGAATCACGGTGTTTAGCGTTACCTTTGTTGCTTTGTCCCCAATGAACATAAATGTATTTTCAAAAGAATAAAAAGAGATTTAGGTTCAGAGTATTAAATATGTAGGCTTTTCTCAAATTTTATCCAAAAATTTCTTATAAGTATTTTTGTAGAACAAAATATTCTGCATTTTAAGTAGAACAAACCATTACTGTTTGGATGATGGTAACTACACTATCGTAAAATATTTCAATATTTAAAATATATTTACATATAGCACATTAATTACTAATGAAAACACAAAGATCCTTTCATTTAAAGAAGGGGGCCTTTTGATGAGTGTCAGGGGACTCAGGTCCCCTGATTTAGTAATGAGTCTAAATTTAGTAACTTAGCAAATGAGACCACTTACTAATTTAGAGAGGCCATTGCAATGAGCCATGGACACCTGGATGAGATCTGTGGCCTGTGGGAAGGATCTCCACCCTCCAGAAAATCCAGGGCTGCAAGAGAGGACCACCAAGGGGAGGAATTAGTGGGCAGTTCACTGGGAGTTCAATAGCAGTATCAGTTTAGAGAGTCAACTCTCTAAAGACAACAAGCCAACAGCCATACATGTTATAAAAATGTTTTGCACATGCACAAGCACACCTTGAGAATCCCTAGACATCACTAGGGAGCATTCTGAGGAAACTCCTCCTTTACTAGGGTGCTGTTCTCAGAATGTCCACAAGAGGGCGTTATTATATGAAGGCTGTCAAGCTGACATACACATGAACAAGACATCAGCACCAACATTATTAGATGGAGACTGTCAAGCTGGTATAAACATCAACAAGAAAAGGAGGAAAATATGTTTGCTTCTAGCCTCTGACTGTTTGGGTTCTTTTTTAGTATTTAGACTCTGTAATTGTTGTGAATACCGTTAGGTTGATTATAAATGTATGGATACTTTAAATGGCATAATGGGATGCAATATCTTTGCTATGTAAAATATTTGCTCGTCTGCTTAGAGCCAACTCGATAGCCCAGTCTAGCAAGTGTGATGTTACAGGACCACTCTCTGTACTGGCTTAATTCCTGGTTCTGTTTTGTGCCTTGTTTCTGATCTTCTTTCTTTAACTGTTTATAACATATGTTCTCTTTAAGCATTTATATATTGCAAGCCATCCTAAGGTCTTTCCAAACAAAGGAGATGTAAAATAATTCTCCCAATACCCACATTATTTGGGAGATCTCCGCCCTGGAGAGTCATTGTAGTGCCTGCATATGGCCAGTCTACATTTACTGTATAAAAGGATATCCCTCACCCCAAAAAACCTGACTGGGGTAAAATTTGATGATAATTTCAGCTAATTTGAATCTGGGTACTGCCATGATGGAGGCAGGTCAGATAGTAACATGCTGCCTTTGTTCAAAGACAGACCCCTCAAAATGCTGGAATTATCTGTGGCTGCCCTTCCCAAAAATTATAATTCCACGTATCAAGAAATCAAAAGATGAAACACAAAATGTGACCAAGTATGACCAAGTATGACGTCACATTATTATTAATAATGATTATTATTCTAATTATAAAAAACGTAACTAGGCAAAGTTCCACAAACATTTTTGAAACCCTAAGATTTATGTTATGAAGTGATAACATTTTTACTATTTATGTTAATGCATTTATAGTATTATTAATGACAACAGCTAATATGTTGATTATTACTGTACTTGCTATATCCAACCCAGGCATTATATTAGCACAAGGGACACAGTCTTTACAGTAATAAACTAGGTATATTTATTATCATGGAGCTTTAATTGTTTAGGAAGATAATGCACAGTAAGGGACAGGATCAAGAGAACAAATAAGGAGTATTTTTCCCTTTACCATGTGGTCCTTTTCATTGTACCACAAATTCATGAAATAACAAATAGATAACATTATGGAAGAACAGAAAAAGTGCCACCAGCAAACCAAAAAGTTTGAGGACTTCTGTAAAACAGAACCATATGAGGAAGAGTGACAGAATAAACAAATAAATAAAACAAAACAGAAACAGATTCATAATACAAAGAAAAACGAAGAGTTGCCAAGGGGAGGAGGGTGTGGGATGGGTAAAAAGGGTGAAGGAAAATAAGAGGTACAAATGTCCAGTTATAAAATAAGTAAGTCAAGGAGATGCAATGCACCTACTGCATAGGGAATATAGTCAATAGCATTGTGATAATTTTGTATGGTGGCAGATGGCCACTACTGATCTCTTTGTCAGGTCTATAAGTGTTGAATAACCACGTTGTACATCTGAAACTCACATAATATTGTGTGTCAACTATACTTTAATTTAAAAAAACAAACAAACATGGAGAAAGTAGCCATGGCCCCGTAACGTTTCCAAGCACAAGAATTAGTTGTAAGGAACAGAAAAAGATCTCTGGGCAACTCTAGGAAATTAAGTAGAGAACTACAGCGGGATCAGTGCAGCACTGAAGCCCTTTCTCCTGATTCTATCTGTGCTGAGAAACGGCAGATGTGGCATTGCCCACAGCTTAAAGCACCGAGGTTTTGCCATAAGGCGGAAGAAGACACTGGTGTTCCTAGAGCTACTAGAGCAAATCTGCAAGGGAAGGTTGGCACACAAGAGTGAACAAGGCTAAATGCACTAGCATACTAAAAGCATAAGCCCAGGAATGCTCCCCAAATACAGTGCAGAAGGGGGAAAGCAACAGAAAAGCATTAAGGCAACTAGGAAGACAGGTTCTTAATTTATAGTATTCATCAAATGAAGGTCCAGAATGAACAAAGAAAGAACACAAAATGTTAGAAATATTAAAAGAGAATACCCTTGAGCTGGGTACAGATATATGTCTACAATCAAGCTGAAATGCCTAATGAGATAAATTTTAGAATGAAATTCACAGATAGACATGTTGCTGTGAAAGCATCAAGAAAATGTTAAAGGCTGCAGAGCAATGAACTTAAGGAGTGAGAGGAAAAGTTACTTACAAAATAATCAAAATCTGATTTACACAAGATCTCTCACTAGAAATCTAGAAAATGGAGCAATTGCATTTAAGGAGGTATGTGAAAATGGTTTTAAAACGGTGACATTCGAAACCAGACAAGAGGTGCATTAACCTGGTGTTTAAATGCAGGGAAATGATATCTATAAAACATGTGACATTGTCATTGAATAACGGAATTAATAAAAGAATGGTTCTCAGGGTATAAAATAGAAATCTAGATGAGACGGCCATTTGAGACCATGAGCGTGCATTGACACTTATTGGAGTCATCGAGTGTGATGAGCTCAGCAGGGGAAATAGAGAGAAGGAGAATACTGACCATTTATGTCAGTGATGGCGAACCTTCTGAGCTCGGCGTGTCAGCATTTTGAAAAACCCTAACTTAACTCTGGTGCCGTGTCACATATAGAAATTTTTTGATCTTTGCAACCATAGTAAAACAAAGATTTATATTTTTGGTATTTATTTTATATATTTAAATGCCATTTAACAAAGAAAAATCAACCAAAAAAATGAGTTTGCGTGTCACCTCTGACACGCGTGTCATAGGTTCGCCATCACTGACGTAAGGGTTGGGCAGAGGAATACAATGAGAGGAAGACTGAGAATTGGGTATCACGGTAAGGAGGGGTAAAATTAGGGAAGTGTGGCTTTAGGAGAGAGTATCAGTGTCTGGAAAATTAGAGAATGACTAAGAATTTCAAATATCACCCAATGATTAAGGAAGATCAGCTTTAAAACACATTCATCTGTCATCTAAGGAGGAAGCCAATGGCACTTTGACAGGGAAAAAGCAGTTTCTGTGGAGTCTGTGGTCAAAAATCTAGACAAAAGTGGGTCACTACATATATATGTAAATAGAGAAAATGGAGAAAATATGAGTGGGTCTTGCTTCTAAGAGGCTTAGTGGTAAATCGGAAAGTGTGGGGAAGGGAGAAGAGAGATGGTTGGAGCCGGCAGCTAAAGATGGTGGTTCACTGGTTGTTTCTTTGCTGCTTTGGTTGTTTGCATAGTAGCTATTTGTTTTTACTTTTAAATGTTTTAAGATGGGGGAGCATTGGGCAGGTTTGAATTCTGATAAGAAGAAGCCAGGAAGTAGAAGAGGTGGGTGATTCAAGAGAGAGCGAATTGTGCCAAGGATTAAGCAGAGTGGGGATCGTCCTCTGAGAGGCCTCCATGAAGACTGGCAGGAGGGGAGAAGGCATTAGACACAGTATCGCCCTGCTAGCAATGGAATGCAGACACAGTCTGAGGGGTGTGGCATGAGGTGGCTTTTGTGGTTGTGGGAACATCATAGAGTGCATTTACACAAACCCAGAGGTCTACCTATTGTTCTGTGGGGGAGAAAAATGATTTTCCCTTTCTCCTAGGTTCTTGGCTGAGACATCCCTGTAATAAAAGACAGATTAACAAAGAAAAGTTTAATGACTTGTATACCTCCTGTCTGTATATGGGAGACCCAGGAGAAATAAGGACTTCCCCACAGTGTCTGAAGCCACCACTTAAATACCATCTAAAGACAAAAGAAGATGCCGGGGTGCGTGGGTGGTCAGTTAGAGAAGGCTGTCAGGGAAGGTGCAGTAAACAGCAGTAAGGTGGTTATACGCATTGAAGTCCATGCCCTTTTCATGGATAAGGGTTTCTGGAGATAAGGTCAACCCCTCTTCCTGGTATAGTGAGTGAGGCACACAGAGGAGATTTCCCTTATAAATGTAAACATTTTACAAAGGGTAACTACTTGGTTTTCAGAGCTTCCCCCATGCCTGATGTTTCTCAAAATTAAACAGCCTAAAATAATCATTATGCCAAATAGACACAGTTTGGGGTGGCAAATTCTGTTCCCCTATAGCTCCAAAGCTTAAAATATGTACATCATATCATTGTATGGATACTATAGACAACTCTAACACACTGGTGCTGGGGCTCCTCACACGGGGAACCACCTTGCTGGGGCTGGCCAGCAGCCCCTGAACGGCGGATGAACAGATTACTCCGACACAGTTTCACTGTGAAAGAGAGAGCTAAGGGATGGCCTGGCTGATAGCAACCAGGCAGCCTCAATCGCCTGCCTCATTAAGCTTTTATTGGAATTTGTATCTTTAGAAACAATCAGCAGGATGAGTAATCTTGGGAGGACACATGTGTTTACGTTGTCCTCTATGCAAGGGTGTCCAGGGATTAGGCATAAGGATTCCAGTAAACACCCAGGGGTCTGCACGTACACAGACTTGTTTGGAAAGGTCAAGGAATAATTAGGGGCGCCGCCTTCAACACTCCCCTAAGTTGAATTCCAATAAACAGGGCAGGCGGCCTTCCACACACTTCCCTTTTCTCAGAATGTCCTCCTTACAACTTTCCAACCAAGTCTTCTGTGCCCCCCAACACACTGGTAAGTATATAGGTAATGCTGTACTAGGAGGCTAGGAACGCTACCATGTCATGAGGTGACAGGACTTTTTGAGCTCTGTTATACTCTTATGGGACCATAGTAGCAAATATAATCTGCCCTTGAGGGGGATGTCGTTATCTGGCTATGACTGTTCTCTTTAAGTCGGTAGGCAGAACGTGGAGGTAGTTGTTGGCTGAAACCTGGTATGTTACGTATGCCCTCACTGTATCACACCACCATACCTAGTTTAAGGCATTCATTTTATAGAGCAGAAGACAAAGATTTAGACTGTAATTAAAAATGGTCATGTACATAGACAAAAAATATTTGAAAAAAAGTGAGTGTATTGTATTCATACAGTTTTGTGTTTACCTGTTACTTTATATTTAGGACAAACCTTTGCTTTGTTTCAAAGCGTAAAGGTCACTAAGTAAAACACCTTTTACCAGACATGCTTCCTTGAAAACAACCTTTAAGGTTATGTTTCATTTCCCCACGAGGTGGCAGTAGAACCCTACAGGACTTGTGCCTCCTGATTCTAACTGCCCACAATCTGTTGTAGCACCTGCTATTAGAAACCAGAAATAACTGAGTGAATGAATAAATGAAACATAACTCTTGTATTTTTCCCTACAGCACCTTACTCCTTCAGCTACCCACAGATGTCTAGGAATCATCATTAATAAAGGTGTAAAAGGGTCAAGGAATCTTTTGTCTTTTAAAAAACTGGGGGAGCGCCTCTACTCCAGGCCTATCCCAGGGGAACCCACCTGGTGCGAGAAATGAGTGTTACTGAGAAAGAACCAGGGGCAGCTCGGTGCTGGGCATTCTGTGAAGCAAAAGGTAGTGGCGTAGAGGATGATAATTCAGTTATGGAGTTATGGGTTAGTGCTAAGCATCTCAGAATCCTGACTTGTAAAGGCCATAGAATCTATAAGTCCTTCTCCCCCAAGGAAGCATTTTACAATGAAACAACTGTTGCAAAGCAGACACGATTAGGATTCTGAAGAGAAGGACCCAGTTGCCATTCCCTGGCTCCAGGATCCAGAGTAACCATTTGATATCTCTAACCCTCATCTCTAAGAGAACATGTCCTGTTCTCGTTCTCTCTCTCTCTCTCTCTCTCTCTCTCTCTCTCTCTCTCTCTCTCTCTCTCTCTCTCTCGGCTATTTTTGGTGGCCTTACAATGAAGGGAGCTAATTCAGGAATGTCATTTCTCAGCCCTTTCCGAGGCTGCAGGAACCAGAATATCTCCACCATCATTAAATCTGAACCAGGACTCTCACCCGAAGAAGCTTCCCTTCGGTGCCTGAGGTTGTAAGATGAATCCTGCCGGAGGGAAGGTGCGGGCAGGCATTCTGAGGGGAGCACAAGGAAACGAACACTCCCGACCAAGGTGAAGATGTTTTTTAGGTCCATGACAGAGATTTTCAGCTGCTGTGCGACAAGAATTTTTAAAACATGCAATAACTGATTATTCAGTCAGGGCACTGACCTCTTTCCTGTTGGATTGCCAAATTAAAAAAATGACAATAGCCATCCATTATGCATGTCCTGTCTTCAAGTATATATGTATAGGTCATATAGTAAAGTTGCGTCTTATTGATCACGTTGAATAATAAGGTTGCATCTGATTGGTTAATATGTGGTACCAGAAGTCCTTATATACAACTAGAGGCATGGTACACGAATTTGTGCATCAGTGGGGTCCCTTGGCCTGGCCTGTGGGATCAGGCCGAAACCGCCCCCCCCCCAGGGGTCCCAGATTGCGAAAGGGTGCAGGCCAGCCAGAGGGACCCACCGGTGCATGATCAGGGCCAGGGAGAGATGTAGGAGGTTGAGAAGCTGGGGAGGGACCATTGAAGGGCTCCAGGATGTGTCCGACCCGTCTCGCTCAGTCCTGATCAGCCAGACCCCAGCAGCAAGCTAACCTACGGTCGGAGCGTCTTCCCCCTGGTGGCCAGTGCACACCATAGTGACTGGTCAACTGTCTGCACCCTGGGGGTCAGTGCATGTCATAGTGAGCAGTTGAGCAGCCTTAGCATATCATTAGCATATTATGCTTTGATTGGTTGAATGGCCGATGGGTCTACTGGACACTTAGCATATTAGGCTTTTATTATATAGGACTAGAGGCCTGATGTACAAGATTCATGCAAGAATAGGCCTTCCTTCCCCCTGGCTGCCAGCACCAGCTTCCCTCTGGCACCCAGGACCTGGGCTTTCCTCATAGCCCCAGCTTCATCCAGAAGGTCGTCTGGAAGGACGTCTGGAAGGACATCCAGTCTAATTAGCATATTATGCTTTTATTATTATAGATTATAGGCTCGTGATTTTTTTTAGTCACTTTGGATCAAAAAGGGTAGGTAATTACTATTATTATTATTTTTTTAAATATATTTTATTGATTTTTTACAGAGAGGAAGGGAGAGAGATAGAGAGTTAGAAACATCGATGAGAGAGAAACATCGATCAGCCGCCTCCTGCACATCTCCTACTGGGGATGTGCCCGCAACCCAGGTACATGTCCTTGACCGGAATCGAACCTGGGACCTTTCAGTCCATAGGCTGACGCTCTATCCACTGAGCCAAACCGGTTTTGGCTATTATTATTATTTTTATATCAATCAAAATTATGCCTATTTTTGTCAGATTGGCAAAAAAAAAAAAATGTATTTTTTAGTGTGCTGCAGAATTTTAGTAATTAGTTCATGTGTGCCATGAGATGAACAGGGATGAAAACCACTGCTCTATGAGGTTCAATTCCTTGCAAAGAAACCACTCACCCACCAGCCGGCTATATTTTACCCCAATTATAAGGAAAAGGTAGAGTTTCTTCTCTCAAAGATGAGGAAAAGGGGAGAAACTCAGCCTTAAAACCTGCCAAACAATAGCCTGTCAGTCTAACTCCCATGACTCTTTTTTGTTTCAACTGTTGAATTCCTCCAGAGAACTTTGATTTTAAAAGTGACATCTATTTATCAGAACGTGTACCTTAAATTACATGTTAGGTAAATGCCACTAACTTTAGTTTTGACAAAGGCAGACACAGAAGAGTTTTCCCACATGTCCCCCGACCTGAACTCCAAGTCCTGGCCGCCCTCATGTTCCATGCTTGTCACTTTCCTGGGACACAGGCCTGCCTCTTACCCAGCTTCCCTCACCAGCCTGTGTGTGGTGCTGCTATTTAATATCCAGTGGCAATTTAATGCAGGAAAAATAATCTCATTATTAATACTATTAACACACTACTCTCTTCAAAGTGGAGATAAAGATTTGACCTGCTGAATCACTCATCCATTCCCAATCCAGGCTAAATAATTGATTTTTCTGGGACAACGTAAGTGAAAACTTAAGGGGTGGGGGATGGAAATATCTCAGGCTTACAGCAAAAGCATAATGCACATCCCCAAATTCTGCAGATCGCTGTTCTCAAACCTTTCTTTATAGTTTTATCTAAAAAACGGGGGGGGGGGTATTTATTTGTACTTGACACACACACACTGACACAGACATCCTTCATCTGTTAGCAAGGTTTCCCAGGGGAAGTACAGAATACTGTAAATGGAGTGCTTAGAACTGTCACCCTGGTTCCATTGTTCATTTCCAACATGTTATGAGATACAGGCATTTCCTGGGGCTTGTCCAAATGAGTTACAGGTTATCCCATCTGGTTTGATCTAAACTCAGCCTCATAAAATGGAATAACACGGATTTTCTTGTTCCTAGTCAAACTCTAACTCAAGCCCTGACGTGATCTAAACAGGTTTTCATTGAGCGTCAGTTTTGGGGTGTATGATGGGGGCTGTAATCAAAATCTTTGAATGGAATAGAGAACATTTTTCTTGGAGGGCTAAGGCCTTTGTAAAAATCATCTCAGACTATAATATGGTCCCACAAAGCATGACTAATATGCAGCTCCTCATACATGTGATACAACATATGTGTTCTGAGAGCATGTGGACTAATGTATGCCCAGTTCAGTGAGATGAGCTCACTGAATGCCATGGCAACGTCAGGTTGCTACTGAGGTTTCCCACTTGAAATCCTGGTATTTCTTTACTTGAAATTGCTGTACTTCTGTGTGCTATTGACTGAATAATTTTATTCTTTTGAAATTCATATGTTGAAACCTAATCCACAGTGTGATGGTATTTAGAGGTGGGGCCTTTGGACTGACTAGGCCATGAGGGTGGAGCCTTCATCAATGGAAACTGTACCCCTTTTAACAGAGACCCAGAGAGCCCCTCCCCCAGGGGAGGACTCAGGGAGAAGATGGCTTTTCCTGAACCAGGAGGTGGGCTCTCACCAGATACCAAATCTGCTGGTGTCTTCACTTAGCTCACCAGACACTTGAGCTAAGTATCTTCATCTTGAACTTCCCAGCATCCAGAACGGTGAGACATAAATGTTGTTGAAACTTCTCAGTTAGTGGTAATTCTGTCTCAGCAGCAGAGACGACTAAGATACTATGTCTTGGGCAATGACAAGGCGTTTCAGAGCTACAGCCACTGCAGACCACGTACTGAGTAGTGGGCGCCTGGACAGGCCATACCCTGCATTGTTAGACCAAGTCCCAGCTCAGAATCATGAAAGGTAATGTAACATTTGAGTCACAACTACCTTCTCTGGGATCAATCTGGTATTGGATTCTAGCTCCACCACTTAGAAGCTTTGTGACTTTGAAAAAGTTGCCTCATTTTTTTATACTTCGGATTTCACTTGCATTATTACTCTAATCTCTGCATCTTATGCTACATACCCATTGCAATGCCAGACTTCTGCCAAGTACGCCCATGACTTTCCCCAAAACCTTCTAAAATACTTAGGTGCTGGGGTCCAACCCTAGCGTGTCCAGGGGTCCCCAAAGGTATGGACGGAGTTGGCAAAGAAGGAAGGACGCGGAGACAGTGTTCAGTTGATCAGCAGCCTAGCCAGGATCTCCAGCCAGGATCTCCAGCCAAGTTCTGGTCTGGATCTCCAGATAGGTTCTGGTTAGGATCTCCAGCCAGGTTCAGTCACCAGGTTCTAGTCAGGTTCTCTTGCCAATTTTTGTAGTCAGGTTCAGTCCAGGATCTTTTGCCATGTTCTCTTGCTAGGTTCTGTCTCTAGGTTCTGTGCTGTCTCCGTGTCGTTCCTTCTTCGCCGACTCCGTCCTCACCTATGGGGAACCCCTGGACCTGCTGGGGCAGGACCCTGGCAGTTCTGTTGCCAGTTTCTGTCCAGGATCTTTTGCCATGTTCTCTCCAGCGAAGTTCTTCTGTCTCTAGGTTCTGTGTAGGTTCTGTCTTCTAAGTTCTGTGTCTTGTTGTCTTGTTACATCTGTATTTATACCAGTTGATTCCAATCCTATCAATCTCTATTCCAAAGGTTAGGGCATTTCTTATCTCCATTCCAGGGAGTAAAGATTATGTAGCTTAAGTGTGATTGTTCGTAGTTAAAGTGATTAATTACCCACCTGGCACTTAGTTAAGGGGTTTTATTCCCTCCCTAACTTCAGGGGAAAATCCCTACCTGGGGAAACAACCTTTCTCAGGGAGGTGACCTTGGTTAAAACACATAGTGCCAAGAAGGTGAGCAAACATATTAAGAACAGTATGCCATATATGCCAGGTCCCTTGAAACAGCAAGGATGGACCAGCTCCTGGCACTTAGGTTTATTTTACTGACTACTTTGAAGAAAACAATATAACATAATGTTAAGGCACAATTTTAAACCTTGGTCGATGTCCTTAATTTCACCTCTGTTATCTCTAAATGTCCATAATATTGTATAACACATATATTTTTAAAGAATTAAATAACATATGTGTGGAATAGTACAGTGGCTGATAGAAAATGAGCAAGTAAAAAAATTTAACTATCATAAATATGAACCCAAAACACTACTTTAGTGGGACATAATCTGGCATAAAATTTTTATTTCAAAAATAATAAACCAAACACAGGGTAAATATAGTTTGTCATAGAGATCACATAGTTGGTTCTAATGAGAACTTAGTGTCTGTCAGTAAGAACTGTTTTTCCAACAGTGGCGAATGAGTGCTTTGACGAATTGAAAGTGTTATCTGTCCAAAATAATCAAAGGAATTTTCCTTCTTATCTTTTAAAGAGTGGCTATAAATCAAACCTCTCTGGGAAGGCAGGTTTCCCCAGAGGATGCAGACAAATCTCCAGGAAAATCGTACCCTGTGCACAGCTCTGTCTCTGAGCCTGACATGGAGATCTATATGGTTAAGTCGTGCTAATCTATCCACTAAAGAGAAGTATTTGGAGATCAGTGTCATCGCGTCAAAACAGATGATAAGGAGAAAAATACTTTTTTGAATCAGGGGGGATATTTGGATTTTAAAACTGCAGTGAAGTAAACCTATATGAACACGGGCAAAAATGGAATAAATGACTAAATTTTGTATTTCAGAGAAAATAAGAAATATTGAACACTCTAGAGATTTTTTCAAATATACCATATAGAAATGCATTATCAGTGTAAGAGGTTCTGTTGTATTATGCAGTGTATCGTGTTGCTAGAAGAGATCTGACTCTGCTAATATAGCAGTAAACTCAGTGGAACAGAAAAATGAAAACATGTTTTGCACAAATAAGATGATATGATAACTCTCATCCCGCCTCCCACACATACACACATCAATGTAAGTGGAATGCCTGTCAAGGCTTCCAAAGGACTGATACTGTTATTCAAACTACTCACCCTTAGTCATGTTAGCGATGACCTCCAACTATCATTTTAATTATTCTTTTTAGTCTGATACTCTATTTTCGCTACCATACTTCTCAGAGTTCTCTTTAGGCAATTAACCTGGTGTTGATGAAAGTGCTCATCAGAGACACACACCTCAATCATCTGTTCTATTTGCTGTGATATTTTAATTTTAGGTTAAACACTCTGTTTTCAGTCAAGGTTATTAGCAGCTGCAACTGAATCTAATTTAGGCTAATTAAAGTGGAAAAAATACTGGGAGACTATGAAGTAACTTCCAGAGTGGTCTGGGAACATCTGGAACAAACAGGCTTGGTTTTTTGGCCTGTGTCCTGAAGAGCTGGGCAGTCAGAACTGAGCTATAATTACATCTCAGAAAAGGTATTGTAGGTCATTACCACCTCACCATTGAGAATGAGATACCTTTTATAAAAAATATTTTTATTTATTTCAGAGAGGAAGGGAGAGGGAGAAAGAGATAGAAACATCAATGATGAGAGAGAATCATTGATTGGCTGTCTCTTGCACTCCCCCTCCTGGGGATTGAGCCCAAAACCCCGGCATGTTTCCTTGACTGGAATCAAACCCGGGACCCTACAGTCTGCAGGCCAACGCTCTATCCATTGAGCCAAACTGGCTAGCATGAGAATGAGATACGCTTGACGACACCATCCCTGCAGCCAGGAGGAATCCCTTGCTGTCACATCACCCTCCTTAGGATCCAGTCCTCCATAGAAGGTGTCATAGATTTAGCTGTGCCAGCCCCACTCCAAATTTACAACTGAAGCCCTAACACCCAGTGCAACTATCTATACACACAGGGTTTTTAGGAAATTAGTTAAGGTTAAATGAAATCATAAGCATGGGGACTTAATCTGATAAGCCTGATGCCCTTATAAGAAGAGGAAAAGACACCAGATCCTCTCTTCCTGTGCACGAGAGAGGAAGCCGTGCACGTGTGAGAACACAGTGGGAGGGTCACTGTGATAACCTGCACTGAAAGGAGCCTGTGCCCAAACCAGGAAGGTCTCACCAGAGACCAGTCCTGACGTCATCTTGATCTTGGACTTCTAGCCCCCGGAACTGTGTGACAATACATGTCTGTGATTTCAGTCACCTGGTCCGTGGTATTCTGTTATGGAAGCCCAATCAGACTATGACAAAAGGCCAAGATTGGATTTCTACCACATGTCTACCCGTAGAAGTGGGTGGGAAAAGTGAGCATCTTGTCTTCTGGACTTCTGTAATGGAAGCTGAAACTTGTCTCTTGCCAAAACTCAGAGAGGAGATTTACTCCAACGGGGGAATGGACATCCATAAAGGAAGCATATGTGTGCAGAAAGGCCATTAAAGTGTATGGCTTACAAAAAGTACAACTTATAGTATTATCATGTTTACATGCTTTAAAACATGGGAATCTTACTAAATGAATCTTTCCAAAATATTTAGTTATAAAACAATACTTGTGGACCAAAAAATTTCTGGGCATATACAGTATTTAGTGAATCTCCATCATCTAAAATAGAATATACAATCATCTTCCTTTTGGGAAGAGAAACATAGCCATAATAAGGGAAATGATAATAATTAGTTTTATCTTTAGATGCTTACTCCTCAACTGACAAGACATTCTTTAAAGGTATATATTTTTTTTTACAATGATGGCCAGTTCTATATAATATAGGACTTAGGTAATGTATAGTCAGGTCTGTTAGAAGCACCATAAATAAAAGTTCAGAATCTCTATGTGAGGTAGAAAGGTGAGCTCATGGATCTACTCTGCTCCAGCCATCCCCACTGGCATTCAACATTAATGTTGAAGTACATGCTAAAACATCGGGAAAATGTATTTTTATCAAATTATAAAACTTTTTAAACACCTAATAAAAAGTGTTAGTGAGCATGTGTAAAAATGAAAACAGTCATATGTTCTGAGGGCTGTTAAATTAGTAAAATGTTTCTGGATGCAATCGGCAATATATTAAAAGTGTCCAAACACTTTGAACCAGCAATGTCACTTCTGCAAGTTTGTTTTAAGGAAATCATAAGAGAAAAACATGCACTTGAACAATTTCTTAGTCCATTTGGACTGCTACCACATCACAGTTTGGGTAGTTTGTAAACAACAAATGTATATCCCACAGTTCTGGAGCTGAAAGTCTAAGTTCAGGGTGCTGGCATGGCTGACAAGGGCCCTCTGCTGGGTCACAGACCTCTTGCATTGTGTCATCATAGGGCAGAAAAGGGGAGGGACCTCCCTTATAACAACTAATCCCATTCATAAAGGCTCCACCCTCGTGACCTAAGCACCTTCCAGAGGCCCCACCTCCTAATACCATCACTTTGAGCATTAGGACTTCAACATATGAATTTTGCAGGTAGATTCTGACCACAGCAAACAAACATGTTCACTGCCAGAAAATTCACATTATGGGAAAACTCAGAACAAACTAAATATTCAAAATTGTGGGATTATATAAAAACTAGAGGCTCGGTGCATGAAATTTGTGCACTGGTAGGGTCCCTAGGCCTGGCCAGTGATCAGGGCTGATCTGTGGGGTGACTGGCAGGGCGATTGGGGCCCCTGCTTGCACCCACCTTGGCCTGGCACTGCCCGCTCACCTGCTCCATCATCCCACCGTGGTCCTGCTCTCTTCAGGGCCCACTGGGGCTGGCAGCACCTCCACTGCCACCTGCTGCCAGCACCGCATCGCTGACACCCATCATGTTCCACGCTGCCCCCTGGTGGACAGCACATGTCTAACTCCCGGTCGATCAAACTCCTGCCCTTGGGGACAATTTGCATATTAGCCTTTTATTATATAGGATATGATAGAATAGACCAGAGATATGCATTCAGATATTAACATTTTATTTGCTATAAATATTTAAGGCTATCGGGAAATTTTCAAGATATAGCACTAAGTTAAAGAAGTTAAAAGTAATGAACATGTATTTATTGAGAACTTAGAATATATCACAAGTACTGTTCTAAGTTCTCTGTAGGTAACAATAAATCATACAAATACTCCTGCCTTATGTAGCTGACATTCTATCCAGTGGAGAACAGAAGTTACACATGGACAATTACACACTCCCACAGACATGCACATGGTAATAAAGGCTACAGATATAAATAAGGCTGGGGCAATACCAATTGGGACAGAAGAATGGCATGGTGTCACAATATTCTTTCTTTTTCTTTTATTAAGTTTATTGGGGCAACATTGGTTAATAAGATTAAATTGGTTTTAAGCGAACGTTTCTATGACACATGATCTGTATATTGTATTGTGTAACCACCATCCAAAGTCAAATCATCTTTCATCACAATTTTCAATTAGTGATCAGAGAAAACCTCCTGAAAAACTGACATTTGAACAGACTTGAAGAAGGTGAGGACAGGAGTGATGCATGGATTTTCAAGCAGAAAAAATAAAGCAATTGCAAAGGATTACAGTAGAGAGAAAAACAAATGCAAATGTGAGGATTAATATATTCTGAAATAATACTGAAGTCATCTGCTCATTCAGGAATTATTCCTTTTCATATTTTCCATAATAAATCCAAATAAAACAAAAATATTTTTAAAGATTGAAGTGTTTGTTTGAAGTAATTAACAGCTTTTCTCCATTTTATTTTACTAACCTGCAATAAAATGAATGTGTGTGATTATATAAAAGTTTATTTGTTCTGTGTAGTTGTACTGATATGGATATTTTGAAACAGTAGATGAGGTTGAAAGAAATGTCCATATAATGAAATTTAAAAACTTTATTAATGATACTGAGCAACACAAACCCACATAGATACATTTTTAAAGATGTTTTAAAAAATAAAATTAATCCCATCTCTGATTTCATTGGCTTGGCTAGCAGAATTAATCAAGGAATAAAAACATGCTCCTTTACCACAGTTTCATACAGGTGGAAAGTGCAAAGAATTGCAGGTTCATTAAGAAGGTTTTTAAAATATTTTACAATCAATAAGATTTATCTTATTCATCATAGATCATCAGCTCAAATTATACCAAGTTGTATGTTTTGAAAATAGTATTTTAATATGCATGGATATTTTAGTTAATGCTTCCAGGAGGCCAATTTTACAAAATGATTTGCAAGTACCAGGAGCCCCCATGCTGCTCTGAGAGGGGCTGCAAGGCGTCACTCAGCACATTAATGTTGGCGAATAATGTGACTTGTCCGTAGCCAGGACCAAACCAACACCTGGCCCTGCACCTGGCCACGGGAGCCTGAAAGTCATCATTCAGAAGGTATGGCTCTATATGCACTTTCTATTTTAAAATGATTAAAGAGGATCATTTAAAACAACGATTCCATATTAGTTTCGTTTTCTACAGCTGTCTCACATTTCATGCTTTGAGGGCATAATCATTGAAAGATTACCATCCCAGAGGCCACAAAAATTCCCTTGTTCCCTAAAAATTAACCTGAATGTAGTTAGAAAAAGTGTTATTGAGCTAATAGCTTTTCATTTTAGTAGAGTTAGGGTTGAGGACTTTTTGAAATGCTGCATACAAATTGGTATCATTTAATTGATATATTGGTATAATGACAAATGCACAGATGTCTTAATTTTCCACTACAAAAGTATGTGCCCATTTCATCCGAGAGCAGGGTGGCTAGAAGCATCCAGGGCTTTCAGCTGTGCAGGCTGTGCACTGCTCACCTGAGAGTGGTGCCACTATGCAGCCCAGAGACTCTCGGCTCTGGAGGAGAGCCAGTCGGTTCAAGTTCATGCTGTGGTGCCTTCTACATTCTTGAAATTGGACAAAAAAATGAATGCCTTGGTACTTTCCATTTAATGTAATAATGTTAATTTTCTCATAGGGATTTTGGAAGGATTAATTAAACTAATAAAAGGGAAGTACTTAGAAAGCTTCTTGGGATGAGGTAAGCAAACAAAAAAACTGGGCAATTTTTATTTTGCAAGTAATCTTTTAAAAAATGTGAAAGATTACTAATGTGATAATTTACAGTTCTCAATTGAATAACTCCCTTAGGCCTTACTTCATCACTGCAACTGACTCACTGTAGAATTTGGTTTACATAATCTACCTCTTGGATGTCAGACCATGATGGACTATGAAGACTATAAGAGAGCCAAAGATTTTTAGAGTGTGGAATAATGTGTCCAGTTGATCATATGAATTCAAACCAGTGTTTTAAATCTCATGTGATGATGATAAATATAAAATACATAGTTTGGATAGTATTTTATTTATGGGGAATTAACAATAAAATACCTATTAGAATAAAAGAAAAATACCATTTTTAGCCAGTGCTAACAGAGAGGGTTGTAGGATAATCTGGTATTCTCTGAAATTGTGAGAAATGTGTTTTGGGCCAACGTTACCAAAAAACTTACGGACCAAGGAATAAATGTTGTGTAATCTTTAAAATAATTTATAAAGATCAGTATTTAAAAAAGGAAAAATATGTAGATAACTGAGGGTTAGAGTAGAGTATATTTTAAGGAGTTGATGTCATAAATCATTCCCAGATGTTTTTATGAATATGATCTCAAGGAACTATTAGTTCTGATTCTTTTTTTTAAGTAAGAGAATCACTTTTTAAAAATATTCTTATTGATTTCAGAGAGGAAGGGAGAGGGGGAGAGAGAGAAAAAAACATTAATAATGAGAGAGAATAATTGATAAGCTATCTTCTATATGCCCCACACCGGGGATCAAGCCTGTAACCCAAGCATGTGCCCTGAACAGGAATTGCACTATGACCTACTGGTCTATAGGTCAATGCTCAACCACTAAGCTACCCTGGCTGGGTGTTCTGATTCTTAAGGAGGCCAAAGCCAATAGGAAGACATTAAAAGTTGTGCCCTACCTGGTTTGGCTTAGTGGATGGACTGTTGGCCTGTAGACTGAAGGATTCCAGTTGAGGGCACAGGGCACATGCCTGGATGGGCTCGATCCCCAGTAGTGGGTGTGCAAGAGGCAGGCAATCAATGATTCTCTCTCATCATTGATGTTTCTATCTTCCTCTCCATTTCTCTCTGAATTCAATAAAGATATATATTTAAAAAGTTGTGAGAGAATTATATTACATAAATCAAGCTATTTTCTTATTATGTTATATACAGGGCTGGGCAAAAGTAGGTCTTTATTTGCATTGTGACATGCGTTTGAGTTAATAAAGCTATTGTAAGAATCACGACTTGCATGTCTTTTTTTCCATACAAACAACTGTAAGCCTACTTTTGCCCACTTATTCTAGTATTATAAGTTTAATTTATTCCAAAAATCTTTTACTCCCATGCTACATTCATAAGGTAAAATAGTAAAATTTGTGACCATCCTAGCTAATAAAAGAGAAAGATGTTAATTGACTGTACCTTTGCTATGCCCATCAGTCAATCAGAGTGATATGCAAATTAACCGCCAACAAAGATGGCAGCTAATTTGCATACTGCAGGCAGGGCGGGCCAGCACGAGCTGCCATCCAGGCCCCGTGTGTGGCCTAAGCCCCACCACCAGCCAGGACCTCTGTGTGCCACCTAAGCCCCACAGCCAGCTGGGACCCCATGGCGATCCACGAGCAGAAAAGCACAGTCCACAGGCAGCACCCAGGAGGCCCTGCACCTGGGTTGCCATGGTGATCCGAGAGCAGAAAAGTGTGGCCTGTAGGCAGCACCCAGCAGGGCCTGCTCCCCAGTTGCCATGGCGATCCACCAGCAGGAAAGTGCGGCCTGCAGGCAGCCCCCAGCAGGGCCTGCTCCCCGGTCGCTGCAGAGATCTGAGAGCAGGAAACTGCACCCACAGGCAGCCCCCAGGAGGGCCTGCTCCCAGGTCACTGTGGCGATTTGCAAACAGGAAAGTGCCACCCACAGGCAGCCCCCAGCAGGCAGCACCCAGCAGGGCCTGTTCCCCAGTCACCACAGTGATCTGCAAGCAGGCAAGCACACCTGCAGGCAGCCCCCAGGAGGGCCTGCTCCTGGGTTGCAGTGGCGATCCATGATCAGGAAAGCATGGCCTGCAGGCAGAACCCCACTCTGGCCACAGCTCAAGGGAGAGAACAGCACACAGTGAAGGCCAGGAGCCTGAGAGATCAACAAAGAGGGGCACCTGCTCCAAGCCTCCACGGTGTGGCTGGGGGCAGGCCCCAGCAGACACACACAGACACACACAGACACACACACACACACACACACACACACACACACACACATGGCGACTGCTCTGAGCCTCCAATGTGGCTGGGGGCAGGCCCCCAATGGGGCACACACACTCTCACACACACACACACACACACACACACACACACACACACACACGGTGCCTGCTCCAAGCCTCCGATGTGGCAGGGGGCAGGCCCCCAGCAGACACACACATACACACGAACACACAGCGCCTGCTCCAAGCCTCGGACACAGCTGGGGGCAGGCCCCCAGAGGGGACACACACACACACAGGGCAACTGCCCCAAGCCTACGTGGTGCAGCTGCGGGCAGGCCCCAGCAGACACACACACACACACACACACACACACACACACACACACACACGGGACGCCTGCTCTGAGCCTCTGCTGCCAGACTGTGGCTGTCAGTAGAACATCCACTGAGGGCTCCCGGACTGTGAGAGGGGCAGGCTGGGCTGAGGGAAACCCACCCCCCCGTGCATAAATTTCATGCACTGGGCCTCTAGTACTATCACATTGTACTATCATATTGCACTAGTTTAACTTCCACGGGTGTTTATTCAATCACTGTCTAAGATCTAAACTCTACAACTCTCTGGGCAATGAACACATGATTGCCATGAAAGAAATGGACTTAATTTGGAAGTTGATATCAAGGTAGCTAGCATTCATTCTTTTATTTAACAAATAATTACTGAGTGCCTTCTATGTTCTAGACTTAGAGTAACACAAAACATATTGCACATTATTTTTTCCAAGTAGATTATACTCCAGATAGGAGAGAAACATAGAAATTTTTAAAAATATATTTTATTGATTTTTTACAGAGAAGAAGGGAGAGGGATAGAGAGTTAGAAACATCAATGAGAGAGAAACATTGATCAGCTGCCTCCTGCACACCCCCTACTGGGTATGTGCCCACAACCAAGGTATATGTCCTTGACCGGAATGGAACCTGGGACTCTTGAGTCCGCAGGCTGACGCTCTATCCACTGAGCCAAACCGGTTAGGGCAAAACATATACATTTTTATAGTATATCACCGTTTAGATGTGTGGACAAAACAACATAGAAGGAAGACAAATACATTTAGAAGAGTTAGAGGGCTGGGAAGTGGAGACTTTCAAATTAGACTTTATTATAGGAGCTACCTAAAATACACTTACAGTATATGCCTGAGCCATACTCAGAACAAGATAGCTCCTGGCATAGCAGTAGCTTCTAGAAACTATTTGAAGATCAAGACAAGGACTTTATCAGAAAGCATGACTCCTTCCAGAACCCTTCCCTGAGCATTAAGCACTAAGCACAGGTCTCCAAAGGGCTGTGCAAGGAGTCATACATTTTCTTCTATTTGTGTAGAGTTTGCTTCAAAAATGTGTTAGGTATAAACCTGCTAGAGACAAGAATTCTCCGACATGTAGAGCACCCAGAGCTTCCATTCATGCTAAGGGTACTAGCCCAGTACCCAAGGAGAGACCCAAACGCTAAATGATTCAGCGCTGTGTAAAAACCAGAACAAACATTATTTTTCTGCAATACCAATTCCTCTGAAGCACACTAGGACAGCAATTGTCAACCTTTTTCATCTCATGGCAGACATAAACTATTTACTAAACTTCGGCATCACACCAAAAAGTATGTGATATTTTTTTGCCAACCTGACAACAAAATAGGTATACTTTTGGTTCATTCACACTGAACGCCTATTGTTGTGTTGGCTGTTGTCATTTTTTAATTTGAAAGTCCAAGGGAAAAGAGGTCAGTCAGGTATTGCATGCTTTAAAAATTGCGGTTGAAAAAATTGCTGCATTACGAGACAATTGAGAGTCATAGGCACTGACTTCTGTTTTTGACACTAAGATGATACTTTGAACTTGTACTGCTTAGAATCAGTCACCACCAATCAATTACTGAGTATACACCAGCAATATGAGGATAATTGGAAGGCAGGGAATCAATTTATGGTCCTATTTAGCATGTGGTAATTGCACAAAAGAAAAAATCTTGAAACAAATTTCTAAGTAGAAACATGATTTATGTTCCTGACATAATAACTGCTAGAATGCTGCTAAACTGTGTAAAAGGAACAAATAACATCTGACATCATCAGATCATCCCTTCCCCATAGGAGAGCCTTGCACCATATAATTTTAAGAATTTCCTGTCCGTCATGTGGCTCTATATCCTGAACCAGCGCACTGTGTTCCTCTTCACGTACTATACACAGCTTTTACACGTTGACCTAAATCCTCTCACATGCTGTTCAGAAAGGAAAAAGAAAAAGTGTCTGATCTAATTTGCTCCTGATCTAATTTTCCCAGATGGTATTAAAATTGAGTTCAAGCCAGGCTAGCACCTGTGTTGGGTAGTGGGTTTTTTTTTGTGTTTTTTTTTTGCACAAGTTAGTTTTGAATTTTCTCATAAAAGATTTGCTAATTATAGAAGCAGTATTTATATATATGAAAATTCAAATGATGAAATAACTTTAAAATATTTACATTTTAGATTTTTTCTGTGCCTGAATTTTTAGGAAGAACATTTGGGGGGGGGGGAAAACCCCAAATTATTAAATTATTTTATTGAAGGAGAATTATGCTATAATATATTATTGCTGCATGTATTATGTGACCAGATAGCAAATTAGTCACTAAGAGAATGTTTTGGAATCTAAAATAACAGCAATGATTTTGAGTTTTGACTTGTTTTATTTCTAATGTACTGCATACTCCTTGTCACCAAAGAGAACTTCATATCTATTTGTAAGTAGCACTCATGAAATACATTTTGCATGAACTGAAAGGGATGAATGAGTTAAGTAATACATAAACCAAGAGGATTATCAGGAACCTTCTATTTACTATGTTCCAGGCAATCTCTATGGAAAAGGAAGATGTGATTACAACTTTGCTGTCATTTTTGGAGAAAAGAAATGTTAAACTATCTTCCAAAATGGCTGTGCTATTTGCATTCTCACCAGCAATGAATGAAAGTTCCTAATGCTCCACATCCTTGTCAGCATTTGTTATTGTCAGTATTCTGGGTTTGGCCATACAAATAGGTATGCAATAGACCTTATTGGTTTTGTATGTTTGTTTGATTTTGGTTAATCCTCACCTGAGGATATTTTTTTAAATGATTTTAGGGAGTGAAAGAGATGGGGGGAGACAAAGAGAAACATTGATGTGAGAGAGACACACCAATTGGTTGCCTCCTGCATGCACCTGGACCAGGGTGAGGGATAGAGCCTGCAACCAAGGCACATGGCCTTGACAGGAATAAAACCCGGGACACTTCAGTCCGCAGACCGACACTCTATCCACTGAGTCCAACCAGCTAGGGCCTTACTGTTGTTTTAATTTGCATTTCCCTAATGACATATGATTAGATCATCTTTTCATTTGCTTATATGCCATCTATGTATCTTCTTTGGTGCAATATCTGTTCAGGTATTTGCCCATTTTTTTAATCAGTTGGTTCATTTCCTTATTGTGGAGTTTTAAGAGATCTTTATATATTTTGGATAACAGTTTTTTCATTAGATGTATTTTTTTGCAAATAGTTTCCCTTAGTCCTTAGCTTGTCTACTCATTCTATTGACAGTGTCTTTCACAGAAGGGACAATGAAGTCCAGCTGATCAGTTCTCTCATAGATGATGCCTTTGGTGTTGTATCTAAAAGTCATTGCAAGGCAAAGGTCATCTTGTTTGCTCAGTATGTAATCTCCTAGGAGTTTTAAAGTTTTGCATTTTACCTTCAAGCTTATGATTCATTTTGAGTTAATTTTTGTTCAGGGCATAAGGTCTGTGTCCAAGATGTATTTTTTTCATGTGGGTGTCCAGTTGTTCCAGCCCGTTTGTTGAAAAGACTACCTTATCTCCACTGTAATCCCTTTGCTCCTTTGTCAAAGACCACTTGATTTTATTTATGTGGGTCTACTTCTGACCTCTCTATTCTACTCCATTAATATATCTGCTTAATCTTTCCCAGTACCACACTGTCTTGCTTATTGTACCTTTATAGTAAGTCTTGGCCTTGGTAATGTCAATATTTTGACTGTTCTTTTCCTTCAATATCAAATTGGCTATTCTGGGTCTTTTACCTCTCCACATACGCCTTAGAATCAGTTTGACAATATCCACAGAACAACTGGCTAGGATTTTGGTTGAGATTGCATTGATAATCTATTTTTAATTTGCACAGTTGGAAAATTACTGATTTAAGGACTATTCAAAGTAAGAGAAAATGTATGTTTATTTTTAATAAAACTGTTTGTAAAATATTTAATTAATTTAGTTGTATTAAAATATTGTGCATTCACAATATTATATGGTAACTTAAAATCAAGGTCCGTGAGAAAGGCAATTTAAGCTTTTACACACTTTTCTAATTAGTATATTAATCAAAGTCTAAGAGACAGTCACTAAATAACTACACTTACATTAATTGATTACATACATGAAAGTATACTTAAATAGCTTGATTTCTTTTTATAAAGTAATTGGATAACATGGTTAAAACCAAACAATTGTACTGACTATATAATTTTTAGTACACAATAGGTGCATAAAAATGAATAATTACTACTTAAGTATTGTGAAAGATTTACTGGTATCTGCTATGTAGATGCTTTTTATATACCTTTTACTTTCCTGAATGAATAAACAATAAAAATAACTAATTCAATTTAATGAATGTTTACTTAACACCTGCACATGTGACATCCTGTGCTGAATATATACAGTTTCTACCCCCAAGGTGCTCCCACAATCTAAGGGCATTGCACATCACAGACAAGATCCATATTTCATTTTTTAAATGAAATATTGTGTGAACCAATTCATAAAGCCCGTAAAGGCTACTGAAAGACAGGCAAATAATATACTTAGCTGACTTGGCGAGGTTTATATATTGGTATATATAAATTATGTGAATCTCAACAACTTTAAATTTAGCTTATCTTATTCATTTTTCATGGCAAGGGAATGACTTAAATGGGGTAAATAATTTTCCCCAAATCACACATTTTTGTCAGGACTTCACGACCTCTTTTTCTAAGCCTCTTCCTACTCTGCCTCCCTAGTTTCTAAAAGAAACAGGGTATTTGAGGTAAACCCGGTGGCTTTTCATTTTTCACCACCTTCAGCTCTGTCTTCACTGTGGTTGATTTCTCATAATATATGCAAATCTCTCACAGGGAGGAATAATGGCAGATTCACTTTATAGGTAATAACAATAAAAATCTGTGTTAGGAAAACTGGGAGTGATAGTGGTAGAAACTATGAATAGGGAGATAAAAATAAAAAGCAATGCCCTGGCCAGTTTCTCAGTGGTTAGAGCATCAGCCCTTGGATGAAGGGTCTCAGGTTCAATTCTCCATCAAGGACACATACCTTGGTTGTGGGTTTGATCCCCAACCCTGGTTAGGCATGTGCGGAGGAAATCAGTGGATATGTGTCTCTCACATCGATGTTTCTCTCTCTCCCCCTTCTCCCTCCCTTTCAGTCTCTCTCTAAAGATCAATGGGAAGGGTGAGGATTTAAAAAAAAAAGAAGCAACATCACGAAATCATTTTTGCATGGTATGGTAAATAAATGCCCATGGAAGGATGAATGAAAGCATGTCAACAGAAAGACATAATGATAAATCAAAATAGGAGAAAAATGATTATTTAATGACTTACTTCTGATCAATTAGGTATAATTAATAGGCCTGTCAGTTTTTCACGAATTAAAACAACAACAAAATGCCCACACAAAAACTCTCTGCATTTTCACATTTTGATGACATTGGTTAACACAAGGATATATCTGGCTCACTCGTCACAGACAACATTAGAATTCCTGAGTGAATGAATACCCCTGTTAAGTATAAATCAAAAGGATTGATACTCTATGAGTAGACCTTATTTTGTCCTCCATTCAGTTCAACAATAACTACACAGGGTAATGAGTAGCTGAGAGTAGCCATCTGGGTAGCAAATGCTTAATTGTGACCTCTAATTGTGTCATAGAAGAAAAAAAAAAGAATGTAAGGTACATTTTTCTCAGTTAATTACTTGTCAATTCATGCATTTAATTTTTCACAGATGTATAAAAAGATAAACGTTTCAAAATGGGATGGACCTTGGGGGTAACTTAATCAAGCCTGCTTGTCTATGTACAGAGCATTTTAAATTGTAAGTTGCTGTCCAGCGTAGACATGAGACAATCAGGGTGCTATTGTTTGGAGGACGCCTCCAATTCAACGCTGAGGCCTTGGATGCTATTCCATCTGCAGGGTCTGCCTGCGCTTCTGCTGGCCTCCAAAGGAGGGAGACCTGTTTGACACTGAAAGTGCTTCCATCTGCAGGAAGAACGGAGCTGCCTGTTAGCAGACCTGGCAACTGTGCCTCAGACACCAATTTAAAGGGGACTTCACGTATTTAGAGATTTAACTCAAATTCTAGATCTCAAAAACAAAAGACTGGGAAATGCTCACAGTGAGCTTAGAGGTAAACATAAATTTGTCTGTGAATATATATATATATATATATATATATATATATATATATATATATATATATATATATATCAAGCAGCTATATTATTCCAGGCAACTAAACTATGATCTGGAGAGTCTTCATTAAATCAAATAAACTAGATTATTGAACATGTCACTTAAAAAGGTTTACATTTTCTAATATAATTGTATACCCATCACAGTCACAATTATATAAATTACCACACAAGCATACAAACACACATATACATTTGAAATGCCCAAAGTTGAAAACCTTGGCAGGAAAATGGTAAAATAAAAATTGATAATTTTTTCATTAGGAAAAATATGGGAATATATTTCAAGAATGATAAACAATATTGGTTTGTGGGGTTTTTTTACTCAGCCAACTGCAAGGAAATTTCATGAGCTATAATTTAAATAAAGTGAGTGAAAAATATGTGTACTCTGTTTCATAATGGGAAAATATGATTTTATAAACAGCAATTTATGTGTACTAAAGAAAATTAGAAAAATATTTAAAAGTAGAAAGAGGGGGAAAGAAACATTATCCCTAGTAAGAGCTCCCTAAGACAATATTTAAAATACTAATTCAGGTTAGATGCAGGATCATTACAGAATACACCATTGTTTATAATTTGGAGGTGTAAATATCCCTTTGTATCCCTACTTGCAATCAAATGATTAGTATCTATATAACAAATAATTTGCCAAGCCTTTCTCCTAGTAAAATACATTTCATCTTAATTTTGTAGAGTGCTGTCAAAGCCAGAGTAGAACACACCCACTCTCCAATATTGTTTCTATAAACCAATCTCCCACCTACAACCTACTCTCAAATAAATGCAACTAACGTTTTATTTTTCAGTACTGCCTGACATACTTTCTCATGGGAATATCTTTCTGACTCATGGTTTTTCTTCATTTTCCCTTACATGTTATCTCTATATATCTACATACTAGCATCATATATATTCCTTATTTAGGAATTATCTAAAATTATAGCTTAGCAGTGGCTCTCAACCATCTGGCCCTTTAAATACAGTTCCTCATGTTGTGACCCAACCATAAAATTATTTTTGTTGCTACTTCATAACTGTAATGTTGCTACTGTTATGAATCGTAATGTAAATATCTGATATGCAGGATGGTCTTAGGTGACCCCTGTGAAAGGGTCATTCAACTGCCAAAGGGGTCTTGACCCACAGGTTGAGAACCGCTGGCTTATTGCTTTTCCATATTTTGACAGTAGGGTTCAATTTCTCTTTTCCATTCTCTTTATTTACACTTGCCACATTTCTTCTGTTCCTGTGGTTAGTTCTGTATATATTTTCTCTCTACTTAGGCAAAAATTTTGAAGGTAAGATTTGTGCTTTTAATGATAATACTCCTCAAAACAAGATCCAAGTGCAATGTCTTAGTCTTCCTGGAAACATGACATATATTTATTATATTACATTAACTCGATTAAATTAATTTCAATGTTGGTATAGATCTCGGTGAACATGCTTCCTATAGGAATGAAAGAGCTGAAGAGTTGATGCAGTCAGACTATGTGATTTCATACAATTTAACTTGTGTTCCAAAGTATTACATCAAAACTTGCAGACTAACCCAGACAGCGTGGCTCAGTGGTTGAGTTTCAACCTATGAACCAGGAGATCACGATTGGATTCCCAGTCAGGGTATATGCCAGGTTGTGGGTTTGATTCTCAGTGGGGGGTGTGCAGGAGGCAGCCAATTAATGATTCTCTCTCATCATTGATGTTTCTATCTTTCCCTTTCCCTGCCTCTCTGAAATCAATAAAAATATATTTTAAAGAAACTTGCAGCCCTAGCTGGTTTGGCTCAGTGGATAGAGCATCAGCCTGAGGACTGAAGGGTCCCAGGTTCCATTCCAGTCAAGGGCACATGCCCGGGGTTGCAGGCTCGATCCCCAGTAGGGGGAGTGCAGGAGGCAGCCAATCAATGATTCACTTTCATCATTAATGTTTCTATCTCTCTCTCCCTCTCTGAAATCAATAAAAATATATTTAATAATAAAAAATAAACTTGCAGACTAAAAGTCAACATATTTTATTTTAATGAATTGTTTCACTTTTATGACAATTATTTCCATAAAGTTGTGTAGGCACTTGATTAATAACAGATTTGTGATCTATACTTTTAAGTTGACATTTAATAAGCATTTGTCTACATGGGGTGTCCCTGCGCCCTGTCTCTTCTTGTCTATCTTCACGCTTCCCTGGGGTGAGTTCTTTCACTCCTGTTATTAAAATACCAAATGCACTAGGAAATACTTTTAGCACAGACTTAGCTAGAATTCCTGATTCATTTATACACTCTCTCTCTCTCTGACAGTGAAAATGAAGTCAAACAAGCATTTTAACTGTTGCCTAGCACAGAATTTTTAATCAGACTCTTACCAAATCCTTTACTGGAATTAATAGTGTCTTCTCTGTTCTTGACAAATTGTTCTGAACAACTGAGTGGCTTCTGATATCATCTTCCGGGCTCTGGTTCTGCCACTGCTGATGCACCTACTGATAATGTGCAAAGGGCAATACCATTCACTGCTCCGTAAATGACTCATGAGGGTCTGTCTCATTGCTGCTAAGTCATTGGTGCACAGTAAAGTTACCTAGTGACACTGTGATCCTGCTGTACCTTCCATAGACTGTGCTTTCATTGCTTCCTGCCAGTTACCTGCGTGCTATGGTATCAGCTTCTGTCACTGCAGTAACAAGACAGAGATTAACAGTTCCGAATTGAACTTTATCTCAAGTTGGATGTTAAATTATCATTCTAGAGCTCACTACATTATGCTTTCACTCACAATTTGCATAATATTTTCTTAATTAAGAGTTTTTTTAAAGAGCAAATCAAGGTCAACAATGAAACTGAGAGAAAGGTACAGTGATTTATCATAGACTCCCAGCCACCTGCGTATAGCCTCTCTTATTATAAGGTGTCCCAAAATTCACGCAAGAAGTAATTTTGATAGAAAACACAGGTTTTTAATTAAAAATTGTAAATTTTTTATTGATTCATAAAGTATACAGTATAGGGTTATGTATGGAATAGGACATTGGGTAAATGGCCTCCACGGCTTTGCTGGCACATACCAAAGCCGTGATCTTCATTAGTCTTCATTGTCCCTGCTCCTGGGCCATAATTGGCACTTGGTAATGCTTATCAAATTGAAGGGATTGAAATCAAAGGGCAACAGATATTAGAACCATATTCAATGAACCAAGTAAAATTAGGCTTTTATTTTTTGTTGTTGTTAATGCTCACGCAAAATTCAAATCTTGCGTGAATTTTGGGACACCCTATATTACCATAGCCCGCCAGACTAGTACACTTGTTACAACTGATGAAGCTACATTGATGTCATTATCACCTAAGCTCATAGCTTAAATGAGGGTTCATCTTGGTGTTGGGAACTCTATGCTTTGGACAAGTGCATAATGACATCTACCATTACTACGGTATCCTACAGGCTACGTTCACTGCCCTAAAAACCCTCTATGCTCCTTCTTTTTATTCCCTATGCTCCAAAGGCTGCCAACCACTAACCTTTTTACTGTATCTGTAGTACTGTTTTTTCCAGAATTTTATGTAGTTGAATCATACAGCATGTAGCCTTCTCAGATAGACTGCTTTCACTTAGCAATATGCATGTAAAATTCATAGGTCATTTCTTTTTTTTATGCTGATTACTATTGGATTGTCACAGTTTATCTATTCACCTATTAAAGGGCTTCTTGGTTACTTCCAAGTTTTGGCAATTGTGAATAAAGCTGCCATAAACATCTGTCTGTAGGTTTTTGTGTGGACATATTTTTAAGTGAGTGGTATTTTAATGATAATTTTATTTAATAATGTCACTAACTGCCATTATTTTAAATATTATTACCAATTTAACCTGATTTTACCTTGGTTAGGAATTAGTTATGTTCAGGATTGAATCTTTCCCTTAAATCTAATGTTATTTGAATTAAATTTTGACTCCTCTAGTTGCACATTCGAAAGTATAAAAGTACATTTTAATGTGTGACAAGAGATTATTCTTGCTTATCTAATCCAAATCTTCTGAATTAAATATTTCCTCTTTTGAGTGCTAATCCAATTAGAAACAACCCTCATTTTGAGCTGTAGTTTGCATGTAATAACAATTTTCAAATATCCATCATTCTTTGCTAGCTCAAGATGACTAAGTACCTAAGTTTTAACTTATTGACCTCCCTAAAACCCATTGAACTGATATAAGAAGAATCTCTTAAGAGATATAAAGCAGATGGGATTTAATTGAAAATGAAACCCCACAGAGGTGAGCAACTGACAACTCAGAAGGGACATTTAAAAAAATAAATTTTTCCAAATGGAACCCAGAAAGCTCCTCGTGATTAGAGAAGTCTGGCTTGGGAGTCAGAGTAGGTCCCTGGGGCAAATGGCAAGGTAATTAATTAAAGTGCCATGTAACTGTGGTGCCAGGATAGAGCTCTGAGGCGCAAGCATGTGACCTCTAATGGGCATCTGGCTGAGGGAACTCTGGGTGTGCTTGGTGCCAGGAAGGGAAGTAGGGCAGTGCCCTAGTCAACTTTCAGTTACAGACAAGTAGACAGAGTCCCAACAAATGGATTAATTTTTTAAAAAAGAATAATTTATACTCAAACATAAAAATCTCAATAGAAAATGTGGTTTAAATTTTGAATGGGAAAATCTATCATAAGATCAATGCAAATTCTAGGAGCCTTAAAGGAAAGATTGGCATATTTGACCACATGGCTAGTTTACCTGCATCTTGACCAAGCATATCATCAAAAAAAGATAAAAGATAAATGGAAGCATAAAGAACATATATAGATTACATATAACAGGCAAAAAAATGAGATTTCCCTAATATACAAAATTAATCAGTAAAAAAAATAAAAATGTCATATTTGCAGATAAATCACTAAAAAATTTAGACTCGTTAACATGGGTATTTAAAAAATTATCCATGATCAGGGAAATACAAATAAAAATAATAAATATGAAATTGGCAAACCTAACAAATGTTTATAATATTCATTATTAAATTTTCCCCTGTGAAGAGGATTATTGCCCTTATTTATAAAAGGGCCTAAGAGAGCTCCTTTGCTCCCTCTATCATGTGATGATGCAACATGAGTTTAACCTGTTAGAGGGTCCTCACCTGGCCATGCTGGCACCTTGATCTTGGACAGCCAGCCTCCAGAACAGTGAGAAATGCACTTATGTTGTTAATAAGCTACCCAGCCTATGGTATATTGTTATAGCAGCCCAAGAAGACTACTAGTAAGTCATACCAACTGGCTAAAGAAGTAATGAAGAAAAGGCATTTTACAAAACTGACAACCATTCATGATGAAAGCTCTCAGCAAGTTAGGATTAAAGCAAAAGTACTTCAACTTGATAAAGAGCTTCTACAAAAAAAACTTGAAACTTACATCATATTTAAGAGTGAAAACAATAATTTTGTTCTAAGGTACTAAGAAGGCAAGGATTCCCAATATTAGTATACTCATTCAAGATAGTACTGAAAGTTCTAGACAGTACAAAACAAGAAATAAAAGCCAAACAGATAAAAAACAAAGAAAACTGCCTCTACTTACAGATGACATAATTGTCTATCTAGAAAATTCCAAGTCATGTACATAAAATCCTTCAAAAACAAATGAACTCACCAAGGTTACAGGATACAAGTTCAATGCACAAAAATAAAGCTCAATGTACAAAGACCAATTATATTTCTGTACTAGTATACTAACAAAGAACATGTGAGAATAAAAATTAATAACACAATACCACTTATAATTGACCTAAGAAAATTAAATACTTAATTTAATTTAAGAGCTAACAAAACATACCCAGGGTCTTTGTAATGGTACCAGATTTATTATCAAAAGATTATGACCTAACATTATTGAAGCTGAAGTATTAACAGGATCTGCAGAGGGAGAGGTTGTTCTGATTCCGAGAATTAATTTGTCCCCATCTGACACTGGCCTCCCATTTAAATTGATTCGACGACGGTTTCCTGTGATGCCAGCATTTGTGATGACTATTAATAAATCACAAGAACAAACTCTAGACAAAGTAGGCATATTCCTACCTGAACCCGTTTTTGCACATGGTCAGTTAGATGTTGCTTTCTCTCGAGTTTGAAGAGCATGTGACGTTACAAAGTTCTAAGTACTTCATCACAAGGGAAATTAGTCAAGCACTCTGAAAGTGTTTTCACTCTTAATGTGGTGTACAGGAGGATATTAGAATAAATTTAATCATTTTATCAGTCATCTTTTGCATCACTGTTGTTTTCATATCATGTTTTTGCTGTTTACATATCATGTTTTTGTCGTTTTCATATCATGTTTTTGTCGTTTTTATATCATGCCTCTGTTGTTGTTATATCCTTTTGTTACTGTTTATTTATTAATAAATTTGTATATTATTTTCATATACATTTTACTAATTTCCTTTCGTCTCTCACACTTCTATTATAGAGAAAGGGCAAATAGCAATATTAAAATATCTCTGCTAATTAATTCCCTTTTTTAAAAATATGTTTTATTGATTTTTTACAGAGAGGAAGGGAGAGGGATAGAGAGTTAGAAACATTGATGAGAGAGAAACATCGATCAGCTGCCTCCTGCACACTCCCCACTGGGGATGTGCCCGCAACGAAGGTACATGCCCTTGACCGGAATTGAACCTGGGACCCTTGAGTCCGTAGGCCGACACTCTATCCACTGAGCCAAACCAGTTAGGGCAATTAATTCCCTTTTAATGCACATGAATTTCGTGCACCAGGCTACTAGTATAGTAAATAATATCTTAATAACTATGTGTGGTGCCAGGTGGGTATTAGAAATTAGGGGTGAACCCTTTAAAAAGAATATGATTTTCTAGCCACTAGGCTGTGCACCTGAAAATATTACAAAACAATATTAAATGTAAAGTGTAATTAAAAAGCAATTATATATCTGTATATGCCTATTATTATAGCTAAAATAAGAATGACAACAAATGGTGGAGAGGATGTACAGGTAGCTGCCATTATAAAGTGGTAGCATGAGGGATCTTTGTGATAGAACCACTCTGTATCTTAACTATGCTGCATTCCCACAAATCTACACACATCATAATTTCCAGAGAAGTAAATACATACAAATATACATACATACAAATGAGTGCATGTAAAACTGGTGATATCTGAATAAGGGAGATGAATTGTATCAATTTCCTGGTTAAGATATTGTACTACAGTTAGTTATGCAAGATTTTACTATTGTGTGAAGGATATACAATATTATATTATACTAGAGGCCTGGTGCACAAAAATTTGTGCAATTGGGGGGGGGGAGGGAGGGTCCCTCAGCCCAGCCTGTGCCCACTCACAGTCTGGGGCCCCTCGGGAGATAACGACCTGCTGGCTTAGGGCTGCTCCCGGATGGCAGAGGGCAGGCCCAATCCATAGGTGCAGCTCCTGGTCGGGCTCAGAGCAGGGCCGACTGGGGAGTTGGGGAGCCACCCCCTGTCATGCACAGAGCAGGGCGGATCGGGAAGTTGCAATGCCACCCTCAGTCACGCTCAGGGTAGGGCCGATTGGGGGGTTGGGGCACCGCCCTCCGTCACACTCAAGACAGGGTCGATGGGGAGGTTGTGGCGCCACCCCCTGTCACGCATAGAGCAGGGCCAATCAGGGGGTTGGGGCACTGCCCCCTGTCACTCACAGAGGAGGGCCCATCAGGGGGTTGGGGTTCCGTACCCTGTCACGCACAGAGCAGGGCCCATCAGGGGGTTGAGGAGTTCCCCCCTGTCACGCACAGAGCGGGGCGGATCAGGGGGTTGGGGTGACTTCCCCTGTCATGAACAGAGCGGGGCAGATAGGGAGGTTGTGGCCCCGCCCCCTATCACACACAGAGCCGCAGGGCGATCAGGGGGTTTGGGCGCTGCCCCCTGTCATGCTGATCCTGGTGCTGGGAGGCCTCACGGCTCCGCTGATCCCGGTGCTCGGAGGCATATTACCCTTTTACTATATAGGATAGAGGCCTGGTGCAAGGGTGGGGGCTGGCTGGTTTGACCTGAAGGGTGTCCTGGACTAGGGTGGGGGTCCCCACTGGGATGCCTGGCCAGCCTGAGTGAGGGGATGATGGCTGTTTGCAGCTGGTCACACACCCTTCAGGGTGGGGGTCCCCACTGGGTGCCTGGCCAGCCTGGGTGAGGGGATGATGGCTGTTTGCAGCTGGTCACACACCCTTCAGGGTGGGGGTCCCCACTTGGGTGCCTGGACAGTCTGGGTGAGGGGCTGAGGGCTGTTTTCAGGCTGGCGGGTGACTGAAGCTCCCAACCGCTCCTTTTTTTCTTTTTTTTTTATTCTGGGCCAGCTTTAGCTCTGGCTCCAGCTCTGAGGCCTCTGCTGCTGAAAGCAGGTATCTGGTTTGTTTGGGTTCTATAATCGAAACACTGTATCAACTCCAGCTCCGAGATCCCGGCGGGCTGAAAGCAGGTTTCTGGGGTTTTGTTTAGCTTCTATATTTGTTACAATGTTTCAAACTGCAAGCTCAGAGGCCGGCAGCGGCAGGCGGGGAACGTTGGAGTCCTCCGTCACTGAAGCAAGCAAGCCTCATGTTTGTTTCAAGCTGCCTAGCTGCCGGCTGCCATCTTGGCTGGCAGTTAATTTGCATATCTCGCTGATTAGCCAATGGGAAGGGTAGCGGACATACACTAATTATCATGTTTCTCTTTTATTAGATAGGATCTGACATATTATATCTTTCTATATTATATCTGACAACTGCATGCTAACCTACCACTACCTCAAAACAAAAAGGTAACATGAAAACAATCCACTAAGAATCTATCTCAGAGATTCTAATTTATTTTGTCTATGGTGGTGCCAACAGAATATGTTGTGTGTTTGTGTGTGTGTGTGTGTGTGTTTTTGTTGTGTTTTTTTTTTTAAAAAAAAAAAAAAGCTCCATGGGCAAATCTATGTGAATCTCAAGAACTATTGCTTGCTACCAGTCCCCAATTTAGAGTGAGCTTATGACAGTGGCATTACCTGAGTTTCATTTGAATTTCCTGTCTTTTCAACACTGTCTTGGACTGTGTGGCTGTTTCTTTTTATTTCACCATCACAGTGAACTAAGGTGATCCCTCTGTAGACTGCAGTTGAGAGTCAGTCCCAGCCTGCAATACTCAAAGCCTGATATTGTAACAAGACACAATGGTGTGTTTAGCTCAGTATTATTGTCAGTAGTAACATGCGTTTAAATACACTAATAAATTATGTAAAAAAATACCAACACATCTGATGTAACACAAGACTAACTTAAAATTTTTATGCCGGTATTTCAGAGATATTTACAATTACAATAACTGCTTTAACTTTTGTTTTGTTTTCACTATTTTCATGTACTGGATGCAACATGCGTTTAGCTTACCCTTATTAGGAGCATTTTTAATTTGGAATGTGAATACAGTGTTTATGTGCTTTTCAATTCTTTCTTTCTAAAACAAGGCAGCTTGTTACTATAGACACTGGCAAATACTGTTGGCCAATAAAAGTGATAAAGGACAGGCCACGCCTCATTTGGAGTAGCGGTGCTGTAAGGAAAGTCTGTGCACACACAGGGAGAGCTTACGCTTTTCAAACAACTCGAGATGAAATAAATTCCGTGACAACTAGCAAAGTCGAACAGTCCCACAGAGCCTATTGTAATCAAATCAGGCTTGAGTCATAGGAGAAAATGAAGCTAGATTTCACCTCCTGCTAAATGTTTTTCTAGGCAACACACACTCTGAAATAAAGAAACTGTCAGCAGGAGCTGGCAAAAAAATCACAGATTAGATGTCTAAAACCCACACTGCTTCTTTGTCACCGTTACTTTTAACCATTGTGTTTGTCTGGCTAGATGCCTAAGATGAGAGGTTGGATAGTGTTCCCAGGGTCATTTTTTGATGAGATGTCATTAAAACTGTGATAATCACTGATACTGCTCATGAGTGCCAGTGTTTTTCTTAGAACACCCTTTTCCAAACGGGCTTGTGGTGCATTTCAAGTGAGCCCAGGATAGCGAATGCCCTCAGTAGTAATGGATGCCTTGGGTCACCGTTTTCTTATGCGTGATGATTGCCCTTTCTCCTGCCAGGTAGGCTAAATGGCACTGCTGTAATTATGGCCGCTGTGACCCAGTTTTGGAATCAAAGCACACACTGAAAGCCAGCCATGGTGGCCACATAGCGAGTGCTCTTTCTTCCTGATCGTAGGATTCAGTGTTCTGTATTTAAAGCTTGATCATGTGTTTTTGTCATTTAATGGCCACAAGTGAATGAGTCATTGGAGTTATTAAAAGAGAAGAGTATTTAAATGGTCAAATGCTGTAAGAATCAAAAGCACTGACAAAAATGTTGCCAGTACTGGGTTTTGCTGGGAATAGTCATTCCTTTTCGAAAAGCAACATTTTCTCATGATAGTTGGGAAAAACTATCTTTCCCATTAAGCTCTATTCCCACTCAGGTGCTCAGACTCTTGTATGAGGTCCTGATTCTGACTCAGTTTACAGAACACTTATTTCCTGCGCACCTGAACAACCATAGGCATTGGCTCCATTTCACCCTTAGACGGAAGGTAACAGACAACTTGACCCAATATTCTGACCCTGAGGATCCAGTTGTGCTAGTTGAATTTCGCTATTCTTTTCTATACTTGACCTAAACTGGAAGAGTCAGGATACTGTTATTCTCTTACCTTGCTAATCCCTGTAAACCCCACATTCTTTCCTCTGTACCTTTTCAGGGAGAAATGTGTACCTAGTATGCGACGGAAAAAGAGAGGCTGGAAGAGTTCCTCTCTCCTTGGGTTTTGACATCCATGTGCTTGGAAAGAGCCTCTGAGGGTCAGGGAAAGCGGGGGAATTGTAATGTTTTCTGGCACTCACCATTGGTCACTTTTCTCCTTGTGGCATAGCATGTCAAGTATTCAGTCTTAGAAGGAGCGATTTGGGTCTTGGTGTCTGTTTCAGTGTAACTTTGCCTCTCAAATACTAAAAGAAATCAGGGGAACAGCTAGAGAGATGGGGGAGAGGAAGGGAAAGGGGGAAAGAAAGAAGAAAGGAGAGAGGGAGAGAGGGAGGAAAGAAGGAAGGGAGGAAGGAAGGAAGGAAGGAAGGAAGGAAGGAAGGAAGGAAGGAAGGAAGGAAGGAAGGAAGGAAGGAAGGAAGACAGAAAAGGCTAGTACCCAGTTTTAGGTGATTTCTCTAGATTGTCCTATGACTGTATTTGCCTGATTTTTATCACTACCTTTTCATTTTCTCTGATGTTATTTAGCTGTATCTTGAAACTTTGGAATGCCACATCAGAAACTTAGTTACCATGTCAATTTCTGGGCTCCACCCCCCAAAATATACATGATTCAGCCTGGGTAGTATAGGGGAATCTTACCTTAGGACTAAGCAGAGTTCTTACTCATGATACCAAAAAAAAAGGATCCATAAAAGGAGTGAATACGATGAATAAGGTCTTTGAGCCGTACTTTTAAAAACAGAGTTCAAAGGTTTAAGAGTAGGTTGATAAAAAGATCATGAAACATTCTATTTGATCTACATCTTCACCAGATGGCTAAGTATAAGTCCAGGACAACAACATTATTCAGAATTTAGAAATATAAATTCAAAACTATGTATTATCTTACCTTCTGGAGACTTCAGGGAACCTAGATGGATTCAGGTACAGTGGCTGAGCAGAAGATAACCCTTTCCCTTTTCCACTTGTGGTCACAACATTCATGTTTATTCCCAAACCCTAGGCTTTCTGCCCCACATCACATCCCATTTCCCACCTGTGCCACATATACTAGTACTAAAGCTCTAAATAACAATTGAGCTTTTGCCTTAGTTTCTGTATTAGTTCTTTTTCAAAAAGCTATTTTAGCACCAACATTTTCCTAGCACCAGTGCCTTCCCTAATTTTTGTCAGTCTCTCCCCACTTTCTATGAGGTCACATGGGTGTGATCCTGAGTGTCCCATTTCCTCCAGTGAAGGAACAGTTCTGCATGGCTAGTCCATACTTTGTTAAGTCTTCCTGAAATGGTGTGCTGTTGTGCTCGATCCCCAGAACACTTCCCCTCAGAACTAGGGTCTGTCTCTTTAGTAGCTTGGTCCCAAGGCCTTGCCTCTTTGAATGCTGCTAGTCTGGTTCTTTCAACACATCCAACCTAAGGCTTACCAGGTCTTGAGATAATATACTTTGCCAAAAAAGTCCACTAAATTTGCTAGAACAGTTGATGGAGTTTCTGAATCTTCTAACTCATCTGCCAAATCATGGTAAACCTTCAATACTAGCCACTTAAAAGAAGAAAAAAACCTTTTTATTGGGTATGAGGGATGAAGTAAATTGGAAGTAGGTGAGGGTTAGGGTTAGGAAGTAAGGGCAAGCTTTTATCACTTGCATTTTCCTAGTATTGGATCCAGGGGAGGATACCATCAAAAGAAAGATGTTTAACACTCTAGATTGATGTGGTTGGAAGAAATATTAGTAACCCACTGAGTTCCCATCTTTAATGTCCTAGTTAAAATGAAAAGGTTGGTTTAAGACTATGGAAATAACTTAGTAGACATCCCTGAGTGAAGTTCGTGATCTTATCTTGACAAGTAGGGCAAAATATGCTTCTCTCTGGTCCAGCTATGCCAAGGCTATAACATCTGAAATTATTTCTCATTTCCTCTTTGGAGTCATTTAGAGAAAGAAGGACACTTGTTTTTATTGGATCGACTGATTTATCTTCCTTGAAAAGACACCATTTTTCTCACACCAGGATTGTGTGATATGAAGTAGGGGTTGAGATTCATTTTTTTATGGATATTCCAGCACCATTTGTTGAAAATACTTTTCTCTTCCCATTGCAATGATTCATCTCCTTTGTCAAAAATCAATTGACTGTGTAAGTAGAACTGTTTCTGAGCTCTTCTGCTCCTTTGATCTTTCATTCCTTGGCCAGCACTATGCCATATTGATCACTCTGGCTTAACAGTAATTCCTAAACTTAGTAAACTAGAACTTTTCAATGTTTTTAAATTTCTAATAGTGAGTAATGTTGAACATTTTTGTTTATTACTTGGGTTGTGAATTTTTTTCTTATTTAATTTGTCCTTTTTATATTTATTAGTGAATTTTATCCATGTTTTTTGCTCACTCTTTACTGCATGTTAGAGCTTTACGTATTGATTTTTAAAATATCAAGTTGTAATTTACCTTTAGTTTTGTTTAGTGTATTTTTTTTCACACCAAAGTATGCCCCTCCTAGGTTTATGTGTCAAGTATTTAAAACTTAAGTTGTGATTTCTTTCATTTTCTTTTCTGTTTAAAAAATTTTTGAAAATTCTTTTTAAATCCACTATTCAATTTTATTCTATATTTGTTGCAGACTAACTTTTTTATCTTTTACTTATTCAGTCTACTCAAGATTTATTTTTAGTTATGATAAAAGACAAAAACAACATGAAACATTTTATTACCTTCACTTAATAGCTGAGAACACTATCCCCAGAAGAACTGCCTGACTTTGCTAGGAGTTAACAGCTAGTACTAGTAAGTAGTGGAGTTGAAATTTTAACTCTTAACTCTCCTGTTTTAAAGCCCATGCCTAAACTTACAGCAAGCATATTGCCAAATCACTAAAAATGTTCACTTTATTTTCTACATGTAAACTTTTAAGTGAATATCTAAATGTGTGTGTGTGCTCTAAAATCCATTTACTTTAAATGTATTCATTAATAAAGTATACATCTGTGAAACCACTACCACAGGGTCCACTAAGTAGATAATAGAAGGAGTTACAGGTCAGATGTCTCCAGAACCAGGTAGAAAATGTTTTTTTGTAAAGTTTTTCCCATAAAACAAGTTGGAATCATGGTAAAATAGAGAAGGCCCATTTTTACCCCTAACAACATTAAAGTCAATTTTTTAAACATTTGGTGTTTACACCATGTCTGTAGAGTTAGACTCCCAGGGCACCATTAGTCCCTTTCTTTATGATATGTACCAATCTTAAACAATTGTGTCACAATCTTTGCCCAATCCCGACCAGTTCTCTATTCTGAAAGACTCATTTAAACTTCTTTAGCATAAACCCTCAAGTCCTATAAATATTCTTCTCTGACTCACTCCTCCTGAGACATTGTTAAGACTGTCATGGTGGTGTCCTCCCATTCTACAGTGAATTCTAATCCGCCTGCCTTTGCTTTATGAACAGGTTGTCCAGTGGTGTTTGGGGGAGTTCAATATTTCCAGAAAACTGGTACTAAGGTAGAAGGTAAAGTTGGTATCTTGTGAGGAGAAACTTTTTGTTCAACTCCGAGTTTAATCCTTCTGGCCCAGTCCATGCATGGATTATATCTGACTGAGTAAGAAGCAATTACCTATACCCCCAAAATGCACAAGACAATTTTAAGAGGGAAGCAGAAGAGCATTTATCCATGGGCACCCTAGAAGCTATGTGGGGCTTGGAGTCAGCAGCTGAGTTTTCTCATCAGGTAGATAACTTACACCCTTGAATAACTACATAAAACGTTTAACTTCATTACAATTCAAAGATATCAACTAAGTGACATACCACTGTCACTTGTTTAATTTGTTAAGATAATGCAAGACAATAGAAAGGGGAGGTATTTTTGGTGTAATTAAATGCTACCACAATTCCAGATGATCAAAGGAGAAGGAAGATGGATGGGCTGACTCTTAATGATGAATTAACTTACCATAAATACTTCGAATTATAAAATATTTTCAAATACATAATGAACATGGTGTACCTAGTGTTGGGAAGTGATGTAAAGAAAGCAGTCAATTCCAAAGAGAAGGAATATTTTATCATTGACATTTTTTTAGAATTGCCAGCACATGGTAATGATAGAAAGCAGATGACTTTTAGCTAGTTTTGAGTTTAATATTGCTTTTAAAATGCCAATGGAAAATTAATTCCTTTGCTGTCTGCACTGTGATAAACTGCTCTCTACTCCCACCCCCACACCAACACCTTAACTTACTACTAACTGGTACTCTAGAGGACTTAGTTCTCATAAGAAACACTAAGATAAGTTCAATGACTAAATGCTACTTTAGTTAGCAAACTGAAGAGAGAACTTGTCTCCTGTGTCATAATCATTATGCTTTTCAAATAATAAGAAGCACCACGTGTGTCATGGAGTTGTGGTTTCACAGGGAGACTCAACATCACCCATGAGGTAAACACTCATAATAAACTTCTTTTGGAAAAGAGTTATAACTGTCTACTGTGTATCAAACCGTATCAGCTGTGAAGTTCAAATTTATTTATCTTTCACTTTTAAGAAAGAAAAATGTATGACAGAATCAGTATAAGAATTATCTCTTGTTTGGCTTTCCCAGAATGGTCTTTAATAAATAATATTTACTATTAAATTTCTAAGTCAGAAATGGAAAGATTCACAGGAACTCACAAGAAAAATATATTGACAGGAACAGATTATTATATTTTGGGATTTGAGTTCTTATGAAATAGACTCCAAAGTTTTGATTATGTTCTTAGTGACATAAGAATGTTTTCATTAGTTCTCCCATGTAAAAATTTTCTAGTATAATTTTAATTGCTGAGCATAAGTATTACCCTAAGTTTAAGATGAAATTTCTCCATAAAATAGGGCTGTATTAAATTAAAGACTTACTTTTGTCTGATATAACATAACTCAACATTCAATAATTAAATTCTTTTGAAATAAGCCTATTAGCAAGTAAAGGAGAATCATCATAGCCTTGTGGATTTGATTGATTTTGTTATTAATCCTGGTTAATATTTTAAATTCTTTTCTAAATTCAGACCACTTTTAATCTTGTGTAATAAAAGATTTAATATAGCAAATGTTTTTATGATTTAATATTATGATGTAAAAATTGATTCATAAAGTATTACAAAATTCTGATTGCAAGGATATTTAGAAAAAAATGGCAGGTAGGAAGGTAGGTAGGTAGGAAGGTAGATAGTTTGAGATATAGATACACACACATGCACATACATGTTAGGGCGCAACGGGCAAATTATAAACCACTAGTGTTGCTTTTTAAAGACAGAATATATTTATAAGAAGTCCATGAGTTACTCAATATTGGGTTTTGAGTATGGGATAAAAAGAGAAAGGTTGGGCTAGTCATTTATTATTAACGTGATAGTATAACATTTATTATTTTTCATATTCTAGACACTGTAGTAAGATTCTTTCATAGGTTACCTTACTCAAATGTCTTTATGTGCTGAAGGAGAAATATAATTATATCAATTCTCCACAAGGATAGTGTATTAATGATTTGGAATTTATTATAGAAAGTCACAGAGGTTGAACTGGCAAAGGGAGAAGTGTAATAAACTTAAATTTCTAGGTTGGCGAGCTGAATGGTATCCAAATCCCAGCTTGGCTTCACCAAAGTTAGAGTTCTCACATAGGGTTTTGCACAACATGCACAACCACACATAGTGGCCAAGACTCAATCTTTCATTCTCTGAAACTCTCCTCTATGACTGATTCTTTTTACAGGGATTTGGGGAGATAGAATAAGACATAAAAGTAATGACTCTTTTGCTCCTTAATGATAATAGAAGCATATTTCTAGAGCTTTTTTTAACTTCAAAGAAGAACTTCAAGTGAATATTTATGAACCCCAATCTCTGCCAAAGGGATCCTAGATTTGATTAGTTCAGAGTCATTGAATTACATTATGATGAAGCATGTCAGCTAGCAACATTTTCCAGGAAACTGGCAGAGAAAAGCTTCCTCTACCATACTGATTACAAGTAGAAATCTTCCTCTTCACCCTTTTCTTCAGGTGAGGGCATACATTTGCTTTTGTTAACTATCTAGGTTCACACACAGATGTCTATGTTGCTCATCATGTGTAAAAAAACAAAACAAAACAAAACAAAAAAAGCATTACTAGATGAAATTTTAAAATCTGCTAAATATCTATTCCAGAGAGAAGTATTACTACACAGTATACATCATAAGCTCTTCAAAGCTTTCATTTCCTGCTGAAGACATATATAAATTTGTTGACTGAGACTCAAATGAAGTCTAATAGAGAAACATGTTTCTATAATGAGAAATAGAATGTGCATTATGCAGTGCTTTCAGTAGGGGAGAAGAAGGACTTCACCAATGTCTATATAACCACATTTTTCCTAATACAAATCTATGATACAGGAAGCCATGAAATGTGTTGGGTAAGCAGTACTCTAAAGAAAATTTATAATAATTGCACAAAGTTCAGTATCAGAGAAGATCTCTCTCTCCCTTGTAAATGACTATTACAAAAGAGCATTGCTCGTTGGTTTGTTTAGGGAGTAAATTTTAAATTCAAACTATCCTATATAATAATGGGGTAATATGCAAATTGACCCTAAAGGCAGAATGACTGGGAACGGCTGGTCACTATGATGTGCACTGACCAACAGGGAGCAGATGCTCAACATAGGAGCTGCCCCCTGGTGGTCAGTGTGCTCCCACAGGGGGAGCTCCGCTCAGCCAAAAATCGGGCTGATGGCTAAGAGTGCAGCATGGTAAGAGCCTCTCTCACCTCTGCGGCAGGGCTAAGGATGTCCGACAGTAGCTCAAACTGTCAGTCAGACATCCCCCGAGGGCTCCCAGGCTGCCAGAGGGATGTCTGACTGCCAGCTTAGGCCCAATGCCCTGGGGAATGGGCCCAAGCTGGCAGGTAGACATCCCCCAAGGGGTCCTGGACAGCAAGAGGGCGCAGGCCAGGCTGAGGGACTCCCTCCCCCCAGTGCATGAATTTTACTGCACTGGGCCTCTAATAATAAAATAATCAAAGATATAATATTTTTATTATTATTTTTACCTTTAAACAAAATTCAATAGATTGCCATTTCAAAGTAGTAGCACAGTTATGAATGCCATGTTAAAGATACATTCCAGCCTTGTCTGGTGTGGCTCAGTTGGTTGAGCATCATCCAGTGCACCAGAAAGTTGCTGGTTCAGCTTCTGGTCAGGGCATATACCTGGATCGCAGCTCAATCCCCAGTAGTGGGCATGGGCAGCCAATCTCTCACATGGATGTTTCTCTCTCTCACCCTTCCTCTCTCTTTAAAATCAATAAAAACATATTTTTTAAAAGGATACAGTCTATATAAAATAAATATGACATAAAAAATTAACCATACATTTTTCAGTTAGAAATGACAAAAATCCAACTCAACTAGAGTGAGAAGAATGCTGAATATATTAACTTAAATATCCAAGGAGACTCAATGAGTTGCTGATTTCAAAGATGACTAGATCTAAGAATTTAAACAAAGTCTTTAATCTCTTTGTTTCTTTCTCTCTCTCCTTCCTTCCTCCCTGCCTCCTTCCTTCCTTCTAAATTTCTGTCTTTCTCCCCCTATCCATTTCCCTTACTCTTCCCCTCTTCTTGGCCCTGCTTTTTTCTTTTTCTTTTTTAATATATTTCAGAGAGAAAGATGAGAGGGGGGGCGGGGGGGGAGAGGGAGAGAGAGAGAGAGAGAGAGAGAGAGAGAGAGAGAGAGAGAGAGAAACAGCAATGATGAGAGAGAATTATAGATTGACTGCCTCCTGCATGTCCCCTACTGGGGATCAAGCCCCAAATCCAAATATGTGCCCTAACTGGGAATCAAACCATGATTTTCTGGTTCATGGGTTGATGCTCAGCCACTGAGTCTCACTGGCCAGGCAACTTTGCTACTTTTTGACACTCAGTTTACCTTGCATTTTTTTTCACTTCTTCTTACATATAGTATTCTAATAATAACCTGGGGAGGATATGTTAGCCAGGAGTATTACATTTTAATAAGTATATATGGAAAGATAAAGATACCTGGTGACAAATGCATCTATATAAAATATAAAGAATACTATGTTTACTGAAAATAAACTATCCCATTAAAAATCTCAATTGCTTGCTCCAACTGATAGGTCAAATCTAAGGCCAGTGTGGAAAGGTGACAGTTGGACAACTCATAGAATTAGTTGAATTTTAGAATTAGAAAAAAATGGTGGTCAGTAAATTCAATGAATATTAACCGACTGTTTAACATGAAAAAGGCATTACTAGTAACTGTCCAAAAAAAAAAAAAGTTTCTTTTTGGTTTGTTTTTTTTTGGTGGGGGGGTGGGGGGGGGAGGCGCTTTTCCAGTAGGTTAGTTAATCGTTAGGATGAAATGTGACACTTGATTAAATGACTAATTTATTTGTATTGGTTAAGTCTGAAGTAATATAAAACATGGATATTAATAATAGGTACACACTTATGGAAATACTGGTGATTTCATTTACTAGCTGTGTGGTACTAAAATTTTAACTTTTGAACATTGTTTCGTCCTTCCATGCAATGAGAATAATAATACACCCACATATGTTATTATGAAGATGAGGTGTGATTGCAGTTTAGCATATAGAGCTATTTCTTTGACCTGCGCTCTTCATGTAACTTAGACTTCACAAATGTGATTCATGAGGCCAAAGTATATAGTATTTTGAAACATTAAGACCCAATAGAACTTTTAAAAATCCAACCGTTATCTGGAAATCAGTTTACATTTTGAATAATACTATTGCTGTTTTTTAATCCTCACCTGAGGACGTGCTTAGAGAGAAGAAGGAAAGAAGGGAGCGAGGGAGACAAGAAGGGAAGGAAGGAGGGAGGGAGGGAGGGAGGAAGAGAAACACTGATCAACTGTCCCCCTTATGCTCCCCAATCGGGGATTGATTCAACAATTCAGGCATGTGCCCTGAGCAGGAATCGAACTGACAACCTTTCCATACATGAGATGACGCTCAACCAACTGAGTAGGCTTAGATAACACTGTGCATTTGAATTACATTTTGAGTAGTATCTTTCGTTTTCTATTGTGTAGTCAGTACAAACTAATGCAAAAAGGCTTTATTGCAACTGTACCTATAACAGATGGTCTGGATTCTAAATTTAACAAAGAGTTGCCGAATACCAGCAGTAAAATCTTATTATTTTTATTATGTAAGCCTTGTAAGATTTTGAAACTGCAATAAACTATTTTGTCTCTTCATAGAAAAATAGAATCTAAATATATTGCTCTTACTGAAATTTCCCTAGAAACAACTAAATATAAAATCATTGGTTTTTCTCATATTCTAACTTTACCATATTAAAGTAGACCTACTTACAACTTACAAATATGTCACTGAAGATACTGTAAAATCTTTCCAAACTGGTAAGATAATTAGACATTTAGCCCATTTTTTCTTTACTCTAAGAAGCATGAGTATTAGCTAGTGATTACTAGTTTCCATAACTAACTCCTGTCTTAAAATCAGTTATAAATTTAGTAAGCTAAAACTAATTCTACTAACATAATTAAGACTAAAGAAAACATGGTCTTAATTAAATATTGAGGCTTTAATTTTTTTAACCTTCAGACATAAAGAAGTTAGTGATTAGTTTTGTCTCAATGGTGATTAAAAGAAAATTTCTAAAAAGTGACTATCAGGATGTGGAATCCAAATTCCCTGAGTCCTTTGTGATTTTTCCTGTTGCAGGTAGAACTTCTCTACCCATTTCCCCTTCTGCCACATCCATGGAGTCCTCCCAAAGGGATCTATGTGAAGGAAACAAGTTGAGACAAATGTATATATATTTTTATCATTAGCTGATATTTTTGTCCCAAATTCAATAGAATCTCTAGGCAAGCTGAACTAGACTGAAGTGAGAATCAACCAGGCCACCCAGTCAAAAAGATGGAGGTCCCAGGTCACCTTGCCATGCTAGTTTCATGTAATTTCAAGAGAAAGCATTAGAAAGAGACAACGAAGTCCAAGAAAAATATTTCTTTTAAAAAAATGGAATTCAAATAAACCATTGCCACAGAAGGACAAATTTGACTCTTTTTTCCTATTACATTAAAGATTTCATTGCCTAACATGTTGGACTAATGCATTTCCTTGTACTGAATCCATTCCTAGCAATGCTTCTCATTTTTGAGGGCACACTAAAGAGCATTAGGCATCTCACAGTAAAAAATTCTGCTTCAATTTTTATTATATCAAATCATTAAGAAGGACAGCTAGGTCTAAACAGTCAATGAGGAAAATAAGTATACAATTTTTCCTCTTAAAATTTGCAAATGTCTCTATGAGTCCTTCTGGGAATAAATGGGATAACAATGATTAGTATTCCTTTGCTTAGATGTTTTAATAAATGTTTCTTTTATGTTTCCTCCAAAATTTACTGAAACAGGTCAGGAAAAGATTTTTCTTTGGGTTATTAGAAGACCACACTCTACACTAGGCTAAGAAATCATCTCTGTTATTTCTTGCATGTCAGATTATATTCTTGTACAATGGGTACTAGAATGAGCAGAACGCACTAGCATTTCCATATTGGATGTATAACATAACCAAGAAATAGCCATGTATTGTTTTAATCCACTGAGATTTCAGAATCATTTCTTACTCTGCATAATTTAGCTAAGACTGATATATAGAGTGATACAACTAATACAAAGAAAGTGAAGTCCAACTGTCCAGAAGCAGAAGTATTTTTCATTTTTTAAAATATGATTTGTTAATTTTTTTGTTGATTTCAGAGAGGAAGGGAGAGGGAGAAATAGGAACATCCATGATGAGAGAAAATCATTGATAGGCTGTCTCCTGCATGCCCCCCACTGGGGATCCAGCCTACAACCCGGGCATGTGCCTTGACTGGAAATCAAACCATGACCTCCTGGTTCATAGGTTGACACTCAATCACTAAGCCACAACGGCCAGGCATATTTTTCACTCCACAAAAAAAATGTAACCATATTAATCCCTCACAATAAAACCCTTGATTATAGAGAGAAATTAAATTCCCACAAAATATAGGAAAGTATCACCTTAAACATTTCTTTCTAGTGTATTCAAATATAACCATAAAGATCTCATTAAGATACTCAGTTGAAGTGCAGGTTTCTTTGTTAGTATTTGAAGTCAGGGCTTTCATGATATGGAACTTTTATAGCTTTATAAGCATATCCAAAATTAGATTATTCAAACTGCAAATCTCTAATGTTTCAATTTTCCAAAGTTCCATATACAAAGGAAATAAAAGAAAATCACTGCCCTAGCTCAACACCATCAGTTTTAAAAAACACAAAAACAACCCAAATTAAGTTTCGATTACTTCGCAGGAGCTTATTTTTATTGACAGACTGATGTGACCATTACATAATACTTTCCTACCTAAAATAGTATGTCTCAAAATTACCATAATAGTGGGCTGCCTCTTAGATTATCTTAAGATAGCACTGCCTTCACAATTTCAGCATCTTTTTTTCTAAAATGATGTGAAATGAGGTGAGCTCATGCATTAAGAATTTATTGGGCCCTGATTTTATAACCCCCTATATAGTTGACCCTTAAACAACATGGGCTTGAACTGTGTGGGTCCACTTCTATGCAGAATTTTCAATAAATACCTATACTGTTGTCTACTCCCCGTTGGGAGTCCATGGAGGCAGAAGGCCGACTGTGTATATTAATCTATGCCTTGTTTTATTGCAAGAAGGCCAAAAATGAGAGGAAGAGAAAAACTACTTATTGTTTTTTAATCCTCACCTGAGGATATGTTTTTATTGATTCTCAGAGAAAGAGGGAGGGGCGAAGAGAGAGAGAGAAACATCGATGTGAGAGAGAAATATAGATTGGCTGCCTACTATATGTGCCCCCATCAGGGATCAAAACCACAACCTATGTATATCCCCTGATTGGGAATCAAACCCGCAACTTTTTGTTATATGGGACAATGCTCCAACCAACTATCTCTCCCTCTCCCTTCCTCTCCAGGGCTGCTCCCTAATGTTTTAAAAGCACAGTTAACCACTAACAAACGTGGCTCAGGTCTAGTCTTGAATTCTTAACAATAAAATTAGCAACTCCTCTTCCTTTAAAAGCTGAGGGCTAGGAAGAAGATTGAACAGACAGGCATAGTTCCCTGTAGACCAAATCAAACCTTAATTCATCAGGAGATGCTCCCTCATCATAACTAATGACCAGCCTTCCTATCCTTGCTGTACTGCTAGTCCCCCGATTGCAATGTGCCCGTTGTTTGTACCAGTGCTCTTGAATCTGTTTGCTCCACTAGCTTGAAAGCCTTAGAATGACACTTCTATTAACAATCTCAACTAGGGTTTACAATTCTCTATAGTCTTGCCCTGACTATGCACTGAAGAAATTGAAAGCCAGGAGTTTATGCTGAACATATTTACCAGAGATGAAATAATATAAATCATGAATAGTTAAATACCTTTGAATGCCTTACTGTAATTTCTTTCATTTTCCTTTCTCAGAATCAGGTAGACTGATTGAAATAAAAGATAGCAATTTTGCAGAAAATGTCAGAGTAATGCAATGGGAAAGGTATCTAAAGCTGTTAACTGATGCTTTGCTGTTTTTACTTGGTTCACACAATATTAACTAGAGATTCTTGAAATGAATCTGTTTTATTGCAAGCTTGATTATACCGACATCCCTAAATTATTCTATCATACAAATGACAGTTGATACTTAATGAAAGAGGCCACTTATTTAACTGCTGATTATTTCTGGGAAAACCTTTTAACCTACTTCCCTGTTAAAATGGAAATAGAAAAATGTACTTGCACAAATCAAAGGACTCTATTTCTGCTTTTTATAGAGGGAGGGTGAGATGCATGAGGCAGGCTTTTCCACCTGCAGGCGTAATTTTCTTCCTATCAGGCATGGAAATTAAGATGGTACAAGTACTGCACTCATGGAAAGCATTTTCTCATGGATGTAAATGCTGCCCCAGAGACCAACAGGGGGCAGGAACAGCGGCAATCAGACATAGAAAGCCATGGACCTCAGTGTCCGTGCTGGCTTCCCCGTCGTGCTATCTGCAAACCTGCGTTTCATGGGGAAGGATGGGGGAGGGATGATGTTGCATTCAGAGAGGAGGCCAGAAGTAATTCTTCAAGGAGGAAGACAGTTTTTTTGTTTTGTTTTGTTTTTTGTTTTGTTTGGTTTTTAGGGAAAGACAATAAATTGTATCGCTTACTTTAATGAAAGGGTTCTTTGTTTATACTATTTCTAAGATTAGTGAAGAGAGATGTTAAATATGACTATAATATTAATAATACTGATAAGCCTTCTACTAATAGATCTAAATCTGAATATCCCTTTTGCTTTACAAGTAGAATCAAATCATAATAAAAATCTAAGAATTTTTGTTACAGGTAGAGAGTATAGATCCAGTGTTGTCATACTGTCTAAAGAAATGTGGTACTGTTCCTATATTTCTAACACATATAATCCAGGGGACTGGTGCCTACTGCATTTGGGCAACACAGCTAGCTATGGAGTTACAAAGTCTTACAATAATTCACTTGGAATTATATATGAAGTTACAGTTCTTTATTCATTTTGCTTGATCCTTAAGAAGATAAATTTATCACTTAGGCTATGTTATAAGATTGGCAGCTTTTCAAAAGTTTTTCTGCATTCATATGTCACTTAACACCTAAATCAGTTAAATCCAGGACAGATTCAATGAAATAAAATAATCAGTGCAAGTAAATTGCCACCTAATAAAAGTTTTCCATCGTCAGCCTGAATCTTGGTACGTGGATACCAGTCTCTGTTATTTTGCACTAAGGTACTTTCTACTTAGATCAGTTTGATAAATTAACATGCAATTCCTGATCCTCACACCTACAGTTATTCAGCTGACCCCAAATCAAGATTTTATTCTCAGTCAGCCCAAATTTCTCTTTCTTAGCATTCCTGGAGGGTAATTACCTGCCATTCCCTAGAGGCACTGATTATGGGTTAAGTTTCCTATTCAGAACCCACAGCTCATTAATCCCCATCAAAATAGCCTGGGCAAAGTCATTTTTCTCCAGCAGCAGATTCGGGCCAGCCCAGTGCATAGAGGACGCCAGCAGCTAACTGCTCACTGTGAGATTTGGAGGAATTCAAAAACCTTCACTGGCTCCCAACCAGTTCTCACTTTTTAAAAACAACTCCTAATATTCACCACCTCCGCACTGTATTCTAGAATCAGACAAGGCAAAGGTGGGATAACATTAAACGCCCTGGTATTCCATATAGTCCAGATACCGAGTGGTAGAAATAACGAATCATAGATTGAGGAAGGAAATTGGGGAGAGCACTGGCTCTCCTGGGATGCTGCGACTAGGGACAGTGACAGACAAGGAGAGTTGGGAAAACACTGGGGACCTTGGATAGATGTAGGGACATAAAAGAGGGTGACCAATGGAAAAGTACACAAAGGAATAGCACTATTTAATAATGTTGTCTTGGGCTGCATTTTTCTAATAAACCTGAAGTTGAGGATGCTTTAAAAATATTTAATTTGTTTATCCACTAGGGTTATTTGTTCTACCTTGTAAATTAGGTTCTGGCAAGGTAGATGCTGATATTCATAAAAGGGAACTTATTCAGGCATTGAATAAGGTAACCTTTTGTTTAATATAGGAAAAGTGAAATCATTAAGTTTGCTTTAATCTACTGTGATTTTGGTAATAAAGTAGCCAAATAATTTGCTATTCAGAAAATTAGGTATTTTCTTTCTTCTGTGACTTTCATTAAAAATGCTCTACCCTCTTCTATTTTTTTTTTCACTGAGATACAGAATGCTCACTTTGGGAAAATGTTCAGAAAATCCTCTCTTAAAGTACAATTTTAATGTATTAGAAACTATAATTGTGCCAAAGAACTAAGTGATAGGGTCCATTGTGGGATTTTAAATGCATTCTTTATGGTTTCTAAATCCTTTTGTGCAATGCATTAGTGTGAAATGTGATTTATTTAATCAAATAGAGCCATTACTCACAATAGGAAATGCACAACCCCATCTCCGCTGAGAATAGGAAAAGGCATCTAGGATAAAGAACAGAACAGAGCTGGCATTTACAAGTGCAAATAAAAAAACAAAAAAACAAACCTGAACGAGTTTGACTCCTTTTATGCCTAAGCTCACAAAATGGAATCCATAGCAAAATTAGTTATCTAAATTCCCTTTCACATGGATCCTTCCCGGGAACTCCTCTCTTTAGGAGCTCCACAGTTTCTCAAGCAAATTAATCTTGCAACCAGAGGTTTGGGAGGACAATGCAGAACTGCAACCCAGGCTGCTATAGATTCCTTCCCTTTTCACTTACTCAGGAGGCTCCAGCCTGGGTGATGGTAAGTGGGCCATGGGAACATGCTCACAATGTTGAAAATGCTGCTCAAAGCAGAGCATCCTTATAGGGTAAGGCCTTGATAAGAATTAATTTGCTCCTTGAAATGAGTTCTTATATTCAATGGGGTGGTGGAACAATAGACGTCAAAATCTATACCAAATAAAATGATATCAAAGCTAAAACCCAGGCTCAGACATCTGATAGTTTCCAGTTGTTAACTGGGTAAGAGCAAACATGCATTTTTCCGAGGCTGTTTTGTGTATGAACCTATTGGAAGTGTTATTATTCCCCATTTGAATGGTGAGAAAACAGGCATAGAGAACGTAGCACTTTCACAGGTAGGGAATTTGGAGCCTGTTTTAAACGTGAGTGTGTGATAGGCTCTTAGCCAACACGTGGCACCGGAATGGGGGCTGCTCAGTCCTGTTGCAGTTCATTAACCTCTCCTTTATCTCTTATCATCTGTAAAATGGAGATAATTACAGGAACTATCTCACGGGGTTAAAGGTGAGCATGAATATAGTGAAAGTAGCACAGTGCTGACCTTCAGCAAATATTCAGTAAATATAGTTCTACAAAAGGCAGGCCTTTTTTCCAATGAGCCTTTAGAGACTGATTTATCTCTGAATGTAATTGGGCCTCTGAATCTGTTTATTGGCTCGGACTTTCACACCATCTCACCTTCACATCATTGATAATTGTCTCAAGCCAGTGTCACCTGATATTGCAAAGGTCAGCTGTTATCACTGCATCTGTGACGTTGAAAGTGTCAATGTGGTACGTGGTTGATTAGTAATAGAGAAAAGAATGAGTCACTCAGAAGCAAGAACCAACACCCTTCACAAGTGGAATGATGGCCTGGACTGACCTGTATCACACTAAGGGCAGGATCCATTCAAAGAAACCTAGATCTTAGGGCAGGTGGCAATCGAGAAATATGTTGATGTAAGTCAGCACGCTGATGACATGAATTCTAGTGAGGGGGCTGAGGGCTGATGGGACTATATAGTTGTTATGCGCACCTGCTATTTTGCCCTTAGCAGACAAGTGATATAGCAAAAAGAAGTTGCCCAAATAACATACTGTGAAAAGTTATTTTTGGTGTAAACCCCAAGGAATATGTAATAAAATAGTCTGGGTTTTACACTGGGTTTTTCTATTATAACTGATTTGAAAAAAATGTCAAGCCATGTATATACATATATGTAGCCAAAGGACACGTGTAGACCATGAGAAATATGACAACTTTATAAAATAATCCATTCTAAAATGTATATAATACACTTAAATGCTGATGTACTTTAATAGATATTTTTCAGTCTTTAGTGAGGCAGGATGATTGCTGATTCAGAGAACTGACTGGAACCTGATGGGTTGGGCTTGAGCCTTGGCTTTGCCATTCATTAGGTACCTGATTTTAAGCAAACTACTTACATTTTCTTTGCCTCAATGTCCCCAACTATAATTGATAATAAAAATGGTATCTACTTTTAGGTTGTTATGAGGATTCAAGAATAATGCTTGGCTCATATTTTTTAATAGAATAAATTTGTTAACAGTTTTTATTTCATTTCTTAAGAAATGTAAGTGGGTAATGAACTTCCTACAGGAACATTAACATGTTGAGAAAATTTTTTAGCTGTTTAAGGTCACTAGGGTGCTATTTATTTTTGAAACGGTATTTTTGTAACTTTTCAAAATTGCTTCAACAAAGCACCATATATACCACTAGGAAAAAAATTTAACTTTACGTTTAAGGTTTCTCTTTTCTAGAGACCAGCACCCTATTATGACCCAGAGGCCAAATCTAGATTATACTTGTTTTTTTTTGTGGCCTGAGAGTTAAGAATTGTTGTAATATTTTTAAGTGGTCACATTTTTAATGGTTATGTATATAATATCCTCAGATTGATCTCTTTCCCTCAAAGCCTAGAATATTTACTAACTTGCTCTTTAGAAAAATAGTTTAATTACACAATGTAAGAGTTTTATCTACTAGAAGAACTCCTTAGTAAATTGTTTAAATCTACGTATTGTAGCTCTCTGTCCATAAAAAAGCATTTTAGATGGTATTAAAACATATAGCTCTTTGACTTTAATGAGATAATACATATACGTTGAAGTATATAATGGTAGTCATATTATTAATGACTCTAGAAAATACCGATTTGTATTTTTTATGAAGTGGTAAAAATAGGAACTCAATCACTCTCTGGGTAAAATAGCTAATATTCTAAGAATGAGGAGAAAGGTTTTTATTTTCATTGTAAGGGTAGCATTTTCCAACAATTATTTACAGATCATTACTGTCCCATAAGTTGTTAATAGTTACCATGTTGAGTAATATTTATGAAATTTTAGAATAAAGACTCAAATAGTTTTTCCTGCAGGAGTACTCAGAGACCTTCTGGTGAAACTATATTGTGTTTTTGCTTTCTTCTCACAATAGTGGATTATTTAGGTTTAGGGGCCTATTCTACATTCCCAGGTCTTGAGGTTCAAATAATGGCTATACTTCCTCAAATGAGAGCTGGGATTCAGCCAATTACTTGATGATGATCTTGATTCATGCTCAAAACAAGCCATACCTAAATATTCTTTATCAAGTGGTTGGGAAAGGGCAATTATTAAAAATCTCTCTCTTTAACAGCACTACTATTAAATTGATTCTGTAGAGAACGTGGCATTCATATTTCAACAAGTAAAATTCTATTTAGAGTGGTTTTCAATCAATATTGTATTTACAAGTTTGCATTGGTATATTATATTATTAAAGTAAAGAATCATTCTTGGGCAATACTGCACTCATGAGTACTAGAGTGAATAACAAATTATTTATGGCTCAACACTTTTCATGCAATACTCAAGCCACCTGTAGTGAGCAACATAAATGTTGATGGATTGCCAAATGGGAAAGAAAAAAAAAGAACAATACACAGATTTACCTTATACTATGAAATTCAAAAGGTATTATTCCCATTAAACATAAAATCATAGCTTACAAAGCAATAGAGTTCTCTACTGCCATGGTGAAGCAATTATCAGCAATATGCTATTTAGGAGCCAAAAAAAGATAAGTAGAAATTGGGTTTTGCATTTATCAAAATAATAAAATATGCAAGTACTTACTAAAATATTTGCAAAATTGAGATGTATTCAGAAATATTTTCTATATAGGAAATATAAAAGAGAAATTAAAAGGATTTTGCTGTACTCATCTCAATAATCATTGTCAGTATTTCATAAAAGGATATAACTACATGTAACTAATTCTGTTCAAATGGATGATTTGCCCTTATAACTGTATAGCAACTGTCCTTGTATTGTTTCTTGTCACTGTGTCCTTATGTAGGCCTTGTTCAGCCATCTAGGAAGTGGAATTAACCAAAGGATTTTCCTCTACATATCTTTGCTTTTACAGTTTACATTCAATATCATTTTGTATTAGTTTCAGGTGTACAGAATAGTGGTCAGATAATCATATATTTTACAAAGTGTTCCCTAATATTTCCAGTACCCCCGGCACCATAGCTATTATAATATTATTTACTATATTCCCTATGTCGCACATTACCTTCCCAACCATTCTGTAACTACTGATTTGTACTTCTTAATCCTTTTACCTTTTTCACATAGTCCTCCGACACCCATCCCCTCTGGCAACCACCAGTCTGGTCTCTGTGTCAATGAGTCTGTCCAATTTTGCTTGTTCAACTTATCGTGTTCTTTAGATTCCACATATAAGTGAAATTACGGTATATGTGTTTAATTATGTTGTGAGGATTAAATGGGTTAATGTATTTAAAGAACTTAGAAAAGAGCTGGAGATATAGTAAATTCTCAAAATGTTGCTTACCAACATCGTCCCCAGCATCTCCTCGTAACAGTTTTTTAAATAAGCAGAAGCCTCATCTTTCGCTGCATTTTCATCAACCACAAAAGGCAGGCAGTTATGGCTACCGTGTAGGTGGTGGCATGCTGTTAAGTGTTTAACCACTGACATTCCTGGTGCCAAGGGGGAGCCCTATTTGTAGCGTTTGCTGATTCCCATGTGTAATTTCAAACTACCCATGAGACACCATTGAAAGTGGAGCTGAGAGGAAGATGAGCACAATGGGCCCTGACGAAGCAGTAAAGCAGCCTCCAGCACACCATTGCATCCAGCCCCATCTTTGTTTCTTTCACACAAAGGTGTGTGTTTACAATCAAGAGGAATATACTTCCCAACTGAAAGATTTGGTGATAGAGAAGAGAATGATAGGAATTAGGTTTCATCTGCAGTGGAACTCTCAATGTGGAATCCTAAGCACAGCGAACCTCACTCATATTAAGCTCCCATGATGGGAGTTCAGCAGTAGAATGGGCAAGGAAACTTTTTGTGAATTGGAGGGGAAAATTTAAGATAAATAATCAGAACATTTGACTAGTATTCAGAGAAATATATTATTTGCAAAGCACCACCTTGCCTTTTATTTATTTATTTTAAATATTTTATTGATTTTTTTACAGAGAGGAAGGGAGAGGGATAGAGAGTTAGAAACATCAATGAGAGAGAAACATCGATCAGCTGCCTTCTGCACACCCCCCACTGGGGATGTGCCCGCAACCAAGGTACATGCCCTTGACCAGAATCGAACCTGGGATCCTTGAGTCCACAGGCTGACACTGTATCCGCTGAGCCAAACTGGCTAGGGCCACCTTGCCTTTTAGGAGAATATCTATAATGACAGGTTATTGCCTCTGCCCTCAGTTAGCTTGTATTCCTATTGAGGTAGTAAAGGATAGACATGCAGTAAGTTAGAAATATAGAAGAGGTAGTGCACAATGCTATTAAGAAAATGTCCAAGGACAAACCCAATCTTCATAAAATTCTAAGTTATTTCTAGAAAACTTTCAAAAAATCACTGAAATTTTTTATGAAAAACTCAGAAAGGCACATTATTTAAGACTAAAAGCAAAGAGAAAAAAAATAAGCAAGAAAAAAAAACCCCTCTCCTTCTGAAGAAAACTTTCTTTTCTACAAATCAATAAGGAGCTACACTTTAGGGATTGTATTTTTATGCTTCAAACTCAAACACTCATATTTGGTTTAAGACTTTGGCCTTTGTGGAATCCTAAGAGGTTATTTAAGCAACTCTGAGGTTGAGTCAGTTATACAGTTAGCAAAAGAATCATGGGGTCTGCAGTGACAGCTATGGGATACCTTTACAGATAATTCCTATTCACGAGAGTGTTATTTATATGAGCAAAATATTTTTCAAATAAAAAATGTATTGTCTAGGTAAGTAAGAAATAATCATCTTCTACAAGACAGATTACTCATATATAAAATGATAGGATTCTATGAAATGGTATATTATTGATACACAATACTTTACTTTGAGAATAATATTTAACATAACTCACAAAGGCAATAAAATAATATATATCAGAATAGGAACTAGTCTAAAACTCAGTCAACAACTACAAAAATAACAGCTAACTTACGGAGGGCCGATGAAAACCATTGTCCCACTGTGGACACACCCTATACATACTCCATTGGCGGGGTTCACTTTTGTGTCTGTGTGGCCTGACTGACAACTCATTATGGTTTTTAAAAAAACATGTATAGTAATATTGTTACTGTTAGTTTCTCTTCCTCACATTTTCATCTTTTATATTTTGCAAAATCATAGCAGTGGTGCTGGGGGAAATGATCACCTAAGGGGTTTTCAGGTCAAAAGCAATGGAAAAATCATAGCTTGAGCTACAGGAATTCCTCATACTCCAAGTCTTTAGGGTGCATCCTCTGTGGTTTGGGAGATAAAAATGATTTCTCAATAATTTTCCAAGAATACATTACAACATATAAGCCACAGAGCTAAATGTATTTGAGACAAAATGTGAATCTGATTTTAGATTTTTAAGGAATGTTGCATTTATTTAAATTATTATGTCAATGACTCCCAGATGATTGGCAAAAGGGTAATATTTTAAATCCAAGATGTGATGAAGTTGGCCCTCAGCCCTTGGAAACTTGCTTAGGCCAAAGATCTCCTGACGTGATGCCAAAGGAAGTTATCCCTGTGATCTGAAAGCTATCTCAGATTAGTGTGCAGAGATACCAGCTTCCCCAATTCCTAATGGCATGTCTGCTCAGAAAAACACATTCAAGTAAGTAGCTCTCAACAATTTTAACTAAAGGTGCTAAAGCAATAGCTATATTTCTATTTTAAGCAAGGGTATAGTTCATAAGTTTGAATCTTTAAAAGTGTACTTTGTGTCTGAATTATTTTTTTTAAGTTAAAAAGTATCTATGTGATGGCATTTCCAGTGAGAGCATAAATATGTTTGCAATTCTTATGGCGGCATTTATATTTATTAAAATTAGAGTTTCTGAGTGGAATTTGGAGACTACAATGAAAGTTAATTTGAGTCTAAATTTATCCAACTTGATCACTTTACCCCAGAGAAATTGTTGGGAAATAAATTTAAAAGAAAGCTTTGAAAGCCGTGTTTCTTGACCTATTTTTTCTTTGCTCTTCTAATTTTATTTTCCATCTCCCCACCATCTTTTGGCAGTGATATTGACATAATATGATGATGCAATTTAATGCAAAATAGGTGTAAGGGTCTCCAAGAAAATAAAATTTTATCTCAAAGAAATGTGTTCAGGCAAATTTTGTTACACAACAAAGGCACAAAAACTTATTGAATCTACCCCAGTGAAAGGAAAAAAATAGCACAATATGGTTGTCTTTATTTACAATTAGCATTATTTCTTTAAACATATTGCAGCACCCTGGCCAGTGTGGCTCAGGTTGTTGGGTCTCATCCTGAGCTATGAAAAGTTGCTGGTTCGATTCCCAGTCCAAGTACTAGCCTGGAAGAGAGTGTGCAGGAGGCAGCCCAGAAATAAGTACCCTCTCATATTGATGTTTCTCTCTCTCCCGCTCTCCTTCCCTCTCTCTCTAATATATATTTCACAGCAACAAGTCCGAAGAAATTAGGTATTTTTCCAAAGCCACAGAGGATGATACAGATAAAATTTCTCAATAACATGGACTCTTTCTTTTGTATTTTATAGGGTTGATCATAATAAAAATATAAAATTTACCACAATTCTGGGACTGCAAATATTTTTGTGTAAAGATTTTCTATAATAGATATTAGACTAAACAGAAATAAATCAGCATTGCTCTTTCAAAACTGACACTACAATAATTGTCTTAAAAATGGATCTTTACTGACCATTCTGTTATGCTTCTTAGCAACCCAGAATTCAAGGCTTCCTATCTTGATTACCTAGTTCAAAAACTCCCCAAGCACCAAACTACATAATGAGGTCATAATATCCCTCTTGGCTTCTTAAAATATTAGTAAGTTGGCAGTAGAGAGCAGAGAAACGAAAAGTGTAAATCAAAGGGGGAAAATGAGATGTTATAATAATTACTTTGTATTTTTCAACCATAACTATTCAATAGAGTTACTTTCTTCTTTCTCCCCTTACAATGTCATTACTAAAAACCTCTCCAAGGAGAAAGAAAATATATAACTCATGGATATGGAGTAGTGTTCAAATCATCAAAGACCAAAGACATTAAGTTAAAATATTTTTGTGATATGTATATGGAGAGGTAGAGACAGGAATAATACTCTCTGGGTAGGTATGTGCACACTGTTGATGGTCAATGTCTGTTGTTATTGTCCAGTGCCATCTTATACCATCTCTCTCTCCCTCTCCCTTCCTCTCTGAAATCAATTTAAAAAATCCTTTCTTCTTCATTTTCTTCTTCCTGCCCATCACTGATTTTATGGAAGAAATCCTAATCTGTTTTCCCACTACTGGTAGAAGACTTCATATCAGCATGGGGTAAAGCAAGCACACATGTTTTTTCTTTTTTGTTTTGTTTTGTTATCCTCACCTGAGGGTATTTTTTTTCCATTGATTTTCAGAGAGAGTGGAAGGGAGGGGGGGGAGACAGAAAGAGAGAAACATTGATGTGAGAGAGACACATCAATTGGTTGCCTCCCAACCAGGGCTGGGGATCGAACCTGCAACCGAGATACGTGCCCTTGATGGGAATTGAACCCGGGACCCTTCAGGCCTCAGGCTCTATCCACTGAGCAAAACCAGCCAGGGCAGCACACATATTCTTTCAATAAACTCTACCTAAATGAATTAAAAATAATTCATTAATTCATATATTTAGTCTGTCAGTCAATAACATTAGAGGTTTACTGTATTCCAGACTCTGTGCTAGACTCTGCAGATAAAGGATAGATCCAACATAGTTCAATAAAGGAATAAATTAATGAATAAATAAGGAAAATACCAAATCAATGAGTGATTGACCTGAGGAAATGTGACCTATTTATTCAACAACACTAATAGGTAACCCTGAGGGTTGAACAATATTTTTTGGATGGTGGATCAAATAAGGGAGGACAACATTGCCACAATGTGAAATTTTTATTTCTTACAGAAGGATGTTTGCCCATATAAACCTGCTTTTATCTGGAGTCTCTTTTAAAGTGACTAGGTGCTGATTAATAATTTTCCAATTAAAATATGATATCTGAATGATTTATTTGTTTATTGCTGCTGGGATGCTTTTTACTTCCAACAGTTACCTGAACACAAAAAGAATTTTGTCAGAAAGGGATGCCTACACCAGATACTGTGCCAGTAGTTGAACTTCAGGGAACTTTAGAATCCTTGTTCGTGGCCTCCCAGATGACAATAAACACGGGTGTAGAATCTAATAATGTCTTACCAAGAAATCAATTGTGAATTTTGGAAGGTCTGTGAGGCTTTATTAGAGGGAGGAAAGGGGAGGCTTGTAGCTTTAAATATAGGAGGACTTTATTTGGAAACTTCAAACAGAGAAAGAAAGAGGCATTTGTGAGGAAGGAAGGGAAGGGTGAATGAATTCCTCCTCCTCTCACATTCCCTCTCCCATCACCAGGCTGAGACCAGCAATTCATGTTCTCACCTGCTCTGGGGTCACTAAGATTTATTTTAAAACTTCAAGGAAATGAGTAATGTGCATTCTTTAATGGAGTCATGAGAAGAGGGAACAATATTTCAACATATTCAAACAGAATGGCTTGCTCAGGCTATTGCAGAATCCTGAGAGAGGGTAGAAGTTAACTCTGTGTTCAACATTAGGTTGTTGGTGGAGTGGGTAGGAATTACCCAAGGACTTCCAAACTCAAGGTCATTGAGTATATATGTCTAAGATTTTTTTTTTTAATTTCCAACTTGTCAATGGCTCTTTAATTAATTGATTTCTGATGAAATTGACAATTTTTATGTATGAGAATGGCAAACATTTAAAAACTTTCCAATGCACTTTAATTGAAAATTTGTGCAAAACTTATTATATGTGGAAAGCAACTTGGAAATATCTATTAAATATAAAAAAAAAATCCCTTTACCCTTTTACACAACAATTTCCAACAAAGGTGTTTATCCCTTACAACCCACACACAAAAGAAATGAGATTTGTAAGATTATTGTGGCAAACAAAGAATGGAAACAACCAAGTATCCTTTATGGAATATTCACTCTGTAGAATGCCTTGCAGCTCTAAAAAGCAATGGAGATTATGTTGTGATATAGGAAAAAAACCTCCAGAATACATTGTGAAGTAAAAAAAAAAGCCGAAAGACAAGCTGAAAGAATACACAAGAAACTAATAATAATGGTTATCTATGGATTAGGAATAAGGTAGACAGGGACAAAGTGAAAATTAAGCATACTAATGCATGCCTTTTAAATCTCATTGTATTTTAACCAAATGATTGTATCCATAGTCAAATATACAATAACATTTTATAAATAAGTTAGAGTTCAGATTTAACCGACCTTACCTTTACAATCTTTAGGTAAAATATCACGCTCTCTGGTTAATTGATGTTAAGTCCCATAGCACAATTATCTTATCAGACCCATAAATTCTTTTTAGCTTTAGTGAGAGTAAGGATGCATGTGACTATCTAACATTCTGAAGATCCACTTTGAGTTTTGTGGTCTTTAGGGATGTCCATAAATATTCTGATTCTCTTTCTTTTACACCTTTGATAGGACCACATTTTGCTGCCCTTGTTGAAATTAAGTGAGATTATGTTTCTTTATTTGACTAATAAAATATGGATGGAAGTAACATGTCGCTTCTAGGCAAGACATTTAGTTGCCAGAGCAGCAATCCTTTATCCTTGCTGAAATTATTTGGAAGCCTATATTAAAAAGAATTTCCATCTAACCTGGTCCTCAGTGTCTTGTTCAGCATGTTTCCCCGCTGACCCATATTCAGCGAACAACACGAGAAAGAAATTTTAAAAAACAAGATATCAAAGCACATTTATTTGGAATAGTTCTTTACCTCTGACTCAAAGAATATAATGGAGTGACGTGGGCGCTTGAATGCTTAATTCCCTTTATTTGTCATCTTTCTCACTGTAAATCAATTTCTAACCAGTGAACTAGGAGATAGCATTAGTCAATCAGGCCCTGGAAGCCTAATATCTTATGTGTAAAAGGGAAACATCCAAATCCCAGGTCTATAGATCTCAAGGTCAGACTCAAAACCATTGGTTCCTCTCTAATGTGTTCGCATCTTGAGATGAACCCTTGAGCTCACAACTGTCTGAACACAGCATTCCAGATGACATCTACAACACAAAGTTTTGATGAAATAGAAAATGTTATCATTAAATAATCATTATTTTCATATTAATAAAATTAAAAATCCAACCTATCAAAGTCCATATAGCTATCATATGTAACTATACATTTATGCAGTAGTGTCTTACAGTATTTTATAAGAAAAGAGTTGAAAAGGTGAAATGTAGACATATATGATAAATAAGAGTATCAGAACGAAGAATAACAACAACTCAATTCCATTTAAACTAAACATTAGTTAAATTTTACATAATTCACTGAACAATGTGTTTTTTGGTTTACAGGTGAAAAAAAGTTCAGATGTGAAAACAAGTTCTATTAATGTTCCAATCGAATAAAAGCACATAAAAGTACTGTTCATTTTGTTCTCACTTTCATACAGTTCAATTAGGTTGTCAAAATTAAAATGAGGTTCAACACAAGTCAAATTTCCTCCTTTCACGGTAGCATGCAAGATTTTTCTTTGAATTTTATAAGTCGTTACTGACAAAGAGAGTACAGAAGAAGAGCTGAATTAGAACATCCAAGGAGTCATATATTCATGAAGCTATAAAATATGCTTAGCTATTTATATGGACAGATATTTGAGAGATGAATTACATGTCCTACCTACAAACTTAGAAAGAGAAATTAAAACTAAAAAGAGGAAAATAAAAGCTATATTATCTAATTTACCAAGACCGATCTTTGTTCCAATATGTTGTTTCTCCTGTGTTTTTCAAAATTTTTTACTAAAGTCTTTTTTTTTTCCTAATAGTATAAGGGAGCTCCACTCAATTTGCAATACAACTTAGAATTTATTTTAGCTCTAGGCTAATTTGTTAAATCATTATGGCCATGCTGAAAGAGGTAATGTACCTCTAGTCTTATGGCATATCCATTTAGTCTTATTTACAGCTTTTAACACTTAGAAATATTCTTATTAGAAAGTAAAGGTGAAATTGAAATTCTTTGAACAAAACCAACAAAGCCAACACTCTAAGTATGAGTCATTTCTAATATGCCAGCTATGGATTTTTTTTTAAATGTTCCCAATAAATTTAATAAAAATAATAAATAAATAAGTGTCCATTCCTCAGATGGTTATAGAAAGCTTATTTATCTGTTGTTTTCACTTGCTTGGTGGTTTCATGTGCAGTTTGGTGTGTTTCAGTGTCTTATTTATTTTTTTATATTTTTTGCTTTTTCCCTATCCTCTCTTTAGAACTAATGATGTCTTTGAAGGGCATGGGAAACACTAATTAATCTTCTGTCTGCTCCTGGTCACCTACTTCCTTCTACAACTTTTCTTCCTGATCCTCCCTCTTCTTCCTATCACTTTCCCCCTCCACCTTTTCTTTTTTACTATCTCTCCTTCTTTCCTGTTTCTCCTTCTCTTCCTCCTCCTCCCCCATTGTTCCTCCCTTCCTTTCTCACTGTTATGCCGGATGTGCAATTCCTGTTCTAGTGACACTATCAATGATTAGGAAAATGAAACGAGCAAACTGCTGATTTGAGCTTTGTTGCGAGTTTTGCAGATAAATCAACATGGCTAATTTAGAATTTTATTTACAACTTGCATTAGCCAATATCAAGAATAAATATAGCAAAGAGCCTTTAATTATGCATGTGGCGTGCATGCGTTACATTCACATGCCCAAATTTAGACAGCTTAAAAATCACACAAGAAAACATTAACAGTTAATATCTTTCAGATAAAAAGGATGTTTCTCTACCAACTGAATGGAGTAAAATGTAATTTTCACATGAAATCCATGACTTGGGAAAGGGGAAACATTAATAGATGGTTACCATATAATTGTGCTAAACTAAGGGAAGTCTCTGTACTTTTCTGTAAAGTTTTATTCCCAGAGAAAAGAGTTGCTATAGCCCTGCCCAGCTGCAAAAAATACTTGCCCTCATTTCATTTAAGGAGATTTGCATATGTAAAGCTGCCTACCTAAACACTCTGTGGTCTCAAAAGAATAAAAAAATGCTAATTACTAAATGTAAGATGTTGGATACTAGGTCCAGTGAGTTTAAATCATTGCCAATTTTTTTCATGCATTTTGGGGAAAACTATGGTAAATGTGCCCAAGGCATCTGATAAACACGAAACAAACAAACAAGCCCTCCAACACTAGTGATGGCTGCAGTAGTCCTACCTCTAAGTTATCATTTATAGGTGTGACTTCAACCCTAAGGGAGACGGCTTTCACAGCGAATGAGGCCAGTTCACCTATCCTCATAGAAAGGGAGGCCTTCATTAGTGAGGCCTTTTTAATTTTTCAACTCCTATCACATTCCTTCTTCCACAGTAACTCAGACATAGCATAGAAGAGTTAAGGAATTGCTCTTTAACCATAACTTTATATCCATCAAAAGTGTGAGTTCTGTGGGTCTAATGGAAGCTTGACAAAGTTTCTTTAACCAAGGAAGGTTCTCTAAATTCCAACACTGAGTCTAAGCAAATTCATCCTCTTTAAGTGTCCTCCTCCATTGCTCACGCCTAAGCATGACTAAAATCAAGCTCTATTCGAAAGATTATCTTAGAGATTGCTAATTTGGCACCATGCCTAGAATTTGCTATCTATGTATTACTTTTCTAAGGAAGAAGATAGTCAGAATGAAAGAAATCCCCTAAAATGAAGATTTATTCCTGGCACGGCTCCTCAGACCCCCTTCCTCAGGTTGGATATATAAGGACTACTGTTCAATTAAAGGCCATTAATGCCAAATGCCTGCAACATCGCATAAACTCAAAATGAAAATGTGCTTAAGTTGGAAATGACTTAAAACATTTATCTATTAAAGACATAGAGTCAAAATCAAGCACAAAACTTGCATGAATTTTTAAGACATGATCTCAATTCCTTTTGCTCATTTCTTTCTACTTGTTTGTTTTTTACTTTAGCAAACTACTTCAGGCTGTGTCCTAATTTGGAAGAAATGACCTTGACACAATCACCCCATTAGGATAATTTTATGAAAAATTTTGCAAAGTTCTGATAACTTTCATTGACTACACATTATTGAAAATTGCAAGACTGCTACAAAATTAGCTTATTATGTCTAGTTCTGATATAAAACTTTTCAGCTTATTTGCTCAGTTATTATTCTACTCAGTTGCATTCTTGGGAAAGAAAATGAATTTATCTTAAACATATAAGAAGACAATTAGAGCAAAAGGCAGCCAAAGAGGACACTTGTTGCAAACTGAATGGTTCTACTAAATATTACAATTTGACCTGAACTTATGGTCATAAACAATGCTTATGTCCTTGCTATTTATAATTACAGCTGCTCCTGAAAAGATGTTTTGGGGGGTCATTAGATACTCCCCTACAATTTTGCTACCAGCATATAATGAGAACAAGGTTCACAGCATATATTAAGAAAGCATTCATTTTCCAGCAAGCCCCAACAGTTTATACAGCCTGAGCTGTACATTTCCTGAATCCTATTATTTTGAGACAGACATAACAATCTTCCTGGGGGAAGATTCGATGGCCCTTGGCTTGTCTAGAATTAGACAATGAGAAACCAAGTTCTTGTTACAAGATCCTTAATGGATCCTCATTGCCTGCAGCTGACCTTCCTAGATTTTGTATTTTCGTCATTGCATGGATCTTGAATGCCTTTAATTTCACCAATGAAAGCCATCATACTAATAAACAATAGTCTGTATTAATTTAGAGTTACGTTAGCAGAAACCTGAAATGTTGTCCAAGGCACAAAGAACCGGTGTTTCTACAAAATACCTCAGGAGGGTAGCCATTCTGAAATAATGTTAACAAAATGGAGAGTGGATTTGCTGTGAAAGCAGCCCAGAAGTGAAGCTGGAACTAAGTTGTACTTCAAGTTCACACTGTTTATGCTGAAATCTTTTAAAGTAAATTGCAGGTGTTATAGAACAACACACTTTGCTTTTCCTTTTGACTTCTTTCTACTCTAAAGATAAGCTTTATTTTGCACATTTTTCAATATTTTTTCAAAATATTGTTGTTACAGAAAAAGAAAAAATATGGATAGATGAACATAAACAAAAACTCCATTTTCTATGCAATAGTTGTTACCATCATCCAAAGAGAATTTACTTAGTTTTATGAAGGAAGATTCACCATAGTATCATACAGAATGACTTGGCATACATCATAAAAGTGGATTTTGTTGTTGTTTTAGAATGGGATAAGAAGTATTTATGGATTTGGCATGATTGCTAATGAGGTGAAACCTTAAAATATTGAGATAAGCCATGCTTTAAACACACTAAGGGTTTCATTCGCTTACTGAATGAAAATCTTTAACATTTCCAAAGTTTGTGTGAGGTGGAAATAGAGTTGATATGGATTTAATGACATCTATAAAAATTTGGCAGTTAATATTTATCTTGGACATTTTATTTCCTTTTATTTGCTTATATCTTTAAATTTACACAAGAAGAAATGACATTTAACTATCCTTTGAAAAATTGCTACTCAGCATGTGGTCTGCTGGCCCTCCTCTGAGAACTTGTTAGAGAAGCAAATTCTGGGGCTTCCCTCAGTCTTAGGGAACTGGGATATCTGGGGGAGGGCCAGCAATGTAAGCTTGAGCAAGCCCCCCAGATGACTCTGATGGCCATTAAAGAGGGAGAGACTCTGGTCTAAAGGTCATTGAGTTTTGCCAGAGTCTCTTCTCAGTAATGAAATAAATCCATTAAAGTGAAAACTCTTAGCCATTTGAAATATTTGATTAATCATCTCACTCTTGTTGTACTATAACTAGCATAAAATTTACAATTTACAATGGTGATAACCTACCAAAGAAGGCAATACTCACATGGTTTATGTCTAATATGTAAGTAAAAATAAAATACTGGGGAAGTGAGAGAGGGAGGGAGGGAGGAAGGGAGGAAGAGAGAGAGAGAGAGAGAGAGAGAGAGAGAGAGAGAGAGAGAGAGAGAGAGAGAGAGGCTTTTCTGCTGGTTTGAGATGTTACTCTGGAAGGGATTATCATTAATTTAATCTCAAATGCTCATGAACGTGTCTTGAGTCCTCTCCATCCTTGAACATCAGATCTGGAGCTTCATAAAATCTTATCATGGGGACAATAGTTTCTATAATAATTTCTAAAGTAATACCAAATCAGTTAAATCAATTTTTAAAGACTCAGATTCATGATTTATATGATCTTATAAATATGGGAGGCATTTAAATTGGTGACAATTTGATCCAATATAAACAAACTAATACATATTTTATTATACTTTCTGGAATTCAAGTTGATTTAAAAATTAGATTAGGTTGTTTAATGTGCATTATCCTTAAGACTTGTCTCTTAAGTGGCTTGAATTTTAATCATCAGGACAGCAGAGGAAGCACTAGATTTCTAGGAGCAAAAGAAAACAATCTTTGAAATGAATTGAGTTATAAATGTTTTACTTCCATTGATTCCAAAGTTATTCAGTTGAAGGTTTTATAATGACTAACTGATTGGTTTAATAATGAAATACTCATAGGGCTTGCCTATAATTATTTACATTTGAAAAAAGTATTCATTAAACTAGCACATTGTATTATAGAAAAACTAATGAATACTTTATGTTGAAATAATGAATTCAATTACAAATGAAACCAACTAGTAATTAAACACAATCATATGACTTTCTCAATAGTTAAGGATATAAAACACCATCAACAGTAACTTTCCTTAGCTATTTGCTGACCACCTATGTGTAGATTCTCTTAAAGCTATCGGATAGACTAGAAGGTTATTGGTTATCAATGAGTGGAAAGAATACATGTGATATATTTTTATGCATTTTCAAATAATTTTTCTAAAATAAATTAATGTTACAATATTTTAAAATTCAAAAATAGTGTGTGTGTGTTTTTTGTACCAGAAAGTGCTCCCCTACTGCCTGGTCTGTTACCATTTAAATTACCCAATAGCAATTTCTGTGAATTTTGAGCAGGGTATGAGAGAAGGTAAATGGTACCAAAACCATGGGATGACCCATAGTTGCTCCTGCTATAACTGTCTTAATGTCAAGGCAAGGTTTCACAGGAATTACTTAACCTCTCTGTACTTCAAGTTCCTCATCTGTAAAGTGAGAACAGTAACAATGCCACCCCCTTCATGAAATTGCTGTGAGGATTAGAGAAGGCTTGAAATGGTGCATGGCCTCCAGTTAGTTTTCTGTAAATATCAGATATTATTACTGTCCCTTACATGTCTATATGATGAGGTCTCAAAGGTCACATATGGCCCCTGGTTTTCTGCTACATTTTATTAAGGAAATGTTATGCTATAGTTTTGTTTGGAAATGTTAGACTCTGAGTCCTTGGAATATTTTCCTCATGAATCCCAAGGATGCATTCTATTGTTCCATTTGATCCATGGCTGCTTTTTTTTTTTTTAATATATTTTATTGATTTTTTACAGAGAGGAAGGGAGAGGGATAGAGAGCCAGAAACATCGATGAGAGAGAAACATCGACCAGCTGCCTCCTGCACACCCTCCACTGGGGATGTGCCCACAACCAAGGCACATGCCCTTGACTGGAATTGAACCCGGGACCTTTCAGTCCGCAGGCCAACGCTCTATCCACTGAGCCAAACCAGTCAGGGTGATCCATGGCTTCTTGATTCTAGGAAGAGAGAAAGTCCTGCTGTCTTGATGTACTGACCATTCATCAAAATAGTTATAAATTTGTTTTTATTTCTCAGATTTAAAGGAAAAAACATAAGAGTAAGGAAAAGGGAAACTATTGATGCCATCTGTAAGTTTGTAAGTTTGTTGTTGTTTTTTATTTCGAAGGCATTTAAACAAATGTTTTCCAATATATATCCCATTAATAATTTGAAGAGAAAATATTGAAAGATTATAAATAGGTATTAGGATATTTTTCACAGTAAAATTTTCTTTCAAAGCAATACAAAGGAGCTCAAAACTGAATATTATATAAAATAGATAATAAATTCTCATTCTGAGAACCTAGAATCAAGTCCATTTAGAAGCTTTACAACTTTTCATAGTTACCAAAGATTTTATATGGAGGTGATTTAAATATGAATGAATTTGTAATAGCTTAGTTCCTGATGGGTCATCTCTGTTGTTGATACATGCTCTAATACCTTCTAGGATAGTCAGTTTTGTAGACCTTAATGGAATATTTATAATGATAGCTAATAATGACTAACAGTTTTTACTTTTGGCCATGCAGAGATTTTAAAATATACCAACTGCCGTACTAGACACTTTATATCCATGCTCTCTTTCAGTTTTTCTAAGAGTGTGGAAATTGAAGCCTAGAAAGATTTAGCAACTTGCCTAAAGTCACACAGCTAATAACTGTTTGAGCCAGGACTCACACCCAGGAAACCTCCCCCAACACATAGGTTAAGAGAACAAGGATTTACGGGAGGTTTCTGGTTAATTTGAAAGGAGAAAGAAATGCCTTGCACTTCCTTTGAGCTATTTCTAGGATTAGCTGATCAACAGATGCTAATTAAAATATATGTTTCCTTTGACACTTCAACACAGCTTATGCTAAAGCCTCTTATGATGGTAACAACACAGAATTGATTGTACAATGATCCACACTATATTCCAAGACACCCTCCCAGTGGATGCCTGAAATCACAGATAGTAATTTACTCTATATATACTACAGTTTTTTCTATGTATACATATCTGTGATAAAGTTTAATTTATAAATTCAATACAGTGAGAGAGTAATAAAAATAACTAATAATAACAATATACTAGAACAGATGTTAAGTGAATGTAGTCTCTCTCTCAAAATATCTATGCAATTGCATTCACCCTTCTTCTTGTGGTGATGTGAGATAATAAAATGCCTATATGATGAGATAAAGAGAGGTGAATGAAATACTAAGTAAAATAAAGGTGACTTACACAGAAGCACTGAGATACCCTGACAGTCTATCTGATGATCGAGAGGGTTCCTAAGTGACTAACTGGCAGGGAGCTTACACAGTGTGGATACACTGGACAAAGGAATGATTCACATCCTGGGCAGGATGAAGCAGATGGCACAGAGTTTTTCCATGCTATTTAGAATGGCACACAATTTAAAACTTATGAATTGTTTATTTATGGAATTTCCCACTTAATATTTTCAGACCAAGGGTAACTGGAAAGCAAAACTTCAGATAAGGAGGGACTAATGTATAATACTCACTAAAAGGGACGTTCACATTTACTATTCTAAAATTGTATGTACATAATTTAAAAAACATGGTTCCCTTTTTATTTTCTGTAATGACTTATTTTTAAAACTCAGGTTAAAAAAACACACAAAAATAACAGAAGGCATTTCCTAGAAGTACTTCAATTTTGCTAAATGATTAGAATTATTATTCTCATTTTGGATAGATACATTATTATGACTGGGCTTTCTAGACATGTCATAGGCCAACTAAGGAAAGCATCACAGTTTTATCACAGTAGCAAATATTTTTGAGTGCTTGCTATATTCTAGGCACTGAAGTGAATACTTCATCTCTGCTGAATCACCTTAACACCCTGAAAAGATAGCACCACTAACACACACACACACACACACACACATATGATTAGAGGCACAGTGCACAAAATTTGTGCAAGGGGCTCAGCCCTCACGGCCCCATCTGCCTCACAGTCCCATGGCCCCGCCCCCGCCCTTTTCATTCCAGAAGGTCATTCCGCCATCCAGTCTGATTAGCATATTAGCTCTTTATTGTATAGGATTTCAGAGAGATTGAGATAGAAACATCAATGATGAGAATCATTGATCAACTGCCTCCCACACACCGCATATTGGGGACCAAGCCCACAACCCAGGCATGTGTGCTGACCAGGAATTGAACCATAACCTACCGGCTCATAGGTCGATGCTCTACCACTAAGCCACACTGGCTGGGCTAACAAACCTATTTTAAAGTGAAGGAAACTATAACTAATAAAGAATAAGGCAAATGGTCTCCTAGCTTATGGCAAAGCCAAGCTTTGAACTTCCCTTTATGTCTCTCACTAGAACCAAGACAAATAGCCACTATGTGAAGATGACTCTGAGGATTGTGCACTATTTTATAGTCTTCAGAAAATAATTCATTAAAGGCATTAATTCATTTCTTGATCACACAAGGCGCCTGGGATACACAAAGGAAATTAAGAAACTGAGTTTCAGAGAGGTTAAGAGTTCAACCAAGATCATAGGGATTTTAAAATAGTAACACTCATACTTGCAGCCAGATTTTGTCTCTTTGTTCCCCGGTTTTCGAATATGCATGCTTTCTCCTTGGATGACAATAATCAAATGTTTATATTTTATTACTCCTCCTAGACTCTTGCTTTGATTTAACTGTTGAAATTTGGCTACACAAAGCACAGCTGCTGCTTCTCAGAGACCTCAGCTCTTTTTTGACCTTGGCAATGTAATTCAAGTAGAGGGAGACTCAACCATGAATGTTTATCCATCTGTCCAGTCTCTTATCCATTCCCTCAAGGCTGTCACTCCCTCAGCACCCAGGGTTTCTCTGTGGACCTCACATGTATCCTGCCCCCGTACAAGGTGTGCATTCAGAATTTTAATTAGGTTCTGTTTAGTCTTCTCCATGCTACTGCTACATGATGAAAAAACAAACAATTCGTGTGATTAAAATAAAACACAGTTTTATGTTCTCTTCCATTCTATTATGGTTGCTCTTTATCTTCATTTGTAAACTTTCATGTTCTTTGCCAATTTTTTCTCCATGCTATTAGGACTTTGAAGTTATTTAGAGGAAACATATTTACCCTGAAATCACTCCCCATAATGTTTAAAAACAGCCTTTTTTCCTCATTTATTGTAATTGGCATGGCCCTCTAATGTTTTAAAATCCCTCCAAATTACCTCGAGCTCAGCTTTCCCATTTTTTGTTACATCTATTCTAATTCAATAATAAGTCCCAGCAAAACATACAGCTTCTTCAAAAAGGTCAAACCTAAGCTGGTGGAAACACACTTTTAGTAGTAGGTCTATATTCAGCCAAGTGGGTAATTCAGAGCTACTGATAATGTCACAGCAGTTTTTCTTTCTTTTTTTAAATCCTTACCAGAGGATATTTTTCCATTGATTTTTAGAGAGAGTGAAAGAAGAGGAGAAGACAGAGAGACATATTGATGTGAGAGAAACACATTGATTGGTTGCTTCCTGCAGGAGCACCGATTAGGGCCCGGGCCAGAAAGGAGCCTGCAACCTGCCCTTGACTGGAATAGAACTCGGGACCCTTCGGTCCACAGGCTGATGCTCTATCCACTGTGCCAAACCAGCTAGGGCACAACAGTTTTTCAATGATAGGAAATGTGTAAACAAGGGTCCTCAAACTACGGCCCGCGGGCCACATGTGGCCCGCTGAAAACATTTATCTGGCCCGCCGGGTATTTTTGCCACCGCTGCCTGTCCTGCTTAGCAGCTGACTCGTCCCGGGCCCGCAGTGCGCATGTGTGGAATGTCTGAGGGACAGTGAACTGGCCCCCTGTTTAAAAAGTTTGAGGACCTCTGGTGTAAACATTTAATACATTTTCAAAATATATTTCATATCTGTATTCATCAAGACTGTGTGTGTATATAAATTCCAATACTGCAGACATTACTCTTTATATTCCACACTAATTTCTATTACATTTTGCCAACTAGGTGTTTCAGAAATAATAGATGATATCACTTTTTGCCATATATTTATAATGAGCTCTTAGGCTAAAAGAATAGTTGCTACAATCCGTGAAAGTGCCAGACATGACACTTTATTATGTTGATTGAATTATACATATACTAGAGGCCCGGTGCACGAAATTTGTGCATGGGGGGTGTCCCTCAGCCCAGCCTGCACCCTTTCCAATCTGGGACCCCTTGAGGGATGTCCTAAACGGGCATCCTGTCGGACATCCCTCTCACAATCCAGGACTGCTGGCTCCCAACTGCTCACCTGCCTGCCTGCCTGATTGCCCCTAACTGCTTCTGCCTGCCAGCCTGATCACCCCCTAATCACTCCCCTGCCAGCCTGATCGACGCCTAACTGCTTCCCTGCTGGCCTGATTGACCCTAACTGCCCTCCCATGCCAGCCAGGTCACCCTTAACTGCCTTCCCGTGCCAGCCTGGTCGCCCCTAACCAACCTCCTTTGCAGGCCTGGTCTCCCCCAACTGCCCTCTCCTGCTGGCCTGGTCACCTCTAACTTCCCTCCCTTGCCAGCCTGGTCGCCCCTAACTGTCCTCCCCTGCCAGCCCAATTGCCCCAACTGCCCTGTCCTGCAGGCCTGGTCCCCTGCAATGGCCCTCCCCTGCAGGCCTGATCACCCCAACTGCCCTCCCCTGCAGGCCTGGTCACCCCTAACTGCCCTCCCCTGCAGGCCCAGTCACCTTAACTGCCCTCCCCTGCTGACCTGATCACTCAAAACTGCCCTCCCCTGCCAGCCATCTTGTGTCCACATAGGGGTGGCCATCTTGTGTGTTGTAGTGATGGTCAATTTGCATATTACTCTTTTATTAGATAGGATTCCAAGGAAGGATTGTTTATAAATACGTAGGAACTTAGGAGGGGTCTCTTTTAAGTCTCTTTTTAAAAGGACTGCTGAAGATATTTTGTAGAATGGCAGCAGTGAGTATGGATGGGTTATTTCTATTTTGTGTTGGGGTCCAGCCCCAGCGGGTCCAGGGGTTCCCCAAAGGTGTAGACGGAGTTGGCGAAGAAGGAATGACACGGAGACAGTGTTCAGTTGATCAGCAGCCTTGCCAGGATCTCTAGCCACAATCTCCAGCCAAGTTCTGTTGAGGATCTCCAGCAAAGTTCTGTTGAGGATCTCCAGCGAGGTTCTGTGTCCATGTTCTCTTGCTAGGTTCTCCAGCCAGGTTCTCCAGGTTCTCCAGCCAGGTTCTGTAGCCATGTTCCCTCGCTAGGTTCTGTCTCTAGGTTCTGTTGCCAGTTTCTGTCCAGGATCTTATGCCATGTTCTCTCGCTAGGTTCTGTCTCTAGGTTCTGTCTCTAATTTCTGTCCAGGATCTTTTGCCATGTTCTCTCCAGCGAAGTTCTTCTGTCTCTAGGTTCTGTGTAGGTTCTGTCTTCTAAGTTCTGTCTTCTTAGATCTGTATTTATACCAGTTGATTCAATCCTATCAATCTCTATTACAAAGGTTAGGGCGTTTCTTATCTCCATTCCAGGGAGTAAAGATTATGTAGCTTAAGCATGATTGTTCGTAGTTAAAGTGATTAATTATCTGCCTGGCACTTAGTTGAGGGGTTTTATTCCCTCCCTAACTTCAGGGGAAAATCCCTACCTGGGGAAACAACCTTTCTAAGAGAGGAGACCTTGGTTAAAACACATAGTGCCAAGAAGGTGAGCAAACATATTAAGAACAGTATGCCATATATGCCAGGTCCTTTGAAACAGCAAGGATGGACCAGCTCCCAGCAAATTCCCCCTTTTTTATTTTTTAAAAGCAGGCATTAAAAAGAAAAACCCCAAATGCTCTCTTGTATCCATTTTAAGAGTAGGATTGGTGCTTTCCGCTATTACCTGAGTCCTGATCTATCACCCCAGGGAGAACTTGCCAATCCTGCACTTTCCCGGGGTGGAAAGGCTGCAGTGGGGTTAAGGATAAGGGTCCTTGGGCCTACCTTCTCCCATGCCTCTACATTTACCTTTCCGGCACCTTTCCTTCCTCAGAAAAGCATGGACGTATTTCTTGTATAAAATGTTCCATCTGGGAATACTATGCTGCTCTAAAAAGGAAGGAACTCTTACCATTTGCAACGTCATGGTTGGAACTGGAGAGCATTATGCTAAGTGAAATAAGCCAGTCAATGAAGGAAAAATACCACATGATCTCACTCATTCATGGATAATAGAGACCATTATAAACTTTTGAACAATAATAGATACAGAGGCAGAGCTGCCTCAAACAGATTGTCAAACTGCAGCGGGAAGGCCGGGGAGGGTTGGGGGGCAGGAGGTAGGGGGGGTAAGAGATCAACTAAAGGACTTGTATGCATGCATATAAGCATAACCAATGGACATAAGACACTGGGGGATAGGGGAGGCTAGGGGACTGTTTAGGGCGGGGGGATAAAATGGACACATATGTAATACCCTTTGTAATACTTTAAGCAATAAATTAAAAAAGAAAGAAAGAAAAAAAAATGTTCCATCTGACTGGGAGTAACCTTAATTCCTCTGCTAGCAAGCATATGTGTTAAAAGATCAATACAGAGTCTTATTTCTTTAGACTCAGTATGGCACATCTTTTTAATCTAAAGATCAATACAGAATCTTCTTTCTTTGGACTCAATATGGCACATCTTCTCAATCTAAGAATCAATACAGAGTCTTCTTTCTTTGGACTCAGTATGGCACATCTTCTCAATCTAAGTTCTGTACTATCCACCTTCTTACCCTACTTATCCTCTATAGGGGGGTCTGTAGCACCCTGGTGGAGTCCTATCCGTCCTGAGTGTGGGGGTTCTCAATGGGGGGAGGCTTACCTAGGGGAATCCTGTTCCAGGGGTTCCCAAAGGTGTGGATGGAGTCGGCGAAGACTATCCACCCTCTTCCTACGGTGGAGTCCTATCCGTCCCGAGTGCGGGACACTTACCTAGGGGTCCCTGTTTGGGCGCCAGATGCTGGGGTCCAACTCCAGCAGGTCCAGGGGTCCCCAAAGGTGTGGACAGAGTCGGCGAAGACTATCCACCCTCTTCCTACGGTGGAGTCCTATCCGTCCCGAGTGCAGGGCGCTTACCTAAGGGTCCCTGTTCGGGTGCCAGAGGATGGACTGGCTCCCGGCAATTTTGAATCTAAATGGAAAGGGAACTACGCATTGTTACTGCCTACGATGGAGGCAAACAGAAAAGGACAGGCATCTACATCTGTGGCCACAACGCTGTGGAACAGGGATGGTCAGGATCCGTGCAGAGTTCTCACACAGCCATGACCTGACCATACCCAGTCCACCTTGAGCTCCTGGGCCCCAGGAGCTCCTCTACCTGCCAAGCCCTTGCTTAACACAGTAGATTTACACTGAGGAAAGAATAAAAAATACAAATTGAAATTATAATCCACTCAGAAACGACCACTAGTGTCAATACGGTGGTGTGTTCTTTAAATGATGTCTATAAATTTATGTCAATTGATAAAATCTTCTGAAAGGTAGTTTTGCAATAAACACCAGTATCTTTTAAAATATACCTATGATCTGATGCAAAACGTTATAAGTCTGGAAACGTACCTTTAGGAAATAATCAGAAAGCTCCAGAGAGACTGTGTGTGTGTGTTTTTGTGTATACTTAGTGATGCACATATGTAGTTTATGTGGGATTCACCTATCTGTTTGTATTTATTTATTTTCATTTAAAATATCATAAAAGCCTATCTAAGGTTTAAGTAATTCTTTATCAGTTAAATGGTACATAATATTTTATTAAGTAGACATGCCATAACTTATTTACCTAACTGGCCCTCCACTATTGCTCTTTACATTACCTCCTTTATTCTTCATAAATAATGCTGTAAAATATTATTCCTGTGCAAACATATATACATATACATGTACCTCCCATTCTTCTGGATAAAATTTTTTTTATAAGAAATTGATGATTACATACATTTTGAAGGTGCATAAGATGAAATTATATTTCCACTCGCAGTATATAAGAATGTTACTTTAGCCCTAGCCGGTTTGGCTCAGTGGCTAGAGCATCAGCCTGAGGACTGAAGGGTCCCAGGTTCGATTCCAGTCAAGGGCACATACCTCGGCTGCAGGCTCCTCCCCAGCACAAGCCCTGGTCAGAGCACAGGCAGGAGGCAACCAATTGATGTGTTTCTCTCACATTGATATTTCTCTGTGTCTTTCCCTCTCTCTTTAACTCTCTCTAAAAAATCAATATGGGGGGGGGGGGAAGAAGACATGTAATACTTTAAACAATAAAGAATTTAAATTACAAGTTAAGAAAAAAAACTTAGTGGCTTACAACACACACACACACACACACACACACACACACACACACACACAAATCAATGGAAAAGTATCTCAGGTGAGGGTTAAAAAAAAATGTTACTTTACTCATGCCCTCAATATAATATAGAAAAAAACCTCACAACGTATATTAAGGTCATATGAAAATGGTATCATGCTATTTAAATCTTTATTTATTTAGTATCAAGTTTGAATTTTTGTCCTCCTTATATTTGTTATCAACTATATGCCTCTCCTTGTATTTCTTGGTTGTTATTTGTATTTTGCCCAGTTTTCTAACTTATTCTTATGTTTTCTTTTAGGTTCATGAAAATTTATTACATACTAATGATTTTAACACTGTGTGTAATGTTTTTAAGCAG